>NW_027362661.1:2518333-3777500 GCF_042186555.1 Aquarana catesbeiana | reverse complement strand
ATCTGCTCTGGTATTCCTTCAGAACTCCATCTCCTTCTACACTTGGCTCCGGCAACAAGAGTGGTTGACCCTCTGACTTTTTCTTCCTTGCCTCCAGCAATGATCACCCCCCCCCCCAACCCTTTGCAGAATAAACCATTATATATAATTTTGGAGCTTTTGTCTACCCTCATCCGAGAGTAACAAAATGTGCAAAGTAAACACAGCAATATATTTTTATATATATATATATGTACAGATAGAAAAGTCTGTATATAAACATTTTAATCCATAAGATCCAGATTATAGGTAATGACTTGCCCCTTTGCCACAGCACAGCCTACCTGGCTAGCTAACTAAACATCCAATTGTCCTTGGAGCCCCAAAGTCCAATAGACACTTTTCTTGGAATTGCAAGAAACATGGTCAGCAAACTTTCCAGTAAGTTCCCCTTTTCCCAGGATTGAACAATGGAACTGTGTGCATGGCTACTTTAAAACAAGCACTTTAGCCGCACAAGCATGCAAGAGACTTTAATCGTGATGAACTCTTCTGATCCATCTTTCAGAGCAACAAAATCCATAAAACACATAAAAAACAACGGCAACACAGTGCCTGGTCCAGAAAAAACATGTACAAAATCAAGTACAAGTAATAGACAATCTTTGTTGAACTATCTCACATGCCTCTTGCGATCTTTTAACGGCGAGAAAGAATATGTAGTCTCTAAGACAGTATAATGTAAGAAAACATAATAACTGCCAGAGGTTGGTAAATAGCAAATAGTAACACAGAAGGTCATAACTCAATTTAGCGACATAGGTGTCAGTGTTAAGGGACTCGCTATCCACTTGCCCCAATTTTTTTTAAATGCTTTGACTCTCTTACGTAATTCAAAGGTGAGTCGATACAGGGGTAAGGAGATGTTAACCAGTTTCAGTCACTGGGATCGTGTAGGTGACCTTGATCCCTTCCAGGACAGTAAAAGGGACTTTTTTGCATAAAAATATAAGATGCAAAGCAGTTTCTTGGCATGGGAGGGAATCGTCAGATCGCCAAAAATGCTCAGAAGGCAGTTCTTGGGGTACACAACGTTTGGTAGACCTAGGGCAGAGGAAATCAAGGAATGTATGTCAACCCAGAAGTCCTGAACCACGGGACAAGTCCAGAAACAGTGCATAAAGTCAGCAAGTTTGCCACAGCCTCGGAAGCACTCAGCCCAGAGAAATAAACCCATTTTATGTTGTCTAACAGGTGTAAGGTGGGATTGGTGGAATATTTTAAAGTGGTTGTAAACCCTTACAATCCACTTTTTACTACAGGTAAGAATATAATAAAGCTTACCTGTGGCTACCCTGGATATCTCCTAAACCTGCATGGTTTAGGAGATATCCCCTGTATCAGCATGTGCCAACATCATCGGCACATGTGCACAGAAGCAACGGCACATTCGTGCCGTTGCTTTAGCTGACGTGCGTCACCGGCGGCGCCCGCGCGCATGCGTGAGAGTGGGGTCATTGCAGCTCCAGCCAATCACAGTGCCGGAGCCCTGGATTTCCTGGAAAAAACTCTGAGAGCGATGTCGCAGGCTGGACCAGTGTACAAGGACCGGTGCGGGGGCTTCGATCTAAGGTGAGTATTTCATAATGAGCTAGTATGCTATGCATACTAGCTCATTATGCCTTTGTCTTGCAGGTTTTTTTTTTGTTTTTTGTTTTTAGTGGAGTGGGTTTAAAACCACTTTAAGTTGAATAATACGGTATTTGGATTAGATAACAAAAGTTTTAAAGGTATCACTAAACTTGGACCAGTCCGCTTCCGTAAGGGGTATGTCTAGGGATGTCCATTTTCTTTAAACAGTTTGGAACTTAGGGTTAGACTCAGTCATTAGGGCAGAGTAGTAGGCAGAGATAAGTTCAGTGGGGTCTGGCCAACTCAATAATTTCTCCAGAAGTGGTACCTGGATAGGGCGGTCTAGGGAGCCGAATTGTGCACGTATAGCATGGCGGAGTGGATAGTAGTAAAATAAATAAGTACATGATGGATCAAAATCCACACGTAGCTAATAAAACGCTGCGCAGTGAAGAGATGGCATGAATACTTAAAATGGAAGTAAGCCCTCCTATGGCTTTCACTCAAGGAACATGCCATCTTGGTCTCTGTTTAATATTCAACTGCCATGATGCTGCACATGTGATCAGTTATGACACCAGCCATTGGATGGTTTAACAGTTTGGTTGAGAGCACAACCAATGTGACAGTTACATTTCAGGCACGTTCCGGGAATGTAACTGTTTTTTGAAACTTAAATCGATGGGTTTACTTCCCCTTTAACCCCCTTAACAGACCACCTTTGTGGGTCAGGTAGACAGTATAGTTCTGGAAGGTTGGGGTTAAACCACAAAGGGTTATTAGGGGAAGCTAGCCACAAATCAGTGGAAACTTTGGCCATGGTAGATTTAAATAAGGATAGAGAGGTACGTAGAATTGACGTGCCTGGGCAGACTGGGACACAACCCCTATAGAGGGGGTTGTAGAGAGTCTCGAAGGAAGAGGCAATGGTGGTAGTGCAAGCATTGGCAGAGACTGAATGCAACCAGTCGTGAACATGAACCAACTGGGAGGCCAAATAGTATAAATAAAAATGAGGAAATGCCAATCCTGCCATTTGAGTTGGGAGCCATAAGGTTTCAAGTGCAATCCTAAGAGGATGACCATTCCACAAGAACGCCAGGCATATGGTGTCAATTCACTTGAAGACTGATTTGGGTATTTTGCAGGGGGAGTTGGCCATGACATAGAGCAACTTGGGAAGTTGTATCATTTTAATAACATTGGCCCTTCCCATTAGGGCTAGAGGCAGGCCATCCATCGACCAGTTTGAGTTTGTAGTTGGGATAATAAAGGACATAAATTGTTAGCTACCGTATTTATCGGCGTATAACATGCACCCCAAGTTAAGGAGGGAAGTTTAAGGAAAAAAACTTTTAGGAGGGAAGTTTAAGGAAAAAAACTTACATTTTAAATACCCATCAATGCCGCCTTATCAGTGTCCATCAGCAGCCCTCCCCAGTGTCCATATGCAGCCTTCCCCAGTGTCCATCATAGTGGTGTATTTAGGTTTTGTGCTGCCCTAGGCCTGACTAAACGCATGCACCCCCTAATTTAAATATGACCCACCCCATCCTGCTGAGGCCACACCCCTTCCTGTTTAAGACCCACCCTATCATCTGTAAACCACACCCCTTCCTCTTTAGGCTTATTTGGCACCTTTCAGGGGGGAACGGGTACCTGTTTCTGACAGGTACCCTTCCCCACTTCCGGGAGACTGCGCTGTCCCCTCTGAAGTTTGCCCCCCCTCCTCCTTCCTCCACTGGGCCATTCAGAAAGTGCAACGTGCTTCGCACATGTACAGTAGGGAACCGGTCGGTTTCCCTTACCATGAATGATAGTGGCAAAACCCGAGAGCCAATCTGAAAATCGGCTGAGGTGTCGACATTGCTGGATTCCTGGACAGGTAAGTGTCCTAATATTAAACGTAAGCAGCTACAGTATTTGTAGCTGCTGAGTTTTAATGCTATCACGGGGGGGGGGGTCTCACTGTGCCCATCAAACTCAGCCACTGTGCCATCAAATGCAGCCACTGTGCCATCAAATGCAGCCACTGTGCCCCATCAAATGCAGCCACTGTGCCCCATCAAACGCAGCCACTGTGCCATCAAATGCAGCCACTGTGCCCATCAATTGCAGCCTCACTGTGCCCATCAATTGCAGCCTCACTGTGCCCCATCAAACTCAGCCACTGTACCATCAAATGCAGCCACTGTACCATCAAATGCAGCCACTGTGCCCATCAATTGCAGCCTCACTGTGCCCATCAATTGCAGCCTCACTGTGCCCCATCAAACTCAGCCACTGTGCCATCAAATGCAGCCACTGTGCCATCAAATGCAGCCACTGTGCCCCATCAAATGCAGCCACTGTGCCCCATCAAACGCAGCCACTGTGCCATCAAATGCAGCCACTGTGCCCCATCAAACGCAGCCACTGTGCCCATCAATTGCAGCCTCACTGTGCTCCATCAAACGCAGCCACTGTACCATCAAATGCAGCCACTGTACCATCAAATGCAGCCACTGTGCCCCATCAATTGCAGCCTCACTGTGCCCCATCAAACTCAGCCACTGTGCCATCAAATGCAGCCACTGTGCCCCATCAAATGCAGCCACTATGCCCCATCAAACGCAGCCACTGTGCCCATCAATTGCAGCCTCACTGTGCCCCATCAAACTCAGCCACTGTGCCATCAAATGCAGCCACTGTGCCCCATCAAATGCAGCCACTGTGCCCATCAAACACAGCCACTGTGCCCATCAAACACAGCCACTGTGCCCATCAATTGCAGCCACTGTGCCCTCAAAAGCAGCCACTGTACCCATCAAATGCTGCCACTGTGCTATCAAACGCAGCCACTGTGCCATCAAACGCAGCCACTGTGCGCATCAATTGCAGCCACTGTGCCCATCAATTGCAGCCACTGTGCCATCAAACGCAGCCACTGTGCCCATCAAATGCAGCCACTGTGCCCCATCAAACGCATCCACTGTGCCATCAAACATAGCCACTGTGCCATCAAACACAGCCACTGTGCCATCAAATGCAGCCACTGTGCCCCATCAAATGCAGCCACTGTGCCCCATCAAATGCAGCCACTGTGCCCATCAAACACAGCCACTGTGCCCATCAAACACAGCCACTGTGCCCATCAATTGCAGCCTCACTGTGCCCCATCAAATGCAGCCACTGTGCCCCATCAAATGCAGCCACTGTGCCCCATCAAATGCAGCCACTGTGCCCATCAATTGCAGCCTCACTGTGCCCCATCAAACTCAGCCACTGTGCCCCATCAAACGCATCCACTGTGCCATCAAACATAGCCATTGTGCCATCAAACGCAGCCACTGTGCCCATCAATTGCAGCCACTGTGCCCATCAAATGCTGCAACTGTGCCCATCAAACGTAGCCACTGTGCCCATCAAACGTAGCCGCTGTGCCCATCAAATGCTAACACTGTGCCCATCAAATGCTAACACTGTGCCCATCAAATGCTGCCACTGCCAGTGCCCATAATACTGATATCATTTATTTAATCATTGTACCTGCTGTCCTGGGGGTTTCCCTCGTGCTCCTCTCTCTTCTCCTCCTCCTGACGTCACAGCCAAATCCCGCCCCAGGGCCGAGGAGAAGATTCACTGCAGGAAAGCAGTGCAGGGGAGTGTAGGCGGAGCTTAAGGCTTATGGGGGCGCGAGTGACACACGCCGCCCCCCCGCATGAGAAAAAGCCCCCCCACCCCTCTTGCCGATTCCCGGCTCCCGCTGCCGCCTCCCGCACACATGCAGCCCACGGCAGCTGGCTTTCTGTAGCGGCGCCGCGGTGTATGGGCGTGCTTGGCAGAGAGTGGGGGGGCGTGAGATACACGCCCCACCCTCTGCCAAGCACGCCCATACACAGTGGCGCTGCCACAGAAAGCCGGCCGCCGTGGGCTGCATGTGTGCGGGAGGCGGCAGTGGGAGCCGGGAATCAGCAAGATGGGTGGTGGGGGCTTTCTCTCATGCGGGGGGGGGCGGCCCTTTTTGCCGCCCCCCGCTAAGTGTCGGCCTAGGCCAAAACACAGCCCTGGTCCATCAGCATCCTTCCCCAGTGTCCATCAGTAGCCTTCCCCAGTGTCCATCAGCAGCCTTGCCCAAAATTGCAGCAAGATATTTTAAAATTTAAGCACCGCCAAGACAGAGCCGGATGTCCTCTGTATTCGGCTCCTCTCGGCTCATCTCGCAGTCCTGCCCCTTGGCCCGGCTCCTATGATGTACACAACACTGGTCCAATGGCGGGACGTGAAGGCTAGGAGGAAGGACTGGGCGTGACTGCGAGCAGAGCCGAGCATAGCCGAGTACACAGTACACTCGGCTCGGTCTATTTTGGTGGCGCTCGGTCCCTCCTTCCCCTCGGAGACAGCAGGGATCGGTGTATAACACGCACCCATGATTTTCCCCTGATTTTAAGGGGAAAAAAGTGCGTGTTATACGCCGATAAATACGGTATATACGATGATAAAGGTAACT
The DNA here is from genome assembly GCF_042186555.1 of Aquarana catesbeiana. Lineage (NCBI taxonomy): Eukaryota > Metazoa > Chordata > Amphibia > Anura > Ranidae > Aquarana > Aquarana catesbeiana. The sequence goes on along the minus strand of NW_027362661.1, from coordinate 3,771,400 downwards.
GAACCATAATACCTAGATATCTAATTGAAGAAACAATTGCAATCTGGAGCCCGGGTGGATCATAGGAACCGCCGCTTGGTCCAAGGGAAAAAGAGTGGACTTGTCCCAATTCACCCGGAAGCCAGAGTAATCTCCAAATGTGTCAATTTCAACCAAAAGTGTTTTTAGGGATTCACAAGGGTCAGCTAGGTAGACTAAAGTATCATCTGCATAAAGTGAGATACATTCCTCGATGGTGCCAACAGGGTCTCTCTTGTTGTGCAGGTACAGTGTAGCTCCCTCTCTGGTGTTGTGGGTACAGCGTGGCTCCCTCTCTGGTGGTGCATGTACAGCGTGGCTCCCTCTTTGGTGGTGCAGGTACAGCGTGGCTCCCTCTCTAGTGGTGCATGTACAGCGTGGCTCTCTCTTGTTGTGCAGGTACAGTGTAGTGCCCTCTCTGGTGTTGTGGGTACAGCGTGGCTCCCTCTCTGGTGGTGCGGGTACAGCGTGGCTCCCTCTCTGGTGGTGCGGGTACAGCGTGGCTCCCTCTTTGGTGGTGCAGGTACAGCGTGGCTCTCTCTGGTGGTGCGGGTACAGCGTGGCTTTCTCTGGTGGTGCGGGTACAGCGTGGCTTTCTCTGGTGGTGCGGGTACAGCGTGGCTCCCTCTCTGGTGGTGTGGGTACATCGTGGGTCTCTCTGGTGGTACAGGTGCAGCATGGCTCCCTTTCTGGTGGTGCGGGTACAGCGTGGCTACCTCTCTGGTGGTGCATGTACAGCGTGGCTCTCTCTGGTGGTGCAGGTTCAGCGTGGCTCCCTCTTTGGTGGTGCAGGTACAGCGTGGCTCCCTCTCTAGTGGGGCATGTACAGCATGGCTCTCTCTTGTTGTGCAGGTACAGTGTAGCTCCCTCTCTGGTGTTGTGGGTACAGCATGGCTCCCTCTCTGGTGGTGCGGGTACAGCATGGCTCCCTCTCTGGTGGTGCGGGTACAGCGTGGCTCTATCTGGCCTCCCCAGCACAGTCCTCTCTTTTTCTTCTCCTGTAGCACTCTGCTGTTTGTTGGGTTCCAGGTTCCCCCCCTCCAAGTACATGTATGCTGGGGGACTGTAGCCTGCTGTCTGTGGACACACTGGGGCTGCCAATCTTCCGGGACTACGTTTTCCCATGATGCCCAATCCCCCCTGTGTGTTCTGATTGGCCCATGGGGAGGGAATCAGAGCAGGCAGGAAGCCGGGCGGCATTTAAAGGGAACCCGATTAGAGCCGCACTCTTCTCCTGTTCAACTTCAGCTGACAGGAGAAAGGAGGGGGGGCATAAGGGATGTTGATAGCTGTGCCTTTACTATAGAGGCCAATATACGTCCTGTTCCTTCTCCCTCCTCAAAATAAGGTTGCTGCAGGAAAAACCCTTTATTTTCTGCTTTCTTTATGGATACTTGTGCATATTTTTCCTGACTATTTATCCATTGTGTGTGAGTGATTTTACTAGGATTAGTTTTATATAATGCTTCAGCTTGCAGCATGCTATCAGCAAGAGTTTTTTCCCAAGCTCTAAATTGTTTCTTTTTTTTTTTAATTTGTGAGATAAGAAGACCTCTAAGGTAAGCTTTCTGTGCATCCCAATATATTAAGGGTGATACAGTGGGTTTATTCATCTGCTGAAATGTAGTGAGCTCTTATTTGATTTCATCATTTGAATTCACAAATGAGGTTTGGTGGTGTGGTGTGTGCATTAGGACCCAGGGGAGCTGAAGGCAGTGCAGGCTGAACACAGCAGGAAACAGTTTGCAATGGTAACTGCAACAGGCTGGATACAGTAGGTAAGTACTGCAGGCTGGAGCAGCCGGTGAGTACTGTAGATTGGTACTGCAGACTCGGTACAGCAGGTAGGCACCAAGGTGGATCACAGAAGATGGGGCACAACAGAAGAGGCTGCAATACCCCTACAATACTCTGCAATGCTGTGCAATACTCTGCAATGCTGTGCAATACTCTGCAATGCCCCCACAATACTCTGCAATGCTGTGCAATACTCTGCAATGCCCCCATAATACTCTGCAATGCCCCCACAATACTCTGCAATGCTGTGCAATACTCTGCAATGCCCCCACAATACTCTGCAATGCTGTGCAATACTCTGCAATGCCCCCATAATACTCTGCAATGCTGTGCAATACTCTGAAATGCCCCCACAATACTCTGCAATGCTGTGCAATACTCTGCAATGCCCCCACAATACTCTGCAATGCCCCCCCCATACTCTGCCATGCCCCCGCCATACTCTGCCATGCCCCCGCCATACTCTGCCATGCCCCCGCCATACTCTGCCATGCCCCCGCCATACTCTGCCATGCCCCCGCCATACTCTGCCATGCCCCCGCCATACTCCGCAATACCCCGCCATACGCCGCAATACCCCACCATACTCCGCAATACCCTGCCATACTGAGCCATGCTCAGCTGTACTCGGCCTCTGTATGTGGCCAGGCTGTGGAAGTCTCACACATGTGGTATCGCCGTACTCAGGAGGAGTAGGAGAATCTATTTTGGGGTGTCATTTTTGGTATGTACATGTTATGTGGTAGAAATATTGTATAAATGGACAACTTTGTGTTAAAAAAAAAAAAAAAGCGTTTTAACCACTTCCCGCCCGCCGGCCGTCATACAACGTCCTTGACTTTGTGCGGGGATATCTGAATGATGGGTGCAGCTACAGGCATCATTCAGATATCAGCTTTTTCAGCCGGCGATTCCCTACACCATAACAATGATCATAGCGGCTGTTCCACTGCTTGATCGTTCTTACGGGAGGCGAGAGGGGATGTCCCCCCCTCCCGCGCTTCCACCGACTCACCGCTACGATCGAAGCCAGGATCGTTTTTTTTTTTTTCTTTTATTTCAGGCTTCCCAGCCTAGAGGTGAGATGTGGGGTCTTATTGACCCCATATCTCACTGTAAAGAGGACTTGTCATGCCATATTCCTATTACAAGGATGTTTATATTCCTTGTAATAGGAATAAAAGTGGTCAAAAATTTTTTGGAAAAAAGCATCAAACTAAAATAAATAAAGTAAAATGAACAATAAAAAAAAAAAAAAAAATTTTAAAGCGCCCCTGTCCCTGTGTGCTCGCATGCAGAAGCGAACGCATACGTAAGTCCCGCCCACATATGAAAACAGTGTTCAAACCACACATGTGAGGTATCGCTGCGATCGGTAGAGCGAGAGCAATAATTCTGGCCCTAGACCTCCTCTGTAACTCAAAATTTGTAACCAGTAAAAAATTTTAAAGCGTCGCCTATGGGGATTTTTGAGTAGCAAAGTTTGGCGCCATTCCACAAGCAAATACCGTGCGAGATAAAAAGTTGCAACGACCGCCATTGTATTCTCTAGGGTCTTTGCTAAAAAAACATATATAATGTTTTGGGGTTCTATGTAATTTTCTAGCTAATAAATGATGATTTTTACATGTAGGAGAAAAATGTCAGAATTGGCCTGGGTGCTCCAGAACGCCTGAAGGTGCTCCCTGCATGTTGGGCCTCTGTATGTGGACACGCTGTGTAAAAGTCTCACACATGTGGTATCGCCGTACTCGGGAGTAATAGCAGAATGTGTTTTGGGGTGTAATTTGTGGTATGCATATGCGGTGTGTGAGAAATAACCTGCTAATATGACAATTTTGTGGGAAAAAAAAAAAGTAAAAAAAAAACCTTGATTTTGCAAAGAATTGTGGGAAAAAATGACAACTTCAAAAAACTCACCGTGCATCTTTCTAAATACCTTGGAATGTCTTCTTTCCAAAAAGGGGTCATTTGGGGGGTATTTGTACTTTTCTGGCATGTTAGGGTCTCAAGAAATTAGATAGGCCGTCAGTACTTCAGGTGTGATCAATTTTCAGATATTCGCACCATAGCTTTTGGACTCTATAACTTTCACAAAGACCAAATAATATCCACCGATTTGGGTTAATTTTACCAAAGATATGTAGCGGTATAAATTTTGGCCAAAATATATGAAGAAAAATTACTAATTTGCAAAATATTATAACAGAAATGAAGAAAAATGTATTTTTTTACAGATTTTTCGGTCTTTTTTCTTTTACGGCGCAAAAAATAAAGAACTCAGCGGTGATTAAATACCACCAAAAGAAAGCTCCATTTGTGTGAAAAAAAGGACAAAAATTTCATATAGATACAGTGTTGCATGACTGAGTAATTGTCATTCAAAATGTGAGAGCACCAAAAGCTGAAAATTGGTCTGGTTAGGAAGGGGGTTTAAGTGCCCAGTTGTCAAGTGGTTAAGAACCATTAGGAGATCAGGTAGTAATACATCTCCATATGTTTTGTAGATTTCTCCTGGTAGGCCATCTGACCCAGGAGATTTGTTATTGGCTAAATCGGTTGCTGCATCCCTCAGTTCATCTAGTGTTAATGGTTCCTCCAATATCTCCCTGTCATCATCTGTCAACCTTGGCACTTTAATGGACTCAAAGAACTTTTTCATGTCCTCCTCGTGATCTCTTGTCCTACTTTTGTATAACTTCTGATAGAAAGCCCGAAACACTTCTAGGATCTCTAGGGTATTGTTAGTCTTCCTGTATTCAGAAGTATGAATTTCCGTAATAAGGGATGTTGATAGCTGTGCCTTTACTATAGAGGCCAATATACGTATAGAGGCCAATATACGTCCTGTTCCTTCTCCCTCCTCAAAATAAGGTTGCTGCAGGAAAAACCTTTTATTCTCTGCTTTCTTTATGGCTACTTGTGCATATTTTTCCTGACTATTTATCCATTGTGTGTGAGTGATTTTACTAGGATTAGTTATATATAATGCTTCAGCTTGCAGCATGCTATCAGCAAGAGTTTTTTCCCAAGCTCTAAATTGTTTATTTTTTTTTAATTTGTGAGATAAGAAGACCTCTAAGGTAAGCTTTCTGTGAGTCCCAATGTATTAAGGGTGATACAGTGGGTTTATTCATCTGCTGAAATGTAGTGAGCTCTAATTTGATTTCATCATTTGATTTCACAAATGAGGTTTGGTGGTGTGGAGATCTCTCTGCAGGTGGATACCAGATGAGGTGTGCATTAGGACCCAGGGGAGCTGAAGGCAGTGCAGGCTGAACACAGCAGGAAACAGGTTGCAATGGTAACTGCAACAGGCTGGATACAGCAGCCAGTGAGTACTGTAGATTGGTACTGCAGACTCGGTACAGCAGGTAGGCACCAAGGTGGATCACAGAAGATGGGGCACAACAGAACAGGCGTAGTCGGGGATGGTAGCAGAGGTCTAGAAGCCAGTGGTCAGCAGCTCAGATATCAGAATCGTGGTAAGGCAAGCCAGGGTCATACACAGGACAGGAGACAAGAGAAGATCCATGGCAATCTGAGGTCAGAGATGGGAGCGAGACAAGAAGTATCCAAGGGAAAGCCGGGTTGGTAACAGGTGATCAGAAACAACAGAAAACACAGGAACAGGAAGCTGAAGACCAGTCAGTAATGTTCATGTGCTGCAGTCACTCTTTTAAAGGCCAGAGGATGTCAGGATCTGACAAGCATTGTGTGTGCCAGCACACGCACGTCTTCACCATGGTGAACGTGCGTTCACAATACGTATGTGCGCATTCGTGCGGGCATGGCCATATTGGAAATTGGCCACTGTGCCAGGCCTATGGGCAACTCTTCTCCTGCTAGTCTTCTGACAGTTGCAGCATGTCTGCAGGCTTGTCTGTAGAGTTGGTGCCATCTTGCCTCCTAAAACAAGCCAGCTGCTCTGCCGTGGATGGGGCCACCTGTGGCCTGATTTTAACCATTATATCGGTTGCAGGGGATGCCCACCACTGTTGGGAGGACACTGTGCCATTTGTAGGCTGTAAAGGTGTTGGATTCCCTTCAGGATATAGGAGATGAGCCAGAGCCACGAGTTCAAGTGGCCGCTCGTTCTGACATCAAGCCACAGCCCTTGCATTATCTAGTTTTCTCGACAATAGCAGGCTGCACCTGATTCAAGTGACAGGAGTTACACAATGATACAGATGGACTTGTACAGCACAGCTAGGGATGTCCATAAGCCATGCTTTTCCACGGCTTTTATCCAGAGGGAGTCTGATAAAACTCCAGCCATTACCCCTAAGAGGGGGAGGGGGTTAAGGAGAGGGTGGGATTACAGGGCTAGGAGTTGGGTATTTGGGGGAGAATGGGAAGTTGGTTACCTATGGGGGTATTATCATCGGCATGTTGTATGTATGAGTATATCCAGCGAGGTCAAGACGTTGCCTTCCACATGCCAGTAGAGAGCCGAAATCACCTTCCTTGAGAAAATGTGGCGTTTGGGAACCTACCACCGAGGAACCGCACATTCCACAAACTCACAGAATGTGGCAGAGTCTACCAACTGAAAAGGTAGCAGTTGAAGTGCTAGCAATTTAGCCAAGCTAGCATTCAACCGCTGGGCATGTGGATGGCTGGGAGCGAACTTCTTTCGGCGGTGCAGCAGCTGGGGCAGGGAAATTTGCCTGGTACAATCTGACGATGGTGTACCGATACCAGATTTCCAGCTAAAACTTGGCTGTGACACACCTAATTCTACACCTTCATTCCTCTCAGTGCAGGTCTCATAGAGGACTGAAGGTATAGTGGGGTTGGAGATCTCAGCTTATGAGGAGCAAGGAGAGGTCCTCTTTGTTCTTTGGTGTGGGTCTTTTAGGTACGCTTGCCAGCGAACTGCATGGCAGGTCAACATATGTCTGGTCAAGCATGTGGTGCCCAAGCGGGTGATGTTTTGGCCATGCGAGATATGCTTGAGACATATGTTGCAAATAGCAGTGGTGGGATCTGATGCACTCATCTCAAAAAAGGCCCACACCAAAGAACTTTTGGAATAACGCGCAGAGACAGCAGTGCCCTGCACATGCGGAGCTCTGCGGTGTGATGCAGTCAGTGTGCTGCCCTTAAGCTGGACCCTGGAGGGCATCCTGCCTCGTTGGTGATGTGCCTCATCCTCCTCTCAGGCACCCATGTGGAGTCAGTGACCTCATCATCCCCTCCTTCCTCATCACTGGAGCAAAGCTGACAGTATGCTGCAGCTGGGGGAACATGACTGCCAGATTGCTGTCCTTCTTGGGCACCCCCTCTGTCTGGGCTCACGTTACTGCCTTCCTCCAGCTGAGTACCATCATCGGAGCCTTCAAAACGCTGGGCATCTTCCTGGAGCATGTACCCAACACTGTGGTCAAACAGTTCGGGGATTCCTTTAGGAGGACATGGTGGGGCTAGAGAAGAGTGACTGATGCCATTGAGCCAAGGGAAGAGGCCGCGTTGGCAGCTGCTTTGCCAGACAACGTACCCTGAGCCTGGGTGAGAGAGGATGAGGATGGCTTTGTCATCCACTCTACCAAGTCTTCTGCATGTTGTGGCTCAACACGGCCAGCTGCCGAAAAAAAAGAACAAGCGTGTCCCACGGCCACGTGCTGATGAGGATGCACCGTGTCCACGACCAGCACTGTTGCCTCTAGACACAGAGCCTGCTTTCCCTCTTTTATTGGCTTGTGACTGTCTGCCTCTCCTTGTTGGCCTTCCAGACATACTAATGGCCTGCACTGCAGTGAGATGTAGCTGCACAAAACTGGGATGTATATATATACTGATTATACAGTAGCTAGCAGAATGCCTACCTGTGCTATTAATAGGATCAGAAGAAGAACACAAGCACTTGTCTTCAGTTAGCTATACTGTAGGTGCAACTGTGCAGGGTACACAGTACACTAACTGTAAATACTTCAAGAGCCTGCCTGTGCTATTAATAGGATCAGAAGAACACAAGCACTTGTCTTCAGGTAGCTATACTGTAGGTGCAACTGTGCAGGGTACACAGTACACTAACTATAAATAATTCAAGAGCCTGTCTGTGCTATTAATAGGATCAGAAGAAGAACACAAGCACTTGTCTTCAGGTAGCTATACTGTAGGTGCAACTGTGCAGGGTACACAGTACACTAACTGTAAATAATTCAAGAGCCTGTCTGTGCTATTAATAGGATCAGAAGAAGCACACAAGCACTTGTCTTCAGGTAGCTATACTGTAGGTGAAACTGTGCAGGGTACACAGTACACTAACTGTAAATACTGTAAAAACACCTGCCTGCCTGTCAGTATATTAGGAAGAGAATAATAGGTACGGATCTAGCTAAACTGAAGGAAGTGAAACATTCCATTCTAATGAACTGAACCAAAGAGATGAACACAGGTTCATGTTACAGACCACACAGTAAAGGAGCCCCACCCCGGATCATTCATAACAGAGCGTCCTCAAAGCCCATTTGGGATCATAGTCTGCAGACAAATATCGAATATCACTCCCACTTAAAGAGAAGCAGGAACACATCACCTCTCATAGGATTAACATTGTTTTCTGTATAACCAAAGTATCACCTCCATGACAATCAGTGAAATGTTTTGCTATATTGGTGGAGTGTTTCTTCTGAATATTATACAAGAAATCATGTATCCGAATATCTCAGTCTCCCCATTGTTCCACCCATATGCTGGATTTGACAGATTTTACAAGTTACAATTCAGCCAATGAGAGTGCAAGTACCTTCCTTCTCTATGAATGGGGGTGAAAAACAAATGTTATTGGGCTATTTGCTGTGCTGGTTGAATGTTTGCTATTGATTTAAAATGGAAAATACTGCAATTGGCAACTAGTGATAATTCCCATGATTATTAGTGCCATCTAACGGCCAAAAGTACAATTTTCTATTTGAAATCAATGGTTGGTTTAATACTATTGGTTTAATTAGCTTATGTTTTTCAATGTCTACTGTACTCAAAAGTACATGAGTATGATATCAGTTATTTAAATGAGACCGTGCCTGATGAAGGAAAATAGGTGGCCAATTTATAAATAATTGGGCGCATTGTGAAAACATTCATCCAGCCATGACAAATTTTGTCTGTATTTAAATAAATACAGTTATTTCCTAGGGTCATCAGCGCCATCTAGTGGCCATAGTGCAGTATTTCCTGAAATACCTCAATCAGGAAGAATAGTACAATATTGCATTATATGGCACTTATGATCATAGGAAATCATTGTATGAAATAAACACATTTCTTGTTAACAATAAACCTCTAAATGTTTGGGGCAGCTTACACCACAAAATGTACTCAGCCAGGTAGAGGTAAATACTCCATTTTTATTTTTATACTGCTATCAATGGCCAACATGGTACAACACTTCATCCATGTCTTTGGTGATCTCCGATCTCCTTATGAACTGTTTCTTCCATGATGAAGATCAGCCATGGAGTATATCTGAGGTGTATATCACAGTGTACTTCTTCCCCACATGAGAGCTGTGATGTCCAGCAACAATTATATCGAAGACATTTCCCGCACTCAAGGCACTAATACACCTCGAGGATTGTGTGGGATCCCTAATGTACAGGAAGACAGGACTTCAGGGAGTAATAATTCCCTCACTCAGGACAGGAAAGTGGCTTCTCCCTCATGTGCAATCTCTGATGTCTGTAAAGATCGGACTTCTGTGAAAAACATTTCCTGCACTCAGGACAGGAATATGGCTTCTCCCCCGTGTGAGATCTCTGATGTCTGTAAAGATCTGACTTCTGATAAAAACATTTCCTGCACTCAGGACAGGAATAAGGCTTCTCCCCTGTGTGAGATCTTTGATGTTTGTAAAGATCAGACGCCTGTGAGAAACATTTCCCGCACTCAGAACAGGAATATGGCTTCTCCCCCGTGTGAGAGCTCTGATGTCTGGAAAGATGGGACTTCTGATAAAAACATTTCCAACACTCAGAACAGGAATACGGCTTCTCCCCCGTGTGCAATCTCTGATGTGTGTAAAGATTGGACTTCCTTGAAAAACATTTCCCGCACTCAGGACAGGAATACGGCTTCTCCCCCGTGTGAGATCTCTGATGATTATAAAGAGAGGACTTCAGTGAAAAACATTTCCTGCAATCAGGACAGGAATATGGCTTTTCCTCCATGTGAGATCTCTGATGTCGGGAAAGACTGGACTTGTCTGAAAAACATTTCCCACACTCAGGGCAGGAATATGGCTTTTCCCCCGTGTGAGATCTTTGATGTTTCACAAGGTCAGATTTTTTTAAACAACATTTTCCACACTCAGGGCAGGAATACAGCTTTTCCCCTGTGTGAGATCTTTGATGTTTAACGAGATCTGATTTTTCTACAAAACATTTCCCACATTCAGAACAGGAATACGGCTTCTCCCCTGTGTGAAATCTCTGATGTTTAGAAAGACTGGACTTTACTGAAAACGATTTCCCACACACAGGACAGGAATATGGCTTTTCTCCTGTGTGAGATCTTTGATGTGTTACAAGTTCTGATTTTTTTACAAAACATTTCCCGCACTCAGTACAGGAAAACCTCTTATTTGCTGGAAGGATGGTACCGTCTCTCACAGTATGATGTTCCTCAGGATAAGAGGAATACGATGGTCCATCTACACTGTGTGGTGCCGGATGGACATTTGAGGTAACTGGGTTTTCTCCTGGACTATACTGTGTGATGTCCTCATCTTCTACTTTACAGTCTGGAGACAAAGTGAGACAATACTCTGAGGTTTTCCTCATCTCCCGTCCATGTACTAAAATAGAGATAAAAAGATTATTACTAGACATGAGCAGATTGGTTCCCCTAAACCAGGACTCCACCCTCAAGGTAACTAGTAAATGGGTCCTCTGATCTCCTATCAGTTCATTTCTTTATTCATGAACCTTAGTCAAAGAGTGTTGAGGGGATTATAGGATGAGTATCCCCACCCCCTCTATCACTCATTGCCATCTTCCCAACCCTCATCATTGGGTTATTGACTCCTCCCTCATTATCACTTTCTGTTTAAGGCTGCAAAGTTTGAGGATGTTATCACATTATTATGAACATGTAAAAGTCTATGCTCCAAACAAATCATCAGATATAAAATGTCCAGCTGGTAGGACATGGGTGTGTAGCCCCCTACTAGTTAGGTGCTAGGATTAGTAGAGAGTTAGTATAATATTGTTTTGTTCTTCTGCTAAACAGGAGAGCTGTTAGGAAAATCTAACCTAGCTGTCTGCTGAACAGAGAGCTGTAATCATTTAGTAATGCCTGCTCAGTGTGTTCATGTGCTGTTAGTTCTGCCTCTGGCTTCCTCTATATCTAAGTAACGTAGGAAGGTTCTAGGTGAATGGGTGAAAGATATGCAGAACACAGTATGAAGATGAATGCCACTCCAGCCAATTAAAGGGAGGGTGGTCCTGGAGGATGCTGGGAGAGGGTACTGACTCTTTTGGCACACTAAGACCTGGGTCTCTCCTGGACAGGATTGCACCAGCCCAGGAGAGGACACTCTGTCCTCCGGGAGCCTGCTGCCATGCAGCCTCAGGTGAGGAACCTGAGGGCCTGAGGAGAGAGAGTGACCCTGGATCTTCACAAATCTGGCTGAGGGGGTGTCTGTCAAGGATCTGGTCTGGTGTCACAGAGAGGAGCCTACCAGCTGTTCTTTTTGGCCTTGCGAGTACAGACATGCTTAAAGAATCTCATAGACTGTTGTTGTTAACCCCCCTCTGATGTGTTAGAGTCAGCTAAGGGTCCAGCCAAGGGAACACTGGGGAGTGTTCCAAAGAGCTCTGTCTAGCTTACACAGCTACTCAGGGACTTTGCTCAACTTTACTTCTGTTGTCACTACTAGTTACCAGTCTTCCATCTGTTCCCAGCAAGGACTTCACCTAAAGCTCAATCAAAGATCAGAGAGAGTCCTCAGTTGTATATAGTTCAACTATAGCTCATTAAAACCCCCTTCTCCCTATCCAAGATTTCAAATAATAAAACTACAAACCCTAGACTGGTGATTGAAGACAATGAGCGAAAGTGTGTGTGAAGATACCTTGTGCCTGGCTGATAAACAAAAGTGTGGAAGGCCTAGGCAAAATCCTAGCAGCTCCTATGGGAGTATCACCACAGGTGAAACAAAAGAGAATACATATTATGTGTATATATAGCAGTGGGTAGAGGGGAGAGAGCAGAAGTCAGGACTATGTAATGTACAACATATTGTATAAGATACAACAGATAGGACTATATAGTATCAGAATAATGTAATGTACAACATAGAGTATATAGTGCAGGGGTCAGGAGTATGTAATGTACAACATAGAGTTTATAGTGCAGGGGTCAGGAGTATGTAATGTACAACATAGAGTATATAGTGCAGGGGTCAGGAGTATGTAATGTACAATATAAATTATATAGTGTAAGGGTCAGGACTCATAATATTGGTATTCAGTAATCAGTAGAAGATGAAATGTTTACATGAGACAAGTTGCAGAGGTCCCACACCGCTGCCTCCCATCTCCTGAGACTGCACTCAGTGACTTGGGTCTGAGACTATACAGACATATCCCTCCACCCGGCACAGCCAGCAGACAACAGAGCAAGTAGTCCTGGGAGAATTGTTCTGTCAGAGATCTTGCCATACCCGGTTATGGGGCAGAAGACCCAAAGCGCATACACCACTTGTCTAGGTCTAGTAACATCTATGGTAAAAATAAACATTTTGCTGCCAGCTGAACCCCAGAATCTCCATAAATCCAGTCTAGATACATAAATTGTGTCCGCAGCACAGAGAAGGAAGATTACCTGAGAGATATACAGTAATACAGGACGGGGAACACAGCTAAGGAAAGTGTCCAGGGGATTACAGGCTGATATCACCCAGTCCTTTCCCTGCTCTGGACCAATCAGTGATCAGTATGGGTGGAGGAATGTATTTAGTGTTAATGACCCACCTGTACTGATCTCTGTAGGAGTGTCCTCCTCTATAAATGTCCTCGTTATTCCATCCTCCTCCATAGACTGCTGATCATCCCTCACATAACTCTCTTCTTCTTCTGCTTTAACCTTAAATTCTATATCGATTGGATCTCCACTCTAGATCAAGAAAATGAGAGAGAATATCATCTGTAAGATATAAGCTTTATTATTGTGACATCACATAACAAATCCACACATTGTCTCAAGTCCATGTTCTAGATGCTCTGTCCCACCAACCTTGTAACAGTGAGGGATGGTGTGATCTTCCTGTGTGGAATCCCGGGAATACAGAGGACGGGGACATCTCTCTGGTGGGTTTCTGTAGCTGGATGACTCCACCATGGTGTCCTGGTACGGATCTTTGTGCACTTTTGGAAATTCTGACTCCTCCATCACCCCATCCTCATCATCCTCCTCTTTTATCTCTTCTTTAACTTCAACTTTAGAATCTCTCAGGTTTCCACTCTAAATATAGAATAAAAATGACATCAATAGTAACAATGCAGATAATATACAGATCTTAATGATACTATCAGTGATTGTTCCTCATCTACCTGATGATGGTGAGGGATGGTGTGACCTTCCTGTGTGGAATCCCGGGAATACAGAGGACGGGGACATCTCTCTGGTGGTTTTCCATTACTGGATCCATCTGTAGGAAACACACACACTGACTGAATACATTGTTTCTATGTGTTTATCAGATGATGGGGGATCTAGGTGGACCCTCCGTACTCCTCTCTCCTTTACAACAAAGTCTCCTCTTACCCGGTGATGTGAGGGGCGGCTGCTTGTCCAACATGACGTTCTTGTAGAGATCCTTGTGTCCTTCTAAATACTCCCAATCCTACATGGAGAAATAGACAGTGATATAGTCACCATCCAGACACATCCCTTGTCTGTTACTGGATAATGTCCCAGAATTCCCAGCACCGCTCACCTCTCCTGTCAGCAGCTCCATCATCTTCTTGGTGACTTCTAGAATCTTCTGCATGTTGTGTCTCTCAGGTTTTAGGGAGTCACATGGAGGCACTGTGATGGTCATATGATCACCTGACTTCATCAGAGGAAATCTCTGTATTGAGGAACCAATAGGAATATCATGTTAGAATCCTCCTCACCTCTCTGGTCAGGTCTGTGTTTTATTAATAGAGATAAGAGTGATGTCATGTGACCTGCCAGAATCCTCCTTACCTCTCCGGTCAGCAGGTAGATGATCTCCAGGGTGAGGTTTAGTATCTTCTCAGTCATGTGACTCCAGTCCTCCATGCTCATTGGTTCCATCATCTATGAAGGTTTCCCTGTAGACAGATAACAGAGAATTTTCTGGATTGGTATTGGTTGTACAATAATAGGATATCAGGAGGTAATATGAAGGTCAATATGTATTTAAGCTCTATGGTCCTCAGTGAGAAAATATTTAATCTGGACAGTTTGATTCTTGGGGTCTGGGAGTCTCATAAAATTTGGCCTCCTGGATCAAAAATTCAATTCTCTGTGTTGGCTGTGCTTTGGTTCTGGTCTTGTTTTATTTCATTTTGGAACTTTATAGACTTAAAGTGATTGTAAAGGCAGGAGGTGCATTCCATGCATTAAGATAAAAAACCCTTCTGTGTGCAGCAGCCCCCCCAATACTTACCTGAGCCCCATCTCGGCAGGATTGCACCGCGGAATGGACACACAGAGCTGCGGCTCGGCTCGGGTGTCCCCACAGCAAGCTGTTTACTTTGGGTGCACTCGGCAGGAGGGAGGGGCCAGGAGAGCCGAAGAGGGACCCAAGAGGAAGAGGATCTGGGCTGCTCTTTGCAAAACCAACTGCACAGAGCAGGTAAGTATAACATTATTGTTATTTCTATAAAAAAAAGAGACTTTAGTATCACTTTAATAATGAATAGAATTGTCTGACTTCTTGAATAGTGTTGCTCTGGGGCATTACTGTGGGGTCATTATAAAATCAGTGTGATGTCACAGGATGTGCCGAGTCTGAATGTAGGGACATTCGAGGAGGAGCTGTGAGGTCAGTGTGATGTCATAGGACATATAGACTCTGGATGGATGGACATTTGGATGAGGAGATTTGAGGGGTCCTCTATATGGGGCACCCATGCAAACCAAATCATTACTCCTGGGTGCGTCCTACCTCTCCTAAACTGAAGGGTGAACTTTGACCTTTATCGTACAAAAATCTGTTTGGAATCTGTGAAAGTAAGCTCTCATGTGATCATTTGATGTTCAGAGGAAAGGAGTGTAAATAGCAGACAATTTTCTCCAGAGCTCCTAATTATTATTATAATACAGGATTATTATAGCACTGACAGCTTACGCAGCACTTTAGGCAGCACTGAGGGCAGACAGTACAATTACAAGACAATTTAATACAGGAGGAGTCAGAGGACCCTGCTCGTTGAAGCTTACAATCTAAGAGGGAGCGTCAAGAGATACAAAAGATGATAACTGTGGTGAATGGGCTGATGGAGAAAATAAAAGTAGAGTTGTTAGGTGGGGGGCCAGATAGACTTCTCTGAAGATCTGAGTTTTCAAGGATCATCTTAAAGTGGAAAGAGTAGGAGATAGCAAGACAGACTGGGGTAAGGAGTTCCAGAGGATGGGAGAGGCTCTGGAAAAGTCCTGGAGGTGAATAAGGGAGGAGGTGACCTGGGAGCTAGAGAGCAGGAGGTCTTGAGAGGAATGAAGAGAACGATTTGGTTGGTATTTTGAGACTAGGTTAGTGATGTAGCTGGGGGAAGAGTTGTGGATGGTTTTATAAGTTGTTAGTATCTTGAATTAAATTTGTTGGGTGAGCGAAAGCCAATGGAGGCATTGACAGAGAGGAGTAGCAGACACTGACTGGTTGGTAAGGTGGAGGTAGCCCAGGAAAAGGTAAGCCAATGAGGAGGGAGTTGCGGTAGTCAAGGTGAGAAATGACCAGGGAGATATTATTTTAAGGGGGGAAAAGTTTGTGTCATACGCCAATAAATACAGGTATATATCTTTTGTGGCCCCCCCGGTGCTGTGGGATTCGTTGGGGGCGACAGAATATATATATATATATATATATATATATATATATATATATATAGCCAAATTACCAGTGGGGCCATTTGAAACATGCACTTGTCACCCCCATATGTAAAAAGCTTTCTTTGGAACCCACCAATCTTAACCCATGCCCCATCTCCGTACTCCCGTTTTCCTCCAAACATCTTGAATGTCTGGTCTACAACTGACTGAGCCACCATCTGACTGAGAACAAACTTCTTGATCCCCTTCAGTCTGGATTTTGCCCTCAACACTTCATGGAAACTACTCTCATACATAGTTACATAGTAGAGTGAGACCTAACTCTGGAAGGAGGGGATTGTCCTAAAGATTTGTAGGTTTCACATATAGCTTCTCTAATCCATCTGGAAATGGAACCTCTAGAAGCCTTGGAACCCTTTTTGGGGCCACTAAAAGTAATCAGTAATTGGCAATCTTTCCTAAATTCACTAGTAACTTCTAAGTAGTGTAGAAGACATCTTCTTACATCTAAAAAACAAACCTTTCTTCCTCCGGATTCCTGGGGGAGGAACAAAAGCTAGGAAGAACTACTTCCTGGGATCTGTGGTAATCAGACGAAACTTTGGGCAAATACAAAGGGTCAGGCCTGATCACTACTCTGTCGTCTAAAATCCTTAAGAAAGGATCTTTAAACGACAAAGAACCTAAATCAGAGACCCTTCTCCCAGAAGTTATCGCCAAAAGGAAAACCATCTTTAGGGTGACTAATTTTAAAGAGGCGTCATGCAGTGGCTCAAAAGGGGGTCTGGTAAGGGCGTTCAATACCAATGACAAATACCAAGGAACCTGCTTGACTACTCTGGGTGTACGTCTAGCCCTAGCTAGGAGGAATCTCCTAATTAAAGGCTCCTCCTCCATGAACAGAGATAGGGCAGCCACTTGAAAACCAATGCCGCGTACACACGGTCGGAATTTCCGACAACAAATATTCGATGGGAGTTTGCTGTCGGAGATTCCGACCGTGTGTAGGCTCCATCGGACATTTTCCGTCTGAATTTACGACAAACAAAATTTGAGATCTGGATCTCAAAATTTCCGACTACAAAATCCGTTGTCGTAAATTCCGATCGTGTGTACACAATTCCGGCGCACAAAATTTTGCGCATGCTCGGAATCAAGCAGAAGAGCCGCACTGGCTATTGAACTTCAATTTTCTCGAGCTCGTCATACATGTTGTACGTCCCCACGTTCTTGACGTTTGGAATTTCCGACAAGATTTGTGTGGCCGTGTGTATGCAAGACAAGTTTGAGCCAACATCGGTCGGAAAAAAAAAACATGGATTTTGTTGTCGGAATGAGCGTTCGTGTGTACAGGGCATAAGAGTGCTGACAGCAAACCCCTTTTCCACTCCCCTCTGTAAAAAGTCCAGAACATAGGGGATAGAAAACGAGTCTACCCCAGCCCTTTTATGCCAGGCTACAAAGGTCCTACAAATTTTGTTATAAATCTTCCTTGCAACTAATTTATGGCTCTCTAGAAGAGTCTCAATAACCCTAGCTGAACATCCTTTCAATTGTAGGATGCACCGCTCACCCTCCAAACCATCAGTTGGTAAATCCGAGGGTTTGGATGTAGCATTGGCCCCTGGTGTAGAAGGTCTCTTCTCTCTGGCAGGGCCAGGGGGACTCTACAGAAAGTGCTCTCAGTGCGGAGAACCAACTCCTACTAGGCCACCGTGGGGCAATCAGAATCACTTCTGCTTATTCCTGCACAATCTTTCGGAGGCAACCACAGGCAATAGCGGAATTGGAGGAAAAGCTTAGGCCAGGGCAAAATTCCATTGGAAAGAGAGCGCATCTGTCCCTAGGGACTTTCCTTCTCTCTCCAGGGAAAGCTTCCGGTTGTGGATGGATGCAAACAGATCCACTTTGGGCATTCCCCACCTGACCACTAACTCCCGGAAGATTTCCTGGTTCAGCTCCCAACTGTTGGAAGTGACAGTGAACAGTATATGTAGCGCTGGCGACTGACTATGAAGTGAAAAAATATATAATTGAATGTGTGTGTTTAGCCGCTGCTGTAAAAAAAGTACGAATACTTAAAAGATAAAACAAAATAGATACAGCGCTGGCTATGTGAATAGACAAACACTGTGCAATAACCCTGGGATCATACACAGATGATTAAATAAATACTAGGTATATGTGGATATCATAAATATAAAACACATATGTGTAAATTATCAAAAATAGTCCCAATAAACAGAGATAATAGCAATCCTTCAGCCTATGCTATACAGTCTATCACCTGATAAGCCGATAAGCTGTGATTCAATGAAGGCGAAAGAGATGACTCTGGATCAGAGTTCATGAGATGAGTGCTTCTAGGTGCAGGATTTCATAATCACCCATAAAGAATAAAGAAAACACTATGGTGAAGTACTGAGGAGACAGGATATCAATTGCGCATAACAGCGCTACTCACAAGAACAAGCTATTGAACAGGCATTCACAGAGACTTCTGCATTCGCCGCTGTAAGCGTGCGCTCCACGGGAACAGGAAGCAGCGTCACTGGTTTAGGATGTGAGCCGGATATTACGTCAACGCGTTTCGCCCCTCCTCCAGGGCGTCATCAAAGACCTTGGAAATGGTCTGCATGGAAAGGAGGATCTTGGAGATCTTCTCTACTGGTAAGAAAATTCTTTGGGTGACTGAGTCTATCAGGTAGCCCAAAAAAGACAGCTCTGGGAGGGAACCATATCAGATTTCTGCAGATTGACGTTCCAACCCAATCTATGGAAAGTCTGCAGAACTACTTGCAGATCCCAACCCAGGTCCTCTTTGTCCCGGGCAAAGATCAAAAGTCATTCAAGTAAGGGACGATTGAAATTTTCTGCAAACGAAAAAAAGCCATGACATTTGTAAAGATTCTCGGGGCTGCCGAGAGACCAAAAGGAAGGGCTCTGAACTGCCAATGACTTAAGCCATTTTCTGAGAGGATCGCAAACCTCAAAAACCTTTGATGGTCCTGGTATATTGGAACATGGAGGTAACCATCCTGAAGATCCAGGGTCACCATGAATACCGCTGGCAATAACAGATTCCTGAGTGAATAAATGTTTTCCATCCGGAAACGCCTGTAAACCAAGAAACTGTTTAGGAGGTTCAGATTGATGACCATCCAAAATCCTCCTGATGCTGACTGAGGTTTACCAGCTCGCCACTCGTTGGAGATAAGTCGTTTTTGCTCTGCTTTATGTGAGTATCCTATGCTGTTTCAATAAAAACGTACTATGGTCAAACAATACTACACTATTTGGTACCCCCTTCTTTTTATTTACGCCCCCTGCACTTACTGAGGGACCAAGTTCTCTGGAGAACGGATCCGGGTCCAAGAATAGAAAGAAAGGCAGCTATTACCAGCACTGTTTTTATGCTGATACCTCATTACCTTAAGGTAAGGGGCCATTACCTATTAGTGTGTGATCTTTTCATGAAGAGGAGTCACTACCTTTGCTTTGTTCAAGCACTTAATATTATTACCTACATATCAGAACGTTTATTCACCTTGCAAAGGAATACTTCCATCTGTTTGTATTCACCAATCACTGCATTTGCACATTATGGACTGATTGGAATTTTTTGTCACTTACATAATTTTTTTTTTGCACTAAGCACTTTGTCAATGCGGTGCGTTTGCTGTGTGCATGCTACGCACAGCATCGCATTGTTTACACTGAATGTTTGCACCTTGCACAAGAAGTCTTTTCCTTGCAGAAGTTTGCACGTTTATTGTATTGCACAGTATTTTTAGCCTATGTTTTATTAAGTACACTCGTTAGTGCTATTTATGCATTTGTGATTGCACTCTGCACTTTAATATTAGTGTATATTTTTATATATTATCATGTCACATAATATTTCTTCATATAGGCACTGCTAGTGGTTTGCTACTTATCCCTTTGGGATTCTTTTGCTCTCAGTGCCTTATTTTATTTACACTGCTACTTTTAGCAACATTATATCTCTCTGCTGGATTAATGCAGCACCCCACCCCCCCCCCATTGCATTTCACTGATTATTTGGGTTTGGTTGGACCCTATTCGGTGCAGGCAGCTTTTCCATTCGCTCCGTCTTATTGTACATGGTAGCGCTGGAATAATCACTTCACACTGTCCGCCATAATGTCGCAGTCACGATAAAAATCGCAGATCACCGCCATTACTAATAAAAAAAAAAATAATAAAAATGCCATAAAACTATCCCCCATTTTGTAGACGCTATAACTTTTGAGCAAACCAATCAATTTACGCTTATTACGATTTTTTTTACCAAAAATATGTAGAAGAATACATTAGAGGTCGACCGATATGGGTTTTTCTCTGGCCGATGCCGATATTTAGAAATCGCGATGGCCGATATGTGATGCCGATTTTTTTGGGCCGATATATTAGGCCGATTTTTTTTTTTTCTTTTTTTTTCCCCCCTTCATCTCATAAAATCTAACAGTTAGACCCCTTTCACACTGGGGCCTTTTTTTTAGGCGCTTTTGGGCTAAAAATAGCGCCTGTAAAGTGCCTGTAAAACGGCTTCCCTACAATCTCAGTGCGATATCCCGAGTGCTTTCACACTGAGGCGATGTGCTGGCAGGATGTCTTTGGAGTGGTGTATACCGCTCCTCCACCACTCCTGCTCATTGAAATGAATGCGCACCGCTGCCGAAGCGGCTGCAAAGCGTTTCGGCAGCAGCACTTCAGGGGCGCATTTAACCCCTTCCTCGGCCGCTAGCTGGGTTATAAGCGCCCCGCTAGCAGCCGAATAGCGCCGCTAAAATGACGGTAAAGCACCGCTAAAACTAACAGCGTTTTACCGTCAACGCCTGCCCGCTCCAGTGTGAAAGCAGCCTTAAGTAATAAGTGATACAGAAAATTTTTTACATTTAAACATTTATTGAACAAAACAAACCTCCAATCAGTTCACTTGTATGTAGAATTTAGATAAAAAAAAAATAACTATATCTTAAATATTAAATACACAAAAACAGGTAACCAAAACTTTTGGACGAAAAAAATGGGCTAACTTTACTGCTTATTTTTTTTTTTTTAATTAGTGTATTTTATTTTAAAAAATTGCGTTTGAAAGACCGCTGCGCAAATACCGTGTGACATAAAATATTGCAACAACCGCTATTTTATTCCCTAGGGTCTCTGCTAAAAAAAAATATATAATGTTTGGGGGTTCCAAGTGATTTTCTAGCAGAAAATACAGAATTTTTACTTGTAAGCAACAAATGTCAAAAAAGATTTAGTCTTTAAATGGTTAAACTGAGAACTTCTACACACAGAGTTCAGTCTATTGATAAAAGAACCCGAAGAGATACAAATGTATCTTCTTATCAGATTTGGCAGGCTGCCCAGAGGAGGAGAGAAGAAACCTTCAGACAACTTGCAATTGACTTCTATTACAGAAGTCATTTGCAAGTCCCGCTGAAGTTATAATCGGCTTTTTTTATCAGCACAATCAGCGGATGCAGATTAAGTAAAAAAAGCCAAATATCGGCCGATATATCGGTCGACCTCTAGAATACATATCAGCCTAAAGTGAGGAAAAAAATCAGTTTTTTTATATATTTTTGGAGATATTTATTATAGCAAAAAAATATTGCTTTTTTCAAAAATTGTCGCTCTTTTTTTGTTTATAGTACAAAAAATAAAAATAAAAAACAAAATAAAAAACGGTGATCAAATACCACCAAAAGAAATCTCTATTTGTGGGAAAAAAAGGACGTCAATTTTGTTTGGGTGCAAAATTGCACGACCGTGCAATTGTCAGTTAAAGCGACGCAGTGCCGAATCGCAAAAAGTGCTCTGGTCAGGAAGGGGGTAAATTCTTCCGGGGCTGAAGATCAATCAATGACACCAAGTTGAGGTCCACATACCTGCTCTCTTTGGCAGTGTTGTAAATTTCTGTACAGCTGTTAAACACGATACAAGTTCCACCACAGCCAGGAGGATGACTAGTGAAAATTCGCTTCTCGGCCTTTTGGCTAAGATCAAGTATAGTATCTGTGCTTATCAGTAGCCAGAGGAGGCGCTGTGCTGCTCCCAAATGGGGAGGGCTATGCAAATCCTCAGACATAATTGTACCTGGATGGTCTATTTCAGCAGGGGCCATGTTGGCGCTCTTAGGTCATAGAGGCTAATGAATGGTCGAGTCTGAGCAACCCGGAAGGGTGCCCCTGGTGAGGATGGGTGCTGCATTGGCCTGGGTTATCCCGGCCTTCTGGCTAGGATTGGTGTGGTCGCTGTTCCTGTCAGCGTTCGGTGGAGGAGCAGGCCTGCCCTGACTGTGTGGATTGGGGCGTTGCCATGCAAATCCGTTGGATTGATGGGAGCCTGGAAAGGTTAGTAACAGTGGAGCCTGAGTCAGACATCCGTGGCTCTCCCTGAGAAAACCTATAAGGGCTCTCTATCTGTCAGGGATGGAGGGCTGCACTGGTCCGGTCTGAGAGTCGGGCCCAAAAGGAAGCCCATGGTGTATATGCCCCTGGAGTGGCAGTCCAGGGTGCCGTAAAATCACTGTGAGGGTCACTTTGATTTATGGCACCACAGTCACTGCACCATTCACACTTTTTTTCTCACCTGCCTCCTGGGCCGGGCCTTTTGGCTGGGACCGGAGGAATTTTCGAATCCTGGCCAGAGGGCCAGCCATTGTCCAGCACAATGGTCACTTTTCACTCTCTCCACTTCCTTCTCCCCCACTTTCTTTTATTTAAAGCCTCATGTTTTTACATGGTTTTTGCACGTGTGACTGGTAGAGTGTAGGTCCTCGGGCCTGACCTGAAAGTCTAAGGAGGGGGTGGACATGGCCTTCTGTCTTGGTTCACCCTCTCTCATGGGGTCTCCTTTCGGGGGAGCCCCACCTAGTACTTGGGTGGGTCTGTTTCGGCAGACACGCCCAGAGAAAGGGGTCCATATGGTTTTGGCCAGATGGACCAAGTGTAAGTTACCCAGTCCCCGTCTGGAGCCTAACGCCCCGGGGGATCAGGGCAAGGCCCTATGATTTTAGAGGAATTGTGTACAACCGTTGCACGTTTTTGTGTTTCACTCTTTATGTGAGTGCACATTTTTTGGCACCGGGTGAAGTTTTTGAGTGTGTTCACACACCATGGGCTTTCAAAAAAAAAAAAAAAAAGTGAAAATTCTGTTAAAGTGGAATCAGGACGTGTTATGCAAATTCTTACAAAATATTACATAAGCACCTGAACGACCACAACATACAGGGATATATAATGTAATACTGACACATAATCACACATAGGTTGGACTTGATGGACTTGTGTCTTTTTTCAACCTCACCTACTATGTAACTATGTATGAGAGCAGTTTCCATGAAGTGTTGGGGGCGAAATCCGGACTGAAGGGGATCAAGAAGTTTGTTCTCAGTCAGATGGTCGCTCAGTCAGTTGTAGACCAGACATTCAAGAAGTTTGGAGGAAAAGGGGAGTACGGAGATGGGGCGTAGGTTGTTAAGATTGGTGGGTTCCAAAGAAAACTTTTTAAGTATGGGGGTGACAAGTGCATGTTTTAGAGCAGGCATGTCCAAAGTCCAGCCCACGGGCCAATTGCGGCCTGCGTTCCGGTTTCAAATGGCCCCACTGGTAATTTGGCTATATATATATATATATATTTTCTGTGGCCCCCAATGAATCCCACAGCACCGTGGGGGCCACAAAAGATATATACCTGTATTTATTGGCGTATGACGCGCACTTTTCCCCCCTGAAAATCATATCCTGTTGTCTCTGAGTGGAAGGAGGGGACGAGCGCCGCCGGATTACACAGAGCGGCGATCTCCTGTGTACCCGGCAATCAGTCACACACAGTCCCGTCCCCTGGCTCAGGATTGGACTAATGTTCTGTCTATCACAGGTGGAACTGTGTGTGACTGAGATTGCCGAGTACATAGGAGATCGCGGCGCTGTGTAATCCGGCACCGACGAGGCTGTAGATGAGCAAGGATGTGCAGGCTGCATTCATTTACAATGGTGAGGCTGCATTACTGGGTAACTGTGCAGGCTGCATTAATTTGCAATGGTGAGGCTGCTGATGGGCACTGTGCAGGCTGCATTAATTGGCAATGGTGAGGCTGCTGATGGGCACTGTGCAGGCTGCATTAATTGGCAATGGTGAGGCTGCTGATGGGCACTGTGCAGGCTGCATTAATTGGCAATGGTGAGGCTGCTGATGGGCACTGTGCAGGCTGCATTAATTGGCAATGGTGAGGCTGCTGATGGGCACTGTGCAGGCTGCATTAATTGGCAATGGTGAGGCTGCTGATGGGCACTGTGCAGGCTGCATTAATTGGCAATGGTGAGGCTGCTGATGGGCAATGTGCAGGCTGTATTAATTGGCAATGGTGAAGCTGCTGATGGGCAATGGTGAGGCTGCTGATGGGCAATGTGCAGGCTGCATTATTTGGCAATGTGCAGGCTGCATTGATGGGCACTGGTGAGGCTGCAGATGGGCACTGATCAGGCTGCATTGATGGACTGCGACCCTTATTTTGCTTCAAAGTTCTTTATTTGAAATATTTATTTTTCTGAAACTTCCCTCTTAAAATGAAGGTGCGTGTTATACGCCTGTGCGTGTTATATGGCAATAAATACGGTATATCCAAATAACACACCCAAGCTCATCCTTAGTCCTGAGTGGCGCTCTGGGATTCATTGGGGGCCAAAAGAGATTTTATATATATATATATATATATATATATATATATACACACATCCAAATAACACACTCAAGCTCATCTCTTCACCACACACAACCACAAATTGCAAGAGAATTTATATTGGGCAGTGTAATAGTGCTCAGACGAACACACTTAGACCGAATTTTAATGGTTCAAAGAATGTCGAGCAAAATGGTCGGCCCTCACGCATGTTCACTTCATCAAATTTGGCCCTCTTTGAAAAAAGTTTGGACACCCCTGTTTTAGAGTTTGGGAACGTGTCAGAAGAGAGGGAAAGGTTGAAGATGTGAGTTAGAGTGGAGAATGTGATCCAGAAGGTGACCGCAGCATTTCTGAAGATGCAGGATCTAGGGGACAGGTGGTTAGGTGGACGTTAGAAAAAAGTTTAGCAACCTTGTCTATAGTAGCGGGGTTGAATAAGGGAAGTAATGTAAACCTGTGGACATGGGGTTTTAAATAAGGGAGATATTTGCACATTGTAGATCTCCTCACAAATTGGATCAATCTTTTTTTTAAGTGATTGAAGATCTCCTGGGCAGGGAGTTAATGGGTGGAGGTAGTGAACGAAGTAGAGAGTTTAAGGTAGAGAAAAGTTGACGGGGACTGGATGAGAAGGTGTTAATGAGAGTGATAAAATAGGTCTGCTTGGCCTCCAGGAGGCAGGAATTGTATTTTTGTAAAGCAGATTTAAATTGGTTGAAGTCTTTCTGGGACTTAGTCTTACACCACAGGCGCTCAAGAGTGTGGTTATATTTTCTGCAACTTCTGGTGTGTCATCTGTTTGTCAAGGTTGTAGTGGTCGGGGCCTGATTCTGTGTGTAGGGAGGGAGTGAGCTTGTCTAGTGAGGATGACAGTGAGCTGTTGTAGACAGAAGTGGCTAGGTTGTGGCAGGACAGGGGTGAGAATTTGTCATAAATGTGGTCAGTAGCAGAGAAGAGAAGGTTTGAGGTGGCAAACGTTTCTATGGGTAACTGTTAGGCGGTTGGAGGGAGAGGAGGTAGAAGAGAGGGAGAGAGTGAAATGAATAAGGTGGTGATCAAAGAGAGAAAAAGGATTGTTGGAGAGGTTGCACGGGGTGTAAAGATAGGAGAAAACAAGGTCAAGGGTGTTACCATCGGAGTGTTTAGGAGCCTGTATACATTGCTTCAGGTCAGATGAGGAAGTTAGACTGAGAAGTTTAGAAGTAGCAGTAGTATTAGCATTAACAGGGATGTTGAAATCACAGAGAATGATTGTGGGGATTTCAGAAGAGAGAAAGTAGGGTAGCCAGGCAAGGAAGTCATCAAGGAAGGTTGATACTGGTCCAGGGGGCCGGTAGATGACAGCAATATTTAGAGAAATGGGAGAAAATAGACAAATACAAAGTGCCTCAAAAGAGGTGAGCGTCAAAAAGGTTGGCGAAATACCGGATAGGTGCTGTGTGGGGCTAAAAGGATTTCCACTCCGTCTCCCTTCCATCCACTGGGTCTGGGGGAGTGAATCCAGAGAAGGTCACCTTGGGAGAGGGAAGCAGCAGAAGCAGTGTCGGATTCATGAAGCCAGGTTTCAGTAATGGCAAGTAGGTTAAAGGGATTTATGATAAAGAAGTCATGGAGGTAGGTGAGTTTGGTACAGACAGAGCGGGCATTCCAGAGGGTGCAGAAAGGGAGGCTGGTTTTGGGCAGAAGAGAAATGGAAACCTGGTTCTGTGGATCGTGGCTGCTGCAAAGGGTGTAGGGTGATGGAAGTGTTGGGCACAGTTAAATGAAGGAGGCCCAGGGTTTGGAGATATGTCACCAGAGGTTAGGAGAAGTAGAAGGGTGAGGGAGGTATTGTGGGAGTTTGATATATATGAAAGGACATGCTGCAGCGTCCTTATGGTTTTATCACCACGTAGGTGTAGAAGTAGCAGGAGAGGGAGAGGACAGAAAGGAGGGTGATAGATATATATAAATAAGCTGTTGGGTGGAGAAGAGGGGTGAAGGTAAGAGAGAGGACACAATTGCCAGAAGGCGTGGTAGAGAGCGCATGTTACAGAGTGGAAGGAGAGCTGAATAGAGAGACGGGTCACCTGCAGTCTGTTTGCTGCTTTTCAGTGCAGTTTTCTATGTATGTTCACTTTGTGCAATCACTGAAGTGCAAATCACTTGTATAAAAAAAACCCCATCAACATCCCCCCCCCAAAAAAAAGATACCCTTAGGGGCGATCTAAAAAGAGCAGAACAATAGTTATCTCCAGTCAGATTGTCTGTCCTTATGGTGGGGATGGATTTTGCTGAGTGCTGGTGCCAAGTTTCCACCCCCCAGGATCACTGCAGGTGTGGAGAAAAGCTGTGTAAGAGGATATGGAGGAGAGATGAGGAGGAGATCCAGGAATCAGGATAAAGGTCAGGACAAGCAACAGACGAGCGCATCCAAGAGATGAAGCCGGGGTCACTACACAGAAAATCAATCCAAGGAAACAACAGGCAGGACGAGGAATAGCAAGAAGGAGCTCAGAGACAAATGAGAATATTGCTCAGCCAATGGGAGATTATCTCAGCATGACTTACATAATGAAGGAGATGAGGGGGAGGGGAGGAAGTCACTTATGGTGACCATAGAGACATGGAAATTCAGCTGGTTCAGCAGGGATCGGTCACATTTCCATCCATGTGTGGTCACTGCCGGATAAAAGTCACTCCATCAGCGGCTGCAGCCAATAGCTTCATCACTGATCTGTGTATTCTGAGAGCGGAGGAGCGCCCCCCATTGTCAGAATACAATAGTGCAGTGGGGAGGATTCCCCCATCCCCCTCCAATGTGTGGATGGGGGAATCACTTCAGTTGTTTCTTCTCATCCCGCTGGATAAACGATAAAACTGAACCATGTATGGCCAGCTTTGGAAGGAAGATATATTCATCATCAACTGATCCCCCTGAAGGGGTTAATCTAGGTTCCCACACTATA
The DNA here is from genome assembly GCF_042186555.1 of Aquarana catesbeiana. Lineage (NCBI taxonomy): Eukaryota > Metazoa > Chordata > Amphibia > Anura > Ranidae > Aquarana > Aquarana catesbeiana. Next base: position 3,743,899 of record NW_027362661.1, on the reverse strand, counting down.
TATGTGTGTATCATCATCTGCTGGAGATAAAAGACATCACAGTGACTATGGAGGAAGAGGACGGACATGACGGGGGGTTACTGGGTGTAAATAGAAAATAAGATCTTATTACCTCCTCTACTGCCTCTTCCAGTAATGTCTTCTCTTACCTCTCACCCGGAACTTCCTGTCTGTTCCTGACATCACTTCCTGTATTTCATAGAGACTTCCTGTCTGGGTAGAGGTGAGATCACCATCTTGTGGAGATCAGAGGAACTGCAGCCCCAAGAAACATCTTGTAGTGTGAACACGGCCTTGTGCTGTGTGTGTATGTACTGTATATCCTTATAGATGGGTCATCTCCACTCCCACCAAGGGGGATAGAAATATATTACTGCTCAGGGGAGAGAGTAAAATTGATTGCAGATTTATTATTATACAGGATTTATATAGCGCAGACAGTTTAAGCAGCACTTTACAACTTGAGGGTAGACAGTACAAATACAATACACTTTAATAAAGTAGGAATCAGAGGGTCCTGCTTGATAGAGCTTACAATATAAAAATTTAGTCATGTAGAACATCTGTTATATGGATACAAAGAACCCCAGCCGAGAGTAAAGGGTGGAAATGGCTCCTGATCCCCAGATTTGGGCAATTATGTCACCAATATAAATAGAATAAAACCCGCGCTATGTGTAACAACTCAAATACCTACAAAAATAACTTATACCGGACTGCTGCTGTAACAAAGGTAAGTATTCCCTTTATCAACTAGAAGAGCATTATGTGTCACAGCGCTGTCCTATTGTGTGTGCACATAAATCATCACAAATACACTAAAATATGTGGAGACATTCATATATAAAGTGCTAGGGGCTCAAATAATATTCTCTGCAGATCTACTGCTTTCACTTTACACCTACTTCATTGATCTTATGGTGTTTATCAGTAAATAAAGTAAACTGATCCATGTGCAATTCATATACAACATAAAGTGCTTTGTGCTTAAGATGCTGTTCCCTGCAGATCCACTGCTTCCACTTTACACCTACTTCTTTAATCTTATAATATTTTCTGCTATATTAAATAAAGTAAAAATCTGTCCAAATTCATGTAATCATAAAATATTTTGTACTCAATATAGTGTTCTCTGCAAGTTCACTGCTTCCACTTTACATCTATTTCTTTAAAATAATCCACCAATCAATGAAAAGTTGATAAGGTGTAAAGTTCTCGGTGCTCCAAACTGTGCCAGCTGTAGTGTAGCCACGCCTTCTTCCACCTCTTACACACGTGATGGTGAGGGCGCCCCCTTAGTAGTGCTTCCCCACTCACCAGAGCAATATGACTCCCAGCTTTTCATCTACCAGAGTCACCAACATCCTTCACACTCTCCTCACCTCCGATGGCAAAGGAACTGGATCCTCCTCGCTCACTCCTGAGAGTCTGCTGTGCTTTCTGTCATCTCCCTCCTAGGCTCCTCCTCCGACCGCTGTTCCAGCAGGAGCTCCGCCTCTTCATACACACTCAGAGCTCCGCCTCTTCATACACACTCAGAGCTCCGCCTCTTCATACACACTCAGAGCTCCGCCTCTTCATACACACTCAGAGCTCCGCCTCTTCATACACACTCAGGGCTCCGCCTCCTCATACACACTCAGAGCTCCGCCTCTTCATACACACTCAGAGCTCCGCCTCTTCATACAACTCAGAGCTCCGCCTCTTCATACACAATCAGGGCTCCGCCTCTTCATAAACACTCAGAGCTCCGCCTCTTCATACACACTCAGAGCTCCGCCTCTTCATACACACTCAGAGCTCCACCTCTTCATATACACTCAGAGCTCCGCCTCTTCATACAACTCAGAGCTCCGCCTCTTCATACACAATCAGGGCTCCGCCTCTTCATACACACTCAGAGCTCCGCCTCTTCATACACACTCAGAGCTCCGCCTCTTCATACACACTCAGGGCTCAGCCTCTTCATACACACTCAGGGCTCCGCCTCTTCATACACACCCAGAGCTCCGCCTCTTCATACACACTCAGAGCTCCGCCTCTTCATACACACTCAGGGCTCAGCCTCTTCATACACACTCAGGGCTCCGCCTCTTCATACACACTCAGAGCTCCGCCTCTTCATACACACTCAGAGCTCCGCCTCTTCATACACACTCAGAGCTCCGCCTCTTCATACAACTCAGAGCTCCGCCTCTTCATACACAATCAGGGCTCCGCCTCTTCATACACACTCAGAGCTCCGCCTCTTCATACACACTCAGAGCTCCGCCTCTTCATACAACTCAGAGCTCCGCCTCTTCATACACAATCAGGGCTCCGCCTCTTCATACACACTCAGAGCTCCGCCTCTTCATACACACTCAGAGCTCCTCCTCTTCATACACACTCAGAGCTCCGCCTCTTCATACACACTCAGAGCTCCTCCTCTTCATACACACTCAGAGCTCCTCCTCTTCATACACACTCAGAGCTCCTCCTCTTCATACACGCTCAGAGCTCCGCCTCTTCATACACACTCAGGGCTCCGCCCCTTCATACACACTCAGAGCTCCGCCTCTTCATACACACTCAGAGCTCCGCCTCTTCATACACACTCAGAGCTCCGCCTCTTCATACAACTCAGAGCTCCGCCTCTTCATACACAATCAGGGCTCCGCCTCTTCATACACACTCAGAGCTCCGCCTCTTCATACACACTCAGAGCTCCGCCTCTTCATACAACTCAGAGCTCCGCCTCTTCATACACAATCAGGGCTCCGCCTCTTCATACACACTCAGAGCTCCGCCTCTTCATACACACTCAGAGCTCCTCCTCTTCATACACACTCAGAGCTCCGCCTCTTCATACACACTCAGAGCTCCTCCTCTTCATACACACTCAGAGCTCCTCCTCTTCATACACACTCAGAGCTCCTCCTCTTCATACACGCTCAGAGCTCCGCCTCTTCATACACACTCAGGGCTCCGCCCCTTCATACACACTCAGAGCTCCGCCTCTTTATACACACTCAGAGCTCCGCCTCTTCATACACACCCAGAGCTCCGCCTCTTCATACACACTCAGAGCTCCGCCTCTTTATACACACTCAGAGCTCCGCCTCTTCATACACGCTCAGAGCTCCGCCTCTTCATACACACTCAGAGCTCCGCCTCTTCATACACACTCAGAGCTCCGCCTCTTTATACACACTCAGAGCTCCGCCTCTTCATACACGCTCAGAGCTCCGCCTCTTCATACACGCTCAGAGCTCCGCCTCTTCATACACACTCAGGGAGGAGAGAAAGGTGAAGGATATACAGTACATACACACACAGCACAAGGCTGTGTTCACACTATGAGATATTTCTTGAGGCTGCAATTCCTCTGAGCTCCACAAGGTGGTGATCTCACCTCTACCCAGACAGGAAGTCTCTATGGAATACAGACAGGAAGTGATGTCAGATACAGACAGACATTCCATTTGGAAGGACGTAGAGAGAATAAACTGCTAGATCTGGAGGCAGAGGAGGTAATATGTAGATTAACCCCTTCAGGGGGATCAGTTGATGATTAATATATCTTTCTTCCAAAGCTGGCCATACATGGTTCAGTTTTATCGTTCATCCAGCGGGATGAGAGGAAAAAACTGAAGTGATTCCCTCATCCACACATTGGAGGGGGATGGGGGAATCCTCCCCGCTGCACTATTGTATTCTGACAATGGGGGGCGCTCCTCCGCTCTCAGAATACACAGATCAGTGATGAAGCTATTGGCTGCAGCCGCTGATGGAGTGACTTTTATCCGGCAGTGACCACACATGGATGGAAATGTGACCGATCCCTGCTGAACCAGCTGAATTTCCATGTCTCTATGGTCACTATTAGACATGTGCATTCGTTTTCGTCCGAATTTCAGGTATTTTCATTTTAACAAACGATAACGAAAGTGCAGAGTCCGTAAAACGAAAGATCCGACATAAACAAATGCTTTATTTTCGTTTTTGTTGCTACAACAGTTCGATATAGATAGGAGATTCGACATGATGATGACAATAACAATCTGTGTCCATCGAACCTGTGGTCGAATGTGCCTAACCTTAACTCTATTAGTCCAAGATTATTCTACATAGAGAGAAAAGATTCGATGTAGGGGATAAAAGATTCGACGTAGGGGATAAAAGATTCGACGTAGGGGATAAAAGATTCGACGTAGGGGAGAAAAGATTCGACGTAGGGGAGAAAATATTCGACGTAGGGGATAAAAGATTCGACGTAGGGGAGAAAAGATTCGACGTAGGGGAGAAAAGATTCGACGTAGGGGAGAAAAGATTCGACGTAGGGGATAAAAGATTCGACGTAGGGGAGAAAAGATTCGACGTAGGGGAGAAAAGATTCGACGTAGGGGAGGAAAGATTCGACGTAGGGGAGAAAAGATTCGACGTAGGGGAGGAAAGATTCGACGTAGGGGAGAAAAGATTCGACGTAGGGGAGAAAAGATTCGACGTAGGGGATAAAAGATTCGACGTAGGGGAGAAAAGATTCGACGTAGGGGAGAAAAGATTCGACGTAGGGGAGAAAAGATTCGACGTAGGGGAGAAAAGATTCGACGTAGGGGAGAAAAGATTCGACGTAGGGGAGAAAAGATTCGACGTAGGGGAGAAAAGATTCGACGTAGGGGAGAAAAGATTCGACGTAGGGGATAAAAGATTCGACGTAGGGGATAAAAGATTCGACGTAGGGGAGAAAAGATTCGACGTAGGGGAGAAAAGATTCGACGTAGGGGAGAAAAGATAAATAAAAATAATGATGATGAATGTTATTGGCTGATTGTAACCAAAGAGGAGGAGCAGTAAAATAGCTAGAACTAAGTACACACGTACTTTGGCTTATGGTGTCTGTTGAAAGTTCTAAGAAGATTCGACGGAGCAGGTAAACTATACGGCGTCGTACAGTTTAACTGCTCCGTCGAATCTTCTTTGAACATTCGACAGACACCATAAGCCTTCAATGACAGATTCCACCTTAATTTGGATTTTCGGACGAATGCAATTTTTAACGAAAAACGAAATAAATAAAAACGAATTTCGGGAGTAACTAAATAAATGTATTTTTGAGACAAAAACGAAATTCCGAAACGAAATATTTCAGTGTGCACATGTCTAGTCACTATAAGTGACTTCCTCCCCTCCCCCTCATCTCCTCTATTATGTAAGTCATGCTGAGATAATCTCCCATTGGCTGAGCAATATTCTCATTTGTCTCTGAGCTCCTTCTTGCTATTCCTCGTCCTGCCTGTTGTTTCCTTGGATTGATTTTCTGTGTAGTGACCCCGGCTTCATCTCTTGGATGCGCTCGTCTGTTGCTTGTCCTGACCTTTATCCTGATTCCTGGATCTCCTCCTCATCTCTCCTCCATATCCTCTTATGCTACGTACACATTGATCGGACATTCCGACAACAAAATCCATGCTTTTTTTCCAACAGATGTTGGCTCAAACTTGTCTTGCATACACACGGTCACACAAATGTTGTCGGAAATTCTGAATGTCAAGAATGCGGTGACATACGACGGCCAAGAAAAATGAAGTTCAATAGCCAGTGCGGCTCTTCTGCTTGATTCCGAGCATGCATGGAATTTTGTGCGTCAGAATTGTGTACACACGATCGGAATTTCCGACAACAGATTTTGTTGTCGGAAAATTTGAGATCCAGATCTCAAATTTTGTTTATCGGAAATTCCTTCGAAAATGTCCAATGGAGCCTACACATGGTCGGAATTTCAGTGTACGCGACATTACACCGCTTTTGTCCACACCTGCAGTGACCCCGGGAGGTATAAACCTGGCACCAGCACTCAGCAAAATCCATCCCCACCATTAGGAGCTCTGGAGAAAATTGTCCTTTCAATACCCCTCCATCTGCTTTTTTTTTTTCTGATGCTCTTAGGATGTGGGTGGATCCCTGGCATCCTCACTTACAAAGTGGGGCTGTTGGTCCTGTGTTGTATGTAATGACATCAGAATGCCTGCAACAAGATTTTAACCTGCATAGTGTGGGGGTCCTGTGTGGGTAAATTATACCTCAGTCTGAAGTGGGGCTTTAATAAAATGGAGACCTAAATGGTGAGGTGAGGAGGATTCTGGGAATATCATTTGATTTTACTATTTGTGTTCAGATCTAGAGTTTTCCTCCTGTGAAGTCTGGAGATCATATGACCATCACATTGCCCCCACCTCCCTCCCTGATAGAATAGAGAAATACAAAGAAGATTCTAGAAGTCACCAGAGAGATGATGGAGGAGAGGTGAGCGGTGCTGGGAATTCTGGGACATTATCCAGTAACAGACAAGGGATGTGTCTGGATGGTGACTGTATCATTGTGTGTGTCAGGTTCCTATAAGGTGTCAGGATGTCACTGTCTATTTCTCCATGGAGGAGTGGGAGTATTTAGAAGGACACAAGGATCTCTACAAGGACATCATGATGGACAATCAGCCGCCCCTCACATCACCGGGTAAGAGGAGACTTTATTGTAAAGGAGAGAGCAGTATGGAGGGTCCACCTAGATCCCCCATCATCTGATAAACACATAGAAACAATGTATTCAGTCAGTGTGTGTGTTTCCTACAGATGGATCCAGTAATGGGAACCCACCAGAGAGTTTTATGGAAATGATTAAGAGCTACAATCGAGCTCAAGGTTATCTGCTGCTGTCTCTAATTTGAAAAGTGTAGATATGCATGCATATAAAGTAAACACTCTGAGACACGCTCAGAATTGCTAACTCATTCCACTTCTGATTTATTCAAGGCGGTGTTAATGTTTTATACACACAAATACGTCATTGCTATGTTAGTCTAATAGGTACATCTCATTGGTTAAGATAGAAAAGAAGATGCATAATTTTCATAACGAGGTTTGGCTCTCTTTGGTCTTATCTCCAGTTCCGCGTTCTTCTGTGTGTGGGATGCAGGGGGTAATCGCCATCTTGAGAAAATATAGGAACAGAGCAAATCTGTATACTTATATAATGAGTAAGGAGAAAAATATGTATGCACATAAGAAAATAGACATTTTCAGATTACTATTATTATTATCTACATCACATTCCTTCACAATCCCCCCTAAAATGACTATTTTCTCTTTTCTGTCCCTAATACTAAAGGTCCTACTTTTTAGCCTGGCCCTTCTCCTCAGCAACTCTTTTAGGCTGTATATAGAATTGGGCAGCAACTGTTCACTTCCCTCCTCGATACAGCTGGAGAGGTGCAGTCAGGCGCTATCTATCCCTATAACCCTATAGGACTGTGAGATTATGGACAGGGAGTGACTGTAGAGGAGTGAAGGGTTTGTCATCTTCCATCATAAGGAGGTCCTCTTCTTCTTGGTGGAGAAATGTAGGTGTGCTATTGTCTACAGCCTTGCTCATTAACTTTTTTACAAAAGGTAGAATACAGCATACAATCAGGGCTAAAAGAACCAGGATTATTAATACCGTTACCCCTATCTGGGCGAGCACCTTCTGCCACCCACTCATCCAGCTAAAATATTGGTCCCATGGGTCTGTGATACCTGAGTTCTTCTTCAACTCCAGTGACAGATCTTCTAATTTCTTTATAGCTAAAGTAACCTTACCATTTGGGCCAGTATTATCAGGAATGTATGTGCAGCAAGTTCCTGTTTTTTCTATCATTTTACAGACACCCCCCTTCTCGGCTAACACCATGTCTAAGGCCATCCGGTTCTGGAATGTCATGTAGGAAGTGGGGGCTAGCTGGTCAGCAATTCCCTGGAGGGCGTCTTTAGTGTAATTTACGAATCTCTGTTGGTTATAATATGTGTAGTGTCAGGTCACCTAGAGGCTGGATGACAGATGCACACCGTTGGGATCAGGAGTGCACCGCAAGGTAGTAGACCCTACGGCTGACTGCTGCGGATTGTACCCTGGGAGGTTCAGGAATCAGATCTACTGGATCACTGACACAGATCCCACTGGGAGCTAGAGCATAGATTCCCCAGGGCGCGGAGTCTAAGAGCCAGCGGGTGTTCACCAGAGCCTCTAGTGGTGAGGATGGACTGCGCTGCAGTCTGGCTCCAGGTCGCGGTCCCCAGGGTCTCACAGCTCACGCTCACGGTAGACTACAGGAGATGAGGAAGGAGGGAGCTGGCTGGAACATCAGGGTCACAGGCAAACAGGGATGGCCGGGAACAGGCCAAAGTCGGTAACAGGAATCAGATGTAGGAAACACAGCAAGTACACATAGAGGCTAACACACAGTGGTTGATCAGCACTGCTGGCTTGCAGTGCACAGGTTAATATAGGGTTCCCTGATATGGCCTGGGGTGGGGCCATGCTTAGAGGGGAGGTTACAAAAGCAGTCAGGTGAGGGTCAGCTGGTCTCTAGAGATGAACACATGGAGACAGGTATGCTGATCGACAAACTCTATTGCATAACCATGACATGTAGTTAATTCAATCTACATTCTTGCTGACAGTTGTTATGGGGATCAAAGACTCAAAACCAGCTTTTACCTGATCCCTGCCTTTAAACTCATCAGGGACCCCCCTTGTAACCCCTATGACATGTATGTATACATGAGGATCAAAGCTTCCGGAGAGAGCTGCTCGCTTCCTCCTCTGACTGTGTGCTGGGTCAGTGTATGTATCAGGGGTATCTTTGGTTAGGATATGGGGCTTTCTATTTTCATCTTTTTTGTCTAATGCACTCTGTGGTCGCCCAGTCTGGCCCTGTGTTCCAACCCACTGGCCCCCACAGAAACCACAACTCTGTCCCCAGTAACTGTCTGTGTAGCATACATATATGTCCTTACCGTCAGGATATCACTGTACCAATGGCATCACCATGAAGGGTCAAACGGACAAGGTACTATGTCACAGTAATCTAAGGTAAAGGTGGTCACATGTGTACCTGAAGAGTTACACCAAAACGTAATTATGTTATCATTTTTTGTGATGGCCACCTCCTGGGCCCCTCCCCCCTAGATCAAACAGAAAAAGGATATGCAGCACCCGAAAACACGCTCTCCTGCAGTGATAAGCGTGCATTCAGGTGTTCTTCCTGGCCAACTTGACTGAGGTGGCTGTGGTCAGCAAAACTTGGAATGGACCATCATAACTTGGCTCAAGGATCTCCAGACAGTAGTTGGTGTGTTCCTGTATCTAATTCAGGATCTGGAATGGAAGAAAACACCTGGACATGCATTCAGGTTAATTCTCGTGATAATGTGGTTACATAATTAGTCAACACATCAGACTGTAACTGTAACTGTTGTGGAAAGTAACAACCAAGTCTGGGAGCTGAACCAAACAAAATTTCATAAGGGGATAGGGCATGTTTCCCCTGGGGGTGTGTCTGACACTGAACAGGGCAATGGGCCAACTCATGTTAGTCTATTGGGCCATCTTTAACATCCTGTTTTTAGTGTCCCATTCATCCTTTCTACCTTCCCGCTACTTTGAGGGTGGTATGGGATGTGTAGTGCCAACTGAACCCCCAGTGCTGCCCAAATCTCTTTAGTAAGGGTTGTTGTTAGGGCTGGTCCCTGATCTCTCAATATCACCTCTGGGACCCCAAATCTACATACTATCTCACTCAGTAATTTCTTAGCTGTGGTCCTGGCAGTCATGACCACTTCCACTAGGGCGTATTCGAATCTGCCACTTCTTGGCACTTGAGAATGATCAATTTGCATCCTCTGGAATGGGGTATAGGGCTTTTGCCAGGTGCTTCTTCTGTGCATTCTGGGTTACATTTGGTGCAGATAATGCATGATCTGCAGAAGCTGTCGGTCAGTGGAGTAACTCTTGGTGCAACACTTGTTGATAAGAGAGTTCATAAAAGTCTTTGTCAAGTGGGCAGCTCCATGTGCCCATTGCACCACGGCTGGGTACATACTCCTGAGTAGACAAGGCTTCTTGTTGCACTCGAATAGTCCATTTCTGAGAGTTGCTCCTTTTCTCCATTTCCAGCTTTCCTTCTTATCCGGACTTGTTGTTTCCTGTAGTTCTTTTAGATAAACTCTGTCCACTGGGAAAGTCTGTAAGGTAAGCACGGGGTGGTCTTCTTCTACCACCCTGCTGTCCACTTCCCGCGGACCACCAGCTGTCTGTTTGGCAGCTGTATTGGCTCGATGATTGCCTTAAGCTTCTTTTGAGTTCATTTTGTCGTGTGCTTTTACTCAGAATAGTCACTTGGGTTGTGAGAAGCAAGGCATCAATCAAGTTTTCACAGGTGTTCCTGCAGCCATCAGGAATCCTCTGTTCTAGATAACACCATAATCATGGGCAATGTTGAAAGCATATCTTGAGTCCATATAAATGTTGGCTCTTTTTCCCTCTGCCCATTTACGTGCTGTAGTAAGTGCTTATAGCTCTGCCTCCTGTGTAGACATCACCGGTGTTAAGGCTTCAGCTTGTAGAACAGTGTTTTCAGTGGTGACCGCGTGTCCTGTGCGGTCACGGGGGTAACAAGTCAAGACTCTACTCCTCCTCCTCCTTTCCCCCCTCGAGAAGTGGAAGAAGGGTGGTAGGGTTCAGTGTTTGACAACTTAATAGAGTAATGCTGTCCAGTAGGAGGGAACACAGGAGTCTCAAGTGTCTGGTAGTGGACAAGTGTTTCGGCTGGATCTTGGTTGAATATGGCAACAACGTCATGGGGAACAAGCAGAACGAGGCAGTGTCCGAGGACCAAGTTCAAAGTTTTGTCAAGCAAGTCTTGTGTAGCAAATCCAGCTCGCAGACACAATAGGCCTCCTCTTGCTACCGCATCCAGCCGACAGGAATAATATCCTATGGGGCGTAGGCTGATGCCGTGTGATTGGGTGAGTACACCTGCAGCATGTCCCAGACGTTCGGATACAAAGAGCTTGAGCGTTTTGTCGTAGGCTGGGAGCCCTAGCGCCGGGGGTGGCGCACTCAAAGGTTTCAAACTTTAGATATTTCTTCAGGAGACATCTGGAAGGGTCTGATTGCAGAGCATCAGTAGGAAGGCTTCTGGAATCCATGCTCTGCACTAGGAAATTAGTCCAAGGAAAATGACAGGTGTTGAGCACCACTGCAATTTGGGCTTTGAGGCTCTGCAGCCCTGGTTGGCAAGATAGCACAACAGGCTTTCTGAGGTGACTTCAACAGGGGGTAAGTCAGCTGCACAAAAGAGAAGGTCATCAACATGTTGGAAGAGAATCACTTCCGGGTGTTCCTTTTGTCATGTGTTAAGGATGATAGCCATAGCTTTTGCAAACTGGCTTGGAAAGTTCTGTGCCCCTTGTGGCACAACTGTTTAGGTATGTTGCCGTTTCTTTCCGTGGATGAATGCGAAAAGGTACCAGCAGAAGGGGTGAGGGTGGACACTGAAGAAAACGTTTGTAAGGTCCACCTCTGTGAGGTATTTTGCAGTCAAAGGCATCCACAGTAGGTACCTGGTTCTCTTTTTAGGATTCTCTTCTTGGGGTTATTGTGGTTTCCGGGGCAATGAAGCGCCCTCTTTTAGCTTGACTGAAACTGGTGGCACCTTTAAGTTACCGTTGTCTCCCGGTCCTGTGGACCATAGGCACGCAGGGATTCTGTCAAGTACTTCCTGCAGTATTGAACTTGAAGTTTTTTTTTCTTCATTAAGTGTCATCAGGAGAGGCAGAGAACACAAAGCAGATGAGTCTTCTAAAGATAGGGGAGTATGTAACTTCACCCCCCTTCAGGCGTGTCCTGATTGAGGCCTGTAGTCTGGACAACACATCAGCTCCTAGTAGATTCAAGGGACATGTAGAGGACACCACAAATCTGGCAAGCAAATCAGGAAGTGGAAAGGAAAGAATTATTAGGCAGGTTCACCGCTCTCAACACACTTTTGGCTGCACCCCTGTCAATGAGGAAAGTGGTAGGTTTTTCGTCTGGGACATCTTGGGGCTCTGCATTCTTTCCTTATGTGACCCCGTTTCCCACAGTTGTAACAGGTGATCCTTACCCTGGTATTGGGCAGTGGTGGTGGACGAGTGTAGGCGGGATCTTCATCATGGGTTACCATGAGGGGCGTTGGTTTTTTTACCTTTTTGATTTTCTATACCTCTGGCCACCAACAATAAATCAGACATTTTCATTGAATGGTATTCAGGGCGGGCCACCATCAGGCCTTTTCTGATATCCTCTCTGAGCCCTGAAACAAAAGCAGTTGATAACATGTGTGTGTGTGCCTTTATGAGTCTAGCATGATACTTCTTCACAGACTCCCCTTTATCTTGGGTAATATCTTGGATTGTGGTCTTCTGATCCGTCAACTTCTCCTTTGCCCAGTCGTGGAGTTGTGCACAGAACTCCACGCCTGAGGTGTAGGAAGTGGCACTTGTCAGGCAGGCATCATTGAAGGCCATCTGCATGACTGGCCAAAAGACATATCCTGCTTTGATTTGGCATAGGCTGATCAAGTCTCTCCAGGCAGCTGAGTAAGTTTCTTGTATTTGCACTATCCTGTGGTAGAAGGGAATTGGCTGCTTCTCTGGGTCAGGCAGACTTGTCACTAAGGCCGCTGCTTGTGATAGAGTAAAAGCGACATACATCACTGGTGCCCCTTCTGGTAACCGAGACTGTTGTTGGGGCGGGGGCTGACAAGAGGCACTGTTCTTTACGGTTGCCAGCATGTGTTTGAGATCCTCTCGGAACTGAGAGTCTGGAGCCGGATTGGGGGTTAAATCAGTGGGTGGCCTTGCTGCCTGCTGTCGGGCTTCCCACTCAGATGCTTCTTCATCATTAACATATCCGGCCTGGGAATGTGATGCTCCCGTATTGGGGAAGACAGGTGTGTGGTATGAACCATCTTGGTTTAAAACAGCGAGGGCTGGGTACAGGCTGTTTAAGCTTACTGGGTGTACCAAGATGGCCGCCGGCAGGAAGTGCACTGGACTGGGTAGAAAGTGAAGGCATGGGTGCACTAAGATGGCCGCCGGGCTGAGTTGTCACAGTGGGTTGTGCTTGGGTGGTGAGAAAGGAGTGGTTGTTAGACGGAGGGCAGTGCTGTCCCTCCCCTCCTTTGTTTAAAGTTCCAACATATCATCAGCTATACATACATAATACAATCGCCATCTTTCTTAACTTCCTTTATCCAATTTTCTTTATCACACAGGATTTTTCTCCCTGTTTCTTCTGTAACATAACTTTCGTCACTTCTTTCAACTTTGTTAACTATTTCAACATCTTCTTCTCTCCTTCTTTACAATATCACTTTCATTACAATATCACTTTCTGTTTCTCGGCTAACGGCTTGAGAGGGGAATACATACAACCAAGGAGTTAATATTTTTCTCAGCGTTCTTATCAGCAAATTCCTTCGGTGGGAGCTCATAAGACTAATGTACGGTTAATCTCAGAACAAGAACAAACACATTAGGGGTAGTGAGGAGCAACGGCCCGCGACCCAACAGATCTCCCGGGCAGCCCCCCTCCGACTTTAACCAGTCCCCACCCCCTCTCGTGTATATAGCAAACAATAAACCACAAATACAATCACGACAGGACATTACACCTGCCACTCTCTGAACCGTAAAGCCTCAGCAGGCTAAGATAAACGCAAGGGCAGACCACCCTGCAAAAATAAACCCGTTTATAGACGTTTTTCTACAGCTCTACACCAAGAGGCCGACAACTCTTCTTGGGGTGAGTCCTCTGTAACGCTTTCAGACTGCAAAGCCAGCAGCTGAGATAACCCTCAAAGGTTCCTTGAACCTAGATTACATCCGTCTATAAACGACTGCTACAAAAAAACTATCTCATCCCAGAGGCCGACAGCTCGTCTGGAGATGAGACCATACATTCACGCATGTAGCACTTTTAGACTGCTGAGTTTCGTAACCCAAAGAATGACAGACAGTGAACAAAAAATACAGTCAGCAGAAACCCATCAGCAGGTTCGTTAAACAACCTCAGGCGAGGAAATACCTGCCTCTAAGACAGTCTCAGCATACCGACAGAATCCAGCCATCAACCGAAAGATAAGAGAGTCGTACAGTGGTAAGAATATAAATCAACTCACCGGTACTGCTAGGGCTGCGCAAACCCCACTCTCATTAATCAGTTAACGCCCGAATGCTTGTCGCGGTATAACTTCGACCGTAGCCTGAGATCCCGGGTTTCGGCACCAACTTTTATGGAAATGATTAAGAGCTACAATCGAGCTCAAGGTTATCTGCTGCTGTCTCTAATTTGAAAAGTGTAGATATGCATGCATATAAAGTAAACACTCTGAGACACGCTCAGAATTGCTAACTCATTCCACTTCTGATTTATTCAAGGCGGTGTTAATGTTTTATACACACAAATACGTCATTGCTATGTTAGTCTAATAGGTACATCTCATTGGTTAAGATAGAAAAGAAGATGCATCATTTTCATAACGAGGTTTGGCTCTCTTTGGTCTTATCTCCAGTTCCGCGTTCTTCTGTGTGTGGGATGCAGGGGGTAATCGCCATCTTGAGAAAATATAGGAACAGAGCAAATCTGTATACTTATATAATGAGTAAGGAGAAAAATATGTATGCACATAAGAAAATAGACATTTTCAGATTACTATTATTATTATCTACATCACATTCCTTCACAAGAGATGTCCCCGTCCTCTGTATTCCCGGGATTCCACACAGGAAGGTCACACCATCCCTCACCATCATCAGGTAGATGAGGAACAATCACTGATAGTATCATTAGGATCTGTACATTATCTGCATTGTTACAAGTGATGTCATTTTTATTATATATTCAGAGTGGAAACCTGAGAGATTCTAAAGTTGAGGTTAAAAAAGAGATAAAAGAGGAGGATGATGAGGATGGGGTGATGGAGGAGTCAGAGTCTCTAAAAGAACACAAAGATCTGTACAAGGACACCATGGTGGAGTCATCCAGCTACAGAAACCCACCAGAGAGATGTCCCCGTCCTCTGTATTCCCGGGATTCCACACAGGAAGGTCACACCATCCCCCACCATCATCAGGTAGATGATTGACAATTATTGGTAGATATGATTTATACACAGCAAGTTTTTTTACAATTAATGTTTTATTATATCTTTCAGAATAAAAACCTCGGGGATGATAATATTGCTGTTAAAGAAGAATATAAAGAGGAGGATGAGGAGTATGGAGTGATGGAGGAGATTTCAGAAGGACACAAGGATATGATGGAGCCACCAAATACCAGGAACCCACCAGAGAGATGTCCTCATCCTCTGTATTCCACACAGGAAGGTCACACCATCCCTCACTGTTACAAGGTTGGTGGGACAGAGGTTATAAAACACACTTATAGAGACAATGTGTGGATTTTATATGTGATGTCACAATAATAAAGCTTATTTCTTGTTCATACATCACGGGACACAGAGGCTTGGTAATTACTTAGTGGGTTAGATAGTCACCTTCAGGTGATTGGACACTGGTAACCCTAATTACAAGATGAGTACCTCCCCTATATAACCCCTCCCATATGGAGGGTACCTCCATTTTTTTGCCAGTGTCTAAGGTGGTTGGTCACATTGAAGATGTGCTGTTTGATGGTCTCTGTGAGGACCTAGGAGCTATACAACCAGATCCATGCCTTGGGCCAATACTAGAATGCCTAAGATGGATGGTACCCGGGCCTCGTGATAAGAAGAAACAAGGTTTTGCCTGTAATGTTTCTCCTTGGAGGTCTGGGCTCTGAGATCCAGGCTTTGGTGTACTAATATAACAGTGGCACAAAAAGTTTCTGGCAGAGTCTTCTACAGGTCCAGGGAAGAGGATCCTGCGAGTAGGAACCCAGAACCCTAAAGGTTGGCACAACGCTACCCGCCGTGATGGGTGAAGGCTGGAATCTGTCTGTACTCAGCAGTTCCTGCGGTGGGGATAAGGTAAGTGAAGACAGTCCTAAAGTTTACACATTATGGATTATCTTCTGTGAGTAGTTTGTATGTCTTACCGGGTTTCCGCCACTAGAGGGAGTAAGAGACATACCTGGTGTATACTTACATGCCTTCCAGGATACACCCTCAGTGAAGCTGGTCTAAGAAGCCGCTCACCTCCTCTGCTGCAGGCTCTGCCACATAAACTGAAAGGGGGGGTCCCACGCAGTCCTCAGGTGGTCTCCTTTCTCCCTGCTCGCCCTGGCCGCCGCCATGATGGTCGTACGGGCACGCATGCAGGTGGCGCACTTTTATGGCAGGGAAGGAGGGGGAGCGTGGTTGCGGCGCCATGCATGTGTGGCGTGCACGGCGCGCCAGTGCGCAGGCGCAAAGCAACCGTTTTTTAAAAGCCCAAGGCACCAGAACTCCTGTAAGTGGTGGGACACAGAGCTGTGGGCAGTAAGCATCTCAGTGGATCGGATCCAGGCAAACCTAAGACACCTACTCGGCATCAGGTTGTGCAGTTTGTAGCTAATGTTTATATTGTAAGACTGTAGCACAACAGTGATTGCACTTTACACTAGTACCTCTGCTTTGCAGCTTAGGACTATGTCTCCTCGTAAGAGGGCGGTAAAAGAGGCACCAGAAAATCACCGCCTACATCTAGGGGTTCTGGACATGCCTGCAGGATACCATCCCCCCTGCAAGACTTGCAGCCTCCCCCAATGTTTCAGTCCCTGTTACTGTCACAGAAGACGCTTTGAAGGCTGCATTGGATTGTTTAGAAGGAAGGATTACTACCTTTGTCATAGCTTCCTTAAAAAATAGCAGAAAAAGGGGTAGATCCCCTCCCTCTGCTTTGGGTTCACTATCAGATGAGCATTCTGATAATGAGGAAATATCCCTATCTGAGGATAGGGATCAGGTGCAGTCGGACGAATCAGGGGAAGAGGAGAAGCTCTCTTCTACCTCCCAGGCCCTCAAAGGGCAGGTGCAATACTATACTGAATTGGTGCGTTCCACGTACAGATTGCCCTCTGCTGAGCTGCCATTTCCCCTCTTTCCTCCCTGGGGTCCCGGAAATCCCCACAGGCTGCGTACGCCTTCCCAATTCATCCTTTACTGGATGAATTGTTCTATGAGGACTGGGGTCACCCAGATAAACTATTATCTCATCCTAAAAGGTTTTTTATGCTTTATCCGGTGGAGGAAAGTTTCACCAAGAAATGGGGAGTCCCAGCCATAGATGCGGCTGTTTCTTGTGTGAATAAGAGCCTGACATGTCCTGTGGATCCAACTGACAAAAATCTGGAAACTTTATTTAAAGCCTCTTTTTCTGCAGCGGGCGCTGTTGTCCAGCCTACGGTCGCAGCAATTGGCATGTGCTAGTTCCTCAAGGAACAAATGAAGCAGGTACTTAGCCTCCTTTCCACTGAGGAGGCCAAGGTTTATGCAGACCTTCCTAAAGCCCTGTGTTTCATGGTTGATGCCATTATGGATTCTGCTCAGCAAGTATCTCGCCTCACTCTCCTGCTGGTACACATGCGCAGGTCCCTTTGGCTTAAACATTGGGCAGCTGAGGCTTCATGCAAAAAATATTTAACTGGGTTCCCGTTTCGTGGGGATGACCTGGACAAATGTATGCAGAATATTACCGGGGGTAAAACCACGTTGTTACCGGTCAAAAGGAAGAGTAAACTTCCTTCATTTAGACGTTCTCTGTCCCCAGCCCATGGAGCCTCATCCTCCAGGCAGTGGCGACGGCCTCCCCAATCAAATACTAGGGAGAAAGGTCCAAAGTCAAGCCCAAGGGCAAAAGAAACCTTGGGGTCCAAGATCTGGTAAACAGAACCCCAAAGCCTCCCTATGAAGGGGCGCCCCCGCTCGGCTGAGTGGGGGGAAGGCTACTGCAATTTGCAGGCGCCTGGCGGGAAGAGATTTAGGACAGATAGGTAGCCTCCACAGTGTCTCTGGGCTACAAGCTAGAGTTCCAGGAGCTTCCGCCATCTCATTCCCTAAGGTCAAGAGTCTCCAAGGGATCCAGAAAAAAAAGAAGGCCCTTACTTCTGGCCTTAGAACGTCTGTTATCCCAAGGGGTAATTATAGAGGTGGCCCCAGAAGAGCAAGGCTCAGGGTTCTACTCAAACCTCTTTACGGTTCCAAAACGGAGATGTCAGACCTATTCTGGATCTAAAAGACCTGAATCAATTTCTAGACATTCGTCCTTTCTGCATGGAGTCTATCCGCTCAGTAGTCTCCACCCTTCAGGGGGGAGAATTCCTGGCATCAATAGACATCAAAGATGCATATTTGCATGTGCCAATATTTCCCGCTCACCAAAGATTCCTAAGGTTTGCGGTGGATCGGCGCCACTTTCAATTTGTGGCCCTTCCTTTTGGTCTTGCTACTGCTCCTCGAGTGTTCACAAAAGTTCTAGCCCCACCCCTGGCAAATCTAAGGGCTCAGGGCATAACTGTGACAGCTTATCTGGACGATTTGCTACTCATAGAACAGTCCGTAACACACCTAAGCCACAATGTGCTCTGCACAATAAAGCGCTTAGAATACCCAGGCTGGGTCCTCAATCTAGAGAAATCCTCCTTGCAGCCCCTGAAAAGGCTGGAGTATTTGGGCATGGTCAGAGTGTTCTTACCCAGATCAAAAGCCAGGGCCATAAAAGATTTGGTCCGGGTAGTCACAGCAAGGAGAAATCCCTCCATCCGACTATGTATGAGACTATTGGGGAAAATGGTCGCCTCTTTCGAGGCTGTCCCTTGCGCCCAGTTTCACTCGAGGCCTTTACAAAGCAGCATCCTCTCTGCCTGGAACAAGAGGGTTCAAGCCTTGGATCTTCCAATGTGCCTATCCCCAGGGGTGCGCCAGAGCCTCAATTGGTGGTTAATGACCAAGAATCTTCTAAAAGGAAAGTCCTTTGTCCCAGATACTTG
This sequence comes from Aquarana catesbeiana, assembly GCF_042186555.1. NCBI lineage: Eukaryota > Metazoa > Chordata > Amphibia > Anura > Ranidae > Aquarana > Aquarana catesbeiana. The sequence continues at coordinate 3,725,092 of NW_027362661.1, read as the reverse complement.
GAAACTCGTAACCACAGATGCCAGCCTAGTAGGCCGGGGAGCAGTTCTGGAAGAAGCTTCCACCCAGGGAAGATGGTCCAGAGCCGGAGGGCTCTGGCCCATCAACATTATGGAAATTCAGGCAATTCATCTAGCCCTCAAGGTCTGGACTTTCAGACTACAGGGTCTTCCTGTCCGGATACAGTCCGACAATGCCACGGCTGTGGCTTATATCAATCCCCAAGGAGGCACCAGGAGCCTGGATGCCCAAAAGGAGGTGAATCACATTTTTTTTCTGGGCAGAAAGGCATATTCCTTGCCCGTCTGCGGTCTTTATTCCAGGGGTGGAGAATTGACAGGCGGATTTTCTAAGCCGCCAGCAGCTGTGTCCAGGAGAATGGTCTCTACACCCCGACATATTTCAGACCATATGTCAAAATTGGAGTACCCCGGATGTAGACCTGTTTGCATAAAGGTTTAACAAAAAACTAGACAGCTTTGTGTCAAGAACAAAGGATCTGCTAGCACAAGGGTCAGATGCCTTAACGATTCCATGGGATCAGTACTCTCTGATCTATGCCTTTGCTCCAATTCCGCTTCTTCTGCTGTTCCTTCGGAGGGTCAAAAGGGAAGCAAAGTCTGTCATTCTGGTGGCCCCGACTTGGCCCAGACGACCTTGGTATGCAGAGATCGTAAAGATGGCAGTGGGAAAACCTTGGGTTCTTCCACTGCGTCCAGATCTACTCTCACAAGGTCCAATATTCCATCCTGCCTTACGAAGCCTGAATTTGACGGTTTGGCTGCTGAGACCCACAATCTGAAAAGCCGTGGGCTCTCGGAATCAGTCCTTTTCACTCTGGTTAATGCTAGGAAGCCGGCCTCCAGGCTCATCTACTACAGAATCTGGAAGGCATATGTTTCCTGGTGTGAACCAGGGGGTGGCATCCTAGAAAGTAAACCATTGGCAGGATTCTTGCTTTTCTTCAATTAGGAATTGAAGCGGTGGAGCTTGGTGTAAGTGGAGCTGGATTAAGTGGGAGTTAAAAACAAGTGTTAGAGTATACAAGTCTTGCTGTCTGTTGGTGTGTGTATTGCTGCTGTCTGTTGGTGTGTGTATTGCTGCTGTCTGTTGGTGTGTGTATTGCTGCTGTCTGTTGGTGTGTGTATTGCTGCTGTCTGTTGGTGTGTGTATTGCTGCTGTCTGTTGGTGTGTGTTTGCTGCTGTCTGTTGGTGTGTGTTTGCTGCTGTCTGTTGGTGTTTGCTGGGTTGCATTTTGGGGACTTTTCCTTTTAGTTTTTAATTTGCCTTTTGCTGTCACTTTTTAAATAGCTTTTTTTTTTTTTTTTCTGTTTCATCAGTCTATCAATTAAGGGGTGTGGTTAATTGCTCACAGGTGCCCAGGTGCCTATTTAACTTGTTGTAGGACTCAGTCTGAGCGTGCTCAGTTTGAAGCGGTGGAGCTTGGTGTAAGTGGAGCTGGATTAAGTGGGAGTTAAAAACAAGAGTTTAAAACAGGAGGTTATAACAGGGGTCATAGTACCTGTGTAGTGTGAGTATCTGAGTGTTGTCTGAGTAGTGTGTGTGGATCGTTAGTACTTGTGTATTGTGTACCTGTGTATTGTCTTGTCGTGTACCTGTGTATTGTCTTGAGTATTAGTGCCAGGAAGCTAGTTGTTAGATAATTTGGACAGGGTAAAATCCCCAAATCCTCACTAAATTTAATAGGTACGATGCCCGGCGGGTGTGGAGAGGCGACTCTTTGTACATCTTGCCGCATGTATGCGTTCCTTGATCATCCGATCGAGGGCGAATACTGCTGTGCAAAATGTAAGCACATTGTTTCCCTGGAAGCCCAGGTTCTGAATCTGGGGAAGCAACTGTCAGCACTGAGAAGTCCCTCCATACTAAAGGTGAGCCAGGAATGTACACGGCAGGTGCCGGCAGGGGCCAGCACAGAGGCGGGTGGAGACAAAGAGGTGCAGGCACTAGCAAAGAGTAGATGGGTGACAGTCAGGAGGGGTAGAGGGGGAAGTGCCAGGGAGGCCGATCCAGGACTGGAGCATCCCAATAAGTACGCTCCATTGAGTGACATTGGTGTTACCAGTCAGGGACCAGCACTGCTGGAGATGAGGGACTCTCCTAGCTGCCAGGGGAAGAACTCCTCCAGTGAGAGTGGGGGGGCAGCAAAGGGAAAGGAAAGACAGATTCTGGTGGTAGGGGACTCAATTCTTAGAAGGACAGAGAGGGCAATCTGTAACCAAGACCTGAAGCACCGAACAGTATGTTGTCTACCGGGCGCTCGGGTTCGGCACATCACGGATCTTGTGGACAGATTACTGGGAGGGGCTGGGGAAGACCCGGCTGTCATGGTGCACGTTGGCACCAATGACAAAGTCAGAGGCAGATGGAGTGTCCTAAAGAACGATTTTAGGGACTTAGGAGCTAAATTGAGGAAAAGGACCTCCAAGGTAGTGTTCTCAGGAATACTACCGGTACATCGAGCCACACCAGAGAGGCAGAGGGAAATTAGGGAAGTAAACAAGTGGCTGAAGAGCTGGTGTAGTAAGGAGGGGTTTGGGTTCCTGGAGGACTGGGCCGACTTCTCAGTCGGTAACCGGTACTATAGAAGGGACGGACTGCACCTAAATGAGGAGGGTGCAGATCTGCTGGGAATGAAGATGGCCAAAAAGTTAGAGGGGTTTTTAAACTAGGCGATGGGGGGGAGGGTCCAGAGACAGTGATAGCCAGCGCGGAAGATATTCCAGAGGGTAGTATTGGGGGCATTAGTGGTAGGTTAACCAAAGCACAAAAACACAAGGTGAGTATAGTAGCAAGTCCAAGTTGCAATCTTGAAACACCCAATACGAGGACAATATGCGACCGGTCTAAACTATGTGGCATGTTCACCAATGCCAGGAGCCTGGCGGACAAGATGGGTGAACTAGAGATACTGTTGTACAAGGAGGATTTGGATTTTGTGGGAATTTCAGAGACCTGGTTCAACAGCTCTCATGATTGGCTGGCAAACATTCAAGGGTATACCCTATACCGCAAGGATAGAGAGGGTAAAAAAGGGGGAGGGGTATGCCTATATATCAAGAATAATGTACAAGTGAATGTGAGAGATGACATCACTGAGGGGGCTAGGGAGGAGGTGGAATCTTTATGGGTAGAGCTCCAAAGGGATGAAGCTAAGGGGAAAATAATACTGGGAGTATGCTATAGGCCCCCTAACCTGAGGGAGGAAGTGGAGACGGATCTCCTATCACAAATTGGATTAGCAGCAAGGATGGGAAGTGTTATCATAATGGGGGATTTTAATTATCCAGACATAGACTGGGCGGAGGGAACCGCGCATTCATTTAAGGCTCGCCAGTTCCTTAATGTCTTGCAGGACAATTTTATGGGTCAGATGGTAGACGCACCAACTAGAAATAAAACATTACTAGATCTACTGATTACCAACAATACAGACCTGATAACAGATGTGGAAATATGGGGCAATTTAGGTAACAGCGATCACAGGTCAATTAGTTTCAGTATAAATCACACAAATAGGAGACATGAAGGGAACACAAAGACACTGAATTTCAAAAGAGCCAACTTCCCTAAACTACAAACCTTGCTAAAAGGCATAAATTGGGATAAAATATTAGGAACAAAGAATACGGAGGAGAGATGGGTTTGCTTTAAGAGCGTATTAAATAAGGGCATTAGCCAATGTATCCCATTGGGTAATAAATTTAAAAGAGCGAACAAACATCCTGGATGGCTTAACTCCAATGTAAAAATGCATATAAAAGCAAATAAATAGGAAAAAATGGTAAATAACTGTGGACATACACAGTCACTAAGACGGATCTCCCAATCCCTGAGTAAATTTGAAATGTAGTGAAAGTAGGAATTCTTTCAAGAAATTTTGGGATTTTTGTGAGGGATGATACGTCTATTTCCAGTAGGCATCAAAAATGAGAGTATTTAAAATATTAAATTTTATTAAATAGTAGTAAAAGGGGGTACACAGAACAAATCAAAATACATATAAACGACCAGTATAACCATCCGGTATTATGTTCAAATTTCATTCATGCCTGTTTGCCAACATGTTTCGCAACCGTTTCATTGCTTCATCAGGGCATATGTCGGCATCATTGGTTATTTTGAACTATGTAAATAACAGATAAATATATAATTATATAGTGGTCATACATGTTCAAGTATACCAAAAGATATATGACATTAAGTCAAAGTATTCAATCTAATAGTCTCACCTACTGGTACAAGTCTAAAACCAAATAGCACAAGCTACCATTGCCAGATATCGTCCACCGCACCTACTGCTACAGAAAATCCGAGGGTGCCAGATCCCAACCAGATAATGCCAATAGAAGGACTGGACCATGCACCAGCCAGACTGGAATCTAATGTGTGAGAGGCAAGATGGAGAAATAGGTAAGCCAATCAGCTACCCAGTCCAGATGGATTATGTACAGTGTCTACTTAATATGTTTAATGGGATAGTTATTGTAGCATATAATCAATTTCACCAAAGCAGTGTTAGTTAGCAGTTATATACCGCCAATAAAACTTAGAGGTGAGGGTCTATTTAATTGTATAATTTAAACATAATTAAAGATTCCAAGCCATGGTCTAGTACATCCTTGCAAGGGATTGCCATGCAATCTGCCCCTGCTTGTGATTATAGCAAAATACAATACAGCTTTATGATTTCCAAGGATACATAAGAGGGGAGAAAAAAAAAAAAAAAATATTATAATAACCCATAAGTAGTTTGGAACATAAGTTCCGTTTGATAGTTTACCTGTAGGGCTAAGTAGTAAGGGCTCCTCAAGCGCATAAGACCCTCCTGTCTGAAGGCCAACGTGCTTACAGATGGGAGTATACAGAAGTCCAGCATCAAGGTAGTATAGATGATCCTGGATTCTTTTTGCAAAGGGGCGTTTAGTTTTGCCAATGTAGAAGGCACCGCAACGGCACGTGGCAAGATATACAATGCCTGTTGTGGAGCAATCTGCGTAGCCTTTTGATCTGTGAAAGCCTCCTCTTGGGAGGGGGCAACCTGTGCCTTCTCTGATCCATGGACATACCTCACATTGTCCACATTTGAACGTACCGTTTCCGCCTTCTGCTCCTAATGCTGGTGTTACAGGTTGTAAATGGCTGTGTACTAACGTGTCCCTAATGGACCTTGATTTTCTATATGTGATCTGTGGCACATTGCCTACATATTTTGATACTATGGGGTCCTCTGAGAGGAAGTGCCAGTTTGCATTGATGAGATTCCGAATCGTCTGTTGGTGGGTCGTAAAGGTGGTAATCAGCTTTGTAGTGGGATGAGGGTCCTTTGTTTTTTGTTTAAATAGGAGGGTGTCACGTATATTACATTTGGCTCGCTTATAAGACCTTTTAAGGTTTTTTTTACTGTAACCCCTATCAAGTAGCCTCTTGTAGAGAGCTTGGGCTTCTCTCTCAAAGTCTTCATTTCTCGCACAATTGTGCCGTAAACGCAGATATTGGCTATACGGTATACTGTGTACAAGTGTACGGGGGTGGGAACTCGAAGTGCAATATCGTGTTTCCCGCAGTTTCCTTCCTAAATAATGTACTAAACACAGAACCATCCTCCCTAAGGGCAAGGCGCAGATCCAAAAAAGGAATGGAATGGGCATCTGATTGACATGTAAACTTTAGATTAAAGTTGTTATGGGACAGGAATTCCATAAAGTCCGACAGCAATGTAGTTGGGCCTGTCCAAATGAGGAGAATATCATCGATGTATCTCTGCCAAAGGAGAATATGGCGGAGATACACCGACGCCTCCTCATTGGAAAAAAGGGTGCGCTCCCAACCCCCCAGGTACAGGTTGGCATACGATGGGGCACACGAAGTCCCCATCGCTACCCCCTGTACCTGGAGGTAGGTGACACCATTAAACAGAAACATGTTATTGGTTAAGACATGTTCCAGCAAGGTAGTGATAAACTGGCCCAGTTCCCAGCTGTTGGTGTCTCTTTCTCTCAGGAATTCTGAAATTACCTTTATGCCCCTGTTATGTGGGATACTTGAATAGAGAGCCTCTACGTCAATTGCTGCCAAGGTTGCTCCTTGGGGTATCGTAAGTCCTTCCAAGATTTTTAATAGATCTAAAGTGTCTTTCAGGTAAGAAGGCAAGCTTGTTACATGTGGACGTAGATAGGCATCTACATATTCACTGGCCGTTTGGGTATGGCTACCTATCCCAGAGACAATTGGGCGTCCAGGGGGGTTCACAATATTTTTGTGGACTTTGGGCAAAGAATAAAAAGTTGGCGTGATTGGCCATTTGATTTCTAGGAATTCCCGAGTATCCCTATCAATCAGGCCCTTTTGATAAGCTTGGTCAATGATGGCCAAATAATTAGACCTAGCCTCAGTAAGCTTGTGAGCTGGGACTTGTTGATACCATTCCTGGTTGTTGAGTATATTTAGACACATATTAATGTAGTCCTCCCTGTTCATCAGTACTACATTTCCCCCCTTGTCGGAAGGTTTGATTACCAGGTCTTCCCTCTCCATAAGATTTTTTAAAGCTAGTTGTTGTGCCCATGACAGGTTAGTAGTGGAAAGTTTAGGGAATTGCAACCCCTCAATTTGTTTGGTCGTTTGTTTCAGAAACGCCCATATCGCTGGGCATGTCTGGAGGTTTGGGAATTTTTGTGATTTTGCCTTAAACCTGAGTGGTACAATTGGGGTTGCTGTAGTTGCTGTAGTTGCCTCATCCTCTTCCGATGATGAGTCTTGAGAGTCTACATGTCCTTCATTCTCATCCAATAATTGGATCAGCGTTTTAAGTGCCCTAAAGTCCTGTACTTTGAAACCCTTGTAAAGGTCTTCTTCCCTTTCGGCTCCCTTCCCTTTGTCATTATCAAAAATATACTTATACGTTAAGTCTCTTGCAAAAATGTGCAGATCTTTGACTAAGGTAAATTTATCTAGGTGCTGTGAGGGACAGAAGCTGAGCCCTAGTTTCAAAACCTCCAATTCCACTGTAGTAGGCTGATAAGATGAAAGATTAATGATGTCTAATCCCGATTCATTACATTCTGTTTGATCACAAACGGGTCCATTTTCCCGGTCCGTTGTATCATTGGGGTGACCGGGGGGTTGGGAATATGGCCTAAAGGGGTTGATCCTATTTGGGGACCGCGTCCATGGTTGGATTTGGGTACGGCCCCCATGTCTTTTAGGGGTGCTGGCTCATTTTCTGGTATATCCCCAAACATAGGGAGAGATGTAGTTGCACCTGTGAATGAGTCATTGTATGCACCTTCTCCTAAGTCTGAATAGGGGTCATTTTGTATATGTCTGGAGGGAGAGATATTACGTCTTTTTGTAGTGCCTCCATGATGTTGATGTTCACTGTTGTTTCCCCGTTTCGGTAGGCGTCCCCTATTGTGTGAACCTCGTGATGGTTTGGGAGGTGGTTTGTGGGATGAGACGGATGATGAAACTGATGCCTCCGAGTCAGACCTATATGGAGTTTCAGAATTTCTTTTGTTTATGCGAAATTGTCTCTCCCGTTTGTTGCTTTGACCTCTAGGCCATCGATATGCATACCCTCCAGAGAAGGCTAATTTATCTTTATAGAATTTAGTGTCCTTTTTAGAGACAATGTTTTTATTATAATTTTCCAAGTATTGTAATAAATCATTTTCTCTCTTTTTGAATTCTGCACTAGTAGTTAGTTGGTGTCCACTTATTTTGAGTGATTCAATTTCCTTATCCAAGTCTATTAACTCATTATTGTATTTAGTTTTTAGCATTGAGATCATGTGTGCAGAACATCTATTGAGGTTTTGTTCCCACTCCTCTTTGAAAGCTGGGTCAGTCATTTCAAAGGAGGGAAAAACCTGTATTCTCAGTCCTTGGGGGCTAATCTTTTCTCTTAGATAACGATCTAGGAATCGAATATGCCAACCTAAGTTAGACTTTTTTTCCATGAGTCTTTTTAGTTTCAAGAAAAAAATATCCAAATTGATCTCAGTTTGTGTGTGAGAAGTGCATGTGCTCTGTATATTATCCAAGAACTGATCCCAGTTAGATCCCAAAAATTGGGACATTATATGGATAGATGTTCTCAGATTAAAAGAGAGAAAAACGATATTTGTTATTGGAGACCAGTGAGTGGGGGGAGGGGGGGGAGGGAAAGGAAGGAGAAAAAAGAGAAACTATATAAACATCCAATTTGTCAAGTACACACACAAATTATGTTATATGACAGCAAGATCATCACAAAATTCAAAATAATTCAAGATAATAGCGGTCAACATTAAGTTTAGATGCCTGTGGATGTCCAAAAACAGTAACCGTGGGTTTTGCACCCAATTAGAATATAAATAGGAAAAAATGGTAAATAACTGTGGACATACACAGGCACTAAGACGGATCTCCCAATCCCTGAGTAAATTTGAAATGTAGTGAAAGTAGGAATTCTTTCAAGAAATTTTGGGATTTTTGTGAGGGATGATACGTCTATTTCCAGTAGGCATCAAAAATGAGAGTATTTAAAATATTAAATTTTATTAAATAGTAGTAAAAGGGGGTACACAGAACAAATCAAAATACATATAAACGACCAGTATAACCATCCGGTATTATGTTCAAATTTCATTCATGCCTGTTTGCCAACATGTTTCGCAACCGTTTCATTGCTTCCTCAGGGCATATGTCGGCATCATTGGTTATTTTGAACTATGTAAATAACAGATAAATATATAATTATATAGTGGTCATACATGTTCAAGTATACCAAAAGATATATGACATTAAGTCAAAGTATTCAATCTAATAGTCTCACCTACTGGTACAAGTCTAAAACCAAATAGCACAAGCTACCATTGCCAGATATCGTCCACCGCACCTACTGCTACAGAAAATCCGAGGGTGCCAGATCCCAACCAGATAATGCCAATAGAAGGACTGGACCATGCACCAGCCAGACTGGAATCTAATGTGTGAGAGGCAAGATGGAGAAATAGGTAAGCCAATCAGCTACCCAGTCCAGATGGATTATGTACAGTGTCTACTTAATATGTTTAATGGGATAGTTATTGTAGCATATAATCAATTTCACCAAAGCAGTGTTAGTTAGCAGTTATATACCGCCAATAAAACTTAGAGGTGAGGGTCTATTTAATTGTATAATTTAAACATAATTAAAGATTCCAAGCCATGGTCTAATACATCCTTGCAAGGGATTGCCATGCAATCTGCCCCTGCTTGTGATTATAGCAAAATACAATACAGCTTTATGATTTCCAAGGATACATAAGAGGGGAGAAAAAAAAAAAAAAATATTATAATAACCCATAAGTAGTTTGGAACATAAGTTCCGTTTGATAGTTTACCTGTAGGGCTAAGTAGTAAGGGCTCCTCAAGCGCATAAGACCCTCCTGTCAGCGTGGATGGAGTGAAGCCGACTGCGTCTGTAGACACAACGGCGGCTCCATCTATTGGCATGGTCCCACCGGAAGTGAAAAGGTCAGTGATGACCTCCGGCATCACTTCCGGTCCGGACGTCCCCGCATATGACGCGCGCGCATCACGCCAGACGTGTGCACGTCAGCGGGTGCGCGCGCATTGCCCACACTAGAGTGACGCAGTAAGGGCATACAGGGCGGATATGGGAAGCTCCGCCCCGTAGCGCGGGGACGTCCGAATCCCCCTATCTAAGGCAGGAGCAGCAGTACAGTACCCGATTAATCCAGCAGATGGGGTGCTAAGTTCAAATATAGTCCCGCATATGACTATATATATTAGAATTTTGAAACATGCTAAAGGTATAGAATATTAGATGTCTTACTAAATTAGGCATGATATTAACCCATGCAGGGATCTTTCCCCTCTAGACCAAACAGGTATGCATGGATAAGAGTCTATCAGCCATTTAGAATTGCTATATACTGATAACTCATGCAGGGATCATTCCCCTCAAGACCAAACAGGTATGCATGAGTCAGATTTGTGGCCGCCATTCATTAATTTGACAAAAAAAAAAAAAAAAGGGGGGGGGGAGAATGAACAAATATACCACCTAAGGTTCGCAATATTTATATTACAAAAATGATTTGTAGGAGAGTGCTGTATTGAGGCCTGGTGGATATGTGGCCTGTTGGCCAAAATCCATCTTGCCTCTCTCTGGAGTATCCGTTTATCTACATCTCCTCCCCTCTCAGTGTTAGAAATAACCTCTAGAGCAAAGAACGAGATGTAGCTAGGATCAAAACTATGATGAAGGCCAACGTGCTTACAGATGGGAGTATACAGAAGTCCAGCATCAAGGTAGTATAGATGATCCTGGATTCTTTTTGCAAAGGGGCGTTTAGTTTTGCAAATGTAGAAGGCACCGCAACGGCACGTGGCAAGATATACAATGCCTGTTGTGGAGCAATCTGCGTAGCCTTTTGATCTGTGAAAGCCTCCTCTTGGGAGGGGGCAACCTGTGCCTTCTCTGATCCATGGACATACCTCGCATTGTCCACATTTGAACGTACCGTTTCCGCCTTCTGCTCCTAATGCTGGTGTTACAGGTTGTAAATGGCTGTGTACTAACGTGTCCCTAATGGACCTTGATTTTCTATATGTGATCTGTGGCACATTGGCTACATATTTTGATACTATGGGGTCCTCGGAGAGGAAGTGCCAGTTTGCATTGATGAGATTCCGAATCGTCTGTTGGTGGGTCGTAAAGGTGGTAATCAGCTTTGTAGTGGGATGAGGGTCCTTTGTTTTTTGTTTAAATAGGAGGGTGTCACGTATATTACATTTGGCTCGCTTATAAGACCTTTTAAGGGTTTTTTTACTGTAACCCCTATCAAGTAGCCTCTTGTAGAGAGCTTGGGCTTCTCTCTCAAAGTCTTCATTTCTCGCACAATTGCGCCGTAAACGCAGATATTGGCTATACGGTATACTGTGTACAAGTGTACGGCAATCATGGCAATCCCTTGCAAGGATGTATTAGACCATGGCTTGGAATCTTTAATTATGTTTAAATTATACAATTAAATAGACCCTCACCTCTAAGTTTTATTGGCGGTATATAACTGCTAACTAACACTGCTTTGGTGAAATTGATTATATGCTACAATAACTATCCCATTAAACATATTAAGTAGACACTGTACATAATCCATCTGGACTGGGTAGCTGATTGGCTTACCTATTTCTCCATCTTGCCTCTCACACATTAGATTCCAGTCTGGCTGGTGCATGGTCCAGTCCTTCTATTGGCATTATCTGGTTGGGATCTGGCACCCTCGGATTTTCTGTAGCAGTAGGTGCGGTGGACGATATCTGGCAATGGTAGCTTGTGCTATTTGGTTTTAGACTTGTACCAGTAGGTGAGACTATTAGATTGAATACTTTGACTTAATGTCATATATCTTTTGGTATACTTGAACATGTATGACCACTATATAATTATATATTTATCTGTTATTTACATAGTTCAAAATAACCAATGATGCCGACATATGCCCTGATGAAGCAATGAAACGGTTGCGAAACATGTTGGCAAACAGGCATGAATGAAATTTGAACATAATACCGGATGATTATACTGGTCGTTTATATGTATTTTGATTTGTTCTGTGTACCCCCTTTTACTACTATTTAATAAAATTTAATATTTTAAATACTCTCATTTTTGATGCCTACTGGAAATAGATGTATCATCCCTCACAAAAATCCCAAAATTTCTTGAAAGAATTCCTACTTTCACTACATTGCATATAAAAGCAAAGGAGAAGGCCTTCAAAAAATACAAGGTTGAGGGATCATCCACAGCATCCAGAATTTATAAAGAATGCAATAAGAAATGTAAGGGTGCAATTAGGATGGCTAAGATAGAACATGAAAGACACATAGCGGAGGAGAGCAAAAAAAATCCCAAGAAATTCTTTAAGTATGTAAACAGTAAAAAAGGGAGGACCGACCATATTGGCCCCATAAAGAATGAGGAAGGACATCTGGTTACAAAGGATGGGGAGATGGCAGAGGTATTGAATTTATTCTTCTCCTCAGTCTTCACGAGTGAATCGGGGGGCTTCAGTAACCAAAACTGCAGTGTTTATCCTCATGACACAACACAGGAAGCACCTACATGGTTAACAGAGGACGGAATTAAAATTAGACTTGAGAAACTTAACATTAAGAAATCACCGGGACCAGATGGCTTGCATCCGAGGGTACTTAGGGAACTCAGTCAGGTGATTGCCAGATCGTTGTTCCTAATTTTTACAGACAGTCTATTGACTGGAATGGTACCAGCTGATTGGGGAAAAGCCAATGTAGCACCAATATTTAAAAAGGGCCCAAAAAACATCCCTGGGAATTACAGACCAGTTAGCCTAACATCAATAGTATGTAAACTCTTGGAGGGGATGATAAGGGACTATATACAAGATTTTAGTAATAAGAATGATGTCATTAGCAGTAATCAGCATGGATTCATGAAGAATCGTTCTTGCCAAACCAATCTATTAACCTTCTATGAGGAGGTGAGTTGCCATCTAGATAAAGGAAGGCCCGTAGACGTGGTGTATCTGGATTTTACAAAAGCATTTGACACAGTTCCCCATAAACGTTTACTGTACAAAATAAGGTCCGTTGGCATGGACCATAGGGTGAGTACATGGATTGAAAACTGGCTACAAGGGCGAGTTCAGAGGGTGGTGATAAATGGGGAGTACTCAGAATGGTCAGGGGTGGGTAGTGGGGTCCCCCAGGGTTCTGTGCTGGGACCAATCCTATTTAATTTGTTCATAAATGACCTGGAGGATGGGATAAACAGTTCAATCTCTGTATTTGCAGATGATACTAAGCTAAGCAGGGCAATAACTTCTCCGCAGGATGTGGAAATCTTGCAAAAAGACCTGAACAAATTAATGGGGTGGGCGACTACATGGCAAATGAGGTTTAATATAGAAAAATGTAAAATAATGCATTTGGGTGGCAAAAATATGAATGCAATCTATACACTGGGGGGAGAACCTCTGGGGGAATCTAGGATGGAAAAGGACTTGGGGGTCCTAGTGGATGATAGGCTCAGCAATGGCATGCAATGCCAAGCTGCTGCTAATAAAGCAAACAGAATATTGTCATGCATTAAAAGGGGGATCAACTCCAGAGATAAAACGATAATTCTCCCTCTCTACAAGACTCTGGTCCGGCTGCACCTGGAGTATGCTGTCCAGTTCTGGGCACCAGTCCTCAGGAGGGACGTACTGGAAATGGAGCGAGTACAAAGAAGGGCAACAAAGCTAATAAAGGGTCTGGAGGATCTTAGTTATGAGGAAAGGTTGCGAGCACTGAACTTATTCTCTCTGGAGAAGAGATGCTTGAGAGGGCATATGATTTCAATTTACAAATACTGTACTGGTGACCCCACAATAGAGATAAAACTTTTTCGCAGAAGAGAGTTTAATAAGACTCGTGGCCACTCATTACAATTAGAAGAAAAGAGGTTTAACCTTAAACTACGTAGAGGGTCTTTACTGTAAGAGCGGCAAGGATGTGGAATTCCCTTCCACAGGCGGTGGTCTCAGCGGGGAGCATTGATAGCTTCAAGAAACTATTAGATAATCACCTGAATGACCGCAACATACAGGGATATGTAATGTAATACTAACACATAATCACACACATAGGTTGGACTTGATGGACTTGTGTCTTTTTTCAACCTCACCTACTATGTAACTATGAATTAAATTGAGGCTGGCTTTGAGCACTATCAAGGTCCAGATCTCAGCCTTATCTGTATTCTTTCAAAGGCCACTTGCCTCACATTCCCTGTTCAGGGGGCACTGCGCTTGAATCCGCCAGTCAAACCTCCTGTGTGCCTATGAGATCTGAATTTGGTTTTGTCCGTTTTGCAAGAACAACCCTTTGAACCATTGCACCATGCTTCTTTAGTTCTTCTGACAAAGAAACTGGTCTTTTTGGTAGCCATTTCCTCGGCTAGAAGGGTATCAGAATTAGCAGCTCTTTCTTCTAAAGAGCCATATTTGATTATTCACAAAGACAGGGTGGTGTTGCGTCCTCACCCGACTTTTTTACCTAAGGTGGTTTCAGGATTCCATCTGAATCAAGTTGTGGTTCTACCGTCCTTTTTTTCCAGATCCTCGGTCCACGGAAGAGGAGTTGTTACACTCGCTAGATGTTATAAGAGCAGTCAGTATCTATCTGCAGGCAACCGCTCAGATACGAAAGACTGATTGTCTGTTTATTTTGCCAGAAGGCCCCAGAAAGGGCCAGGCAGCGTCAAAATCCACTATTTCTAGATGGATTCAGCAAGTTATTATTCAGGCCTTTGGTATAAAGAAGAAGATTCCTCATTTTCAGGTTAAGGCGCACTCAAGTAGAGCTGTTAGTGCTTCATGGGCAGTGCATCACCAGGCCTCCATGGCTCAGATCTGCAAGACTGCAACTTGGTCTTCAGTCCATACATTCACTAGATTCAGGTGGATGTAAGAGGGCATGAGGATGCCGTCATCAGGCGCAGTGTGCTGCAGGCAGCAGTATAGATCCTCTTGTCCGTTGGCGGTCTTGTGTTTTCTTATCTGTGTCTCCCTCCCCTTAATTTGGGCATTGCTTTAGGACATCCCACTAAGTAATTACCAAGCCTCTGTGTCCCGTGATGTATGAACAAGAAAATAGGATTTTTAAATACAGCTTACCTATAAAATCCTTTTCTTGGGAATACATCACGGGACACAGAGCTCCCGACCCTCTTCATGATTATACGTTGGGGTACTTATTGCTTTGCTACAAAACTGAGGTACTCTCCATATGGGAGGGGTTATATAGGGGAGGAACTCCTCTTGTAATTAGGGTTACCAGTGTCCAATCACCTGAAAGTGACTATCTAACCCACTAAGTAATTACCAAGCCTCTGTGTGCCGTGATGTATTCTCAAGAAAAGGATTTTACAGGTAAGCTATATTTAAAAATCCTATTATCTTACAAATGATATTTTCTCTCCTTTTCGTGGTTTAGAGTGGAGATCCAATCGATATAGAATTTGAGGTTAAAGCAGAAGAAGAAGAGAGGTATGTGAGGGATGATCAGCAGTCTATGGAGGAGGATGGAATAACGGGGACATTTATAGAGGAGGACACTCCTACAGAGATCAGTACAGGTGGGTCATTAACACTAAATACATTCCTCCACCCATACTGCACACTGATTGGTCCAGAGTAGGGCGGGGACTGGGTGATATCAGCCTGTAATCCCCTGGTCACTTTCCTGAGCTGTGTTCCCCGTCCTGTATTCCTGTATTTCTCTCAGATAATCTTCCTTCTCTGTGCTGCAGACACAATTTATGTATCTAGACTGGATTTATGGAGATTCTGGGGTTCAGCTGGCAGCAAAATGTACTAGACCTAGGCACCTGGGGTATGTGTTTTGGGTCTTCTGCCCCATAACCGGGTATGGCAAGATGTGTGACAGACAATTCTCCCAGGATTACTTGTTCTGTTTGCTGGCTGTGCCGGGTGGAGGGATATGTCTGTATAGTCTCAGACCCAAGTCACTGAGTGCAGTCTCAGGAGATGGGAGGCAGCGGTGTGGGACCTCTGCAACTTGTCTCATGTAAACATTTAATCTTCCACTGATTACTGAATACCAATATTATGAGTCCTGACCCTTACACTGTATAATTTATATTGTACATTACATACTCCTGATCCCTGCACTATATACTCTATGTTGTGCATTACATCATTCTGATACTATACAATCCTAACTGTTGTATCCTACATAATAAGTTGTACATTACATAACCCTTACTTATTTTGCACCCATTTTCTATCAGCTGGACATTTTATATCTAATGATTTGATTGGAGCACAGACTTTTACATGTTGGTAATAATGTGATAACTTCCTTCAACTTTGGAATCTTAAACAGAAAGTGATAATGAAGGGGAGGAGTCAATAACCCAATGATGGTGGTCTTCAGGATCAGTCCAGTCTTCATGTTGCTTGTTGTCCTAACATCCTCACTCTCTGACCTCTGGTGGGGCTCAACTCCACTGTTATTCATGACTAAATCATGGACTAAATAAGGAAGTGCAGGACTTCTTGTGTTGGGAAGATGGCAATGAGTGATAGAGGGGGTGGGGACACTCGTCCTATAATCCCCTCATCACTGTCACTCCTATAAAAGACAGTTCTGGTTGTTTCCTCACTCTCTGACTAAGGTCCATGAATAAAGAAATGAACTGGTAGGAGATTCAGAGATGTAGGGCTGAAACAACTAATCGATTATGAAAATAGTTGTCAACTATTTTCATAATCGATTAGTTGGTCAGTCAATGAAATGGCCTGCATACAGAATGCATTATTTTTTTACATATCAGAAAATACAGCTCAGTACACCATCCATACATGTCAGTAAATGCCTGAGAACTTGAATGTGTGAGGAGCAATACCTCATGGGACATGTAGTCCTGGGCAAGAGAAGGAAGAAAGTGATTCTAAAGGCAGAAGTTTTTGTACCTTCCTATAGGGGAACTCTATACTATACTTTGCAGCTTCCTGTAGGGGAACTCTATACTATATTTTGTGGCTTCCTATAGGGGAACTCTATACTATACTTTGCGGCTTCCTATAGGGGAACAATATACTATACTTTGCGGCTTCCTATAGGGGAACTCTATACTATACTTTGCAATTTGCTATAGGGGAACTCTATACTATACATTGCAGTTTCCTATAGGGGAACGCTATACTATACTTTGTGGCTTCCTATAGGGGAACTCTATGCTATACGGCTTCCTATAGGGGAACTCTATACTATACCTCGTGGCTTCCTATAGGGGCACTCTGAAAGCAGGAGGAGCCAGAAGTGCCGGTGGAGGGGTCCAGAAGAGGAGAATCAGGGCTGCTCTGTGCAAATCCATTACACAGAGCAGGTAAGTATGACAAGTTTGAAATCCGACATTTACAATGACTTTAAGGTCTCTGTGCAGGGAAGATCAGCATCTGACCCCAGAGAAGGTGGAGGCTGATAGACTGGAGGTAATAGAAGGTATTACTATTATATAAAGTAAAAGTTTACTAGTATTGTTCATTTATATATAAAATTATTATATCCATAAAAAAGTCTCAGCTTTCTTAATTACTTCATATAAAAGTTTTTTCCCCTTCTAACCTCCATATATCTTCATGTGTGACTCCCAGGTAAAATCCCCATATATCCTACTTCTGGGTATATTTGTTATTATATATATGATATAAGATATATTACTTTCATTATTTCACAGTATAAATGAATTGCTTATAGTAGTGATTATCTGCTGTTTTTGTACTATAAAGGACTATTTCTTTAACCCCATCATAACAGATGATTAAAAAAATGATGCTCCTGCTACAAAATGTCCTATGCTGGCCATACATGGATAGATTTTTGAAAATTATTTGTACATTCGATGAATGGACGAGTGTAGTTTGAAAATTTCCACTTGTTTTTAACATTTAATTTTAAAATGAATGACAATGGAGTCTGTCAGCCATCATATTTTATTACACTCCTGTCTGATAATCTTCAAAACAGCGTTTTACGTCTTTTTTTACAATTTCAAAATTTTGATCTCTGATTCTGATATGTAGCAGATTCTCCCTCTAATAATACATCTATCTGTCTTTTATTCTCAGAGTGGATTAAATATCCAATATAGATATGCAATAATATTTACTAAATTATACACCAACCTTTTTTTGAGGTTTTTATCCAATTAGTCGATTAATCGAAACAATAATTGGCCAACTAATCAATTATTAATATAATCATTAGTTGTCCTCCTACAGAGGACCCATTTACTAGTTACCTTGAGGGGGGAATTGTAATATCCTCAGAGACAAAGCTGCCTGATGTGGGCGGAGTCCTGGTTTAGGGGAACCAATCTGCTCATGTCTAGTAATAATCTTTTTATTTCTATTTTAGTAGATGGACGGGAGATGAGGAAAACCTCCGAGGATTGTCTCACTTTGTCTCCAGACTGTAAAGTAGAAGATGAGGACATCACACAGTATAGTCCAGGAGAAAACCCGACTACCTCAAATGTCCATCCGGCACCACACAGTGTAGATGGACCATCATATTCCTCTTATCCTGAGGAACCTCAGACTGTGAGGGACGGTGCCGTCCTTCCAACAGAGAAGAAGTTTTCCTGTACTGAGTGCGGGAAGTGTTTCCATTATATTTCCAAACTTAATAGGCATAAAAGATCTCACACAGGTGAGAAGCCGTATTCCTGTCCTGAGTGCGGGAAATGTTTCCCTTTTAAATATAATCTTGATGTGCATAAAAGATCTCACACTGGAGAGGAGCCGTATTCCTGTACTGAGTGCGGGAAATGTTTTTCAATGAAGTCTCATCTTTACACACATCAGAGACTGCACACGGGAGAAAAGCCACATTGCTGTCCTGAGTGCGGGAAATGTTTTGTACAACAATCAAATCTTGTCACACATCAGAGATCTCACACGGGGGAGAAGTCATGTTCCTGTCCTGAGTGCGGGAAATGTTTTTCACGTAAGTCATATCTTCTCACACATCAGAGATCTCACACGGGGGAGAAGCCATATTCCTGTCCTGAGTGTGAGAAATGTTTTTCAGACAAGTCCGGTTTTAACAGACATCAGAGATCTCACAGGGGGGAGAAGCCACTTTCCTGTCCTGAGTGAGGGAATTGTTCCTCACTGAAGTCCTGTCTTCCTGTACATCAGGGATCCCACACAATCTCCAAGGTGTATTAGTGCCTTGAGTGCAGGAAATGTCTTCTATATGAATGTTGCTGGACATCACAGCTCTCATGTGGGGAAGAAGCACACCCTGATATACACCTCAGATATACTCCATGGCTGATCTTCATCATGTAAGACACAGTTCCAGCGGTGTGGACGTTTTCTGAAAAAACTATTTGTCCGAGGGACTAAATCGGGGTCCAAATCTCCTTGTCCCTTGTGACGATCTACTTGTACCTCATCTACCAGAGAGCTCAGCAGCGGTGTGGGAGTTCATTTAAAGTTGACATAGGCAAAGGACAGAACTCTGTGAATGAATGGCACGGCTGCGCTCTTTTCATAAAGTGACAGCCGGTACGGGGAACTTCTCCCAGCACTGCCGTCCCACAGAGGACTCGGATCGCTGAGCCACTGCAGGAACATGTAACATGTTCCCGAAGGTGAACGTTTCCTTTAACCCTTTCACTGCCAGAGCTGTTTTTACAGGGTTTTTTTGCCCACATGTTTAACCACTTCAATACCGAGCACTTTCAACCCCTTCCTTCCCTGGGCCCATTTTCATCTTTCAGCGCTCTTACACTTTGAATGACAATTACGCGGTCATGTAACACTGTACTCACATGACATTTTTATATTTTTTCACACAAATAGAGCTTTCTTTTGGTGGTATTTGATCACCTCTGGGAGTTTATATTTTTTGTGCTACAAATAAAAAAACGATAGACAATTCTGAAAAAAAAGTTTTTCTTTGTCACTGTTATTAAATTTTGTAAATAAGTAAGTTTTCTCCTTCACTGATGGGTGGCACTGATGAGGAGGTACTGACAAGATTCCCTGGTGGACACTGATTGGCATCACAGCTGTTGGGCCTGTTCTTATAATCAATGCTGAATATCGGTGCAGATCCCCCCTGTCAGGAGAGCCAACAATTGACTCTCCTCTACTCGTGCCTTGTCAGCATGAATAAAAGAAAGCCGATAAGCGGCACTTCCTGGTTACCATGTGATTAGCTTTGATTGGACACAACTGATCACATGGTAAAGAGCCTACGTCATAGGCCCTTTACCGAGATTGGAGAGTTGGTGTGTTATAGCGACACACCGCACCACCGATCGCCCTGCGTAAGAGGCTTACTCTTCTGGATGTCATATGACCAACCCCCTGCCTGGCCCATCAATCTGCTATAGGCTGGGCGGGAAAGAGTTAAAAAATAATTTTAGGCCTGAATATTATAGAAAACCCCCAAAACGTGATATATTTTCTAAAATCAGACACCCTATAGAATAAAATAGTGGTAGTTTCTATTTTTTTGTCACATGATATTATTGCAAAAATCTAGGTAAAATGAAAATTTCCTATCAAATACTTACCGTCATTTTCCTTTCCTGATGGACTCCATGGCAACGTACGTGTGGATTAACCCCACCTCCTATCCAATGCTATCCCATCCCCATAAATTTGAGTTTACTACTAGAGACTGCATTCCGTAACTATCCAACTCTTGACCAATGGGTGGGAACTCCGTCTGCCATGGAGTCCATCAGGAAAGGAAAATTACGGTAAGTATTTGATAGGAAATTTTCCATTTTCCTGACAGACTCTATGGCAGCCTATGTGTGGGAAATAACTAGCCAAACCACACGAGCGGGTATGCTGATCAAAAAGAAATTTAATTTGCCCCGTCATCCAACAGGATTCTTAAACCAAAGTTCACAGATGTTAGAGAAGCAGGTTCTATGCAATAATGTGACATAAAGGTATTACTGGAGGCCCACGAGGCCACTTTGCAGATGACATCTGGAGCCACATGTCGGGCTGCTGCCCAGGAAGCCACCATATCCCTAGTGGAGCGTGCCATCACCACCTCTGGAGGAGCCAAGCCCTATAAGCCCGCTGGATGGATTGGACAATCCAGGCCGCAATTGTTCTGTTTGAAGCTTGCTTCCCTTTGTTATTCCCAGAGTGCAGGGTAAACAGATTGTCAGAATGTCTAAAGGAGGAAGTAACTTGCAGGTATTCCTACAGTATTTCCCACACCCACCTAACTGTCCCAGAGCCACCCCCATCAAATCATTCCCTTTAGAATGTAAGCTCTATGAGCAGGGCCCTCCTGTCCCTTCTGTATTGAACTGTACTGTAATTGTGCTGTCCCCCCTCTACATTGTAAAGCGCAGCGTAAACTGTTAGCTCTATATAAATTGTGTATTATAATAATAATACACATACATCCAGAGGGTGACCCTGGGGCCCTGAATGTAGGTAGGACAATTTATTTGCTTCTCATGGAACACTGAAGTAACTTTTGGGTTTGAGCCAAGCATAGGGATGAGGACCACCCGGTCTGGGAAGAAAGTCAGGAATGGTTCTTCATGACCTAAGGACATGATCTCATAGACCCTTTTGGCTGAGGTGATGGCTACTAGGAAGGTGACTTTTGCAGAAAGGTCTTTGATAAAAAGCGGAGCGGATCCCGCGGTACTGAGTCCAGTCAGTGGGTCGAGAACAAGGGGAAGCTCCCATTTGTGGAGTCTTGGCCTTCTTTGGGGCCTGAGTCTTGCCGCCCCATGGAAGAACTGCCGGATTAGAGAGTGAACGGCCCATGATGTTCCAGAGAAGGCTGACAGGGCTGAGACTTGGACCCTGAGGGAGCCGATGGATATAGACAGATCTAGGCCAGATTGGAGGAAGCCCAGGACGTCTTGGATTCCCAGATCTCTCTTGACGCGCATCCGAGATTTTCCAGCCTCTCCCTCTCAAGAACCAGAGCAGTGTAATGCCAGGCAAGGGTGCAGGACTGCCCATGAGAAAGAAGTTCCAGTCTGAGAGGAAGAGGAACCGGGTTCCGGAAGCTGAACTGGGTCAGGAGGGGATACCATGGCCTGTTCGGCCAGTAAAGCGCTATTACCACCATTTCAACCACCTCCGCTTGGAGTCTCTGAAGAAACTTGAGGATGATCAGGAATGGGGGAAAGGCATATGCACTGCTGAAGTTCCACCGATCAGTCAGGGCATCTATTCCAAAGGCCTGGCTGCAACGGCCCAGAGTGTAATGCTTCCTGATCTTGAAGTGGCAGGGGTATACAAATAGGTCCACTTCAGGATTGAATCCCAAGGACAGGATCCACTTGAACGTCTCCGCATGAAGGGACCATTCGTTGTTGTCTAACTGAACACAGGACAGGAAGTCTGCCTGGGCGTTCTGGACACCGGGGAAGAAGACTGCCAAGATATTGGCCAGGTTCCTCTAGGCCCACGACATGATGGGCTCAACTTCTTGGAGCAAGGTGGAGCTCTGAGTGCCCCCTTGTCTCTTCACATAGGAGACAACTGTGGCATTGTCCATTCTCAATAAAACTGATTCCCCTTTCAGGAGATGACTGAAAGTTTAAAGGACACACCAGGCTGCCCGTAGTTCCAGGACGTTTGAGCCTGGGTTGTGAAGACGGGCATCCCACCTGCCTTGTGCAAGCACCGCTGGCATCTTTCATGACCGTGACCCAAGAGACGGGGGGCGATGGAGTGGCATGTGAGTAGATTCCTGTGCTGAAGCCACCAGAAGAGGCTTTTCCTCATCACTGATATTATGTGAATGGGTTGGTTGTTGTCTCCTATTTAGAAAGGGCGTAGCCTCCACAGAGACCATTTGACCATGGGGGTCATAGAGACCATTGTGCAAATAATTTTTAGGCACTGTGAGGCCCTCTGGCTTGAGGAGCTCAGAGCCTGTGAAATTTTCTCTCATATGACTGGGATCTTCTCCACTGGGCGAGAGATGATACTGGTTCCAGATTTCTCTAAGTTTATGAGCCAACCAAAATCAAGCAGTGCGGTGATAACCTGCTCTCTGTGGATGAAGAGCTGCTCTTTGTCTTGGGTTAGTAGCAGGAGGTCATCGAGATAGTGGTACAAGCGTATCCCTTTTGTTTTGATGAGGGCCACCACGGCCAGAAGAACTTTCAAAAAGACTCAGGGTGAGATTGTCAGCCCAAAAGGGAGGCAGGTGAACTGTAGGTGTCCCTGCCCGAGCCTGAACTGGAGGTAATTGCGGAATTCTTCTGCCACAAGCACGTTGAAATAGGCATCCTTTAAGTCGATTGAGATTAGCCAATCACCTGGCTGCACGGCTTGTTGGCTGGTAGATAGTCTCCATTTTGAATCTTTCGTTTTATATATATATATTTTTTTTTTATTATTGTTTAGGTAAGTTAGGTCTATCACCGGGTGCCATGAACCATTTTTCTTTTGCACTAAGAAGAAGAAGAGAAGGGAATATATCCTTGAAATTCTTCGCCCTTCGGAACAGGCACCATAGCTCCCTGTACCACCAGCGAATTCACATAGGACAGTAACACCTGCTTCTTTTCTTCTGACCATGGTAGCAGGATAGAAACAAGCTTGGAGGGGGAAAACTGGTGAAGGACCATGTGTGGCCTGAAGAGACCGTCTTGATCGTCCAGTAGTCCAAGATTGAGGCCACCCAGACGTGCCAGAAAAGAAGCAAATGTGCCCCCACCTGACCCGCCTGGGCGGGCCCAATCTCAAAATGACTTATCCGGCTAACTTCTGCTGGATGCCTGGCTTTTAGCGGGCTTTCCAAAGGATGTCTGACCTCTTCTCCAATTCCTTCTGAAAACCCGGCTGAGCCTGTAAGAGCGAGCTTCTCTTGAATCTTCTCCACAGGGGCCTCTTCTGGCCGAGCAGACGCCTATCCTGGGACAAGAAGCCAACTTCCCACCCATGGCCCGGGCTATGGCACTATCCAGCCTGTTACCAAACAAAAAAGGCCCTTCAAAGGAGATCCTACACCTCTGCCTTGAAGGGGTATAATCTGGAGGTTCTGCTTGACAAAGAGGTTTTCTTGTCTATTTTGCTCCATTCTTCATCAATAATATCCTTCAACTCTGAAAGGAGAGGAAAATTGGAGCGCTTCTTCCCCACATGCTTAAAGAATTTCCTTTGTTTAGCTGAGGGAGTGGAAGGATCTTCCCACTTAAGGGCCTCTTTGACTGCTTTAATTAGTGCTAAGACAAGGGCGAAGTCGAAGCCTCCGACAAATTCGTCTCCCTCCATCTTGCTGTCTGAAGATTCGGGAGATGCATCATAAAGCTGGGATAGGCCTGAATCCTCTTGGGACTCGTCAGCCAGGGAGCCTGATGGTGGACTGGCTCCGCGTGTCGGTCGTACCCCATTCCCTCAGGGATTGCTGCACCACACGCTGAACTAGAGACTCCATCTGTTGGTTTTCAGTCACTTTTTCCCTGACCGCCTGGGCATAGCATGGGTCACATAATGACTTGCCCTCCGGGACTCGTGTCCCACATCCCCAGCGAGGCTCTGCAATCAGAGCGGCTGTCATGGCGGTGGGTGCGGTGTCTGGAGGAGGAATGGGAACCTCTCCTTTGTTGGTGGGTCCTGGATGGGGAGTCACGTGTGGACCTGGATATTATGAGTGCTAATGTTGCAGCCTGGAAAGGTCGGGCCATGATTTCCCGGTCTGACCTGGAAGGGCTAAAAAGAAAAGAGAAAATGCGAAGTCTGGCGTTAACGCATTTTGTCTAAACGTGAACAATCTCGGCCCCTCCCCCACCTCTCTCGATCAGCTTTGGGGTCTCATTAGCTGGGTGATGGAGAAAAACTGGGGGAGAAGGGTAACATTGGAATACTAGTCAGTACCCGTTTGCAAAAGTGTATTTGCTTTGGAAGAATAAGTCACTTCTAACATTGGGTGTCCTACGTGTATTGATTTTGTTGCATTATGTAGAACTATTAGAATAGTTTTTACATTTTAGTTCGGGGCGCCTCAAGACTGTCCATAATTTTGGAGGATGCCTTGACTGAAAAAAGGTTGAGAAACACTGACATAGAGGACAAAAAGTCCCCCATGTGATGATTTTTTGGTGACAGGTTCTCTTTAATGAGACATCCAGGGTATAAGACCCCCAATGTCTTCCCTGTGCTCCACTGAATGTAATGTAATACAGATCACACTGCATTATATTCTTTCCCGGCCTTGATAGCCGAGGAAACTGTCACCAGGGACCTGGAAGTGATGTCATACATGTCACTTCTGGGTCAGGAAGAAGAAGGGGAGGAGAACGGATGTGTGTCCTCTCTCCTCCCTCCCCTCTACCCATCATCACCCGCTATGCTGGTCCCGGGTCTCAGATGGGTAAGAGGATCCCGGGATACATAGCGGGTGTGTGTCGGGGGGGCACTTTAACGGGGGGGGGGTGGAAACATTTGCTAAGCCACCTGAATGCTTCCATCAGACAAGTAAATCTGCTCCTTGCTTGCCCACAGCAGGGCTAAATGTTAAAAAACCTACCTGTCCGGCCCTCAGATCTGCATGTCCCGGGTGTCAGGCGATAGGAATTGTACATCCCTGAGTTCATAAGGAGATCAGAGATCACCAAAGACATGGATGAAGTGTTGTACCGTGTTGGCCATTGATAGCAGGAGAAAAATAAAAATGGAGTCATTACCTTTCATTGGCTGAGTACATTTTGTGGTGTAAGATTTCACAAACACTTATGCCCTGTACACACGGTCAGACTTTGTTCGGACATTCCGACAACAAAATCCTAGGATTTTTTTCCAACGGATGTTGGCTCAAACTTGTCTTGCATACACACGGTCACACAAAGTTGTCGGAAAATCCGATCGTTCTAAACGCGGTGACGTAAAACACGTACGTCGGGACTATAAACGGGGCAGTGGCCAATAGCTTTCATCTCTTTATTTATTCTGAGCATGCGTGGCACATTGTCCGTCGGATTTGTGTACACACGATCGGAATTTCCGACAACCGATTTTGTTGTCGGAAAATTTTATAGCCTGCTCTGAAACTTTGTGTGTCAGAAAATCCGATGGAAAATGTGTGATGGAGCCCACACACAGTCGGAATTTCCAACAACAAGGTCCTATCACACATTTTCCGTCGGAAAATCCGATCGTGTGTACGGGGCATTAGAGGTCCGTTAAAAAATATATATATTTGAATGAATGTAAGCAGCATTCACCCAGCCAAGATGAATATTGGATGTATTTTATTTCATACACTGATTTCCTTGGCTCCATCTAGTGGCCATAATGCGATATTGTGATATTTTTACTAATGGAGGTATGTCAGGAAAAATACCCCATTATGGTCACTAGATGGAGCTGACAATCATAGGAAATCACTTTGTTACATTATGGCCAGAATATGTAATGACTGGATGAGTGATTGTCATATTCGTACCATGAATTTTCTATAAGTAGACCCCTTAGTTTCCTTCATCAGACATGTCTTCATACTAATACCTGAGATCATACTCATACACTTATAATTGCCAAAACATCACACAGACCCCCCGAGGTATATATACAAGGCATATCTCACCCCATGCCTTGTGTCAATGTAGTCTTTAATAGGAGAGAAGTATTTTTGTGGATATGAAGATATATGGGGCTCGTCCATCAGTGGTTATTTGTGTCCACATGGATGAGTTGTACCCGTATTACATATCTGAGAGATCATTTTATAGGGCAGAAGACAGACAGCCCATATCTTCAGTAAGACATTATTTACTAGCATACTTTATCTTTTTCTGTTCATCTCATTTTTATATGTGGCCAATAGATGGCCTTATATTGAATGTAGGAGGAGATTATAACCCCACATATTGTCTATATGTATATATCAAACAAGGTTTCACAATTTAAACTTGGTAGATGTTAACCACTTCAATACCGGGCATAATACCCCCCACCCACCCACCCATCCAGACTAATTTTCAGCGCTGTTGCACTTTGAATGACAATTGCACAGTCATGCAACACTGGACCCAAACACAATTTTTATCATTTTGTTCCCACATATAGAGCTTTCTTGTGGTGGTATTTGTTCACCACTGGGTTTTTTTTTTTTTTGCTAAACAATTAAAAAAAGACTAAAGGTTTTGAAAAAGTAAAAGTTTTTCTTTGTTTCTGTTGTAAAATTTTGTAAATAAGTAAGTTTTCTCCTTCACTGGTGGGTGCTGATGAGGCTGTGCTGACAGGCACTGATAAGGCGGCACTGGTGAGGTGGCACTAATGAGGATGCACTGAAGTGGCACTGATGATGACGCATTAATATGCAGCACTGATGGGCACACATAGGTGGCACTGATAGGCTGGACTTATAGGCACTTATAGGCGGCACTGTTGGGCACTCATAGGCGGCACTGATGGGCACTGATAGATGGCTCTGATAGGCAACACTGATGAGGCACTGGCAGGCATTACTGCTGGGCACTGATTGTCACATCTAATGGGCACTGATTGGCACCTCTAATGGTCATATCTAGTGGTCCTGGGTGGCATCCCTGGTGGTCCTGGGTGGGCATCCTCGGGATGGGGAGTCGCCGATCAGCTATCCTCCACTCGTGTCTGTCAGAGCGAGTGGAGGAAAAGCCGATACACGGCTCTTCCTGTATACACTGTGATCAGCTGTGTTTGGACAGAATGTTAGAAAAAGTCCTGCAAGCAGCATCTTTGGGGCCATCGCCTCTGTCCATTGGAATGCATAGGCAGCGCTGCCGAAGCACCTGCAAAGTGCTTCGGCAGCAGCGAACACAGGTGCTTTTAACCCCTTCTAGGGGGTTAAGAGCACCCCGTTCCCACCCGAATAGCGGGGCCAAAGCGTCACTAAAACTAGCGGTGCTTTACCGCCACTGCCCCACCGCCCCAGTGTGAAAGGGCTATAAAGGTTATGTTTTAGTTAAGTGGCCTTTTGGTGCGCAGGGAAACGCACCCTCATCTAGTTCTAGACCATTATTATTTACAGAAATTGTTTATTGCTCAAGGAGCCCCTAGAAACCTTTGGAGGAATCCTGGCTGAGAAAGGCTGAACTAGGCAGTAATATATCTCTATCTCCCTTGGTGAGAGTCTAAGGATATACAGTAAATACACACACAGCTGCAGTTCCTCTGAGTTCCACAAGGTGGTAATCTCACTTCTAGACAGGAAATCTCTATGGTGGACAGGAAGTGAGTTCAGGAACAGGCAGGAAGTGATGTCAGGTACAGACAGGAAGTTCCGAGTGAGGGGTCAGTGAGGAGGAAGTAGAGAGGAGACATTGCTGGAAGGGAGGAGACATTACTGGAAGAAGCAGTAGAGGAGGTAATAAGATCTTATCTTCTATTTACACCCAGTAACCCCCCGTCATGCCCGTCCTCTTCCTCCATAGTCACTGTGATATCTTTTATCTCCAGCAGATGATGATACACACATATATAGTGTGGAAACCTAGATTAACCCCTTCAGGGGCAGAACATTTCCCTACTTGTGGGGCCGGAACATTCTCCTCATTTTGGAGATGTGTCACCTTTCCCACCAATCACCTTCTCACCTCATTAGTCTATACTAACGGGTTATATGACTTTTATTAGTGATGGGGGGGGGGTATTTAGGGAGGATTTTAATATGTATGCCTTTATTTTATAAGCTTCCATTAGGAAGAAAGAGGGAAAATGTATTTTGCAGTAAATATTCTGAAAACAAATGTCTCCATAATGATCCCAGTCTCAGATATTCATCCTAAAATGTGATCAGTAAAGTCTCCGGAGTACATGGAGATCACAGGAATATGATGTGTCCTGGCAAAGCCTAAAGACAACGTTCATCTTTTATTTAGGAGATGTGTGACACACCCAGGAGAAATGACTCTGTGTACAGATACCTCCCAGAGCGCCCCTCACAGCTCCTTCTACCTATGTCCCTCCAATCCAAGTCAGAGAATACTATGACATCACACTGGCCTCACAGCTCCTCCTTTCAATGTTCTTCTATCCAGAATCAGAGAATCCTATGACATTACACTGACCTCACAGCTCCTCCTCCCAATGTCGTTTCAATCCAAGTCAGAGAATCCTATGACATCACACTGACCTCACAGCTCCTCTCAATGTCCTTCCATCCAGAATCAGAGAATCCTATTACATCACACTGACCTCACAGCTCCTCCTCTCAATGGCCCTCCATCTACAGTCAGCAATCCCTATGACATCACACTGATCTCAAAGCTCCTCCTCTCAATGTCCTTCCATCCAGAGTCAGAGAATCCTATGACATCACACTGCCCTCACAGCTCCCCCTCTCAATGTCCCTCCATCCAGAGTC
The DNA here is from genome assembly GCF_042186555.1 of Aquarana catesbeiana. Taxonomy (NCBI): domain Eukaryota; kingdom Metazoa; phylum Chordata; class Amphibia; order Anura; family Ranidae; genus Aquarana; species Aquarana catesbeiana. The sequence goes on along the minus strand of NW_027362661.1, from coordinate 3,696,165 downwards.
AGAGAATCCTATGACATCACACTGACCTCACAGGTCCTCCTCTCAATGTCCCTCCATCCAGAGTCAGCAATCCCTATGACAGCTCCTCCTCTCAATGTCCTTCCATCCAGAGTCAGAGAATCCTATGACATCACACTGACCTCACAGCTCCTCCTTTCAATGTTCCTCCATCCAGAATCAGAGAATCCTATGACATTACACTGACCTCACAGCTCCTCCTCCCAATGTCGCTCCAATCCAAGTCAGAGAATCCTATGACATTACACTGACCTCACAGCTCCTCTCAATGTCCTTCCATCCAGAATCAGAGAATCCTTTGACATCACACTGACCTCACAGCTCCTCCTCTCAATGGCCCTCCATCTAGAGTCAGCAATCCCTATGACATCACACTGATCTCAAAGCTCCTCCTCTCAATGTCCTTCCATCCAGAGTCAGAGAATCCTATGACATCACACTGGCCTCACAGCTCCTCTCAATGTCCTTCCATACAGAGTCAGAGAATCCTATGACATCACACTGACTTCACAGCTCCTCCTCTCAATGGCCCTCCATCCAGAGTCAGCAATCCCTATGACATCACACTGGCCTCACAGCTCCTCCTCTCAATGTCCTTCCATCCAGAGTCAGAGAATCCTATGACATCACACTGGCCTCACAGCTCCTCCTCTCAATGTCCTTCCATCCAGAGTCAGAGAATCCTATGACATCACACTGACCTCACAGCTCCTCCTCACAATGTCCTTCCATCCAGAGTCAGAGAATCCTATGACATCACACTGACCTCACAGCTCCGCCTCTCAATGTCCCTCTATCCAGAGTCAGAGAATCCTATGACATCACAATGATCTTGGAGCTCATGGTTTGAACACAGGGCATGCCAGCTTTATACTTGACTGTGTCAAGTCTTGGTTTGTTTTTAACTTTAATTATTTTAATAAACAAACTATTCGGATTCACACTATGAGTGCCCGTCTCTTTGGTTCATGAGGATATCCTGCGGTCTGACACGGAAGAGGTGACTATTACAACTTTATCTAGTGGAAGTGATTCACCTCAGGAGGGGCAGAGGGATCTGGATACCCCAGTGTTTGCTGAGCCAAGGTGGAGGTGTCTGCTCCGGATACAGCTAGTATACTCACTACAGGCATCTTACCCCTGCAGGGGTGCAAGAATCTGGTGAGTGGGGAACTGAAGGGGAGCACGGAAGTCACTTGATGGATTGCACACCTGTAGCTAAACCCAGGCACGAGTCACTTTGGACAAGCACAAGTCACCTGAAATTTTGCTATTTTTGCACTACGTAAGATTGAACTTTAATGTTGATTGTATTTATCTTTTACATCGTTTACATTTTTTTAAAACTTTTTTAATTCATAATTTTTTATGATAATCAATTTTTTATTAATTTATTATAAAGGAATTTGCACATGCATCATATACTGTTTGGGATGAATTATCAAGGATGAAATTTGGTGTTTTAGATGATCTGATGAGATCACCACTACTTTTTGCACTTTTTGCACAGTTATTTTAGGACTGGGTGTTGGATATATGGTTGCAAAAAGCGCAATTAACAGAGCAACAATAGTACACTATCCAATATAGGTCACAAGGTGAGCACACTCCCTATGATATTTACAGCCAGGTTCATAAATGTTGGGACATCGCCTTTTTGGCTCTATACACCACCACTATGGATTTGAAATTAAACAAACAAGATGTGCTTTAACTGCAGACTTTCAGCTTTAATTTGAGGGTATTTACATCCAAATCAGGTGAATGGTGCAGGAATTACAACAGTTTGTATATGTGCCTCACACTTTTTAAGGGACCAAAAGTAATGGAACTGATTAACAATCATCCATCAAACTTTCACTTTTTAATACTTGGTTGCAAATCCTTTGCAGTCAACTACAGGATAAAGTCTGGAACGCATAGACATCACCAGACGCTGGGTTTCATCCCTGCTGATGCTCTGCCAGGCCTCTACTGCTACTGTCTTCAGTTCCTGCTTGTTCTTGGGGCATTTTCCCTTCAGTTTTGTCTTCAGCAAGTGAAATACATGCTCCATCGGATTCAGGTCAGTTGATTGACTTGGCCATTACATAGCATTCCACTTCTTTCTCTTAAAAAAACTCTTTGGTTGCTTTCGCAGTATGCTTCAGGTCATTGTCCATCTGCACTGTGAAGCACCGTCCAATGAGTTCTGAAGCATTTTGCTGAATATGAGCAGATTATATTACCCGAAACACTTCAGAATTCATCCTGCTGCTTTTTTCACCAGTCACATCATCAATAAATACAAGAGAACTAGTTCCATTGGCAGCCATACATGCCCACACCATGACACTACCACCACCATGCTTCACTGATGAGGTGGTACTGTATGCTTTGGATCATGAACAGTTCCTTTCCTTCTCCATACTCTTCTCTTCTCATCACTCTAGTACAAGTTGATCTTGGTCTCATCTGTCCATAGGATGTTGTTCCAGAACTGTGAAGGCTTTTTTAGATGTTGTTTGGCAAACTCTAATCTGGCCTTCCTGTTTTTGAGGCTCACCAATGGTTTACATCTTGTGGGGAACCCTCTGTATTCACTCTGGTGAAGTCTTCTCTTGATTGTTGACTTTGACACACATACACCTACCTCCTGGAGAGTGATCTTGATCTAGCTAACTGTTGTGAAGGGTGTTTTCTTCACCAGGGAAAAAAATTCTTTGGTCATCCACCACAGTTGTTTTCCCTGATCTTTCAGGTCTTTTGGTGTTGCTGAGCTCACCTGTGTGTTCTTTCTTTTTAAGGATGTTCTAAACAGTTGATTTGGCCACACCTAATGTTTTTGCTATCTCTCTGATGGGTTTGTTTTGTTTTTTCAGCCTAATGATGGCTTACTTCACTGATAGTGACAGCTCTTTGGATCTCATATTGAGAGTTGACAGCAACAGATTCCAAATGCAAATAGCACACTTGAAATTAACTCTGGATCTTTTATCTGCTCCTTGTAAATGAGATAATGAGGGAATAACACACACCTGGGCATAGAACAGCTGAGCAGCCAATTGTCCCAATACTTTTGGTCCCTTATATTATATATACAAACTGTTGTAATTCCTACACCGTTCACCTGATTTGGATGTAAACACCCTCAAATAAAGCTGAAAGTCTGCAGTTAAAGCACAGCTTCGTTTCATTTCAAATCCATTGTGGTGGTGTATACAGCCAAAAAGATTAGAATTGAGTTGATGTCCCAATATTTATGAACCTGACTGTATCTCACTATTGGGGAATCACTTATTACCCATTTGAGAAGAGTGACCCATTGGGAAATCATCCTTCAGGTGACGGGAATAACTACCACCCATTCATTGCATAATCACCCGGGAGGAGTGATTCACTGTAGAGGATCATTCTTCAGGTGATGGGCAGGGTAGTCAGAGAATCCCATGACATCATACTAACCTCACAGCTCCTCCTCCCAATGTCCCTCCAACCAGAGTCAGCAATCCCTATGACATCACCCTGACCTCACAGCTCCTCCTCTCAATGTCCCTCCATCCAGAATCAGAGGATCCTATGACATCACACTGACCTCACAGCTCCTCCTCCCAATGTCCCTCTCACAAGCAAAAGCAAGATTGTTGGTCCCAAAATTCCTTGAAACAAGCTTTTAACCTACAGAGTGGGGAGCCCTGTCTGGGTAGATTATATCCCAGTGGGGTTTTATTAAAAATGGAGACCTGATTGTTGAGGTGAGGAGGATTGTGGGAATGTCATTTGATTTTCGATACATGTGTTCAAATCTAGTTTCGAGTCTAGTAATCAAGTTTTCCTCCTATGAAGTCTGGAGATCCTATGATAATCATATTGCCTCCACCTCCCTCCTTCCCTTTCTGATATAATAGAGAAACAAAACGATTCTAGAAGTCACCAGAGAGATCATCGAGCTGCTGACAGGAGACGTGAGTGGTGCTGGGAAGGACATCATGATGGACCATCAGCCGCCCCTCACATCACCAGGTAAGAGGAGACTTTGTAAAGGAGAGAGCAGTACGGAGGGTCCACCTAGATCCCCCATCATCTGATAAACACATAGAAACAATGTATTCAGTCAGTGTGTGTGTTTCCTACAGATGGATCCAGTAATGGGAACCCACCAGAGAGATGTCCCCGTCCTCTGTATTCCTGGGATTCCACACAGGAAGGTCACACCATCCCTCACCATCATCAGGTAGATGAGGAACGATCACTGATAGTATCATTAGGATCTGTACATTATCTGCATTGTTACAATTGATGTCATTTTTATTATATATTCAGAGTGGAAACCTGAGAGATTCTAAAGTTGAGGTTAAAGAAGAGATAAAAGTGGAGGATGATAAGGATGGGGTGATGGAGGAGTCTGAGTTTCTAAAAGTGCACAAAGATCTGTACCGAGACACCATGGTGGAGTCATCCAGCTACAGAAACCCACCAGAGAGATGTCACCGTCCTCTGTATTCCCGGGATTCCACACAGGAAGATCACACCATCCCTCACCATCATCAGGTAGACGATTGACAATTATTGGTAGTTCTGATTTATACACAGCATGTTTGTTATAATGAATGTTTTATTATATATTCAGAGTGGAAACCTTGGGGATGATAATATTGATGTTAAAGAAGAGTATAAAGAGGAGGATGAGGAGTATGGAGTGATGGAGGAGATTTCAGAAGGACACAAGGATATGATGGAGCCACCTAATACCAGGAACCCACCAGAGAGATGTCCCCGTCCTCTGTATTCCACACAGGAAGATCATACCATCCCTCGCTGTTACAAGGTTGGTGGGACGGAGGTTATAAAAACACTGACTTCTAGAGATGATGTGTGGATTTTGGATGTGATGTCCCAATATAAAAGCTTATATCTTACAAATGATGTTTTCTCTAATTTTCTTGATTTAGAGTGGAGATCCAATTGATATAGAATTTGAGGTTAAAGGAGAAAAAGAAGAGAGGTATGTAAGGGATGATCAGCAGTCTATGGAGGAGGATGGAATAACGAGGACATTTATAGAGGAGGACACTCTTATAGAGATCAGCACAGGTGGGTCATTAACACTAAATACATTCCTCCACCCATACTGCTCACTGATTGGTCCAGAGTAGGATGGGGACTGGGTGATATCAGCCGGTAATACCCTGGTCACTTTCCTGAGCTGTGTTCCCCGTCCTGTATTCCTGTATTTCTCTTGGATAATCTTCCTTCTCTGTGCTTCAGACACAATTTATGTATCTAGACTGGATTTATGGTGGCAAAATGTTCATTTTCACCATAGACGTTAATAAACCTGGGATATGTGCTTTGGGTCTTCTGCCTCATACCGAGTATGGCAAGATGTCTGACAGAACAATTCTCCCAGGATTACTTGCTCTGTTGTCTGCTGGCTGTGCCGGGTGGAGGGATATGTCTGTGTAGTCTCAGACCCAAGTCACTGAGTGCAGTCTCAGGAGATGGGAGGCAGTGGTGTGGGACCTCTGCAACTTGTCTCATGTAAACATTTAGCCCTGTTTCACACTTGTGCGGTGCGAATTGAAGCTCAGGTTTCACTGGGGAGATAACAATCTCCTGTTCAACGGATTCATTGCGTTTTTGCTCAGTATCAGAGAGCAGGGAGAGGGGGAGGGAGGGAAGGGGAGGGAGGGGGGGAGAGGGAGGTGTAGTGAGGAGAAAGAGAAAATCCTTGTTCAGAACGCAATGCATCTGCGAATCAGATGCGTTCCCATAGGAGATAATAGGCTTGTAGTTCGCACCGCAATGCCCAAAAAACGCACACGTTTTTTGTGCAATGCGCAGTGCGAATGCAACGCACATATGTGAACCAGATACATTCATATGAATGTATTTTAAAATGTCCTGCGAATTAGATGCGGTGTAAGCCGCATCTAATTCGCATAGGTGTGAACCCGGGCTTAATCTTCCACTGAATACCAATATTATGAGTCCTGACCCTTACACTATTTAATTTATATTGTACATTACATACTCCTGACCCTTGCACTATATACTCAATGTTGTACATTACATAATTCTGATACTATATAGTCCTATCTGTTGTATCTTATACAATATGTTGTACATTACATAGTCCTGACTTCTTCTCTCTCCTCTACCCACTAATATATATAAACATAATATGTATTCTCTTTTGTTACATCCATTTCCTACCAGCTGGACATTTCATATCTGATGATTTGATTGGAGCACAGACTTTTACATGTTGATAATAATGTGATAACATCCTCAAACTTTGGAACCTTAAACAGAAAGTGATAATGAGGGAGGAGTCAATAACCCAATGATGGTGGTCTTCAGGATCAGTCCAGTCTTTATCTTGGTTGTTCTTCCCCCATCCTCACTCTCTGACCTCTGGTGGGGCTCAGACCCGCTGTTATTCATGACTAAATCATGGACTAAATAAGGAAGTGCAGGACTTCTTGTGTTGGGAAGATGACAATGAGTGATAGAGGGGGTGGGGACACTCATCCTATAATCACTGTCGTGCCTATAAAAGACAGTTCTTGTTGTTTCCTCACTCTCTGACTAAGGTCCATGAATAAAGAAATGAACTGGTAGGAGATCAGAGATGTAGGACTGAAACAACTAATCATCATAATCGATTATGAAAATAGTTTTCAAATATTTTCATAAACAATTAGTTGGTCAGTCGATTAATTGGCCTGCATACAGAATGCATTATTTCTTTACATATCAGAAAATGCAGCTCAGTACACCATTCATACATGTCAGTAAATGCCTGAAAGCCTGAATGCGCGAGGAGCAATGCCTCATGGGACATGTAGTCCTGGGCAAAAGAGGGAAGCAAGTGATTCTAAAGGCAGATGTTTCTTTATCTTCCTATAGGGGAACTCTATACTATACTTTGTGGCTTCCTTTAGGGGAACTCTATACTATACTTTGAATAAAAGAATAATTGAAAAAAGTGCTACTTGTCACAGGGATTGCGCTAGACTGCCCCACATCCCTAAATGGCAGCGAATTGAAAGAAAAAGATTTCCTCTAGGTGGGACTTTAGATAGGACAGATGGCAAATGAAATGTGGAGAGAGAGTAAAAAAAGTATATCAATTTTAATAGAAAATATTATAAAATAATGAGTGCATACAAGATATAGACAGCAATTACATAATAATATTCTGGAAATAAATAAACATGCGATACAGTGAAAAGTGTACAGACAATAATTGCAAAGGTCTGTTGGGTTGAGGGTAAATACAACAGGAGTACCCAACGCGTTTCAAAATTTGCCTGGGTTGCTATTTCTTCATCAGGGGCATATGCGATTTTGTCGCAGAAGGTAAAAACGTCTGCAAATAAATACATAAACACAGATTCATTACAAAAAGAAATCCAACATTTACAATGAATTTAAGGTCTCTGCGCAGGGAAGATCAGCATCTGAACCCAGAGAAAGGTAGAGGCTGATAGACTGGAGGTGATAGAAGATATTACTATTACATAAAGTAAAAGTTTACCAATATTGTGCATTATATTTAAAATTATTATAGCCATGAAAAAAAAGTCTCAGCTTTCAGTACTACTTTAAAAAGCCCCCCCCCCCACATATAGCTTCATGTGTGACTCCCAGGTAAAATTCCCATATATCCTACTTGTGGGTATATTTTTTATTTTATATATGATATAAGATATATTACTTTCACTATTTCACAGTATAAACGAATCCCTTATAGTAGTGATTATCTGCTGTTTTTGTACTATAAAGGACTATTCCTTTAACCCCATCATGACAGATGATTAAAAAAATCATGCTGCTGCTACTAAATGTCCTATGCTGGCCATACGTGGATCCATTTTTGGAAGAGAATATTCACACAAATATTTGTACGAAAATTATTTGTACATTCGATGAATGGATGAGTGGAGTTTGAAAATACTACTTGCTTTAAACATTCAATTTTAAAATGAAAGTCCCTTCTGAGCAAATACCACATAAACTATTTGAAAATTTGTTCGATGGAGAAAAGTTTTCTGTTCTGCTCCTTCGAATTTTCCCGTCACTGTAGCCGATTTGACCCCACTAATGGTTAGAAAATTGGATGAATGTTTTTTTGAAAGATAAAATGAGTTTGTGTGTTTGGACATGGCTGAATGAGGACGTGTGGCCGCTGAGCTCTGTCCCACACACCCCGACCTAATTCACTACTATTGGTGCGGCATGCCATCCGCAGGAGACGGAGACGGCGAAGGGGGAAACAAGGCAGTTACACCCGCTATAGCTGGAGGGGAAATATCTAGTTTCTTCACAAACTCTCAGGTGGCCTCCCCTGAATCCAAGATGGCGGAGCCATGCAGCCAGCCGCGAGAGTCCACAGACTCACCCTGCCTCTGCCGCTATCTCCATGGACTCTGACTCCTGCTCAGATACTCCAGCAGCCTTCCAGTCGGGTTCTCAGACTCCTGCCATGCACCCGCACACGCTGCGGGTGGACACGGAGCTGTGGGAACTTCTCCATGCTCTCCCGACCAAGGCAGACACTGAATCCCTGATTTGATGCCTGGAGGAAAATCATAGCAAAGTCCTGCAGGAGGTTAAGCAAGATCTGCACTCCCTCACCACCCGGATGACCATGGGGGAAACTTCCCTGGTGGCCGTGGAACAACGGGTGACATTCATGGAATCCCTTCAGGATGCCCACATAGTCGCGGCGGTCACCCTGCAACTCCATATGGAAGATATGGAGAACAGGAGCCGGCGCAATAATATGTGGCCCTGGGGTCTTCTAGAGGACTTAACAGTGTCCGCCTTGGAAATATTCCAGAGGTTGTTGGATGACCCCCTCCCTACAAACCTGGAGCTGGACCGGATCCACAGATCCCTGGGCCACGTCCCGCGGATCCTAATCATCCGTGGGATGTAGTTTGCAGGGTCCACCATTTCACCCACAAGGAAAGCATCATCCGAAAAGCGTTTGAGGCTGGAGACATCGACTTTCATGGGGCAATGGTGAGAATCCTGCCGCACCTCTCTTGGGCCACCCTCCACAGGCGCTCCTTACTCCGCCCGGTCCTGGAGTTAGCAGCCTGGCTGGGCACCACATACCGCTGGGGCTACCCCTTCTCGGTTACCTTCCAAAGGAACCAACGCTCTTTTACCCTCCAAGCACCCGGCGACCTCCCTGCTTTCTTCCAGTTCATGAAATCTGACCCCATACCGGTCCCGAATTGGCTGCAGTTCCTTCCACAGCCGACAGGCCGAGCGGGACCAGCACCTCCATAGAGAAGCTCTCCACCTCGCCCACAGAGATCCAGGAGATGTTCCAGGGTGATCTCCCCGGAGGGTCGACGTAAGTCATAGGCTGTCAGGTCTACTTTCCTGACAAGTACTTCCTATTGCACTACTACTGCCTTTGCCCCCATGTTTAGCAACTCACCTGCCGCCCTAGTAGGTGCAGAGACGCTGTTATAATGACTGCATCTCTGCCCCACAGGATGTGCACTCCATGGAGATTGTATGTAGATCACCCCCTATTGCCTTACCGAGGTTTGCCCCCCTGTGGTTTCTTCTGTCACACAGAAGATATACTCTACTTCCCCCTACCCTTGCCTGGAGAACTCCTTTAGAATCCTTGGAACCACCATCCGGCTCTCACTGACTCGCCACTTATTGCCATTACACAAAAAGTCACTGGGAGGTCTTAGTGCCTTAATGTTTTGGGCTGCAAGGATTTCATGCTTGCTGCAGCTATACCTTCAACAATGACGACGAACCTTTTTTATTCTTTACTTAGGTTTGGTCCTAGGTATAAACCGGGGGTCATGTGATATGTTAGGTTTATATGCAAATAGGCAATTAATCCTGTAAAATGATGGAGGGGGAACCAATAACATAATGGTTTGATGGGTGGGGATATGGTCCTACCCGGCTGGTGCGGGGAGAGGCCCTGCCCCCTGTGTAATATGTTTCGGGGGCGGGCTTGCCTTCACAGCCATGGAACCACCATGACCGGGAGTACCCCATCATCCTAAGGCTCCTACCCTCTGAGATCCGAGACTGCCCATGTCACCTGACCTGCTATAAATGTGATTAAAGGGGGAAAATTGCATAGTGTACTGTCGGGATTTTTCCACATTTGGAAGCCCTCCACCCAGGGCTTTTCTGTGATACCTGCTTCACTGCACAAGAATTATTTTTAGTTCTACCTTGTTATGCCCTGTTATGTATCCACCAATTACTTTTGTGGGGATGGCCTGCAGAGGTCTTTACCACCTCTGGGGCGGCGCAGGTGCTGGGGTTTGTGTGGTGTCTGCCTCCTGCCCTCAGCGGGCTACTCCTCCCCCTTTTTTTGGGGGGAGGGTAGTCTGCTGGGGGTGGGATGCGGACACCGGCGTCCTTCACTTCTATAGAATACCGCATTATCTTTTCTATAGTTATTGTTGCCATAAGAATGTTCTGATATACGTTTTATTACCAGGCTTGGGGTGGCCTGGAGTGGGTTGGGAATACTCTCTGGAAGCCTGCTCCCACCACTCCCCCCACATAGGCCTTCACACACTTCACCGAAATTCAGCCGGGGTGTGTGTTTTAGCAAATTTGTATTTGCCAATCCTAGTTTTGTGAGGCGGAGTCAGTGGCGGACTGTGCGCCACCCCTTGCTTCACCTACTCCTTTCCATCTGAGTCTGCTCTCTCCTCCCTTTACTCCCATTTAATTTCTGTTTCCCCTAAAGTTGGCGTTGGATAACCTAAATATTATCTCCCTAAACGCAAAGGGCCTTAATATACCAGAGAAGAGAAGAATGCTATTAAATGATCTGAAATGCTCCCATGCTGATATAGCATTCACACAAGAAACCCATTTCAGAGACGACAGATTGCCCTTACTCAGAAACAGATTTTACCCTTTGGCATATCACTTTACTAACAAGTCCGCTAAGTCTAGGGGTGTCTCTATCCCGGTATCTGGTACACTTCAATGGACCTACCGCACGTCCTAATTGGACACGGAGGGATGATTTGCCTTCCTTAAGGGCCTCATTGGTGGAGTTCCGGTGACGATGGCAACGGTTTACGCTTCTAACGATCACCAGGATATCTTTGTCTGTCATACTTTAAGCAAACTGTTGGATTTTCAGGAGGGTCAGTTAATACTGGGAGATGACTTCAATATCACCCTGATCCCCTCTGTAGATTCATCCTTGGGCTCTTCCTCTGTCCCTGCTGGCTCCCACAAGCAACTTACACGATCCATTTATAGGGCCCGACTGATTGATGTATAGCGACTACAACATTCAGGAAACAGAGATTACTCATTCTATTCCTCACCCCACAATGTGAGAATCGATTATTTCCTTATTCCCCATAATCAACTGCATGCTGTACTTGAAACCTCCATTGGTTCCATAACATGGTCTGACCATGCCCCCGTTTCTCTGACCTATGCACTTTCAGACGTCTCTTCTCCATGTCTCAATTTTGGAGGCTGAATGAAAGCCTCCCATAGGTGCTGGAGGAGGTGAATAGAGAGTTGACCTTCTACTTTCAGATGAACAATACTCCAGAATGTGACCCGGGGATAATATGGGAAGCCCATAAGACTGTGATCCGGGGACTACTCATTAAACATGGCTCCTGGATCAAGAAAGAAAGGAACAAACAGTTTACGGTACTATGTACCAAACTCCATTCTGTCGAAGCCCAGCACAAACACGCCCCATCCCCAACCTTAGATGCTGAACTTGCGTCTCTCCGCACCCAAATTAACGATCTACTGCACTATAGGGCTAAAGCGGCACTGCAAATATGTCGCAAAATAAACTTATGTGTCCAGAAGCAAATGTGGGAAGACCCTGGCTAGATCCATCAGAGAACACAAACTACACTCGTATATACCTCACATATTCTCCTCTGAAGCTCAAAAAGTTACTATGCCCACACAGATCTCCCAAGTCTTCCGGGACTTCTATGCTTCTCTCTACAACTTACCTTCAATGCCATCTTCCCAAAATCAGATAGATGAATATATTATTTCCTCCCATCTCCCTTCTCTTTTGCCGGAGATCTGGGAACAACTGAACGTGCCAATAACTTTAGAAGAGCTGGAACACGCCATTAGCTCAGCTAAACCAGGTAAAGCCCCAGGCCCGGACGGATTCACCCTTCAATACTATCGGACTCTTCTCCTGATTTTAGGCCCATTTATGCTAAACCTGTTTAACGCCCTTGGAGAGGACTCGGTACTCCCTAGAGACACTCTGCGAGCACACATCTCCGTCATTCCTAAGGAATGAAAAGATCCAACTTCATGTAGCAGCTACAGGCCCATCTCCCTCCTGAACATCAACCTCAAATTGTTTACTAAGATTCTTGCGACTTGTCTAGCTAACAACTTACAGGACTTAGTCCACCTGGACCAGGTGGGTTTTGTCCCTACCAGGGAAGTGAGAGATAACACGACCAAGGTCCTCAATCTGCTACACATAGCCACATCAAATCATACTCCTTGTGTATTTCTTAGTACCGATGCGGAAAAGGCATTCGACTGCGCGAACTGGCAATATATGTTCTCGGTCCTACGCCATCTATAGTTAGGAAATACAATAATTAAATGGATTTCCAAACTATACTCAAACCCCACAGCACAGGTTAAAACTAATAGATTGCTCTCAGCTCCCTTCCCTATTACGAACGGAACGAGACAGGGGTGTCCGTTGTCTGGGAGACAACCAAAACAAAATTTCAGCTTCATAAGGTGGAAGATGTTAAGAAAATGGAAGACCTAGTGCTCACTGCACAACACCAGCAGGAGGGGCACTCTAGGACTTGGGGACTTTGGAACCAGTTTGTCCTCTCTGCGGAGGGTATGGCCCTCATGGGAACATAATGTTACACTTGGGCATTGGAGCAAAATTATCGTGCATTGGCCTGAATCCAATGCCATACTATCTCTCTCTTTCTCCCTACCCCCCCTCCCACCCCCTTCCCAATCCCTTCCCAATCCCTTCCCAATCTTTCTCTTTACTTGTTCCCCCTTAATTTCCACGTCCTCTTTTTTCCTTACTTTTTTCTCTTCTTCCTTTTCTTAATTTTTTCTGTTTGTACACCGGAAAACTGGTCTTTTGAGAAAGACGGGGTCTTACGCCACAACATACTTTTCATATCTTATGTAACACATAGACAGAAGGGAATAACATATTGGTCATTGTTTTTTCAGTTTTTACTTTTTTCCTTGGTTCTTCACTTCTCTGCACAATTTGATACATTCTATGGATGTTTCCTCAAGACCCTCCCTAGTAAAGTACACAGTTAAACTGTTCGTGGTTACCTATGTTCATACTTTGTCTTATGTCTTTAATGACTGCATGTATAGATGTAATGATGTTTTCGCCAATTGTGGGTTTTAATAAAAAACTATAATTGACAAAAAAAAATAAAAAATGAGTTTGTGTAGAGCCAGCATAAGTGACATCAGGTGCAGGGAGCTTGTACCCACCTACCTGCCTATGACAAGGGAGTCTGTCATCCATCATATTATATTACACTCCTGTCTGATAATCTGCAAAACAGCATTTTACCTCTTTTTTGACATTATAAAAATGTTGATTTCTGATATGTAGCAGATTCACCCTCTAATAATACATCTATCTGTCGGTTGAATCCACTCTGAGAATAACAAACTATATATCTGGATATTTACATTTAGCATATAGATATTCAAGAATATTAACTAAATTATACACCAACCTTTTTTTGAGGTTTTTATCAAATTAATCGATTAATAAAAACAATAATCGGCCAACTAATCAATTCTGAAAATAATCATTAGTTGCCGCACTAAAGAGGACCCATTTACTATTTACCTTGAGGGGGGAATTGTAAGATCCTCAGAGACAAAGCTGCCTGATGTGGGCGGAGTCCTGGTTTAGGGGAACCAATCTGCTCATGTCTAGTAATAATCTTTTTATGTCTATTTTAGTAGATGGACGGGAGATGAGGAAAACCTCAGAGGATTGTCTCACTTTGTCTCCAGACTGTAAAGTAGAAGATGAGGACATCACACAGTATAGTCCAGGAGAAAACACGACTACCTCAAATGTCCATCTGGCACCACACAGTGTAGATGGACCATCGTATTCCTCTTATCCTGAGGAACCTCAGACTGTGAGGGACGGTGCCGTCCTTCCAACAAATAAGAGGTTTTCCTGTACTGAATGCGAAAAGTGTTTCCATTCTCAATACAATCTTAATGTGCATAAAAGATCTCACACAGGAGAGAAGCCATATTCGTGTCCTGAATGCGGGAAATGTTTTTCCCAGAAGACCAATCTTTACACACATCAGAGATCTCACACGGGGCAGATGCCGTATTCCTGTCCTGAGTGCGGGAAGTGTTTTTCACAGAAGTCCAGTCTTTACGCACATCACAGATCTCACACAGGGGAGAAGCCGTATTCCTGCCCTGAATGCGGGAAATGTTTTTCACAGAAGACCAATCTTTACACACATCAGAGATCTCACACCGGCGAGAAACCATATTCCTGTCCTGAGTGCGGGAAATGTTTTTCAGAGAAGTCCAGTCTTTACAAACATCAGAGATCTCACATGGGGGAGAAGCCGCATTCCTGTCCTGAGTGCGGGAAATGTTTTTCACAGAAAGCCAGTCTTTCCACACATCAGAGATTGCACACAGGGGAGAAGCCGTATTCCTGTCCTGAGTGTGGGACTTGTTTTTCACAGAAGTTTAATCTTTGTGCACATCAGAGATCTCACACAGGGAAGAAGCCGTATTCTTGTCCTGAGTGCGGGAAATGTTTTTCACAGAAGTCCCATCTTTACAGACATCAGAGATCTCACACGGGGAGACTCTCCTGTCCTGAGTGAGGGAATTGTTCCTCACTGAAGTCCTGTCTTCCTGTACATCAGGGACCCCACACAACCCCTAAAGGTGGGATTAGTGCCTTGAAATGGCTTCTATATGAATGTTGCTGAACATCACAGCTCTCAAAAAAAAAAAACAATTTGTCCAATGGACTAAATCGGGGTCCCAATTTTCTTGTCCCTTATTACGATCTCCTTGTCCCTTATGACAATCTACTTGTTCTGATAAAATAAAAAATAATTTTAACCAAAACCATATATAAATCTGAGGTGCTTCTAGGAATGTTGGGGCTTTATAACTTGGGTGCTCAGTACAAGCGCATGCTGAGCAGATGAATCACGCTTCAGTGTCCGCTCTGTTAAAGGAAAAGTTCACCTTTTTATAAAAAATATTAAATGCACATTTTCTGCAGGTCAAAATATTTTTTATTTACTATACTATACGTAGGCACCCCAATGTGAGTTTATGTTTGTAAGTGCGTATATGTGGCGCTGGGGGCATCAATATTTTTGGGTGGATTTTATGTGCTTGGGTGTAACTTTAATTTTGTACAAGTAAAAAAAATTATTTTTTTTACTTAACTTTTTTTCATGCACATGTCTACTATCTCGCTAATCTTTATAACTCATGACCAGCTGACTGTGCAAGCTACTTTGACACCGCCATTTATCATCGTCTCCTTGCTATGTCCCCCAAGTGTTGTGTAAGTGGCACAGATGATAATTTACAATGTTATAAAATTATGAGATTGCTATGTATTTATATTCTGTATGTTTTTTTAGTTAGGCTGATTTTCTTTGCTGCCAAGACATAAAAGTTCTCCAAGAAGCTTATTGATGTGAAACGAGTTGACCTCTTGGATAGCTCAGCAAAGCTAAATGAGTCATTATGAATATACATGGCTTAATGTTTGATGGAATTGCTCCCACGTGGTTTTAACACATCATTTTATTGTTTGCAATAAAGTTTTCTTTATTTTATGTAATTTTTGTGTTCATAATTTTTCTTACCAATAAAGTCCAACATAGAAGGTTCTTTTTGAAATCTTATATATTATGTGGTCCTGCTCTGTAACGAGCGATCGCGAGTGGCCGGCAGTCATTGCGGCTGCCGGGCATGCGCATTGGCTCCTCGGTGACGTGGCGGGTACGCATGCCCCCAATACCGCCGGGAAGCCGAGGACGTCATATGTCTATGGGCGGGTAGGGAAGTGGTTAAAAAAAATCATGCTGCTGCTACTAAATGTCCTATGCTGACCATACACGCATCCATTTTTGGACGAGAATGGTGGTATTTGATCACCTCTGGCATTTTTATTTTTTGTGCTACAAATAGAAAGACAGAAAATTTTGAAAAATAAAATAAGTTTTTTTTGTTTCTGTTATAAAATTTTGTAAATAAGTAAGTTTTCTCTGAGGAGGCACTAATATGCAGCACTGATGGGTGGCACTGACAAGCATCCCTGGTGGGCACTGACTGGTATTCCTGATGGGCACTGATTGGCATACCTAGTGGGCACTGGTGGTCATCACTGGAGATTAACGCTATTGGGCCTGTACTGATATTCAATGCTGAATATCAGTGCAGATCCCCCCCTGTCAGGAGAGCCGCTGATTGGCTCTCCTCTACTCGTGCCTTGTCAGTATAAATAAAGGAAAGCCAATAACTGGCACTTCCTGGTTACGATATCTTGGTCAAAGCCATCAAGAAGGAATGGCAAGATCCTGAAAGGAAACCTTTCTTTTCAAGGGCTTTAAAACAAAGGTTTCCCTTTGCAGAAGAGGAGGCTCTAGTCTGGAATAAATCCCCTAGACTAGATGCAGCTTTTTCTTAGGTTTCCAGGCATACGGACCTGGCCTTCGAGGATGTGGGGGCTCTTTCAGAACCCATGGACAGAAGGATGGACTCACTTTTGAAGAAGTCCTGGGACTCGTCGCAGGGAAACCTTAAGCCTGCCATGTCGGTCACAGTGGTGGCCCGCATCATGGAATATTGGCTAACTCAAATTAAGGCGCACATTGAAGCGGGGACGCCAAAAGAAACTATTTTGTCTTCTTTTCCCATGCTACTTAAGGGGGTCGCATATATTGTGGACGCCTCAGCCGAATCGGTGCGCATGTCCGTAAGGTCCTCAGCCCTGACTAACTCAACACGAAGGGCCTTATGGCTTTAAGAGGTGGCAAGAGGGCAGCGCATCTAAAGTAAAACTCTGTGGGATTCCACTCACAGGGGATCTTTTGTTTGGATCGGACGACCTATAAGAAAAAGGCCTTTCCCATTAAAAAGAAATTTGGGGAGCAGACTAAAAGAAAGTCTCACCATCAGAGAAAGTTTGAAGCCCCAAAAGCTGAACAGCAGAAAAATGGCTTGGGGGGCAGAAAGGCAAGGAACATGGAGGGGCAATTTTTCCCCAATGACGGGTTAACCACGGTGGGAGGAAGATTGGGGGCTTTCCTTCCACAGTGGGAGATGATCGCCTCCAACCAGTTTGTGTTAGGGATCATAAGAAGAGGTTACCGGCTGGAGTTCCCAGAACCTCCTCCGCACAGACTCCTTGTCACCGAGCTGCCAAAATGGGCAGAAAAATCATCAGCTCTTCTATCCTCCCTACAGGAGCTGGAGGTACAAGAGGTGGTGGTACGAGTTTCAGCAGAGACCGGCAGAGGCTTCTATTCCCACATCTTTGTGGTCCGCAAACGTTCGGGAGAGTTCAGGCTTATGAACCTGAATGTCTCAATTACTTACAGGAGATTCCAGATGGACTCTGTCTACTCGGTGAAGACGCTTCTTCCCCCGAACTGCTTCATGGCATTGAAAGATGCCTATCTGCACATCCCAGTCACAGAGGGCTATCAGAGGTTTCTCAGGCTGGCGGTAAAAACCAGGGAAGGGACGTTCCATTTACAGTTCAAAGCACTCCCCTTTGGGCTATCCTCTTCCCCCCACATCTTCACCAAGGTTATGGTGGAGGTCCTGGCCTTCCTGCGGCTCAGAGGCATCTCGAAAGTCTCAAACTTGCACAATCTACTCCTGTTTGCTTCTTCCCTGGAGCAGTTGTCCCAGGATCTTCAGGTAGCAAGAGACATTCTAGAAAACTTGGGGTGGCTCTTGAACCTGGAAAAATCCAGTTTGGTTCCGTCCCAAAAGGTCACCTTCCTGGGCTACGTATTAGATTCAACAAAGCAAAATGTATTCCTTCCCTTAGAGAAGATCCAGAAGGTGGACAAAGCAATGTTGTTGCTTCAGGGTAGCCGTTGGGTCTCAGTAAGAAAAGCTGTGTCAGCTTTGGGCTTACTTACATCCACGCTCCCAGTAGTACAGTGGGCAGGACTGCATTTTCGCCCTCTACAACTGTTTATCCTGAGGGTCTGGGACCACAGTCAAGGGTCCCTGGACTCTCTAATATCTGTGCCGAGTTAGGTCAAGAGGTCCCTCTGGTGGTGGAGAAAAGGGTTCAATCTTTCACAGGGCCTGGAGTGGGTCCTACTAGTCTCTAGGACAGTCACGACCGATGCGAGCGGCACAGGTTGGGGGGGCGCACCTAGATTCCAGGATGGTACAAGGTACTTGGAGGAGAGAGGATGCAAAGGAGTCCTCGAACTGGAGGGAACTGAGAGCAATAGCCTTGGCACTCAGAGCTTTTCAGAGAGAACTCCAGGGACAGCATGTGCGGATCCGTTCGGACAACTCCTCAGTGGTGGCCTATATCAACAGGCAAGGGGGTACCAGGAGCAGATCCTTGTGGGTGCTGGCGGAATCGATCCTCAGGTGGGCCGAAACAAACATTCTATCCTTTTCGGCTGTACATTTGAAGGGGGAACAAAACCAGGTAGCGAACTTTCTCAGCAGGAAGATGCTGAGGGAGGGTGACTGGGTTTTGAACCAGGACATCTTTGAGATGGTCACTCAAAAGTGGGAGGTGCCTTGTGTGGACCTCTTCGCTTTGAGGGAGAACACAAAGGCACTCCTGTTCTTTTCCCTGAACAGATGGGACGGGGCGGCCGGGGTGGATGCACTGGCTCAGAGCTGGCATTTCTCCAGGTGTTATGCCTTCCCCCCTCCTGTACTGATTTCAGCAGTTCTGAGAAAGTTTCAGTCAAAAGACACAATCCTCATTTTGAGGCCGTGGTTCTCCATCTTGATGGGTCTGGCTGTGGAACCTCCCTGGATTCTGCCTATCCAGGAGGTTCTTCTCTCAGGGGCTGATCTGTTGTCCCCAGGTGGAGCAGTGGAACCTCGCAGCGTGGCTACTGAGGAGGAATTGCTGAAGTACCAGGGCTTCTTGGATCGTTTAGTGGCGACTCTCCTAAGTTACAGAAAAAGGAAGACGCAAGCTATCTACCTAAAGGTGTGGAGACGCTTCAATAGCTGGTGCACAGAAAGCTCCTTCGATGTACGCAGTTTTGTAGCAGTGTTGGAATTTCTGCAGTCAGGAGCGGACAAAGGGTTAGCCCTTAGCACCTTGAAAGGACAGGTATCTGCCCTGAGCGTTTTCCTGGAAAAGCCGCTAGCAATAGATCTTTGGATAGCTAGGTTTTTCAGAGTCTTAGGCAGACAGAGGCCAGTCAGAATCCCCCCTTCCCAGTGTGGGATCTTTCTTTAGTTTTACAGGCCCTTACAGGGGATTCTTTTGAGCCGTTGGAGTCCTGTACGTTGAAATTGATCACCCTCAAAACAGTGTTTTTGGAGGCAATCACCACGGCAAGGAGAGTGAGTGAACTCGAAGCCCTCTCTATTAGGGCACCTGTTTTCCAGTTTTTCACGGAAAGTTTTATTTTTAAAACGGATCCAGCCTTTTTGCCAAAGGTGGCCTCTAGTTTTTAGAGATCAATAAATTATTTTACCTACCTTCTGTTCGAATCCTGTGAGGGAACAGGAACATATTTTTCATAAATTGGACGTTAGAAGGTGCGTCCTTAAGTACTTAGATCTGGAAAAATCAGGAAATCTGATTCGTTTTGTGTTATTTTTAGGGGCTAGGAAAGGGTCCAGAGCCTCTGAACATACGATAGTCAGATGATTAAGGTTGGCCATTAGTCAGGCCTATGTGATCAGGGCGTTGGAGCCCCCGGAGGGTATTTAGGCACATTCCACCAGGGCAGTGGCGACTTCTCAAGCAGAGTGGGCTGGTGCTTCTCCAGAGCAGATCTCTAGAGCTGCAACGTGGCCCAGTTTTGCCACATTTGTGAATCACTACAGGTTGGACCTGCTGTCAGCCAAAGACCAGGCCTTTGAGCGTAAAGTGCTGCAGGCAGTAGTCCCACCCTAAGGTAAGGTGCTCGCTTATCTTCTCTATGGTGCTGTCCTGAAAGATGAATGGGGAAAAAAAGATTTACTTACCGGTAACATCCTTTCCCAGGAGTCTTTCAGGACAGCACCCGTACCTACCCAAATTGTTGGCTATCTATGAGAACTCATCGCATGAGATCGTCAGGTAAGATAAAGATTAGTATGACGTATTCTTGTGTCTCCCCAGCTGGCCGGAGGTACTCTTGAAGAATTGAGGGGCCGGTGGGACAGTGAGATTTAATTATTGAATTGAAAGGTGGTGTTTCCTGAGAGGGGAGGAGCCAGTGTCTCTCTATGGTTCTGTCTTGAAAGACTCCTGGAAAAGGATGTTAACGGTAGGTAGCTCTGTTTTTTTCTTTGTAAGGCCCCTTTCACACTGAGGCGTTTTTCAGGCGTTTTAGCACTAAAATTACCGCCTAAATACCGCATGAAAAACGTCCCCCATGTATCTCAGTGTAACCTTTCACACTGAGGCGTTGCGCTGGCTATGCATTGGAAAAAATCCTGCTAACAGCTTTTTTGGAGCATCTTTGGGGCACATAAAATAGCGCTGTAAAAACATCTATCCCAATTGAAATGAATGGGAAACGCTGTAAAACCGCAGTAATACCACGGTAAAAATGCTTTAAAACCATCCAGAAGCTGTGGGGAAGGTCACATGACCGCAGTAAAGTGGAGTATGCTGGGATACCAGGAAATCCTGTTGAAAAGGGGAGAGGAGACCAGACAGACAGAGCAATACAATGGAAGAGGAATCTGTAGAGATGCAGCCTACAGCTGCAAGAGTCATAGCAGAAAGACCCTCTGGCAGTGGAGATCCAGAGGAATTCATTGACACAATGCGGAGGATCCCTGAACTTTGGGACAAGAAACATAGCTGGTACTCCAACCGCTTGAAAAAAAGTGCTGGATGGAATGCTGTTGCCGACCTACATATACAAAACTGGAATACACAGCAATATACAACACTATCAAGAAACCAAAAAGCTGAGAAATGTAAGCTGAAATTCCAATCTAGTTCCTATTCCCAATGCCGGTATTCTTTACCCTATTCCATGTCACTGTAGTCCCAATCCCCCAATCCTAATCCCACCCCTCCTAGTCCCTAACCCCCAATCCTAACCCTAATCCCATCCCTCCTAGTCCCTAACCCCCAATCCTAACCCTAGTCCCAAACCCCCAATACTAACCCTAATCCCACCCCTCCTAGTCCCTAACCCCCAATCCTAACCCTAATCCCACCCCTCCTAGTCCCTAACCCTAATCCAACCCCTCCTAGTCCCTAACCCTAGTCCCAAAACCCCAATCCTAACCCTAATCCCACCCCTCCTAGTCCCTAACCCCCAATCCTAACCCTAATCCCACCCCTCATAGTCCCAAACCCCAATCCTAACCCTAATCCCACCCCTCATAGTCCCAAACCCCCAATCCTAACCCTAATCCCACCCCTCCTAGTCCCTAACCCCCAATCCTAACCCTAATCCCACCCCTCCTAGTCCCAACCCCCCAATCCTAACCCTAATCCCACCCCTCCTAATCCCAACCCTCCTAGTCCCAAACCCCAATCATAACCCTAATCCCACCCCTCCTAGTCCCTAACCCCAATCCTAACCCTAATCCCACCCCTCCTAGTCCCTAACTCCAATCCTAACCCTAATCCCACCCCTCCTAGTCCCTAACCCTAATCCAACCCCTCCTAGTCCCTATCCCCAATCCTAACCCTAGTCCCAAACCCCCAATCCTAACCCTAATCCCACCCCTCCTAGTCCCTAACCCCCAATCCTAACCCTAATCCCACCCCTCCTAGTCCCAAACCCCAATCCTAACCCTAATCCCACCCCTCATAGTCCCAAACCCCCAATCCTAACCCTAATCCCACCCCTCCTAGTCCCTAACCCCCAATCCTAACCCTAATCCCACCCCTCCTAGTCCCAACCCCCCAATCCTAACCCTAATGCCACCCCTCCTAATCCCTAACCCTAATCCCAACCCTCCTAGTCCCAAACCCCAATCATAACCCTAATCCCACCCCTCCTAGTCCCTAACCCCCAATCCTAACCCTAATCCCACCCCTCCTAGTCCCAAACCCCCAATCCTAACCCTAATCCCCCAATCCTAACCCAAATCCCACCCCTCCTAGTCCCAAACCCCCAATCCTAACCCTAATCCCACCCCTCCTAGTCCCAACCACCTACCTAATCCCATCATTGTACATGTGACTTTAATCCCTTTATGAAATATGGTTCATAACTTTATTATTTAATGTAGTAATTTTATTATTGACTCACGAAACATATGAACAATTGAATTTATTATAACATGTAACAGAAGCAAATAGATACATGGCTTAATAAACATACATCTAACTATTCAAAGGAAGTATTTAGTTGGAATAAATTGAAGGTTTAGATCATGTTTTCTTGCCAACTCAGTGCACCAGCCGGACTCATAAAATAGTCTGCAAAAGCATCTCTAATTGTGAATCCCACTATTGGTCCACGTACATGCAGAAAATCGGCAGGTTCAATATTGTGTGACAGAGTATCCTCAAAATTTACTCCATCTCTCTCTTTCACCACATTATGTAGTATACATGCAGCTTTAATTACCTTACATGCGTTTTCAACATTAAGGTTTATTGGTTTTAGAAAAGTTTGCCACTTGTTCGCCAGTATACCGAAAGCACATTCTACAAGTCTACGTGCCCGACACAGCCTGTAATTGAAGACCCTCTTTCGTGTATCTAGATTTCTCAGCGAATAAGGTTTCATGAGATGTTCCTGAATAGCAAAAGCATCATCGGCTACAAACACAAATGGCATTTCGGGTCCCTCTGTTCCGGGCAGTGGTCGGTTATCTGGTAAATCTAATTCATTATAGGCAAGACGTTTTCCGAATTTACTATGCTGGAAAACAGCAGAGTCTGCACTGCTGCCAAATGATCCAATATCTACATAAATAAATTTATAGTCAGCATCGACAACTGCCATTAAAACAACAGAAAAATACTTTTTATAATTGTAGTACTGGCTTCCACTATGACATGGTTTTATTAGCCTAATATGCTTTCCATCAATAGCTCCTAAACAGTTTGGAAAATTGGTCTTGTTCAAAAATCGCTGTGCAACATCTTCCCATTTAGCCTTGTTTGGAATTGGCATGACTGTACTTCGCAGATCCCAGATTCCATCACATGTTTGCTTCACAATTTCGCTTATGGTTGATATCCCAATGCGAAATTCATATTGCAGCGATGAGTATGTATTTCCGGTTGCAAGATATCTGTAAAATAAAAAATGTTATTTATCTTTCAGTAAACCTGATCAAGCAGCAATGGAAAACATTAAGAGTAGGGATGAGCTTCGAGTTCGAGTCGAACTCATGTTCTACTCGAACATTGGCTGTTCGCAAGTTCGCCGAACAGCGAACAATTTGGGGTGTTCGCGGCAAATTCGAATGCCGCGGAACACCCTTTAAAAGTCTATGGGAGAAATCAAAAGTGCTAATTTTAAAGGCTTATATGCAAGTTATTGTCATAAAAAGTGTTTGGGGACCTGGGTCCTGCCCCAGGGGACATGGATCAATGCAAAAAAAAGTTTTAAAAACGGACGTTTTTTCAGGAGCAGTGATTTTATTAATGCTTAAAGTCAAACAATAAAAGTGTAATATCCCTTTAAATTTCGTACCTGGGGGGTGTCTATAGTATGCCTGTAAAGGGGCGCATGTTTCCCGTGTTTAGAACAGTCTGACAGCAAAATGACATTTTGAAGGAAAAAACTCATTTAAAACTACCGCGGCTATTGCATTGCCGACAATACACATAGAAGTTCATTGATAAAAACGGCATGGGAATTCCCCACAGGGCAACCCCGAACCAAAATTAAAAAAAAAAAATGATGTGGGGGTCCCCCTAAATTCCATACAAGGCCCTTCGGGTCTGGTATGGATATTAAGGGGAACCCCAGCCAAAATTTAAAAAAAAAATTGACGTGGGGTTCCCCCTAAATTCCATACCAGACCCTTCAGGTCTGGTATGGATTTTAAGGGGAACCCCGCGCCAAAAAAAAAAAAAAAAAACGGCGTGGGGTCCCCCTAAAAATCCATACCAGACCCTTATCCGAGCACGCAACCTGGCAGGCCGCAGGAAAAGAGGGGGGGACGAGAGTGCGGCCCCCCCCCCCTCCTGAACCGTACCAGGCCACATGCCCTCAACATTGGGAGGGTGCTTTGGGGTAGCCCCCCAAAGCACCTTGTCCCCATGTTGATGAAGACAAGGGCCTCATCCCCACAACCGTGGCCGGTGGTTGTGGGGGTCTGCGGGCGGGGGGCTTATCGGAATCTGGAAGCCCCCTTTACCAAGGGGACCCCCAGATCCCGGCCCCCCCTGTGTGAAATGGTAAGGGGTTACTTACCCCTACCATTTCACTAAAAAACTGTCAAAAATGTTAAAAATGACAAGAGACAGTTTTTGACAATTCCTTTATTTAAATGCTTCTTCTTTCTTCCTTCATCTTCTTCTTCTTCTGGTTCTTCTGGCTCTTCTGGTTCTTCCTCCGGCGTTCTCGTCCAGCATCTCCTCCGCGGCGTCTTCTATCTTCTTCTCCTCGGGCCGCTCCGCACCCATGGCATGAGGGGGGAGGCTCCCGCTCTTCTCTTCATCTTCTTCTTCATCTTCATCTTCTTCTTCATCTTCTTCTTCTTCTTCTTCTTCTCTTCTTCATCTCTTCTTCCTTCTTCATTTCTTCTGCGGGCCGCTCCGCATCCATGCATGGAGGGAGGCTCCCGCTGTGTGACGGCGTCTCTTCGTCTGACGGTTCTTAAATAACGGGGGGCGGGGCCATCCGGTGACCCCGCCCCCCCTCTGACGCACGGTGAATTGACGGGACTTCCCTGTGACGTCACGGGGAATGCCACAGGGAAGTCCCGTCATGTCCCGTGCGTCAGAGGGGGGCGGGGTCACCGGGTGGCCCCGCCCCCCGTTATTTAAGAACCGTCAGACGAAGAGACGCCGTCACACAGCGGGAGCCTCCCTCCATGCATGGATGCGGAGCGGCCCGCAGAAGAAATGAAGAAGGAAGAAGAGATGAAGAAGAGAAGAAGAAGATGAAGAAGAAGATGAAGATGAAGAAGAAGATGAAGAGAAGAGCGGGAGCCTCCCCCCTCATGCCATGGGTGCGGAGCGGCCCGAGGAGAAGAAGATAGAAGACGCCGCGGAGGAGATGCTGGACGAGAACGCCGGAGGAAGAACCAGAAGAGCCAGAAGAACCAGAAGAAGATGAAGGAAGAAAGAAGAAGCATTTAAATAAAGGAATTGTCAAAAACTGTCTCTTGTCATTTTTAACATTTTTGACAGTTTTTTAGTGAAATGGTAGGGGTAAGTAACCCCTTACCATTTCACACAGGGGGGGGGCCGGGATCTGGGGGTCCCCTTGGTAAAGGGGGCTTCCAGATTCCGATAAGCCCCCCGCCCGCAGACCCCCACAACCACCGGCCACGGTTGTGAGGATGAGGCCCTTGTCTTCATCAACATGGGGACAAGGTGCTTTGGGGGGCTACCCCAAAGCACCCTCCCAATGTTGAGGGCATGTGGCCTGGTACGGTTCAGGAGGGGGGGGGGGCCGCACTCTCGTCCCCCCCTCTTTTCCTGCGGCCTGCCAGGTTGCGTGCTCGGATAAGGGTCTGGTATGGATTTTTAGGGGGACCCCACGCCGTTTTTTTTTTTTTTTTTTTGGCGCGGGGTTCCCCTTAAAATCCATACCAGACCTGAAGGGTCTGGTATGGAATTTAGGGGGAACCCCACGTCAATTTTTTTTTTAAATTTTGGCTGGGGTTCCCCTTAATATCCATACCAGACCTGAAGGGCCTTGTATGGAATTTAGGGGGACCCCCACATCATTTTTTTTTTTTAATTTTGGTTCGGGGTTGCCCTGTGGGGAATTCCCATGCCGTTTTTATCAATGAACTTCTATGTGTATTGTCGGCAATGCAATAGCCGCGGTAGTTTTAAATGAGTTTTTTCCTTCAAAATGTCATTTTGCTGTCAGACTGTTCTAAACACGGGAAACATGCGCCCCTTTACAGGCATACTATAGACACCCCCCAGGTATGAAATTTAAAGGGATATTACACTTTTATTGTTTGACTTTAAGCATTTTTAAAATCACTGCTCCTGAAAAAACGGCCGTTTTTAAAACTTTTTTTTGCATTGATCCATGTCCCCTGGGGCAGGACCCAGGTCCCCAAACACTTTTATTGACAATAACTTGCATATTAGCCTTTAAAATTAGCACTTTTGATTATTCATGTTCGTGTCCCATAGACTTTAACGGTGTTCGCGTGTTCGAACGAATTTTTTTCCTGTTCGCATGTTCTGGTGCGAACCGAACAGGGGGGTGTTCGGCTCATCCCTAATTAAGAGACAACTTCAAACGAGAGTTAATCAGACAACAACAAATCAGAAGTGGATCCAGCGGGAAACAAGGGAGAATTTACTGTCACTACTATGAATTAGAATTTTTAAAACCAGTGATGCAGGACAGACAGTAAGTAACATTTTTCATAAAAGCAATGTATAGAAATAATAGCAATAATCACGTAGCACTGTCTAATCATTTATATTTTAATCAGAACAGAAAGCAATTTCAATAGTGAGAGTGAGGCAGAGGAGCTTACTCAAGAAAACAACACTACTAATGAACCACAAGTTGCAGAAGAGGAAAATGTTGAAGATATCAGAGAAACAACATCGGAGCCACCACGAAAGTCAACTTCAAGATCCAAACCTAAAAAAACCCAGCAAACGCAGGAATTCATTGATGTTGTCAGAAACCTGATTGATAGCCAAAAAAATGAAAACCACGAGATATCATCTTTTACTAAAAGTTTAATTCCTCTGATTGCGCAGGTGAACCAAGATATCCAATGTGATCTTCGAATTGACATCATGAAAGTCATTAAATATTACCAACAAAAATCAAATCCTCAAAGTGTACACGCCCAAACCTCAGAAAACCCAAACCAACAACAATATGTTCGTTATGGGAATCCATGGGAAGAATCATCTTATCGTGCCCCTTCTTATAATTCTCCATGTGGGCCAAACATTATGTCCATGACCCCCCAATTTAATAAAAGGTTCCATGCAGGCCAATATGACATGCCCCCTAATTATTATCCCCCAATTCAAGCTCCTACTCCTCCTAACACCGCTAGAGAGGGTTTGCACCCTCACTCCTCATTTTATCAAGATCTGTAATTATGAAACAGTTACATACTTTGAGTTTGCAGATAACGTTTGAATTAGGTGCCTTTCACACGTGCGGACCGTATGTCCGTATTTCATCCATCCGTTTTCGGATAAAAATATGGACATACATGCATCCCTATGGGATAGCGAGTGTCAGCGGATGAACATCTGCTGACACCCGATATCATCCTTCCCCACTCTCGTCCGATTCAGCAGATGGCGGAAAATCCTATTTTTCTATCCGTCTGCAGAGCGGATCAGATGAACATGGACAGATGGTCTGTGCTCATCCGATCCCCCATCGGGGAGAGCGGAGATCTGACAGGGCGGCCCCTGCACAGTGTGCGGGTCCCGCCCTGTCATCCACCGGCTCAGCTAGGAAAAATGGAGAGATCCATGCTGAGCAGCAGATGTTCACGGGTCGGATCAACATGAATCCGTCCCGTGTGAAAGGGGCTTTACAAGTGTTAGTAAACCTTCATGTCATATGTTTTTCATGTTTATTGATTATTTTCAATCAAAGTTTTTTTATAATTCAGCTATTTGGATATATTAGGTCCCTTTCACATGTGCGGACCGTATGTCCGTATTTAATCCATCCGTTTTCGGATAAAATACGGACATACATGCATCCATATGCAGTGGATGAACATCCGCTGACACCCGATATCATCCGTCCCCGCTCTCGTCCGTGCTCATCCCATCCCCCATTGGGGAGAGCGGAGATCTGACAGGGCGGTCCCTGCACAGAGTGCGGGTCCCGCCCTGTCATCCGCCGGCTCAGCTAGGAAAAACGGAGAGATCCATGCTAAGCAGCGGATGTTCACGGGTCGGATCAACATGAATCCGTCCCGTGTGAAAGGGGCCTTACAAGTGTTAGTAAACCTTCATGTCATATGTTTTTCATGTTTATTGATTATTTTCAATCAAAGTTTTTTATAATTCAGCTATTTGGATATATTAGGTCCCTTTCACATGTGCGGACCGTATGTCCGTATTTAATCCATCCATTTTCGGATGAAATACGGACATACGTGCATCCATATGCAGTGGATGAGTGGATGAACATCCACTGACACCCGATATCATCCGTGCTCATCCCATCCCCTATCGGGGAGAGTGGAGATCTGACAGGGTGGTCCCTGCACAAACCCTGTCATCCGCCAGCTCAGAGAAAAACGGAGAGATTCTCGCTGAGCAGCGGATGTTCACGGGTCGGATCAACACGAATATAGTAAAGATGATAATTTATTATTATATAGATTTCTATATTCTTGAAAATATTATTACAGTATTATATTTTATGCATATGTTGTGCAATTTAAAAAAAGGGTTAGGATTGGGGGTTAGGGACTAGGAAGTGTGGAATTAGGGTTAGGAGTTTGGGACTAGGAGGGGTGGGATTAGAGTTAGGGTTAGGAGTTTGGGACTAGGAGGGGTGGGATTAGAGTTAGGATTGGGGGTTAGGGACTAGGAGTTGTGGGATTAGGGTTAGGAGTTTGGGACTTGGAGGGGTGGGATTAGGGTTTGGATTGGGGGTTTGGGACTAGGAGGGGTGGGATTAGGGTTATAATTGGGGGTTTGGGACTAGGAGGGGTGGTATTAGAGTTAGGGTTAGGAGTTTGGGACTAGGAGGGGTGGGATAAGGGTTAGGATTGGGGGTTAGGGACTAGGAGTGGTGGGATTAGGGTTAGGAGTTTGGGACTTGGAGGGGTGGGATTAGGGTTAGGGACTAGGAAGTGTGGGATTAGGGTTAGGAGTTTGGGACTAGGAGGGGTGAGATTAGCGGGTTAGGAGTTTGGGACTAGGAGGGGTGGGATTAGGGTTAGGATTGGGGGTTAGGGACTAGAAAGTGTAGGATTAGGGTTAGGATTGGGGGTTAGGGACTAGGAAGTGTGGGGTTAGGGTTAGGAGTTTGGGACTAGGAGGGGTGGGATTAGGGTTAGAAGTTTGGGACTAGGAGGGGTGGGATTAGGGTTAGGATTGGGGGTTAGGGACTAGGAGTGGTGGGATTAGGGTTAGGAGTTTGGGACTTGGAGGGGTGGGATTAGGGTTAGGATTGGGGGTTAGGGACTAGGAAGTGTGGGATTAGGGTTAGGAGTTTGGGACTAGGAGGGGTGGGATTAGGGTTAGGATTGGGGGTTAGGGACTAGGAGTGGTGGGATTATTGTTAGGAGTCTGGGACTTGGAGGGGTGGGATTAGGGTTTAGTGAACTAGGATATACTTAAGTTGGAATGCTCATCCGAGTGTAGTTTCTAAATTTATCAGGGTGCTCTCTCAGGTCACGATAGAGCAGCACAAATTGTCCTCTCTCAGAGTGCATTTGAGTGATGGGATGAACCTAAAAGCGACGTTGTGGTCTCTGTTGTTGGAGAATATGTTCCCAAACATATAGCACAAATAACAACAGCAGCTCATGGAACCCCATCTTCTCCCTGTTGTATTTCTTCTCTGACAAAAAAAACAGGAAGTGCACAGGATGTGATGTAAGGGGGACGGGTTGTTTGCTGACGCGGACGCTTAAAAAACGCTACAAAAACACATGGGCGCTAGCGCTATTTTTAACGCTAACGCGGTAAAAACGCGCTAATAACGCTCATCGTTTTTACCGCGGTTTTGCAATGCCTCAGTGTGAAAGGGGCCTAAATGTTGCTTTTTCTGTAGCCCGTCCTACAGCAAAAAGGAAAAAAATACATACCAGACCCTCTGAGTGTAAGATGGATATTAAGGGGGATCTCACAAAAATTGTGTTTCCCCCCCAGAAAATCCATACCAGACCCTTAATTCAAGCATGCAGCCTGGCTGAGCAGGAAAGGGTTGAGCGTGCGGCTCCTCCCTTCTCCTGAAACATACCAGATCATGTGCCCTCAACATGGGGGGGCTTGTTGGGGGAGATCCCTCCCATGAAAAAGCACTTTGTCTCCATGTTGATATGGATAAGGGCCTCATCCCCACAACCCTGGCCTTGTGATTGTAGGGGCAGAGGGATTATCAGAATCTGGAACCCCTCTATAATATTAGGGGTCCAACGGATACTGCCCCCCTACATAAATGAGCTTGGGGTACATAGTACCCCTACTCATTCACAAAAAAAGAAATAAAGCAATAAACACCCTCAATGTCTTTTATATAAGAAAATCCTCTCAAAAAGTCTCTTGATATAAATCTGTCATCAATCCCGATGCCAACCCCCCACTGACCCCCCAATGACCCGCCACACAGGAGCGATCTCCGACAGTAACACTCGCTGACTAATAGCGTCCTGAGCTGTCATCAGATATATAAAGGAAGGGGCAGGGATAGTGGTGACATCATTGCCCATACATGGCCATATTCAGATAATGATGTCATCATCTATGCCTCACCCATTTGCCATGTCGCCATGTAAAGGAATGGGTGGGGTGAAGTCAGCGGTTGCTAAGGACGCAGCTGTTGGAGGAAGCCGTTGCTTCCCTAGAAACCAGTAACAGCCAGAAGCCGTCACATTCATCTGCACCAAATGCCGTAAACGTATGTTCAGAAGAATGTGGGAGGAGCCAATGTTCATCCAATCTTCTGTTCAGACACGGAGCTCCTCCCTAATGCAGATTATTGTCAGTGTGTGGAAGTGATTGTATCTGGCAGACAGGGATCTGTATGTGTGTGTGTATCATTGCCCGGCACACCACTCACATCACACACTTCAGCCAATCTGCCCTAAATCATGTGTGCGGGGGTGGGGGGGCAGTGGAAGAAGTCATCACACCAGGATTCTAGATTGAAGGATCGCTTGGTGGATCCTCTGAAGTGTGTGGGGATCACTTGTCTGCTCCACACTCCTTGGATTGTATGAAAGAATTGTATCTGCCTGTGTGTGTCCAGCCAGATAAATATGGGAGTGTCTCCCTCCAGTGGTGGTCAGCAGTATTGCAGGCTGTGAGAACTGTATCATAGTTGGTTTTATCTTCCCAAATAAACCGATCCCTCATTTCTCCTCCACCAATGAAGATTCTCACGTCAGTTAGCAAGTCACCATGGGCACGATTTCCCTGACATCCAACATTGGTGTCAGTGAGATAAAATCAGCCCCATTGTTGGCATCAGTGGAATAAAATAAGTCCCATCGTTTGTGACCCTGTGATAAAATAAGTCCCATTGTTGGTGTCAGTGAGATAAAATAAGCCTCATTGTTGGTAGCCCATTGTTGATAAAAGTCGTAACTTTCACCATAGGTCTAGATGACAGATTCAATAAAATAAGTACCATTGTTGGTGTCAGTGAGAATAAAGTGTAACCCCAGCCCAGCTTTGGTGGTCAGTGGTGGGTTCCATTACCTGATCACACACTCCCGCTGCCTCTCTGCTGATGTCGGAGTTCTACTATCACTGTCAGAAAGGAGATCACTGCTCCCCACAGTCTGCTATAATTGCAGTGCCTGGTGATGGGACCCAGAGAGTGTTCCAGAAGTCATCCCCTCACTGACACTCCGCACTCTGAGTCCTGGAACCTGTGAGATGAGGACATGATGGGACAGAGGACTAAATCCTGGGAATGTCCTTCATCATTTGGAAGCAATGGCAAGGCTCACACTACGAGACGTTTCTGAGGCTGCAGTTGCTCTAAACTCCACAAGATGGTGATATCACTTCTACTCAAACTGGAGATCTCCAATGAGAGGGGTGTGGCTGCAGAGTGGAGCTCCACCGATGACAGGAAGCACGTGGCCTCCACTCCACTCTTTTTTTTTTTTTTTTTTTTTACTGAACTTTATTGTAAATCTCTGCAGCTGGAGCTCCACTGTCTCAGGAAACGTGTCCTCCACAACTCCACTTTTTTTTTTTTTAAATGAACTTTAATGAAACAAACAAGAACTAGATGATACTACAAGAAGTGGAGGACACATGATTCCTGTGTAGAGTGGAGCTCCAGTGACTGCAGTCTGCAGCACATACTGAGCCATTCTGTTGGGAATTACAGAAATACAAGAGATTTCTGGGAGGTTTTGTACTTTTTTATGGTAAAGTTTGGTCCTTAAGATAACTTTTTAAACTGGATTTGTTTGTAAAAGCGATGGTTTAGGTCTTTTGTGTACCTGGAGGGAAGGTGTGGTGGAGGCGGGACGGGACAAGGTTTGCCTTTTTGTGTGAATGAGTGTAGATAGGTGCATGTATGGTGTGGATATTGTGTTCATGGAAATATCCCTGCTGTATATAGCATTGTGATTTTAGGTTGTGGTGCCCTACGAGGTCCACACTCATTACCCTTATGTGACCAGTGGTATACTTCATTCCTCCGTTGAGGAATTTGGTAAATATGATGTATAACTATAACAGTTGGCCCCCGTTGGGCTATTGCACTTTCTTTTATATTTTGTAAAAGAGATTTGTTTATGGATGCATTTGTACTATCTGAACCTGTAAACTACTTTCTATCAAAACAAATAAAAACAATTTTGTAAAAAAAAAAGCGATGGTTTTCCATTTCCCAACGTATATTTTTGGTGATGATGGAAGTTGATGTTTATGTTGGAAGAAGAATACAATCCATGTCTCTAATCACAATCTCATTGTCCTTGTTTGCCCGACCTTCATACCAACTAACAGGACCAAGACTGAGACACACATGGATCTCCACGCAACAAAATGTTTTATGGTTCAATGATATGTCGGCACTAAACCTCCATCTTCCTGAAAATCTGTTCTGGTGCAAATATTATCCACTTACCAACCGCCCGGCCACATTGTACTGAGGACAGGGGGCGCTATACTGAGGACGGGGGGCACTGTACTGAGGACGGGGGGGCATTGTATTGAGGACGGGGGGCGCTGTATTGAGGACGAAGGGGCTGTACTGAGGACGGGTGGCTGTACTGAGGATGGGGGGGCGCTGTACTGGGGACAGGGGGGCATTGTACTGATAATGAGGATGCTGTACTGAGGACAGGGGGCACTGTACTGAGGATTGATGGTGCTGTACTGAGGATGGGGGGGCGCTGTACTGAGGACAGGGGGAGTTGTACTGAGGACGGGGGAACGCTGTACTGAGGATGGGGGGCGCTGTACTGAGGATGGGGGCGCTGTACTGAGGATGGGGGGGCGCTGTACTGAGGATGGGGGGGCGTTGTACTGAGGACGGGGGAACGCTGTACTGAGGACGGGGGGGCGTTGTACTGAGGACGGGGGAACGCTGTACTGAGGATTGGGGGGCGTTGTACTGAGGACGGGGGAACGCTGTACTGAGGACGGGGGGCATTGTACTGAGGCCAGGGAACGCTGTACTGAGGACGGGAGGTGTTGTACTGAGGACGGGGGGTGCTGTACTGAGGACGGGGGGGTGCTGTACTGAGGATGGGGGGGTTCTGTACTGAGGACGGGGGGCGTTGTACTGAGGACGGGGGAACGCTGTACTGAGGACGGGGGGACGCTGTACTGAGGACGAGGGGCATTGTACTGAGGACGGGGGCGCTGTACTGAGGACGGGGGGCGCTGTACTGAGGACAGGGGGCGCTGTACTGAGGACGGGGGGGCATTGTACTGAGGACGAGGATGCTGTACTGTGGACCGGGGGCGTTGTACTAAGGACGGGGGGTGCTGTACTGAGGACAGGGGGGTGCTGTACTGAGGATGGGGGGCGTTGTACTGAGGACGAGGATGCTGTACTGAGGACGGGGGGCGCTGTACTGAGGATTGATGGTGCTGTACTGAAGATGGGGGGGGTTTTCTGAGGATGGAGGGGCGCTTTACTGAGGACGGGGGGGCGCTGTACTGAGGACAGGGGGGACGTTGTACTGAGAACGAGGATGCTGTACTGAGGACGGGGGTTGTTGTACTGAGGACGGGGGAACGCTGTACTGAGGACGGGGGCACGCTGTACTGAGGACGGGGGGGCGTTGTACTGAGGACGGGGGGAATGCTGTACTGAGGAGGGGGGGACGCTGTACTGAGGACGGGGGGGCGCTGTACTGAGGACGGGGGGTGTTGTACTGAGGACGGGGGGCGCTGTAGTAAGGACGGGGGGCGCTGTACTGAGGACGGGGGGCATTGTACTGAGGACGGGGGGCGTTGTACTGAGGACGGGGGGCGCTGTAGTAAGGACGGGGGGTGCTGTAGTGAGGACGGGGGCGTTGTACTGAGGACGGGGGGCGTTGTACTGAGGACGGGGGGGCGTTGTACTGAGGACGGGGGGCGCTGTACTGAGGACGGGGGGCGTTGTACTGATGACGGGGGGCGTTGTACTGATGACGGGGGGCGTTGTACTGAGGACCGGGGGCGTTGTACTGAGGACGGGGGGCGCTGTACTGAGGACGGGGGCGCTGTACTGAGGATGGGGGGGCGTTGTACTGAGGACGAGGATGCTGTACTGAGGACAGGGGGCGCTGTACTGAGGATTGATGGTGCTATACTGAAGATGGGGGGGTTTTCTGAGGATGGAGGGGCGCTTTACTGAGGACAGGGGGCGCTGTACTGAGGACAGGGGGGACGTTGTACTGAGAACGAGGATGCTGTACTGAGGATGGGGGGCGTTGTACTGAGGACGGGGGAACGCTGTACTGAGGACAGGGGGACGCTGTACTGAGGACGGGGGGCGTTGTACTGAGGACGGGGGAACGCTGTACTGAGGACAGGGGGACGCTGTACTGAGGACGGAGGGCGTTGTACTGAGGATGGGGGGCGTTGTACTGAGGACGGGGGGGGCGCTGTACTGAGGACGGGGGGGCGCTGTACTGAGGACAGGGGTTGCTGTACTGAGGACAGGGGGGCGCTGTACTGAGGACAGGGGGGACGTTGTACTGAGAACGAGGATGCTGTACTGAGGACGGGGGGTGTTGTACTGAGGACGGGGGAACGCTGTACTGAGGACGGGGGGACGCTGTACTGAGGACGGGGGGCGTTGTACTGAGGACGGGGGGACGCTGTAGTGAGGACGGGGGGCATTGTACTGAGGACGGGGGGCATTGTACTGAGGACGGGGGCGCTGTACTGAGGACGGGGGGCGTTGTACTGAGGACGGGGGCATTGTACTGAGGACGGGGGGCGTTGTACTGAGGACCGGGGGCGTTGTACTGAGGACGGGGGGCGCTGTACTGAGGACGGGGGGCGCTGTACTGAGGACGGGGGGCGCTGTACTGAGGACGGTGGGGCGCTGTACTGAGGACGGGGGGGGCGTTGTACTGAGGACGAGGATGCTGTACTGAGGACGGGGGGCGCTGTACTGAGGATTGATGGTGCTGTACTGAAGATGGGGGGTTTTCTGAGGATGGAGGGGCGCTTTACTGAGGACGGGGGGCGCTGTACTGAGGACAGGGGGGGACGTTGTACTGAGAACGAGGATGCTGTACTGAGGACGCGGGCCGTTGTACTGAGGACGGGGGAACGCTGTACTGAGGACGGGGGGACGCTGTACTGAGGACGGGGGGCGTTGTACTGAGGACAGGGGAACGCTGTACTGAGGACGGGGGGACGCTGTACTGAGGACGGGGGGCATTGTACTGAGGACGGGGGGCATTATACTGAGGACGGGGGCGCTGTACTGAGGACGGGGGGGGCGTTATACTGAGGACGGGGGCGTTGTACTGAGGACGGGGGGCGCTGTACTGAGGACGGGGGGACATTGTACTGAGGATGGGGGTCGCTGTACTGAGGACGGGGGGCATTGTACTGAGGATGGGTGAGCACTGTACTGAGGACGGGGGGCGCTGTACTGAGGACGGGGGGCGCTGTACTGAGGATGAGGGGCTGTACTGAGGACGGGGGGGCGCTGTACTGAGGACAGGGGCATTGTACTGAAGACGGGGGGTGCTGTACTGAGGACAGGTGGCGCTGTAGTGAGAACGGGGGGGCGCTGTACTGAGGACAGGGGGTGCTGTAGCGAGGACGGGGGGCGCTGTACTGAGGACGGGGGCGTTGTACTGAGGACGGGGGGCATTGTACTGAGGACGGGGGGCGCTGTACTGAGGACGGGGGTGCTGTACTGAGGACGGGGGGCGTTGTACTGAGGACGAGGATGCTGTACTGAGGACGAGGATGCTGTACTGAGGACAGGGGGCGCTGTACTGAGGATTGATGGTGCTGTACTGAAGATGGGGGGCGCTGTACTGAGGATGGAGGGGTGCTTTACTGAGGACGGGGGGCGCTGTACTGAGGACAGGGGGGGGTTGTACTGAGAACGAGGATGATGTACTGAGGACGGGGGGCGTTGTACTGAGGATGGGGGAACGCTGTACTGAGGACGGGGGAACGCTGTACTGAGGATGGGGGGCTGTACTGAGGACGGGGGGCGCTGTACTGAGGACAGGGGCATTGTACTGAGGACGGGGGCGCTGTACTGAGGACAGGTGGTGCTGTAGTGAGAACGGGGGGGCGCTGTACTGAGGACAGGGGTCGCTGTAGTGAGGACGGGGGGCGCTGTACTGAGGACGGGGGGCGCTGTACTGAGGACGGGGGCGTTGTACTGAGGACGGGGGGCGTTGTACTGAGGACGGGGGGCGTTGTACTGAGGACGGGGGTGCTGTACTGAGGACGGGGGGCGTTGTACTGAGGACGAGGATGCTGTACTGAGGACGGGGGGCGCTGTACTGAGGATTGATGGTGCTGTACTGAAGATGGGGGGCGCTGTACTGAGGATGGAGGGGCGCTTTACTGAGGACGAGGGGAACGCTGTACTGAGGACGGGGGGCGTTGTACTGAGGACGGGGGAACGCTGTACTGAGGACGGGGGGACGCTGTAGTGAGGACGGGGGGCATTGTACTGAGGACGGGGGGCATTGTACTGAGGACGGGGGCGCTGTACTGAGGACGGGGGCGCTGTACTGAGGACGGGGGGCATTGTACTGAGGACGGGGGCGTTGTACTGAGGACGGGGGGCGTTGTACTGAGGACCGGGGGTGTTGTACTGAGGACAGGGGGCGCTGTACTGAGGACGGTGGGGCGCTGTACTGAGGACGGGGGGGGCGTTGTACTGAGGACGAGGATGCTGTACTGAGGACGGGGGGCGCTGTACTGAGGATTGATGGTGCTGTACTGAAGATGGGGGGGTTTTCTGAGGATGGAGGGGCGCTTTACTGAGGACGAGGGGCGCTGTACTGAGGACAGGGGGGGACGTTGTACTGAGAACGAGGATGCTGTACTGAGGACGCGGGCCGTTGTACTGAGGACGGGGGAACGCTGTACTGAGGACGGGGGGATGCTGTACTGAGGACGGGGGGCGTTGTACTGAGGACGGGGGGCATTATACTGAGGGCAAGGGGCGCTGTACTGAGGACGGGGGGGCGTTATACTGAGGACGGGGGCGTTGTACTGAGGACGGGGGGCGCTGTACTGAGGACGGGGGACATTGTACTGAGGATGGGGGTCGCTGTACTGAGGACGGGGGGCATTGTACTGAGGATGGGTGAGCACTGTACTGAGGACGGGGGGCGCTGTACTGAGGACGGGGGGCGCTGTACTGAGGATGGGGGGCTGTACTGAGGACGGGGGGGCGCTGTACTGAGGACAGGGGCATTGTACTGAAGACGGGGGGTGCTGTACTGAGGACAGGTGGCGCTGTAGTAAGAACGGGGGGCGCTGTACTGAGGACGGGGGTGTTGTACTGAGGACGGGGGGCGTTGTACTGAGGACGGGCTGAGGACGGGGGGCGCTGTACTGAGGACGGGGTGCTGTACTGAGGACGGGGGGCGTTGTACTGAGGACGAGGATGCTGTACTGAGGACGAGGATGCTGTACTGAGGACAGGGGGCGCTGTACTGAGGATTGATGGTGCTGTACTGAAGATGGGGGGCGCTGTACTGAGGATGGAGGGGTGCTTTACTGAGGACGGGGGGCGCTGTACTGAGGACAGGGGGGGTTGTACTGAGAACGAGGATGATGTACTGAGGACGGGGGGCGTTGTACTGAGGACGGGGGGCGTTGTACTGAGGACGGGGGAACGCTGTACTGAGGACGGGGGAACGCTGTACTGAGGAAGGGGGAACGCTGTACTGAGGATGGGGGGCTGTACTGAGGACGGGGGGGCGCTGTACTGAGGACAGGGGCATTGTACTGAGGACGGGGGCGCTGTACTGAGGACAGGTGGCGCTGTAGTGAGAACGGGGGGGGCGCTGTACTGAGGACAGGGGTTGCTGTAGTGAGGACGGGGGGCGCTGTACTGAGGACGGGGGGCGCTGTACTGAGGACGGGGGCGTTGTACTGAGGACGGGGGGCGTTGTACTGAGGACGGGGGTGCTGTACTGAGGACGGGGGGCGTTGTACTGAGGACTGGGGTGCTGTACTGAGGACGGGGGGCGTTGTACTGAGGACGAGGATACTGTACTGAGGACGAGGATGCTGTACTGAGGACGGGGGGCGCTGTACTGAGGATTGATGGTGCTGTACTGAAGATGGGGGGCGCTGTACTGAGGATGGAGGGGCGCTTTACTGAGGACGGGGGGGCGTTGTACTGAGAGCGAGGATGATGTACTGAGGACGGGGGGCGTTGTACTGAGGACGGGGGAACGCTGTACTGAGGACGGGGGGACGCTGTACTGAGGACGGGGGGCATTGTACTGAGGATGGGGGTCTCTGTACTGAGGACGGGGGGCGCTATACTGAGGACAGGGGGCGTTGTACTGAGGATGGGTGAGCACTGTACTGAGGACGGGGGCGCTGTACTGAGGACGGGGGGAGCTGTACTGAGGACGGGGGGAGCTGTACTGAGGACAGGGGGCATTGTACTGAGGACGGTGGGGTGCTGTACTGACAGGTGGCGCTGTAGTGAGAACGGGGGGCGCTGTAGTGAGGACAGGGGGCGATGTACTGAGGACGGGGGGTGCTGTACTGAGGACGGGGGGCGCTGTACTGAGGACGGGGGGCGCTGTACTGAGGACGGGGGCGTTGTACTGAGGACAGGGGAACGCTGTACTGAAGACGGGGGGACACTGTACTGAAGACGGGGGGACACTGTACTGAGGACGGGGGGCGTTGTACTGAGGATGGGTGAGCACTGTACTGAGGACGGGGGGCGCTGTACTGAGGACAGGTGGCGCTGTAGTGAGGACGGGGGGCGCTGTACTAAGGACGGGGGGTGCTGTACTGAGGACGGGGGGCGCTGTACTGAGGACGGGGGACGCTGTACTGAGGACGGGGGGCGTTGTACTGAGGACGAGGATGCTGTACTGAGGACGAGGATGCTGTACTGAGGACGGGGGGCGCTGTACTGAGGATTGATGGTGCTGTACTGAAGATGGGGGGCGCTGTACTGAGGACGGGGGACATTGTACTGAGGATGGGGGTCGCTGTACTGAGGACGGGGGGCGTTGTACTGAGGATGGGTGAGCACTGTACTGAGGACGGGGGGCGCTGTACTGAGGACAGGTGGCGCTGTAGTGAGGACGGGGGGCGCTGTACTAAGGACGGGGGGTGCTGTACTGAGGACGGGGGGCGCTGTACTGAGGACTGGGGACGCTGTACTGAGGACGGGGGGCTTTGTACTGAGGACGAGGATGCTGTACTGAGGACGAGGATGCTGTACTGAGGACGGGGGGCGCTGTACTGAGGATTGATGGTGCTGTACTGAAGATGGGGGGCGCTGTACTGAGGATGGAGGGGCGCTTTACTGAGGACGGGGGGTGCTGTACTGAGAACGAGGATGCTGTACTGAGGACGGGGGGCGTTGTACTGAGGACGGGGGGACGCTGTACTGAGGACGGGGGGCCACCGTACTGAGGACGGGGGGCATTGTACTGAGGATGGGGGTCTCTGTACTGAGGACAGGGGGCGCTGTACTGAGGACAGGGGGCGTTGTACTGAGGATGGGTGAGCACTGTACTGAGGACGGGGGGCGCTGTACTAAGGACGGGGGGTGCTGTACTGAGGACGGGGGGCGCTGTACTGAGGACTGGGGACGCTGTACTGAGGACGGGGGGCGTTGTACTGAGGACGAGGATGCTGTACTGAGGACGAGGATGCTGTACTGAGGACGGGGGGCGCTGTACTGAGGATTGATGGTGCTGTACTGAAGATGGGGGGCGCTGTACTGAGGATGGAGGGGCGCTTTACTGAGGACGGGGGGTGCTGTACTGAGAACGAGGATGCTGTACTGAGAACGAGGATGCTGTACTGAGGACGGGGGGCGTTGTACTGAGGACGGGGGGACACTGTACTGAGGACGGGGGAACGCTGTACTGAGGACGGGGGGCCACCGTACTGAGGACGGGGGGCATTGTACTGAGGATGGGGGTCTCTGTACTGAGGACAGGGGGCGCTGTACTGAGGACAGGGGGCGTTGTACTGAGGATGGGTGAGCACTGTACTGAGGACGGGGGGCGCTGTACTGAGGACGGGGGGTGCTGTAGTGAGAACGGGGGCGCTGTACTGAGAACGGGGGGCGCTGTACTGAGGACGGGGGGTGCTGTACTGAGGACGGGGGGCGCTGTACTGAGGACGGGGGGCGTTGTACTGAGGACGGGGGACGCTGTACTGAGGACGGGGGGCATTGTACTGAGGACGAGGATGCTGTACTAAGGACAGGGGGCGCTGTACTGAGGATTGATGGTGCTGTACTGAAGATGGGGGGCGCTGTACTGAGGATGGAGGGGCGCTTTACTGAGGACAGGGGGCGCTGTACTGAGGACGAGGATGCTGTACTGAGGACGGGGGGCGCTGTACTGAGGATTGATGGTGCTGTACTGAGGATGGGGGGGCGCTTTACTGAGGATGAAGGGGTGCTTTACTGAGGACGGGGGGGCGATGTAGGCAAAGTGATGTGCTGGTACGTCTCTGGCTACTCCCAGGTTTAGGACGCATGCACCTTCCCCACCCGGCTCCCGCTGTGATTGTACACAGCGTCCCAGCCAATGATTCACAACCAGGACCAGCTGATCGGCTGTGTCCAATCACAGCTCAGAGCTCTGTGTTGGGTTGTGTACAGAGGGAGTGATCTGTCTATATTTCTTATATTTTATTTGCAGTTTATTAATATGTTATTTCTATTACAATCTTATGGCGGTGCAGCCTTCCGTGCTGGCCAGTGAGACATAATCACCACCACCTTTGTAAAAGAACAATTATATGCTGGGTTTATATGGAAAGACATTTATTGTTGTATGAAGTTTCTGCAATGCCGAAATCGCCACCTCCTGCACCCTCTCCAGTACTGATCCCATCGTCCACTGCACCCTCTCCAGTACCGATCCCATCATCCACTGCACCCTCTCCAGTACCGATCCCATCATCCACTGCACCCTCTCCAGTACCGATCCCATCATCCACTGCACCCTCTCCAGTACTGATTACTGCACCCTCTCCAGTACCGATCCCATCACACACTGTACCCTCTCCAATACCGATCCCATCACACACTGTACCCTCTCCAGTGCTGATCCCATCATCCACTGCACCCTCTCCAGTACTGTTCCTATTATCCACTGTACCCTCTCCAGTACCGATCCCATCATCCACTGCACCCTCTCCAGTGCTGATCCCATCATCCACTGCACCCTCTCCAGTACTGATTACTGCACCCTCTCCAGTACCGATCCCATCATCCACTGTACCCTCTCCAGTACCGATCCCATCATCCACTGCACCCTCTCCAGTACTGATTACTGCACCCTCTCCAGTACCGATCCCATCATACACTGTACCCTCTCCAGTGCTGATCCCATCATCCACTGCACCCTCTCCAGTACTGTTCCTATTATCCACTGTACCCTCTCCAGTACCGATCCCATCATCCACTGCACCCTCTCTAGTACTGATTACTGCACCCTCTCCAGTACCGATCCCATCATCCACTGTATCCTCTCCAGTACCGATCCCATCATCCACTGCACCCTCTCCAGTACTGATTACTGCACCCTCTCCAGTACCGATCCTATCATACACTGCACCCTCTCCAGTGCCGATCCCATCATCCACTGCACCCTCTCCAGTGCCGATCCCATCATCCACTGCACCCTCTCCAGTACCGATCCCATCATCCACTGCACCCTCTCCAGTGCTGATCCCATCATCCACTGCACCCTCTCCAGTTCCGATCCCATCATCCACTGCACCCTCTCCAGTGCTGATCCCATCGTCCACTGCACCCTCTCCAGTACCGATCCCATCATCCACTGCACCCTCTCCAGTACTGATTACTGCACCCTCTCCAGTACCGATCCCATCATACACTGTACCCTCTCCAGTGCTGATCCCATCATCCACTGCACCCTCTCCAGTACTGATTACTGCACCCTCTCCAGTACCGATCCCATCATACACTGTACCCTCTCCAGTACCGATCCCATCATACACTGTACCCTCTCCAGTACAGATCCCATCATCCACTGCACCCTCTCCAGTACCGATCCCATCATCCACTGCACCCTCTCCAGTACCGATCCCATCATCCACTGTACCCTCTCCAGTACCAATCCCATCATCCACTGCACCCTCTCCAGTACTGATTACTGCACCCTCTCCAGTACCGATCCCATCATCCACTGTACCCTCTCCAGTACTGATTACTGCACCCTCTCCAGTACTGATTCCATCATCCACTGCACCTTCTCCAGTACTGATCCCATCATCCACTGCACCCTCTCCAGTACTGATCCCATCATCCACTGCACCCTCTCCAGTACTGATCCCATCGTCCACTGCACCCTCTCCAGTACTGATCCCATCATCCACTGCACCCTCTCCAGTACCGATCCCATCATCCACTGCACCCTCTCCAGTACCGATCCCATCATCCACTGCACCCTCTCCAGTACTGATTACTGCACCCTCTCCAGTACCGATCCCATCACACACTGTACCCTCTCCAGTACCGATCCCATCACACACTGTACCCTCTCCAGTGCTGATCCCATCATCCACTGCACCCTCTCCAGTACTGTTCCTATTATCCACTGTACCCTCTCCAGTACCGATCCCATCATCCACTGCACCCTCTCCAGTGCTGATCCCATCATCCACTGCACCCTCTCCAGTACTGATTACTGCACCCTCTCCAGTACCGATCCCATCATCCACTGTACCCTCTCCAGTACCGATCCCATCATCCACTGCACCCTCTCCAGTACTGATTACTGCACCCTCTCCAGTACCGATCCCATCATACACTGTACCCTCTCCAGTGCTGATCCCATCATCCACTGCACCCTCTCCAGTACTGTTCCTATTATCCACTGTACCCTCTCCAGTACCGATCCCATCATCCACTGCACCCTCTCTAGTACTGATTACTGCACCCTCTCCAGTACCGATCCCATCATCCACTGTATCCTCTCCAGTACCGATCCCATCATCCACTGCACCCTCTCCAGTACTGATTACTGCACCCTCTCCAGTACCGATCCTATCATACACTGTACCCTCTCCAGTGCCGATCCCATCATCCACTGCACCCTCTCCAGTACCGATCCCATCATCCACTGCACCCTCTCCAGTGCCGATCCCATCATCCACTGCACCCTCTCCAGTTCCGATCCCATCATCCACTGCACCCTCTCCAGTGCTGATCCCATCGTCCACTGCACCCTCTCCAGTACCGATCCCATCATCCACTGCACCCTCTCCAGTACTGATTACTGCACCCTCTCCAGTACCGATCCCATCATACACTGTACCCTCTCCAGTGCTGATCCCATCATCCACTGCACCCTCTCCAGTACTGATCCCATCATCCACTGCACCCTCTCCAGAACCGATCCCATCATCCACTGTACCCTCTCCAGTACCGATCCCATCATCCACTGCACCCTCTCCAGTTTCGATCCCATCATCCACTGCACCCTCTCCAGTACCGATCCCATCATCCACTGCACCCTCTCCAGTACTGATTACTGCACCCTCTCCAGTACCGATCCCATCATACACTGTACC
Source organism: Aquarana catesbeiana (assembly GCF_042186555.1). Lineage (NCBI taxonomy): Eukaryota > Metazoa > Chordata > Amphibia > Anura > Ranidae > Aquarana > Aquarana catesbeiana. The sequence goes on along the minus strand of NW_027362661.1, from coordinate 3,651,905 downwards.
CTCTCCAGTGCTGATCCCATCATCCACTGCACCCTCTCCAGTACTGATTACTGCACCCTCTCCAGTACCGATCCCATCATACACTGTACCCTCTCCAGTACCGATCCCATCATACACTGTACCCTCTCCAGTACTGATCCCATCATCCACTGCACCCTCTCCAGTACCGATCCCATCATCCACTGCACCCTCTCCAGTACCGATCCCATCATCCACTGTACCCTCTCCAGTACCAATCCCATCATCCACTGCACCCTCTCCAGTACTGATTACTGCACCCTCTCCAGTACCGATCCCATCATCCACTGTACCCTCTCCAGTACTGATTACTGCACCCTCTCCAGTACTGATTCCATCATCCACTGCACCTTCTCCAGTACTGATCCCATCATCCACTGCACCCTCTCCAGTACTGATCCTATCATCCACTGCACCCTCTCCAGTACTGATCCCATCATCCACTGCACCTTCTCCAGTACTGATCCCATCATCCACTGCACCTTCTCCAGTACTGATCCCATCATCCACTGCACCCTCTCCAGTACTGATTACTGCACCCTCTCCAGTACCGATCCCATCATACACTGTACCCTCTCCAGTACCGATCCCATCATACACTGTACCCTCTCCAGTACTGATCCCATCATCCACTGCACCCTCTCCAGTACCGATCCCATCATCCACTGCACCCTCTCCAGTACCGATCCCATCATCCACTGTACCCTCTCCAGTACCAATCCCATCATCCACTGCACCCTCTCCAGTACTGATTACTGCACCCTCTCCAGTACCGATCCCATCATCCACTGCACCCTCTCCAGTACTGATTACTGCACCCTCTCCAGTACTGATTCCATCATCCACTGCACCTTCTCCAGTACTGATCCCATCATCCACTGCACCCTCTCCAGTACTGATCCTATCATCCACTGCACCCTCTCCAGTACTGATCTCATCATCCACTGCACCCTCTCCAGTACTGATCCCATCATCCACTGCACCCTCTCAGGTATTGGCCAAGTTCCCCTAAGTATGCAGAAGTATGGAGAGAGTATCACTGCTCCAGGTGGGTCATATCAAGGTAAAAGGCGTCTCCTTCAAGAGGAGTTCCACCCAGGGGGGGCCGTCAAAAAAAAAAAAAAAAAATTAAAAGTCAGCAGCTACAAATACTGCAGCTGCTGACTTTTAATTGGGCACTCACCTGTCCCTGGGTCCAGCGATGCGGGGGATCGAAGCCCCGCTCGTCCCCCCCTCCGCTCGTCGGCGCCGGAATTTCCACTGTGGGTGCCGGGCTGTGGCTTCACAGCCTGGCACCCACTGCACATGCGCGAGCGGCGCCGCGTGCCGTGATTGGCCGCTCAATCACCTGGGACCTGTAATGGGTCCCAGATGATTGACAGGAGGGAGGGTGCAGAGCGGAGCCCTTCCTGTGCCTGGGGGGGAAGTGATGTCACCAGCCCAGGCAAATGAACAGGCAGACTACGAGGGACCACCTAGCAACAGGCACTTAGAGGTAAGTGAAAAAAAAAAATATCCAAATGTTTTTTTGGGTTTTTTTTAGAATTTTTCCAAGTATTTTTGTTTTTTGGGTGGAACCCCACTTTAAGTCTAGAAGTTCAGGTGCTTGCAATCTTATGGCAGTTAGACATCAAAGAAATTCTGGACAGCCGCACACTCCAAAAGTATTTGGCTTTATTCAATAAGGTGTCATCCAACATACAGGTCACAGCAAAGTGGAAGAAAATTTATGTGTTTCGCACTACAAGGAGTGCTTAGTCTAAGCACTCCTTGTAGTGCGAAACGCGTAATATTGCTTCCACTTTACTGTGACCTGTATTTTGGATGACACCTTATTGAATAAAGGCAAATACTTTTGGAGTACGCCTGTCCAGAATTTCTTTGATGTCTATATGCAGAAGTATGCCTGGCCTCCACCCACTAACTTCTAGAAGTTCCTCCAAACTTCCAGAACCAGGGGGAGGCACCAGAGACCTGCCTCTGTGAGCAATCCAGCCTGACCTGCAGTAAACCTTGACCCAGATTCCAGACTCACACTTACCATGAGTCAATAAATGTGCCTGTACTTAAACTAATAGCACACTAGAGGGTGTTACACAGAAAATGAATAAGTGGGAAAGGCCTTCTAAGTGCAGTATAAAGACACATTTATTGTTAAACACAATTGACAATTCACATGTATAAGTAAGCTATGCACTCTTCATATAAAAGCAAGTCGCTGTAATAAATGTTTCCGTCTCCCTGAGAGCGGATCCCTATGAGGTGTACATAGAGGCAGTGCTGACCGTTCCCTCAGCTTTCCTCAGAACTATGCTGGAAAGCACCGACCCACCGGGTGAAAGTGAAGGACAATTGGAGGATAATTGGGCGTGGCTACATGTTTCAGAGCATGCACACTCCTTTCTTAACTGCTTGCCGACTGTATACTGAACAAATACAGAGTCTAGGTGGGTCTCCTGTGCAAGATCATGTACCCATACATAATTATGCACTTCAGGGTCCGGGGCACGCACGTGCGCCGCAGGCCACCTGCTCCCGCTGTGATTGTACACAGCGGGAGCCAATCAGCGGCTCTGGCGGACTTGATGTCCGCCAGGACTCACCGATCATTCGAGAAAGAAGCAGAACCACGGTCTGCCTATGTGAACAAGGCAAATCACCGTTCTACAAGTAGGGAAGGTTGTGATCCTGTGTTTCTACAAAGCAGGAACACAGATCTCTGCCTTCCCATAGTACAAGCACCTACCCCACATAGTGAGTAAGCACATTTTAGGCAAACATTCAACCCTTTGATCGCCCCTAACGTTAACTCCTTCCCTGTCAGTGTCATTGGTACAGTGACAGTGCATATTTTTAGCACTGATCAATGTATTATGCCCCGTACACACGGTCGGATTTTCCGAAAAAAAAATGTTGTCGGAAATTCCTACCGTGTGTGGGCTCCATCACACATTTTCCATCGGATTTTCTGACACACAAAGTTTGAGAGCAGGCTATAAAATTTTCCGACAACAAAATCCGTTGTCGGAAATTCCGATCGTGTGTACACAAATCCAACGGACAATGTGCCACGCATGCTCAGAATAAATAAAGAGATGAAAGCTATTGGCTACTGCCCCGTTTATAGTCCCGACGTACGTGTTTTACGTCACTGCGTTTAGAACGATCGGATTTTCCGACAACTTTGTGTGACCGTGTGTATGCAGGACAAGTTTGAGCCAACATTCGTCGGAAAAAATCCTAGGATTTTGTTGTCGGAATGTCCGAACAAAGTCCGACCGTGTGTACGGGGCATAAGTGTCACTGGTTCCCAAAAAAGTGTCAGTTAGTGTCCGATTTGTCTGCCGCAATCCCGAAATAAAAGTCGCTGATCACCTCTAAACTAGTAAAAAAATAAACGAAAATTCCATAAATGTATCCCCTATTTTGTAGATGCTATAACTTTTGCGCAAACCAATCAATGTACACTTATTGGTATTTTTTTTTACCAAAAACATGTAGCAGAATTCACATTGGCCAATTTATTTACATTTTTTATTGGATGTGTTATAGCAGAAAGTAAAAAATATTGTTTTTTTTCCAAAATTGACGCTTTTTTTGTTTATAGCATAAAAAATAAAAACCGCAAAGGTGATCAAACACCATAAAAAGAAAGCTCTATTTGTGGGAAAAAGAGGACATTCATTCTATTTGGGTACAGCATCGCACGACTGCGCAGTTGTCAGTTAAATTAACACCGTGCCGTATTGCAAAAAAAATGGCCTGGTCATGAAGGGGGGTAAACCTTCCAGGGCTGAAGGGGTTAAGCCTAGGCTTGAGAAAGAAGTGTGGGTGCTCCAAAATGCATAGACACACCCTTTGAGAAAGCCCATTGAAATGCATTAGGGGCGTGGTTTTACTACATGTTTGATCCAGTAGAGATGAGTGTGGTGGTGATTGGAGGCGGCTGGTGCAACGAGAACAGCCGTATACACACTGACAGCCGCTGGACAGGGAGAGAGGATCGACGTATTGCCGGTGTTTGCTGGGCTATGCTGATTAGTTCTTATGTGAGTGTATCTTATAAATAAAAGCAAAAAGGATTTTACATCATCACACTATTGTGGCTTTAATTCTCTTTTATTGGTGTTCTATATATGATGACACAGAAGTACCATACTTGGAGGGAAATCAGAAGATGGAGATCCAATTCTGAGGCTCGGAGGAGGATATACCGGGAGGCCGTACTCAGCTCATCCATCCATCCCGGATCTTATGCTGTTTTAGCCCAAATCCTCACATTTTGGACATATTTAGCTGGTGAAGGTAAGTCCTTCAGTAGATGGTGGGCTGCACTCCAGTATTCAGGTCACAGTGGTGAACACAAACATATGAAGATGGATCGGTGTATGTGCATGAAGAGATACACATTATGTGGTCTGGATTGTGCTAATAAAGACACATTCCATCGGTTTATGTTGTATATTCATTCACTGAGAGGTGTCTAAACATTCTGGGTATTGACTTCCTGTGATTTATCTCACATTGTATTATAATTTCTGACATGAATTGTTGTTTTGGGTAAACTTTATAGTTTTGAGGGTTTAATACTACGGAAGATTTCACGTTAGAATCTTGAATGTGGGGTTTTTGTTTTTTTTTAAATAGACCTCTAAGTGTTTGCGAAATCTTACACCACAAAATGTACTCAGCCAATGAAAGGTTATGAATGTTTTTATTTTTCTACTGCTATCAATGGCCAACACGGTACAACACTTCATCCATGTCTTTGGTGATCTCTGATCTCCTTATGAACTGTTTATCACACGATGAAGATCAGCCATGGAGTATATCTGAGGTGTATATCAGGGTGTGCTTCTTCCCCACATGAGAGCTGTGATGTCCAGCAACATTCATATAGAAGACATTTCCCACACTCAAGGGACTAATACACCTCAAAGGTTGTGTGGGATCCCTGATGTACAAGAAGACAGGACTTCAGTGAGGAACAATCCCCTCACTCAGGACAGGGAAGAGGCTTCTCCCCCGTGTGAGATCTCTGATGGTTGTGAAGACTGGACTTCTGTGAAAAACATTTCCCACACTGAGGACAGGAATACGGCTTCTCCCCTGTGTGAGATCTCTGATGTGTGTAAAGATGGAACTTCCGTGAAAAACATTTTCCGCACTCAGGACAGGAATACGGCTTCTCCCCCGTGTGCAATCTCTGATGTCTGTAAAGACCAGACTTTCGTGAAAAAAAATTCCCGCATTCAGGACAGGAATATGGCTTCTCACCCGTGTGAGATCTCTGATGTCTGTAAAGACTAGAATTTTCTGAAAAACATTTCCCACACTCAGGACAGGAATATGGCTTCTCCCCCGTGTGAAATCTCCGATGTCTGTAAAGACTAGAATTGTCAGAAAAACATTTCCCGCACTCAAGACAGGAATATGGCTTTTCCCCGGTGTGAGATCTCTGATGTCTGTAGAGATCGGACTTCTGTGAAAAACATTTCCCGCACTCAGGACAGGAATACGGCTTTTCCCCTGTGTGAGATCGCTGATGTATGACAAGCTCTGATTTTTGTATAAAACATTTCCCGCACTCAGGACAGGAATGTGGCTTTACCCCTGTGTGAGTTCTTTTATGAACATTAAGATTGGATTTAAATTGGAAACACTTCCCGCACTCAATACAGGAAAAGCTCTTATCTGTTGGAAGGACGGCACCGTCCCTCACAGTTTGAGGTTCCTCAGGATAAGAGGAATACGATGGTCCATCTACACTGTGTGGTGCCGGATGGACATTTGAGGTAGTCGGGTTTTCTCCTGGACTATACTGTGTGATGTCCTCATCTTCTACTTTACAGTCTAGAGACAAAGTGAGACAATCCTCTGAGGTTTTCCTCATCTCCCGTCCATCTACTAAAATAGAAATAAAAAGATTATTACAAGACATGAGCAGATTGGTTCCCCTAAACAGCTTTGTCTCTGAGAATCTTACAATTCCCCCCTCAAGGTAACTAGTAAATGGGTCCTCTGATCTCCTACCAGTTCATTTCTTTATTCATGGACCTTAGTCAGAGAGTGTGGAAGCAACGAGAACTGTCTTTTATAGGAGGGACAGTGATGAGGGGATTATAGGACGAGTGTCCCCACCCCCTCTATCACTCATTGCCATCTTCCCAACACAAGAAGTCCTGCACTTCCTTATTTAGTCCATGATTTAGTCATGAATAACAGCGGGGCTGAGCCCCACCAAAGGTCAGAGAGTGAGGATAGGGGAAGAACAACCAAGATGAAGACTGGACTGATCCTGAAGACCACCATCATTGGGTTATTGACTCCTCCCTCATTATCACTTTCTGTTTGAGGTTCCAAAGTTGGAGGATGTTATCACATTATTATCAACATGTAAAAGTCTGTGCTCCAATCATATCATCAGATATAAAATGTCCAGCTGGTAGGAAATGGGTGTAAAAGAGGTAAGGCCTATGTAATATATGTACAATGTATTATGTAGGATACAACAGTTAGAATCTTATAGTATCAGAAGTATGTAATGTACAACATAGAATATATAGTGCAGGGGTCGGAAGTATGTAATGTACAATATAAATTATATAGTGTAAGGGTCGGGATAATATTGGTATTCAGTAATCAGTGGAAGCTTCAATGCTGAAGCCAAGTTTCAGAGATTCCCACATTGCTGCCTCCCATCTCCTGAGACTGCACTCAGTGACTTGGGTCTGAGACTAAAAGACCAGTTTAAACAGGCTCTCAAGGTGATCCCTGTTCAGCGGTCTGGGACTTAGCCGAGCTGCCAAGGGCATTATATTTTGCAATTGACGCCATTAAGGATTCTATTCATCAGGTGTCACGCCTTACGCTCTTGCCAGTGCATATGCGTAGGATCCTGTGGTTGAAAAATTGGTCAGCCGAGGCGCCATGCAAAAAACTTCTGGCTGGGTTTCCTTTTCATGGGGAATGGCTGTTTGGGGATGGTTTGAAAAATTCATCCAAAAAATTTCAAGTGGAAAAAGTACCCTTTTACCAGTTAAAAGAAGGAGTAAACGTCCCTCCTTTAAACGGGCTTCTTCTCCAGGGCCAGGAGCATCAGCCTCTAGGCAGTCGTGATGGCCTCCGCCGTCAGGTTCAAGAAGTAAACCTCAGGGTCAATCCCAGGGACAGAAGAAGTCCTGGGGAAGAAAACCTACAAAACAGAATTCTAAGACCTCTTTATGAAGGGGCGCCCCCGCTCGCTCGGGTGGGGGGGAAGGCTTCTGCAGTTCTCAGAAGTTTGGCAGGAAGAGATTCAGGACAGATGGGTCATCTCCACAATAGCTCTAGGTTACAAACTAGAGTTCCCGTCACCTCGTTTTCTGAGGTCAAGCGTCCCCAAAGATCCAGAGAAAAGGAAGTCCCTGTTTCTAGCATTAGACCGCTTAATGTCTCAAAGGGTGATCATGGAGATCCCCACGGAGGAGCAAGGGTTGGGGTTTTATTCAAACCTCTTCATGGTGCCCAAACCAAATGTAGATGTCAGACCCATTCTAGATCTCAAAGATCTGAATTGGTTCCTGAATATCCGCTCCTTTTGCATGGAGTCCTTCAGGTTGGTAGTTTCCATCCTACAAGGTGGAGAACTTCTGGCGTCAATCGACATTAAGGATGCATACCTGCATGTGCCTATTTTTACCGCTCAACAGAAATTTCTGTGATTCAAAGTAGAACAGCACCATTTTCAGTTTGTAGCCTTGCCCTTCGCTCTAGCTACTGCACCTCGGGTGTTTACAAAAATTCTGGCCCCGGCTTTGGCCAGACTAAGGGCACAGGGTATAACAGTCATGGCATACCTGGACGACCTGCTGCTGGTAGATCGGTCGGTAGGCCGCTTGGAACAAAGCGTGGTCAGCACAGTCAAATACCTGGAATACCTAGGTTGGATTCTCAACCTAGAGAAATCTTCCTTAAAACCACTAAAAAGGCTAGAGTACTTAGTTCTGATCATAGACACAACCCAGAGAAGGTTGTTTTTGCCCCAGGCAAAGATCAGTGCCATAAAGGAACTGGTCCAGGTGGTCAGGACAAAGAAAGATCCCTCCATTCGCCTTTGCATGAGGTTGTTAGGGAAGATGGTGGCTTCATTCAAAGCGGTTCCCTATGCCAAGTTTCATCAAGACTGTTGCAAAACAGTATCCTATCTGCTTGAAACAAAAAGGTCCAAGCTCTAAATTCCCCGATGCGTCTTTCCCCAAAGATGTGCCAGAGCCTCAATTGGTGGTGGACATCCAAGAATCTGCAAAAGAGGAAATCCTTCACACCAGTTACCCACAAGGTGGTAACAACAGATGCCAGCCTTTCGGGTTGGGGAGCAGTACTGGAACAGGCAACTGTCCAAGGGAAGTGGTCCAGAACGGAAAGGGCCTTGCCCATCAATTTCCTAGAGATCCAGGCGGCTCGCTTGGCTCTGAGGGCCTGGACATTCAGATTACAGTATTGCCCTATCAGGATCCAATCCGACAATGCCACAGCGGTGGCCTATATCAATCATCAAGGGGGCACCAGAAGTCACAGAGAGCGGTGAACCATATCCTAGCTTGGGCAGAAAAGCATGTACCTTGTCTATCAGCAGTCTTCATTCCAGGGATAGAGAATTGGCAGGCAGACTACTTGAGTCACCAGCAGTTGTTCCCGGGGGAATGGTCCCTTCCCCCCCGACATCTTCCTGGCAATATGCCAAACATGGGGGATCCCAGATGTAGATCTTTTAGCGTCCAGGTTCAACAAGAAGTTGGACAACCTTGAGTCAAGGACAAGGCATCCACTCGCATGCGGGACAGATGCGTTGGTGACCCCTTGGGATCAGTTCTCACTGATTTATACATTCCCCCCTATTTAGTTACTGCCACGGCTTCTTTGCAGGATCAAGCTGGAAAGAAAGCCGGTAATTCTTGTAGCCCCAGCGTGGCCCAGAAGGTCCTGGTATGCAGAGATCGTAAAGATGGTGGTAGGGGACCCATGGACCCTTCCACCACGTTCAGACCTACTCTCGCAGGGGCCAATATTCCATCCTACCTTACAAACTCTAAGTTTAACGGCTTGGCTATTGAAGCCCACATTCTTAAGAATCGCGGGCGCTCCGGGTCAGTGGTTTCTACCTTGATTAATGCAAGGAAACCGGCTTCCTGATTCATATATTATACAGTCTGGAGGGCTTATGTTTCCTGGTGTGAATTCAAGGGTTTGCATCCTTGGAAATATAGCATAGGTAGAATTCTTGCCTTTCTACAATTAGGTGTAGAGATGAAGCTGGCCTTGAGTACTATCAAGGGTCAGTCAAGTCTCAGCTTTATTGGTATTATTTGGAAGACCACTTGCTTCGCATTCTTTGGTCCGGGTTTTTATGCAAGGGGTAACGCGGCTTAATCCGCCAGTTAGGTCACCCTTGAACCCTTGGGACTTGAATTTATTTTTGTCGGTATTGCAAAAACAGCCTTTTAAACCGATACAGCATACTCCCTTGGTCCTTCTGACAAGGAAATTCGTTTTTCTGGTTGCTATATCCTCTGCAAGAAGGGAATCAGAGTTGGCTGCTCTTTCTTGTAAAGAGCCTTATTTAATTATTCACAAGGACAAGGTGGTGTTGCGTCATCATCCAAGTTCTTTGCCTGTCAGGTTTCCATCTGAACCAAGATATTGTCCTACCGTTGTTTTTTCTAGAACCCTGTTCTGCGGAAGAGAAATCACTAAATTTCCTTGATGCAGTGAGAGCAGTCAAGGTCTATTTAAAGACAACTGCTCAGATTTGGAAGACTGATACTTTAGTTATGCTGCCAGAAGGTCCTAGGAAAGGACAAGCAGCGTCGACATCTACTATTTCTAAGTGGATTTGGCAAGTTATAATTTAGGCCTGTGGTTTAAAAGGGAGAATTCAACCTTTTTCAAGTCAAAGCGCACTCCACCAGAGCAGTTAGTGCTTCATGGGCAGTGCATCACCAGGTCTCCATGGCTCTGATCTGCAAGGCCGCAACTTGGTCTTCGGTCCATACATTCACTAGATTCTATCAGGTGGATGAAAAAAGGCATTAGGATATCGCCTTTGGGCGCAGTGTGCTGCAGGCAGCAATATAGGTCCTCAAGTCTGATGGCGCCCTGCTTGTTGTGTCCCCCTCCCCTCTAATAGCATTGCTTTGGAACGTCCCACATAGTGATTACTATGCTGCTCTGTGTCCCGTGATGTACGATAAAGAAAGTAGGATTTTTATAACAGCTTACCTGTAAAATCCTTTTCTTAGAGTATATCACGGGACACAGAAGTCCCTCCCCTCTTTTTGGGATATATGTATATTGCTTTGCTACAAAAAGTGCGGTACTCCCGGTATGGGAGGGGTTATATAGGGAGTGAACTTCCTGTCTTGGGTGTGCCAGTGTCCATCACCTGAAGGTGGCCTATAACCCACATAGTAACTACTATGGCTCTGTGTCCCTTGATGTACTCCAAGAAAAGGATTTTTACAGGTAAGTTGTTATAAAATTCCTATTTTTGCTGCCAGCTGAACCCCAGAATCTCCTTAAATCCAGTCTAGAGACATAAATTGAGTCTGCAACACAGAGAAGGAAGATTATTCGAGAGAAATACATGAATACAGGACGGGGAACACAGCTCAGGAAAGTGATCAGGGGATTACAGGCTGATATCACCCAGTCCCCGCCCTACTCTGGACCAATCAGTGAGCAGTATGGGTGGAGGAATGTATTTAGTGTTAATGACCCACCTGTACTGATCTCTGTAAGAGTGCCGTCCTCTAAAATTAGCCTCATTATTCCATCCTCCTCCATACACTGCTGATCATCGCTCATATAAGCCTCTTCTTCTTTCACCTCAACTTTAGAATCTCTCAGGTTTCCACTCTGAATATGAAATAAAAATTACATCAATGGTAACAATGCAGATAATGTACAGATCATAATGATACTATCAGTGATTGTTCCTCATCTACCTGATGATGGTGAGGGATGGTGTGACCTTCCTGTGTGGAATCCCGGGAATACAGAGGACGGGGACATCTCTCTGGTGGGTTCCTGGTATTAGGTGGCTCCATCATATCCTTGTCTCCTTCTGATAACTCCTCCATCACACCATACTCCTCATCCTCCTCTTTATACTCTTCTTTAACAACAATATTATCATCCCCGAGGTTTTCACTCTGAATATATAATAAAACATTCATTGTAACAAACATGCTGTGTATAAATCAGAACTACCAATAATTGTCAATCATCTACCTGATGATGGTGAGGGATTGTGTGACCTTCCTGTGTGGAATCCCGGGAATACAGAGGACGGGGACATCTCTCTGGTGGGTTTCTGTAGCTGGATGACTCCACCATGGTGTCCTGGTACAGATCTTTGTGTTCTTTTGGAAACTCTGACTCCTCCATCACCCCATCCTCATCATCCTCCTCTTTTATCTCTTCTTTAACCTCAACTTTAGAATCTCTCAGGTTTCCACTCTGAATATATAATAAAAATGACATCAATGGTAACAATGCAGATAATGTACAGATCCTAATGATATTATCAGTGATTGTTCCTCATCTACCTGATGATGGTGAGGGATGGTGTGACCTTCCTGTGTGGAATCCCGGGAATACAGAGGACGGGGACATCTCTCTGGTGGGTTCCCATTACTGGATCCATCTGTAGGAAACACACACACTGACTGAATACATTGTTTCTATGTGTTTATCAGATGATGGGGGATCTAGGTGGACCCTCCGTACTGCTCTCTCCTTTACAATAAAGTCTCCTCTTACCCGGTGATGTGAGGGGCGGCTGATTGTCCATCATGACGTTCTTGTAGAGATCCTTGTGTCTTTTTATATCTCTATTCTATCAGGGAGGGAGGTGGAGGCAATGTGATGGTCATATGATCACCAGATTTCACAGGAGAAAAACTGTAGGATATGAACACAAATAGTAAAATCAAATGATATCCCCAGAATACTCCTCACCTCACCATTCAGGTCTCCATTTTATTAAAGCCCCACTCCAGACTGAGGTATAATTTATCCACGCAGGACCCTCACACTACGCAGGTTCAAAGCTTGTTGCAGGCATTCTGACGTCACTACATACAATGCAGGACCAACAGTCTCACTTTGCTAGTGAGGATGCCAAGGATCTGCCCACATCCTAAGAGCATTTGAAAACAAAAAGAGATGGAGGGACATTGGGAGGCGGAACTGTGAGGTCAGTGTGATGTCATAGGACATATAGACTCTGGATGGAGGGACATTTGGATGGGGAGATTTGAGGGGTCCTCTATATGAGGCTCCTATGCAAACCAAATCATTGTTCCTGGGTGTGTCCTACCTCTCCTAAACTGAAGAGTGAACTTTGACCTTTACCATAAAGAAATCTGTCAGGAATCTGTGAAAGTAAGCTCTCATGTGATCAGGTGACGTGCGGAGGAACGCAGTGTAAATAGCAGACAATTTTCTCCAGAGCTCCTAATGGTGGGGATGGATTTTGCTGAGTGTTGGTGCCAAGTTTCCACCCCCCAGGATCACTGCAGGTGTGGAGAAAAGCTGTGTAAGAGGATATGGAGGAGAGATGAGGAGGAGATCCAGGAATCAGGATAAAGGTCAGGACAAGCAACAGACGAGGGCATCCAAGAGATGAAGCCGGGGTCACTACACAGAAAATCAATCCAAGGAAACAACAGGCAGGACGAGGAATAGCAAGAAGGAGCTCAGAGACAAATGAGAATATTGCTCAGCCAATGGGAGATTATCTCAGCATGACTTACATAATGAAGGAGATGAGGGGGGGGGAGGAAGTCACTTAACCACATGCCAACCAGCTGCTCCAGTTGTACTGCGGCAGTATGGAACGGCTGGGCGAAACGACGTTATGTAACATCGCTTCGCCCTGTGGCCACTACGGGGCGCATGCCCCCCGAGCCGATGCGAGTGCCCGGCGGTCTCGATCACCCCCGAGCTCCCACGATAGCTCGGGGCACACGGAGAACCCGGAACTGTGTGTGTAAACACACAGTTTCCGGTTCTCTGAGGGGAGAACTGACATGTCCTTTGTTCATACAGAGTATGAACAGACGATCTGTTAGCTTCCCTGCACAGTCCACATCCCCCTTCAATTAGAACACTTCCTAGATTTGATTGTAGCCGTATTAGTGCAATTGTGACAGAGAAAATTGAGTACAATCAAATATGATGGAAGATACTGCATATAGCCGCATAAAGAAGCAGTTAACCAACCTGATCTGCTTGGTCCTTGAAGAAGGGGACATACCCCGAAAGCTTGTCCTGAAAAATTGTATGTTAGTGCAAATAAAAAAAGTATCACGGACAGTACGCAATTTTCTCTCGAACACTTCCTAGGACACACATTAACCCCTTCACTGTCCCCTAGTGTTAACCCCTTCACTGCCAGTGACATTTTTACAGTAATCAATGCATTTTTAATCGCTCCGATTGCTGTATTAATGACAATGGTCCCAAAAATGTGTCAAAATTGTCTGATGTGTCCGCCATAATGTCGCAGTCACGATAAAAATCGCTGATCGCCGCCATTACTAGTAAAAAAAAAAAAAAATATTCATAAAAATGCCATAAATCTATCCCCTATTTTGTAGACGCTATAACTTTTGCGCAAACCAATCAATATGCGCTTATTGCGTTTTTTTTAACAAAAATATGTAGAAGAATACATATCGGCCTAATCAGGGTTTTTATATATATTTTTTGGGGATATTTATTATAGCAAAAAGAAAATAATGCGTTGCTATTTTTTCGTTTATAGCGCAACAAATAAAAAATGCAGAAGTGATCAAATACCATCAAAAGAAAGCTCTATTTATGGGAAAAAAAGGACGTCAATTTTGTTTGGGAGCCACGTCGCACGACCGCACAATTGTCAGTTAAAGCGACGCAGTGCCGAATCGCAAAAAGTGGTCTGGTCTTTGGCCAGCCAAATGGTCCGGGGCTTAAGTGGCTAAGGTGACCATAGAGACATGGAAATTCAGCTGGTTCAGCAGGGATCGGTCACATTTCCATCCATGTGTCGTCACTGCCGGATAAAAGTCACTCCATCAGCGGCCAATAGCTTCATCACTGATCTGTGTATTCTGAGAGCGGAGGAGCGCCCCCCATTGTCAGAATACAATAGTGCAGCGGGGAGGATTCCCCCATCCCCCTCCAATGTGTGGATGGGGGAATCACTTCAGTTTTTTCCTCTCATCCCGCTGGATGAACGATAAAACTGAACCATGTATGGCCAGATTTGGAAGCAAAATATATCAATCATCAACTGATCCCCCTGAAAGGGTTAATCTACATATTACCTCCTCTGCCGCCAGTTCCAGCAGTGTCTTCTCTCTACGTCTTACCAAATGGAACGCCCTGTCCTTACCTGACATCACTTCCTGTCTGTATTCCATAGAGACTTTTTTTACAAGGTGGAGGTGAGATCACCACCTTGTGGAGCTCAGAGGAACTGCAGTTCAAGAAACATCTCGTAGTGTGAACATGCTGTTTCAAGTATAGAAATGAAGACACTGCAAGTTGTTTGAGGAGTCATGTTGAATTGTATAACAGGAACAGCAAACACAGAACAGGAAACAAGAAGTACAAGCAGTGCAATATTATTACCATAGTATATTACAATAGAGTCACTGTATTTGTATAAGAAGTCCATAACATCTCCCTTTTTTACATTCAATTCAAAAATGTATAAGCAACCTAAAACAAATTGTTTGTGAACAGTCCTAAACATAACATGCTGTGTTACTGGAAGATACACTACAGATTGAGTCTATTTGGCGGTTTTGAAACTCGAACGCTGCGCAAGGCCACAGTGATTTTGCCTGGGGAATCCTGTTCAGCTCTAGAAGATGTTGAAGAGCTGCTCTCTTTCCTGGCTGGTGTGTTTGGTACAGAAGAACTTACTGGTATATGTGGCTTCATTATGTCATCCTCATGGTATCCTTCAGATATGACTGTAGTATTGTCTCTGCCTTGCTTACATGGTCCAGTTGGACTGGGGGCATTGTAGAACTAGAGGCATTGAGCTCCTCGGGAGGATCATGTGCAGGATGCTCATAGGCTTGTGCTTTGAGTTGTTCTGCCACTTGCAGGTCAACTCAATTGCAGGAGTAGAAATTGCCTTCCACATCCACAAGATATGAGTGAGGAGCAACTCTCTGAACAGAGGTGCCCAGTCTCCAGTGACCAGTCCTGTCACCAGGCAGCAGCTTCTTACGGATTGACTCTCCAGTTCTTAGCTCAGGTAAGTCTTTGGCAGACACATCAAATGTCAGTTTGTAGATCTGTTTTCTACATCAGAGTTTCTCCAGTACACCTGTAACCACACAAGGTTCAAGCAATTTGTTTGCCACAGGTAATGAAGTCTTCAGTCTCCTTGACCTCAAGTGCTGTACCCCTACCCATTCATATAGGGGGGAGCGGGATCTGGGGACCCCCCGCCCGCAGACCCCCACAAGCAATGGCCAGGGTTGTGGGGACAAGGCCCTTGTCCCCATTTTCATGGGGACGATGTGTTTTGGGGGGACCCCAAAGCACTCTCCTCATGTTGAGGGCAAGCGGCCTGGTATAGTTCGGAAGGGGGAGTGTTCGCTCATCGCCCCCCCCTATTCCTGGCCTGCCAGGCTGCTTGCTCGGATAAGGGTCTGGTATGGATTTTAGGGGGGACCCCACGCCAATTTTTGAAAAATTTTAGTGTGGAGTTCCCCTTAAAATCTATACCAGACCCAAAGGGCCTGGTATGGACTGGGGGGGGGGGTAACCCATGCTGTTTTTTTCTTCTTTATTCAGTCATAGGGTTCTCCTTAACCACTTCAATACACTATATTATATAATGTACCCTGCACTATATACCCTACACTTTATTATATATATACTACACTGACTGCACTATATACTCTGAACTGCAGTATATATACTATACGGATTGCACTATATACGCTGCAGAAAAATTGGGCCTTAGGTGTTGGTGGTGCCAGAACACTGTAACCCCTCACAGTTACTCTTGTTAGGCACAGGAACAGGCCCTGCTGTTAAATATTATTTCAAAAATTGTAATTACATGTCCCTGTTAAACAGGGGCAGAAAAATTGGGCCTTGGGTGTTGGTGGTGCCCTAAACCAAAAATATTGTTGGAAGCTAGCATCATCAAGATTCAGGAGGAGTAGAATAGGCAGCATAGGCAGTCTTGAAGGGATCCCAGATCCATTGCAAATTCAATCAGTTACATCAGCATCAGGTGCTTGATAGCTGCTGATCTAGGACTGATTCATTTTTATAAATGTGAGCCTATCAACGGAGTCTGTGGACGGGTGCACGCTTTGATCTGTTACAAACCCTCTAGCAGCACTGAATGTGTGTTCAGAAAGCATGCTGGATGCAGGACACGCCAGTAGTTCAATTGCATATTGAGTAAGTTCTGGCCAGTGGTCCATCCTCAAGACCCAGTAATCCAGTGGTTGCTCTGTTGGAAAGGTCTCCAAGTCTGCTTTTGCCCCTAGATATTTCAGCACCATATAATGCAGATGCTGGTGATGGTTGCTTGAACCTATCAGACCTTGGCACTGAGGACTGAAAAGTTTTTTATAGGCATCGGTCAGCCAGCCACCTTCTCCACCCCTCTTCCTCTGACCGAACAAAGCCTCAGAAATGCATTGTCCAGCACCAGCAAATGGTAACCTCCCAGGGTCTGGAAAGGCATTACACAAACTTTTCTTAAAGGCCTCCTGAAGATGTTTCATCCTCTGCTCCCTCTCCGAAGGCAGGATGAGTTCTGTAACTTTACCCTTGCAACGTGGATCAAGAACGGTTGCCAGCCAGTAATGATCCCTCTCCTTGATACCATGAATCTTAGGGTCCTTTCACAGGCTTTGCAGAATCAGGGAGGCCATGCAGCGTAAGTTTGCAGAGGCATTTGAATCTGAGTCCTCTGAGTCACTAAGGATCGCATTATCTGGAACTACCTCCTCCTAGCCACGTACAACTCCTTGGGGTTCTGGGGACTGAAAACCATGCCTTGAAGTGTGTGCTCCAGCAGGAAGATTGGAGGGACAGTGCCACTGATGCATGCATTGTCGCTGCTCACCATCCTTGTGGCCTCCTCAAATAGTGACAGGACAGTGCATGTATCCTTGATCAGTAGCCACTGGCAAGATGAAAAGAAGCCAAGCTCCCCTGATCCTGTCCTGGTGCCATACTCGCACAGGTATTCATTGATGGCCCTCTGCTGTGTTTGTAGCCACTGCAGTAGTGCCAATGTTGAGTTCCACCTGGTGTGCATGTCACAAATGAGGCGGGTGGTGGGCAGGTTGCATTCCCATTGAATGTTAGCCAGCCGAGCACTGGCATTGTATAACCGGTGGAAATGACCACAGACTTTTCTGGCCTGCCTCAGGAGATCTTGTAAGCCTGGGTACCTGGTCAAGAAATGTTGCACCACCAAATTCAGGACACGTGCCAAACATGGAACATAGGTCAAGTGTCCCTGTCAGAGGGCAGAGAGAAGGTTGGTGCCATTTTCGCATACAACCATTCCTGGCTCAAGCTGGTATGGCGTCAACCACCTCTGAGCCTGCCCCTGCATAGCTGACAGAATCTCTGCCCCAGTGTGGCTCCTGTCCCCTAGGCAGACCAACTGAAGCACCGCATGGCATCTTTTAGCCTGACTGCTTGTGTAGCCCTTTGAAAGCTTACAGAACACTGCTGGTTCAGAGGACAATTCTGCAGAAGAGGCCATAGAGGAAGAAGAAGAGGAGGGGGTGGAGCAGAGTGCTGTGGCAGAATCACCACCAGCTTTTTGGAGGTGTGGTGGGGGGACAAGCTCCAACAACACTGAACCCTGTCCTGCATCCTTCCCAGCTGCCAGCAGAGTTACCTACTGCCCCGTGAAGCAAAGGTAACATCCCTGCCCATGCCTGCTGGACCATGAGTCAGTAGTAATATAAACCTTGCTGTGGACCACACTGTCCAATGAGGCCAAAGCATTGCCTTCCACATGACGGTAGAGAGCCGGAATGGCCTTACATGAAAAGAAATGCCATTTTGGAACCTGCCACTGTGGTACAGCACATTCCACAATTTCACGAAAGGGGCAGAGTCTACCAGCTGAAAAGGCAGCAGTTGTAGTGCTAGCAATTTGGCCAAGCTAGCATTTAGATGCTGAGTATGTGGATGGCTGGGACTGAATTTCTTTTTATGGTTCAGCAACTGGGGTAGGGAAATTTGCCTGCTGCAATCAATGTGTGGTGTACTGCTAGCAGATTGGCTGCAAGTACTTGTGACACCTATTGCTATATCTTCATTCCTCTCAGTGCAGGTTTAGGAGGTATAGTAGGGTTTGAGATCCCAGATGAGAAGGAAGGAGAAGTCTGCCTTTTTCGATGATGTGGGTCTTTCAGGTGCTGTTGCCAATGAACTGCATGGCAGGTCGTCATATATCTGGTCAAGCATGTGGTGCCCAAGCGGCTGCTGTTCTGGCCATGCTTAATCCACTTCAAACGTAGGTTGCAAACAGCAACAGTGTGATCTGCTGCACATGTGTCGAAAAAAGCCTGCACCAAGGAACTTTTGCAAGTTCGCCAAACCAATCTATTAACCTTCTATGAGGAGGTGAGTTGCCATCTAGATAAAGGAAGGCCCGTAGACATGGTGTATCTGGATTTTGCAAAAGCATTTGACACAGTTCCCCATAAACGTTTACAGTACAAAATAAGGTCCATTGGCATTGACCATAGGGTGAGTACATGGATTGAAAACTGCCTACAAGGGCGAGTTCAGAGGGTGGTGATAAATGGGGAGTACTCGGAATGGTCAGGGGTTGGTAGTGGGGTTCCCCAGGGTTCTGTGCTGGGACCAATCCTATTTAATTTGTTCATAAACGATCTGGAGGATGGGATAAACAGTTCAATCTCAGTATTTGCAGATGATACTAAGCTAAGCAGGGCAATAACTTCTCCGCAGGACGTGGAAACCTTTCAAAAAGATCTGAACAAATTAATGGGGTGGGCGACTACATGGCAAATGAGGTTCAATGTAGAAAAATGTAAAATAATGCATTTGGGTGGCAAAAATATGAATGCAATCTATACACTGGGGGGGGAGAACCTCTGGGGGAATCTAGGATGGAAAAGGACCTGGGGGTCCTAGTAGATGATAGGCTCAGCAATGGCAGGCAATGCCAAGCTGCTGCTAACAAAGCAAACAGAATATTGGCATGCATTAAAAGGGGGATCAACTCCAGAGATAAAACAATAATTCTCCCGCTCTACAAGACTCTGGTCCGGCCGCACCTAGAGTATGCGGTCCAGTTCTGGGCACCAGTCCTCAGGAAGGATGTACTGGAAATGGAGCGAGTACAAAGAAGGGCAACAAAGCTAATAAAGGGTCTGGAGGATCTTAGTTATGAAGAAAGGTTGCGAGCACTGAACTTTTTCTCTCTGGAGAAGAGACGCTTGAGAGGGGATATGATTTCAATTTACAAATACCGGACTGGTGACCCCACAATAGACATAAAACTTTTTCGCAGAAGAGAGTTTAACAAGACTCGTGGCCACTCATTAAAATTAGAAGAAAACAGGTTTAACCTTAAGCTACGTAGAGGGTTCTTTACTGTAAGAGCGGCAAGGATGTGGAATTCCCTTCCACAGGCGGTGGTCTCAGCGGGGAGCATTGATAGCTTCAAGAAACTATTAGATAAGCACCTGAATGACCACAACATACAGGGATATGTAATGCAATACTGACACATAATCACACACATAGGTTGGACTTGATGGACTTGTGTCTTTTTTCAACCTCACCTACTATGTAACTATGTAACTATGTAAGCGGGGAATCAGCAGCGCCCTGCACCTGCGGGGCTCTGTGGTGTGATGCAATAGGGAAGCTGCCCCCTGGAGGACTTCCTGCCTTGTTGGAGTTGCCTCCTCCTCCTCGCTTTCCTCCTCTCTTCCGTTAGGCACCCAAGTACAGTCAGTGACCTCATCATCCCCTCCCTCCTCGTCACTGGAGCAAACTTGGCAGTATGCTGCAGCTGGGGAAACATGACTGCCAGTTTATTGTCCTTCTGTGGTACCCCCTCTCTCTAGGCTCTTGTTACTGCCTTCCTCAACCCTGGAATCAACATCTGAGCCTTCAAATTGCTGCGCATCCTCCAGCAGCATGTAACCAACAAATAATTCTGGTGACTCCTCCGTGCATGATTGTGGGGCTACAGTAGGAGTAACTGTTGACAAGGAGCCGGTGAAATAGGTTGCTTTTGCAGCTGCGTTGGAAGGCAAACTACTATGAGCCTGGGTGACAGAGGATGAGGAGGATGAGGACAGTTTAGTTATCCAGTCCACCAACCCTTCTGCATGCTGTGGCTCAATAACACAGCCAGCAGCAGAAAAAAAGGACAAGCATGCCCCACGGCTACCTGCAGAGGATGCACCATATCCACAACCACCACTGTTCGCTGTAGACACAAAGGCTGCTTGCCCTCTTTTAGTGGCCTGTGAGCATCTGCCTCTCCTTGGTGGCCTTCGGGACATGATTGGGATTTTTTTTCACAGCACACTACACTGTATTATATAATGTGTACACAACCTGAAGTGTATTAGAAACTGTACATACTGTATTATATACTGTGTACACCGTCTGCACTGTATTAAAAACTGTATACCGGATGCACTGTATTATATACTGTGTACACTACCTGAAGTGTATTAGAAACTGTACACACTGTATTATATACTGTGTAGACCGCCTGCGCTATATTAGAAACTGTACAACGGCTGCACTGTTTTACATACTGTGTACACTACCTGAAGTGTATTAGAAACTGTACACACTATATTATATACTGTGTACACTGCCTGCACTGTATTAGAAACTGTACACCGGCTGCACTGTATTATATACTGTGTTCACCGTCTGCATTGTATTAGAAACTGTACACCAGATGCACTGTATTATATACTATGTACACCACCTGAAGTGTATTAGAAACTGTACACACTGTATTATATACAATGGAACCTCGGATTGCGAGCAACGTGGTTAATGAGCGTTTCGCAATACGAGCACTGTATTTTTAAAAATCGTAACTTGGTTTGCGAGCGTTGTCTCACAAAACTAGCACGATTCAGGCTAAAGCAGTGTGCAGTACCCCCTTGGCCTGAGGTAGGGTGGTGCCGGAGCCGAGCAGAGCCGAACGTCACGTTCGGAAATGCACGGAAAGGCCCAAGTACAGCACGTCTAACCTCGGCAAATCTTGGGTAGGAAGTCTTTCCGAGGTTTGCCGAGGTCCGCCAAAGTGTCCTCGGGCCTTTTCGTCAGTTTCCGAGGCTCTCCGGCGCCCCCCCGCCTCTGGCCGCATGCGGTATTGCATCCCATTGAAGTCAATGCGGAACAAATTATTTTCCTTTCCATTGACTTCAATGGGAAAACTCGCTTTGATATGCGAGTACTTTGGATTATGAGCATACTCCTGGAACGACTATGCTCGTAATCCAAGGTTCCCCTTTACTGTGTACACCGCCTGCACTATATTAGAAACTGTACAATGGCTGCACTGTATTATATACTGTGTACACCACCTGAAATGTATTAGAAACTGTACACACTATATTATATACTGTGTACACTGCCTGCACTGTATTAGAAACTGTACACCGGCTGCACTGTATTATATACTGTGTACACCGTCTGAAGTGTATTAGAAACTGTACACCAGCTGCACTGTATTATATACTGTGTACACCACCTGAAGTGTATTAGAGAAATTAAAATGAATAATTAATTTCATACAGCGCTCAAATGTGTATAAACGATAAAAACAAAAACAAAAATATTAATACAATCGAATAGTGTTCTAATATGAACGTAACTTTTCAAACGTCCATAAACCACCACCGACGATGCTTCAATCAAGTGCACAGTGATTAATCAAATTCAGTGACAGGAAATAGAAAGTGCTGTCTTCCACCAATTTTAGGCAAACATCCTACTCACCAGATTGATCAGACACCCATGACAGGTGTCAGTTGAGCAGAAAGGAAAATCAAGATGTATCCACCGATGCAGACGCCAGATTGATCAGACACCCATGACAGGTATTAGTTAAGCAGAAAGGTAAATCAAGATGTATCCACCAATGCAGATGCTTTTCACCAGTGGTGTAATCAGACGGGATTCATAAGTAAAGGAAAATAGAACTCCTCATAGCGTAACTTGTAGCCATTTATTCGTAAAAATGAGTGCCAGTAAAAAGCACATAAAATGGAGCTGGCACACCAAGCTACATTCCACCTGCGCTCCAACACGGTGGCGGAAGTGACGTATTGCATAACCCGACGCGTTTCGTCAGCACGTCTGATGTAATCAGGGATCATGTGATCGGATCCGTCACTTCCTCTGTCACAATAAACACACTAAATACATTGAATAAAAAGACTGGAGAGTAGGACACGATTGGAACTCCATAACAGTTAAAAGTTTGAAATGTAACAATTCAAATCAATGTCTACATTGATACCAGCAGGATGTAAAGTGTTTAAATTATAAATTCATTCTGTTTCGTTTCTAGACACTTTTTGTCTCATGCTCCCCTCCCTCCAATGTGGCATAATCCTATTGATGTATTTAGTGTGTTAGTTACCATTAAGGCATTACCATACTTATCCACAAGATGGCACTTCCATTGAATATGTCCTTTTCTTTTTCTCCTTTCCTCTTTTGGATTATTATGCCAGGAAAGAAGCAAGTACCAGTCTCGCCAATATCGCTGCTTTCCTTCGCACATGCACAGTAGAGCGGCACTCCAGCGCATCCCTGGGCACAATTCAGCGAAACGGCTAATGTGTGTGTGCAATTCAGCGAAACGGCTAATGCGCAATTAAGCGGAACAGCGAATGCGCGTACGCAATAGCGCGCGCACAACATGAGCCTCCCACTGGCCTATTAAGCCACTCTGTGCCATGACCAGATTGCTGGTTTGTCTTTCAGCTCCCCATGTGTTTCCTGCTTGTATCCTGATTCTTGATTACCAGTTGTGACCCAGGTTGACCTTGACCTGCTCTGATCTCTTCCTGCATCTGACACTCGGCTTGCCTCTTGGACCTCTCTACTTGCTTCCTGTGTTTGACCCTCGGCCTGTCTACGGATATTGCTTCCTGTCTCCAGTAATTGACCCTCAGCCTGTTTCTGGACTTTGCTATTGTCTTCAGTGCTCGACCCCTGGCTTGCTCACAGACTTTGCCTCCAGTTCTCTGTGTTTGACCCTCAGCCTGTTTTACGGACTTTGTTATCAGTCTCCAGTACTAAATCATCAGCCTGCTGACAGACCTGCTAACAATCATTTGCACTGGACTGTTTTGCCTATCTAAGAGACTCTTGCCAGTCACCAGTGTTTGACCCTAGGCCTGTTGTTGGATTAGCTGTTTGTCTTCCTTCTTGAGCATCTTCCAGTCCTGCACAGCTATCTCCCTGCCGGTGACCTTCACACAAGACCTGCTCTGCTTGCTGGTGACTTATGCCTCTTTGTGCCCTTCACTCTCTGTACCATCTCCAGGAGTGGAGTGTGCTTAGTCGCAAGAGGTTACCGTTCTCAGCATCTCGGCCTCGGTGAGTACCCTTATCTGACACATTACCCGTGAGTAAGACTAGAGGGCGTATAAAGATGGATCTAATATATTATGTGCTTTTTTTACTGGAACAAATTTTTACGAATAAATGGCTACAAGTTACACTATGAGGAATTTCCTTTACTTATGAATCTGCCTGGTTACACCGCTGGTGAAAAGCGTCTGTATTGGTGGATACATCTTGATTTACCTTTCTGCTTTACTGATACCTGCTATGAGGAGTTCTTTTTTCCTTTACTTATGAATCCATCTAGTTACACCGCTGGTGAAAAGCATCTGCATTGGTGGATACATCTTGATTTACCTTTCTGCCAACTGACACCTGTTATGGGTGTCTGATCAATCTGGTGAGTAGGATGTTTGCCTAAAACTGGTGGAAGACAGCACTTTCTATTTCCTGTCACTGAATTTGATTAATCACTGTGCACTTGATTGAAGGATCGTCGGAGGTGGTTTATGGACTTTTGAAAAGTTACATTAATATTTGAACACTATTGATTGTATTTTTGTTTTTGATTTTATCATTTATACACATTTGAGCACGGTATGAAAGTAATTATTAATTTTCATTTCACTATTCTGAACCTTTGGTTACACTACGAGCTGCTCCAGATTGATTTATTTGATTGGTTATATTCACAATTATTGTATCCAGGGTGTGCAGTCTAAAGGTTTCACCTTTAATTTCACTGAAGTGTATTAGAAACTGTACACACTATATTATATACTGTGTACACTGTCTGCACTGTATTAGAAATTATACACCAGTTGCAGTGTATTATATACTGTGTACACCACCTGAAGTGTATTAGAAACTGTACACCAGCTGCACTGTATTATATGCTGTGTACACCACCTGAAGTGTATTAGAAACTGTACACACTATATTATATACTGTGTACACCGCCTGCACTGTATTAGAAACTGTACACCGGCTGCACTGTATTATATACTGTGTACATCATCTGAAGTGTATTAGAAACTGTACACACTGTATTATATACTGTGTACACTGCCTGAAGTGTAATAGAAACTGTACACCCATGAATGCACTGTATATATAGGCTACACTGAATGCAGAGTATATATATATATATATATATATATATATATATATATATATACACACACACCACCTGAAGTGTATTATATAATGAACACCACCGAATGCAGAGTATATATATATTTATGGGTGGAGCCCTATGTCCGATATGGACATAGATAACATTTGTAGTTAACATAAAACTTACCATCGGAGATAGACCTGGAAGTGTGGACTTACCATATGAAATGGACCTGAAAGTGTGCCTTGGTCTGCTGGTCGGTATGCCAGAATAAGGGGGCAAAAACATTCAGGTAGGGGTGTGGTTTTGTTGGTTCTGGCTTTGTTTATTTGAGCAAGTTTGGTGAATGCTTGTGCCGTTTCCTCCTGAGGAGTGGGGACGTACCGGGCGAGGTAGGCAGAGTTTCACCTTCTAAGTCTCTTGATGACGTGGTCTGGGACCCATGCCGAAATGCTGCCAAGGCTGCCCCAATACTAAGGAATGACTGGAGTGCTGACTGGGGTCGAGGTGTAGGCAGCGCAAAAGAACCCCCAGGTGTTTGATGAACTGGCAGGCACTCGAGGGTTGCCTGAAAAGGTAATAGGGGACTAGAGTTTGAGTGTTCCGGTAGGAGTGACAGTAGGCGGTCGAGTATGGTTACTGGCCACCAGACGTTGTTTACTTTATAGAGACGGATGTCTATCCTGGAGCTTGATTGCTGGGTTTTGGACACTGCAGGGTGGAGGATGAAATGGTGTTGGCAGCGGGCCAACTACACAGAAGTTGGCCTGCGGGATTGCTGCGGGTGAACTCGCTGGGCCGCCAGAAGCCTTGATAGGCCAAGTAATGGCTGCTTGTATGACCAAACTGGGGAGAAGGCCCAATAGCGAACTGGTTAATATAGTAGACATGTCCTAGAAGGTGGCAGCCTGGAACGAACGTGCAGTGGCCATTAAACTGGTGTTGCCAAGATAATTACACCAGCCTGCGCAGGAAGAACATGACAGAACGATGCGAGCCTGGCTTCATTAAGAGGCTCGCCTCGGACCGGATGTCGGTGGCAAAGCCACGGCCTGTCCTGTCCAGATAGGACCCTGAAGTTAAGCAGCTGCCATGACCGGGTGTAACTTGAAGAGGGAGGAAGTCCGGGTAAACCCGGGGTTTAGGAGTGTCTCTGGGAACCATGTACTTGTAAACCGATGATGGCCAAAAATTGCCGCGAAACCTGTGGTGGCTGTGGCATCTGTCGCTATCTGGGGTGACAAGGGCGACGTAGGTAATAAGACCCTAGAGTTAAGGTATAATCATTGATACACCGATCCACGTAGTACGGGACTTTCCGACATTGATAGGTCCTCATTCTTAGGAAAGACTGCAGCTACTAGTTAGTACACACCCGTGTATGGGTGAAGTCTTGGGGAATTAACCTGATACGGGTCCGTTTGTCAAGGGGGAGGCTGGCCTGTGTGGTGTTCATTAATTCAGAGGAGGATATTGTAGACCTGGTTCCGGATTATTGAGTTTTTGAGACTACCAGCTGAAGGACATAATGATATTACCAGCGAGTCAAGTGGTGTCTACATAGTACCTGGCTGCCTGTGCCAGTAAAAGTAAATTTGTTAGGCCGTAGAAAACCATAGAGGGCCAGGTAGATGGCTGCTTGTATGACTAGACTGGGGAATGTCTGAGGTTATGACATGTCCCTGAAGATGGCAGTTGTGATGGGCAAGCGTTTGCCATTAGCTATGGGCTGATGCTTCTGGACGCCACGTAGAAAGGATCCTACTGTATGAGTCGTAAACACGGATGACTCTCTGGAGTCCTGTGAGGGCAAGAAATGCTGGATGTTGGCTAGGTATAGCCCGATGATGTTATGAGGAGCCAGCTGTGTGTGGCAATACGATACCTGGTGCGGGGTGGAACCTGAATTCAACTGACCTAAGCGAGAAATGACACAGAAATCGATGAGTGGCTCGTATGAAATGCCACTGGAGACAAGTGGCCGATTAAGTGCCACTGAAGAATGATGTGGGACTGATTGTGATTGGATACGTACTTGCCATGATTGCAAGAAGTTATGCTTGGGTGTGTCCCTGCAACATTTGCAAGAAGTTGTGACTGGATGCGTGCTTGCAATGATTTGCAAGAAGTTATGCTTGGATGCATGCTTGCAACGTTTGCAAGACGTTATGCTTGGATGCATGCTTGCAACGTTTGCGAGAAGTTATGCTAAGATGCGTGTCTTGTAATGATTGTAAGATTTGTGCTTGAATGTGTGCTTGCAACGATTGCAAGGGAGTTCCTGTCGGTGGAGATGTGTTTGTAGTGACTGTGAAAAGTTCGTATTGCTGCATGTGTTTGCAAGACTGCAAGAGTTAAGCTTGGATGTGTGCTTGCAATGGTTGCGAGAAGTTATGTTTGAATGCATGCCTGCAACGTTTGCAAGAAGTTTTATGATTGGATGCATGTTTGAAATGATTGCAAGAAATTGTGCTTGGATGTGTGCTTACAACGACTGCAAGACGTTCTGCTTGGATGCGTACTTGCAACGATTGCAAGAAGTCATGATGAGATGTGTGCTTGCAACAATTGCAAGAGGTTATGTATTGATGTGTAAAATATAATAAAAACCCAAGATAGAGTCAAAGCTGCGCTCAGATCTAAAATTATAAACAGACAGTTGTGAAAAAGAGAAAAAAGCTGCCAGCACCTACAAAAGTCCCGTATCTGACTCCTAAAATATAATAAACAAAAAAGTGCAGCGCTATATATATAAATGTTACATAGGAAAACATATAATTGAGAACCCACCAAGTGACATCATATCAATCAATCAATATATAAATAAAATCAATCAAGCAAAAAGACAAAAACTTTTGTTCACAAATGCATGTGAAAAAAAATATAATATAAAACAATATATGTGATAGTCCAAAAACGTATTATAGTCCATCAACAGAGAAGGAAAAAACCCTCATCCAGGGGAGGTGTGATGAAAAATAGATGATCCACCAAGGAGTGTGTAAATAAGGTCTGCTTACCAAACAGCGATGACCGCTATTACAGCAGTCTCGCCCAGCATAGGGATTATGGTCTCCCAAAACCACAGGTGCAGAGCGGGACCAGTAACTTTAACACTCGACCATGACCGGAAATAGAAAGCAGAACACATCCATAGCGCAATAACGTATGATAAAAGATTTTTAATAGGATAAAATAGTTGCACTTACAATTTAGCAGAAACAATATGGCATAAGAGGTATCAAACACAGCAGCGGTGTCTCTGTGTGCCGCGGTTCACTTCCTGTGCTGCAAAGCCCGTCTAAGAACGCGATGACGTCACCGTCGTAGGCTCCTCCCTACGCGTTTCGTCACGAATGGACGTCGTCTGGGGATTGGCCGGGTGACAAGTCATCACGCTTGGGCTTATAAATACATGGGAAACGCCATTTTAACTATTGGCAAATGCAATATATATAATGGAGATGAATCCAAAGGGGCCATATTGACTTCTGGCCATTAGTAGTAAACCATATATAGACAGGAAGTAGCAGAAGGCAGCATCTCCATCTTGTGGAAATAAAGGAGATTTACGGATAAGGCTTTGCATAGGAAGAAAAACGAGGCACAACAGAAAAAAGAAAAAAATGTATAGACAAGTTCATATCTAATCTACATATAAAATTTAGATGGAAAAATGAGAGAAGTATGTATTAATACTGAAATAAAGACTTAAAAAACCCAGAACTTGACAGAATAAAATAATATGCAAAAAATGTAGAAAAATATATATATATAAAAAATATATATATAAAAAAATGGGATAAATGTGGAAGGTAACAAAACCGCCCATCATGCATTGTTGATGAAGCAGTTTATATCCCACTCCACATTTAACCCTTGTGGTCTAGAAGATAACATGTTGAAGATCCATCTGGTTTCAAGTCTGGAGATGGATCTAACCATGTTAGTTCCTCTCCAGTGGGGACGTACTCTGTCGATGGCCAGAAACAAGGTACCCTGTAGTTTTTTGTTGTGATATTTAGTATAGTGCCTAGAAAGGTTGTGTTTCGTAAATCCTCGCTTGATGTTAGCGACATGTTCTGAAAGACGCACGTGTAGCTCGCGTTTGGTGCGTCCAATATACTGCTTTGAGCAAGGACATTGGATTAAATAGACAACGTACTGAGTAGAGCATGTTATAAAAGACTCTATGTTATATACCCTGTTTGTGACTGTTGAACTGAAGGTTTCACATTTTCTACCCCTGAAGGAATTAATCTGGCAGATTTTGCATCTGCGGCAGGGAAAAAAGCCTTTCATGTTTTGAAAAAAAGAGATAGTTCGCGGAGGATCTACAACATTTGAAGCCACACTATGTCTCAGGGAGGGAGCCCCTCTATAAATCAAAACAGGTTTATCTGGAATAACTGTACGGAGTATTGGGTCATTCTGAAGAATGCTCCAATGCTTCCGAAAAATTTTTTTAATAGAATAATGCTGGTTGGAATAACCCGTAATCATGGACCATTCAAATTTGTTAGTAGGCCCCGGATTACGCTCTCTATCTTGATTCAGCATCAGAGACCGATCCATGGTGGCAACTTTATTAATAGTGATGTCAATATCATTCTCCAGATACCCTTTGTCCAAAAACCGTTGTTTTAGTACCAAAGCTTGTGAGTGGTAATCTGAAACGTTAGTACAATTACGTCTTATACGTTGGAATTGACTTAGAGGGACAGAGTTCAGCCATGATGGATGATGGCAGCTGGAGAGTGGTATGTAAGCATTTCTGTCCGTCTCTTTGAAATGTGTACTGGTAAAAAGGCAACCATTAGCAACCATGATGTTTAAATCGAGGAAATGTATTTTCGATTGACTGGCCTCGAATTGTAGAGAGATGCCCCTGTTGTTAGAGTTAAGTTGG
The DNA here is from genome assembly GCF_042186555.1 of Aquarana catesbeiana. Lineage (NCBI taxonomy): Eukaryota > Metazoa > Chordata > Amphibia > Anura > Ranidae > Aquarana > Aquarana catesbeiana. Next base: position 3,622,242 of record NW_027362661.1, on the reverse strand, counting down.
GAGAAGAAATTCTCTAGAGATGGCATATCTCCGTCCCATACAAGGAGAACGTCATCGATATATCTTCTCCATAGGCGTAGTTCCTTGGGGGGATTGGTGTCAATAACTTCTTTTTCCCACCTGGCCATAAATAAATTGGCCAGGCTGGGCGCAAATTTAGCGCCCATAGCCACTCCACATATTTGCAAGAAGAAATCGCCCCCAAACCAGAAATAGTTATGGCTTGTGGCGAAATTAAGAAGCGCCATAATAAATTGTTTCTGTATTTCCGGTAAGGTAGGGTCCAAATCAAGATAGTAGTTGACAGCCTCAAACCCTTGTTGGTGGGAAATAATAGTATAGAGAGAGGCTACATCCGCCGTAGCTAAGATGTAGCTATCTCTCCATTCCAACCCTTCCAGTAAATTGATAACTTGGGTAGTGTCTTTTAGATATGAGGGAGTCAAAACTACTAGGGGTTGAAGAAAATTATCTACATACTTTCCGATTCTCGCTGTGACAGACTCAATGCCACTAATGATCGGGCGGCCTGGTGGATGGATCAGATTTTTGTGTATTTTTGGTAAATAGTACATAACTGGTACCCTTGGAGCTGAGGGGACCAGGTATGTCTTTTCTTTTTTATTTAAGATTCCCTGTTGATATCCTTTATCAACAAGGTTCTGCAATTCTCTCTTAAATTTGGTTGTAGGATTAGATGCTAGTGGCGAGTATGTGGTACGATCCGACAAAAGTCTATGCATTTCCTCCAGGTATTTAGATTTATCTAAAATGACTACCCCCCCACCTTTATCCGCAGGGCGTATTACTATCTCATTACGCTCACAGATTTGTTTAAGATGGTGTTGGAGGTCATTATTAGTATTATTACTTGAGATGTTAAGTGCTGCGAGATCTCTAATGACCATTTCTTTAAAGACCTGTATGGAAGGGGCGGTAAAGCCTGGGGGATTAAATAGTGAGGCATTAGAAAAATTGGTGTGTCTGATGGAGCTGTCAATAGTATTTGTCAAAGAATTGGAATTAAAAGAGGATGTGTTGGTAGAAAGAATCTGACTTCGATTACCACTCGGATTAAGAATAAAATGTCTTTTGATGTTAATCTTCCTTATGAATTTGTGTATATCAATGAAGGTTTCGAATTTATTCAACCTATGTGGGGGTGCAAACTTGAGACCCAAACTGAGAACCCTCTGTTCTCCTTCAGAAAGTTGAACTTGACTTAGGTTGAAGACACCACTGATATCTACTGTTTTCTTTTTTTTGGACCTGAGCCTCCTCCCCCCTCTGATGCCTCTCTTTCGTCGTAACCCCTTTTGGTTTTGTGATTGCCCTGGGGAAAAAAACGACGAGTCTGATGGGCCTCTGTGTAGTTATGAGGGGAGTCCTGAGGAGTGTCCTGATAGTCATCCCTAGGAGGACCTCTAAATTGATTAGGGTGCCGAGAGATAACTGGGTTATCCTCAAAATGAGGATCTGAGTAATATGAAAGAGGTGCAAACCTGTTTTGTAAGGGGATTTGTCTCTCTTGAGGATAATAATAATCTTGTGAAGTGGATGGAGAGTTGACATATGTTGCCCTATTATCATAAGGATTCTGGTAATAGTCTCTAGGGTCACCTCGAAAATCCCGTGATCCTTGTCGGGGGTAATCAGCACTGGGATTTCTCTTATGAGGGAAATTTCCTTGATTGTTACCCCTAAAAGGTGGTTTTCTATATTGTGATCTCTGGGGGGTGCCCCGAGAGGGGTTCCTATAAACCATCGGTCTCTCATTATTTTTGAAAGTTTTGAGCCTGGTTGCAGGTTGTCCTCGTTGGTTAGCCCGGGGAGAAAAAATAGGAGGGGCCCTCCCTCTATTATTGTCAAACAGAGGTGGGGGCCTTACATCACCACCAAAAGAAGGCGGTGGAAAAGGTTGATGGTTTGCTATTTCTGCATCACCTGTAGAGTTCTCTATAAGGGTCTGCCATTTAAAAACTGTTTTGTTGGAATAATCAGCAAGGTCACGATTGTATTTTTTCTTTTTTTTGGTTTTTTGGTCATTATCCTCTTTTTCAAGCATTTGTCTTAAATGATCCGATTTTTGTTTGTAAACTTCATGGTCTTTATAGGCCATGAGTTTATCCTTAACTGAAGAAACCTCTTCATTTAAATTTTTCAGTTTGATCCGTTTCTTATCCAACAAAAAACATAAAAATTTAATACCAGTGTCATTAAAATAAACAAACCAGCCTTCCAGATCAGTTTCCCCCTTTTGGGGATTGACCTCCCATCTGAGACTGCGGGGTACCATCTTTAATGCAACATATTGCTCAAGGTAAGCCACATCCCAGCTAGTGTGTAATTCTGATATGAGCAGGTTTTTAAGTCTGAGAAACAGACCACTTAATTCATCCGTCTGTTCTATCTGACCATTAAAAACTCCCTCAGTGTTGATACTGTATTGGGATCTGTATTCAAAAATGTCCATGACACCTATCTAGCAGCAACTTTTTGATACAAAAAAGTGTAAAATATAATAAAAACCCAAGATAGAGTCAAAGCTGCGCTCAGATCTAAAATTATAAACAGACAGTTGTGAAAAAGAGAAAAAAGCTGCCAGCACCTACAAAAGTCCCGTATCTGACTCCTAAAATATAATAAACAAAAAAGTGCAGCGCTATATATATAAATGTTACATAGGAAAACATATCATTGAGAACCCACCAAGTGACATCATATCAATCAATCAATGTATAAATAAAATCAATCAAGCAAAAAGACAAAAACTTTTGTTCACAAATGCATGTGAAAAAAAATATAATATAAAACAATATATGTGATAGTCCAAAAACGTATTATAGTCCATCAACAGAGAAGGAAAAAACCCTCATCCAGGGGAGGTGTGATGAAAAATAGATGATCCACCAAGGAGTGTGTAAATAAGGTCTGCTTACCAAACAGCGATGACCGCTATTACAGCAGTCTCGCCCAGCATAGGGATTATGGTCTCCCAAAACCACAGGTGCAGAGCGGGACCAGTAACTTTAACACTCGACCATGACCGGAAATAGAAAGCAGAACACATCCATAGCGCAATAACGTATGATAAAAGATTTTTAATAGGATAAAATAGTTGCACTTACAATTTAGCAGAAACAATATGGCATAAGAGGTATCAAACACAGCAGCGGTGTCTCTGTGTGCCGCGGTTCACTTCCTGTGCTGCAAAGCCCGTCTAAGAACGCGATGACGTCACCGTCGTAGGCTCCTCCCTACGCGTTTCGTCACGAATGGACGTCGTCTGGGGATTGGCCGGGTGACAAGTCATCACGCTTGGGCTTATAAATACATGGGAAACGCCATTTTAACTATTGGCAAATCGAAAATACATTTCCTCGATTTAAACATCATGGTTGCTAATGGTTGCCTTTTTACCAGTACACATTTCAAAGAGACGGACAGAAATGCTTACATACCACTCTCCAGCTGCCATCATCCATCATGGCTGAACTCTGTCCCTCTAAGTCAATTCCAACGTATAAGACGTAATTGTACTAACGTTTCAGATTACCACTCACAAGCTTTGGTACTAAAACAGACTTGAAACCAGATGGATCTTCAACATGTTATCTTCTAGACCACAAGGGTTAAATGTGGAGTGGGATATAAACTGCTTCATCAACAATGCATGATGGGCTGTTTTGTTACCTTCCACATTTATCCCATTTTTTTATATATATATTTTTTATATATATATTTTTCTACATTTTTTGCATATTATTTTATTCTGTCAAGTTCTGGGTTTTTTAAGTCTTTATTTCAGTATTAATACATACTTCTCTCATTTTTCCATCAAAATTTTATATGTAGATTAGATATGAACTTGTCTATACATTTTTTTCTTTTTTCTGTTGTGCCTCGTTTTTCTTCCTATGCAAAGCCTTATCCGTAAATCTCCTTTATTTCCACAAGATGGCGATGCTGCCTTCTGCTACTTCCTGTCTATATATGGTTTACTACTAATGGCCAGAAGTCAATATGGCCCCTTTGGATTCATCTCCATTATATATATTGCATTTGCCAATAGTTAAAATGGCGTTTCCCATGTATTTATAAGCCCAAGCGTGATGACTTGTCACCCGGCCAATCCCCAGACGACGTCCATTCGTGACGAAACGCGTAGGGAGGAGCCTACGACGGTGACGTCATCGCGTTCTTAGACGGGCTTTGCAGCACAGGAAGTGAACCGCGGCACACAGAGACACCGCTGCTGTGTTTGATACCTCTTATGCCATATTGTTTCTGCTAAATTGTAAGTGCAACTATTTTATCCTATTAAAAATCTTTTATCATACGTTATTGCGCTATGGATGTGTTCTGCTTTCTATTTCCGGTCATGGTCGAGTGTTAAAGTTACTGGTCCCGCTCTGCACCTGTGGTTTTGGGAGACCATAATCCCTATGCTGGGCGAGACTGCTGTAATAGCGGTCATCGCTGTTTGGTAAGCAGACCTTATTTACACACTCCTTGGTGGATCATCTATTTTTCATCACACCTCCCCTGGATGAGGGTTTTTTCCTTCTCTGTTGATGGACTATAATACGTTTTTGGACTATCACATATATTGTTTTATATTATATTTTTTTTCACATGCATTTGTGAACAAAAGTTTTTGTCTTTTTGCTTGATTGATTTTATTTATACATTGATTGATTGATATGATGTCACTTGGTGGGTTCTCAATTATATGTTTTCCTATGTAACATTTATATATATAGCGCTGCACTTTTTTGTTTATTATGTATTGATGTGTGCTTGCAATGAAATGCAAGAAGTTGTGTTTGGATGCGTTTTTACAACGATTGCAAGAAGTTATACTTGGATGTGCTGTGACTACGAGGGGGTATAGTAGCGAGGCGAAGTTATCAACGAATGAATCGGGACCATGACTGAGCTTCGAAGGAAGACGGGGTGTGGCCCCATTTTTTTTTTTTTTTGACTGACCTAGAGGAAATGACAGATGACAACCGGTGGAGGGTTTGACTACCTGGTTTGACAGGTAAATTGTAACATGTTTAAGCGACAGCTGCATATCATTAAATAAATGAGTGAACTGTTGCCATGGCAGAGGCACGAATCAGTGTGCCATGACTGCGCCACTGAGGCCGCGCCAACTGGGGCTAGCCAGGATGAACCGATGTCCGACGGATGCCCTGAACTTGAATCGGGGCGCGGCATGCGACAATGAAATAAATGAAATGTTTGCCTTAGAATGAAATGAATGAAAAACGTTTCGCCATGACAGAGGCACGAATCGGTCGTGCCGCAGCTGCGACTGACAACAACCCGGACTCTGGAGCATGCATTGAAATGAGGAAAAAAGAAACGTTGGTGCATGCCGGAAAAAATTGGTGCACGACGGATGCGACTGGATTTGAATGGGAGTGTGGTATTTAACCGTGAAATGTTTGCCCTGGCAAAGGCACGAATTGGTTATGCCGCTACTGATAGCTAACCAAGTTCTGATACGGCGTTGGCTGAGGCCGAAACATTTTACTTATACTATATATATATTTATGGTCGGAGCCCTATGTCCGATATGGACATAGATAACACTTATAGTAAAGATAATACTTACCATCAGCAATAGACCTGAAAGTGTGGACTTACCATATGAAATGGACCTGAAAGTGTGCCTTGGTCTAATGGCCGGTATGCCAAAATAAGGGGGCATACCCTGGTTTAAGAAATGATTATTCTGTAAGAGAAATGAATGAAATGAATAGTTGAGAAATGCTGTGAAATGGGGATGGGAGGGTGGGTATTGCGCACAGGAAACCGACAAGCACCACAGGTGAGCGGGCTGCTTAAATACCCCCCCCCGGGCTCCTCCCATAAATTCAGGCCACCATACTGGCCTTCCTACTTATGGTCGGAGCCCTATGTCCGATATGGACATAGATAACACTTATAGTAAAGATAATACTTACCATCAGCAATAGACCTGAAAGTGTGGACTTACCATATGAAATGGACCTGAAAGTGTGCCTTGGTCTAATGGCCGGTATGCCAAAATAAGGGGGCAAAAACATTCAGGTAGGGTTATAATTTTTATTGGTTTTCTGTTTTTATTGAGCCAACTTGGAGAATGCCTGTGCCATCTCTGTTTGCGGATTGGGGATATACCGGGCGAAGCAGGCTGATTTCCACCTGCCTAGCCTTTTGATGATGTGGTCTGGAACCCCGTGGCGGGACGCTGCGGAGGCTGCTCCGATGCGAAAGGAGTGTCCTGAATACTGACTAGGGTTAAGGTGAAGATTGCGGAGAAGTATCCTTATGTGTTTCACAAACTGAGAGGCGCTTAAGGGTTTAACTGGGAATGGTAGAAGGGGACTGGTGTCTGGTTGCTCAGGCAGGAGTGACCGGAGTCGGTTGAGTACAGCGACTGGACACCAGCTGTTGTTAGTTTTGTAGAGGTGAATGTTCACTCCTGAGCCCGTTTGCTGGGTTTTAGAGACCTCGAGGTGCAGGATGAAATGGTCTTGGTATCGAAGCAAGTGCCGTCTGCATAGTACTTGGTCTGTGGGTTTGTTAGAGGTGAATTTGCCAGGTCGCAGGAACCCATAGTAAGCTAAATATATGGCTGCTTGTAAGACCGTGCTGGGGAGCAGACCGAATGGCGAAGTAGCCAGAATAGTTGACATGTCCCTAAAGATGGGCCCCGTAATGGGTAAGCGCTTGGTGCTGATGACTGGTTGTCGTTTCTGAATGCCCCTTAGAATGGCTCGTATAGCATGTGATGAGAACAGTGAAGATTTCGTGGGGTCTTCAAGCGTCAAGAAATGTTGAATGCCGGCTAGGTATAGCCGGATGGTATTGTAGGATAAGGCCAGCTGCGTGTGACAGTGTGCAGTGAAGGCCAGTACCTGTTTGACATCTGTTGGTCCTTTACGGCAGGATGTGAGGAATTTATTGAACGCCTTCCAAGCTGTCTGGTAGGCTTTGAGCGTGTTGTGAGAGAGTGAATGATTGATGAGTTGCGTTGCTCCGTGTAAATGTTGAACTAGTCCAGGGTCAGTTGTGACCAGACAGGGATAGGGGCCGACATTGGTTCGGCATCGGGAACCTGTTCAAAAAAGGAGGTATAATTAAAACGTGACAGTGCGTCAGCAGCTAAGTTGTATCTGCCGGGCATAAATGCACAGTGTATGTTAAACTGATGCTGTAAAGACAGTTGTACCAATCTGCGCAGGAAGGACATGACTGCTAGGGACTTGGACCTGCCTCTGTTGATGATGTCTGCTGTGGCCTGGTTGTCGGTGGTGAAGACTACGGTTTGTCCTGTCCAGTGGTGGCCCCAGAGCTGTGCAGCTGCCACTATGGGATAAAGTTCAAAGAGGGCAGATGTTTGAGTAAAGCCGGGTATCAACAGTATCTGTTGAGGCCAGGGTCCTGAAAACCAATGGTGGCCAAAAATTGCCGCGAAACCTGTGGAGGCTGCAGCGTCTGTCACCACCTGGGGTGAATGGACCGAAACCATAGGTATAAATAGGGATATGCCATTCCAGGCGGACAAGAATTCCTCCCACATAGATAGGTCCGCTATAGCTGCGGAGTCTAGATTTACGATCTGATCGGGGTCTTGAGTTTCTGACAGAAATCTAAGCAGGCGTGATACAAAGGTGCGGCCTTGTGGAATAATTCGCATGGCGAAATTAAGCATTCCCAGGAGAGATTGCAACTGCTTTTTGGTACAGCCCTTGGTGTGTGTAAATTCGTGAAGGACTGCCCTAATGCGTGTTAGTTTGTCGAGGGGGAGACTGGCTTGCATAGCGCAGGTATCCAAGCTGACCCCGAGAAAGGTGATGATGTGTGCTGGGCCGTCGACTTTGTGCTCGGCGATGGGAACATTGAGGTTTCCAAATATCACTCTGAGTTTGTCGAGGTCTCCTGGGGGCTTGCTGGGAGGTTCTATTAGTAGAAAGTCATCCAGGTAATGGATGACTTCTTGGCATTGACCCTTGTGTAAGAGTATCCAAACAAGGGACTGAGCGAACGTGTCGAAGAGCCAAGGACTACTCTTCGAACCGAAGGTTAATTTAGTGGCAAAATAATATGCCTCCTTCCACTTGATGCCATGCCAGCACCAAAGGGATGGGTGGATGGGCAGGAGCTTGAAGGCATCCGAGATGTCGGCTTTGGAGAGCCAGGCACCTGTACCTGCTTTGACGATTGCTTGTATTGCCATGTCGACGGAGGAATATTTTAGGGAAAATTCTTCGGAGGGTATCAGGGAATTGAGACTGGGGATGTGGGAAGAATGAGGCGCAGACAGGTCGTACACCAAACGCAATTTATTTGTGAACTTGCCCTTGACAAGCCCAATAGGGCTGACTCTCCATGTGCTGAAAGGGGGGCGAGTGAAAGGGCCTATAACGAACTCTCGATCTACCTCTGTTTGTAAGAGCTGATCTATGGCTTGTTCGTCGATGGCTGCTGAACGAAGATTGGCACATTCGTGGGTACTGTGGGGAAGTGAAATGAGGCCGGTGTGAAAGCCTGCTGTGAAGCCCTGGATAAGGTAGGTGGCCAGGGAAGGGATGGGATGTGAGGTGAGGTACAGTCCTAACCATAAGAAGTTGATCCGGCTTAGTCATGCCCTCTTGTGTTGTTTGACTTCGCACAAGTTCCTAGGGTGTGCTCTTTGGCATAAGGTGCAGATGTGGAGTAGGCGGCACTGGCTGAAGTTGCAGGACCCGTAGTTGTAGTTATTACAGATGGCTGCCCCTCCCATGGTTCGGACTGGGCGTCCGAATTTGTCCACCTGAGGCGTGTGTTCAGGGGGCGACTGACCCTGAATTGTACCCGAGGTAGAGGGAAACTCGAAGGGCCGTCTGATTGCCGCATTGGCGCACCAGGTGGCAGTGTGGGTGGAGGACTGACAAATCGTACACAGATGTGAGCGTAAGCCGGCAAAGTGGCGACAGAAGAGCTCTGTGTCCATGAGACTCCAATTTGTTGTAGTCTGGAACTGTGTGAGTCTGGCGGCGGCCTTAGCGGAAAAAGAACGGTGGTAGTCATAAAATGCAAATCCTCCATACTTGTAGCCCAAGTCTACTACCGTATGGAGATATAAGTCCAGCTCTTCCCGTCTGCTGGGGGTGGCTGAGCATAGGACGTCTCTGAGCATGCCAAAGGCCAGGGTAAATTCTGGGACCGATAACTTGCGGTTCAATCTGGGGTCTTTGGCTTTAAGGACCACCGATATGTCACCCCAGGAGTAGGCCTTATTTTCTGCCAGATCGTGCACGGAAATAAGGAGAGAGGCCAGGTTGATGTCCCTGCCGTCCAAAATGTCCTTCCTGATACTGGTTGGGACCAAATGGGAGGGGTAGACAATGGGGCTCCAGCCTGAGGTACCTGCAGGAAGGGGTGTCAAGGTTTGAGTTGCGATTGGGTCGGGGACAGCCGTGGCCGGTCGAGCCTCCAGGAGTGCCACCCTGGTTTGGACGTCTGTAACCGAGGTAGACAAGGATGACACCATCGTGTGTAATTGTGAGATAGCTGATGATATTGACTGGAGGGATGCCTGTTGGGTACTGGGTCCTGCTGCTGGTGGGGGGAAGAGGAGTTTGAAGAGCTCGCCTTTCCTCGCTGTGGCGGGGAAGGGGACACCTCTGCGTCTGAGCTCTGCCGTCAGTTTGGGGATAGTCCATGCCCTGAGGGACTGCACGCTGCCGCTTTCTGAGACCGGGGAAGGTGACAGGGGGGCCGTGAAGTCTTCGCTGCCGGCCTGAGACATAGTTGATCTGGTGAGAATCTCCTGTCTTGAGCTCTTATTTTCCAGTTGACTGTAACCTATTGGGGGTGACATGAATTTCAAGTTTTTCTTTGATCCCCTGAGTCATACTTACCCGACTTATTCTCCCATTTTTTTTTACCTGGGGGGATATCGTCCAACCTAGTGCAGGGTGGACCTACTGAACTTTGACTGACCTAGAGGAAAATGAAAGGTGATAATTCGTGAAGGGATTGCTAACTAACTTGAAGCAACGATTTGCATGGTGCTTGCAATCTTTGTGACAATGAAATGATTCGAAATGTTTGCCTTGATTATGAAATGAGTGAACTCCATGACAGAGGGCCGGCCCGGTCGTGTCGTGACTGATCCGACCGTGAACCGGGCTCTGGAGCATGTACTGAAATGAGGCAACTGAAAAAACATTGGTGCACACCGGGACGAATCGGTGCCTGTTTGATGCATCTGGATTTGAATCGGAGCGCAGTATGAAATGAAATGAGAGAAATGTTTACCTTGACCGAGGCTCGAATTGGTTGTGCCGTATTTTGCGACTGGCAACGAACCGAGCTCTGGTATAGGTATGGATACGGCCGAAACAAGTGAGGCATTCCGTGACGAATCGGTGCATCTCGGATGCGACTGGTTTCGAAACGGTGATGCGCTGTGGGAGTGAAATGGTAGTAATGGCATGACAGAGATGCGGATCAGTCGCCCGATATCTGCGACTAGCTATGATCCGGACTCTGGAGCATGTCTCAGAAATGAGGCCGAGCCCTGGGGCACGCCGTAACGAATCGGTGCATGGAAGATGCGACTGGATTCGAAGCGGAGCGCGGTAAATGCAGGTGTAACATCTCGTTTGCCATGACGGAGGCGCGAATCGGTCATGCTGTTGTAGCGACTGACTACGAATCGGACTCCGGAGCATGTACTGAAATGTGGCCAATCCTGGGGCACGCCGAGATGAATCGGTGCATTTCCATGCGACTGAATTCATGTCGGAACGTGATACGTGGTAATGAAATGATAACCATGACAGAGGTACGAATGACTGATAATAACGTGACTCTGGAGCATGTACTGAAATGAGGCCGTGACTACTGGGGCACACCGGAGCGAATCGGTGCATCTTTTAGGTGCGACTGGATTCGAATCAGAGCGCGGTAGGTGACTGAAATGAGAAATGATTGAAATGATTTGAAATGTTTAGAAATGAGTTTAGAAATGTTTCAGAAATGAGAAATGATTGGTATCGAACTGACTTGATTCGATAGATTTGCGAATTGCGACTCGCTATGGCTGTCTACAGACGCATATTTCATAATTCCGACATGCTAGAAATGAAGCGACGTCTGCGTCGCGGTGGTTTCTCGGGTAACGCGAACGGTAACATAACGATAGTACGAGTGATATACATTGCGGTTACGTTGTGAAATGCGAGTGATTCGTAAGTTGAAATCACGGTTTAGTGACATGATATCGAAATGTAAAAACAAAGTCCGACGGGACCCTACCTGCGACAGCCAAGCCAGACGCGTGGTACGAAGCTACGAAAACGGTAACACGGACTTCGAAAGTCTTGAGCACGGAAACAACGAATACGGGAACTTGCGAGGCAAGAACTTGCGGACGCTGGTATTCGAATAGTCGGCCTAGTGACGTATATCGCGCACAGGAAACTGACAAGCACCACAGGTGAGCGGGCTGCTTAAATACCCCCCGGGCTCCTCCCATAAATTCAGGCCACCATACTGGCCTTCCTACATATATATATATATATATATATATATATATATATATTTTTTTTTTTTGTATATTGTTTTTTGTTTTTGTTTTTTATTTATTTATTTATTTATTTTTTTAATTGTTTTTTTTTTTTTTTTTTTTTTTCGACTGCGACAAAATGACGAGTCGGACTATGGAGTAGGAATGAAATGAGGCCAAGACAACTGGGGCGCGCCGGAACGAATCGGTGCATCTTGGATGCTACTGGATTCGAATCGGGGCGCGGTACGTGACAGTGAAATGAGTGAAATGATGAAATGAATGAAATGATTTGTCATGGTAGAGGCGCGTGCCATGACAGAGGCACGAGTCGATCATGTCGCGACTGCAACTGACAACGACCGGACTCCGGAGCATGTACTGAAATGTGGCCGAAAATTCCTGGGGCACGCCGTGACGAATCGTTGCATCATGGATGCGACTGGATTCGAATCGGAACGTGATTCGTGACAGTTGAAATGATTCCCATGACAGAGGAATGAATCGGTGAGCCGTAAACTACGACTGACAACGAAGCGGACTCTGGAGCATGTCCAGAAATGAGGCCGGGCCCTGGGGCACGCCGTAACGAATCGGTGCATCGAAGATGCGACTGGATTCGAACCGGAGCGCGGTAAGTGCAGGTGTAACATTTTGTTGCCATGACAGAGGCGCGAATCGATCATGCCGCTATAGCGACTGACTGCGAATCGGACTCTGGAGCATGTACTGAAATGTGGCCAATACCTGGGGCACGCCAAGACGAATCGGTGCATTTCCATGCGACTAAATTCGTAACGGAGCGTGATACGTGGCATGATAACCATGACTGAGGTACGAATCGGTGAGTCGAAAGCGACTGATAATGACGTGACTCTGGATCATGTACTGAAATGAGGCCGTGACTACTGGGGCACACCGGAGCGAATCGGTGCATCATTTAGATGCGACTGGATTCGAATCGGAGCGCGGTACGTGACTGAAATGAAAGAAATGATTCGAAATGGTTTGAAATGTTAGAAATGAATTTAGAAATGTTCAAAATGAGAAATGATTGATATCGACTGACGTGGTTCGATAAGGAATAGCGAACCGCTACGGCTGTTTGCTGACGCCTGGTAATAATTAGACATGCCTAAAACGAAGCGACATCTATATCGCTGTGCTTTTTTTTTTTCAGATAACGAGAAATAGTGACATGACGACAGTGTGAGTAATACACATGCGGTTACGTTCGTGAAATTTGCGAGTGATTCGTAATTCTGATATCACGGTTTAGTGACATGACATAAAAGTACGTAATAACAAAAATCCGAGGGGACCCTACCTGCGACAGCCCAGCCAGACGCGTGGTGCGAACGAATCGGTAAACGCGGACTTCAAAAACTCTCGGGCACGGAGATCACGAATGCGGGAACTTGTGAGCCAAGTATTTGCGAACGCTGAAATCGGAATAGTCGGCCTAGTGACGTATATCGCGCACAAGATACCGACAAGCACCACAGGTGAGTGGGCTGCTTAAATACCCCCCGGGCTCCTCCCATAAATTCAGGCCACCATACTGGCCTTCCTACATATATATATATATATATATATATATATATATATACACACACACACACATACAGACATATATATATATATATATATATATATTTATTTAGTTAAATACACTGAAACTAACTAACCTGCCTAATCTAGCTCAAGATATCTCCCTGTCCACGCCAACAACACTACACGTGGCCGCTATGTAAGCAGCCTTATATAGTGCGGGCGTGGATTTAGTCCCCCTGAGCCATGATTGGCCAAAGGCACCCTGCCTTTGACCAATTATGGCTCTCTCAGCAGAGTGCGCTGTGATTGGCCAAAACATGCAGGTCAGGTGCATGCTTTGGCCAATCATCAGACGCTAATGCACGGTGATCTTGCAGTGCATTATGGGGTGTTCCGCGGTGCTTGAATTTCCCGGTAACACTCCATAATGTTCGCTGTTCAGTGAAAACCCAATGTTCGTGTTGAACGTCGAGCTCATCCCTATTTGCCAGCCAGTCATTTGAGCTGACAAGCCAAGTTTCTGTTATTCCCACAAAATCCACATCCTCCTTGTGTAACAGCAGCTCTAGTTGTTCCATTTTGTTAGCTAGGATCCTGGCATTTGTGAACATGCCCCTTAGTTTTGTATGGGTGCATATTATTTTCTCATTAGGTTTGCTGAGGCTGCGATTTTGATCTGTCCACTCATTCACCATGGGATTAATTGTTATGGGTATAATATCACTAGTGCCTCTACTATTACCCTCTGTCCTACGCTCAATGCTGGCTCTCTATTCTTCTAAACCCTCCAACCAATACCTAGTTTAAAAGCCCCTCCAACTTCTCCAGCCACCTTTTTTTCCCAGCAGAGCTGCACCCCCCCATTAAGGTGCAGCCCATCCCTACTAAAGAGCCAGTAACCGACTGAGAAGTCAGCCCAGTTCTCCAAATACCGAAATCCCTCCTTCGTCCACCAGCTCCTCAGCCACTTGTTCAGTTCCCTAAGCTCCTGCTGCCTCTCTGGTGTGGCTCAAGGCACATGTAGTATTTCTTAGAAAACCACCTTGGAGGTCCTTCTCTTCAATCTATTCCCAAAGCCCCTGAAATAATTTTTTAGGACTCACCACCTTCCTCTCACTTTGTCATTGGTACCAACATGGACCATGACCGCTGGGTCTTCCCCAGCCCCACCCAATAATCTATCAACCCAATCCGTGATGTGCCGAACCCAAGCGCACGGTAAACAACATACCGTTTGGTGACTTCAGTCTTTGTGACAGATTGCCCTCTCTGTCCTCCTAATAACTGAGTCCCCTACTATTAGTACCTTCTAACTTTGCCCCCCTTTTTACTGGAGCAGTCATTCCCCTGGCAGCTAGGGAATGGCTCCTGCTCCAGCAATGCCACCCCTGAGCTGATATCTCCAACATCGTGCAACATGGCACTATTTGCTGGGGTGTACCAACTCAGGACTGGTCTCCCTAGTGCTCTTCCCTGTACCCCTCCTTCTAGCTGTCACCCAGTTACCTACCTTTGGCTCCTGTACCTCAACTTCTCCACCCCCTCTATACTGGCCCCATCCAGCACCTGCTGGGTAATGTCCAAGCACCTTTCCAGGTTGTTGATGCAGCGCAGTGTGGCCACCTTGTTTTCTAGATCCAGGATCTGGGCTTCCAGAGAAACAACTCGCTCACATCTGACACAGCAGTATCCGCCCTCAATTGGCTCATCAAGGAATGCATACATGGAGCAGAATATGCACTGGGTCGCATCATCAATCCTATTGGACATTTTAATATTTGTAATAAAGATTTATATTTTATGTAATTTTTGTGTTTGTCCTTTTTTTGTACCAATAAAGTCCAACATACAAGGTTTTTTTTTAAATATATATGTAGCAGTACCCCCATAGGGGCTGCTGAAAGTGTGGCCCACCTGTCACCCCTGCCCAGTCCGGTATTTACTTCCCAATCACCTTGGAGACAATGAACAGTCCATGTGTTTTTTTTTCTTCGTATTTTATTGAGGGAAATTAACTTGGATGGTGGGATCAATAGGAACTTCTATTATGCACTTTAGAGCTTTAGTCTCCTCCAGCACATCACTTGCTTGAAGACTGACACTTCTGCTGCACAACACTTGCTTGAAGGTGCAGCTAGCATATAGTTGGGCCCAACACCGACTAAGTCAGGCCTTTTCAACTGCCATTTGCAGGCAGGGACCGCGGCCCCCTTTAATGTAGCAACAAAAAGTAGGAAAGTCTTTAGTGCTAGCTGTCCTATGGTGACTCCCAGTCAGTCCTCATCAGGCCCTGCCAGCCCTTCTCGCTGCAGCTGTCCGACTCCAATGCCCATGACATCACAGTCCTTCCCGCTGGCTCTACACCCATCTCAGACTGCACACTACCAGTCCACTCCGGCATGCCTCCCCAGCTCTTCTGACTGTGATTGTCACTCACCAGCCCTCCTGGCTGCACTCCGGTGGTTCCCTCTTGATGACTTGCCCAGCAACACTAGCTCCTGTTCTCCTTGGTTCCTCACTGTGCCTCCTGTCCAGATCCTTCTTTGTTTCTTAGAAAGGCTCCGACTTGCACCCAAACCCCTAGGACCAAGGTCACCCACCCCCCCGGCTGGGGAGTTTCCTCATAGACCCCAACAACCTTGTGCTCCATCTCCAGTTCTTCCACCTGACAACTCCTCCCTAGCAAGACTGACCCTGGCTATATCAAGGATGCCTTCCCCCTGCCAATCCTAGTTGGGATTTGGTCAGGGCTCCACCTTTCTTCCCCTCCTCTCTTCTAGAATCCTCTAGAAGCCAGAGGGAGGTGACCGAAAAGTGATCCTATCTGTGAGTCACCACTCCCAGCCCACACAGATCAAAACAAACAGGCCTAGAGGAAGCTAGACCTGTCTAAATTTACCTGCACTCAACAAAAACCTACCTCTAGCACCTACCTAGATAGAGGGTGCTACATATATATATTTTCTAATTAACCTCTAAGTGTTTGTAAAATCTTACACCACAAAATGTACTCAGCCAATGAATGGTAACGATTCCATTTTTATTTTTCTACTGCTATCAATGGCCAACACGGTACAACACTTCATCCATGTCTTTGGTGAACTCTGATCACCTTACGTACTCAGGGATGTACAATTTCTATGGCCTGGGAAATGAAAATCTGGGTGCCGGGCAGGCAATTTTTTTTAATATTTAGCCCTGCTGCGGGCAATCAGCAGGATTTGCTTGTCAAATGGAAGCATGCGGGTGGCTAAGTTGCTGTCTGAATACTTCCACACATTCCCAGTAAAGTGCCCCACCCCACATGTGCACCCACTATGTATCCTGGGCTCTGCTGCCTATCTGCGGACCCGGGACCAGCATAGCGGGTGATGATGGGTAGAGGGGCGGGAGGAGAGAGGACACACATCCGCTCTCCACCCCTTCTTGTTCCTGACCTGGAAGCAACATGTATGAAATCACTTCCGGGTCCCTGTTAACAGTTTCCCAGCCATTAAGGCCAGGGAATAATGTAAATGCAGTGCGATGTGCATTGCATTAAATTCAGTGGAGCACAGGGGAGATATGAGAAGTCTTTTAGACCCTGAATGTCTCATTAAATAGAACCTGTCACCAAAAAATCATCACAGAGGGGACTTTTTGTCCTCTATGTGATGAAAAAAAATGTAAGTAAAAAAAAAAAAAGTTTTTTTAATTGTTCAAAATTAAAGTTACACCAAAACACATAAAATCTCTCCGCGAAAAATATCTTTGATGCCCCCGCCCCCATATACAAACTTATAAACATAAATGCACATGTTGTGGAGCCTACACCTGAAAACGTTGATTGCGATACACATTACATATCGCCGCACACGCCGGAATGAGTGCAATAATGCTATCACCAGACCTCCTCCACAACACTAAACTGATGACCTATAGGGAGCTTTTAAAGCATCGCCTATAGAAAATTTAAGGTACTGAAGTTCGTCACCATTTCACAGGTGCACACAAATTTAAAGTGGTTGTTAAAATGCTCCCATCTTCTCTGTTTTAGAAGTTCCTCTGTGTCTGTGTTATAGCATACATATGCTTATCTGTACTGATAACACACTGATCAGTTGCCTTTTCTCTCCTCTCCTCCAATGGGGGGGCGTGCACTGCAGCTGACGTCAGCCGGAGAGGAGAGGAGAGAGAAAGCTGAAGAGTCATGTGATCGCAGGGAGCCATGTGTTATCAGTACAGATAATCATATTTATGCTATAACACAGACACAGGGGAACTTCTTGTTCTCATACAAAGGGAATGGGGGCTTTTCAGGTTAAGTATGAGAGCAGCAGGGGCGGGGCTCAAAGAGAGGTGGGAGGGAGAGAACACAGGAGACACCGAGCAGGGCTGCAGATGATGTAGGTATGCACAGACTCCTGTGTCAGATCTCTGTAGCCATCATACAAGGGAGTCAGCATATAGGGGGAGGGCAGAACTAGGCAGGATCAGACAGGTATTTCAGGTGATACAAGGGACCAAATGACACACCACAAGCACTGTGCTGTATAACATGTTTAAGGGAACAGGATCGCTTTAAGGTTTGATATGTTGGGTATCTATTTACTCGGTGGAACCTCAGCTTTTATATTTTACCCCAAAAAATTGGGTAATTTATTGCATTTTTGTTTTACCGCTAAAATTAAGATAAGGGCGTTTTTGTTTTTACTGAAAATTTGCATTTTCTAGACTTTTGCGGTAATATCGTATGACAAAAAAAAATTGGAACTACCACTATTTTATATGCTCTTGAGTGCCTGCTTTCAGAAAATATATAATGTTTTGGGGGTTTTATGTAATCTTCAGACCTAAAATTATTTTTGAAACGTGTGCAAAAAAAAAAAAAGTCTGTCAGTGACATGTTCCTGTTCCTGCAGCGGCTCAGCGATCCGAGTCCTCTGTGTGACAGCAGTGCGGGGAGAAGTTCCCTGTACCGGCTGTCACTTTATGAAAAGAGCGCGGCCGTGCCATTCATTCACAGAGATCTGTCCTTTGCCGATGTCGGCTTGTAGTTTTCAATGAACTCCCACACCACTGCTGAGCTCTCTGGTAGATGATTGGTTCTTCCTGTCACTGTAACTGCCTTCCCGTATAATGTACAGGCAGACGGATTACACGGATAGTCTGCAGGAGTCCTGCATAGCACCAGCCATCAGCACATCATGGCTGTAATGCTTTCCAGGCTCCAAAAAAATAGGAAATTTAAAAAAAATGACCTGCAGAAAATGTGCATTTATTATTTTTATAAAAGGTTAACTTTTCCTTTAACGGAGCGGACACCGGAGAGTGATTTGTCTGCTCAGCATGCACTTGTACTGAGCACCCAAGTTATAAAAGCCCCCGACATTCCTAAAAGCACCTCAGATTTATATACGGTTTTGGTTAAAATTATTTTTTATTTCATCAGAACAAGTAGTTTGTCATAAGGGACAAGGAGATTATCAAAAGAGACAAGGAGATTGTCATGAGGGACAAGGAGATTGTCATGAGGGACAAGGAGATTGTCATAAGGGACTAGGAGATTATCAAAAGAGACAAGGAGATCATAAGAGACAAGGAGATCATAAGAGACAAGGAGATCATAAGAGACAAGGAGATCATAAGAGACAAGGAGATTATCATAAGAGACAAGGAGATTGTCATAAGGGACAAGGAGATTGGGACCCCAATTTAGTACCTCGGACAAGTGTTTTTTTTTTTTAAATGTTCACACCCCTGGAACTGTTTCTTCCATGAAGAAGATCAGCCATGGAGTATATCTGAGGTGTATATCAGGGTGTGCTTCTTCCCCACATGAGAGCTGTGATGTCCAGCAACATTGATATAGAAGAATTTTAAATGTAACAAAAAGCGGGACTTTTACTTACAGACCAGAGAGTTTGCCTGCTTAATGACCAGGCCATTTTTTGCAATACGGCACTACGTCGCTTTAACTGACAATTGTGCGGTCGTGTGATGCTGTAACCAAACAAAATTGACGTCCTTTTTTTCCCACAAATAGAGCTTTCTTTTGGTGGTATTTGATCACCTTTGCATTTTTTATTTTTTGCGCTATAAACAAAAAAAGAGCATCAATTTAAATAAAAAATATCGCTGTAATATCCCCAAAAATGTTTTTAAAAATCAAATTTCTTCATCAGTTTTGGCCAATATATGTTCTTCTACATATTTTGGTAAAACAAAAAACACAATAAGTGTATATTGATTGGTTTGTGCAACAGTTATAGCGTCTACAAACTATGGGATAGATTTATGGCATTTTTATATTATTTTTTTTTACTAGTAATGGTGGTGACCAGCAATTTTTAGTGGTACTGCAATATTGCGGCAGACAGATCGGACACTTATGACCAATTATTGGGACCACTGACATTTATACAGCGATCAGTGCTAAAAAAAAATACACTGATTCTTGTATAAATGTCACTGGCAGGGAAGGGGTTAACACTAGGGGGCGATCAAGGGGTTAACTGTGTTCCCTCGTTTGTGTTTCTAACTGTGGGGCGAAGGAACTGACTAGAGGAGGAGACATATCATTGTTCCTAGCTAGTAGGAGCAGGCGATCTGTCTCTCCTCAGAGAACAGGAATTTTTGTGTTTACACACACACACACACGTTCCTATTCTGGCTCTCGTGCGTGGCCGGCGGTCATCGCGACCACCGGCCACATGCATTGGCTCCCCCGCCATGCAGGGGGCGTGCGCCTGCTATAGGCATTTAAAGGGCCGACATACAGCTACGACGGCTCGCAGGATCGTGCGGACCTGCCACAGTATAATGACTGCGGCTTTTCGGCAAGTGGTTAACTAAACAGTTGGTTTAAAAAATTATACATGTTATTGAATAACAATATATTTAAAATGACATAAAGTAGTCAAATACATACATTTCATACACCATTGCTGCCTTTTGTGCTCAACATGTTTTGCTCAAGAGAGCTTCCTCAGGAGACTTATAGTGTAGTGAAGTTGATACTGAAAAAATAATGCGTAATTGAAAATATTCAACAATATTAACGATAAAATATTTTACAATGAAGTTATAATGAGTATATATTTGCATTTTACATTTCACAAAATTGCATGTAATTGTTATCAGGCTGAGAGAGAAGAGACCTACCGAATGCTTTAAAGTCAAATCTTAAATCAATTGATTCTGACAATTCTTCTAGATCCTGGGTCAAGGTGTCTCCGCAAGCGCGTATGACGTCACAACCACCGTCTTGGGTTCACGCATGCGCAGTAGCGCTATTATTACGTCCACGCCCCGCCGGTGACGTCAGACGCCACCGGGACAGGGAGAAGGTAAAGTTGTGGTGCTCGGCCACCATTTCTAATGGAGGATCTGTGAGAGAGAGGTTTTGTGCCTCTCCTCTCCCTCTTCATGACATCTAAATACCCCTCTGTACCTACTCTGTTGTTTACGAGTATACTTTTTTCAAACAATTTGTTGCTTTTAATCAGGGATGAGACGTGGGATCAACAGGTCATCATACTTTCTATGGAGAGGTTTATTTACCATCACTAGACAAGTTTTTGATTACTCCTATGGAGGGTTGATTGTTTGGCTCTTCATTTTGGTTGACTCTGTAGCTCCGTCTCATTCCATGCAATAATAATTCTTTATGAGGCATCATACATTATATAAATATTATACATATTTTTTCTTCTCCTCTTTAGGACTTTTTCTAGATTGTTTTTTGAGCCAACAAGTGTATATAGCAGTGGGGATTTCCACTGCTGTATGCTCTGTTTTGTGCCCCCCCCCCCTAATAGACACAAATATTGTCCTATTTAATCATATTAAAATACCTATCTTATACAGTTTTAGAAAATGTTCTTCTCCCTATGGTTGCAACGTGCCGCCTTGACCCAGGATCTAGAAGAATTGTCAGAATCAATTGACTCAAGATTTAACTTTAAAGCATTCGGTAGATCTCTTCTCTCCCAGCCTGATAACAATTACATGCAATTTTTTGAAATGTAAAACGCAAATATATACTCATTATAACTTCATTGTTGTAAAATATTTTATTGTAAATATTGTTTAATATTTCCAATTACAGATTCTTTTTTCAGTATCAACTTCATGCAGCACTAAAGTCGCCTGAGGAAGCTCTCTTGAGCGAAATATGTTGAGCACAAGTGGCTGCAATGGTGAATGAAATTTATGTATTTGACTACTTTTTGTCATTTTAAATATATTGTTATTCAATAAAGTTTATAATTTTTTAAACCAACTGTTTAGTTAATTGGCACCCTAAAAGTCCTACTATTTGATACCTTTAAAATCCTTAATTCGCTTTCTCATTACCCACACTCCTTTTCATTCATAGAGAAGACATTTCCCGCACTTAAGGCACTAATACACCTCGAGGGTTGTGTGGGATCCCTGATGTACAGGAAGACAGGATTTCAGTGAGGAACAATTCCCTCACTCAGGACAGGAAAGTGGATTCTCCCCCCGTGTGAGATCTCTGATGTCTGGAAAGATGAGACTTCTGTGAAAAACATTTCCCGCACTCAGGACAGGAATACGGCTTCTTCCCTGTGTGAGATCTCTGATGTGTGTAAAGATGGGACTTCACTGAAAAACATTTCCCGCACTCAGGACAAGAATACGGCTTCTCTCCTGTGTGAGATCTCTGATGTACATAAAGACTCGACTTGACTGAAAAACATTTCCCGCACTCAGGACAGGAATACGGCTTCTCCCCCGTGTGAGATCTCTGATGTTTGTATAGATTGTTCTTCTCTGAAAAACATTTGCTGCACTCAGGACAGGAATATGGCTGCTCCCCTGTGTGACATCTTTGATGTGCGGAAAGACTAGACGTCTGTGAAAAACATTTCCCGCACTCAGGACAAGAATACGGCTTCTCCCCTGTGTGAGATGTCTGATGTCTGTAAAGATTGGATATAGATGAAAAACTTTTCCTGCACTCAGTACAGGAATACGGCTTCTCCCCCGTGTGAGATCTCTGATGTGTGTAAAGATGGGACTTTACTGAAAAACATTTCCCGCACTCAGGACAGGAGTACGGCTTTTCCCCTGTGTGAGATCTTTTATGCACATTAAGATTGGATTTAGAACGGAAACACTTCCCGCACTCAGTACAGGAAAACCTCTTATCTGTTGGAAGGATGGCACCGTCCCTCACAGTCTGAGGTTCCTCAGGATAAGAGGAATACGATGGTCCATCTACACTGTGTGGTGCCGGATGGACATTTGAGGTAGTCGGGTTTTCTCCTGGACTATACTGTGTGATGTCCTCATCTTCTACTTTACAGTCTGGAGACAAAGTGAGACAATCCTCTGAGGTTTTCCTCATCTCCCGTCCATCTACTAAAATAGAAATAAAAAGATTATTACTAGACATGAGCAGATTGGTTCCCCTAAACCAGGACTCCGCCCACATCAGGCAGCTTTGTCTCTGAGGATCTTACAATTCCACCCTCAAGGTAACTAGTAAATGGGTTCTCTGAATCTCTTACCAGTTCATTTCTTTATTCATGGACCTTAGTCACAGAGTGAGGAAACAACGAGAACTGTCTTTTATAGGAGTTACAGTGATGAGGGGATTATAGGACGAGTGTCCCCACCGCCTCTATCACTCATTGCCATCTTCCCAACACAAGAAGTACTGCACTTCCTTATTTAGTCCATGATTTAGTCATGAATAACAGCAGGGCTGAGCCCCACCAGAGGTCAGAGAGTGAGGATGGGGGGAGAACAACCAAGATGAAGACTGGACTGATCCTGAAGACCACCATCATTGGGTTATTGTCTTCCTAACACAAGAAGTACTGCACTTCCTTATTTACAGAGGCATCTCCCTAATTTGGCAAATTAGGTGGTCGCCTCAGGCCTTGCACTTACAGTGCCTCACAGCCACCTAATTTGCCTACCATGTGTGTGGGAGAGAATGTCCCCTGGTTGGTGTCCCCAGACTGGCTGTAGGGAACACCAGGGCCATATTTCCTAACAATAGCTGCCTTCCCCTGAGCTCCCCTTTCACTCACTGTGCACAGCTACTAAAACACACTGCCCCATACACAACACACTCTGCCAATCAGAGATTACATTACAGCAGGGCTCTGCAGCCCTGTATCCAATGAGGCCGCTTCTGACATTGCCCGCCTCACGCACCATGTGTGCCTGGCTCTCCGTACTGTGTATGCAGCGAGTGCTCAGAGGAGCATGAAGTTGCCGGGAGGAGACCAGAGATGATGGGGGTGGTGTGCCCAAGACTGGACACAGGTGAAGCGTGCCATTGCTGCTCATTATCATAGTGGCTTTGTACAGCATTGTCTATGGGAGCTGTATAGTGTGTGCTGGGGGCAGACTCAATCTGTATTAGGACACACCTGAAGTGTGGATATGGGGTGGGCACTTCAACTTACTGCTCTCTCATCTATGAGCTATGTTGGCATGAAGAGTTATGTACAGCTTGGTGCACCACACCATTTACTTGCCACAGTGATGAAAAAATGTGCAAGCTCCAGTTCATGTTAGGAGTTTCTGCAGGGCAAAGGACTCTCTACTTACCCCCACATGAAGGAAAGGCGAGTATAAGCACAGTGGGAGAGTCATAACTGCACAGTCTCTGACCATCTCTTGTATCATGTCTGCACAGTCTCTGACCATCTCTTGGAATCATGTCCGCACAGTCTCTGACCATCTCTTGCATCATGTCCGCACAGTCTCTGACCATCTCTTGGAATCATGTCCGCACAGTCTCTGACCATCTCTTGTATCATGTCTGCACGGTCTCTGACCATCTCCTGTATCATGTCCGTACAGTCTCTGACCATCTCTTGTATCATGTCTGCACGGTCTCTGAATATCTCTTGTATCATGTCTGCACAGTCTCTGACCATCTCTTGTATCATGTCTGCACAGTCTCTGACCATCTCTTGTATCATGTCCGCACAGTCTCTGGCTATCTCTTGTATCATGTCCACACAGTCTCTAACCATTTCTTGTATTATGTCTGTAGTCTCTGGGGGGGGCTACAGAGGAGTCAAGTGCGGGAGCGCTGTCAGGACAGGGATCATGGGAGGAGTCAGATGTGTGTGGATTGTGGAGAGGAGAATTTAGGATGAAACCAGAGCCACCAAGCTGAAGCCCAGAGAGAACCATTTGACTGAGCCCTGCACGGTGCACCTGAGAGGAGATCAGTGACAGCCCTGCAAGGCCAGTCTGAGGGGGGGGTTCATTGATGTAAGGGGGGGAGTGAATACAGTAAGGTAAGGGAACACTGATATAAACGTTCCCCCTTATATTAATAACCCCACCCCCTCTACCTTAGTGCCTTAACTCTGTGGAATTTGGTCTGTGGTCACCAGAGCCTCCCCACATCACAGTTCCCGTTTGAACTCTGCGGACCCTGATGTAAAGGGGAACTCTAATGTAAAGGGGAATGCTGTGCACTCTGATATAATGTAATCTCTGATCACCAGAGCCCCCCTTACATCAGAGTTTGCCTTTATAAGAGAGTCTGCAGCATTCCCCTTTAAATCAAAGGTCCCCTTGCACTGTAAGGAGGAATCCTGCAGACTCTGATGTAAGGGGGAACTCTGTGCTGGCTGGGTTATATTACCTGACCTTCATGTAAATGGAGAAATATGGTTTTTGATTTTTATTGCTAGTTGCACCTGCACACATTTTACCTATATTTGTGTGCCTGTAATATTTATATATACACATACTCCAAGACTATGTTTAATGGTCTTTGATTAAAGAAGAATTGGTTAGAGAAAATTCTAGAAGCTGTGAATTCATAGTTCAAAGGATTTAAGGCTCCTAATATATGCAAATTATACAGTTAATTTTTATCACTTGATTTCGTTTTCCCATTATGGGTGTAAGGGTGGCCACATGTCCAAGTTTTGCCTTAGGCCTCACAAAGCCTAGAGCTGCTTCTGCTTATTTAGTCCATGATTTAGTCATGAATAACAGCGGGGCTGAGCCCCACCAGAGGTCAGAGAGTGAGGATGGGGGGAGAATAACCAAGATGAAGACTGGATTGATCCTGAAGACCACCATCATTGGGTTATTGACTCCTCCCTCATTATCACTTTCTGTTTAAGGTTCCAAAGTCTGAGGATGTTATCACATTATTATCAACATGTAAAAGTCTGTGCTCCAATCAAATCATCAGATATAAAATCTCCAGCTGGTAGAAAATGGGTGCAAAAGAAGTCAGGATTATCTCATGTATAACTTATAATATAGAATACAAAAGGTAGGACAATATTCATCAGAATGATGTAAGGTACCACACAGAGTATATAGTGCAGGGGTCAGGAGTATGTAATGTACAATATAAATTACACTGAGCAGAATTATAAACGCAACACTTTTGTGTTTGCCCCTATTATCATGAGCTGAACTCCAAGATCTATGACTTTTTCTATGTACACAAAAGGCCTATTTCTCTTAAATATTGTTCACAGATCTGTCTAAATCTGTGTTAGTAAGAACTTCTCCTTTGCCCAGATAATCACTCCACCTCACAGGTGTGCCATAGCAAGATGCTGATTAGACAGCATGATTATTGCACAGGTGTGCCACAGGCTGGCCACAATAAAAAGGCCACTTTAAAATGTGCAGTTTTATCACACAGCACAATGCCACAGATGTCGCAAGTTTTGAGGGAGCGTGCAGTTGGCATGCTGACTGCAGGAATGTCCACCAGAGCTGTTGCCCTTGAATTGAATGTTCATTTCTCCAGCATAAGCCGCCTCCAAAGGCGTTTAAGAGAACTAGGCAGTACATCCAACTGGGCCTCACAACTGCAGACCACGTGTAACCACACCAGCCAAGGACCTCTACATCCAGCATCTTCACCTCCAAGATAATCTGAGACCAGCCACCCGGACAGCTGCTGCAACAATCGGTTTGCATAACCAAAGAATTTGTGCATAAACTATCAGAAACCGTCTCAGGGAAGCCCATCTGCATGCTTGTCATCCTTATCGGGGTGGTCTCTACCTGACTGCAGTTTGTCATAACCGACTTGAGTGGGCAAATACAGGTATATGGGAAAGAGAAAGGTGGTGCTGCCCCTTAACTGAAGAGTGACCTTCAGAAGTGTATCACACTTCGCATCAGTGAGTGCAAGTGTGAAATTGATCCGCAATAGTGTAGTGTATTAAACCACTATAAATGCTTATAATAGCAAGTAAACTATAAAGTGCAATGTGCCAATATATCACCAAATGTGTGACAGCCCCACAAATATGACACAGGAGCTTGGCCCAGCACCACCACTCACCATATAGGACGTGAGGTGTAATAAGATGGCACCGCCTCAGACGACGTCCTATGATGAAACGCGTAAGCCGGAGCTTAGTCTGCACCCACGTCACTTCCGGTCTGTTTTTTTCCTGTCTGTGGAACGCACGCCAGTTTCATCCTCCTCTATTTTGTTGGTCGGGCATTAGATTTGCCCCGCTTGTTATACTGTGTGACTAATAAATATTTTTTAAATGGAGTCACACTATGAGTATCCATTTTTTTATGTCCATTTATATGAGGATACCCTGCGCCTAGTGTACCACGGATGGGTGATCGGTCTGGATATTTCTACTAAAGCAAATTTGATTACATGCACTTTACCCCTGCAGGGGTACAAAGATCTGGTGAGTGTGGAACCGAACGGGAGCACTACTGTCACCTCATCATTTTTGCTGCACTGGAGTCACGAATAAGTGTATGCACAGAGCACTTTGGACATCTGCACAAGTCACTTGGGAATATTGCATATATTTATACTAAAGACTAAACTTTTTATTACATATACATATTTTTTCACATGAGGACACTTTGGTTTGGCTTAATTATATATATATATATTTTTGTTTTTTGAGGATTATTTTTTAGAGGCGTATATATACTCTTTCATATACTCACAGGTTTTATTTGGAATTAACTGTATATTTGTGTAATTTTTGCACATTTCAGCACATAACTGTATATCTGTGTAATTTTTGCACATTCAGGTATAAGCTATGTCACACATTTGGTGATATATTGGCACATTGCACTTTATAGTTTATTTGCTATTATAAACACTTATAGTGGTTTAATACACTACACTATTGCGGATCAATTTCACACTTGCACTCACTGATGCGAAGTGTGATACACTTGTAAGGAAAACAGTGGAAACCGCCTGGCGCGCGCTCACGGGTGATTGCAAATGCCCATAGGCGATTATGCGCATGCTCGTGCGCGGAGGACAGCGTGCACATGCAGGAGCGCGTCCCTAGTGACAATAGGTGTCAGATGGCCTACTTAAAGAATGCCCTAACCACTGACCAGTGCTGACTGGTCTTCAGCTGTGCTCCTGATACCCCGAATCCTGTGTTTATCCTGTCTGGTACCCGTTGCTGACCTTGGCTCC
Organism: Aquarana catesbeiana; assembly: GCF_042186555.1. Lineage (NCBI taxonomy): Eukaryota > Metazoa > Chordata > Amphibia > Anura > Ranidae > Aquarana > Aquarana catesbeiana. The sequence continues at coordinate 3,594,703 of NW_027362661.1, read as the reverse complement.
CATTTGACTCTGCTATACCTGATCTCTGGCTCCTGATCCCGGCTTCCCATCTGACCTTGCTTCTGCCTGATGCCTTGGTACCTTGCTGCCCCTCTGCTACTGAACCTGGCTATCCTTGTGACCTTGCTCCTGTTCCCTGCTTGGCTCAGCAGTGCCATATGAGTGTCTGGGACTACAGTCCTGTGACCAGCTGCGACTTCCTGCTACAAGCTTCCGGGTCTTCAGCTGCAGGCACTCGTGTTCCTCCTGTCCCCCGGCTCCTTCTGTTCCATCCTCAGCGGGACCTGGGCTGGAGATACAAGAGAGGCCGACCTCGTCATTTCAGGCTCCCTTCAGGTACGTGACAACACTTCTGAAGGTCACTCTTCTGTTAAGGGGCAGCGCCACCTTCCTCTTTCCCATATCTCTGTATTTTAGTCGCTTCAATTTTTTTTGAGTGTTTCAGAGGAGGCAGCAGCCCAACATAATCCTAAGCCCGGAATCTTATTAACAACATACTTATTGAGTGGGCAAATGCTCGCATTCCATGGCATCTGGCACTTTGGAGAGGTGTTCTCTTCACGGATAAATCCCAGTTTTCACTGTACAGGGCAGATGGCAAACAACGTTTATGGCGTTATGTGGGCGAGCGGTTTGCTGATGTCAACGTTGTGGATGGAGTGGCCCATGGTGGCGGTGAGGTTATGGTATGGGCAGGCATATGCCATGGACAATGAATATAGGTGAATTTTATTGATGGAGATACCGTGGCGAGATCCTGAGGCCCATTGTTGTGCCATTCACCCACAACCATCTCCTCATGTTGCAGCATGATAATGCACGGCCCTATGGTGCAAGGATCTGTACACAATTCCTGGAAGCTGAAAACATCTCAGTTCTTGCATGGCCAGCATACTCACCAGACATGTCACCCATTGAGCATGTTTGGGATGCTCTGGATCGGCGTAAACGACAGGGTGTTCCAGTTCCTGTCAATATCTAGCAACTTTGCACAGTCATTGAAGAGGAATGGACCAACATTCCACAGGCCACAATCAACAATCTGATCAACTCTATGCCAAGGAGATGTGCTGCACTGCGTAAGGCAAATGGTGGTCACACCAGATAATGACTGGTTTTTGGACCCCCCCCCCCCCCCCAATACAGTAAAACTGCACATTTTAGAGTGGCCTTTTATTGTGGCCAGCCTAAGGCACACCTGTGCAATAATCATGCTGTCTAATCAGCATCTTGATATGCCACACCTGTGAGGTGGATGGATTATCTCAATAAAGGAGAAGTTCTCACTAACACAAATTTAGACAGATCTGTGAACAATATTTGAGAGAAATACGCCTTTTGTGTACATAGAAAAAGTCATAGATCTTTGAGTTCAGCTCATGATAAATAGGGGCAAACACGAAAGTGTTGCGTTTATAATTTTGCTCACTGTATATAGTGCAGGGGTCAGGAGTATGTAATGTACAATACAGATTATATAGTGTAATGATCAGGACTCATAATATTGGTATTCAGTAAGCCTAAATGTTTAAATGAGACAAGTTGCACATAGAGGAGTGTCCCACACCACTGCCTCCCAATTCATGAGACTGCACTAAGTGACTTGGGTCTGACACTATACAGACATATCCAGGTTCACTGATAAAAATCATGGGGCCCCCGTACAGCCTACCTGATGGGGCCCCCCTTCAGCCCCTCCCCAGTTCCCACCTTGAAATGAAGTGCAAGTTATATGGAATGTATTTATGTATTTTTTATTTTTTAGTAGTAATGGTGGCGATCAGCGACTTGACAGCGGGACATGCCAATGACATGATGTGCTGCAGACAGTGCCACCCATGCTGCCAATGTGCTGCCTGCACAGACAAGAGTGCCACCCCACCCATGCTGCCAATGCCATAATGTGTAGATGCTGCAGACAGATACAGTGTTCAATCATCATATAGCAGATCTTGAATCACCCCCAAGCAAGCACACACCTGTGTTAGCCCCACGAGCCACTTCCTCTCTGATCCTGCTGCTGCCTGGAGTCAGTCACAATTTCAAATGTCACCTGATTCCTCTGCCTCTGCCGTTCACCTCATTGCTTCTTCTCCAGTCTCACTGGCTCAGGCCGAGTGGATGAATCACTCCGCCAGGGAAGGCAATATGCAGGCCGGGACTTGAGCCAGCATGTGGAGCGGGCATGGAAGTGACATGTGCCCGAAATAGAAGAAATAGTCCCTCCCTCCACCCACAAGAACATCAATACGGAGTTACCCAAAAAGTAGAAAAAAATCTCAAATAAGTCAGTGCGGAGCCCAGGGGGTGCTTGCTGAGAGACTTTTTTTTTATTTTTTATTATGCATTCTTTCATTCTCTGTCCAGATTGCCCGGGCCTAGTACACCAGGGCCAGCTGTACTGGCTTATCAGCAGCCCTGGATATATCGGTCCACCCAGCACAACCAGCAAGTAATCCTTGGAGAATTGTTGTTCTGTCAGAGATCTTCCTAGACCCAGGTATGGGACAGAGGACTCAAAGTACATACTCCAGGTGCCTAGGTTGAGTAACAACTATGGTAAAAATCAACATTTATTCCAGCTGAACCCCAGAATCTCCATAAATCCAGTCTAGATACATAAATTGTGTCTGCAGCACAGAGAAGGAAGATTATCTGAGAGAAATACAGAAATACAGGATAGGGAACACAGCTCAGGAAAGTGACCAGGGTATTACAGGCTGATGTCACCCAGTCCCCACCCTACTCTGGACCAATCAGTGAGCAGTATGGGTGGAGGAATGTATTTAGTGTTAATGACCCACCTGTGCTGATCTCTGTAGGAGTGTCCTCCTCTATAAATGTCCCCGTTATTCCATCCTCCTCCATAGACTGCTGATCATCCCTCACATATGTCTCTTCTTCTTCTGCTTTAACCTCAAATTCTATATCAATTGGATCTCCACTCTAAATCAAGAAAATGAAAGAAAATATCATCTGAAAACTATAAAGTCACATAAAAACATCCAATGTTCTAGATGCTCTGTCCCACCAACCTTGTAACAGTGAGGGATGGTGTGATCTTCCTGTGTGGAATCCCGGGAATACAGAGGACAGGGACATTTCTCTGGTGGGTTCCTGGTATTAGGTGGCTCCATCATATCCTTGTGTCTGTCTGAAAACTCCTCCATCACTCCATACTCCTCATCCTCCTCTTTATACTCTTCTTTAACAACAATATTATAATCCTCGAGGTTTCCACTCTGAATATATGATAAAAAACATTCATTGTAACAAATATGCTGTATATAAATCATAACTATCAATAATTGTCAATCATCTACCTGATGATGGTGAGGGATGGTGTGACCTTCCTGTGTGGAATCCCGGGAATACAGAGGACGGGGACATCTCTCTGGTGGGTTTCTGTAGCTGGATGACTCCACCATGGTGTCCTGGTACAGATTTTTGCGAAACTCTGTTCCCGCCATTGCCCCATCCTCATCATCCTCCTCTTTTATCTCTTCTTTAACTTCAACTTTAGAATCTCTCAGGTTTCCACTCTGAATATATAATAAAAATGATATAAATTGTAACAATGCAGATAATGTACAGATCCTAATGATACTATCAGTGATTGTTCCTCATCTACCTGATGATGATGAGGGATGGTGTGATCTTCCTGTGTGGAATCCCGGGAATACAGAGGACGGGGACATCTCTCTGGTGGGTTCCCATTACTGGATCCATCTGTAGGAAACACACACACTGACTGAATACATTGTTTCTATGTGTTTATCAGATGATGGGGGATCTAGGTGGACCCTCCGTACTGCTCTCTCCTTTACAATAAAGTCTCCTCTTACCCGGTGATGTGAGGGGCAGCTGATTGTTCATCATGACGTCCTTGTAGAGATCCTTGTGTCCTTCTAAATATTCCCACTCCTCCATGGAGAAATAGACAGTGACATCCTGACACCTTATAGGAACCTGACACACACAATGATACAGTCACCATCCAGACACATCCCTTGTCTGTTACTGGATAATGTCCCAGAATTCCCAGCACCGCTCACCTCTCCTCCATGATCTCTCTGGTGACTTCTAGAATCTTCTTTTTATTTCTCTATTCTATCAGGGAGGGAGGTGAAGGCAATGTGATGGTCATATGATCTCCAGACTTCACAGGAGGAAAACTCAAGATCTGAACACAAATACTAAAATCAAATGATATTCCCAGAATCCTCCTCACCTCACCATTCAAGTCTCCATTTTATTAAAGCCCCACTTCAGACTGAGCTACAATTTACCCACACAGGACCCCCACACTATGCAGGTTAAAAGCTTGTAGCAGGCATTTTGACATCATTACATACAATGCAGGACCAACAGTTCCACTTTGCTAGTGAGAATGCCAAGGATCCGCCCACATCCTAAGATCATCAGGAAAAAACCCAGATGGAGGGACATTGGGAGGAGAAGCTTTGAGGTCAGTGTGATGTCATAGGACATATAGACTCTGGATGGAGGGACATTTGGATGGGGAGATTTGAGGGGTCCTCTATATGAGGCTCCCATGCAAACCACATCATTGTTCCTGGGTGTGTCCTACCTCTCCTAAACTGAAGAGTGAACTTTGCCCTTTACCATACAGAAATCTGTCAGGAATCTGTGAAAGTAAGCTCTCATGTGATCAGGTGATGTGCGGAGGAACGGAGTGTAAATAGCAGACAATGGTGGGGATGGATTTTGCTGAGTGCTGGTGCCAAGTTTCCACCCCCCAGGATCACTGCAGGTGTGGAGAAAAGCTGTGTAAGACGATATGGAAGAGAGATGAGGAGGAGATCCAGGAATCAGGATAAAGGTCAGGACAAGCAACAGACGAGCGCATCCAAGAGATGAAGCCGGGGTCACTACACAGAAAATCAATCCAAGGAAACAACAGGCAGGACGAGGAATAGCAAGAAGGAGCTCAGAGACAAATGAGAATATTGCTCAGGCAATGGGAGATTATCTCAGCATGACTTACATAATGAAGGAGATGAGGGGGAGGGGAGGAAGTCACTTAAGGCAGGGCTTGACAAATTTAGTTGAATCTAGGAGTTAGGGATGAGCCGAACACCCCCCTGTTCGGTTCGCACCAGAACATGCGAACAGAAAAAAAGTTTGTTCGAACACGCGAACACCGTTAAAGTCTATGGGACACAAACATGAATAATCAAAAGTGCTAATTTTAAAGGCTTATATGCAAGTTATTGTCATAAAAAGTGTTTGGGGACCCGGGTCCTGCCCCAGGGGACATGGATCAATGCAAAAAAAAGTTTTAAAAACGACCGATTTTTCAGGAGCAGTGATTTTAATAATACCCCCAAAACACCTTGTCCCCATGTTGATGAGGACAAGGGCCTCATCCCCACAACCCTGACCAGTGGTTGTGGGGGTCTGCGGGCGGGGGGCTTATCGGAATCTGGAAGCCCCCTTTAACAAGGGGACCCCCAGATCCCAGCCCCCCCCTGTGTGAAATGGTAAGGGCCTACCATTTCACTAAAAAACTGTCAAAAATGTTAAAAATGACAAGAGACAGTTTTTGACAATTCATTTATTTAAATGCTTCTTCTTTCTTCTATCTTCCTTCATCTTCTTCTTCTTCTGGTTCTTCCTCCGGCGTTCTCGTCCAGCATCTCTTCCGCGGCGTCTTCTATCTTCTTCTCCTCGGGCCGCTCCGCACCCATGGCATGGGGGGAGGCTCCCGCTCTTCTCTTCATCTTCTTCTCTTCTTCATCTTCCTTTCTTCTTCTCTTCTTCATTTTCTTCTCCAGGCCGCTCCGCATCCATGCTGGCATGGAGGGAGGCTCCCGCTGTATGACGGCGTCTCCTCGTCTGATGGTTCTTAAATAACCAGTGACCCCGCCCCCCTCTGACGCACGGTGACTTGACGGGACTTCCCTGTGATGTCACGGGGAATGCCACAGGGAAGTCCCGTCATGTCCCGTGCGCCAGACGGGGGCGGGGTCCGTCACACAGTGGGAGCCTCCCTCCATGCCAGCATGGATGCGGAGCGTCCCGGAGAAGAAAATGAAGAAGAGAAGAAAAGAAGAGGATGAAGAGAAGAGCGGGAGCCTCCCCCCATGCCATGGGTGCGGAGCGGCCCGAGGAGAAGAAGATAGAAGACGCCGCGGAGGAGATGCTGGACGAGAACGCCGGAGGAAGAACCAGAAGAACCAGAAGAAGAATAAGAAGATGAAGGAAGATAGGAGAAAGAAGAAAGAAGAAGCATTAAATAAAGGAATTGTCAAAAACGGTCTCTTGTCATTTTTATCATTTTTGACAGTTTTTTAGTGAAATGGTAGGGGTACTTGTACCCCCTTACCATTTAACACAGGGGGGGCGGGATCTGGGGGTCCCCTTGTTAAAGGGGGCTTCCAGATTCCGATAAGCCCTCTGCCCGCAGACCCCCACAACCACCGGCAAGGGTTGTGGGGATGAGGTCCTTGTCCTCATCAACATGGGGACAAGGTGTTTTGGGGGGCTACCCCAAAGCACCCTCCCAATGTTGAGGGCATGTGGCCTGGTACGGTTCAGGAGGGGGGGCGGTCTCTCGTCCCCCCCTCTTTTCCTGCGGCCTGCCAGGTTGCGTGCTCGGATAAGCGTCTGGTATGGATTTTTGGGAGGACCCCACGCCTTTTTTTTTGGGGGGGGGCGGGGTTCCCCTTAAAATCCATACCAGACCTGAAGGGTCTGGTATGGAATTTAGGGGGACCCCCACGTCATTTTTTTTTTAAATTTTGGCCGGGGTTCCCCTTAATATCCATACCAGACCTGAAGGGCCTGGTATGGAATTTAGGGGGACCCCCACGTCATTTTTTTTTAAATTATGGTTCGGGGTTCCCCTGTGGGGAATTTCCATGCTGTTTTTATCAATGAACTTCTATGTGTATTGTCGAACCGGCAATGCAATAGCCGGGAGTAGTTTTAAATGGCTTTTTTCCTTTCAAATGTCATTTTGCTGTCAGACTGTTCTAAACACGGGAAACATGCGCCCCTTTACAGGCATACTATAGACACCCCCCAGCTATGAAATTTAAAGGGATATTACACTTTTATTGTTTGACTTTAAGCATTATTAAAATCACTGCTCCTGAAAAAACGGACGTTTTTAAAACTTTTTTTTGCATTGATACATGTCCCATGGGGCAGGACCCAGGTCCACAAAATTTTTTATGACAATAGCTTGCATATAAGCCTTTAAAATTAGCAGTTTTGATTTCTCCCATAGACTTTTAAAGGGTGTTCCGCGACATTCGAATTTGCCGCAAACACCCCAAATTGTTCGCTGTTCGGCGAACTTGCGAACAGCCAATGTTCGAGTCGAACATGCTCATCCCTACTAGGAGTCAGCTAAAAAAATTAGGAGACAGTTTTTTTTAAGGGAAGTGTGGGTTATCAGCGCCAGGGGAATGGCAAGTAGTTTGTGAAGTGCAGAATGCAGGACTTGGGGTCCAGGACATGTAGTGCAGGGTGCAGAATGTAGGACATTGGGTGCAGGGTACCAGAGAAGGGTGTAGGTCACCGCAGGGCATGGGGTGCTGGAGAAGGGTACAGAATGCAGGAAATGGGGTACAGGGTGCAGAACATGAGACATGGGGTACAGGGTACCAGAGGGAGGTGTAGATCACTGCAGCACATGGGATGCAGGAGTAAGGTGCAGAACGTAGAACATGGAGTGCAAGGTGCAGGAGAAGGGTGCAGGACATGTGGTGCAGGGTACATAATGCAGGACATGGGGTTCAGGGTAACAGAGAAGGGTGTAGGTCACTGCAGAACATGGGATGCAGGAGAAGGGTGCAGAATGCAGGACATGGGGTTCAGGGGAAGGGTACAGTGTGCAGAATGCAAGACATAGGGACCAGGGTGTATAATGCAGGACATGTGGTGCAAGGTGCAGAACACGACATGGGGTACAGGGTACTGGAGAACCAGAGAAGGGTGCAGGTCCCTGCAGAACATGGGGTACAGGGTACCGAAGGGTGCAGGTCACTGCAGGGGAAGGGTACAGTGATCAGAATGCAGGACATGTGGTACAGAACACAGAACAAAGCGTGCATGACATGAGGTGTAGAATATGGGGTGTTGGGTGGAAAACATGGGTTGCAGAACTTAGGATATGGGCTGTAAGAGAAAGGTGCAGAATGCAGGACATGGAGTGTAGGACAGTAATCCAATCCCCCCTCCCCTGTGTCCTCCTGCATGTCCTGTACATCTCCCCCAGCAGTGTGTGAGAGCAGAGTGGATGGAGAGGACATCTTGTGTACATAAAGCAGCATGTCCCTCCCTGGCTGGTTTCTTAGCTGGCTGCTTTGCAGGCTTGTCCTGGTTACTCCTGTAAGGAATCTGTAGTCCTGTTTCTCAGCACCTTGTGGGGATCTTTGTGGCAGTGCCGAGGTGGCGCCATGTTGGAGATTCGGTCCCGCTCCTTCCTCTCTGTTCTGCCAGAGGGCTCTGCAGGGACACAGGCAGCTGTGGGTGGAAGCAGGAGCCGATGGTGACAGTAATGCGGCCGCAGAAAGGAGAAAGATCGGCAGCGGGAGCTCAGTGAGATGAGTCCTCTCATCCCGCTGTCCTGTCCAGTCCACCCCTCACTTCACAGGTCGGGTGTCATCATCTCCTCCTCCTCCCCTCACCCTCCCGCCTGGCCCCGCTCCGAGCCACATTCCTGTCTGAATAATGTGTCCGGGTTTCAGGCAGAAAAATTATTCAGACCAACAGTGAGAATGGGCTGACAAGAGCCCAGGCGCCAGGACGCCATGTCTAGTCACCATGGTGACCTGGGATTTGTTGAGCCCTGACTTAAGGTGACCATAGAGACATGGAAATTCAGCTGGTTCAGCAGGGATCGGTCACATTTCCATCCATGTGTGGTCACTGCCGGATAAAAGTCACTCCATCAGCGGCTGCAGCCAATAGCTGATAAAACTGAACCATGTATGGCCAACTTTGGAAGGAAGATATATTAATCATCAACTGATCCCCCTGAAGGGGTTAATCTGCGTATTACCTCCTCTGCCGCCAGATCCAGCAATGTCTCCTCTACTTCCTATGGAGCGTCCTGTTTGTAACTGACATCACTTCCTGTCTTCCATAGAGACTTCCTGTCTGGGTAGAGGTGAGATCACCATCTTGTGGAGATCAGAGGAACAGCAGCCCTGAGATACATCTTGTAGTGTGAACACGGCCTTGTGCTGTGTGTGTATGTACTGTATATCCTTATAGATGGGGTCATCTCCACTCCCACCAAGGGGGATGGAAATATATATACCCCTCACAATTCCTCCTCTTTCAGACAAACTGCAGGAACAGTCTTTCCCCGTGCAAGCAGCAATGATACACAGCCAAAAAAACGCCACTCCACTATCTTATTACAGATTACCAAAGAAGAAGAAAGAAACAAACAAAAGAAATGTCACAGGAGAGGCAAACAACGAAGAGGAGGATGAAGATGTAGGTCCCTTGAACAGAAGATATCCACAGAGGAACAGAAAATAGACTCTGATGTGTCCTGTATCTCCACAGTTGTGAATTTGGCAGATATACAGTTATCTGAGTACGAGGTCTCTTTAATGTCTCGGGGTCTCTCCTTTTCACCCACCTATCACTTCAATGTCTTTGATACTATTTTAGACATAAATAGACTTATACGTAATCATTTATTAACTGCTTCAGCCCCGGGAGATTTTACCCCTTTCCTGACCAGAGCACTTTTTGCGATTCGGCACTGCGTCGCTTTAACTGACAATTGCGCGGCCGTGCAACATTGCACCCAAACAAAATTGACGTCCTTTTTTTCCCACAAATAGAGCTTTCTTTTGGTGGTATTTGATCACCTCTGTGGTTTTTATTTTTTGCGCTATAAACAAAAAAGGAGCGACAAATTTGAAAAAAAAAGCATTTTTTTTTACTTTTTGCTATAATACATATCTCCAAAAAATATATAAAAAAACATTTTTTTCCCTCAGTTTAGTGCGATATGTATTCTTCTACATATATTTGGTAAAAAAAAAAAAAAAATGCAAAAAGCGTATATTGACTGGTTTGTGCAAAAGTTATAGCGTCTACAAAATAGGGGATAGATTTATGGCATTTTTATTATTACTTTTTTTATTAGTAATGGCGGCGATCTGCGATTTTTATCATGACTGCGACATTATGGCGGACACATCGGACACTTTTGACACTGTTTTGGGACCATTGTCATTTATATAGCGATCAGTGCTATAAAAATGCATTGATTACTGTGTAAATGACACTGGCAGGGAAGGGGTTAAACACTAGGGGCGATCAAGGGGTTAAGTGTGTCCTAGGGAGTGATTCTAACTGTGGGGGGATGGGCTTCCACTGACATGACAGCGATCACTGCTCCAGATGACGGAGCAGTAGATCCCTGTTATGTCACTAGGCAGAACAGGGAAATACCTTGTTTACATAGGCATCTCCCCATTCTGCCGCTCCATGACACGATCGCGGGACACCAGTCGGACATCGAGTCAGCTGAACCTGTGGGCACGGTCACGCTGTACGCGGTGAGTGGGCCCACTAGCCCGCCAATTAAAGGGGATGTACAGGTGCGCCCATTTGCCCACCGCTGCCATTGTGCCGACTTATGGTATATCGGCGTTCAGCGGTCAACAAGTGGTTAAGGAAACATTTTCAGAAGGAGGGAGATGAACGGGAAGAGACCTGTTTTTTCAGGAGCAATGATTTTAATAATGCTTAAAGTGAAAAAATAAAAGTGTAATATTCCTTTAAATATCGTACCTGGGGGGTGTCTATAGTATGCCTGTAAAGTGGTGCATTTTTCCCGTGCTTAGAACAGTCCCTGCACAAAATGACATTTCTAAAGGAATAAAAGGCATTTAAAACTGCTTGCAGCTGTAATGTAATGTCCCCCCCCCCCCCCCCCCCCCTCAGCCCATTACCAGGCCCTTTAGGTCTGGTTTGGATATTAAGGGGAACCCCGCACCCAAATAAAAAAAAAGGCGTGGGGCCCCCAGGCCCTATATATGCTGAACAGCAGTATACAGGCGGTCCCCGGGTTACAAACAAGATAGGGACTGTAGGTTTGTTGTTAAGTTGAATCTGTTTGTAATTTGGAACAGGTACATTTTGTAAGTGTAGTTCCAGCCCAAAAATCTATTTTTAAGCTTTTTGGAAAACACAGGGAAGGGTTATCATCACCCCTGTAACTTTTTTTTGCTGTCTGTGCCCCTGTTCAGAAGATTTCCCCTTACTTTCTGTCCCAATAACAATTGGATTTTGAAAATTTTTGGGTTATTAGTAGGGTTGTCCCGATACCGATACTAGTATCGGTATCGGCACCGATACCGAGCATTTGCCCAAGTACTTGTACTCGGGCAAATGCTCCCGATGCCTCCCCCGATACCTAGACTGTCAGCTGTGATCGGCGCGTGGGGGAGTTACAAGATTCTCCCCCAGCGGCTTTCACCAGCTTTAGTGACAGACAGCGGTGATCGCTCACAGCTGACTGTCACTGCATCCTCCTCCGTGCCCCCTCCTTTCCTCTGTCCTTCTCAGCTGTCCCCTCCGTTCTGCTCTTATCTGTCCTTATCTGTCCCTCTCCGCTGTCCCCTCGTTCTGCTCTTATCTGTCCCCTCCGTTCTCCCCTTCAGTTCCTCCGTCCTCCCCCTCCTTCCTTTGTGTATGGATAGAGTCAGCTGACTCTGTCCATTCACATAACTGAAACATTGTAATCTTCTGTGATTACGATGTGTCAGTTTATGAATGGAGAGAAGCTGCGGTCTTCTCTCCATTCATTGTCAGTGCAGCTGACGCTGCAGAGAAAGGGACTGGGGATTCTCTATCCTCTGTCTCTTTCTCTGTCTCAAGGGGGAGATATCAGAGGTCTGTTAAGACCCCTGATATCTCACCAAAGCCCCCCAAAAGGGCTGATTAAAAAAAAAAAAAAAAACAATAAAGAATAAAAGAAATATTATTGTAAAAAATAAAAATTGTAAAAAAAAAAAAATAACACACACATACAACGTTCACCCCCTCCCCCCCCCAAAAAAAAGCAAGCACTGTTTAAAAAAAAAAAAAAAAAATGAAAAAAAAAACACTGTCACGTGACATTAAAAAAAAAAGTATCGGTAATCGGTATCGGCGAGTACTTGAAACAAAGTATCGGTACTTGTACTCGGTCCTAAAAAAGTGGTATCGGGACAACCCTAGTTATTAGGGAAACAAGGATTGGTGATAAAGCATCAGTGGAGACACCTTTTCCCATATTAACTCTTACAGGAGAGAATTTCCCTTCCTAGGGGTAGATTTCATCTCACTTCCTGTTGTCTACCTCCGTTTGTAAGTAGAAGTCATTTGTAAGTCCGATGTTTGAAAATAGGGAACTGCCTGTATATACAATACGGCCTGTCCTATACACTCTGTGGAAAATTGGGCCTTAGGTGTTGTTGGTACCAGAACACTGTAAGCCCTCACAGTTACTCTTGGTGGGTGCTGGAACAGGCCCTGTTGTCAAATATTATATCAAGAATTGTAATTACATGCCCCTGTTAATTAGGGACAGAAAAATTGGGCCTTAGGCGGTGACACAACACTGTAAAGCCTCACAGATGCTTTTGTTGAGCGCAGAAACAGGTCCTGCTGTGAAATATTAGATCAAAAATTGTAATTACGTGCCACTGTGAAACAGGGGCAAAAAAATTGGGCCTTAGGCAGTGGTGGTGGTGCCACAACACTGCAACCCCTCACAGATACTCTTGTTGAGCGCAGGAACGAGCCCTGCTGTTAAATATTTGATGAAATATTGTAATTACATGCCCCTGTTAAACAGGGGCAGAAAAATTGGGCCTTAGGAGTGGTGGTGGTGCCCCGAACTGAAAATATTATTAGAAGCTATCATCATGAATAGGAATATTCTAGTATCTGGATAAAGGGGGCCTTGAGAGGTAAGGAAGTCCTCTTCTTCCTCCAGCTGTTCTGCCTCAATTGCCCTGTCCATTATTCCACGCAGCGTGTGCTCCAACAGGAAAACAAGAGGGACAGTATCACTGATGCATGCACTGTCACTGCTCACCATCCTCATGGCCTCCTCAAATGGTGACAGGACAGTGCATGCATCCTTGATCAGTAGCCACAGGCAAGGCGATAAAAAACCAAGCTCCTCTGACCCTGTTCTGGTGCCATACTCACACAGGTACTCATTGATGGCCCTCTGCTGTGTGTGCAACCGCTGTCACAAATGAGGCGGTTCTTAGGCAAGTTGCATTCTCTTTGAATGTCAGACAGCCGAGCACTGGCATTATATGACCGTCAGAAATGACCACAGACTTTCCTGGCCTGCCTCAGGAGATCCTGTAAGCCTGGGTACCTGTTTAAGAACAGTTGCACCACCAAATTCAGGACGTGAGCCAAACAGGGAACATGGGTCAAGTGTCCCTGGCGGAGAGGAGGTTGGTGCCATTGTCGCATACAACCATTCCTGGCTGAAGTTGGCGTGGTGTCAACCACCTCTGAGCCTGCCCTTGCAGAGCTGACCGAATCTCTGCCCCAGTGTGGCTCCTGACCCCTAAGCAGGCCAACTCAAGCACCGCATGGCATCTTTTTGCCTGAGTGCTTGCGTAGCCCCTTGAACACCTATGGAGCACCACTGGTTCAGAGGAGAAATCTGCAGAGGAAGAGGCCATAGAGGAAGAAGAAGAGGAGGAGGTGGAGGAGAGAGCTGTGGCAGAATCATCACTAGCATTTTGGAAGCGTGGTGGCGGAACAAGCTCCAACAATACTGAACCCTATCCTGCATCCTTCCCAGCTGCCAGCAGAGTTACCCAGTGCACCGTGAAGGAAAGGTAATGGCCCTGTCCATGCCTGCTGGACCATAAGTCAGTAGTAATATGCACCTTACTGCTGACCGCCCTGTCCAACGAGGCTAAGACATTGCCTTCCACATGCTGGTAGAGAACCGGAATGGCCTTCCGTGAAAAGAAATGGCGTTTGGGAACCTGCCACTGAGGTACCCCACATTCCACAAATTCACAAAAGGGGGCAGAGTCTACCAGATGAAAAGGCAGCAGTTGCAGTGCTAGCAATTTGGCAAAGCTAGTATTCAGACGCTGAGCATGTGGATGGCTGGGACCGAATTTCTTTTTACGGTTTAGCAACTGGGGTAGGGAAATTTGCCTGCTAAAATCAGATGGAGGTGTACTGATAGCTGATTGGCTGCAAGTACTTGGGACACCTATTGCTATACCTTCATTCCTCTCCGGTTTCTGAGATGACTGGAGGTATAGTGGGGTTGGAGAACCCAGCTGATGAGGAGCAAGGAGAGGTCCGCCTTGTTCTTTGATGTGGGTCTTTTAAGTGCTGTTGCCAACGGACTGTATGGGAGGTCGTCATATGTGCCCAAGCACCTGCTGTTTTGGCCACGCTTGATACGCTTCAGACATATGTTGCAAACAGCAACGGTGTGATCTGCTGCACACTTGTCAAAAAAGGCACACACCAAAGAACTTTTCAAAATATGTGGAGAGTCAGCAGCGCCCTGCACCTGCTTAGCTCTGCGGTGTGATGCAGTAGGGTGGCTGCCCCTGGAGAGCATCCTACCTCGTTGGAGATGTGCCTCCTCCTCCCTTCTATCAGGCACCCAGGTTGAGTCAGGGACCTCATCATCCCCTCCCTCCTAGTCACTGGAGCAAACTTGGCAGTGTGCTGCAGCTGGGGGAACATGACTGCCAGTTTTTTTACCTTCTTGAGCACCCCCTCTCTCTAGGCTCACATTACTGCCTTCATCATCAACCTGGGTACCATCATCAGAGCCATCAAATCGCTGCACATCCTCCTGCAGCATGTACCTGACACTGTGGTCGAATAGTTCAGGAGACTCCTCCATGCATGATGGTGGGGCTAGGGAAGGAGTGACTGTTGACATGGAGCCGATGGAATATGCCACTTTGGCAGCTGCATTGGCAGGCAAACTACTCTGAGCCTGGGTGACAGAGGATGAGGACGGCGCTTTGTTATCCATTCCACCAACTCTTCTGCATGTTGTGGCTCAATAACATGGCCAGCTGCAGGAAAAAAGGACAAGCGTGCCCCACGGCCACGTGCTGAGGATGCACCATGTTCACGACCAGCACTGTTGACTGTAGACACAGAGCCTAATTGCCCTCTTTTAGTGGCCTGTGAGCGTCTGCCTCTCCTTGGTGGCCTTCCGGACATGCTGTAAATTTTGTTTAGCAAAAAAAAAACTACACTGCATTGTGTACTGTGTATACCACCAGGAAACTAGTAGCAACTGCACTAGGGGTGCACGGTACTGTGTACACCAACAGAAGTTTAATAACAACTATGTGTAAGATTGGGGTGATCAGACTCAAGCGGTAGGTGCGTTTCCAGTGAGTACGCCAGTCCAAAACTGTATTTTAAGGGCATGGTAGCCCACTTTTATTTAAGCAAATGAAAACAAAAGGTTCACAAAGACATCAGTATCCCATGCAGGGGGTTCCACCATTACTGTATCTTACAGACTCCAAATGCTTCAGCCTCCTGGCTTACGTTATTGCCGCATGGCTGCTTCAGGCCTGTAGCCTAGGCCTTAGGTCTGCTCCTGAGAACAAAACGAGTTTCCTAGAGTTAAGCTCTCTCCTAGCTTACTCCTGATCAGCGCCTTGCTGCTCTGTCACAAAGTACATCTGCCTCCTGCACACATGCATGCTCTGACTGCAACCATGCAGTCTGCAGAGGAATGGGAGTCCACCTGACTCCCATGAACAAACTTCCTGCCTGTGGGGTGGGGCCTTGAGCCATAGCCAGGTCACAACTAAATAGCCCAGCACACAGCTGTGCAATCAGCGTGCCTTTCTCTCCAAAATCTGGCATAAACCAGCAATCTTCTGAAGTAGCAGAATATTAGGTAGGATATTGGTAATGACTGCTGGACAATGAACTTCTGGTATGCGAGATTTATTCCATTCTTCTAGCCAGCAAGAATGGACACTCCTGGCCCGACTAATGTCTACACGCCAAGAAGTGCCCGATACAGACAATTCAGTGTACATATATCTTCCATCACATTACGTCACAAGCGAACAGACAATACATTTCCGTTATAAGACATTCTAACCTTTTAACCCTTTTAAGCAGTCAACCTACTCTTATGGGTGCAAAGCAGTTTAGCAAAGCAAATTCCTTTTGTACTCTTGCAAAGTTTGCAGGTTCTTGCTTTTGCGGTTTCCTTATCATTTTTGCAAATCAGCTTGACATTCTCTTAGCTATAGGAAAGTGTGCATCAGTGTGTTAAACACAGGTGTCTGTGTTAAGGGGGGTGAAATGGTGAATTCAGTGTCTTACCCACAGCCTGTAACGAATTTTACAGATCTCATAATATGTTCTTAGCATAGTGTATAGGAATGGCTCCTTAGCTGAAATTCTAAATCAGTCTTACTACACACATAACCATGACCATATAACCTAATCCCCATTCCTACTTCACTTCCACGTAGCATAGGGTCCCAATGCCACATATGGGTACACTGTATGTATTGTGTACACCACCAGAAAAGTAGTAGC
The DNA here is from genome assembly GCF_042186555.1 of Aquarana catesbeiana. Classification (NCBI taxonomy): domain Eukaryota; kingdom Metazoa; phylum Chordata; class Amphibia; order Anura; family Ranidae; genus Aquarana; species Aquarana catesbeiana. The sequence goes on along the minus strand of NW_027362661.1, from coordinate 3,578,131 downwards.
AACTGCAGTATGGGTGCACGGTACTGTGTACACCAACAGAAGTATAATAATAACTATAGGTGCATTGTATGTATTGTGTACACCACCAGGAAAGTAGTAGCAACTGCACTAGGGGTGCACAGTACTGTGTACACCAACAGAAGTTTAATAACAACTATGGGTGCACTGTATTGACCACCAGAAAAGTATGAGCAACTGTACTATGGGTGCACAGCACTGTATACTGTGTACACCACCCGAAGTATATTAGAAACAGTACACCAGGAACGGCCTGCAGTCAGATATAGCTAAACTGGATACAGTGGATATATATATACGAGAGTTGTGTGTATATATATTAAATACACTGCAGCTAACTGAATAACCTGCCTACAATAAGTATATTAGAAACAGTACACCAGGAACGGCCTGCAGTGAGATATAGCTAAACTGTATGCAGTTGATATATATACAAGACTATCTGTGTATATATACAGTGGGGACAGAAAGCATTCAGACCCCCTTAAATTTTTCACTCTTTGTTATATTGCAGCCATTTGCTAAAATCATTTAAGTTCATTTTTTTCCTCATTAATGTACACACAGCACCCCATATTGACAGAAAAACACAGAATTGTTGACATTTTTGCAGATTTATTAAAAAAGAAAAACTGAAATATCACATGGTCCTAAGTATTCAGACCCTTTGCTCAGTATTTAGTAGAAGCCCCTTTTGATCTAATACAGCCATGAGTCTTTTTTGAAAATATGCAACAAGTTTTTCACACCTGGTTTTGGGGATCCTCTGCCATTCCTCCTTGCAGATCCTCTCCAGTTCTGTCAGGTTGTATGGTAAACGTTGGTGGACAGCCATTTTTAGGTCTCAATTGGGTTTAAGTCAGGGCACTGGCTGGGCCATTCAAGAACAGTCACGGAGTTGTTGTGAAGCCACTCCTTCGTTATTTTAGCTGTGTGCTTAGGGTCATTGTCTTGTTGGATGTAAACCTTCGGCCCAGTCTGAGGTCCTGAGCACTCTGGAGAAAGTTTTCGTCCAGGATATCCCTGTACTTGGCCGCATTCATCTTTCCCTCGATTGCAACCAGTCGTCCTGTCACTGCAGCTTAAAAACACCCCCACAGCATGATGCTGCCACCACCATGCTTCACTGTTGGGACTGTATTGGACAGGTGATGAGCAGTGCCTGGTTTTCTCCACACATACAGCTTAGAATTAGGGCCAATAAGTTCTATCTTGGTCTCATCAGACCAGAGAATCTTATTTCTCACAATCTTGGAGTCCTTCAGGTGTTTTTTTTAGCAAACTCCATGCGGGCTTTCATGTGTCTTGCACTGAGGAGAGGCTTCCGTCAGGCCACTCTGCCATAAAGCCCCGACTGGTGGAGGGCTGCAGTGATGGTTGACTTTCTACAACTTTCTTCCATCTCCCGACTGCATCTCTGGAGCTCAGCCACAGTGATCTTTGGGTTCTTCTTTACCTGTCTCACCAAGGCTCTTCTCCCCCGATAGCTCAGTTTGCCGGACGGCCAGCTCTAGGAAGGGTTCTGGTCATCCAAAACGTCTTCCATTTAAGGATTATGGAGGCCACTGTGCACTGTAAGGTCTTATATAGACAGGTGTGTGGCTTTCCTAATCAAGTCCAATCAGTATAATCAAACACAGCTGGACTCAAATGAAGGTGTAGAACCATCTCAAGATTGATCAGAAGAAATGGACAGCACCTGAGTTAAATATATGAGTGTCACAGCAAAGGGTCTGAATACTTAGGACCATGTGATATTTCAGTTTTTCTTTTTTAATAAATCTGCAAAAATGTCATCAATTCTGTGTTTTTCTGTCAATATGGAGTGCATTAATGAGGAAAAAAATTAACTTAAATGATTTTAGCAAATGGCTGCAATATAACAAAAGTGAAAAATTTAAGGGGGTCTGAATACGTTCCATCCCCACTGTATATTAAATACACTGCAGCTAACTGAATCATAGTATATTAGAAACAGTACACCAGGAACAGCCTGCAGTGAGATCTAGCTAAACTGGATACAGTGGATATATATATATATATATATATATATATATATATACAGTGGAACTTCGGATTACGAGCATAATCCATTCCAGGAGAATGCTCGTAATCCAAAGTACTCGCATATCAAAGGGAGTTTCCCCAATGAAGTCAATGGAAACAAAAATAATTCATTCCGCATTGACTTCAATGGCATGCAATACCGCATGCGGCCAGAGGTGGGGGGGCACCGGAGAGCCTCGGAAACGGCCGGAAAGGCCCGAGGACACCTCTGCTGACCTCGTCAAACCTCTGAAAGACTCCGTTCCTGAGGTTTGCCGAGGTCAGCTGAGCTGTCCTCTGGCCTTTCCATGCATTTCCGAACAGCTCCGGCACCCCCACCTCAGGCCAAACGCGGTACTGGACACACGCTTTGCCCTGAATCGTGCTAGTTTTGCGAGACAACACAAAAATACAGTCCTTGTATTGCGAAACGCTTGTTAACCCCATTACTCGCAATCCGAGGTTCCACTGTATATATGAGACTATCTGTATATATAGATATTAAATACACTGCAGCTAACTGAATAACCTGCCTGCCTGCTCAATTTAATGAGACTCTCTCTCCGTCCACGCCAACAACACACTACATGAGGCCGACGTGCAGGCGGCCTTATATAGTGTGGGGGTGGACTTAGTCCCCCTGAACCATATTGGCCAATTATGGCTCTATTAGCTGAGGGTGCTGTAATTGGCCAGGGCATGCAGGTCATGATGCATGCTTTGGCCAATCATCATACAGCAATGCACTGCGCTCCCGCAGTGCATTATGAGCCGTTACACGCAGCTCGAATTTGGCACGAACGGCCCATAATGTTCAGTTTTCAACGAACGGGCAAACAGCCAATGTTCGAGTCGAACTCATGTTCAACTGGAACAGAAAGCTCATCCCTAGACATGGGGTCACATCTCTACAGGGGGTACAAGGGAGATACTGGGAGAGTATCCAGAATATCTCCCTTCCACCCCCTATCCAGATTAGGAGGTCTCAGATTAGGAGAGGGGGTGTCTGTAGGTCCTGGACTAGGGCAGCAGGTGTCTGAAGGCCTTGGACTATGAGAGGGGATCGTGGAGACCCTCTGAACTAGGAAAGAGGGTGCCTGAAGGACCTGCCAGCTTCAGGGAGAAAGCCTGGATCTAAAGCCTGGGCTGAGGAAGAGCCTGCCTCGGTCCTGGAGGATTGTGTTGCACTCCTATGAACCATTTCCAGCTGAGTGCAGACTGAAGCCCGCTGTCGGCTGACATCACAGAGCCGGTCCAGGCTGAGGAAAGATTGTAACCATATAGTCTGGATCCACGCATATGCTTGAACTGGCACCCGGCTCAGCCTCTCAGAGAGAGGTCCCGTTCCCTTCACAGCCCAGTGTTTCAGTGAGCGGGGGGCAGAGCAGAGAGCAAGAGACAGACAACCCCCAACTTTCAGCTCAGGAAGCTGTGAGAACGGAGCGATCGGCGGTGTTTGATTACTCGGTTCTCAGCCTTAGAGCCGGTGGGGGACAGATGCAGAATCCATCCAGGTAAGTATGATTCAAAAATAAAATTCAAATACTTCTCTTTTAATTATTCAACATCTCCTCTTTCCTGCTATCTGGCCCACATGACAATTAGGCTTATTCACATGAAGCATATCTATCCATTCCCAGTGTGATGGGCATGTACCATGTGGGGATACATGGTGTTCTGTTCATCTCTGTGCAGGCAGTCCAGTCAAAATCAATTGGGACGCAGCAGCTGCATGGATATAGTCGAATGTCAAAATATGACATGCATACAGGAAAGGATGCGTGTATCCAAACACACAGTGGTCACACTCCTGATTGGCTCCCGCTGCTGTCAATCACAGCCAGTGAGCCAATCAGGAGATGAAGTTGGCGGGGCTGAGCCATGGCTCCGTGTGTGAATGAACACACAGAGCCATGGCTCGGGAGCACACCTGCTTGGGTGCCCCCATAGCAAACTGCTTACTGTGGGGGCACCCAGCAGGAGGGAGGGGCCAGGGGCTGAGGGACCTAAGAATAGGAGAATCCAGGCTGCTCTGTGTAAAACCATTACACAGAGCAGGTAAGTATGACATGTTTGTTATTTAAAAAAACAAGACTGTAATATCACTTTAAGGTTAGCTGTATGTAGTAAAGGATATGCAATAGAATAGTTTTATTTTATTAAAAATGAGTATACTGAGGTTTGTACTGTTTGCATATGGCCCTTTAAGCCCCTCCCCCTGTTGGTGCAATCTGACCACACCCACAGTTTTGGTGCAGCGCCGCTATATTGCCACATACCATTTTTCTTGGGGGGGTGGGGGTGCAAAAAAAAAAAAGTAGCTACGCCACTGGGTAGAGGGGATGGAGGAGAGAGAGAGGACACACATCCGCTCTCCTCCATATCTTGTTCCTGACCCGGAAGTGACATGTATGACATCACTTCCGGGTCCCCGGTGACAGTTTCCTCGGCAATCAAGGCCGGGAAAGAATATAATGCAGTGTGATCTGTATTACATTACATTCAGTGGAGCACAGGGGAGATATTGGGGGGTCTTTTAGACCCTGGATGTCTCATTAAAGAGAACCTGTCACCAAAAAAATCATCACATAGGGGACTTTTTGTCGCCACATACCATTTTTCTTGGGGGGTGGGGGTGCAAAAAAAAAAAAAGTAGCTACGCCACTGGGTAGAGGGGAGGGAGGAGAGAGAGAGAGGACACACATCCGTTCTCCTCCATATCTTGTTCCTGACCCGGAAGTGACATGTATGACATCACTTCCGGGTCCCCGGTGACAGTTTCCTCGGCAATCAAGGCCGGGAAAGGATATAATGCAGTGTGATCTGTATTACATTACATTCAGTGGAGCACAGGGGAGACATTGGGGGGTCTTTTAGACCCTGGATGTCTCATTAAAGAGAACCTGTCACCAAAAAAATCATCACATAGGGGACTTTTTGTCCTCTATGTCAGTGTTTCTCAACCTTTTTTCAGTCAAGGCGCCCTCCAAAATTATGGACAGTCTTGAGGCACCCTCCAAAATTATGGACAGTCTGGAGGTGCCCCGAACTAATATGTAAAAACTATTCTAATAGTTCTACATAATGCAACAACATCCACACACGTAGGACACTCAACGTTATAAGTGATTTATTCTTCCAAAGCAAATACACTTTTGCAAACTGGTCCTGACTAGTATTCCAATGTTTCTCTTCTACCTCAGTTTTTCTCCATCACTCAGCTAATGAGACCCCCAAAGCTTATGGAGAGAGGCGGGGGAGGGTCACACAAGGATGATATTTAGGCAACCGACATCCTCCTTATCACCTCATGATGTCATTGATAGATAAAGAAGGCATCTCCATAGGGTGGTACTGTGGATGCTAATATAATAATCCTAGATTACAGACAAATTTAGACCAGTGGACTCAAAATGGACTTTATAGGCACCACAACACACCAAGTCATCTAAAAGTATATATCTTTATTTGTGCAAAACACAGAAAAGTTAAAAAGGACAAACAAAGTGAATTAAAAATCCTAACAAGAACAGTGAGTGCAACTACCACATACCGTTGTGCTCATAAGTTTACATACCCTGGCAGAATTTATGATTTCTTGGCCATTTTTCAGAGAATATGAATGATAACACAAACATTTCTTTCACCTATGGTAAGTACCATCGTATTGTGCGCCTTAAAAACAACCACACCATTTTTTTCCAGAGCAGCCTGTATTTCTCCTGAGGTTACCTGTGGGGTTTTTCTTTGTATCCTGAACAGTTCCTGTGGCAGTTGTGGCTGAAATCTTTCTTGATCTACCTGACAATGGCTTGGTATCAAGAGATCCCCACATTTTCCACTTCTTATTAAGTGACTGAACAGTACTGACTGGCATATTCAAGGCTTTGGATAAATTTTATATCCTTTTCAATCTTTGTAAAGTTTAATTACCTTGTTATGCAGGTCTTTTGACTTTTCTTTTCTACCTCCTCATGGCTCAGTGTCTAGCCTGCTTAGTGCATATGAGAGCTAACAAACTCATTGACTATTTATACACAGACACTAATTGTGGTTTAAAAAGCCACAAATGTGGGAAATTAACCTTTAATTGCCATTTAACCTGTGTGTGCCACCTTCTGTGTCTGTACCAAGGCCAAACATTCCAGGGTATGTAAACTTTTTATTAGGGTCATTTGGGTAGTTTCTGTTGTCACTATGATTTAAAAAGAGTAAACACAGTTGATTGATAATAAATGGCTTCAGCCAAACACTAACCATGAGTGAAAGAAATGTTTTTGTGTTATCATTCATATTCTCTGAAAAATGGCCAAGAAATCATAAATTCTGCCAGGGTATGTAAACTTATGAGCACAACTGTATACATCACCGTAAACCAAATATAGGCCAAACTTTTTGTGCCCCCTGAAATGAACTTTAGTGTGTTTTTTACAGAAATGTTGTGTTTCCTAGACTTTTGTGGTAATGTCATGACATAAAAAATTGGAACTACCGCTATTTTATTCTCTAGGGTGTCTGCTTTCAGAAAATATATCATGTTTTTTAACTCCTTCCCACCTTCCAATAGCAGAATGACCGGCAGGCAGGGGTTCCATTACCCTGAATGGACGTCGTGTGACATCCAGAAGAATAAGCCGCTCGGGTGCGTGGCGATCGGTGGTGTGGTGTGTCACTCTGAAAAACCTCATCTCCAATCCCGGTAAAGAGCCTATGATGTAGGCTCTTTACTATGTAATCAGCTGTGTCCAATCAAAGCTCATCACATGGTAACCAGGAAGTGCCGGTTATCGGCTTTCCTTTATTCATGCTGACAAGGTGCGAGTAGAGGAGAGCCAGTCAGCGGCTCTCCTGACAGGGGGGATCTGCACTGATATTCAGCATTGATTATCAGTACAGGACCATCAGTGATGACCACCTGTGCCCTACAAGTGATGCCAATCAGTGCCCATCAGGGATGCTTGTCAGTACCTCCTCATCAGTGCTGCATATTAGTGCCTCCTCATCAGTGAAGGAGAAAACTTACTTATTTACAACATTTTATAACAGAAATAAAGAAAAACTTTTTTTTTCAACATTTTCTGTCTCTTTTTATTTGTAACACAAAAAATAAAACCCCAGTGATGATCAAATACCACCCAAAGAAATCTCTATTTGTGGGGGAAAAAAAGATAAAAATGTAATTTGGGTATAGTGTTACATGACTGAGCAATTGTCATTTAAAGTGTGAGAGTGCTGAAAGATGAAAATTGGCCTGGGCAGGAAGAGGGTGAAAGTGTCTGGTATTGAAGGGGTTAAACATGTGAGCCAAAAAAAAAAAAATGCAAAAAATGAGCACTGGCAGTGAAAGGGTTAAAAGGAAACGTTCACCTTCGGGAAGATGTTACGTGTTCCTGTTCCTGCAGCGGCTCAGCGATCCGAGTCCTCTGTGTGGCAGCAGTGTGGGGAGAAGTTCCCTGTACCGGCTGTCACTTTATGAAAAGAGTGCAGCCGTGCCATTCATTCACAGAGTTCTCTCCTTTGCCGATGTCGGCGTGTAGTTTTCAATGAACTCCCACACCACTGCTGAGCTCTCTGGTAGATGAGGGACAAGGAGATTGTCATAAGGGACAAGGAGATTGGGACCCCGATTTAGTCCCTTGGAGTCGTTTTTTCAAAAAATGTCCACACCCCTGGAACTGTTTCTTACCTGATGAAGATCAGCCATTGAGTATATTTGAGGTGTATATCAGGGTGTGCTTCTTCCCCACATGAGAGCTGTGATGTCCAGCAACATTCACATAGAAGACATTTCCCACACTCAAGGCACTAATACACCTCGAGGGTTGTGTGGGATCCCTGATGTACAGGAAGACAGGACTTCAGTGAGGAACAATTCCCTCACTCAGGACAGGAAAGTGGCTTCTCCCCTGTGTGAGATCTCTGATGTGTGTGAAGACTGGACTTCTGTGAAAAACATTTCCCACACTCAGGACAGGAATAGGGCTTCTCCCCCGTGTGCAATCTCTGATGTGTGTAAAGATGGGACTTCTGTGAAAAAAATTTCCCACACTCAGGACAAGAATGTGGCTTCTCCCCCGTGTGAGATCTCTGATGTCTGTAAAGATGTGACTTCACTGAAAAACATTTCCCACACTCAGGACAGGAATACGGTTTCTGCCCCGTGTGAGATCGCTGATGTGTGTTAAGATCGCCCTTCTGTGAAAAACATTTCCTGCACTCAGGACAGGAATATGGCTTCTCTCCTTTGTGAGAACTTTTATGCCTATTAAGATTGTATTTAGAATGGAAACACTTCCCGCACACAGTACAGGAAAGCCTCTTATCTGTTGGAAGGACAGCACCGTCCCTCACAGTCTGAGGTTCCTCAGGATAAGAGGAATACGATGGTCCATCTACACTGTGTGGTGCCGGATGGACATTTGAGGTAGTCGGGTTTTCTCCTGGACTATACTGTGTGATGTCCTCATCTTCTACTTTACAGTCTGGAGACAAAGTGAGACAATCCTCTGAGGTTTTCCTCATCTCCCGTCCATCTACTAAAATAGAGATAAAAAGATTATTACTAGACATGAGCAGATTGGTTCCCCTAAACCAGGACTCCGCCCACATCAGACAGCTTTGTCTCTGAGGATCTTACAATTCCCCCCTCAAGGTAACTAGTAAATGGGTCCTCTGTAGGGCGGCAACTAATGATTATTTTCATAATTGATTAGTTGGCTGATTATTGTTTTGATTAATTGGATAAAAACCTAAAATAAAGTTTGGTGTATAATTTAGTTAATATTCTTGAATATCTATATACAGCGGTAAATATAAATATCCAGATATATAGCTGGATATTTAATCCACTCTGAGAATAACAGACAGATAGATGTATTATTAGAGGGTGAATCTGCTACATATCAGAGATCAACATTATTAAAATGTAAAAAAGATGTAAAACGTTGTTTTGCAGATGATCAGACAGGAGTGTAATATAATATGATGGATGACAGACTCCCTTGTCATAGACAGGTAGGTGGGTACAAGCTCCCTGCACCTGATGTCACTTATGCTGGCCGTACACAAACTCATTTCTCTTTCAAAAAAACATTCATCCAATTTTCTAACCATTAGGGGGGTCTAATCGACGTTCATTTTTGACCACAGTGACGGGAAAATTCGAAGGAGCAGAACAGAAAACTTTTCTCCATCAAACAAATTTTCAAACAGTGTATGTGGTTTTTGCTCACCTCCACCGCCTCCACCGCCCCTGTCATTTAAATCAATGGGCACCGCTGCCAATGCGCCTGCAAAGTGCTTCGGCAGCGCGCTTTGTGGTCACTTTTAAACCTTTATTCGGCCACTAGCGGGAGTTAAAAGCTCCCCGCTAGCGGCCGAAAAGCGCCACTATATCAGCAGTAAAGCGCCGCTGAATGTCTTTACCGCTAACGCCCCCCACCCCAGTGTGAAAGTAGCCTTATAGTACAAAAATAGCAGATAATCACCACTGTAAGGGATTCATTTATACTGTGAAATAGTGAAAGTAATATATCTTATATCATATATATAATAATAAATATACCCAGTAGTAGGATATATGGGGATTTTACCTGGGAGTCACACATGAAGATATATGGAGGTTAGAGGGGGGAGGGGGGACTTTTATAGTAAAGTATTACTGAAAGCTGATACTTTTTTTTCATGGATATAATAATTTTAAATATAATGCACAATACTAGTAATCTTTTACTTTATGTAATAGTAATGCCTTCTATTACCTCCAGTCTATCAGCCTCCACCTTCTCTGGGGTCAGATGCTGATTTTCCCTGCACAAAGACCTTAAAGTCATTGTAAATGTTGGATTTATTTTTTAAAACAAACTTGTCATACTTACCTGCTCTGTATAATGGTTTTGCACAGAGCAGCCCTGATTCTCCTCTTCTGGACCCCCTCCCCCCCCCACTGCTGGCTCCTCCTGCCTTCAGAGTGCCCCTATAGGAAGCCACAAAGTATAGTATAGAGTTCCCCTATAGGAAGCAGCAAAGTATAGTATAGAGTTCCCCTATAGGAAGGTACAAAGTATAGAATAGAGTTCCCCTATAGGAAGGTACAAAGTATAGAATAGAGTTTCCCTATAGCAAAATAAAAAAATTTCTGCATTTAGAATCACTTGCTTCCTTCTCTTGCCCAGGACTACATGTCCCATGAGGCATTGCTCCTCAAGCATTCAAGTTCTCAGGCATTTACTGACATGTATGGATGGTGTACTGAGCTGTATTTTCTGATATGTAAATAAGTAATGCATTCTGTATGCAGGCCAATTAATCGACTAACCAACTAATCGATTATGAAAATAGTTGATAACTATTTTCATAATCGATTATGACGATTAGTTGTTTCAGCCCTACATCTCTGAATCTCCTACCAGTTAATTTCTTTATTCATGGACCTTAGTCAGAGAGGGAGGAAACAACTAAAACTATCTTTGATAGGAGTTACAGCGATAAGAGGATTATAGGAAGAGTGTCCCCACCCCCACACCGCTGCCTCCTATTTCCTGAGACTGCACTCAGTGACTTGGGTCTGAGACTATATAGACATATCCCTCCACCCAGCACAGCCAGCAGACAACAGAGCAAGTAATCCTGGGAAAATTGTTCTGAGATCTTGCCATACCTGGGCAAGGGGCAGAAGACCCAAAACACACACCCCAGGTGCCTAGGTCTAGTAACGTCTATGTTAAAAATGAATATTTTGCTGCCAGCTGAACCCCATAATCTCCATAAATCCAGTCTAGATACATAAATTGTGTCTGCAGCACAGAGAAGGAAGATTATCCGAGAGAAATACAGGAATACAGGACGGGGAACACAGCTCAGGAAAGTGACCAGGGGATTACAGGATGATATCACCCAGTACTTGCCCTACTCTTGACCAATCAGTGAGCAGTATGGGTGGAGGAATGTATTTAGTGTTAATGACCCACCTGTGCTGATCTCTGTAGGAGTGTCCTCCTCTATAAATGTCCCCGTTATCCCATCCTCCTCCATAGACTGCTGATCATCCCTCACATACATCTCTTCTTCTTCTGCTTTAACCTCAAATTCTATATTGATTGGATCTCCACTCTAATTCAAGAGAATGAGAGAATATCAAATTGCAAGATATAAGCTTTATTATTGTGACATCACATAAAAAAAATCCACACATTGTATCTATAGGTGTGTTTAATTCCGTGTACACACGGGCGGACTTTTCGGCATCAAAGGTCCGACGGTCTTTCCGACGGACTTTCGACGGACTTCCGAACGAACAGGCTTGCCTACATACCATCACACCAAAGTCCGATGGATTCGTAGTTGATAGCCAGTAGCCAATAGCTGCCCGAGTGTCGGTTTTCGTCTGTCGGACTAGCATACAGACGAGCAGATTTTTCGACCGCACTCGAGTCCATCGGAAAGATTTGAAACATGTTCCAAATCTAAAGTCCGTCTGATTTTCGACCGAAAATGTCCGCTGCAGGTCCGATGAAGCCCACACACGGTCGAATTGTCAGACGGATTCATTCCGTCGGACAAGTTTGGTCGAAAAGTCCGGCCGTGTGTACCCGGCATTACAAGCTCTGTCCCACCAACCTTGTAACAGTGAGGGATGGTGTGATCTTCCTGTGTGGAATCCCGGGAATACAGAGGACGGGGACATCTCTCTGGTGGGTTCCTGGTATTAGGTGGCTCCATCATATTCTTGTGTCCTTCTGAAAACTCCTCCATCACTCCATACTCCTCATCGTCCTCTTTATACTCTTCTTTAACATCAATATTATCATTCCGAAGGTTTCCACTCTGAATATATAATAAAACATTTATTGTAACAAACATGCTGTGTATAAATCAGACCTACCAATAATTGTCAATCATCTACCTGATGATGGTGAGGGATGGTGTGATCTTCCTGTGTGGAATCCCGGGAATACAGAGGACGGGGACATCTCTCTGGTGGGTTTCTGTAGCTGGATGTCTCCACCATGGTGTCCTGGTACAGATCTTTGTGTTCTTTTATGCCGCGTACACACGAACAGAATTTCCTTTAGAAAAAACTTGGATGGTTTTTCCGATGGAATTCTGCTCAAACTTGGCTTGCATACACACGGTCACACAAAAGTTCTCTGAACTTTAGACCGTCAAGAACGCAGTGACGTACAACACTACGATGAGCCGAGAAAATTAAGTTCAATGCTTCAGAGCATGTGTCGAATTGTTTCCGAGCATGCGTGATTTTTTGCGCATCCAAATTGCATACAGACGAACGCATTTTCGGATAGGAACTTTTTCCGACCAAAAAATAGAGGACCTGCTCTCAATCTTTTGCTGGCTGGAATTCTGCCAGCAAAAGTCTGATGGAGCATACACACGGTCGGAATTTCTGACCAAAAGCTCACATGCAACTTTTTCTGGCGGAATTTCTGATCATGTGTACGCGGTATAAGAGACTCTGACTCCTCCATCACCCCATCCTCATCATCCTCCTCTTTTATCTCTTCTTTAACTTCAACTTTAGACTCTCTTTGGTTTCCATTCTGAATATATAATAAAAATGACACCAAAGGTAACAATGCAGATAATGTACAGATCCTAATGATACTATCAGTGATTGTTCCTCATCTACCTGATGATGGTGAGGGATGGTGTGATCTTCCTGTGTGGAATCCCGGGAATACAGAGGACGGGGACATCTCTCTGGTGGGTTCCCATTACTGGATCCATCTGTAGGAAACACACACACTGACTGAATACATTGTTTCTATGTGTTTATCAGATGATGGGGGATCTAGGTGGACCCTCCGTACTGCTCTCTCCTTTACAATAAAGTCTCCTCTTACCCGGTGATGTGAGGGGCGGCTGATTGTCCATCATGACGTCCTTGTAGAGATCCTTGTGTCCTTCTAAATACTCCCACTCCTCCATAGAGAAATAGACAGTGACATCCTGACACCTTATAAAAGTGTGTATAAGGGCGCTCTGAGTAGCACTTGAAGAGAGACGCAAACTCTGGAAGTAAAATTAAAAGAAAAAAAGGTGTCTCTAAGTGCAGAAGTAAAACTTTATATTTCCCAAAAGGGTTAAAGACACCTACAAAAGGCTGGATGGGTAGGAGCCCATCATATTAGTAATAGAGCTGCACAATTAATCGTTAAAAAATCGTGATCTCAATTCACCTCCCCTGATGATCTCTCCTGCAGAGGTTGCTGATTCTTTTATATAAACAAGTGGAGAGACTTTATCTGCTCACTCAGCTGTCAAAAGAAAGCATCTGGGCATTCTGCCAAGTCTTTTAACTTGAAACATTGTAACTAAGCTTCCTTCTTAGATCAAAGGGATAGAACTGCTGTGTAAATAAATAATACTGGGCAATCTGCCAAGTTTTCAACAACTGTAAATGCAGGAAGTTTAACCACTTAAAGTCTAAATCTTTTTCTGACACTTCTTTCTTAAGTTAAAATCATCAATATTTTTTGCTAGAAAATTACTTGGAACCCCCAAACATTATATATATTTTAGCAGAGACCCTAGGGAATACAATGGCAATTGCTGCAATATTTTATGTCACGCTTCATTTGCCCAGCGGTCTTTCGAATGCAATTTTTTGGGAAAAAATACACTTCGATGAATAAAAAAAAAAAACGAAACAGTAAAGTTAGCCCAATTTTTTTTTTGTTTTAATTTGAAAGATGATGTTACGCCACGAGAATCGTGATCTATCTTCTAAGCAAAAAAATCGTGATTCTCATTTTAGCCAGAATCGTGCAGCTCTAATTAGTAACAAGGCAGGTGGTCCGGCGTTCTGGTAGTCCCAAGGAGTCTCAGGGATATCCAGAGGTGCAATTCTATGGCAGCATATTCTGAAGTGGCCGACAGATGGAAGCCACAACTCTCCTGGATACTGGAAAACAGCTAGGCTGTCTGAGACAGCATGGAAGCTGAATCCAGGAAGTGCTGTCAGCGGGAAGGGACTAGCAACCTTGCCGCCTGACCCGCGGGCACGCTCAAACAGCTAGCAGTGGGAGCGCCTGCGTGAACCGCCATACAACGAAGGCAATTCGCGCAGGAGAGCCAACCTGTCGCCGTGTAACTGTGGCGCTTGGTCGGCAACCGGTTAAAGCCCCGCTTCAGACTGAGGTATGATTTACCCACACAAGACCCCCACACTACGCAGGTTAAAAGCTTGTAGCAGGCATTCTGATGTCATTACATACAATGCAGGACCCACAGTCCCACTTTGCTAGTGAGGATGCCAAGGGTCTGCCCACATCCTAAGAGCTTCAGTAAAAAAAAAAACGAAGTTACTTACTGGTAACGTTCTTTCCCGGAGTCTTTTAGGACAGCCACCTGAGAGACCTTGGCTCCTCCTCTCTGTAGGAAACACCGTGCCAGCCTTCTGTAAATTTCCTCCTCCCTTGCTGGCTCCTCAGTTCTTTAAAGAGCACCTCCAGTCTGCTGGGGAGACACAAGAACATATGATACACTAAGTCAACTGTATCACATTTCCTGTAAGGAAATCCTATGATTTAATATACATTTGGGTTGGTCCTGTCCTGAAAGACCCCAGGAAAAAACGTTACCAGTAAGTAACTTAGTTTTTCAACTAATTGTCTTTCAGGACAGCCACCTAAGAGGATAAATGAGCACTTACCCTTAGGGCGGGACTATAGCTGTAAGACCTTGTGTCTGAAGGTCTGATATTTGGCAGACCAAAGGTCCACGCTATAGTGTCTTACAAAGGTGGCAAAGCTGGACCAAGTTGCCGCTTTACAAACCTGTTCCGGCGTTGCTCCAGCTCTCTCTGCCTGCAACGCTGCCACTGATCTCATGGAGTGTGCCCTGATACCCTCTGGAATCTGCATGCCTCCCAACTTACAAGCCTGTCCAATGGCCTCTCTTAGCCATCTGGCTATGGTGCGTTTTGAGGCCTTGTGCCCTTTCTTGGCCCCAGAAAATAAAATAAATAAGGAATCCGCCTTCATAAGTGTTTTTGTTACCTCTAAATAATGTAGGACGCATCTCCTAACGTCTAACTTATGGAACTTTATTTCTTGTTCCTTAGAAGGGTTTGTACAAAACGATGGTAACACAATCTCTTGGCCTCTGCGAAATTTCGAAGCTACTTTAGGCAAAAACCCCGGATCCATTTTAAAAACTATACGATCTGGGAAAATCTGACAAAAGGGGGGTCTGATTGATAGGGCCTCTATCTCACAGACCCTTTTGGCTGTAGTATTTGCTACCAAGAAGACTGCTTCAGGCTGCAATTTCCTTGTGGTTCAAAGGTGTCTGCTGTCATAGTTTGTAGCACTAATGACAGGTCCCACTTTGGAAAGGCTGAACTCTGTATTGGTCTCTGCCTGCTCAAGGATTTAAAGAGTCTGATTATCCATGGATTGGACGCTAGTTTTCTTTCCTGATAAACAGACAGTGCTGACACTTGACTCTTCAATGTACTAAGGCTTAGTCCTTTATCTACTCCACTCTGTAGAAACTCCAAGACTGCCACTGAGCTTTGTGTTTTGAAGGCGTTCTCTGTAATCTGTTAAAACACTTCCATACTCTCCGATAGATGGTGCGTGTCTCAACTTTCCTGCTTTTCAGCAGTGTATCTATTAAACGGTTTGAGAACCCTTTCGCTTTCAGCAGCTGCTCCTCAGATACCAGGCGGCCAGGTTCCACCTTTTCACCTGGGGACAATACACTGGGCCCTGGGAGAGTAGATCTTCCTGGATTGGTAGTAACCAGGGGGGCTCTACAGCGAGTTCTTTGAGCATAGAGAACCAAGGTCTCCTGGGCCAGTGAGGTGCTATGAGAATCAGTGATGTGTTCTCTGTATGCAATTTCCTTATCACAGCTGGTAGGAGCATTGGTGGGGAAAAGGCATAACATTTGTTGAATGTCCACCTCTGTGCTAACGCGTCTACCCCAAATACTTCATCTTCTCTTTTCAGGTAGAAGAACGCTCAAACTTTTCTGCTTTCTTTCTAGGCAAATAAGTCCACCTGAGGTGTTCCCTATTTTTGTGTGTTCTGTTTGAATACATCCTGTTTTAATACCCAGTCGCCTTCTCTTACTTTCTTCCTGCTGAGGAAATCTGCTACTTTTTTAAAATCCCCTTTTAAGTGTACTGCGCTGACAAAGAGAGTATGTTTTCCTCTCCCCAGTTCAAGATTTCTTCTGCTAAAGTCCACAGGGCTCCGCTTCTTGTTCCCCCCCTGCTTGTTTATGTAGGCGATTACCGATTAATTGTCGAACCTGATCTGCAAGTGATGGCCTCTCAACCCTCACTGGAAGGATTGAAGTGCTAACAACACTGCCTTCAATTCCTTCCAATTGGATGATCTCATCCTCCCTTCCCTCTCCCAGGTTCCTTGTGTTATCTGGGAGCCTAAATGTGCTACCCACCCTACGCTGCTTGCGTTTGTTGTTGGAATTCGGGTGGGTCCACAGCCGTCCTTTGTTTACATTTTCTGATCTCCTCCACCACCACAGGGTTCTTTTTACCCTTGCTGGTGTTAGAACCTTTGTGTCTAAAGACTCCTGTTTGTGATCCCATATTTTTAATAGGAACATCTGTAGTGGTCAAAAATGTAGACCTGCCCAATGCACTGCCAGGATTGCAGAAGTTAGTAGTCCTAGGGTTGACATTATCTGTCTTATTGAACATGGTAGATTGGCCTGCAATGCTTTTATTTTATTATATACCCCAAGTACATTATCTGTTGAGTGGGTTTTGGGTTGGACATTTCTATATTTATCAACCAACCTAGTTTTTCTAAGAATGCCTGTGTGTATTTCAGGTTCTCTAGTAATCTCCCAGGACATTCTGCAAAGAGGAGAAGGTCGTCTAAATAGGCAATGATGGATATGCCCTTGACTCGCAATGGTGCCAGGGCTTCCGCCAAAATTTTTGTAAAAATTCAGGGTTAAGAGGATAGGCCGAAGGGTAGAGCTCGGAATTGAAGGTGCATGGTTGACTTTTTGTTTCTATTACTAACCTTAGAAATTTCTGACAACTCTGATCTATTGGGATATGTAGGTACGCATCTTTTAGATCCAGGAAAGCCATATAACAGTTTGGAGGTAATAGAGCCTTCACTGAATATATGGAATCCATTCTGAATCTTTTGTAAGTTATGGATAGATTTAAGGGTTTGGGGTTGAGGATTGGTATGACCTTTCCCAAGGGTTTTTGTACTCCGAATATGTAGGAGTAAAAGCCCTGACCTCTTTCCTCCTTGGTAATCACTCTTTGTTTTCTGAGATCTTTTATGGCTTTCATTAACCCTCTGGCCTTTTCTCTGTTTTTTGGAAGTTTGGTGGTGTAAAACCTGTTTGGGGGTGATCTTGAGAACTCTAGATGATACCTGTCTCCTATTGTTCTCAAAATGAACCGATTGGAGGATATATTTTTCCATTGTGAGAGGAAGGCCCGCAGTCTTCCCCCCACTGTGACTAGCTTGTCATTGTTTATTGCGGGTTTGCTCAGGATAACGAAAAATTGCCCCACCTTTGCCCTTTCCTCTCTGAACCCAAGGTCTCTTCTGGTTTTCCGCCTTGGGTGCTCTAAAGCGGGATCTTGTGTCCCCTCTTTACCTTTTTTTATTCTTCTGTGGTTGATTTCAGGTTGATTTGCGCTTCAGCGGAAATGCCTTAGTTTTATCGGCTCTGCGATCCAGCACTTTCTTCAACCCTGGCCCGAACAGCAAGCCCTCTGTAAATGGGATCCCGCAAAGTTTGGATTTAGACACGCAGTCCCCCTGCCATGTCTTTAGCCACAGGGCCCTTCTTGTAGAGTTGGCTAATGCGGAGGATCTGGCTGCCATCCGTACCAACTCTGCTGATGCATCTGCGATATATGCGACGCCTCGCAGGAGTGTGGGAAAGGAAGATAGAATCTGCTCTTTTGCAGTTCCTTCCTCAATGTGTGCCTGAATTTGAGTTAGCCACAACCATAAATGCTATAGATGGCTTTAAACTTCCCAATGTGGAGTCCCATAACTTTTTTAATAGAGAGTCTATCCTTTTATCCATTTCTTTGGATAAGACCCCCATGTCCTCGAATGCCAAATCCGTGTACCTCGAGACTTGTGAGAAAGCTGCATCTAGCTTTGGGGTTTTGTTCCATACTGATGCTGGATCATCTGTAAATGGAAACCGTCTCTTTAAGGCTTTAGAAAAGAATGGTTTTCTTTTTGGTTCCTGCCATTCTTTTTTAATTGCCTCTATTAAAACCTCATGAACTGGAAAATTCTTCTTTTCCTGTTCCCCTAGGCCCTCATACATCTGATCATGTAGAGATAGAGGTTTCTTTTCCGTTTGCATACCTAGCATGGTATAACCTCTTCCAATGAGAGTTTGTATCGGGATGGCTTTCTGGAATCCCTTTCCAGAGCTTCTCCCTCCGATTCCTGGGAACCAGAAGCTGCGGTGTCTGGCTCATCCTCTGCCTCTTCTATGGAGGCTACTGGAGGGCATGCACTAGTGGAGGGCAGTGCTTGCATCTTTGGTGATGCTGTCTGTGTTGGGAGAGGAGCAGTCTGAAGCTGCGGGATATGAAACCCTTCAATAGTTCTTTAACAGATGCCGCTAGCTCACTGCCCTGCTCAGTGTAATGTTCCTGTACTAATTTACTAATACATTCTTTACATAGTGCTTTCCCCCAGGAGTCCCGAAGTGTAGTTTTAGAAGAAGGGCACCTCCTCTTTAGCTGTGAGGGGGGCCTGATTTTGTCTGTTTTCTGAAAAGACACAAGAGAAAAAACCCCACAGACCTTAATTATTTCAATATCCCTTACCCCTGCATACCTGCAGGTGTGCAGTGTCTTCATGTGGGCTTGCCTCACCGCGGGCCCCGTGAACCACCCTCTGACACTGGAGGGGCCTTTACCTACCCCCCTCCTTTTTCCATGTACTCCCTTAAGAGGGGGGAGGGGGGGTGGTTTCAGGCCAGAGGAGTTCCACCCTAGGTTCCCCTTACCTTTACATGGCTGGAACTGGTCTCTGCTGGAGCAATCTGGTCCCTTCCTTCTGCCTGTCGCCACCGGAGCCTATGCTGTCTCTACAGCATGTGCGGCTCCTCTCCAGCCCATGCCTGGCTCCTTTTCAGGTTTTGCGGCTGGAACCGGAAGCCGCGATAACACCGGAAGTGCCCGCCCCTTCCTCCGGACATGACGTCACCGGCTCTGTGCGGTCCCAATACCCGGCATGGTTTTGTACTGTCAGTGCTACCACACGCTGCTGAGGGTCTGGGATGGCCTGGGTCATGCACCTCCTCCTCACCACGCTCGGTGCTGAAAAGGAGCCCCCCCGACCTCCACCTGTTCTCAGGGGTGCGGGGGTGACAATCTTCACCAGGTTAGTCTTTTCCCTGGCTTGTCCAAGGAGCCTCTGCTCCCTTACAGGATATGCTGCCTGAGCCTCCCTGGCTCTCCTGGCTTGGTTCCCAGTGGTGTCTCCCCTCTGGAGAAAACACAAATAACTGAGGAGTCAGCAGGGGAGGAGGAAATTTATAGAAGGCTGGCGCGGTGTTTCCTACAGAGGGGAGGAGCCAAGGTCTCTCAGGTGGCTGTCCTGAAAGACGATTAGGGGAAAAAGCCAGATGGAGGAAGATTGGGAGGAGGAGCTGTGAGGTCATTGTGATGTCATAGGACATATAGACTCTGGTTGAAGGGACATTTGGATGAGAAGATTTGAGTGGTCTCTATATGAGGCTCCCATGCAAATCATTGTTCCTGGGTGTGTCCTACCTCTCCTAAACTGAAGAACTTTGACCTTTACCATACAGAAATCTGTCAGGAATCTGTGAAAGTAAGCTCTCATGTGATCAGGTGACGTGCGGAGTAACAGAGTGTAAATAGCAGACAATTTTCTCCAGAGCTCCCAATGGTGGGGATGGATTTTGCTGAGTGCCGGTGACAAGTTCCCACCTCCCAGGATCACTGCAGGTGTGGAGAAAAGCTGTGTAAGAGGATATGGAGGAGAGATGAGGAGGAGATCCAGGAATCAGGATAAAGGTCAGGACAAGCAACAGACGAGCATCCAAGAGATGAAGCTGGGGTCACTACACAGAAAATCAATCCAAGGAAACAACAGGCAGGACGGGGAATAGCAAGAAGGAGCTCAGAGACAAATGAGAATATTGCTCAGGAGGAAGTAATGCAATCCTCACTTCCCCTGTGTCCTCCTGCATGTCCTGTACATCTCCCCCAGCAGTGTGTGAGAGCAGAGTGGATGGAGAGGACATCTTGTGTACATAAAGCAGCATGTCCCTCCCTGGCTGGTTTCTTAGCTGGCTGCTTTGCAGGCTTGTCCTGGTTACTCCTGTAAGGACTCTGTAGTCCTGTTTCTCAGCACCTTGTGGGGATCTTTGTGGCAGTGCCGAGGTGGCGCCATGTTGGAGATTCGGTCCCGCTCCTTCCTCTCTGTTCTGCCGGAGGGCTCTGCAGGGACACAGGCAGCTGTGGGTGGAAGAAGGAGCCGATGGTGACAGTAATGTGGCCGCGGAAAGGAGAAAGATCGGCCACCAAAATGAAGAAAGGGGGGGACGAGCGAGCGCCCCTCCTGGACCATACCAGTCTACACGCTCTCATCATGGGGGGTGGGTGCTTTTGGGCAGGGGGGCTGTGTGCCCCCCCACCCAGAAGCACGTTGTCCCCATGTTGATGGGGACAAGGGCCTCTTCCCCACAAGCCTGGCCAGTGGTTGTGGGGGTCTGTGGGTGGGTGGCTTATTGGAATCTGGAAGCCCCCTTTAAGAAGGGGGCCCCCAGATTCCCGGCCGCCCCACCAAAAAGGTATCGAAAACAAATAAAAACAGTACACAGGTTTTTAAGTCCTTTATTAAGGCAGCTCCAACGTATCTTCTCCCCTCTCCAGTGAAGTTTCCCCCTCTTGCTGATGTCTTCTCCCCTCTCTGGCTCTTCTCCCTCCTCTGCTGATGTCTTCTCCTCTCTCTGCTGTCTTCTCCCTCTGTTCTTCCTCCAATGTTCTTTCAACGCTCTCTCCCGCTGCAATGCTAGGTCCGCTGTGTGCCATTCCTTATATAGCCATGGGGCATGGCCACCCAACGACATCATCCGGAGTCCCACCCCCTTGTGAAGTCACCACCCCATCATGCCCTAGGTGGTGACATCACAAAGGGGCAGGGCCTCCGGGTGATGTCACCAGGTGGCCCCGCCCCCATGGCTATATAAGTAATGCCACACGGAGGCCCTAGTAGACCAGCAGGAGAGAGCATTGGGAGAACATCGGAGGAAGAACAGAGGGAGAAGACAGCAGAGAGAGGAGACCCGGCAGAGGGAGAAGACAGTGGAGAGAGGAGGAGAACCAGAGGATGAAGACATCACCGGAAGGAGAAGAACCAGAGGATGAAGACATCACCGGAAGGAAAAGAACCAGAGAATGAAGACATCACTGGAGGGAGAAGAACCAGAGGATGAGAACATCACCAGAAGGAGAAGAACCAGAGGATGAAGACATCACCGGAAGGAGAAGAACCAGAGGATGAAAACATCACCAGAAGGAAAAGAAGTCGGAAGAGACACTGGATCTGCTTTAATAAATTACTTTGTCAAAAACCTGTGTACTGTTTTTATTTTTGACGCTTTTTTTGGGTGAATGGGTAGGAGTACAATGTAGAGCTGCACAATTAATCGTTAAAAAATCATGATCTCGATTCACCTCCCCTGACGATCTCTCCTGCAGAGGTTGCCGATTCTTTCATATAAACAAGTGGAGAGACTTTATCTGCTCACTCAGCTGTCAAAAGAAAGCATCTGGGCAGTCTGCCAAGTTTTCAACAACGTGTAAATGTAGGAAGTTTAACCATTTAAAGTCTAAATCTTTTTCTGACACTTCTTTCTTAAGTTAAAATCATCAATATTTTTTGCTAGAAAATTACTTGGAACCCCCAAACATTATATATATTTTAGCAGAGACCCTAGGGAATAAAATGGCAATTGCTGCAATATTTTATGTCACACTGCATTTGCCCAGCGGTCTTTCAAATGCAATTTTTTGGAAAAAAATACACTTCGATGAATAAAAAAAAAAAAAACAAAACAGTAACGTTAGCCCAATTTTTTTTTGTTTTAATGTGAAAGATGATGTTATGCAGAAAGAATCGTGGGAGAATCGTGATCTATCTTCTAAGCAAAAAAATTGTGATTCTCATTTTAGCCAGAATCGTGCAGCTCTAGTACAATGTACCCCATATTCATTCACATAGGGTGGGGGGCCGGGATCTGGGGGCCTCCTTGTTAAAGGGGCTATAAGATTCCGATAAGTCCCCCACCAATAGCCAGGGTTGTCAGGAAGAGGCCCTTGTCTCCACCAACATGGGGACAAGGCGCTTTGGGGTGGGGGGGTCGCAGCCCCCCGCTGCCCCAAAGCACCCACCCCCCCATGTTAAGGGCATGTGGCCTGAAACAGTCCCG
This sequence comes from Aquarana catesbeiana, assembly GCF_042186555.1. Classification (NCBI taxonomy): domain Eukaryota; kingdom Metazoa; phylum Chordata; class Amphibia; order Anura; family Ranidae; genus Aquarana; species Aquarana catesbeiana. The sequence goes on along the minus strand of NW_027362661.1, from coordinate 3,555,607 downwards.
GAAGGTAGGGCGCTCGCTCATCCCCCCCTTTCCTGACCTGCCGGGCTGCATGCTCGGATAAGGGTCTGGTATGGATTTTGGGGGCGACCCCATTCCATTATTTTGGCGCGGGGGTTCCCCTTGGGGGGGAACCCCATGCCATTTTTTTTTTCATTTTGGCGAGGGTTCCCCTTCAAGATCCTCAGCTCATCCACATCATGGTGCGACTTCTATTCAAATCAATGGGCTCTCATAGGGAACCATTGATTTTAACATGTAAAAAGAAAACGCTTGACGAGGCTTAACGTGGCTGTATCCAGTGTTGAGCCACGTTTAGCAGCTTTTACCAGTGTCAGGCATTTTTACAGCTGTAACGCTGGTCCTCAGAACGCGCTGGCTCTGGGTTTTTTTGCAGCTTGAAAACGTCTGGCCAGTGGTTGTGGGGGTCTGCGGGCGGGCGGCTTTTTTGCTTTTTTGAAAACACTTATGCCACTTACAGCTCCTACAATAGAATAACATGGAGAGGAGTTTTTTAATCTGCAAAAAAATGTCTGACACTGCTAAAAGCAGCTGTAAAAACGCCCCATGTGCATGAGTCCTAAGTCTAATGGTTTTATGGCCCCCTAAACAGGGAGTGGATAGCTCAAGGATGATGTGGCTGAACTTATGCTGTTGAATTTCTGTAGAACTGGCTGATTAACTGCTATGAAAATATTTCAGTACCCTGTGTTTTTCTTGCCTTTTTTTATTTTTATTTCTTACATTTTTTTAAAAACAAGTTTTAATTTTGATCACACATTTTGATTTAGTTTTAGTTTTGACTAAAATGCCATTTTGTTTCAGTTATATTTTAGTCATCTGAATTGTTTTAGTTTTAGCCTAGTTTTAGTCGACTAAATAACATAAGATTTTAGTTGACTAGATTTATTCAACTAAAATGTAATGACCGAGATTACATACCTGTAGAGTTGCCACCCGTCCGGGTTTAGAGTTGGGTGCCCGTGTTTCAGGCTGCCTGAAACCCGGACACCCAACTCAGCCGGGCAGCAGCCTTTAATAAACTCAGTGCGGCCGGTCATTGTGGAACTGCAGGGCACACAGTCCGTGACCCCCTTTGGGCAGCCCTGTGGTTCCGCAATGACCAGCTGCACTGAATTCACATCAGTGCGGCCGTTCATTAAAGGTTGCCGACCGGTCCTGGCTTAGTCGGGTGTCCAGGTTTCAGGCAGCCTGAAACCCGGGCATGCGATTCCAAACCTGGACTGGTATTGAAAAATGTAAAAAAGATAAATAAAAAAAAGGCAAGAAAAACACAGGGTATTGAACATTTTTAATAGCAGTAAATTAGCCAATTCTACAGAAATTCAACAGATAGCATAAGTTTAGCCACATCATCCCTGAGCAATCCACTCCCTGTTTAGGGGGGCCAAAAAAACAATAGGATTATGCATGAAGGGGTGTAAATGTAAATATGTTACTCCAATGGGAGATTGTTTATAATTTTTGAAAAGTGTTGCTTTTATAAACAATGGTTGGTATTTGGGGCTCTTTATCTTTAACCACCTCAATACAGTGCACTTACACCCCCTTCCTGCCCAGACCAATTTTCAGCTTTCAGCGCTCTCACACTTTGAATGACAATTACTCAGTCATGCAACATTGTACCCATATGAAACTTGCAACCTTTTGTCACACAAATAGAGCTTCCTTTTGGTGGTATTTAATCACTAGTGGGTTTTTTATTTTTTGTGCTATAAATAAAAAAAGTCCGTAAATTTTGTGAAAAAAATGCCTTTTTCTTTGTTTCTGTCATAAAATTTTGCAAATGAGTAATTTTTCTTCATAAATTTTGGCCAAAATTTATACTGCTAAATATCTTTGGTAAAATAACCCAAATAAGTGTACATTTTTTGGTCTTTGTGAAAGTTATAGAGTCTACAAACTATGGTGCCTATGACCCCTTTTTAGAAAAGTAGACATTCCAAGGTATTAAGTAAGTGAGTTTTTTTGAGTTGTAATTTTTTCCCACAATTCTTTGCAAAGCAAAATTAAGATTTTTTTTTTTTTTTACAAAATTGTCATATTAACAGGTTATTTCTCTCACAGAGCATATGCATACAACAAATTATACCCCAAAATACATTCTGCTACTCTTCCCGAGTATGGCAATACCACATGTGTGAGACTTTTACACAGCCTGGCCACATACAAAGGCCCAACATTGACGTAGCACCTTCAGGCGTTCTACGGGCATAAATGACACATCTCATTTCTCAACCACCTATTACAATTTTGAAGGCCCTGGAGCACAAGGACAATGGAATTGCCCCCAAAATGACCTCATTTTGGAAAACAAACACCCCAATGTATAATCTATGAGGCATATTGAGTCTTTTGAACGATTCATTTTTTACAGAAGTTTTTGGAAAATGTGGAAAAAAAATGAAAACGCATTTTTTTCCACAAAGTTGTCCATTTATCAGATATTTTCAACATATAGCATGTACATAGCAAAGATGACACCCCAAAACATATTCTGCTACTCCTCCTGAGTATGGTGATACCACATGTGTGAGCCTTTTATACAGCCTGGCCACATACAGAGGCCCAACATCCAAGTAGCACCATCAGGCATTCTAGGAGCATAAATGACATATATAATTTCCTGGCAACCTATCATTTTTGAAGGCCCTTCATATTTCTAACACATAGCATGTACATACCAAGAATTACAATCCAAAATAAATTCTATTGCGGAAAGGGTAAAAAAAAAAAAAGCATTACTTTGTGCTTTAAGTAGTATCCACAGAGGAGAGCACTGGTCCAGGCAGCAGGCAGGGATGTGCTTAGCGACAGCAATAGTAATTATCAAGGCAACAGGCAGGAATATTGTCTATAGTCAGCACAAGGATATTGTCAGCACAGCACAGTCAATAGAAATTGTCCAGGCAGAGACAGCCAGCGCAGCCATAATATTGGTCCTGGTACACTGTTACCTGCAGACACTCATTATTGTACCGCTCTCCAGCCCTTCACAAACATACGGCCTCTTGCTACAGCTAATTATTTGCATAGTCCAGCTATCGGTGTGGTCCGTTCATGCGGCAGGCAGAAGCATGATGGCAGTAAGTCAGCAGCAGGATGAGGGCCGCAATCAGGTAAGATCTGTGCACAGGGGCACAGGGGTAGAGGCTTCGACCCATCCAAATCTCTATGAAGCCTCCGGACTCCAGACCCTAATCCGGAAATTCCAAAACCCGGAGAAAACAAAAAAAAATTGTTTTCTCCATCCGGAAAAACAATTCTGGAGCCCCTCACATATGTGAGACCCCTGTGCACTACATTAGCAGGGCAACAGATCAGTCCAAGCCGTAGGCAAAAGCATAGTCCATAAAACAGGCCAGGGTCAGTTTACGTGCAAGCAGTCCAAGCGGTAGGCAGTAACGTCGTTTATAAAACAAGCCAGGGTCAGTTCACGTGGAGGCAGTCCAAATGGTAGGCAGAGGCATAGTCACAAAACAGGCCAGAGTCAGTTCACGTGGAAGCAATCCAAATAGTAGGCAGAGGCATAGTCAAAAAACAGGCCAGGGTCAGTTCACAAGGAAGCAGTCCAAATGGTAGGCAGAGGCATAGTCAAAAAACAGGCCAGGGTCAGTTCACGTGGAAGGCAGTGGCATGGTTATTTGGGAAAGCATGGAAAATGGTTGTATGATAAAGTTGAAAGCATTCACCAATGCAAAGGCCAGGTTGGCAGGGACACTGGGGAAAATGTTAGCTGGTATCTTTTCAAAATCCTCTTTTGGTGCACACGCAACATTTTTTTTGCCGTCTTCTGCCTGCTTCAGATGTTGGAATGTTGAAGGGGAAGTGGCGCTCATGAAGTCGGCAAACAGCCTCAGAGCGAAGGTCTTCTGGGGGGTCTTTGGTGATAGATGAGGGACGCGACAACTTCTTCTATGAATTGTAGGAAGGGGGTGGGGCTTTCTGTGGATTTGGTGTAGACTACGTAGGAATTATAAACGGCCAAATGGATGAGATAAATTGCTACCTTCTTGTACCAGGATCGGGACCTCCTTATCGACAAATAGGGCTGAATCATTTGATCACTGAAATCCACCCCCCCATGTAGAGATTATAATCTTGGACACATACTGGCTTTTCAATGGGACCTCGTCTTCTTGGAACCTCAATTGTAGTGTCGTCATGGATGGTGGACATCATGTGCACGTCCCTTTTATCCTTCCACCTCAAGGCCAACACTTCGTTGCATCTCAATGCTGCTCTTTCCCCCTTCGCAGCTTTTTGTTTGCTAGAGATTGTGGGAAGCCCTTATAATATAAATTTGTCTGGTCCACAATGAATTGCAGCAAAGTGTCGGGCAAAAACAGATAAAAAAAATCAATCTCTGAGAAATTTTGAGTGTTGGCCTGCACACCAGGCTGTGCTATGAAAGAGGGAATAATTGGTGATCGGATGGCAGCCATGTTGGGTTGGCAAGACCATCTGGCATGTATGTAGAGGCCCTGGCTCTTGGGGGACGTGACACTCCAGTAGTTGGAGGATTTGAATTTCCTGCACTGGTACTCAGGCGTGATGTGGCAGCACTGGTACTGGGTCTGGGCATTTGTTCCTGGGGCCTATTGCCGGCGGCAGCGCTGGTACTGGGCATTTGTTCCTGGGGCCTATCGCTGGCAGCAGCGCTGGTACTGGGCCTGGGAATTTGTTCTTGGGGCCTATTGCTGGTGGCAGTGCTGGTACTGGGCCTGAGAATATAATCCTGGTTTCCAGAGTGCCGTGCAGGTGATGGCTGACAGGTGACGGTCACTGATGGGTGACGGGTGACGTTCACTGATGGGTGACGGCCACTGATGGGTGACGGGTGATGGCTGACGGTCACTGATGGGTGATGGCTGATGGGTCACGGGTGACAGGTGCACCGCTGACGGTCACTGATGGCAGTCTCTTATGTGACAGGTGCACTTTATGGGATGACTGTGGTGACAGATGACACTGGGGAGGATCTGACAAGTGTTGTGCTTGGTGCTGTACAATACAGACACAGATCGGTAACTCACTGCTCTTGGCTCTTCTCTCCTCACACTGGAAACGGTGTGTGAGGAGAGAAGAGCTGGTAACAGCTAGTTACCGCTCTGTGTTTACATTTAGTGATCGGCTGTGAAAGTATCACAGCCAATCACGTGGTAAACAGCCGCCGGCCAATGGCTGTTTACCATCCTCAGTGACAAGCAGTGTTCCCGGGAACACGCCGCCACCGACGTGATTGCGCGCATGCGCCGTGAACAGTGGGGCGGTACCATATGTGATCGGCCGTGACTTCATCACGGACGATCACGTGGAAAACAGCCATGCCCATTGGCTGTTCATCCCCCTCGGTGGCGAGCGGTGTCTCAGTGACATGCCGCCACCGAAGGTACAGGGATGCATGCACACGATTGCCCGCATTCCCTGTTTAAAGGGCAGCAGGGTGTCATATGACGCCCTCCCAGAACGAAAGCTGCGCTGCCTGGCTGTCATATGACGGACGGCGGGCAGCAAGAGGTTAAATTTCCACAGTAAAATCATACCATAATGTAGGATATCATAGAGGGGGTGTGTAAGACACATCTGCATTGTAAACGTATTGGTCCAATGGGAGATTGATTGATTGTCACTGATGGGTGATGGCTGACGGTTACTGATGGGTGATGGCTGACGGGTGTTGGCCACTGATGGGTGACGGGTGATGGCTGACGGTCACTGATGGGTGACAGGTGACAGGTCACTGATGGTAGTCTCTTATGTGACAGGTGCACTTTATGGGGTGACTGTGGTGACTGTTGGTTGACAGATGACACTGGGGGGGGGCGATCTGACAAGTGTTGTGCTTGGTGCAGTACAATACAGACACAGTTCGGTAAGAGCTCCTGGTTCTTCTCTCCTCACACTGGAAATGGTGTGTGAGGAGAGTAGAGCTGTAACAGCTAGTTACCACTCTGTGTTTACATTTAGTGATCGGCTGTGAAAGGGGCAGCACAGTGGGGTAGTGGTTAGCACTTTCACCTAGCAGCAATAGAGTCGCTGGTTCAAATCCCGACCACGACACCATCTGCCTGGAGTTTGCATGTTCTCCCTGTCTGCGTGGGTTTCCTCCGGGTACTCCGGTTTCCTCCCACACTCCAAAGACATGCTGGTAGGTTAATTAGATCCTGTCGAAAAAATTGGCCAAATATGTGTATGTGTATGTGTTTGTAAGCCTTTCAGGACCCCATGGAGCAAAGGACCACACTATACCGCAGATGGACACCGGCGGCAAAAGCGCCCTGAGGCGATTCAGTTCCATTCATTTGAAGGATCACAGCCGATCACGTGCTAAACAGCCACCGACCAATGGCTGTTTACCATTGTCGGTGACAAGCAGTGTTCCCGGGAACACGCTGCCACCGACGTTCACGCGCATGCGCCGTGCACAGTGGGGCGGTACCATCTGTGATCGGCCGTGACTTCATCACATGGTAAACAGCCATGCCCAATGGCTGTTCACCCCTCTCGGTGGCGAGCAGTGTCTCCGTGACACGCCGCCACCGAAGGTACAGGGATGCGCACACACGATCACGCGCATTCCCTGTTTAAAGGGCAGAGCGTCATATCACGCCCTCCCAGAACGAGAGCCATGTCGCCTGGCCATCATATGACAGATGGTCGGCGGCAAGCGATTCAATTTCCACAGTAAAATTTTGTTTTTGACCCATTTAGATGTATTACAAAAATGTCACTATGGAAGAATGTCACAGGGAAGAACTAGCAATGTTGCCAATATCCAACATGGGCGCATATGGCGAACATGCACGGGCGCTGGAGCACGCATTGCGAACCATCGCATGCAGATGTGCGACGGTGCGAACGCGTGTGCATGGCGTGACAGATACTGGCACCCACTGGCCTATTTAAAAACTGCTGCTTTGAGCATGATGCTGCTGGATTATCGTCGGCTCCCCTGTGCCTCTGTATTCCTGATTCTTGGACTTCCCATTACTGACCCGACTTGCCTTGACCCTGCTTTCTGATATCCTGGTTTGACCTCTGGCTTGTACCTCTGACACTGCTCCTGCTTGCTTCCCAGTGTATAAACCCGGCTTGGCTCACTGACTCTGCTTCTCATGTCTCCTGTTTATGACCCCAGCTTGATCCAGTTTCGCTACCTGACTGATCCACTGTGTATGACCTTTGACCTGGCTCCCGGGTTCCTCTCTACCAAGCACCTCAGCATATCTGCTCTTCAAGTGCTTCCAGTCTGCTACAGTCATCTCCTGGTGATCCGCTCTTCTGACTACAACTGCCAGCTAGATAAAGGAAGGTCCGTAGACGTGGTGTATCTGGATTTTGCAAAAGCATTTGACACAGTTCCCCATTATTACAAAATAAGGTGCGTTGGCATGGACCATAGGGTGAGTACATGGATTGAAAACTGGCTACAAGGGCGTGTTCAGAGGGTGGTGATAAATGGGGAGTATTCAGAATGGTCAGGGGTGGGTAGTGGGGTTCCCCAGGGTTCTGTGCTGGGACCAATCCTATTTAATTTGTTCATAAATGACCTGGAGGATGGGATAAACAGTTCCATCTCTGTATTTGCGGACGATACTAAGCTAAGCAGGGCAATAACTTCTCCGCAGGATGTGGAAATCTTGCAAAAAGACCTGAACAAATGAATGGGGTGGGCGACTACATGGCAAATGAGGTTCAATGTAGAAAAATGTAAAATAATGCATTTGGGTGGCAAAAATATGAATGCAATCTATACACTTGGGGGGGAGAACCTCTGGGGGAATCTAGGATGGAAAAGGACCTGGGGGTCCTAGTAGATGATAGGCTCAGCAATGGCATGCAATGCCAAGCTGCTGCTAATAAAGCAAACAGAATATTGGCATTAAAAGGGGATCAACTCCAGAGATAAAACGATTTTCTCTCGCTCTACAAGACTCTGGTCCAGCCGCACCTGGAGTATGCTGTCCAGTTCTGGGTACCAGTCCTCAGGAAGGATGTACTGGAAATGGAGCGAGTACAAAGAAGGGCAACAAAGCTAATAAAGGGTCTGGAGGATCTTAGTTATGAGGAAAGGTTGTGAGCTCTGAACTTATTCTCTCTGGAGAAGAGACGCTTGAGAGGGGATATGATTTCAATTTACAAATAGCGTACTGGTGACCCCACAATAGGGATAACATTTTTTCGCAGAAGAGAGTTTAACAAGACTCGTGGCCACTCATTAAAATTAGAAGAAAAGAGGTTTAACCTTAAACTACGTAGAGGGTTCTTTACTGTAAGAGCGGCAAGGATGTGGAATTCCCTTCCACAGGCGGTGGTCTCAGCGGGGAGCATTGATAGCTTCAAGAAACTGTTAGATAAGCACCTGAACGACCGCAACATACAGGGATATATATTGTAATACTGACATATAATCACACACATAGGTTGGACTTGATGGACTTTTGGTGTCTTTTTTCAACCTCACCTACTATGTAACTATGATGTCACAGTGACTATGGAAGAGAACGGACATCACGGGAAGGGGGGTTACTGGGTGTAAATAGAAAATAAGATCTTATTACCTCCTCTACTGCCTCTTCCAATAACGTCTTCTCTCTACTTCCTCCTCCCGACCCACCTCTCACCCGGAACTTCCTGTGTGTACCTGTCATCACTTCCTGTCTGTACCTGACATCACTTCCTGTCTTTTCTGACATCACTTCCTGTCTTTTCTGACATCACTTCCTGTTTTCCATAGGATCTAAAGGGGGTCTAGCTGCAGACTGGAGCCCCACCGATGACAGAAATCATGTGACCTCCACTCATTTTTTTTTTAAACTAAACTTTATTGTGAATCTCTGCAGCTGGAGCTCCACTGTCTTAGGAAACATGTGGCCTCCACAACTCCATCTTTTTTTTTTTTAACTGAACTTTAATGAAACAAACAAAAAGATACCACAGGAAGTGGAGGTCACATGATTCCTGTGTAGAGTGGAGCTCCAGTGACTGCCGTCTGCAGCACATACTGAGCCATTCTGTTGGGATTTGAAGAAATAGAAGATATTTTTGGGAGGTTTTGTACTTTCTGGTAAAGTGCTCTCCTGAAGATAACTTTGTAAACAGGATTTGTTTGTAGAAGCGATTGTCTAACATTTTCCAATGTACATGTTTGGTGATGATAGAAGTTGATGTTTATGTTGGAAGAAGAATACAATCCATGTCTCTAATCACAATCTCATTGTCCTTGTTTGCCCGACCTTCATATCAACTAACAGGACCAAGACTGAGACACACATGGATCTCCATGCAACAAAATGTTTTACGGTTCAATGATATGTCGGCACTAAACCTCCATCTTCCTGAAAATCATATCAGTTCTGGTGCAAATATTATCAACTTAATGATTGCCTGGCCACATGGTACTGAGGACGGGGAGGGCGGGGAGGGCGTTGTACTGAGGACGGGGGAACACTGTACTAAAGACGGGGGGCGCTGTACTGAGGACGGGGGGCGCTGTACTGAGGACGGGGGAACACTGTACTAAAGACGGGGGCGCTGTACTGAGGACGGGGGGCGCTGTACTGAGGACGGGGGGCGCTGTACTGAGGACGGGGGGCGTTGTACTGAGGATGGGGAGGGCGTTGTACTGAGGACGGGGGGTGCTGTACTGAGGACGGGGAGGGCGTTGTACTGAGGACGGGTGGCGCTGTACTGAGGACGGGGGGCGCTGTACTGAGGACGGGGGGCGCTGTACTGAGGACGGGGAGGGCGTTGTACTGAGGACGGGTGGCGCTGTACTGAGGACGGGGGGCGCTGTACTGAGGATGGGGGGTGCTGTACTGAGGATGGGGGGGCGCTGTACTGAGGACGGGGGGGCGCTGTACTGAGGACGGGAAACGCTGTACTGAGGATGGGGGGCGCTGTACTGAGGACGGGGGGTGCTGTACTGAGGACAGGGGGGCTGTACTGAGGATGGGGGGGTGCTGTACTGAGGACGGGAAACGCTGTACTGAGGATGGGGGGCGCTGTACTGAGGACGGGGGGTGCTGTACTGAGGACGGGGGAGTGCTGTACTGAGGACGGGGGCGTTGTACTGCGGACGGGGCGGCACTGTACTGAGGACGGGGGGGCTGTACTGAGGACGGGGGTCGCTGTACTGAGGACGGGGAGGGCGTTGTACTTAGGATGGGGGGCGCTGTACTGAGGATGGGGGGCACTGTACTGAGGACGGGGGGCGCTGTACTGAGGACAGGTGGTGCTGTACTGAGGACGGGGGGCGTTGTACTGAGAACGGGTGACATTGTACTGAGGGCAGTGGGGCGCTGTACTGAGGATGGGGGGCGCTGTACTGAGGACGGGTGGTGCTGTACTGAGGATGGATGGCTTTGTACTGAGGATGGGGGGCGTTGTACCGAGGACAGGTTGCGTTGTACTGATGACGGGCGGCACTGTACTGAGGGCCGGGGGGGGCGCTGTACTGAGGACAGATGGCATTGTACTGAGGACGGATGAGCGCTGTACTGAGGACGGGTGGCATTGTACTAAAGATGGAGGGGCATTGTACTAAAGACGGAGGGGCGCTGTACTGAGGATGGGGGGGCGTTGTACTGAGGATGGGGGGCACTGTACTGAGGACGGGGCGCTGTACTGAGGACGGGGGCATTGTACTGAGGACGGGGGCATTGTACTGAGGACGGGGGCGCTGTACTGAGGACAGGGGGGGGGGGGCGCTGTACTGAGGACGGGGGGGGGGGCGCTGTACTGAGGACAGGGGGGGCGCTGTACTGAGGATGGGGGGCTGTACTGAGGACAGGGGCATTGTACTGAGGACGGGGGCGCTGTACTGAGGCCGGGGGCGCTGTACTGAGGACAGGGGGGCGCTGTACTGAGGACAGGGGGGGGCGCTGTACTGAGGACGGGGGGCTGTACTGAGGATGAGGGGCATTGTACTGAGGACGGGGGGGCACTGTACTGAGGACAGGTGGCGTTGTACTGAGGACAGGTGGCGCTGTACTGAGGACGGGGGGGCATTGTACTGAGGACAGGGGGGCACTGTACTGAGGAAAGGGGGGCTGTACTGAGGATGGGTGGCATTGTACTGAGGACGGGGGGGGGCGCTGTACTAAGGACGGGTGGCGCTGTACTGAGGACGTGTGACGCTGTACTGAGGGTGGATGGCTTTGTACTGCGGATGGGTGGCATTGTACTGCGGACAGGGGCATTGTACTGAGGATGGGTGGCGTTGTACTGCGGACGGGGGCATTGTACTGAGGAGCTCAGAGCTCTGTGTTGTGTTGTGTACAGAGGGAGTGATCTGTCAGTGATCATTAGTATAAAGCAGCACACTGTACACACATTACATCGATTGATGGAACACATTTAACCCCTTCATCACCCTTGGATGTTGACCCCTTCCCAGCCAGTGTCATATTTCTAGTATTGATCACTGTATTAGTGTCTCTGGTGATGTCAGTCCCCCCAGTGGCAGTTAGTGTCAGATCGCACTATCACAGTCCCACTAGAAGTGCTTTATCTCCACCATTTGTAGTATAAAACAAATAAAAATTACAGTACATATTCCATAGTTTGCAGGCGCTATATCTTTCACACACACCAATCAATATACACTTATTGGGATTTTTTTTTGTATCAAAATCATGTAGCAGAATATATTTAGGACAATGTTTATGAATCATTTTTTTTGTGCACACTGAGAAAGTTGTATAAATTGCTTATATTTTATTAATATGTTATTTCTATTACAGACAAAATCTTATGCCAGCGCAGCCTTCCATGCCGGCCTGCGGGACATTATCACCGCCACCTTTGTAAAAGAACAATTATACACAGGGTGGATATTGAAAGACATTTATTGTTGTGTGAAGTCTCAGCAGTGCCAAAATCACCCCCCACTGCACCCTCTCCAGTACTGATCCCATCATCCACTGCACCCTCTCCAGTACTGATCCCATCATCCACTGCACCCTCTCCAGTACTGATCCCATCATCCACTGCACCCTCTCCAGTACTGATCCCATCATCCACTGCACCCTCTCCAGTGCTGATCCCATCATCTACTGCACTCTCTCCAGTACTGATCCCATCATCCACTGCACCCTCTCCAGTACTGATCACATCATCCGCTGCACCCTCTCCAGTACTGATCCCATCATCCACTGCACCCTCTCCAGTACTGATCCCATCATCCACTGCACCCTCTCCAGTACTGATCCCATCATCCACTGCACCCTCTCCAGTGCTGATCCCATCATCTACTGCACTCTCTCCAGTACTGATCCCATCATCCACTGCACCCTCTCCAGTACTGATCACATCATCCGCTGCACCCTCTCCAGTACTGATCCCATCATCCACTGCACCCTCTCCAGTACTGATCCAATCATCCACTGCACCCTCTCCAGTACTGATCCAATCATCCACTGTACCCTCTCCAGTACTGATCCCATCATCCACTGCACCCTCTCCAGTACTGATCCCATCATCCACTGCACCCTCTCCAGTACTGATCCCATCATCCACTGCACCCTCTCCAATGCCAATCCCATCATCCACTGCATCCTCTCCAGTGCCGATGGATGATGGGGGAAGCATTTGCAGGGGTCACATTTGCAACTGGAGTTCTTTCTCAAAGTGGGGCTCTTTCTATAAGTGGGAGCACTTCTGACTCTGTACTCATCATCTGAATGTCTCATCTGAAAATTTCTTCTATCATTCCACAGGTATGTGTTGCTGAAACATCTCCACCCAAAAACTGAAACACTGCTATCTGCTTTGCTTATGTCTATTTAATAATACTGGTATGTTCTTTTTTCTTAACCGTCTGTAGACCTGTCCACATTACAATGCTTTATTATCTCCCTTGTCTTACCCCAAATTATGGCCTATTAACTTTAGTGCCCTCTTGCTAGTCTGTTTCTGAAGTGAGAATTTTGCCCTGTTAACCAGCAAACCTATATTACCTCCTGATTGATAATTGAAATGCACCCATCCCCCATCCCTATCAGTATAAATATAAGCATCTTTTGGGAGAAGCATTTGCAGGGGGCACATTTGCAACTGGGGTTCTTTCTATAAGTGGGAGCACTTCTAACTCTACAGTTCAGCAAATGCACAAAGCAAATGAACACAAGAAAATACTTTGAAAAACACCACACAGACATCAGGTGACCTTGTTTACCCCTTTAGCTCTTTCTCCTTGTAATATGCACTCTCTACCACTCCTTTTGACAGCTCTGTCCTTTATCCTTAAACTATCACTTCTGTCCTCTCCTTATTACTACACCCACCAACTCCTGCTAATTCTAAATCCACACACACACAAAATCTCCAGGACCCTGGGGCATGTCCCCTTATATAAACTCTGTTGGTAACAAACTCACCTCTCTCCAAGATCTCTTTATCTCTAACTCATTTAATCCACTCGCCATTACTGAAACCTGGCTTCATGAATCCGACACTGCCCCTTCTGCTGCCCTATCCCATGGTGGTCTTCTCTGGACTCACTTCCCCAGATCCAGTGGACGTAAGGGAGGGGGTGTCAGAATCCTTCTAGCCCCACATAGCACCTTTCAGGTACTTCAGCCACCTCCCTCTCTGTCACTCTCCTCTTTCGAAACACACTGCATTTGTCTTTTCACTCCAGTTTCTCTAAGGATAGCCGTGATCTACAGGCACCCTGGACCAGTATCAACCTTTCTTGATGACTTCTCTGCCTGGCTACCTTACTTTCTTTCTTCTGAAATCCCCACAATAATTTTTGGTGACTTCAACATCCCTATTAATACTAACACTCCTGCCACTTCCAAACTTCTCAGCCTAACCTCCTCCTTTGACCTGAAGCAGTGGATACATGCTCCTACTCACTCTGAAGGCAATACCCTTGACCTTGTTTTCTCTCACATTTGCACTCCATGCAATCTCTCTAACTATCCATTTTCTCTCTCTGATCACTAACTTATTAGTTTCACTCTCTCCCTCTCCTCCACCTCCTCTCCTTCCAACCACCTAAAAGTTACCCGCAGAAACCTACGTCATCTCAACCCTTCTCTTCTCTACTCTGCTACCGACGACCTCTATGACAAAATCTCACCCCTATCCTGCACCGACCTAGCCACTTCTGTCTACAACGCTTCACTTCTAGCCTCACTGGACACACTGGCTCCCCTCACTACACACAGAATCAGGCCCGACCCCTTCAACCTTGTCAAACAGATGATACTAGAAGTCTGAAAAAACATAGTCATGCTCAGTGGCAACTGGTGCTTAAAATTTTTGGGGGGCGCAAACAAACTGAAAAATTCTGAAAAAAAAACACATCAATTGCAGCCTCACTGTACCCATCAAACGCAGCCACTGTGCCATCAAACGCAACCACTGTGCCCATCAATTGCAGCCTCACTGTACCCATCAAACGCATCCACTGTGCCCATCAAATGCAGCCACTGTACCCATCAATTGCCACCACTGTGCCCATCTAACACAGCCACTGTGCCCATCAAATGCAGCCACTGTGCCCATCAAATGCAGCTACTGTGCCCATCAAATGCTGCCACTGTGCCCATCAAAGGCAGCCACTGTGCCCATCAATTGCCACCACTGTGCTATATCAAATGCTCCCATTGTGCCCCATTAAATGCTCCCACTGTGCCCCATTAAATGCTCCCACTGTGCCCCATTAAATGCTCCCACTGTGCCCCATTAAATGCTCCCACTGTGCCCCATCAAATGCTCCCACTGTGCCCCATCAAATGCTGCCACTGTGCCATATCAAATGCTCCCACTGTGCCCCATCAAACGCTCCCACTCATTCTCTTCGTTCCTCTCAAGACCTCTTGCTCTCTAGCTCCCTCATTACCTCCTCCCTCCTCCCATGCTCACCTTCCTGACTTTTTCCGAGCCTCTACAATTCTATGGAATGCCTTACCCCAATATCTCCTACTCTATTAACTTTTAGACGATCCCTGAAAACCCTTATCTTCAGAGAAGCCTACCCTACCCACACCTAACAACCAGTGGCGGCTGGTGCTCAAACTTTATGGGGGGACCCAAACAAACTGAAAAATACTAAACCCCCCATCAATTGCAGCCTCACTGTGCTCATCAAATGCACCCATTGTGCTCATCAAATGCAGCCACTGTGCCCATCAAATGCAGCCATTGTGCCCATCATGTGCAGCCACTTGTGCCCATCATATGCAGCCATTTATGCCCAACATATGCAGCCATTTGTGCCCCTCAAATTCAGCCACTTGTGCCAGTCAAATGCAGCCATTGTGCCCATCATATGCAGCCACTTGTGCCCCATCATGTGCAGCCACTTGTGCCCATAATATGCAGCCATTTATGCCCATCATATGCAGCCATTTGTGCCCCTCAAATGCAACCATTGTGCCCATCATATGCAGCCACTTGTGCCCCATCATGTGCAGCCACTTGTGCCCATAATATGCAGCCATTTATGCCCATCATATGCAGCCATTTGTGCCCCTCAAATGCAGCCACTTGTGCCCGTCAAATGCAGCCACTTGTGCCCATCATATGCAGCCACTTGTGCCCATCATATGTAGCCACTTGTGCCCAGTATATTCAGCCACTTGTGCCAATCAAATGCAGCCACTTGTGCCCATCAAATGCAGCCACTTGTGCCCGTCATATGCAGCCACTTGTGCCCAGTATATGCAGCCACTTGTGCCTGTCAAATGCAGCCACTTGTGTCCATCAAATGCAGCCACTTGTGCCCATCATATGCAGCCACTTGTGCCCATCATATGCAGCCACTTGTGCCCATCATATGCAGCCACTTGTGCCCAGTATATGCAGCCACTTGTGCCCATCATATGTAGCCACTTGTGCCCAGTATATTCAGCCACTTGTGCCAATCAAATGCAGCCACTTGTGCCCATCAAATGCAGCCACTTGTGCCCGTCATATGCAGCCACTTGTGCCCAGTATATGCAGCCACTTGTGCCTGTCAAATGCAGCCACTTGTGTCCATCAAATGCAGCCACTTGTGCCCATCATATGCAGCCACTTGTGCCCATCATATGCAGCCACTTGTGTCCATCAAATGCAGCCACTTGTGCCCATCAAATGCAGCCACATGTGCCAATTATATGTAGCCACTTGTGCCCATCAAATGCAACCACTTGTGCCCATCATATGCAGCCACTTGTGCCCAGTATATGCAGCCACTTGTGCCCATCATATGTAGCCACTTGTGCCCATCATATGCAGCCACTTGTGCCCATCATATGCAGCCACTTGTGCCCAGTATATGCAGCCACTTGTGCCCATCATATGTAGCCACTTGTGCCCATCATATGCAGCCACTTGTGCCCAGTATATTCAGCCACTTGTGCCAATCAAATGCAGCCACTTGTGCCCGTCATATGCAGCCACTTGTGCCCAGTATATGCAGCCACTTGTGCGCATCAAATGCAGCCACTTGTGCCCATCATATGCAGCCACTTGTGCCCATCATATGCAGCCATTTTTGCCTGTCAAATGCAGCCACTTGTGCCCATCATATGCAGCCACTTGTGCCCAGTATATGCAGCCACTTGTGACCATTATATGCAGCCACTTGTGACCATTATATGCAGCCACTTGTGCCAATCAAATGCAGCCACTTGTTCCCATCATATGCAGCCACTTGTGCCCATCATATGCAGCCACTTGTGCCCATCATATGCAACCATTTTTGCCTGTCAAATGCAGCCACTTACCCTGGCAATAACCCCCCCGCTAAGGGTTCACAGCTGCTGGCACTTGCACACCCCCCCTCGGGGCTCACAGCTCTAGACCAAACCCACCCTCACAGGAGGTCTGGCACTTACCTGAAGACTCGCATCCTCTGTGTCTCTCTCCTTCTCTCCTCCACACTTGGGCAGCAGCGGCGGCGGAGGTGCCCGCTCCTCTCATGCTTCCTCCACTTGCCAAAGCGCCACTAGGCATCCGATAGGTTTGCCTGGCGCTTTGGCCAATCGGGAAACAGGTCTCACCGACTTGCCTCCTGATTGGTGGGGAGGCACTGTAGTATGAAGATAGCGAAAATTCATTCGCTATGGGCACACAATTGGGTGGGATCAGGGCGCACTCTCTGCGCCTCGAGCCCACTCCTTTTTAAAGCCGATTAGAGGCTCTGATCACGTGCTTCAAAAAACAAAAAACCCTCCCACCCCCCGCCATAGGAATCCATGTGTCCAGCATCCTGAAAGGGGCCGGGCTCATGGATAGGTAGGCGGTGGCAGGGAAAGGGGGGGCAGCCGCCCGTGCACCCTCAATGCATGGGCCGCCACTGCTAACAACTGTATTTTCATTTCTCCATCAGTTCACCCCTCACAGTTATTACCTTTTATTCCACTTGACCCTCCCTTCTAGATTGTAATCTCTAATGAGCAGGGCCCTCTGATCCCTCCTGTATTGATTTGTATTGTAAGTGTACTGTCTGCCCTCATGTTGTAAAGAGCTGCGCAAACTGTTGGCGCTATATAAATCCTGTATAATAATAATTAATTGGAGATTTTGATGAATTGCTGTTTTGACACAACACCGGCAACCATGTACAGTCCGGTACATGCTATTATGAGCGGACATTGTTAATCTGCTACGATACTAACCAACAAAATGGCCGCCTGCATGACGGCAACAACTTTTTTCTCCTTACCCGCTGTTCTGTCAAAAATGCCAAATCTTCGTGTACCGAAGTGTACATTGTCACCGGTGTTGTGTCAAAACAGCAATTAATCGAAATCTCCAATTACTGATGCTTTACGGGAACCGGAAGTGACGTGATTGGAGATCTCGATGAATTGGCTATTTTGATAGAACACCAGAAAGGAGAACAAGCCGACAGGGGGAGGGGAACTTGGAAGGAGACGAGTGATTAATGGCTGCAGGATAGATGAGGCAGAGTTGAAGTTGCTGAAATGGAAGAGTTGGGGGAATTGATTCACTCCTGTCAGGCAGGAGAAGCGGCAAAAACTCATATTGCACCCCCCATATTATAGATTTGGACACCGCCCAGGGCAGGTGCCCCTCCCACCCCCCATTTTACCGGCCCTACGGCACACCACTCACTTCAGCCAATCTGCCCTAAATCATGTGTATGGGGTGGGATGGGGGGTCGGTGGAAGAAGTCATCACACCAGGATTCTAGATTGAAGGATGGATTGGGGGATCCTCTGAAGTGTGTGGGGATCACTTGTCTGCTCCACACTCCTTAGATTATATCAGATTGTATGAAAGATTTGTATCTGCCTGTGTGTGTCCAGCCAGATAAATGTGGGAGAGTCTCCCTCCAGTGGTGGTCAGCAGTATTGCAGGCTGTGAGAACTATCATAGCTGGTTTTATCTTCCCAAAGAAACCAAACCCTCATTCCTCCTCCACCAATCAATCTCACTCCAGTTGGCAAGTCACCGTGGGCATGATTTCCTTGACATCCATCGTTGGTGTCAGTGTGATAAAAAAAAAACATTGTTGGTGTCAATATGATAAAACAAGTGCCTTCTTTGGTGTCAGTGGTATAAAATAAGCCCCAACGTTGGTGTCAGTGAGATAAAGTAAGTCCCATTGTTGATGTCCGTGAGATAAAATAAGTCCCGTTGTTGGTGTCAGTGAGATAAAATAAGCCCCATTGTTGGTGTCAGTGAGATAAAATAAGCCCCATTGTTGGTGTCAGTGAGATAAAATAAGTCCCATTGTTGGTGTCACTGACATAAAATAAGCCGTATTGTTGGTGTCAGTGAGATAAAATAAGTTCCATAGTTGGTGTCGGGGGGGGGGGATAAGCTCCATTACTGGTGTCACAGAGATAAAATAAGTCCCATCATTGGTATCATTGAGATAAATAATATATAACATTCTCCACAATGCAGAGCAATCCCGTCAGATAATGTGACAGTCCTTAATTAAAAACAATATAATGGTCCTTCAATGTCCAATACATCAATGTTTCCTCCACCACTATGATGTGATTTATCTGTTCCTTCCTCTTCTATCAGACTCGGTGACACATGCACACACCCAATGATAATATGTGATCTCCTTGTGCATGGACCTCAATACAGATCAAGGTCATAATCCACCTGAGGCCTCCTGAGGAAGTTCTGGTACAGGAGGGTAACGCGCACAGGATTTGGAGTCCCTCGTAGGTATGAGACCATTGGCTGTTTTATGACCCATGTTTATTCATGCTGAGATACACTATATTGTTAAAAGTATTGGAACACTTGCCTTTACACGCACATGACATTTAATGGCACCCAGTCTTAGTCCGTAGGGTTTAATATTGAGTTGGCCCACCCTTTGCAGCTATAACAGCTTCAACTCTTCTGGGAAGCCATCCACAAGGTTTGGGGGTTTGTCTATGGGAATGTTTGACTATTCTTCCAGAAGCGCATTTGTCAGGCACTGATGTTGGATGAGAAGGCCTGGCTCCACTCTAATTCATCCCAAAGGTGTTCTTTTAGGTTGAGGTCAGGACTCTGTGCAGGCCAGTCAAGTTCCTCCACCATAAACTTGCTCATCCATGTCTTTATGGACCTTGCTTTAGGTAATATAGTGTACATAGCACTGTGTGTGCTTTTTAAATGTAAGTGTTGATTTGGGGAGCTTTTAATAAATTGTTACTATTTGGAGAGTCCCATTCTATTTTTGCATGTGATGTATAGGCGGCGAGGAAGAAGCAAGAGGAATAGCTGATGCCCCATATGCCCAAAGTGGGGCAACAACTGTGTTATGACCTTGATCCGTATTGAGGAAGTATGCCCCTACAGCTTCAGGATGGTAATTTTGGGAGAGGTTTGCTGAAATCACCAGGAAAGTTAGAGTACTCCCAGGAACCCACAGAACAAAAGTAGAAAGGTTGGTAAAGAGACCTCCTTCCATGCTTGCCTGCAGGACTCCTCCTTCTCTCCCATGCTCTGGTACTCCCTACCCCAATCTGCCCGACAATCTCCTAATCTATCCATCTTTAGACGACCCCTGAAAACCCTTCTCTTTAAATTGGTGTTGATTTACTAAAACTGGAGCATTCAGAATCTGGTGAAGCTGTGCATGGTAGCCAATCATCTTCTAACTTCAGCTTGCTCAATTAAGCTTTTACAAAAAACCTGGAAGCTGATTGACTTCTAAGTAGAGCTGCACCAGATTCTGCACTCTCCAGTTTTAGTAAATCAACCCCCAATGTGTTTTTATTTTCTTCATCAGCTCTTCCCCCACAGTTATTACCTTTTTGTATCACTTGACCCTCCCTCTTAAATTGTAAGCTCTAACGAACAGGGCCCTCTGATTACTCCTCTATAGAATTGTATTGTAACTTTAATGACTGTCTTCATTTTGTAAAAAGGCAAACTGTTGGCGATATATAAATTCTGTATAATAATAATAATAATAACGTGCCAAGGTAGGTGGTCACTGGCACAGAGGTGCCAAGGCTCGGGATACAGGCTTGTGTGCCCCCCTCTTGGAATGAAACGGGGGGGGGGACATGTAAGTCACACAGGGTTCTCACTTATGCAGGTGGAGGGGTTCTGATTTTGCACTTTTCTCCAGGATTGGTAACTCCTGGATTGGGTTCTGTAGTAAAGAGGCTTTGTAGAGACTTGTGAGGGGTGAAGCCTCTAACCCTGTATCCACATTTTACAGGAAACCAGCATCATGATTGTACAGCTGTGCACAGCCCTTATAGTATAGGGACCGTCTGTGGTTCGGGGATCCTTCCCCTTGAGGCAAGGGCTGTCTATGGTTCAGGGCTCCTTCTGCTGGAGACAAGGTACTTTCTTTAGTTCAGGGCACCCTCCCCTGGAGACAAGGGCTGTCTATGTTTCAGGTCTCCTTCTCCTGGAAACAAGGGGCTGTCTATGGTTCAGGGCTCCTTCCCCTGGAGACAAGGAGCTGTCAATGGTTCAGGGTTCCTTCCCCTTGAGGCAAGGGTCTGTCTATGGTTCAGGACTCCTCCCCTGGAGACAAGGTCTATCTATGGTTCAGGGCTTCTTCCCCTGGAGACAAGGGGCTTTCCATGGTTCAGGGCTTCTTCCCCTGCAGTCAAGGGGCTGTCCATGGTTCAGGGCTCCTTCCTCCTGAGACAAGAAGCTGGCTATGGTTAAGGTCTTCTTCCCCTGGAGATAAGGAGCTGTCAATGGTTCAGGGCTCCTTCCCCTTGAAGCAAGGGTCTGTCTATGGTTCCGGACTCCTCCCCGGGAGACAAGGTCTATCTATGGTTCAGGGCTTCTTCCCCTGGAGACAAGGGGCTTTCCATGGTTCAGGGCTTCTTCCCCTGGAGACAAGGGGCTGTCCATGGTTCAGGGCTCCTTCCTCCTGAGACAAGAAGCTGGCTATGGTTAAGGTCTTCTTCCCCTGGAGATAAGGAGCTGTCAATGGTTCAGGGCTCCTTCCCCTTGAAGCAAGGGTCTGTCTATGGTTCCAGGCTCCTCCCCGGGAGACAAGGTCTATCTATGGTTCAGGGCTTCCTCCCCTGGAGACAAGGTCTATCTATGGTTCAGGGCTTCTTCCCCTGGAGACAAGGGGCTTTCCATGGTTCAGTGCTTCTTCCCCTGAAGTCAAGAGGCTGTCCATGTTTCAGGGCTCCTTCCCCCTGAGACAAGAAGCTGGCTATGGTTAAGGTCTTCTTCCCCTGGTGACAAGGGTCTGTCTATGGTTCAAGTCTCTTTCCCCTTGAGACAAGGAGAGACAGAGTTCCACTCTGATCTCAAGGAGAAGAGATCAGGTCTGAAAAGGTCATCACCTGAGAGGGGTACTAAGAGATCGTGTGTGATCACGCAGGATCCTGTACAGACCACATTGCACAGCTGGTGGGTAGAAATCCCTAAAATGCCCTTCACTGGCTGGGCTGAATTCTTGGAAGGAGCTACATTTGAGTGACTCTCTCCATACTTATCTTCTGCATAATAATCAATCTGTATGATCAGATATTATTGATTGGGATTTATAGAATTGTATATCCTCCATCTTAGTCTGAAGAAGGAGAACTCTTCTGTGAAAAGTGGAGGTCGGTCCTTTGGTCTGTCTGTACAATCTGTTGGTGGGCTTTGTGGTAGATAACCAGTGGTTTAGGTCTCACCAGATTTGGAATTCCATCAGATAGTCTGTGTATGGCAGATGTATGCATGGATTATCAAACCAAAGTCTGAGGAGTGTTTCTGATGGAACATCTTTTTATTCTCATATAATGAGGTTTATTTTGGACATTTTCTGTTGATTCTTCTGAATACCAACATATTGACCCCCCCCCAGAAACCATCCGAACATATTACTCCAAATTTACACCCCCATACACCCAGCCTGAGGAAGGTTTAGACTTGTTCTGATCTCTGTGTACAAAGAGGAAATGGGATGCGCCCAGAGATGAGTTTTGTTAGAAATGACGGAAAGCAGAGCAGACTCTGACAATGGTGTTATCAGGAAACCCCCTCCCCCCTCTTCCTCCCCCTCTCCTCTCCTTCATTTCCTGTGTCGGATATCATTTCAAGCAAAGTGCAGAAAAACAACTCTGCTCACTTCTGGTCTTCTTACGGTAAGAAGAAGTTGGATTCTCTTGGTGCCGTGGTTCCAGGTGTTATCTTCCAGAATCTTCTGTGATTGGACTTGTCACCTTCCTGGGACTATTTTCAGGTCTCTTCATTGTCAGGAAGTACAAACAATCTGATTGGAGGATGTATGGGCAGATCTAACAAGGTGAGATCCCACCAATCATTCTACTGATTGCTTTAAACAAAGTCTATATCCATATAGATAATGTATAAATGGATGATGTATACTGTATATAGAGAGGAGGAGACTCTATCATTCTATATATCCCTGTGTATAACATCCCTCCACTGATACCATAGATCAGAAGTCTGTATATTGTGTAGTCTCCATATAGATAATGTATAAATGGATGATGTATACTGTATATAGAGAGGAGGAGAGTGTGTATCATTCTATATATCCCTGTGTATAACATCCCTCCACTGATACCATAGATCAGAAGTCTGTATATTGTGTAGTCTCCATATAGATAATGTATAAATGGATGATGTATACTGTATATAGAGAGGAGAGTTTGTATCATTCTATATATCCCTGTGTATAACATCCCCCACTGATACCATAGATCAGAAGTCTGTATAGTGTGTAGTCTCCATATAGATAATGTATAAATGGATGATGTATACTGTATATAGAGAGGAGAGTCTGTATCATTCTATATATCTCTGTGTATAACATCCCCCCACTGATACCATAGATCAGAAGTCTGTATATTGTGTAGTCTCCATGTAGAGAGGAGGATAAATGGATGATGTATACTGTATATAGAGAGGAGGAGACTCTATCATTATATATATCTCTGTATATAACATCCCTCCACTGATACCATAGATCAGAAGTCTGTATATTGTGTAGTCTCCATATAGATAATGTATAAATGGATGATGTATACTGTATAGAGAGGAGGAGGGTCCTGTTTCCAGTGCCCAAGCTGCATGTCAGGATGTGGTTGGATGGAGGGGTTCCCGGATTCTTGGCAGGTGGTAGAAAGGAGTCCTGAGACATAGTCCTATACACGATCAATGCTGTATCTTAGCCCAGGCCTAGAGCAGCACTTTGCAGGGGGGCAGCACGGAAAGAGTCCCCGCCAGCTTGAGCTACACTGTTAGTGCAGCACCAGTCTTATGGGGCGGACTGGGCTGAGAGGCGAATTAGTCTAGCGCCCCCATAAAGCGGCCGCACTGCTTCTGGTATGCGGGGCGGCTGGCATTCTAATTTTGACTGTCCTCTCATCCTGGACCACGAACCTTCCTCACTGTGTTATGTTTTCTGCTGCACCATTGGCATGGTTATATCTTCTTAGTCCTCTCCATAAAATTATCAGAAATTTGTGCTTAAAGTAGAACTATAGACAACACTTTTTTTTTCATTTTGGATAGAGTAAGGGAAGGTTATATTTATTTTTTACCATCCCTGTCCCATTACAGAGATTTCCCTTTTATTCCTGCCCCATAGCCAAACAGGAAGTGACAGGAAATCTATGAAAATTAAGGGAATCCATTGCCCCCCCCCCCCCCCCCTGGCCCTCAGAACTAGTGCCCCCACTTGAAAATTTCAGGGCGGGTCTTAAACAGCAAGGGGTGTGGCCTTGACAGAAAGGGTTGGGTCATATTTAAATTAGGGGGTGCCCGAGTTTAGTCAGGCCTAGGGCAGCACAAAACCTAAATACACTGCTGTACACAATGACAGGCTCTCTTTAATCAGTACAGTAGTTCATGTATCCCCAGGAAAGGTAAACAAAACTTGGGAAACCGTACCCAGCCGCAACTCTGTCACCTGTGCTTCCTCTTCCAGCATGACCACTAGGGGGAGAGGGAGAGACAGCTAAGTGCGGGTCACTGCAGCGGGGGCGGCTGTAGTGTATGCTGTGTACAGTGTGCAGCACCCTTGCCTTAAACAGGGGTTACTGGTAAATTTAGCTGTGCTAGGTGGTAACTAACCTGGCCGATTTATAGTCTTTATGATCATTTGGGTTTTCTCCTACGCCTGGTATAGCTGTGGTTCCATCCTTCTGTCAATAGGTGGCACTGTTGCCTTTGGCATTAATAGGATGAGCTGCAGCGAGACTGATGTAGCACCCTGATGTTTAGACAGGGTTGCTCCTAAATTTTCCTGCCAAGTGATAGTTGTCTTGGCCAATTGATAGAAGGTCAATTGGTTTCACCCTAATTCTGGAATTGCTGCACTTCTCTCTTCTGTCACTAGATGGCTGGGTATCTGGTGACATTGGATAAAACAAGGGCATAGCAGAGACAGATTTGGAAAACATGGGGTGTCTCAGCCAATGTGAAGGGATTTTCTTGAATCCCTTGGCCTGCTGGGAGAGCCTATTTATTTGGGTGAGGTCAGGAGATCGGGGTTCTGTGCCACCTGGACGGCTGTCTAGGTGGACGTATGTTGTGCAGCCCCAAGTTGTTAGGCCAGAGCCTGAGGCCTATCCCGGCGGTATCTGCTAGGCTGTCTGAGCACCTATCCAGAAGCAAGAGAGCAGCGTAGGGTTGGGATTGCGGCTTGCAATCCAACCAGAAGTGACAGTTCTGCTGGCCAGTGAACCTTGTTGTGGTCAGAGGTAGAGGGGAAGCTGTGGCCACTAAGGGACCATCAACCTTGTTACCAGGGACCACCGCGAGTAGCTGAAGCAAGTACCATGGCAATATTCTCACAAACTGGGGACGGACGAATTGGGAAACTTCAGCAGGTATCAAGCCAGGGACCCAGCCAGTGGAGGTGATGCTTGCAGAGCAGTCTTGTACGCCAAGCCAGGGACCGAGCAGACCAGTGGGGTGACGCTTGAGGAGTATCTGGTGTGCCAAGCTAGGGACCCAGCAGGGACACGGGGGTGGGGGGGGGGTGACGCTTGAGGAAGATAGTGAGAAGATTGGAAGAGCTCAGGAGATCCAGTGGCAGTGGGTCAGCGGGTCTAAGTGATAGACTGGGAGCTCAATGGAGAGAAGATCTAAAAAGGAGACTGTGGAGGAAATGAAAGAGTTCATTACAACTTTGGTTAGTAACTGTTCAAGATTGTTGCCATAGGAGATAGCAAGTCTAGACATGCAGATGTGGCGTCCGGCCAGGTGCCTTTCCCTGCATGGCTATCTACCTATAGAAGTCTCGGAGTCTGCCAATTAACATTGCAACCACTTAAGGGTGCCCTGGCCCTAAACCCTCTCTCCCACCGTTCTGTTTAAGAGACAATAAATCTCTTTGCATTCGAGAAGTGTCTGGCGCCCATTGATCTACTTTGCATTGCACCCACCATGCCTCATAACCCACTCTACATAGAAGGATGTCAGCTATCCCTAACTCTTAAGGTTCTCATTAGACCAGAGGGGACCCGGGACCTTGCTACACTAAGTTATGAATATGCATATCTCTTTCGGCCAATCAGTAAGAGTCTTGGGCCGCTGGGGATGCTGGTAGAGGGTATATATTTGGAGGAAGTCAGGTGATCGGGGTCCTCCCACCCAGACCTTGGTATGTTGCAACATACAGCCTACAAAGGAGTTTTGATGGTGAAATTGTATGGAGCAAATGCTGAACATTTCATTAAGAGAACATTGTTGATGGACTCAAATCCTTACCCAGAGGTGGGGAGACTATCGACCTTCACCAGAGCTAGTCTAGTGACTTCACTGCTAGATACTGTAAGACAGAAGATTACTCCTCCTCACCAGTGTGCAAAGATCTGCAGTCGAGCATTGGAAAAAGTGTTTCACCACTCAGCTTCATGATACAACCCAGATTGGGACCAATCAGGAAATAGCTAGTAGTGAGTATTACTTTCTTTTTTGCATGTACTGTGCAACAACAAGGAGAAGGGGCTGACGAGGAATCTTTCTATTGGAGGTCTGTTCCAACAAAAGGCGCAACACCTCCTAGAGGGGAGAGCTTTCTGGTACTCATAAGAAGGGCACGGAGTGGAGCACTTGCACAAATTACAGTAAGTTATCTTTTTCCAGGCACGGGAAGGAAATAAGGCACCGGTCACCTGTTTTTCCTTTGAAGAACGTTTATTGACCTTTTTAGTTTTTTAAGAATTTTTCACATTGGACTGTTTATTCACAGATTCAAGGAATTGATTAACCAATCACCTTATGCAATTGTTGTTTTTCTTATATTGTGGGTTTTTACATTTTTATATTTTTTCACTGTACCATATATATTTCACACTGCGTCACTTATATTTACATCAATTTGCACGTGTCACTTTATGACACTAATTAGCACATGTCACTTTACCAAGTTTATTGCATTAACCAGAGCACCGCCACTACCACCATTATTTTGAAAATGTTGTCATACTTGGACCCTACCTAGGTAGGTGTCCTGGTGGAGGCAGCAGCTCACATTATTAGAATTTCACCATCAGCGTGGGACATCCCCCTTATTGATCCCATGTCCTGTGTTCTGCAACCTTTTCCTGCATCCTATGACCTGCGGTGACCTACACCCTTCTCTGGTACCCTGTACCCCATGTCCTGCATTCTGCACACTGTACCTTTCCCCTGCATCCCATGTCCTGTGTTATGCACCCTGCACCACATGTCCTGCACCTTGCACCCCAATGTTCTACATTGTGCACCCTGCTCCCCATGTCCTGCAGTCTGCACAATGTACCCTTCCCCTGCACCCCATGTCCTGCATTGTGTGCTGTGTCCTGCATACCATGTGCTGTGGTGACCTACATCCTTCTCTGGTACCCTGCACCCCATGTCCTGCACCTTTCTCCTGCACCCCATGTCCTGCATTCTGCACCCTTCTCCTGCTTTCCATGTACTGCGTAGACCTACACCCTTCTCTGGTACCCTGTACCCCGTGGGGAGAGAACCACTGGGGGAGTCAAGAATAGAGAAAGATCTGGGGGTCCTAGTAGAAGACAGACTGAGCAATAGCATGCAATGTCAACAAGCTGCAGCTACCAAAGCACCAGAATATTAGCATGAGCAAAAGAGGGAATTTTTCCAGAGATAAAACTATATTCCTGCCACTTTATAAAACTCTGGTCAGGCCACACCTGGAGTATTATCTCCAGTTCTGGTCTCCAGGCTTCAGAAGGGATGTGCTGGAGTTGGAGAGAGTCCAAAGAAGGGCAACTAAGTTAATCAGGGGGCTGGAGGACCTCAAATACGAGGAGCGACTACAAGCACTAAATTTATTCTCGCTGGAGAAAAGACGCTTGAGAGGGGACATGATACCGAATTTACAAATATCTCAGTGGTGATCCCAGTGTAGCAAGAAATCTGTTCAGTCTCAGGGGGTGTGAGAGGACATGGGGCCACACAATGAGATTGGAGGAGAAGCGGTTTAACCTTAAAGTGTTTGTGAACCCATATAAAACAAAAAAGAGAGCAGCGCCATCTAAGTGCAGCAATGTTAAAACATTTTAATATAGGACAGTCAATTTGGAACTTACAAGATCGTAGAGATCACAGCGCATGTAGGAAGGTATAAGAAGGTTTAAGAGCAGTTGCGTATGGTGAAGTTTTAGGATGCGGGGGCGCCAGACCCCGTCCTTCCTTTTTGACCCCTCCCACTTGGTGAAAACGGGCATGGTTTAAGCGAAATAGTGGGCGTGACTCTAAGGGGGTGTAGTTAGCGTCTCAGATATACGAGGGATGGAGGGAGAGAGGGAGGGACAGCAGGCCCATATCCTACACAACAATAGAAATATGTGTATTCTAGAAAGTTTAACAATCAGCAGATAAACATACTCTAAACACCTGGTGTTGGCGCTGCAATCATCCTGGCACCATGGTTGTTATGGTCTCAGGATGTTTGAAGCACAATATTTCTATTATTACATTGTAAAATAAAATGAAATCATTCAACTCACTATAATGCAGAATCAGTGGGAGACCTGAGCGTGTCACCTGCCACCAGATGCCATCAGGTGTCCGTCCTTACATCAGGTGTCCCCAACAGAGTCCGTCCTTACATCAGGTGCCCCCAGCGGAGTCCCTCCTTACATCAGGTGCCTCCAGCAGAGTCCCTTCTTGCAGCCCCCAGCAGAGTCCGTCCTTACATCAGGTGCCCCCAGCAGAGTCCCTCCTTACATCAGGTGCCCCCAGCGGAGTCCCTCCTTACATTTGTGTCCCCGTCAGCGGAGTCCCTCCTTACATCTTGAGTTGAGTTGAGTTGCATCTTGATATAGCGTGGTCCTTTACCCAGCAGGGTCCCGACGCGCTTACAAACACATACACATATACACATACTAGGGCCAATTTACAGACAGGATCTGATTAACCTACCAGCATGTCTTTGGAGTGTGGGAGGAAACCGGAGTACCCAGAGGAAACCCACACAGGCACAGGGAGAACATGCAAACTCCAGGCAGATGGTGTCGTGGTTGGGATTTGAATCAACGACCTTATTTCTGCTAGGTGAGAGTGCAAACTACTACACCACTGTGCCGCCCACATCTGTGTCCCCATCAGTGGAGCCCCTCCTTACATCTGTGTCCCCGTCAGTGGAGCCTCTCCTTACATCTGTGTCCCCATCAGCGGAGTCCTCCTTACATCTGTGTCCCCATCAGCGGAGTCCTCCTTACATCTGTGTGCCCATCAGCAGAGCAGAGTCCTCCTCACATCTGTGTCCCCGGCAGCACAGCCCTCCTTCATGCCTGTATAATAGTGCACAATCCTCTATAAAAATGCCTTGTCTGTCTCTCCCCTTCAGCGGCAGCTATTCAGTTCCTGGCTTTCTCCATGTGTTTAGTGGTGAGGGGAGGGGCCTCCCCTCTCCACTGAACACAAGGGGATTAGTCCTCACGACAGCCATCTTTTTGTAGCCCGCCAGAAGTGACTTTTTTCTCACACTGAGAACATAGAACCCGGCCATAGTGATTTACTATGGGCGCCGGGCGGAAGCTGTTCGGCGCAATGGATTGCACTGCAAAGCAGCTCCAAACCCCGCCAATGAAGCGCCGCGTCTGCAATCTCGTGATTGCATAGACGTGGCGCTTCCCATAGTGCACTGTGTCCGGTGCCTGAACACAGTGCACTTAAGGACTTCTTTTTTCTTTTCTTTTTTTTTTTTTAAAGGGCCATGTTTAAAAAAATTTTTTTGTGACTGCTAGGGGGGGGTGGGGGGCACTGTATAAGAGGTTCATCCACTCCTGGGAGAAGGCGGTTGGCTCGCAGATGGAGAGGCAGCTGACATTCCCGGCTGCGCTGATGGCTCCCAGCGATTCCTGGTTCTCAGAATCGGCTCAGGGGTGGCTGGACACGTCACTTCCGCATGATGAGGGAGTTTTATTTAATTTCTTTTTTCTTTTATTTATTTCTCATATCATTTATTTTATCATTATTGAATAAAATATATATATATATATATATATATATATATATATATATATATATATATATATATATATATATATATATTCTTTGTATCACTTTTTCTACTCATTGTCAGCATCATTTTTCCATTTATCGTTTATTCTCATTTTCATTTTTTATTTATTTTCATTCATTTTTTATATTTTTTACTTCAGTTCACCTACCTCCCACCTCAGCTGCTTCTAGATTGCAGGATAATTCTTTTATGTTATAACATTTTTTTTTTTTACTAAACCCCCCTCTTTCCACCTTTGTTTTTATTATCTCTATTGCAATGTATACAACGTTTTTGGTTTCATTTCAAAGCTCATTTCTGTTCACATGAGCTCGACCTGCCCAATCCAGCCTGACACACCAGTGCCTACTCTGTAATTAGATGTGTGTTCTGCGAGCGGTTGCCATGGCACAGCATCAACGTCTCCTGGCAAAATTGACTATAATAACCACTTCAAACATGGACACTGCTAATGCCTGATGAAGGAGCGCGCATGCTCCGAACGCGCGCTCCTCCCCACTCCCTCACCATCCGGAAGTGACGTGTCCAGCCGCCCCTGAGCCAATTCTGAGAACCAGGAAGCGCTGGGAGCCACCAGCACAGCCGGGAACATCAGCTGCCTCTCCGCCTGTGAGCCGACCGCCTTCCCCCAGGAGTGGATGAACCTCTTATATCTCTTATACCTTCCTACATGCGCTGTGATCTCTACCATCTTGTGAGTTCCAAATTGTCTGTCCTATATTAAAATGTTTTAACATTGCTGCACTTAGATGGCGCTGCTGTCTTTTGTGTTTTACTGTCTACAGAGCCCCTTCTAGCTTGTTATGAGCCAGCAGCCATCCACAGTCAGCCTATCTGTGACCACCAACACACCTTGTGCTGCATTTGAACTTTCATGCATGGACTCCCTGCTATAGAGAGCTGTTTAATTGCCTATTCTCTCTATTGAGCTGACAGAGCACACATGAGCATATGTATACAATATTCCTGTGTGTGAACCCATATAAGCAAGCCTATGCCAGCCCCTCTATTAGAGCCTGACATAGCACACTGTGTAAGTCTTTAAAAATAAACTAGGCTTGTAAATACTGTTTTAGGATGCTCTTCAGGCCGGTCACATGACTCGCGGCTTCTGTATTCCCCCTGATGAATGTCAGCTGGGGATATCACATGGCCGCTCAGCTCCTCCTGCAGTAGCCCTGGTAACCGGCCGAGCATCATGTGACCGGCCTGAAGAGCGCTCTGAATTGTTATTTACAAGCCTCGTTTTTATAAAAGGCATGTACAGTGTGCTATGGCAGGCTATAATAGAGGGGCTGGCACTGAGCATTAAGAATTTTTGATGTATAGTAATAACGGCAGGGGAGACAGAGACACAGGCACGAAACTGACAGGCAGAAAGGGGGGGTGACGGGGAGAGCTGAGAGCAGGCTGCGGGTGACCAAGGGAACGAAGACTGACCACTGTGGTCAGGGCTCAGCAGCCCTGATTTTCGTGGTCAGTACAGAGAGGGGGATATGTTGAACTCCACATACACAACTTCCACAATTGGTGATGGCTGCGGGGCGTATGGATATTTTTAAAAGACTCTTGGATGTGCATCTTAAAGAACACAACATACAGGGATATGGGAAATGATCATTGACACTGACACACATGCCCCTACACAGGTTGAACTGGATAGACTATTGTCTTTATTCAACCTTACCTACTATGTAAATATGTCCTGCGTTTTGCACCCTGCACCACATGTCCTGCATTCTGCACACTGTATCCTTCCCCTGCACTCCATTTCCTGCGTTTTGCACCCTTCTCCTGCATTCCATGTCCTGTGGTGAACTACACCCTTCTGTGGTACCCTGCAACCCATGTCCTGCATTCTGCACCCTACACCACATGTCATGCATGCCATGTCCTGCATGCTGCACACAGCACATGTCCTGCACCCTTCTCCTGCACCTTGCACCCCACAAATTACTTGCCCTGCCCCAGGCACTGGTAACCCACACTTCCCTTACAAAACTGCCTCTTAGGGCATGTCCAAGATGGCAGAGTGACCAGATGTCTTTCCCCAGAGCTCTGATGGAGAATTCTCCTACATTTGCACATACCTGAGTGCTAAGAAACCCTGAGCTGCAGCAAAAGTCAGCGGTGTATGGGATTTTTTATTTGGGGGGAGCTCTTCCCAGAGTGACGAGATCCGATTTAATCCTTCCGGTGCACTGTGGAGGCCTGGCGCTGCCAGACCTTCAAGTCTACTTTGGGCCGCTGTTTTGGTTACTGTCCAGTGGTGGTTCATGCATTCATGGACAAATGCAGCGGTGTGTCTAGAGCCTGCCAATCTGGGTTCTCTTATGGAGCTGGAGAATGTGATCTACTGGGGACCCCGGGCTTATCCTATGCTACCCTATCCTACTAAGACCACAATCAGGGTTTGGGCTGCAGCTAGGAAAAGATTCCATTGGCCTAACAGATGGTCCCCTTGCACTCCATTATGGGGTAATCCCAAACTCCCACATCTTCGCTCTATCCCTGACCCCCAGCTTTGGGCTAGGTTTGGTGTTAAGATTCTGTGAGACATCATGGTAGCTGGCAGGCTTCTTTCCTTTATGGAGCTTAGGACCCAATTCCATTTACCAGGCTGGATGGTCTTTAGGTACTTAGAGCCTCGTCATGCGGTGTGAGCCTCAGCCTGAAGTGAGGCTTTAATAAAATGGAGACCTGAATGATGAGGTGAGGAAGACTCTGGGAATATAATTTGATTTTGCTCTTTGTGTTCAGATCTAGAGTTTCCTCCTGTGAAGTCTGGAGATCATATGGCCATCACATTGCCTCCACCTCCCTCCCTGATAGAATAGAGAAATAAAAAGAAGATTCTAGAAATCACCAGAGAGATCATGGAGGAGAGGTGAGCGGTGCTGGGAATTCTGGGACATTATCCAGTAACAGACAAGGGATGTGTCTGGATGGTGACTGTATCATTGTGTGTGTCAGGTTCCTATAAGGTGTCAGGATGTCACTGTCTATTTCTCCATGGAGGAGTGGGAGTATTTAGAAGGACACAAGGATCTCTACAAGGACGTCATGATGGACAATCAGCCGCCCCTCACATCACCGGGTAAGAGGAGACTTTATTGTAAAGGAGAGAGCAGTACGGAGGGTCCACCCAGATCCCCCATCATCTGATAAACACATAGAAACAATGTATTCAGTCAGTGTGTGTGTTTCCTACAGATGGATCCAGTAATGGGAACCCACCAGAGAGATGTCCCCGTCCTCTGTATTCCCGGGATTCCACACAGGAAGATCACACCATCCCTCACCATCATCAGGTAGATGAAGAACAATCACTGATAGTATCATTAGGATCTGTACATTATCTGCATTGTTACAATTGATGTCATTTTTATTCTATATTCAGAGTGGAAACCTGAGAGATTCTAAAGTTGAGGTTAAAGAAGAGATAAAAGAGGAGGATGATGAGGATGGGGTGATGGAGGAGTCAGAGTTTCTTAAAGAACATAAAGATCTGTACCAGGATACCATGGTGGAGTCATCCGACTACAGAAACCCACCAGAGAGATGTCCCCGTCCTCTGTATTCCTGGGATTCCACACAGGAAGATCACACCATCCCTCACCATCATCAGGTAGATGATTGACAATTATTGGTAGTTCTGATTTATACACAGCATGTTTGTTACAATGAATGTTTTATTATATTTTCAGAGTGGACATCTCAGGGATAAAAATATTGATGTTAAAGAAGAGTATAAAGAGGAGGATGAGGAGTATGGATTGATAGAGGAGTTATCAGAAGGACACAAGGATGTGATGAAGTCACCTAATACCAGGAACCCAACAGAGAGATGTCCTCATCCTCTGTATTCCCGGGATTACACACAGGAAGATCACACCATCCCTCACTGTTACAAGGTTGGTGGGATGGAGGTTATAAAACACACTTACAGACTTACAATCACAATAATAAAGCTTATATCTTACAGATGATATTCACTCTCATTTTCTTGATTTAGAGAGGAGATCCAATCGATATAGAATTTGAGGTTAAAGGAGAAGAAGAAGAGAGGAATGATCAGCAGTCTATGGAGGAGGATGGAATAACGGGGACATTTATAGGGGAGGACACTCCTACAGAGATCAGCACAGGTGGGTCATTAACACTAAATACATTCCTCCACCCATACTGCTCACTGATTGGTCCAGAGTAGGGCAAGGACTGGATGATATCAGCCTATAATACCCTGGTTGCTTTCCTGAGCTGTGTTCCCCATCCTGTATTCCTGTATTTCTCTCAGATAATCTTCCTTCTCTGTGCTGCAGACACAATTTATGTATCTAGACTGGATTTATGGAGATTCTGGGGTTCAGCTGGAATCAAAATGTTCATTTTCACCATAGATGTTACTAGACCTAGACACCTGGGGTATGTGCTTTGGGTCCTCTGCCCCATACCCGAGTATGGAAAGATGTTTGACAGACAATTCTCCCAGGATTACTTGTTCTGTTGTCTGCTGCCTGTGCCGGGTGGAGGGATATGTCTGTATAGTCTCAGACCCAAGTCACTGAGTGCAGTCTCAGGAGATGGGAGGCAGTGGTGTGGGACCTCTGCAACTTGTCTAATGTAAACATTTAAGCTTCCACTGTTTACTGAATACCAATATTAGGAGTCCTGACCCCTGCACTATATAATTTATGTTGTACATTACATACTCCTGACCCCTGCACTATATACTCTATGTTGTACATTATATTATTCTGATACTATAAATTCCTAACTGTTGTATCCTATATAATAAGTTGTACATTACATAGGCCTTACTTATTTTACACATATTTTCTACCTGCTGAACGTTTGGTTGGAGCACAGATCCTCAGGGACAAAGCTATGTGGGCGGAGTCCTGGTTTAGGGGAACCAATCTGCTCATGTCTAGTAATAATCTTTTTATTTCTATTTTAGTAGATGGACGGGAGATGAGGAAAACCTCAGAGGATTGTCTCACTTTGTCTTTAGACTGTAAAGTAGAAGATGAGGGCATCACACAGTATAGTCCAGGAGAAAACCCGGCTACCTCAAATGTCCATCCGGCACCACACAGTGTAGATGGACCATCGTATTCCTCTTATCCTGAGGAACCTCAGACTGTGAGGGACAGTGCCGTCCTTCCAACAGATAAGAGCTTTTCCTGTACCGAGTGTGGGAAGTGTTTCCGTTATAAATGCCATCTTAATGAACACATAAGATCTCACACAGGGGAGAAGCCGTATTCCTGTTCTGAGTGCGGAAAATGTTTTTCAGTGAAGTCCAGTCTTTACACACATCAGAGATCTCACACGGGGGAGAAGCCGCATTTCTGTCCTGAGTGTGGGAAATCTTTTTCGCTAAAGTCCCATCTTTACACACATCAGAGAACTCACACGGGGGAGAAGCCACATTCCTGTCCTGAGTGCGGGAAATGTTTTGCACAGAAGCATCATCTTTACAACCATCAGAGATCTCACACGGGGGAGAAGCCGTATTCTTGTCCTGAGTGCGGGAAATCTTTTTCAGAGAAGTCCAGTCTTTACAACCATCAGAGATCTCACACAGGGGAGAAGCCGCATTCCTGTCCTGAATGTGGGAAATGTTTTTCACAGAAGTCCCATCTTTCCAGACATCAGATATCTCACACGGGGGAGAAGACATATTGCTATCCTGAGGGAGGGAAATATTTTTCAGAGAAGTCCAGTCTTTACACACATCCGAGATCTCACACGGGGGAGAAGCCGTATTCCTGTCCTGAGTGCGGAAAATATTTTTCAGAGAAGTCCAGTCTTTACACACATCAGAGATCTCACACGGGGGAGAAGCCGTATTGCTGTCCTGAGTGTGGGAAATGTTTTTCACAGAAGTCCAGTCTTTCCAGACATCAAAGATCTCACACGGGGGAGAAGCCGTATTGCTGTCCTGAGTGCGGTAAATGTTTTTCAGATAAATCCAATCTTTACAAACATCAGAGATCTCATACGCATAATAATCCATTTCCCTGTCCTGAGTGAGGGAATTGTTCCTCTCTGAAGTCCTGTCTTCCTGTACATCAGGGATCCCACACAACCCTCGAGGTGTATTAGTGCCTTGAGTGTGGGAAATGTCTTCTATATGAATGTTGCTGGACATCACAGCTCTCATGTGGGGAAGAAGCACACCATGATATACACCTCAGATATACTCCATGGCTGATCTTCATCATGTAAGAAACAGTTCATAAGGAGATCAGAGATCACCAAAGACATGGATAAAGTGTTGTACCGTGTTGGCCATTGATAGCAGTAGAAAAATAAAAATGGAGTCATTACCTTTCATTGACTGAGTATAGTTTGTGGTGTAAGCTTTCACAAACACTTAGAGGTCTAATTAAAAAAAATTCAAGTTAGACTTACCGGTAACTTGTTTTCCATGAGTCTTTCAGGACAGCACATGAGAGAGAGGCTCCACCCACTAGGAAACAGGAAACACAAACTCCACCACATTTTAAAAGGAGGCTCCTCTCCACAGCTCGTCAGTTGTAGTAGAGTACCTCCGGCCCAAGCTGGAACACATAAGCATAATACGGTTAATTCACAGCATATATATATATATATACACACACACACACTTCCATATACGTATAAATATGTATATATAAACATGAAGGGCGGGTTGCTGCTGTCCTGAAAGACTCATGGAAAACAAGTTACCGGTAAGTCTAACTTGAATTTTCCCTTATCGTCTTTCAGGACAGCACATGAGAGGATAATCGAGACTTACCAACTAGGGAGGGACAACAGCCTGCAGGACCTTTCTGCCAAATGCCTGATCACCAGCCGACAGAAGATCCAATCTGTAGTGACGGACAAACGTAAGATAACTTGACCACGTAGCCGCCTTACAAATTTGGTCTGGGGTGGCACCAGCTTTTTCTGCCCATGTAGTGGCTAGAGCTCTGGTAGAATGTGCTCGTACTCCCTGAGGAGGAGACAACCCCGACTGGACATAAGCTTCTGAAATAGCCATTCTTAACCATCTGGCAATTGATCCCTTTGAAGCTTTCCTTCCTTTTCTGTTGCCGGAAAACAGAACAAATAAAGAGTCCGAAGACCTGAAGTCCCTTGTTTTCTCTAAGTAATGTAATAAGGTTCTTCTTACATCTAACTTATGAAATAATTCTTCCTTACTTCCTGAAGGATCTGAACAAAAAGTTGGCAGGATGATTTCCTGCGACCTATTATGGACTGATGCCACTTTTGGTAAAAACGCAGGATCTGTTCTAAGCACAATCCTGTCTGGGTAAATTGACATAAAGGGCTCCTTAACTGAAAGAGCCTGAAGTTCTCCAATTCTTCTCGCAGTCGTAACTGCAACTAAGAATATCGTCTTTAGAGTTAAATTCTTTAACGAGATTGACTGTAATGGTTCAAAAGGATCTTTTGTGAGTACTTGTAAAACCACTGTCAAGTCCCATTTTGGAAAGTGTCTATTGGGAACTGGTCTGGATCTAGTAAGTGACCTAAAGAACCTCGTGACCAACGGAACTGAGGAAATAGGTTGATCCAGGTATACTCCTAGGGCAGCCACTTGTACTTTAAGAGTGCTGATTGCCAGCCCTTTGTCCACCCCCTTCTGCAGAAATTCCAGAACCGACACAATATCTTCTAAATTTCGGTTTGCCGAGCGACACCAGGAGTTGTAGATTTTCCAAACCTTAGCGTAGATATCTCTAGTCACCTTCTTTCTACTAGCCAGTAAAGTAGATACTAGAGGCTCTGACAAACCCTTGTTTTTCAACAGCTGTTCCTCAGATACCAAGCAGTGAGACTTAGTCTTGCTATATCCGGATGATACACTGGACCTTGAAGTAGTAAGTCCTGTCTGAGGGGAAGCTGCCAGAAAGGTTTGACTGACATTAGTAGAATGGAGGAAAACCAGGCCCTTTTTGGCCAGTACGGGGTGATCAAGATTACCGACACCTTCTCCTTCTGTATCTTCCTCAATACTAAAGGAATTAGCTGAAAAGGGGGGAAGGCATAACCCAGCTGGAAATTCCAAGGATGTGCCAGGGCATCTATCCCTATCGATCCGTTGTCTCGGTGCAGGGAGAAGAACTGAGGGAGCTGAGCATTTTCTCTTGATGCGAATAGATCCACCTGCGGGCATCCCCACTTCTGGGTTATTAGAGTGAATATTTCTGGATTCAAACTCCACTCTGCCTCCTGAATCCTTTGTCTGCTCAAGAAATCTGCTACTCCATTTAGCGTGCCCTTGAGATGTACAGCTGACAGGGAAAGTAGATGACTCTCTGCCCATTCTAGGATCTCTGAAGATAGCAATAGAAGAGTCCCGCTCCTTGTGCCCCCTTGTTTGTTCAGGTATGCCACCGTGGTGGCGTTGTCTGACAATATCTGCACATGGGACCCCCGAAGGTTTGGAGAGAAGGCAACCAAGGCTAAAGCGACTGCCTTTAACTCCCTCCAATTTGATGACCTTCCTGCTTCCACTGGGGACCAAACTCCCTGAGCTATGTCTTGACCCCAGTGTGCTCCCCATCCCCAACTGCTGGCGTCTGTCGTTATCCTTCTCTCT
The DNA here is from genome assembly GCF_042186555.1 of Aquarana catesbeiana. Taxonomy (NCBI): domain Eukaryota; kingdom Metazoa; phylum Chordata; class Amphibia; order Anura; family Ranidae; genus Aquarana; species Aquarana catesbeiana. Next base: position 3,517,082 of record NW_027362661.1, on the reverse strand, counting down.
GTTGGGAAGGACCAGAGTAAACCCCTTGACAGCACTGCCTGATTTCTCCACCACCAAAGGGTCCTTTTTACCCTGGTGGGAAGCCTTACCTTTGAGTCTAAAGCTTCTGGACTGTGATCCCAGATCTTTAAGAGAAAACTCTGAAGGGGTCTGAAATGGAGTCTGGCCCATTGAATGGCCGGCATGGTTGAGGACAAGGTTCCTAGTACTGACATAATCCTTCTGACTGATACCTCCAGGTTCGTCTGAAGGCTGGATACTGCCTGCAATACCTTCACTTTCTTCTCTTCTGGAAGAAAAAACTTTTGATCCACTGAGTCTATCAGATACCCCAGAAATTGGACTCTTTGTGCTGGATTGAAATTTGATTTTTGGATGTTTATAATCCAACCTAAGGCCTCCAGATGACTGCGAGCCTTGATCAGATCCTCCTGTAACCTTTCCCTGGAAGGGGCAAAGAAAAGGAGGTCGTCCAGGTAAGGGATAACCGCAATCCCCTGTAGCCGGAGGGGAGCTAGGGCTTCCGCCATAATTTTGGTAAATATTCGAGGGGCGGAAGATAGACCAAACGGGAGGGCCCTGAATTGAAGGTGCAAAACCTCCCTCCCCATATTTACTGCCAGCCTCAGATATCTCTGGGACTGAACAGCTATAGGTACATGCAGGTACGCATCCCTTAAGTCGATTGATGCCATAAAGCATCCTCTGACTAAGAGATTTCTTACCGAAAAGATGGAGTCCATGCGGAATCGCCTGTATTGGACTGACCTGTTTAGCGGTTTTAAATTGAGGATGAGCCGAAAGCTTCCTGATGGTTTCTTTATCAGAAAAATATGGGAGTAGAACCCTTGGCAAACTTCCTCCGGAGGCACCTGAACCACAACCCCCTGTTTTATCAGATCCCCTAACAGGTTCTTCATGGCTAGGGCTTTTGTTGTGTCTTTTGGCAAATTTGTTACGCAGTACCTCTCTGGAGGAAGGTTCAACAGCTCTATCCTGTAACCCTGGGCTATTGAATCCAAAACAAACGGGTTTTTTGTTATGTTTGCCCAGAGAGGAAGGAATTCTTGAAGCCTTCCTCCCACAGGCACCACCAAGTCATTGTGTCTTATTGGCCTGCGTAGGAGGATTGAAAAGGACATTCCCTTTGCCTTTTCCTCTCTGCGCCGCCCAACTCCTTCTTTTTTCTTGGGGCCTGTTACTCCTTTCCTGATTTTTTTGAGGTCGAAAAAACCGCCTAACTGGCTGCTTTTTCTTTTTAACCGGAAAGGACTTCTTTTTATCAGCTGTTCTATCCAAAATAGATTCTAGATCAGGACCAAAAAGCTGATCTCCCAAAAATGGCACTCCGCATAACTTATTTTTGGAAGCTGCGTCCCCAGGCCATGTCTTTAACCACAACGCTCTCCTGGCTGCAATGGTCAGGGCCCCTGACCTAGCTGACATTCTTATAGAATCTGCAGAGGCGTCAGAAATATATGCTACAGCTGCTATAAGGGTTGGGAAGGAATCTAGAATCTCCTGTTTGGGTGAATCAGCTATAATATGTGCTTTTAGCTGATTCAGCCAGAACTCCATGTTTCTGGAGACACAGGTCATAGCCATAGCAGGCTTGAGATTCCCTACAATGGACTGCCAGGCTTTTTTAAGCTGTTGGTCCGCCTTCTTATCCATAGGATCCTTCAAAGTACCCATGTCCTCGAATGCCAGATCTGTTGATCTAGATACTTGGGAAAAAGCTGCATCCAACTTCGGGACTTTATTCCAAAGTGACTCAGGATTATCATTAAATGGAAAACGCCTCTTGTGAGCTCTTGGGAAAAAGGGTTTTCTCTCTGGGTCAGCCCATTCTTTCTTAATGGTCTCCGAGATTACCGAATGTACAGGGAAAGTGCGACCTGATGCTTCACCAAGCCCTTCATACATTCTATCGTGCAGCGATAATTCTCTTTTTTCTTCCTCCATTCCCAATGTTGCATAAATTGCTTTCAACAGACTGTCTACTTGTTCCAAGGACAGTTTGTATCTAGAAGGTGCATCTGCCTCTTCCTCATCCTCCTCCTCCTCTTCTCCAGAGTATGAGGGGGAATACCCCTTTTGGGTAGTTGGGCCAGCCTCAGCCTCTACCGTTGGGGTTAAGTGTGAGTCCTGAGAGGGGTCTGAGGTAGTTGCCTGACTTAATGTTGGTGTTACAAGAGAAGAGCGAAAAGCCTGTATAGTAGCATCTAGCTCTTTCTTAACTGATGCGATTATGTCGCTGCACGCAGAAGAAGCCTCTTCCTTGACTAAGGAGTCAATGCAAATTTGGCATAAAGTCTTCTTCCAACCCTCCAGTAACTTTGCTTTACATGAGGGGCATCTCTTTTTAATGGCTGGTTCAGAGCTCTTAGCCTGCCAGAAAAAAATGACAAAAGAGAAAAAACACCAGCATTCATTAAGCCAAAGCTTCCTCCTAACGGACTCACCACAGGTGCACAGGAGGAACAACAGTTAACCCCATGTGCCCAGACAGGCCCCAGCCACCAAGGGGGAAAAAAACATTTGTGAGAGGGGCACCAAAGTAACCAGGATATTCACTATAGCCTCTTACCTGGGCCTTGCTGGTGCCTGTGCCTGTCCCACATGCAGCTGCCACAGAATCCATAGTGGTGCTGCACCGATCGGTGGCTCTTACGAACGTCGGTTCCGGAGTAAAAAAACGCCGTTGCGCCCGACCGGAACCGGAATATAGGCACCAGGACCGCTCCTCCCTTCTTCCTCTGCGCCACTTCCGATCGGAAATGATGCGCCCGTTCCTAGCGCCTTCCCCTCGTCGGATACCTCACTTCCGACCGGTCGAGTCTGTACTCTTCCAAGATGGCGGCGGCCAGTAACGCCGACACGCGGTTTCAAAAAAGCCCGCGAACGGCTGCCGCCGCCTAAGGAGCGGCTCCAAGAACGGTCCAGCTCATCATGAGCAAAGAAAGAGAAAAAAGGAGCCCACTTACCAGCAACCCTGTGGCGCGGTGTGGGAGGATCGGACTCTCTGGAGGAAAAAGATAGGTATGGTGGGGTAGGCAGCCTGGCCTCTCAGGATAGCACCATAAGAGACCCTGGCCCCTACTAGGTGTTCCCTTGCCGGAGGAAACACAAAAACTGACGAGCTGTGGAGAGGAGCCGCCTTTTAAAATGTGGTGGAGTTTGTGTTTCCTGTTTCCTAGTGGGTGGAGCCTCTCTCTCATGTGCTGTCCTGAAAGACGATAAGGGAAAAATAGTTGAATGAATGTGACCAGCAATCACCCAGCTGTGATGAATATTGGATGTATTTTATTTCATACACTGATTTCCTTGGCTCCATCTGGTGGTCATAATGCGGGATTGTGCTATTTTTACTGATTGAGGTATTTAATGAAAAATACAATTTTATGGCCACTAGATGGTGCTGACAATCATAGGAAATCACTGTGTTAAAGTATAGCAATATTTGTAACGGCTGAATGAATTTTCTATAAGTAGACCCCTTAGTTTCCTTTGTCAGACATGGCTTCATACTAATACCTGAGATCATACTCACACATAGGGATGAGCTCGATGTTTGGTTTGAACATAAGTTCGACTCGAACATCGGGTGTTCACCCGTTTGCAGAACAGCGAACATTATAGGGCATTTGCGGGAAATTTCATCGCCGTGGAGCGCCCCATAATGCACTGCGAGATCGCTATATAAAGTTATCGCTAGTATATATATATATATATATATATATATATATATATATATATATATATATACGCGGTTAACAAGCGTTTTGAAAGACGAGCAACTTTTTGCAAGTGTTGTCTCGCAAAATGAGCAGGATTCAAGCCAATGGGGTGTGCAGTACCACATTTGGCCAGAGGTGCGGGGGCACTGGTGACACTCAGAATGGTTCGGAGCCGTTCGGAAATACTCAGAAATTCTTGGAATAACTCAGAAATACTCCGTTCCTGAGCGTTTCCGAGCCTTTCTGAGGGTTTCTGAGTTCAGCCAAGCTGTCCCCGAGTATTTCCGAAGCTCTCCGGCGCCCCCCACCACTGGTCACATGCGGTATTGCATGCAATAGAAGTCAATGCGGAACTAATTATCTTCGTTTCCATTGACTTCTATGGGGAAACTCGCTTTGATAAGCGAGTGCTTTGGATTACAAGTATTCGGATTATGCTCGTAATCCAAGGTTCCACTGTATATACTCTGCATCCAGTGTAGCCTATATCTAACGTTCCTTTTATTTGGTGTTCAGTGTGTACAGTAGTTTCTACTACATTTCTGGTGGTGCACACAGTATACAATACAGTGCAGCCGTAATACAGTTTCTAATACAGTGCAGGTGGTGTACACAGTATCTAACACAGTGTGTACAGTTTCTATTACACTTCTGGTGGTGTACACAGTATAAAATACAGTGCAGCCATTGTAGTTTCTAATACAGTGGAGGCGGTGCACACAGTGTCTAATACAGTGCAGGCAGTGTACACAGTATCTAATACAGTGTGTACAGTTTCTACTACTTTTCTAGTGGTGTACACAGTATCTAATACAGTGTGTACAGTTTCTACTACACTTCTGGTGGTGTACACAGTATACAATACAGTGCAGCAATTGTACAGTTTCAAATACAGTGCAGGTGGTATACATAGTATCTAATACAGTGTGTACAGTTTCTACTGCTTTTCTGGTGGTGTACGCAGTTTTTAATACACTTCGGGCTGTGTATTAATATATATATATACATACAGTCTAGTGTGTGTGTGTGTATATATATATATATATATATATATAATATATATACTCTGAATTTAGTGTAGCCCATATATACAGTGCATTCGGTGGTGTATAGTTTCTAATACACTTCAGGCGGTGTGCACAGTATATAATACAGTGTAGTGTGTTGTTGCAAAACAAAAAATACATCATGTCCGGAAGGCCACCAAGGAGAGGCAAATGCTCACAGGCCACTAAAAGAGGACAAGCAGCCTCTGTGTCTACAGTCAACAGTGGTGGTCGTGGACATGGTGCATCCTCTGCAGGTGGCCGTGGGGCATGCTTGTCCTTTTTTTCTGTTGCTGGCCGTGTTATTGAGCCATAACATGCAGAAGAGTTGGTGGAGTGGATAAAGAAGCCGTCCTCTTCCTCTGTCACCCAGGCTCAGAGTAGTTTGCCTTCCCATGCAGCTGCCAAAGTGGCCTATTCTATCGGCTCCTTGTCCACAGTCCCTCCTTCTGTAGCCTCACCATCATGCATGGAGGAGTCCCCAGAATTATTCCAACACAGTGTTGGGTATATGCTGCTGGAGGAGCGATTTGAAGGCTCCAATGTTGGCTCCCAGATTAAGGAAGGGAGTAACGTGAGCATAGAGAGAGGGGGTGCCACAGAAGGTCAAGAAACTGGCAGTCATGTTCCCCCAGCTGTAGCATACTGCCAAGTTTGCTCCAGTGACAAGGTGGGAGGGGTGATGAAGTCACTGACTGTACTTGGGTGCTTGAGAGAAGAGAGGATTAAAAGTGAGGAGGAGGAGGCACAACTCCAACGAGGCAGGATGTCCTCTAGGGGGCAGCTTAAGGGCAGCCACCCTATTGCATCACATCACTAAGCTCCGCAGGTACAAGGCACTGCTGACTTTTAAAAGTTCCTTGGTGTGGGCCTTTTTCAACATGTGTGCAGATCGTACCATTGCCGTTTGCAACCTATTTCTGAAGCGGATCAAGAGTGGCCAGAACAGCAGCCGCTTGGGCACCACATGCTTGACCAGACATATGACAACCTCCCATGCAGTTCGTTGACAACAGCACTTGAAAGACCCACATCAAAGAAAAAGGCGGACTTCTTGCTCCTCATCTGGGATCTCCAACCCTACTATACCAGCCAGTCCTCTCAAAAACCTGCACTGAAAGGAATGAAGGTATAGCAATAGGTGTCCCAAGTACTTGCAGCCAATCTGCTAGCAGTACACCACCAACTGATTTGTTGAGTTGAGTTGCTGAACCGAAAAAAGAAATTTGGTCCCAGCCATCCACATGCTCAGTGTCTAAATGCTAGCTTGGCCAAATTGCTAGCACTACAACTGCTGCCTTTTCAGCTGGTAGACTCTGCCCCCTTTCGTGAATTTGCGGAATGTGCTGTACCTCAGTGGCAGGTTCCAAAACACCATTTCTTTTCACGGAAGGCCATTCTCTAACGGCATGTGGAAGGCAATGTTTTGGCCTCATTGGACAGGGCAGTCAGCAGTAAGGTTCATATTACCGCTGACTCATGGTCCAGCAGGCATGAGCAGGGACGTTACCTTTCCTTCATGGCGCACTGGGTAACTCTGCTGGCAGCTGGCAAGGATGCAGGACAGGGTTCAGTGTTGTTGGAGCTTGTCCATGTCTCCAAAATGCTAGTGGTGATTATGCCACAGCTCTCTCCCCCCACCCCCCCTTTCTTCTTCCTCTATGGCCTCTTCTGCAGATTTGTCCTCTGAACCAGTGGTGCTCCGTAAGCATTCAAGGGGCTATGCAAACAGGCTAAAAGATGCCATGCGGTGCTTGAGTTGGTCTGCCTAGGAACAGGAGCCACACTGGGGCAGAGATTTTGCCAGCTCTTCTGGGGCAGGCCCAGAGGTGGTTGACACCACGCCAGCTTCAGCCAGGAATTGTTATATGCAACAATGGCACCAACCTTCCAACAGGAACACTTGACCCATGTTCCATGTTTGGCACACGTCCTGAATTTGGTGGTGCAGCGGTGTTTGAGCAGGTACCCAGGCTTACAAGATCTCCTGAGGCAGGCCAGAAAAGTCTGTGGTCATTTCTGCCGGTCATACAATGCCAGTGCTTGGCTGGCTGAAATTCAAAGGGAATGCAACCTGCCCACCAACCGCCTCATTTGTGACATGCCCACCAGGTGGAACCAGTGTTAATTTTGTCAACGAAAACGCTTTCGTCATAATTTTCGTCAGAGGCTTTTTTACAGTGACGAAAACGAAACTAAAAGTACAGCACATTTTCGTCAACTGACGAAAACTATGTGGTAAATAGAATCCGTTTTCGTTAAGGAATGAAAACGGGACGTTAATGGCAAGGAGGGATGTTTACCCTCATGAATTTACTGTATTTATTCACACAGTGTATACGCCGATACTTGTTTTTTACCAATAGGGGCGGGGATCGGGCGGTCCGCCCCCGGGTGCCACACATTGGGGGGTGTTCAAGCCAGCCGCCCACCTCTCCTGGCCCTTGGACAGCACTTCCAGCAAAGTCTATCATTAAGAAAAAATCATTGCCAGCCCCTTCTCCTATACTGCTCCTCCTCCTGTGTCACTCATTGTAAACTGAAGCTTCTAACCTCAATAGCTTCGTTCTTGTTGGCCGCTCTCCTCCTCCTGCTCCTCCTCCTCCGAGTGTTGCTTTAGATTGGAGGAGGAGAGCGGTCACATAACCATCCATGAATCTTCAGAGGAGATCAGTCATGTGACCGGGTCCATGCAAGAACGAAGCTATGAGGTAGATTTAGAGACTTTGATTTACAATGAGAGTGACACAGGAGGAGCTGTGTATGAGAAAGGGCTGGTAGTGATTTATTCTTAACTTTAGAGTACGCTGGCAGTGCTGTCCCAGGAGACTGGGGGTCTCCTGGGAATGTAGGGGGCTGTGTATTGTGGGGGTTTTGTATTGTGCAGAGGGTGGGGGGCTGTGCTGTGTATTGTAGGGGGCTTTGTATTGTGCAGTGTTAATTTAGTTGACTAAAACATTTTAGTCGACTAAAATGACTAAAACTAAAACAATTGAGATGACTAAAATACGACTAAAACTAAAAGCCATTTTAGGCAAAAGACTAAAATGAGACTAAAACTAAAATGCCATTTTAGTCCTAAGACTAAAATGAGACTAAAAGTAAAATGTAATTTTAGTCAAAAGACTATGACTAAAACTAAATTGCAATTACTGAAATGTACTGGAGATTTTAGTCGACTAAAACGTAGGACATTTTAGTCGACTAAATACAACTCAAACTAAAACAATTGTAGAAGACTAAAATGGGACTAAAACTAAAATGCCATTTTAGTCCTAAGACTAAAATTAACACTGGTATTGTGCAGAGGGTGGGGGGCTGTGCTGTGTACTGTGGGAGGCTTTGTATTGTGAAGAGGGTGGGGGCTGTGTTTTGTGTACTGTGGGGGGCTTTGTATTGTGCATAGGGTGGGGGGCTGTGTGCTGTGTACATTCAATTTTAGTTGACTGAAATGATTATATTGGACTAAAATGTACTGGAGATTTTAGTCGACTAAAATACGATGACTAAAATGGGACTAAAACTAAAATGCCATTTTAGTCCTAAGACTAAGACTAAGACTAAAACTAAATCGAAATTTGCTGCCAAAATTAACACTGGGTGCAACTCAACGTTGGCAATGCTGCAGCGGCTGCACACACAGCAGAGGGCCATCAATGAGTACCCGTGCGAGTATGGCATCAGGAAAGGGTCAGGGGAGCTTGGCTTCTTTTTACCAAGCCAGTGGGTACTTATCAAGGATGCATGCACTGTCCTGTCACCGTTTGAGGCGGCTACAAGGATGGTGAGCAGCAACAATGCATGCATCAGTGATACTGTCCCTCTAGTCTTCCTTCTGGAGCACACACTTCATGGAATAATGGACAGGGCACTTGAGGCAGAACATCAGGTGGAAGAGCAGAACTTCCTTACTTCTCAAGGCCCCCTTTATCCAAATAGCATTGCTGTGGGCCCACCAAACACACAGGAAGAAGAGAAGGAGGAGGATTGTGCCAGCATGGATGTAGAGGATAACACTCAGCAGCAGTCTTCAAGGGATCCATTCCCTGATCCCATTCCAGCTCTATTCCCCCCTCAATCCAATCCCTGCTCCATCCATTGTGGCAGGTTAAGAGGGGAGAGCCACAGCGATGCACTAGCCTGCTAAGTGCAGGGGGGGTGACACCATGTTTTACCGCACCAGGTGACACCAACCCTAGTGACACCCCTGTGTGCTAGGGGGCACTTTAGGACTTGTGCTACAAGGGGGCTTGGATATGAAATCCACCCTCCCGGCATATGTCTTCTCCCCTCCCAAAGCCCCCCTAGCACATATCCTTCCCCCCCAATCAAACAGATGCTGTCTGCCACAAAAGGGTTGGCTCTAGGCACCCCACAAGAGCTATGGATAAATGCGCCCACTGCCCAAACTAGTGCCCCCCTACCAGGCAAGTTAGTGGAGCAAAGTGTGGGTTCCAAGACACAGGGCGGGTTCACACCATGAATCACACAGGAACGCACTGTGCAATTCACATGCGACCCGAGTGCAGTGCAATTTCAGCCCATTTATGTCTGCAGTCTCTGACCATCTCTTGCAGTGGCAGCCCGTCTAGGTTTACACTGATGCATCGCATCTCTCCCGCAGGCAGTTCACACTGACTTCTGCGAACCGCTGCGGGTGTCAATACATTGTTAATGACAACCGCAGATCGGTTCACAGATTGCAGTGTGAACTTGCACAAGAATCGGATCGCATAGGTGAGAACATCCATGCGATCTGATTTCAGTGCGTGGGAAAAAAGTCCCTGCACTTTTTTTTCTGCAAATCTAATGCGAGTTCAGCTATACAACTGTATGGCTGAACTCGCATCTCATCTTCATTGCATGTTATTGCCACCGTTGGTGCCAATCCCATGCAATGTCTGTGATCGCACTAGTGTGAACCTGAGCTCAAGGGCGCACAGACGCCACCCCCTCTATCACGTCACCGACCTATATGTATAACGGATAGATTCATGCATATCAACGGCCACCGTGGCCACCCCCTATTCATGCATCCAGCCCCTTTTAGGACGCCGGGCACCTGAATTACAGCGGCTGGGTTTTTTTTCTCAAAGCACCTGATAAGAGCCATAGGCTTCAAAATAGGGTGGGCTCGGAGCGCAGAGCATTGCACTCGGAGCCCACCCAGGTGTGTTAGAAAAGCAAATTAATATTTCTTTTCTAACACTGACCCGCCTCTCCGCCAATCAGGAAGCGGAGGTCTGATACCCATCACCAGATTGGCTGAAAGCACAGGCAATCCTATTGGACGCATAGCAGGAGGAAAGAAGAGAGGCGCACAGTGGAAGCATGGAGGACACAGATCTCCGCCGTCACCCGCTGCCTGATCCACCACCAAGATGGGGTAAGTGACGGTCAGACAACAAGTGGGCAGGGGGCTGCTACTTTAATGGGGCACAGTGGCTGTATTTGATGGGCACAATGGCTGCATTTGATGGGCACAGTGAATGCATTTGATGGGCAGAGTGGCTGCTATTATGGGCACAGTAGCTGTATTTTATGGGCACAGTGGCTGCAATTGATGTTTTTTTTCCAGAATTTTTCAGTTTGTTTGCACCCCCCCAAGAATTGTGAGCACCAGCCACCACTGATCTCTTGTATCATGTCTGCAGCCTCTGACCATCTCTTGTATCATCTCTGCAGTCTCTGACCATCTCCTGTATCATGTCTGCAGTCTCTGACCATCTCCTGTATCATGTCTGCAGTCTCTGACCATCTCCTGTATCATGTCTGCAGTCTCTGACCATCTCCTGTAGTATGTCTGCACAGTCTGTGACTGTCTCTTGTATCATGTCTACAGTCTCTGATCATCTCTTGTACTATGTCTGCAGTTTCTGATCATCTCCTGTAGTGTGTCAGCACAGTCTCTGACCATCTCTTGTATGTCTGCAGTCTCTGACCATCTCTTGTATCATGTCTTCAGTCTCTGACCATCTCTTGTATCGTGTCTGTAGTCTCTGGCCATCTCCTGTATCATGTCTGCAGTCTCTGATCATCTCCTGTATCATGTCTGCAGTCTCGGACCATCTCTTGTACCATGTCTGCAGTCTCTGATCATCTCCTGTATCATGTCTGCAGTCTCGGACCATCTCTTGTACCATGTCTGCAGTCTATTACCATCTCCTGTATCATGTCTGCAGTCTCTGATCATCTCCTGTATCATGTCTGCAGTCTCTGACCATCATGTCTTCAGTCTCTGAACATCTCTTGTATCGTGTCTGTAGTCTCTGGCCATCTCCTGTATTATGTCTGCAGTCTCTGACCATCTCTTGTACCATGTCTGCAGTCTCTGATCATCTCCTGTATCATGTCTGCAGTCTCTGACCATCTCTTGTATCATGTCTGCAGTCTCTGACCATCTCTTGTATCATGTCTGCGAATCTCTCACTCTGCGGAAGGTGCTCCAGAGCCCCCTTCACATTAGAGTTCCCATTTGATGTGTCTCATCTGATATAAAGGTAATCTTTGGTCACCAGAGCTCCCCCCTCCCTTACATTACAGTTCCCCTTTACACCAAAGTCTGCAGGTTCCCCCTTAGATCATGATCCGCAGCATTCCCTTTTTATATCAGAGTTGCCTTGCACTGTAATGCTCTGTACACACGGTCGGACATTGATCGGACATTCCGACAACAAAATCCTAGGATTTTTTCCGACGAATGCTAGCTCAAACTTGTCTTGCATACACACGGTCACACAAAGTTATCGGAAAATCTGATCATTCTGAACGTGGTGACGTAAAATATGTATGTGGGGACTATAAACGGGGCAGTGGCCAATAGCTTTCGTCTCTTAATTTATTCTGAGCATGCGTGGCACTGTGGGCGTCGGATTTGTGTACACACGATCAGAATTTCCGACAACGGATTTTGTTGTCCGAAAATTTTATAGCCTGTTCTCAAACTTTGTGTGTCGGAAATTCCAATGGAAAATGTGTGATGGAGCCCACACACGGTCGGAATTTCCGACAACAAAGTCCTATCACACATTTTCCGTCGGAAAATCCGACCGTGTGTACGGGGCATAAGGGAGAATCCTGCAGACTCTGATATATGGGGGAACTCTGTACTGGCTGGGTTATATTAACCTGACCTTCATGTAAATGGAGAAATATGACTGTAATATATAATATATATGTAATATATATATTTGATTAAAGAAGAATTGGTTAGAGAAAATTCTATAAACGGTGAATTCATAGAATTGAAAACTCTTAATATATGCAATTTATACAATTTTTATCTCTTTATCTTTCCAATTATGGATGTGAATGGGGCCTCACGTCTCAGATTTGCCTAAGGCCTCACAAAGCCTAGAGCCGCCTCTGTCTGCATTATATGGTGCAGGAATATCTAGGGCCAAGAGCAGACTTGGAGACCTTTCCAATAGAGCATCTACTTGGTTACTCGGTCTTAAGCATTGACCACTGGCCAGAACTTGCTCAATGTGCAATCAAGCTACTGGCCTGTCCTGCTTTCAGCGTGCTTTCTGAACGCACATTCAGTCCTCCTGGAGAGTTTGTAACTGTTCAAAGAGTGCGCCTGTCCACAGACTTTGTTGATAGGCTCACATTTATAAAAATTAATCCTGGATCAGCAGTTATCAAGCACCTGATGCTGATGATGTAACTGATTAAATTTGCTATGGATGTGAGAGCCCTTGAAGACTGCCTATGCTGCCTATCCTATTCCTCCTCAATCTTGATGATGCTAGCTTGCAACAATATTTTTGGTTTAGGGCACCACCACCACCCAAGGTCCAATTTTTCTGCCCCTGTTTAACAGGGGCATGTTATTACAATGTTTGATATAATATTTCACAGCAGGGCCCGTTCCTGCACCCACCAAGAGTAACTGTGACGGCATACAGTGTTTTGGCACCACCAAAACCAAAGGCCCAGTTTTTCTGCCCCTGTTTAACAGGGGCATGTAATTACAATTTTTTAAATAGTAGTTAAGCAGGGCCCGTTCCTGCCCCCAACAAGAGTAACTGTGAGGGGTTCCAGTGTTCAGGCACCACCAACACCTAAGGCCCAATTTTTCTGCAGAGTATATTGTGCAGTCCATATATATACTGCTGTTCAGAGTATATAGTGTTTGGGGCCCTGGGGGACCCCAACGCCATTTTTTTTTGTATTTTAGGTGTGGGGTTCCCCTTAATAGTCGTACCAGACCCAAAGGGCCTGGTAATGGACTGGGGGGGCACGCCGTTTATTTCAATGATTTTTATCCATATTGCCGGGATTCGACATTTCTTTACAGCCGAGCTCAGTTTTAAATTACATTTTTTCCTTTAGAAATGTAATTTGCTGTGGTACTGTTCTAAACACGGTAAAGATGTGCTACTTTACAGGCATACTAAGGCACAATATTTAAAGGAATATTTCATCTTTATTGTTTCACTTTAAGCATTATTAAAATCACTGCTCCTGAATAAACGGCCATTTTTAAAACTTTTTTTGCATTGATACATGTCCCCTGGGGCAGGAACCGGGTTCCCAAACAGTTTTTATGGGAATAACTTGCATATAAGCCTTTAAAATTAGCAACAAATTTTTTGCCTGTTCACAAGTTCTGGTGCGAACCGAACCGGGGGTGTTCGGCTCATCCCTAGTCCCCATCAGCGGAGCTCCTCCTTACATCAGTGTCCCCAGCAACGAAGCCCCTCCTTACATCAGTGGCCCCTAACAGCTAAACCCCTCCTTACATCAGTGTCCCCATCAGCGGAGCCCCTCCTTACATCAGTGGCCCCTAGCAGCGAAGCCCCACCATACATCAGTGTCCCCAGCAGTGGATCCCCTTCTTACATCTGGTGTCCCCAGCAGCGGAGCCCTTCCATACATCTGGTGTCCCCATCAGCGGAGCCCCTCCTTACATCAGTGTCCCCATCAGTGAAGCCCCTCCTTACATCAGTGTCCCCATCAGTGAAGCCCCTCCTTACATCAGTGTCCCCATCAGAGGAGCTCCTCCTTACATCAGTGTCCCCATCAGAGGAGCCCCTCCTTACATCAGTGTCCCCATCAGAGGAGCTCCTCCTTACATCAGTGTCCCCATCAGAGGAGCCCCTCCTTACATCAGTGTCCCCATCAGTGGAGCTCCTCCTTACATCAGTGTCCCCATCAGAGGAGCCCCTCCTTTCATCAGTGACTGTCTGTCCCCTGTTGCCAGACACTGGGTGGAGGGTTGGCGGCAGCTACTGTTCCCGGATTTCTCCATGTGCTGTAATCAGTGGAGAGGGGAGGGGCCTCCGCAACCAATCAGCTTCAGTGTACAAGAGAATTTTCTATTTGTACACTGAAGAGAGAAGCCAATTGGCTGCCCCTCCCCTCTGCACCTCATACAGGGAAATAGTCCTTGCAGCGGGCATCTTTTTGTAGCCCGCTGACCATTTTTGCCAAAAACATTCCAGATTTCCTGGGACAAAGGCAAAATCCTGGGAATTTAATCAGGACGAGGGTCCCAAAATCGGGATTGTCCCAGGAAAATCAGGACTGTTGGCAAGTATGTCACTGTGCCCCCTCCTTATCATCACTTTCCCTTCTCATCATCACTGTGCCCCCTCCTCATCATCACTGTGCCCCCCCATCCTCATTGTAAGATACAGAAATTGTTCATTGCTCAAGGAACCCCTATAAACCTTTGGAGGAACCCTGGCTGAGAAAGGGTGGGCTAGGCAGTCATATATCTCTACCCCACTTGTTGGGAGTGGAGATGACCCATCTATAAGGATATACAGTACATACACACACAGCACAAGGCCCTGTTCACACTATGAGATGTTTCTCTGGGCTGCAGTTCCTCTGAGCTCCACAAGGTGGTAATCTCACTTCTACCCAGACAGGAAGTCTCTATGCAATACAGACAGGAAGTGATGTCAGGTACAGACAGGAAGTTCCGGGTGAGAGGTGAGTCAGGAGGAAGTAGAGATGAGACGTTGTTGGAAGTGGCAGTAGAGGAGGTAATAAGATCTTATTTTCTATTTACACCCAGTAACCCCCCGTCATGTCCGTCCTCTTCCTCCATAGTCACTGTGATGTCTTTTATCTCCAGCAGATGATGATACACACATATATAGTGTGGAAATGTAGAATAACCCCGTATATTACAATGAGGGAATTTATGGTCTGTACCACGAGGGGAGTTATTGATGTCAGTAAATGTCGGTTCCAGACATTGTATGTGGGGGGAATGAAATGATAATTAAAGGTTGGGATTAGGGAAGATTTCTGTAAGATTTTACACAGGAATGATCAGCGCCCCTCCAGAGACACTATGATGAGTCTCACAATAGGAGTCTGAAAGGGACTGGATTTTGGGGGGGTGAGATGGTGAACCCGGAGTGGGGGGGGGGGACAATTTTATCAGAAAGACATCCAAATAAAATGGATTTTTCAGCTACTCCACCAGCTGCATTCTTTCTCCTACTATCCAGTCTAATCCCTTTTCTTACTGTAGAGAGTGACAGTGACATCACTCCGATCAGTCAGCAGGCTGCCGGAGATTGGAGCCTTGCAGCCGGAGTTCTGACAATTATCCTGATTAGTTGGCAACTCCGGTCAAAAGTCAGCAAGTTCCCCTTCCTGGACATCATGATGACCTGACATTGTCCTCACATCACTGCCTCAGAGCAAACAAGTCAAAGGAAGGATCATATTTATCATTTCTTGACTGCAGATCTAATACTATTTAAATCCAGTTTGGAAACCAAACAAACCCAACGAAGAAAAGGGGATTTCTGATTCGGCAGGCCAAGGGTGTCCCTGAACCTAAAAAATGTCTAAAATACTAAACAATCCAAATAAAATTTGTTCCCATGGGGGGCAGGTGTAGGATCAACCCTATTATTCCCCCCTCACATCCACATCCTATTATTGTGTGACCAATACCATCCAAATAATGCTTTAATTTCCTAATGTTATCCGTCTACAAGGGGACCTGTATAGATCACATGGCCGCACCAATGAGAACGGAGGAGGATCAGAGTCACATGACGGAGAAGATACTAAATCTCACCCTGGAGATCATCTACCTGCTGACCGGAGAGGTGAGGAGGATTCTGGGAGGTCACATGACATCACTCTTATCTCTATTAATAAAACACAGACCTGACCAGAGAGGTGAGGAGGATTCTGGGAGGTCACATGACATCACTCTTATCTCTATTAATAAAACACAGATCTGGCCGGAGAGGTGAGGAGGATTCTGGGAGGTCACATGACATCACTCTTATCTCTATTAATAAAACACAGACCTGACCGGAGAGGTGAGGAGGATTCTGGGAGGTCACATGACATCACTCTTATCTCTATTAATAAAACACAGACCTGACCGGAGAGGTGAGGAGGATTCTGGGAGGTCACATGACATCACTCTTATCTCTATTAATAAAACACAGACCTGACCGGAGAGGTGAGGAGGATTCTGGGAGGTCACATGACATCACTCTTATCTCTATTAATAAAACACAGACCTGACCGGAGAGGTGAGGAGGATTCTGGGAGGTCACATGACATCACTCTTATCT
The DNA here is from genome assembly GCF_042186555.1 of Aquarana catesbeiana. NCBI lineage: Eukaryota > Metazoa > Chordata > Amphibia > Anura > Ranidae > Aquarana > Aquarana catesbeiana. Next base: position 3,500,732 of record NW_027362661.1, on the reverse strand, counting down.
CTATTAATAAAACACAGACCTGACCGGAGAGGTGAGGAGGATTCTGGGAGGTCACATGACATCACTCTTATCTCTATTAATAAAACACAGACCTGACCGGAGAGGTGAAGAGGATTCTGGGAGGTCACATGACATCACTCTTATCTCTATTAATAAAACACAGACCTGACCGGAGAGGTGAGGAGGATTCTGGGTGGTCACATGACATCACTCTTATCTCTATTAACCACTTGCCGACCGGGCCATAGCCGAAAGACGGCAACAGCGCGGTCGGCTAGTTCTGGGTGGACGTCCATGGACGTCCTCCCAGAATACTGCTCTCGCGCGCCCCCTGGGGCGCGCACCCGAGAACTTCCGTGACCGCATCATCGCGGCCGTTTACCATGTGATCGCTCCGTCAAATGACGGAGCGATCACATGTCAACAGACCGGCGTCATCTCATGACGCCGGTTCCTCCCGCCCCTCTCTGTACCGATCAGTACAGTGCGAGGGGAGAGGGGGAGGGATCGGATGGCAGCACCGCTGTGGGCTGGATGTGTAGTGCCCACAGCGGTGCTCAGTGACAATTGCTGTCACATCCATCCATCCCTCAATGCTCAGCCAACCCTGCAATACTCTGCACTATACCCTGCAATACTCTGCATAACACCCTGCAATACTCTGCACTATACCCTGCAATACTCTGCATAACACCCTGCAATACTCTGCACTATACCCTGCAATACTCTGCATAACACCCTGCAATACTCTGCACTATACCCTGCAATACTCTGCATAACACCCTGCAATACTCTGCACTATACCCTGCAATACTCTGCATAATACCCCGCAATACTCTGCACTATACCCTGCAATACTCTGCATAACACCCTGCAATACTCTGCATAACACCCTACAATACTCTGCACTATACCCTGCAATACTCTGCATAATACCCCGCAATACTCTGCACTATACCCTGCAATACTCTGCATAACACCCTGCAATACTCTGCATAACACCCTGCAATACTCTGCATAACACCCCGCAATACTCTGCATAATACCCCGCAATACTCTGCACTATACCCTGCAATACTCTGCATAACACCCTGCAATACTCTGCATAACACCCCGCAATACTCTGCATAATACCCCGCAATACTCTGCACTATACCCTGCAATACTCTGCATAACACCCTGCAATACTCTGCATAATACCCTGCAATACTCTGCACAACACCCCGCAATACTCTGCATAACACCCCGCAATACTCTGCACTATACCCTGCAATACTCTGCATAACACCCTGCAATACTCTGCACAACACCCCGCAATACTCTGCATAACACCCCGCAATACTCTGCACTATACCCTGCAATACTCTGCACTATACCCTGCAATACTCTGCATAACACCCTGCAATACTCTGCATAACACCCTGCAATACTCTGCATAACACCCTGCAATACTCTGCATAACACCCTGCAATACTCTGCACTATACCCTGCAATACTCTGCATAATACCCGGCACTACTCTGCATTATACCCGGCACTACTCTGCAATATACGCGGGCACTACTCTGCAATATACGCGGGCACTACTCTGCAATATACGCGGGCACTACTCTGCAATATACCCCGCAATACTCTGCAATATACCCCGCAATACTCTGCAATATACCCCGCAATACTCCGCAATTTTTAACCAGTTCCCGCCCACAGTCATATGACATCCCTGACTTTGAGCGGGTATATCTGAATGATGGGTGCAGCTACAGGCATCATTCAGATATCAGCTTTTTCAGCCAGCGATTTCCTACACCATAGGAATGATCATAGCTGCTGTTCCACTGCTTGATCATTCTTATGGGAGGCGAGAGGGGACGCCCCCCCCCTTCCCGCCACCCTCCGGTGCTTCTACCGACTCACCGCTACGATCGAAGCCAAGATCGTTTTTTTTTTATTATTATTTCAGGCTTCCCAGCCTAGAGGTGAGATGTGGGGTCTTATTGACCCCATATCTCACTGTAAAGAGGACCTGTCATGCCATATTCCTATTACAAGGATGTTTACATTCCTTGTAATAGAAATAAAAGTGATCAAAAAATTTTTTGGGGGGGAAAAAGTGTCAAACTAAAATAAATAAAGTAAAATAAACAATAAAAAAAAAAAAAAAAAAAAATTTAAAGCGCCCATGTCCGTGTGCTCGCATGCAGAAGCGAACACATACGTAAGTCCCGCCCACATATGAAAACGGTGTTCAAACCACACATGTGAGGTATCGCTGCGATCGGTAGAGCGAGAGCAATAATTTTGGCCCTAGACCTCCTCTGTAACTCAAAACATGTAACCAGGAAAAAATTTTAAAGCGTCACCTATGGAGATTTTTAAGTAGCGACGTTTGGCACCATTCCACGAGAGTGTGCAATTTTGAAGGGTGACATGTTGGGTATCTATTTACTCGGCGTAACTTCATCTTTCATATTATGCAAAAACATTGGGCTAACTTTACTGTTTTGTTTTTTTTTAAAGCACAAAACTGTTTCTTTCCCCAAAAAAACGCGTTCGAAAAATTGCTGCACAAATACCGTGCGAGATAAAAAGTTGCAACAACCGCCATTGTATTCTCTAGGGTCTTTGCTAAAAAAAATATATATAATGTTTTGGGGTTCTATGTAATTTTCTAGCAAATAAATTATGATTTTTACATGTAGGAGAGAAATGTCAGAATTGGCCTGGGCGCTCCAGAACGCCTGGAGGTGCTCCCCTGCATGTTGGGCCTCTGTATGTGGCCACGCTGTGTAAAAGTCTCACACATGTGGTATCACCATACTCGGGAGTAATAGCAGAATGTGTTTTGGGGTGTAATTTGTGCTATGCATATGCTGTGTGTGAGAAATAACCTTCTAATATGACAATTTTGTGAAAAAAAAAAAAAAGAAAAAAAAAATCTTGATTTTGCAAAGAATTGTGGGAAAAGATGACAATTTCAAAAAAACTCACCATGCATCTTTCTAAATACCTTGGAATGTCTTCTTTCCAAAAAGGGGTCATTTGAGGGGTATTTGTACTTTTCTGGCATGTTAGGGTCTCAAGAAATGAGATAGGCCGTCAGTACTTCAGGTGTGATCAATTTTCAGATATTGGCACCGTAGCTTTTGGACTCTCTAACATTCACAAAGACCAAATAATATACACCAAGTTGTACTTATTTTTACCAAAGATATGTAGCGGTATAAATTTTGGCCAAAATTTACGAAGAAAAATTACTAATTTGCTAAATTTTATAACAGAAACAAAGAAAAATTCATTTTTTTACCAAATTTTCAGTCTTTTTTCTTTTATAGCGCAAAAAATAAAAAACCCAACGGTGATTAAATACCACCAAAAGAAAGCTCTATTTGTGTGAAAAAAAGGATAAAAATTTCATATGGGTAAAGTGTTGTATGACTGAGTAATTGTCATTCAAAGTGTGAGAGCACCGAAAGCTGAAAATTGGTCTGGTTAGGAAGGGGGTTTAAGTGCCCAGTGGTCAAGTGGTTAATAAAACACAGACCTGACCGGAGAGGTGAGGAGGATTCTGGGAGGTCACATGACATCACTCTTATCTCTATTAATAAAACACAGACCTGACCGGAGAGGTGAGGAGGATTCTGGGAGGTCACATGACATCACTCTTAGCTCTATTAATAAAACACAGACCTGACCGGAGAGGTGAGGAGGATTCTGGGAGGTCACATGACATCACTCTTATCTCTATTAATAAAACACAGACCTGAGCGGAGAGGTGAGTCCAGGGCTGGACTGGGAATAAAAACCAACCCTGGAAATAATTTCATACCAGCCCCATAGCATTATTATACCAGCCCAACATCATAACCATCATATCATCATTATTTTCTTGCTCATAAAAAGGGAAAACCATGCATTTTAAAGCACATTTGAAGAGCGTATTATATATAGAGAAGACATATATGAAAGCACATAGGGATAGATATACATACATACATACATATATATATATATATATATATATATATATATATATATATATATATATATATATATAGCGCTGGTAGATTTTAATCTACCACTGATAGGTAAATTTAGTGGGTCGCTTATTAGAGGGAGTTAGATTTGCCTCTGTTCCAGCTTGGCTGAGTTGCGTGTGTTTCCACATTGTGCCGGTGGGTGTCGTTGTCACCATGGGCCAGTGTTGGAAAAGCAACGTGTTGAACCGTATGAGTGCTCCTCTGTCCCAGAGATAACTCGGTGAAGGTGGTCCTCCGAGTTGCATTCTGGGAGAGGGTATTTATGGGACAAACGCCATGTTTTAGGGTCGTTCTTCAGCCACCTGCTGGCCCTCCTGGCCGACAGGTATGCACTAGGAATACCACCTCGTGGTCCTCCGTTCCGGGGGCCCGCGTCGCTGCGGCATGTGGGTGGGCCCAGAAGTCTGTCTGGGGCCTACCACAGCAGCAGAGGAACGGTCCTGAGCTGTCTATCCTGAGTGAAGAAGCTGGACAACCGAGGAGATCCCAGGGGAGGACCCGTCATGGAAGGATCATGCAGAGTGCTGGTCTGGAGAGGGGCCTGGTGACTCGGTTGGAGGACGCATTCCGAAGTAATCTTACAGTATAGTACTGCCGAGTTGGCTTAAAGGTTCAAGTACTGTGTCTGACATTCATCACAAACCAATACATCCTGTGACAGAGGATCGTACGGGTTTTATTCCAAACAAGTCTGTGGCAGAGACTTTAGTTTGTGCTGCGTACTGGCTGCTAGACAAGTGAGAGAGGTCTAGCCAGGCGGGCAAAGATTGAATCCCACAGGGGGAGCGCTTTCAACTACAAGTGATCAATATTCAGAGAAATGTTCTAAAGAACACTAAGAAGAGTATTTGAGCTTCCCTGCAGCTTTCCTTCTACCCCCTTCCTGCTATTTCCCTTGTTCGTTTATTAAAGCATTGGAAAACCTACTCAAGTGTTTGGTGCTTATATCGTCCAGAGGTAAACTCAATGGAACCCTAGACCCGGTGCTGGTGAAACAGAGATATCGAGAGTGAAGGTAACAAGCCCGCTTAAACCAGCAGCTCCACCGAGAGTTTTTGCTACATATATATCCGTAAATTTCAGTTAAAAGTGGAGTAATCATCAAGGGGGACACCTGGGACTCTGGGAATGTGAGGGGGGGGGCTCTGGTGACCAGAGACCACCTTCCGCAGAAAGAATACACTAGGGTAAGGGGGGGGGGGTTAATGATAGAGGGGGAAAACCTTTATATCGGTGCCACCTTACATTGTTGTATTTACTCCCCCTTACATCAGTGACCCCCCTCGAGTGGCCTGGCGGTGCTGTCATTGACCTCCTCTCAGGTGCACCTTGCACAGATCAGTCAGTTGGCTCAAGCGTGGTGGCTCTGGTTTTCCTATAGTCTCCTCTCCACAGTCCACACACGTCTGACTTCTCCCATGATCCCCATCCCGGCGGTGCTCCCATTCTTGACTCCTCTCCAGACTCTCCCTCAGAGACTGCAGACATGATATAAGACAAGAGATGGTCAGAGGTTGCGGACATGATACAAGAGATGGTTAGAGGCTGCGGGCATGGTACAGGAGATGTCAAGATGTCAGAGGCTGCGGGCATGGTAAAGGAGATGATTAGAGACTGAGGACATGATACTAAAGATGTTAAGAGAATTTAGACATGATACAGGAGATGGTCAGAGACTGCAGACATGATACAAGAGATGGTCAGAGACTGCAGACATAGTACAAGAGATCAGTGCAGCTTTACCAGTGCCCATCAAATGCAGGCTCACTGTGCCCGTCATTGCAGCCTCATCGTGCCCATCATTGCCGCCTCATCATGCCCATCATTGCCGCCTTACCGTGCCCTCATTGCAGCCTCAACATGCTCTCATTGCAGCCTCACCATCATTGCCGCCTTACTGTGCCCATCATTGCCGCCTTACTGTGCCCATCATTGCAGCCTCACGTGCCCATCATTGCAGCCTCACGTGCCCATCATTGCAGCCTCACGTGCCCATCATTGCAGCCTCACCGTGCCCATCATTGCAGCCTCACCATGCCCATCATTGTAGCCTCACCATGCCCATCATTGCAGCCTCACTGTGCCCATCATTGCCACCTTACCGTACCCTCATTGCAGCCTCACCATCATTTCCGCCTTACTGTGCCCTCATTGCAGCCTTCCTCACCATTATTGGAGCCTTACTGTGCCCTCATTGCAGCCTCACCAGTCAGTGCGTGCATTATGCACAGCGGGTATCTCCAGCTGTGTCATGGAGCTGAGGGTGAAAAGTTTGGCCGCGCTGTGATAAAAGTCCCACCCTCCTCCTAGACCAGCTCATGTGATAGACATAACACTGCGTCTATCACACGAGCTGGTCTAGGAGGAGGGCAGGACTTTTATCACAGCGCGGCCAAACTTTTCACACTCAGCTTGACACAGCAGTCTCCTGCTGTGTGACAAGTAGGCAGGAGGAGGAGGGAGGGGAGCACTGTAGCCACAGCATAGATCAAAGCGGCCCTAGGGCAGGCAGCCTACCGGGAAATGTCCTGGTATCCCGGTAGGCCAGTCCGGCCCTGGGTGAGTGGGATTCTGGGAGATCACATGACATCACTCTTATCTCTATTATTAAAACACAGACCTGACCGGAGAGGTGAGGAGGATTCTGGGAGGTCACATGACATCACTCTTATCTTTATTAATAATATAGAGGTGAGGAGTATTCTGGGATTCTAACATGATATTCCTATTGGTTCTTCAATACAGAAATTTCCTATTCTGAAGTCAGCTGATTATATGATCATCACAGTGCCTCCATGTAACTCCCTAAATCCTGAGAGACACAACATGCAGAAGATTCTAGAAGTCACCAAGAAGATGATGGAGCTACTGACAGGAGAGGTGAGCGGTGCTGGGAATTCTGGGACATTATCCAGTAACAGACAAGGGATGTGTCTGGATGGTGACTGTATCATTGTGTGTGTCAGGTTCCTATAAGGTGTCAGGATGTCACTGTGTATTTCTCCATGTAGGAGTGGGAGTATTTAGAAGGACACAAGGATCTCTACAAGGATGTCATGATGGACAATCAGCCGCCCCTCACATCACCGGGTAAGAGGAGACTTTATTGTAAAGGAGAGAGCAGTACGGAGGGTCCACCTAGATCCCCCATCATCTGATAAACACATAGAAACAATGTATTCAGTCAGTGTGTGTGTTTCCTACAGATGGATCCAGTAATGGGAACCCACCAGAGAGATGTCCCCATCCTCTGTATTCCCGGGATTCCACACAGGAAGATCACACCATCCCTCACCATCATCAGGTAGATGAGGAACAATCACTGATAGTATCATTAGGATCTGTACATTATCTGCACTGTTACAATTGATGTCATTTTTATTATATATTCAGAGTGGAAACCTGAGAGATTCTAAAGTTGAGGATAAAGACCGGATAAAAGAGCAGGCTGATGAGGATGGGGTGATGGAGGAGTCAGAGTCTCTAAAAGAACACAAAGATCTGTACCAGGACACCATGGAGGAGTCATCCAGCTACAGAAACCCACCAGAGAGATGTCCCCATCCTCTGTATTCCCGGGATTCCACACAGGAAGATCACACCATCCCTCAATGTTGTAAGGTTGGTGGGACAGAGTGTCTAGAACATGGACTTGTAGAGATGTGTGGATTTTTTATATGAGCTTATATCTTACAGATGATATTCTCTCTCATTTTCTTGATTTAGAGTGGAGATCCAATCGATATAGAATTTGAGGTGAAAGCAGAAGAAGAAGAGAGGTATGTGAGGGATGATCAGCAGTCTATGGAGGAGGATGGAATAACACTGACATTTATAGAGGAGGACACTCCTACAGAGATCAGCACAGGTGGGTCATTAACACGAAATACATTCCTCCACCTATACTGCTCACTGATTGGTCCAAAGTAGGGCAAGAACTGGGTGATATCAGCCTGTAATACCCTGGTCATCCTGTATTCCTGTATTTCTCTTGGATAATCTTCCTTCTCTGTGCTGCAGACACAATTTATGTATCTAGACTGGATTTATGGAGATTCTGGGGTTCAGCTGGAAGTGAAATATTGACTCTCACCATAGATGTTATTAGTAGGGTTGCACCAATACAATTTTTTTGTGTGTTTATATAGAAGTGAGTATACAAGGTGAGTATAGTAGCAAGTCCTAGTTGCAATCTTGAAACACCCAATACGAGGACAATATGCGACCGGTCTAAACTATGTGGCATGTTCACCAATGCCAGGAGCATGGCGGACAAGATGGGTGAACTAGAGATACTGTTGTACAAGGAGGATTTGGATTTTGTGGGAATTTCAGAGAGCTGGTTCAACAGCTCTCATGATTGGCTGGCAAACATTCAAGGGTATACCCTATACCGCAAGGATAGAAAGGGTAAAAAAGGGGGAGGGGTATGCCTATATATCAAGAATAATGTACAAGCGAAGGTGAGAGATGACATCACTAAGGGAGCTAGAGAGGAGGTGGAATCCAAAGGGATGAAGCTAAGGGGAAAATAATACTGGGGGTATGCTATAGGCCCCCTAACCTGAGGGAGGAAGTGGAGACGGATCTCCTATCACAAATTGGATTAGCAGCAAGGATGGGAAGTGTTATCATAATGGGGGATTTTAATTATCCAGACATAGACTGGGCGGAGGGAACCGCGCATTCATTTAAGGCTCGCCAGTTCCTTAATGTCTTGCAGGACAATTTTATGGGTCAGATGGTAGACGCACCAACTAGAAATAAAACATTACTGGATCTACTGATTACCAACAATACAGACCTGATCACGGATGTGGAAATACGGGGCAATTTAGGTAACAGCGATCACAGGTCAATTAGTTTCAGTATAAATCACACAAATAGGAAACATGAAGGGAACACAAAGACACTGAATTTCAAAAGAGCCAACTTCCCTAAACTACAAACCTTGCTAAAAGGCATAAATTGGGATAAAATATTAAGAACAAAGAATACGGAGGAGAGATGGGTTTGCTTTAAGAGCATATTAAATAAGGGCATTAGCCAATGTATCCCATTGGGTAATAAATTTAAAAGAGCGAACAAAAGTCCTGGATGGCTTAACTCCAATGTAAAAATGCATATAAAAGCAAAGGAGAAGGCCTTCAAAAAATACAAGGTTGAGGGATCATCCTCAGCATTCAGACTTTATAAAGAATGTAACAAGAAATGTAAGGGTGCAATTAGGACAGCTAAGATAGAACATGAACGACACATAGCGGAGGAGAGCAAAAAAAATCCCAAGAAATTCTTTAAGTATGTAAACAGTAAAAAAGGGAGGACAGACCATATTGGCCCCATAAAGAATGAGGAAGGACATCTGATTACAAAGGATGGGGAGATGGCTAAGGTATTGAATTTATTCTTCTCCTCAGTCTTCACGAGTGAATCGGGGGGCTTTAGTAACCAAAACTGCAGTGTTTATCCTCATGACACAACACAGGAAGCACCTACATGGTTAACAGAGGACAGAATTAAAATTAGACTTGAGAAACTTAACATTAATAAATCACCGGGACCAGATGGCTTGCATCCGAGGGTACTTAGGGAACTCAGTCAAGTGATTGCCAGACCGTTGTTCCTAATTTTTACAGTCTATTGACTGGAATGGTACCAGCTGATTGGAGAAAAGCCAATGTAGCACCAATATTTAAAAAGGGCCCAAAATACATCCCTGGGAATTACAGACCAGTTAGCCTAACATCAATAGTATGTAAACTCTTGGAGGGGATGATAAGGGACTATATACAAGATTTTAGTAATAAGAACGATATCATTAGCAGTAATCAGCATGGATTCATGAAGAATCATTCTTGCCAAACCAATCTATTAACCTTCTATGAGGAGGTGACTTGCTAGATAAAGGAAGGCCCGTAGACGTGGTGTATCTGGATTTTGCAAAAGCATTTGACACAGTTCCCCATAAACGTTTACTGTACAAAATAAGGTCCGTTGGCATGGACCATAGGGTGAGTACATGGATTGAAAACTGGCTACAAGGGCGTGTTCAGAGCGTGGTGATAAATGGGGAGTACTCAGAATGGTCAGGGGTGGGTAGTGGGGTTCCCCAGGGTTCTGTGCTGGGACCAATCCTATTTAATTTGTTTATAAATGACCTGGAGGATGGGATAAACAGTTCAATCTCTGTATTTGCAGACGATACTAAGTTAAGCAGGGCAATAACTTCTCCGCAGGATGTGGAAATCTTGCAAAAAGATCTGAACAAATTAATGGGGTGGGCGACTACATGGCAAATGAGGTTCAATGTAGAAAAATGTAAAATAATGCATTTGGGTGGCAAAAATATGAATGCAATCTATACACTGGGGGGAGAACCTCTGGGGGAATCTAGGATGGAAAAGGACCTGGGGGTCCTAGTAGATGATAGGCTCAGCAATGGCATGCAATGCCAAGCTGCTGCTAATAAAGCAAACAGAATATTGGCATGCATTAAAAGGGGGATCAACGCAAGAGATAAAACGATAATTCTCCCGCTCTACAAGACTCTGGTCCGCCCGCACCTGGAGTATGCTGTCCAGTTCTGGGCACCAGTCCTCAGGAGGGATGTACTGGAAATGGAGCGAGTACAAAGAAGGGCAACAAAGCTAATAAAGGGTCTGGACGATCTTAGTTATGAGGATAGGTTGCGAGCACTGAACTTATTCTCTCTGGAGAAGAGACGCTTGAGAGGGGATATGATTTCAATTTACAAATACTGTACTGGTGACCCCACAATAGGGATAAAACTTTTTCGCAGAAGAGAGTTTAACAAGACACGTGGCCACTCATTACAATTAGAAGAAAACAGGTTTAACCTTAAACTACGTAGAGGGTTCTTTACTGTAAGAGCGGCAAGGATGTGGAATTCCCTTCCACAGGCGATGGTCTCAGCGGGGAGCATTGATAGCTTCAAGAAACTATTAGATAAGCACCTGAATGACCGCAACATACAGGGATATACAATGTAATACTGACATATAATCACACACATAGGTTGGACTTGATGGACTTGTGTCTTTTTTCAACCTCACCTACTATACTATATAATCCCTTAAAGTGTCATCTAGTGGGCAATTTAGAACTCACAAAATTCAGCAGAGGGAGCACTGTTCCAATAAGTAGGTAGAGACAGATTAGAAGTTCAAAGCAGCAATCCTTTATTGGAAAACTGAACAGACTGATGACATTAGGTAAATGGATCACAAGCCCATGCAGGGAGATTGTAGTGTGCCAGTGAGGCACTGTGACTCATGGGTTCTGTAGTTTACTCTGCTGAGCCTGGTGGAATGAATGGCTGCCTCTAACCCTAAAGTTCCTGGGGGAAGGCGGTGAGCCCAATGGATACCGGATCAATGGATGGAGCACCTGAAAATGACAGCTGCGGTCAGGGCTCATCGCCACCAGTTGGGGGAAATGCCAGGAGCAAGCGGAAGTGCTCCACTATGGAGACAATACTGTGCAGGCAACCCACGAGGACGTTCATTGATCCGGGATCCATAGGCCTCACCGCCCGCTCCCAGGAGCTCCAGTTTTCCAATAAATGATTGCTGCTTTGAAATACTAATCTGTCTCTACCCACTTACTGAACAGCGCTCCCTCTGTTATATATATATATATATATATATATATATATATATATATACTCTATGTTGTACTTTACATCTTTCTAATACTATATAGTCCTATCTGTTGTATCTTATACAATATGTTGTACATTACATAGTCCTGACTTCTGCTCTCTCCCCTCTACCCACTGTTATATATAAACATAATATGTATTCTCTTGTGTTACACCCATTTTCTACCAACTGGACATTTTATATCTGATGATTTGATTGGAGAACAGGCTTTTTACATATTGATAATAATGTGATAACATCCTCAGACTGTGGAACCTTAAACAGAAAGTGATTATAAGGGAGGCGTCAATAACCCAATGATTTATTGAGTGCTACTGATAGGAAGACTATGATACTGTACCGTCGTCCTATAAATTTAGGATGGTGGTCTTCAGAATCAGTCCAGTCTTCATCTTGGTTGTTCTCCCCCCATCCTCACTCTCTGACCTCTGGTGGGGCTCAGCCCCGCTGTTATTCACGACTAAATCATGGACTAAATAAGGAAGTGCAGGACTTCTTGTGTTAGGAAGGTGGTAATGAGTGATAGAGGGGATGGGGACAATCCTCCTATAATCCCCTCATCACTATCACTCCTATAAAAGACAGTTCTCATTGTTTCCTCACTCTCTGACTTAGGTCCATGAATAAAGAAATGATCTGGTAGGAGATCAGAGGACCCATTTACTAGTTACCTTGAGGGGGGAATTGTAAGATCCTCAGAGACAAAGCTGCCTGATGTGGGCGGAGTCCTGGTTTAGGGGAACCAATCTGCTCATGTCTAGTAATAATCTTTTTATTTCTATTTTAGTAGATGGACGGGAGATGAGGAAAACCTCAGAGGATTGTCTCACTTTGTCTCCAGACTGTAAAGTAGAAGATGAGGACATCACACAGTATAGTCCAGGAGAAAACCCGGCTACCTCAAATGTCCATCTGGCACCACACAGTGTAGATGGACCATCGTATTCCTCTTATCCTGAGGAACCTCAGACTGTGAGGGACGGTGCCATCCTTACAACAAATAAGAGGTTTTCCTGTACTGAGTGCGGAAAATGTTTCCCTTCTAAATCTGAACTTAATGTGCATAAAAGATCTCACACAGGGGAGAAGCCATATTCCTGTCCTGAGTGCGGGAAATATTTTTCAGTGAAGTCTAATCTTTCCAGGCACCAGAGATCTCACACAGGGAAGAAACCGTATTCGTGTTCTGAGTGCGGGAAATGTTTTTCAGATAAGTCCAATCTTTACAAACATCAGAGAGCTCACACGGGTGAGAAGCCATATTCCTGTCCTGAGTGTGGGAAATGTTTTTCACAGAAGTACAATCTTTACACACATCAGAGATCTCACACGGGGGAGAAGCCGTATTTCTGTCCTGAGTGCGGGAAATGTTTTTCACGGAAGTTCAAACTTTCCATACATCAAAGATCTCACACAGGGGAGAAGCCACTTTCCTGTCCTGAGTGAGGGAATTGTTCCTCACTGAAGTCCTGTCTTCCTGTACATCAGGGATCCCACACAACCCTTGAGGTTTATTAGTGCCTTGAGTGTGGGAAATGTCTTCTATATGAATGTTGCTGGACATCACAGCTCTCATGTGGGGAAGAAGCACACCCTGATATACACCTCAGATATACTCCATGGCTGATCTTCATCATGTAAGAAACAGTTCATAAGGAGATCAGAGATCACCAAAGACATGGATAAAGTGTTGTACCGTGTTGGCCATTGATAGCAGTAGAAAAATAAAAATGGAGTCATTACCTTTCATTGGCTGAAGCAACTGTCCGCACTGAGAAGACCTTCCATACTAAAAGAGAACCCAGAGGCGGATGGAGACAAAGAGGTGCAGGCACTAGAAAAGAGTAGATGGGTAACAGTCAGGAAGGATAGAGAGGGGAAGTGCCAGGGAGGCTGTTCCTGAGCTGGAGCATCCCAATAAGTACGCTCCATTGAGTGACATTGGTGAAACCAGTCAGGGACCAACACTGCTAGAGCTGAGGGACTCTCCTAGCCGCCGGGGAAGAACTCCTCCAGTGAGAGTGGGGGGGAGCGAAGGGAAAGGATAGACAGATACTGGTGGTAGGGGACTCATAACTTAGAAGGACAGAGAGGGCAATCTGTGACAAAGACCTGAAGCACCAAACTGTATGCTGTCTACCAGGCACATCACGGAATTTGTGGATAGATTACTGGGAGGGGCTGGGGAAGACCCAGCTGTCATGGTGCACGTTGGTACAAATGACAAAGTCAGAGGCAGATGGAGTGTCCTAAATAACAATTTTAGGGACTTGGGAGCTAATTCGAGGAAAAGGACCTCCAAGGTAGTATTCTCAGGAATACTACCGGTACCTCAAGCCACACCAAAAAGGCAGAGGGAGATTAGAGAAGTAAACAAGTGGCTGAAGAGCTGGTGTTGTAAGGAGGGGTTTGGGTTCCTGGAGGACTGGGCCGACTTCTCAGTCGATCACCAGTACTATAGAAGGGACGGACTGCACCTAAATGAGGAGGGTGCAGATGTGCTGGGAGTAAAGATGGCCAAAAAGTTAGAGGGATTTTTAAACTAGGCGATGGGGGGAGGGTCCAGAGGTAGAGATAGTCAGCAATGAACATATTCCAGAGGGTAGTATTGGGGGCATTAGTGGTAGGTTGACTACAGCACATAAACCCAGGTAAGTATAGTAACAAGTCCTATTTGCAATCTCAGAACACCCAATAAGAGAATAGTATGCGACCGGTCTAAACTATGTGGCATGTTCACCAATGCCAGGAGCATGGCGGACAAGATGGGTGAACTAGAGATACTGTTGTACGAGGAGGAGGATTTGGATTTTGTGGGAATTTCAGAGACCTGGTTCAACAGCTCTCATGATTGGCTGGCAACCATTCAAGGGTATACCCTATACCGCAGGGATAGAGAGGGTAAAAAAGGGGGAGGGTGTAATGATATCACATACTGGACATGAAAAGCTGTAGCTAGTGGCCATGTTGTGTGAGAACCTTAGGGAAGCCATGACAGCTTGGCTAACGGTGTAGCCTTACAGAAAAATCTGAACTCCCTCCCTTCTCCCTTGTGTTAGGAATTCATAGCTTTTAAATCTCAAAGGGATGGTTATCTCAACAAAGAAAACAGAACCAGGCTAGGTCAGTAAACACAGCTCATGTTGGCCTGGCAGGATGTTCAGGCCTGTCGTAAAACTGTCAACCTCTCAATTCAGAGACTCAGCAGATACCGGTCGTAAATACCTGAATGCACATAAAGCTTAAAAGTGTGACATTTCAGCATGATTCATAACTTCCAAAGTAATAATAACACAGCCATAATGTGGACATATTTAGTTTCCTCAGATAATTTGTAACATTTCAAGTCCAGACACCCCTATGTCAGGTCATATGGGTAACCACCGGTACCACTTATTCCTCCTGAGTAGACTATACATTATAGATGTGGCATGTTTATATTTGTTTTGAAGCAAATCTCACGCTGAACAATACTATGGATATTTGGAGTCTGTAAACACTATAGATGCAGAGATATGAATATGTATCACATAGTGTACCTGGGCCATGGTCATGAGTGTAGACACCTTCCAGCAACCAAACCCTAAACAAGATGACCAGACGATTGGTCACTGGTCGCTGTCAACACACCTTTGATTTGACAGAAAAGAGGAGAAGCCAAGACAATGGTCAGTTCTCCTTTTACCATCCAAGCAGGAACATCTGCCAAGTTTGAGAACCGATTACCCAGCTCATCGATCAAACTCTGTATTCTTCCTTTTCAATTCTACCTTATTTCTTTGTGGCTGTATATTGTCATCTCTTTGAAACATCTTTTTTCTGTAAATGTTTTATTTGTACCAACTTGACCTTTTCATAATAAACCCTTATGTTGAAAAGTGTTAACCTTGTCTCTAAAGCTCTTAATGCAAGCTATAAACCAACCTGCCTCTTACAAGAGTGCTACTGTTGTAGGGTAAGGCCTCTGAGCAGACCTGTCTGTGGTGGCAGTGTGTGTTGCAGACGCTTATTCTAAAATTATAATTGGTATTGCTAAAATTACGAGTCTCCCCCAGCTCGGTCCTTTAACGGGGGTGGTGGCAGTTAAAAGGGTTAATTGCATAACTAGCCCAGTGACAATCGCTCTTAGGCTGCTGGCACCTAGATTGTGGTCCCACAAGCTGGAAAATCTTTGTGCTGGGTGCAGCTTAGAGTGGCATTGTTACTTAAGTGACAGCGTGGTGTGAGGTTGGCCGGTCCTTCATCGGAAGTTAGCGAGGAGGGCAGAGATCTGTCACCCGCGTTCGTCACAGAGGGGTATGCCTATATATCAAGAATAATGTACAAGTGAATGTGAGAGATGACATCAATAAGGGAGCTAGGGAGGAGGTGGAATCCTTATGGGTAGAGCTCTAAAGGGATGAAGCTAAGGGGAAAATAATACTGGGAGTATGCTATAGGTCCCCTAACTTGAGGGAGGAGGGGGAGACAGATCTCCTATCACAATCTGGATTAGCAGCAAGGATGGGAAGTGTTATAATGGGGGATTTTAATTATCCAGACATAGACTGTGCGGAGGGAATCACGCATTCGCCTAAGGCTCGCCAGTTCCTAAATATTTTGCAGGGCAATTGCATGGTTCAGATGGTAGACGCACCAACTAGAAACAAGGCGTTACTAGATCTACTGATTATCAACAATACAGACCTGATCACAGATTTGGAAATATGGGGCAATTTAGGAAACAGCGATCACAGGTCAATTGGCTTCGGTGTAAATCACACAAATAGGAAACATAAGGGGAACACAAAGACACTGAATTTCAAAAGAAACAACTTCCCTAAACTATGAACCTTGCTAGAAGATATAAATTTGGATAAAATCTTAGAAACAAAGAACACAGAGGAGAGATGGGTTTACTTTAAGAGCATATTAACTAAGGGCATTAGCCAGTGCATCTCATTGGGAAATAAATTTAAAAGAGTGAACAAAAGTCCTGGATGGCTTAACTCCAATGTAAAAAATGCATATAAATGAAAAGGAGAAGGCCCTCAAAAAACACAAGGCTGAGGGATCATCATCAGCATTCAGAATGCAACAAGAAATGTAAGGGTGCAATTAGGGCGGCTAAGATAGAACACGAAAGACACATAGCGTAGGAGAGCAAAAAAAATCCCAAGAAATATATACAGTAAAAACAGGAGGACATACCATATTGGCCCCATAAAGAAAAAGGAAGGACATCTGGTTATAAGGGATGGGGAGGTGGCTAAGGTATTGAATTTATTCTTATCCTCAGTCTTCACGAGGGAATCGGGGGGCTTCAGCAACCAAAACTACTTATCCTTATGACACATCACAGGAAACACCCTCTTGGCTAACAGAGGACAGAATTAGGAATAGACTCAGGAAACTTAACATTAATAAATCACCTGCACCAGATGGCTTGTAGCCGAGGGTACTTGGGGAACTCAGTCAAGTACTTGCCAGACCATTGTTCCTAATTTTTATTGACTGGAATGGTACCAGCTGATTGGAGAAAAGCCAACGTAGCACCAATATTTGAAAAAGGGCCAAGATACATCCCTGGGAATTACAGACCAGTTAGCCTAACACCAATAGTATGCAAGCTCTTGGAGGGGATGATAAGGGACTATATACAAGATTTTAGTAATGAAAACTGTATCATTAGCAGTAATCAGCATGGATTCATGAAGAATCGTTCTTGCCAAACCAATCTATTAACCTTCTATGAGGAGGTGAGCTGCCTTCTAGATAAAGGAAGGCCCATAGACGTGGTGTACCTGGATTTTGCAAAAGCATTTGACACAGTTCCCCATAAACGTTTACTGTACAAAGTAAGGTCTGTTGGCATGGACCATAGGGTGAGTACATGGTATGAAAACTGGTGACAAGGGCGAGTTCAGAGGGTGGTGATAAATGGGGAGTACTCTGAATGGTCAGGGGTGGGTAGTGGGGTCCCCCAGGGTTCTGTGCTGGGGCCAATGCTGTTTAAATTGTTTATAAACGACCTGGAGGTTGGGGTAAACAGTTCCACCTCTGTATTTGCAGACAATACTAAGCTAAGCAGGACAATAACTTCTGCGCAGGATGTGGAAACCTTGCAAAAAGATCTGAACAAATTAATGGGGTAGGCAACTACATGGCAAATGAGGTTTAATGTAGAAAAATAAAATGTAAAATAATGCATTTGGGTGGCAAAAATATGAATGCAATCTATACACTGGGGGGAGAACCTCTGGGGGGATCTAGGATAGAAAAGGACCTGGGGGTCCTAGTAGATGATAGGCTCAGCAATGGCATGCAATGCCAAGCTGCTGCTAACAAAGCAAACAGAATATTGACATGCATTAAAAAAGGGATTAACTCCAGAGATAAAACAATAATTTTCCCACTCTACAAGACTCTGGTCCGGCTGCACCTGGAGTATGCCGTCCAGTTCTGGGCACCAGTCCTCAGGAAGGATGTACTGGAAATGGAGCGAGTACAAAGAAGGGCAACAAAACTAAAAAAGGGTCTGGAGGATATTAGTTATGAGGAAAGGTTGTGAGCACTGAACTTATTCTCTCTGGAGAAAAGACGCTTGAGAGGGGATATGATTTCAATTTACAAATACTGTACTGGTGACCTCACAATAGGGATAAAACTTTTTCGCAGAAGGGAGTTTAACAAGACACGTGGCCACTCATTACAATTAGAAGAAAAGAGGTTTAAACCATCTCAATACAGGGCATTTTCACCCTCTTCCTGCCCAAGCCATTTTTCAGCTTTCAGCGCTGTCACACTTTGAATGACAATTGCGCGGTCATACAACACTTTACCGAAAGGAAATTTGTATTATTTTTTCCCCACAAATAGAGCTTTCTTTTGGTGGTATTTGATCACCTCTGCGGTTTTTATTTTTTGTGCTATAAACAAAAGAAGAGGGACAAGTTTGAAAAAACAATATTTTTTACTTTTTGCTATAATAAATATCCAATTTTTTTTTTAAACAAATTTTTTCTTCAGTTTAGGCTGATATATATTCTTCTGCATATTTTTGGTTAAAAAAAAACGCAATAAGCGTATATTGATTGGTTTGCGCAAACGTTATAGCATCTACAAAATAGGGGATAGATTTATAGCATTTTTATTTTATTTTTTTCACTAGTAATGGCAGCGATTTGTGATTTTTATTGTGACTGCGATATTGCGGCGGACACATCGGACACTTTTGACACATTTTTGGGACCATTCACATTTATAGAGCGATCCGTGCTATAAAAATGCACTGATTACTGTATAAATGTGACTGGCAGGGAAGGGGTTAACACTAGGGGGTGATCGAGGGGTTAACTGTGTTCCTAGGGAATGTTTCTAACTGTAGGGGGAGGGGACTCACAAGGGGAGGAGACCGATCAGTGTTGCTCTATACTGTAAAGACTGTAAAGAATGTGCGCAGGGAAGATCAGCATCTGAACCCAGAGAAGGTGTAGGCTGATAGACTGGAGGTAATAGAAGGGATTACTATTATATTTACACTAAACCTTTACCGGTATTGTGCATTATATTTAAAATGATCATATCCATGGAAAAAGAAAAAACTCTCAGCTTTTAGTACTATTTTAATATAAAAGATTTCTATCTCCCTCCCCCCCTTCATCTAGCTTCATGTCTGACTCCTAGTTATAATGTCCATTTATGGTCGGAGCCCTATGACTGGAGAGATGTGAACCACATAAACACGTCACAAGACTAACAACGTAAATTAGACCTGAAGTGTACCCTGGTCTGCTGGACAGTATGCCAACAGAAGGGGGCATACCCAAGATAAGTGAGTGGATGGTTGTGGAGGAAGTGTATTCAAGAGAAGCGCCCTGAAAAGGGGAATGGGTGGGTGCCACGCATTGGAACTGACAAAATACCACTGTGGGTTCTCCTTAAATACCCCCCGGGCTCCTCCCATAATTTCAGGCCACCATACTGGCATTCCTATTTATGGTCGGAGCCCTAATACCGGAAAGATGTGAACCACATAAACAAGCCACAAGACTAACAACATAAAGTAGACCTGAAGTGTGCCCTGGTCTGCTGGACAGTATGCCAAGAGAAGGGGACAAAACACTTGGATAGGGAGGTAATTATTTAATTGAGCTGGTAATGTACTACTGGGCAAGCTTGCTGGAGGCTTGTAACGTTTCTACTTGCAGATTCAGAATGTATTGGGCAAAGCAAGCAGAATTTCCACCTGCCCATTCTCTTGAGGACAGTCCGGTACCACGTGTTGTGATGCTACTGAAGCTGCTCAGATCCGGAACGAATATCCAGATTATCGGCCGGGGTCAAGGCCTAAGTTAAGCAAGAGGATCCTCATGTGTCTGGTGAACTGGCTACCACTCAGAGGGTTGGTAAGGAAAGGTCGCAATGGGCTAGACTCCAACAGGTCGGGCAGATGAGATAACGACTGGTCTAGAATGGCCACTGGGCACCAAGTGTTGTGAGTCTGAAATAGCTTGATATCTACCCCGGGATTGGACTGTTGCGTTTTTTGACACTATGAGGTGCAGGATGACGTGATTCTGATGGCTTGTCAGATGGCATCTGCATAGTACCTGACAGCCGGGGCCAGTGAACTCACTCAGGCGTAAGAAGCCATAAAAGGCCAGGTAGATGGCTGCTTGAAGGACCAGGGGGAGCGTGACAGGTTGGTAGACATGTCTCTGAAGATGGCTCTAGTGCTGGGTAGGCACTTGCTACTGGTTTTGGGGTTGCTGCCTGTGGATACCGCGTAGGATTGTTTTGACTGTGTGGGCAAAGAAAAAGGATGGCTTGGTAGGGTCCTGTAAGGAGACAAAATGCTGGATGCCAGCTAAGTAGAGTCTGATGGTATTATGTGATAGAGCCAGCTGCGTCTGGCAATATGATATGAAAGCCAGGATGTATTTAAGATCTCTCGACAATGCCCCGGGGTTTGGGGCTAGGAATCTTCCATAGGTATTCCAAGTGGTACGATAGGCCTACAGGGTGTTGCGGGATAACAACTGATTTACAAGGCGGGTCGCATCGCGCAGGTGTTGCTTTAATCCAGTGTCAGCTGTGACCAAGGTGGGATAAGAGATGTGGTCGGGTCAGTTCCAGGTTCCTGCGAGAAGAATGAGGCAAAGTTAAAGTGGGATAGTGCGTTGGCCGAGATATTGCACTTGCCCAGGATATAGATGCAGTGCACTTTGAATTGATGCTGCAGGGATAGTCGCACCAGCCTGCGCCGGAAGGACATGATGGCTAGCAATTTGGACCTGCCTATATTTATGATATTGGCTGTGGCCTGATTGTCTGTGGCAAACGTCACTGTTTGCCCTGCCCAGGTGCTGCCCCAGACTTGAGCTGCAGCCACAACGGGGTAGAGTTCGAATAGTAAAAAGAACTGACTGAACTTGAGGATTAGGAGGATTTCTGGTTGCCATGGCCCTGCAAGCAATGATGGCCAAAAATTGCCGCAAAGCCTGTAGAGGCTGCGGCGTCCGTGGCTACCCGTGGTGACAAAGAGGATGTTGACGGAATGAACATTGATATGCCATTCCAGTTTGTGAGAAATTCGTCCCACATTGACAAATCCGCTATAGCTGCTGTGTCTAGCCCAGGAATTTGGTCGGGATCTTGCGCCTCCCTCAAGGACCGCCCCTGTGGTATGATCCTCATGACGAAATTGAGCATGCCCAGCAAGGATTGTAGCTGTCTCTTGGTACACCCTCGAGTAAGGGTAAAGGTGTGAACGACCGACCTGATCCAGGTCAACTTGTTGGGAGGCAGGCTGGCCTGCCTGCATGGACTGTGTGTTGAGCGTGACACCCAAGAAGTTGATGGACTGTGCCGGGCATTTCACTTTATTCTCTGCTATGGGTACCTTAAATGACCAAATACTAGGGGTACAACGGATCGTTACTGATCCGTGATCCGAACGGTTCAACCTGTTTGGATCGGCACACATGCGCTCCGAGGAGCGTGACGCTGCCTCGGCCTTAGGAAAGGCCGCGGCTTCAGCCTAGCTCCGGAGCAACGGCCACCTTGGTACACCCGGCGGCCGTTTACCACGTGATCGCTCCGTCAAATGACGGAGCGATCACTTGTAAACAAACTGGCGTCATGTCATGACTCCGGTTCCTCTGTGTACTGGCCAGTGGAGGGGAGAGATCAGATGGCAGCAGTGCCAATACTCTGCCATACCCTGCCATTACTCTGCAATACCCTGCCAATACTCTGCCATACCCTGCCAATACTCTGCTAATACTCTGCAATACCCTGCCAATACTCTGCAATACCCTGCCAAACCCTGCAATACCCTGACAATACTCTGCCAATACCCTGCCAATACTCTGTCAATACCCTGCCAATACCCTGCCATACTCTGCTAATACTCTGCCAATACTCTGCAATACCCTGCCATACTCTGCCATACCCTGCCAATATTCGGCAATACTCTGCCATACCCTGCCAATACACTGCCAATACTCTGCAATACCCTGCCATACTCTGCCATACTCTGCCATACCCTGCCAATACTCGGCAATACTCTGCCATACCCTGCCAATACCCTGCAATACTCTGCCATACCCTATTAATATATTATTACAGTGGGGCAGATTGTGGATATTATTACAGTGGGGGCAGATTGTGGATATTATTACAGTGGGGGGAGATTGTGGAAATTATTACGGTGGGGGAGATTGTGGATATTACAGTGGGGGAGATTGTGGAAATTATTACAGTGGGGGAGATTGTGGATATTACAGTGGGGGAGATGACGTGGATATTACAGTGGGGGGGATTTTTTTTTGTTGATCTGAAAATGATCCGAACCGTGACTCCTGATCCGAGGAACGATCCGAACCGTGAGTTTTTTGATCCATTGCACCCCTACCAAATACCCCTCTTAAGCTGTCAATGTCTACTGGGGGCTCACTGGGTTTTTCGATGCACAGGAAGTCATCGAGATAGTGGATGACTTTCTGGCAATGTGCCTGATGTGACAAGGTCCAGGAAAGGGACTGGGCAAAAGTATCGTACAGCCACGGGCTATGGTTTTTTTTTTTGTATTTAGTACCAAATGACAATTTGGTGGCAAAATAATATAAGCCTTTCCACTTGATTCCTATGCCATCGCTAGAGAGATGACTCGATGGGCAGTAATTTGAAAGCGCCTGAGATGTCCGCTTTGGACCGCCAAGCGCCTACACCTATGCTAATGATGGCTTGAATGGCTAGGTCGACTGACGAATACTTAAGGGAAAACTCTTCTGAGGGTATTAGGGAGTTCAAACTTGGGATGTGAGAACAATGAGGCGTGGACAAATCATACACTATTGAAGTTTATTAGAATATATGCCCTCGGCAAGTCAAATAGGGCTGACTCTCCAGACGGTGAAAGGTGACTTGGAAAAGGGGCGATCATGTACCCGGGTCCAGTTTGATTTGTAACAACATGCGATGGCTGACTCGTCGGTGGCAGCTGAGAGTAGGTTCTTGCATTCGTGGTTCATGTAGGGCAGCGTGATGAGGACGGTGTGGAATCCTGAGGTGCATCTCTGCATGAGGAAGACGGCCAGGGAGGGAGTCGGATGGGAGGATAGGTAGAACCCGAGCAACCTGACATGCATGCAGCCTAGTCATGATGTATTTAGCTGCTTGATGCAGCCCGTGACTTTGGGATGTGCTTTATGGCAAGAGAGGCAAACATGAAAGCGCCTACAGTGAGTGTAGTTGCAAGTCCCGATCCTTCTTTTTATTTTTTTTGGAGCTGAGTGATAGTCGAGGATATAGACTTCGGAGAAGCCTGGGTGGCAGATTGGGCTGCCGCTGGGCATAGCAGCCTAAAAGCTTGGCTTTCCTGGCTGTGGCAGGGTAGGAAATACCCCTGCGCAGCAGCTCTGCTGTGAGCTTGGGAATGGTCCAAGCTCTGGGAGATTGAGTGCCACCGCTTTCTGAAACCACAGAGGGTGACGGAGGGGCAGAGGCGAAGTCTTCGCTGTTGGCCTGCGACATGGCTTTGGCTAAAATACAAGGAGAGGGGAAGCGCATATGTTAAGATAAGTTGAAAAGGCAGGAGGGGACAGATGCGTTGGGTATGTAGAGATGGGAAAAAAAGGGCAAAATGAGGACAGGAAAAGGAACGACAGGCGTAGTGAAGAAGGCGATTTGTGTGCGAACGCTGTTGAGTGGAAATTTTAAAAACTCAAAAGAATGCGTGGCAACCAAGGTGAGCCATGTGGTGACTGGCCAGGTAACCGATAGTTCAGATGCCCGTTTGTGCTCGGCACAAACTTGTGGACCAGAGCCCCCAGGGCGGGGAGCTGCTGCAGTCTAGTATTCTAAGTAGGAATGTTGCGATCTGTAGTTTATTGACGTATGTTCGGCCTGCTAATGCTTGCATTGCCAGCAAGCTTAACGTTGAGCGACCTTGTCTGCGTGGTGAATGATCTCGCTTTGAAAACAGTGAAGTGCACAGAAATATGCGACAGTTACTAACGCCTCAGGAGCAACTCGAATCATGTATGTGAAGTAAAACATGTCATGAAAGAGTGCTTAAGGGAAATGCAAGGGAGGATCCCTTGTACTACGCAGCTGACTCAATGCCCTAGCTTGTGAACTTCTGGTTGGGGTCGAGAACTGGGTTAACCGGGAACCTGTAGTAAGGGGACATAGGAAATTGATTAAAAAGGGGGGTTGCAAAGAGCTGTTTGGGGCATGGCTGTCCCCCTGGTGAAGGTGCGAGCCCTGTCATCAATGTGTGTTTTTTTTTGTTTTTTTTTATGAACGCACTTTTTTATTTTTTTTCTGAGGGAATACCGTACAAACCTAGTACAGGATGGACCAACTTGAACTCTACTGACCTAAAGGGGGGAGCAACAGAGAATAGATGAATAGCGATTTGCCACTGGAGACGAAGAGTGGCCGATTTGAGCCACTTGCAGAAATGCTTGCAACGATTGCAAGTAAGCAGCCTTATCAGGAAGGCGAAAACAAAGATAGCCGAATTTGAGCATGTAGGACTGATGGCAGAGGCAAAGTCTTCACTGTCGGTCTGCGACATGGCTTTGGCTAAAATACAAGGAGAGGGAAAGCACATATGTTAAGATAAGTTGAAAAGGCAGGAGGGCACAGATGCGTTGGGTAGGTAGAGATGGGAAAAAAGGAGAAAAATGAGGACAGGAAGAGGAACAACAGGTGTAGTGAAGAAGCCGGACAATGTACGAATAGATGGAGTGAGATGTGAATGTTTATGCTTGATAAGAGTAATGTAAAGCCGAGGAACCAAATCGTTGTGCCATCGCAATGTCACGCCGATGCGACTAGATTCGGATCAGGCTGAAGAGTGAGTAACTGGTATAGAGTGTAGAGCTAGAGTGTAGAGCCGAGGATCCAAATCATTGTGCCGCCGCAATGTCACGCCGATGAGACTAGATTGGGATCGGGCTGAAGTGAGTAAATAGTGTTTAGTGTAGAGCCGAGGATCCGAATCGTTGTGCTGCCGCGATGTCACGCCGATGCGTCTAGATTCGGATCGGGCTGAAATGGTGTGGTATGTAGTGCCAAAGATATGGGTCATTATGTCGAGTGGGTGGCCTGGATTTGAATCGTTCATGCTGCCGACGCGACTTGATACAAATCGGCCAGAGCAGTGGGCTGACACGAGTCGTTACGTTGCCGGTGGGACTGGACTCGAATGGGGTATAGAATATTTTACTACTGGCTGGTGTGATTTTTAAGAAACCGACTAGCTACGACTACATATGAATGATACGGTAAGTTAAATGAAGGCAGTGAGGATAAGGCAAGGAACTTATGACATGCGGTAACGACAGTTTTACAAATGGGGAGCATGATAGACAATGTTTCGAACGTATGCAATAATATCTGATATGAATCGGTTTGTAAAGAGAGATTACTCCGACACGAATCGGTTATAAATGTATGAAACGAATCCAATATGAATCGGTAGTAAGTAGTATTAAATGAATCTGATACGAATTGGTTGTAGAGTGTATGCCACCCCTAGCTCTGAAACCGGACACAAACCAACCACCCAACCCCCTAGGCTAATCAGGGTGCAGGCAAGGCATCAGGTGGGTCTAATTACCACCTCAATCAGCCAAAGAACCCGTACAAGCAATACATGCTCATCTACAAATGGATGAGACGGGAACCCCATGGACAGTGAATCCTATAACCAGTGAAGCCTATGTCGAGTGATATCGGACAACGACCGACAGCGCCTCGGAGGCTTGGATCTACAAATTAATCTTATGTTTGCAGATGGGATGACAAACAAGGCAGAAGAAACCTACGAATGTACTACACCTGTGCCAAATGATGTCAGGACATGACCGACAACAACTCAGCGGCAGGTTTTTTAACAAAAGGGATGCGGGATAGAAAGCATAACGAAAGATTGCACGTTTTACGAAAAGGTTTGAATCCTACCTGCAACAGTGTGCAGTAACCGGTGACAAAGACCACAAATGGAGGTGAGCTTGCGATCGAATGCACAGACTCACGAACATGAGGTGAGCTGGAAGAGTCGGCCTAGTGACGTGTAATGCGCACTGGAACCGACAAAAGACCACTGTGGATGGTCGGCTTAAATACCCCCTGGGTACCTCCTATAATTTCAGGCCACCATACTGGCCTTCATATGTAAGAAGGCCAGTATGGTGGCCTGAATTTATGGGAGGAGCCCAGGGGGTATTTAACCAGCCGGCTCGCCTGTGGTCTTTGTCGGTTTCCTGTGCGCGATACCACGTCACTAGGCCGACTATTGAACTCATAAGCGTCCGTGAGTTCCGTGTGTGAAGTTTTTCCAAGGCTTTCGTTCCGTTCGCAGTTTTCGTACAACGTGTGTGGCTCGGCTGTCGCAGGTAGAGTTTCTTTTGACCCGTTCATTTTTATACATCACCGTTTGTTAGATATCTTGTCACCGAAAACTCGATATCAAGCTTACGAGTCGTTCGTTAAAGAAACCCTACACGTAGCCGTAGTATTAGCCACTGACTCGTGCCTCTATTTCATACTAAAACATTTCATGTATTTTACGTACCTCACTCTGATTCGAATCCAGTCGCATTCGCATCGCACCGGTTTGTTCAGGCGTGTCTCAGTTTTCCTTTTTGCCTCATGTTCATACCATGCTCCACAGTCTGCTTCGTTGTCAGTCACAATCACAGCACACCGATTCGTGCCTCTGTCATGGCTAATCATTTCAATCATTTCACTGTCACGTACTGTGCTCGGATTAAAATCTAGTCACATCCGTGATGCACCGATTCGTCCCAGTTGGTTTTTTTTGCCTCATTTCAGTACATGCTCCAGAGTCCGGTTTGTTATCAGCCGCAGTTTGCGGCTCACCGATTTGTGCCTCTGTCATGGCAAAATCATTTAATTGTCACGTATCACGTTCCGATTTGAATCCAGTCCCATCCGTGATGCACCGGTTCGTTTTGGCGTACCCCAGTTGTTTTTTAGCCTCATTTCAGTACATGCTCCACAGTCCGGTTTGTTGTCAGTCGCAGTTTGCGGCTCACAGATTTGTGCCTCTGTCATGACAAATCATTTCACTGTCTTGTATTACGTTCCGATTCGAATCCAGTCGCATCCGGGATGCACCGATTCGTTCCAGCGTGCCCCAGTTGTTTTTTGCCCTCATTTCAGTACATGCTCCAGAGTCCGGTTCGTTGTCATTTGCAGCCGTGGCACAACCGATTAGTGCCTCTGTCATGGCAAATCATTTCACTGTCACATACCATGCTCTGATTCGAATCCAGTAGCATCCGCGATGCATTGATTCGTCCCGGTGTGCCCCAGTTGGCTTGGCCTCATTTCATTCTGTGCTCCACAGTCCGACTCGTTGATTGTCGCAGTCGCGGCACACCAATTTGTGCCTCTATCATGGCATAACATTTCACTCATTTCATTTCACGCACCTGTCGCTTCGAGTCAAATCCACTCGAACCAGCAAAGCACCCATCACTTCAGCCTTACAGGTGTTGTTTGCATATTGCCCGTCATTTCTCCTCAGGTCCAGCAGTCACTTCACATCGAGTTCTTCGTGCTGATCTTGGTTCATTCGTTAAAACCTTTGCCTCACCGCTACTTCCCCTTATAGTCGCACAAACACACTACAAAGTTATATAAATTGGTCACTTAGTCACTTTCCAAGTTAGGTATTCAAACCCCTCACCAGTTGTCATCTGTCATTTATCCTCTAGGTCAGTCAAGTTCAGTAGGTCCGTCCTGCACCAGGTTGGACGTTATTCCCCCAGGTAAAAAAAAACCAAAAAACTGAGGGCAGGAACCGTGTATGTATGCCTATATAGAAAAGAGAAACAACCTTGACTTTCATGTCATCCCCAATATAGGTTCCGGTTGTCCAACTTTCAACCCCAAAGTCAGGACTTCACATCTTGGGCACAAGTTACCCAGAGCCATGTCTCAGGCCAGCAGTGAAGACCTCATGGCCTCTCTGTCACCGTCTCTGGCTTCAGAGAGCAGCAGCACACACTCTCTCAGGGGATGGCCCATCCCCAAGTTGACGGTGGAATTGAGGCGCAGGCAGGTGCCCTTTCCCCGCTACAGCCAGGAAGGCCGAGCTCTTCAGGCTCCTCTTCCTCCGAAAGCCACAGTCGGCGCAGTACCCAGCAGGTGTCCCTTCAGTTGATATCTGCCGCCATTTCTCAACTCCACACCATGGTGTCATACTTGTTATACAGTCACGGATGTGCAGGCTAGAGGCTCTCCCAGCCATGGCCATCCCTGACCCGGCCACAATTCGGGTTCATTCCCCAGGGTCGATCTTTTGTGTCACGCCTCCTGGTCTTCCTCTCCCGGACACAGGACCCCGATCAGATCCTTAACTTAGACACCGCGGCAGTAGCTGACCTATCAATGTGGGAGGAGTTCCTTACTACATGGAACGGTATATCAACGTTTATACCATCAATATTGCCCCTATCACCGCAGGTAGTGACAGATGCTGCAGCCTCCACTGCAATTTTTGGCCACCATTGGTTTGCAGCACCATGGCCTCCAGAGATACTCTTAATCCCCGGGTTTACCCAGACTTGCTCCCTGTTCAAGCTTTACTCAATCGTGGCAGCTGCTCAGCTCTGGGGTCATCTCTGGACAGGACAAACCGTGGCCTTCACCACCGACAACCAGGCCACGGCCGACATTATTAATAAAGGCAGGTCCAAGTCGCTCTCACTTATGTCTTTCCTACGCAGGCTGGTATGTCTATCTCTGCAGCACCAATTTAACGTCCACTGTTTATTAATTCCGGGCAAGTGCAACCTTGTCCCGCTTTAATTACACTTCCTTTTTTCAGCAGAATCCTGGAGCCGATCCAGTATCAGCCCTTATCCCTGCTTGGTCTCAGCTGACCCTGGACTAGAACAGCATCTGCACAGAGCGACCCAGCTCATCAACCAGTCTCTGTCTCACAATATGCTAAAAGCTTACCACACAGCTTGGAATGTATTCAACAAATTCCTAGCATCCTGCTCCGCGGAAACAACAGACATCAAGCACATACTGGTTTTTATCTCATATTGCCATAATCAGTTGGCCCTATCCCATAACACTATCCAACTATACTTAGCCGGCATCCAACACTTTCTGGCTTTACAAGATCCCACAAAACCATCTTTATTCGCATCCCATGCGATCCGAGCCATCCTACGCGGCATCCAGAAACGACAACCTATAATCAATGCCAAACGTCTGCCTATAACAAGTGCCATCCTCAGGGATATGTCTACTATCCTTGCTAGTCAGCCTGGTCATCTACGTAACCTACTACGGGTTCTTGCAGCCTAGCGAGTTTACCTGCATCAACCCCGCTGGCCAAGTTCTGCGTAGACGTCACCTGGCTCGCTACCAAGATCATTTCATCCTCCACCTTGCAGTATCTAAAACCCAGCAATCAGGCTCCGGGGTAGATATCCACCTCTATAAAACAAAAAATGTCTGGTGTCCAGTTACCGTACTCGAACGCCTACTGTCACTCCTACCCGAACAGTCAAACTCCCCTACTACCTTTTCCGATCAAACCCTTGAGTGCCTGCCAGTTTGTCAAACACGTGAGGATTCTTCTTCGCAACCTACACCTCAACCCCAGCCAGTACTCCGGTCACTCTTTCCATATTAGAGCAGCCTCGGCCACGTACCGGCATGGGGTCCTAGATCATGTCATTAAAGTGGAGTTCCACCCACTTTTACAACTCTTCAGCATCCCTCACTAAACTGTGCACTGTAAACAAATTGGATATTTTTAATTTTTTTTTCTCAGCACCTAGTGTATATCTGCTGTATTCATTTTTCACTTCCTCCTCCCTGGCCGCGGCTAATTGCATAATTTCCTGTTTGCAATCCCTTCTGGGAAGGGGCGGCAACTTCCTCTGAAACTGCCGTTGCTATGGAAACCTGACCTGAAAACTATTACACTGCTTGTGCTGCACTGAGCATGTGCGAGATCTGCAAGGATGAGATCCAGGAAGAAATACAGTCTGGCTTCAGATGCCCACACTTAAGATGGCCATGGCCTGCTGTAATTTTATAAAATTACAAACTACTGCTATAAACTAACAAAACAGACCTTAGTTTACAGACAAACTTTACTAGAATACATTAAGCTTGTGTATTATAGGGGTATTTTTATTTAAAAAGTGTAATTTCGGCCGGAACACCACTTTAAGAGACTAGGCAGGTGGAAATCTGCCTGCTTCGCCCAGGAGATCCACAATCCACAGGTGGAGATGGCACAGGCATTCACCAAACTTGCTCAATGAATAAAACTAATAAAAACTACACCCCTACCTGAATGTTTTTTGCCCCCTTATTTTGGTATACCGTCCATCAGACCAGGGCACACTTCAGGTGCATTTCATGTTGTAAGTCTATGTTGTCCATATCCATATTGGCCAAAAGGGGTTCAACCATAAGTAAGGTGTATAGTGGCCTGAATTTATGGGAGGAGCCCGGGGGGTATTTAACCAGCCCACTTGCCTGTGGTCTTTGTCGGTTTCCTGTGCACGTTACCCACCCTTCCATCCCCTTTTCAGGGCATTTCTCTTCACAAAATATTAATTTTCTAATCTTGGGTATGCCCCCTTATTTTGGTATACCGTCCATCAGACCAGGGCACACTTCAGGTCCATTTCATGTTGTAAGTCTTATGGTAAGTCTATGTTGTCCATATCCGTATCGGCCAAAAGGGGTTCAACCATAAATAAATATCTATCTATTTATATATAGATATATATAGATAGACAGAGAGAGATCGCTGCAGCCAGCTGATGATCAGTAAGTATGAGCTGTTTTTTTACAGCTTTTTACACACTGATCACCGGCACAGTGTCCCCACAAAGTGTAGAATCACAATGCCCCCAAAACACTGTCCCCACACAGTAAAAACACCTGTCCCCCACATATGTAACACTAAAATCATATGTCCCAATGATCATCTGCGTACATATGTCTGTGATCACACAAACCAATTATTATACACTTAATGGGATTTTTTTTTACCAAAGACATGTAGCAGAATACATTTTGGCTTAAATTTATGACAAAATTTGATTTTATTAGATTTCTTTTAAAACAGAAAGTAGAAAATATAGTGTTTTTTGTAAATTTCCGCTCTCTTTTTTTTTCACTTATATCGCGTAAAATAAAAACTGATTTGTGAATAAATACCACCAAAATAAAGCTCTATTTGTGTGAACAAAATTATAAAAATTTCATTTGGGTACAGTGTTGCATGACCGCGCAATTCTTATTAAAAGTGCAAGAGCGCTGAAAGCTGAAAATTTGGCCTGGGAAGGAAGGGGGCAAAAGTGCGCAGTATTGAAGTGGTTAAGATTGGATTTGACTGAAAAACATTTCCGGCACTCAGGACAGGAATATGGTTTCTCCCCCCGTGTGACATCTTTGATGCGTCTGAAGATGGGACTTATCTGAAAAACATTTCCCGCACTCAGGACAGGAAAGTGGCTTCTTCCACATGTGAGATCTCTGATGTATATTAAGATTGGGCTTCTGTGAAAAACATTTCCCACACTCAGAACAGGAATATGGCTTCTCGAGCATTACAAATTAAGCTCTCACGAATTGTCATGTAATTCAATGAGCAATGTATCATTAAGACTTTTTATGTTACTGTTATGCTTCACTGTATTTCAATAAAATTTTATTGAGTGAAAAAAAAAGAATATGACTTCTCCCCAGTGTGAGATCTCTGATGTTTGTAAAGATGGGACTTATCTCTAAAACATTTCCCGCACTCAGGACAGGAAAGTAGCTTCTCCCGCATGTGAGATCTCTGATGTGTGTTAAGAATGGACTTGGCTGAATAACATTTCCCGCACTCAGGACAGAAATACGGCTTCTCACCTGTGAGATCTTTTATGCACATTATATTGGGATTTCAAATGGAAACATTTCCCGCACTCAGGACAGGAATATGGCTTCTCCCCCGTGTGAGATCTTTGATGTGTGTAAAGATGGGATGTCTGTGAGAAACATTTCCCACACTCAGGACAGGAATATGGCTTCTCACCTGTGTGAGATCTTTTATGCACATTATATTGGGATTTAAAATGAAAACACTTCCCACACTCAGGACAGGAATATGGCTTCTCACCTGTGTGAGATCTTTTATGCACATTATATTGGGATTTAAAATGAAAACACTTCCCACACTCAGGACAGGAATATGGCTTCTCACCTGTGTGAGATCTTTTATGCACATTAAGATGAAATTTAGAATGGAAACACTTCCCGCACTCAGTACAGGAAAACATCTTATCTGTTGGAAGGACGGCACTGTCCCCCACAGTCTGAGGTTCCTCAGGATAAGAGGAATACGATGGTCCATCTACACTGTGTGGTGCCGGATGGACATTTGAGGTAGTCGGGTTTTCTCCTGGACTATACTGTGTGATGTCTTCATCTTCTACTTTACAGTCTGGAGACAAAGTGAGACAATCCTCTGAGGTTTTCCTCATCTCCCGTCCATCTACTAAAATAGAAATAAAAAGATTATTACTAGACATGAGCAGATTGGTTCCCCTAAACTAGGACTCCACCCACATCAGGCAGCTTTGTCTCTGAGAATCTTACATTTCCATCCTCAAGGTAACTAGTAAATGGGTCCTCTGATCTCCTACCAGTTCATTTCTTTATTCATGGACCTTAGTCAGAGAGTGAGGAAATGACGAGAACTGCCTTTTATAGGAAAAACAAGATATTTGGGGGGCACACCCTAAAAGATGCATTAAAGCTGGTGCAGCCATAAGACCATACAGCAGAGCAAAATATTACAGCGCACACATGCAAAAAAGACATATACCTCCAGCAGGGCTAGTTTAAAACACCTAGACAATTTAAAAAAATTATGGGGTACTTTGTCGCAGTAAGTGGGCTTAGCACCATATAGCAATATGGTGTGACCAAATCCCCATATTTTTTGATAATAATATTTTTTTTAATTGTCTAGGTGTTTTAAACTAGCCCTGCTGGAGGTAAATGTCTTTTTTGCATGTGTGCGCTGTAATATTTTGCTCTGTCTTTTATAGGAGTGACAGTGATGAGGGGATTATAGGACGAGTGTCTCCACCCCCTCTATCACTCATTGCCATCTTCCCAACACAAGAAGTCCTGCACTTCCTTATTTAGTCCATGATTTAGTCATGAATAACAGCGGGGCTGAGCCCCACCAGAGGTCAGAGAGTGAGGATGGGGGGAGAACAACCAAGATGAAGACTGGACTGATCCTGAAGACCACCATCATTGGGTTATTGACTCCTCCCTCATTATCACTTTCTATTTAAGGGTCCAAAGTTTGAGGATGTTTTCACATTATTATCAACATGTAAAAGTCTGTGCTCCAATCAAATCATCAGATATAAAATGTCCAGCTGGTAGGAAATGGGTGTGTAGCCCCCTCCTAGTTAGGTGCTAGGATTAGTAGAGAGTTAGTGTAATATATATATATATATATATATATATATATATATATATATATTTGTGGTAACTCTGATCTACTGTATATCTGGACTGATGACATTAGAAAAACCATTAAGCACTGAATTTATCACTTAATAAATTTAATAAATCAGTCCTGTGCATATGTGACTTTTGAAACCAATACAATAAAATGCATAAATAAGTTGATGAATGGTAACTAGTATATACAATCATAAAGTGACATGTGGCAATACATGTGCAATCAGAGCCTAATAAAGTGCTCTTGTGCCTCTAGTGAGGCTAAATAGTTCCGCACTCACCAGATTAGTTGGATTCCTCTACCTTATGGTAAAAAAGGAATCTACTGGGCTTTTAGGTCTCTTAGGGGGGACCTATTACAACACGATGTCCACTGGATACTCCCGCTGGTGTAGCTTGCCTCCTATTGCAGCGCTCCTGGACCAAGGTGTACAGGCATGAAATATGTGAAGAAATAAATCCTCATAGTGTAAGGTCCTTAAGACGTTTTGTTAACATTGGCATCTTAGAAAGGGTAAGCAACCCAAGCGGACGTCCCCCGTGCTGCTGAAAACTTGTGTGAGCTAACGCTGTCTGCAGATCAGCGTGTGTTCCACCGTCCGCGCCGGAAGTGACGTATGGGAGATTCAAGCTGGACCCCCTCATACGTCACTTCAGGAACGGACGGTCCAGGAGCACTGCAATAGAAGGCAAGCTACACCAACTGGAGTATCCAGTGGACATCGTGTTGGGATAGGACAACCCTAAGAGACCTAAAAGCCCAGTAGAATCCTTTTTTACCATAAGGTAGAGGAGTCCAACTAATCTGGTAAGTGCAGAACCATTTAGCCTCACTAGATGTGGATGTAAAATCACCGTTGGGGCACAAGAGCACTTTAATAGACTCTGATTGCACATGTATTACCACATCACTTTATAAAATTGTATAGACTAGTCAACATTCATCAACTTATTTAAGTATTATATTGTATCGGTTTCAACAGTCACATATGCACAGGATTAATTTATTCAGTTTATTAACTGATAAATTCAGCACGGAATGGTTTTAGTAATGTCATCAGTCCAGATATAGATCACATATAGATATTAATTACATTCGTAAATAGGTGTTGAGAGGCAAGCGCTGTTTAGCTATTTCTATCATCTCTCTGTTCCCTCCCAAGGGGGACAGCACCCACAGCAGCAGCCTAAGTAATTAATTCACATCTCCAAGGCGAGAGTGTCACAAGTTTCATATTAGTATAATATGATTTTGTTCTTCTACTTAACAGGAGAACGGTTAGGAAAATCTAACCTTGCTGTCTGCTGAACAGAGAACTATAATCGTTTAGGAATGTCTGCTCAGTGTGGTCAAGTGCTATTACTTCTGCTTCTGGCTTCCTCTGTATCCAAGTAACCTAGGAAGGTTCTGGGTGAATAGGTGAAAGATATGCAGAACACAATATGAAATGAATGCCACTCCAGCCAATCAAATGGAGGGTGGCCCTGAAGGATGCTGGGAGAAGGTACTAACTCTTTTGGCACACTAAGCCCTGGGTCTCTCCTGGAGAGAATTGCACCAGCCCAGGAGAGGACACGCTGCCTTCTGGGGTGCCTGCTGCCATGCAGCCTCAGGTGAGCAACCTCAGGGCCTGAGGAGAGTGACCCTGGTTCTTCACAAAGCTGGCTGAGGGGGTGTCGATCGAGGATCTGGTCTGGTATCACGGAGAGGAGGTTACTGGCCGTTCTTTTGGGCCTTGCGAGTACAGACATGCTTAACTGCTTGCCGCTCGCTCACCGTCAAATGACGGAGGGGCGGTGCGGCTCTCGTTCTGGGACAACATATGACGTCGTCCCAGAACGTGGCGATCACGACCGCACCGTGTTTCTAGGACATGGCCTGACCCCGATCTCTGTAAAGAGCCGTAGCTGCGGCTCTTTAACCATGTGATCGGCTGTGTCCAAT
The DNA here is from genome assembly GCF_042186555.1 of Aquarana catesbeiana. NCBI lineage: Eukaryota > Metazoa > Chordata > Amphibia > Anura > Ranidae > Aquarana > Aquarana catesbeiana. The sequence goes on along the minus strand of NW_027362661.1, from coordinate 3,465,037 downwards.
CACAGCCGGTCACATGTAAACACAGAGATACTGGTAATTGGTTCTCATCGACTCACACTGACAGAGTGTTTGGCATGGAGAGCCAATCAGCGGCATTTCCTCACAGGGGACATGGAGACATGTAATCAGAGCACTGATGATCAGTGTCCTGATTACAATAGCACGCCACCAGTGCCAGCAATCAGTGCCAGCAACCAGTTCCCACAAGTGCCACCAATCAGTGCCCATTAGTGATGCCAGTCAGTGCCACCTATCAGTGCTGACCATCAATGCCCATCACTGTCGCCTATCCATGCTGCCTATCAGTACCCATCAGTGCTGCCTATTAGTGCCACCTATTAGTGCCTCCTCATCAGTGCACATCAGTAAAGGAGAAAAATTACTTACCGTATATAAAAATTTACTGATCACATATAGATATTAATTACAAAAATAAATCCAGTCTAGATACATAAATTGTGTCTGCAGCACAGAGAAGGAAGATTATCCGAGAGAAATACAGGAATACAGGACGGGGAACACAGCTCAGGAAAGTGACCAGGGGATTGCAGGCTGATATCACCCAGTCCCCACCCTACTCTGGACCAATCAGTGAGCAGTATGGGTGGAGGAATGTATTTAGTGTTAATGACCCACCTGTACTGATCTCTGTAGGAGTGTCCTCCTCTATAAATGTCCCCGTTATTCCATCCTCCTCCATAGACTGCTGATCATCCCTCACATAACTCTCTTCTTCTTCTGCTTTAACCTCAAAGTCTATATCGATTGGATCTCCACTCTAAATCAAGAAAATATAATCTGTAAGATATAAGCTTTATTAATCTGACATCACATAACAAATCCACACATCGTCTCAAATCCATGTTCTTGATGCTCTGTCCCACCAACCTTGTAACAGTGAGGGATGGTGTGACCTTCCTGTGTGGAATCCCGGGAATACAGAGGACGGGGACATCTCTCTGGTGGGTTCCTGATATTAGGTGGCTCCATCATATCCTTGTGTCCTTCTGAAAACTCCTCCATCACTCCATACTCCTCATCCTCCTCTTTATACTCTTCTTTAACATCAATATTATCATCCCTGAGGATTCCAGTCTAAAAGATATAATGAAATATTAATTGTAACAAACATGCTGTGTATTAATCATACTGTAACTACCAATAATTATCAATTATCTACCTGATGATGGTGAGGGATGGTGTGACCTTCCTGTGTGGAATCCCGGGAATACAGAGGACGGGGACATCTCTCTGGTGGGTTCCCATTACTGGATCCATCTGTAGGAAACACACACACTGACTGAATACATTGTTTCTATGTGTTTATCAGATGATGGGGGATCTAGGTGGACCCTCCGTACTGCTCTCTCCTTTACAATAAAGTCTCCTCTTACCCGGTGATGTGAGGGGCGGCTGATTGTCCATCATGACGTCCTTGTAGAGATCCTTGTGTCCTTCTAAATACTCCCACTCCTCCATGGAGAAATAGACAGTGACATCCAGACACCTTATAGGAACCTGACACACACAATGATACAGTCACCATCCAGACACATCCCTTGTCTGTTACTGGATAATGTCCCAGAATTCCCAGCACCGCTCACCTCTCCTGTCAGAAGCTCCATCATCTTCTTGGTGACTTCTAGAATCTTCTCCATGTTGTGTCTCTCAGGTTTTAGAGAGTTACATGGAGGCACTGTGATGGTCATATGATCACCTGACTTCACGAGAGGAAATCTCTGTATTGAAGAACCAAAAAAAATATCATGTTAAAATCCCAGAATCCTCCTCACCTCTCCGGTCATGTCTGTGTTTTATTAATAGAGATGAGTGATGTCATGTGACCTCCCAGAATCCTCCTCACCTCTCCGGTCAGCAGGTAGATGATCTCCAGGGTGAGGTTTAGTATCCTCTCAGTCATGTGACTCCGGTCCTCCTCCAACCTCATTGGTGCCATCATCTATGAAGGTTTCCCTGTAGACAGAACATTGATAACAGAGAATTATCTCCATTGGTATTGGTTGTACAATAATAGGATGAGGATATCAGTAGGCAAAATGAAGGTCGGTATGTATTTAAGCACTATGGTCCTCAGTGAGAAAATATTTAATCTGGACAGTTTAGTGTTTGCTATGATTCTTGGGGTCTGGGAGTCTCAGAAAATTCAGCCTCCTGGATTAAAAAATCCATTCTCTGTGTTGGCTGCGCTTTGGTTCTGGTTTTGTTTTAGTTTTGGAACTTTATAGACTTAAAGTGATTGTAAAGGCAGAAGGTGCATTCCATGCATTAAGATAAAAAAACCTTCTGTGTGCAGCAGCCCCTCTAATACTTACCTGAGCCCCATCTCGGTCCAGCGAAGTGCACAAGTACCTCGGCCACATGAGTGGCGGCATTGGCTCCTGCTGCTGTCAATCAAAGTCAGTCAGTTAGCCAATCAGGTGGGGTTGCACCGCAGTTTCCGTGTCTGAATGGACACACAGAGCTGAGGCTCGGCTTGGGTGTCCACATAGCAGGCAGCTTGCTGTGGGAGAACTTGGCAGGAAGGAGGGGCCAGGAGAGCCAAAGAGGGATCTGAAGAGAGGAGGATCTGGGCTGCTCTGTGCCAAACCACTGCACAAAGGAGGTAAGTATAACATTTTTATTATTTCTATAGAAAAAAAAAACAAGACTTTAGTATCACTTTAATAATGAATAGGATTTTCTGACTTCTTGAATAGTGTTGCTCTGGGGCATTACTTTGGGGTCATTTAAAATCAGTGTGATGTCATAGGATGTGTTGAGGATGGAGGGACGTTGGGGGAGGAGCTGTGAGGTCAGTGTGTTGTCATAGGACATATAGACTCTGGATGGAGGGACATTTGGATGGGGAGATTTGAGGGGCCCTCTATATGAGGCTCCCATGCAAACCCAATCATTGCTCCTGGGTGCGTCCTACCTCTCCTAAACTGAAGGGTGAACTTTGACCTTTATCATACAAAAATCTTTCAGAAATCTGTACAAGTAAGCTCTCATGTGATCAGGTGACGTGTGGAGGAACGGAGTGTAAGTACCAGACAGACCATTTTCTCCAGAGCTCCTAATTATTATTATATACATACATAGTTACATAGTAGGTGAGGTTGAAAAAAGACACAAGTCCATCAAGTCCAACCTATGTGTGTGATTATATGTCAGTATTACATTACATATCCCTGTATATTGCGGTCATTCAGGTGATTATCTAATAGTTTCTTGAAGCTATCAATGCTCCCCGCTGAGACCACTGCCTGTGGAAGGGAATTCCACATCCTTGCCGCTCTTACAGTAAAGAACCCTCTACGTAGTTTAAGGTTAAACCTCTTTTCTTCTAATTGTAATGAGTGGCCACGAGTCTTATTAAACTCTCTTCTGCGAAAAAGTTTTATCCCTATTGTGGGGTCACCAGTACAGTATTTGTAAATTGAAATCATATCCCCTCTCAAGCGTCTCTTCTCCAGAGAGAATAAGTTCAGTGCTTGCAACCTTTCCTCATAACTAAGATCCTCCAGACCCTTTATTAGCTTTGTTGCCCTTCTTTGTACTCGCTCCATTTCCAGTACATCCTTCCTGAGGACTGGTGCCCAAAACTGGACAGCATACTCCAGGTGCGGCCGGACCAGAGTCTTGTAGAGCGGGAGAATTATCGTTTTATCTCTTGCGTTGATCCCCCTTTTAATGTCAATATTCTGTTTGCTTTATTAGCAACGGCTTGGCATTGCATGCCATTGCTGAGCCTATCATCTACTAGGACCCCCAGGTCCTTTTCCATCCTAAATTCCCCAAGAGGTTCTCCCCCCAGTGTATAGATTGCATTCATATTTTTGCCACCCAAATGCATTATTTTACATTTTTCTACATTGAACCTCATCTTCCATGTAGTCGCCCACCCCATTAATTTGTTCAGGTCTTTTTGCAAGGTTTCCACATCCTGCTGAGAAGTTATTGCCCTGCTTAGCTTAGTATCGTCTGCAAATACAGAGATTGAACTGTTTATCCCATCCTCCAGGTCGTTTATAAACAAATTAAATAGGATTGGTCCCAGCACAGAACCCTGGGGAACCCCGCTACTCACCCCTGACCATTCTGAGTACTCCCCATTTATCACCACCCTCTGAACTCGCCCTTGTAGCCAGTTTTCAATCCATGTACTCACCCTATGGTCCATGCCAAGGGACCTTATTTTGTACAGTAAACGTTTATGGGGAACTGTGTCAAATGCTTTTGCAAAATCCAGATACACCACGTCTACGGGCCTTCCTTTATCTAGATGGCAACTCACCTCCTCATAGAAGGTTAATAGATTGGTTTGGCAAGAAGGATTCTTCATGAATCCATGCTGATTACTGCTAATGATACCGTTCTCATTACTAAAATCTTGTATATAGTCCCTTATCATCCCCTCCAAGAGTTTACATACTATTGATGTTAGGCTAACTGGTCTGTAATTCCCAGGGATGTATTTTGGGCCCTTTTTAAATATTGGTGCTACATTGGCTTTTCTCCAATCAGCTGGTACCATTCCAGTCAGTAGACTGTCTGTAAAAATTAGGAACAACGGTCTGGCAATCACTTGACTGAGTTCCCTAAGTACCCTTGGATGCAAGCCATCTGGTCCCGGTGATTTATTAATGTTAAGTTTCTCAAGTCTAATTTTAATTCTGTCCTCTGTTAACCATGGAGGTGCTTCCTGTGTTGTGTCATGAGGATAAACACTGCAGTTTTGGTTACTGAAGCCCCCCGATTCCCTCGTGAAGACTGAGGAGAAGAATAAATTCAATACCTTCGCCATCTCCCCATCCTTTGAAACCAGATGTCCTTCCTCATTCTTTATGGGGCCAATATGGTCTGTCCTCCCTTTTTTACTGTTTACATACTTAAAGAATTTCTTGGGATTTTTTTTTGCTCTCCTCCGCTATGTGTCTTTCGTGTTCCGTCTTAGCCGTCCTTATTGCACCCTTACATTTCTTGTTGCATTCTTTATAAAGTCTGAATGCTGAGGATGATCCCTCAACCTTGTATTTTTTGAAGGCCTTCTCCTTTGCTTTTATATGCATTTTTACATTGGAGTTAAGCCATCCAGGATTTTTGTTCGCTCTTTTAAATTTATTACCCAATGGGATACATTGGCTAATGCCCTTATTTAATATGCTCTTAAAGCAAACCCATCTCTCCTCCGTATTCTTTGTTCCTAATATTTTATCCCAATTTATGCCTTTTAGCAAGGTTTGTAGTTTAGGGAAGTTGGCTCTTTGGAAATTCAGTGTCTTTGTGTTCCCTTTATGTTTCCTATTTGTGTGATTTATACTGAAATACAGGATATTATAGCACTGACAGTTTACGCAGCACTTTACAACATAAGGGCAAACAGTACAATTACAATACAACTTAATGCAGGAGGAATCAGAGGGCCCTGCTTGTTAGAGCTTACAATCTAAGCTTACAATCTAAGAGGGAGGGTCAAGAGATACAAAAGGTGATAACTGTGGGGGATGGGCTGATGGAGAAAATAAAAGTATTGTTGTTAGGCGTAGGCCAGATAGACTTCTCTGAAGAGATGAGTTTTCAGGGATCATCTTAAAGTGGAAAGAGTAGGAGATAGCAAGACAGATTGGGGTAAAGAGTTCCAGAGGATGGGAGAGGCTCCGGAAAAGTCCTGGAGGCGAGTATGGGACAAGGTGAAAAGAGAGCTAGAGAGCAGGTGGTATTGGGAGGAACAATGAAGAGAACAATTTGCTTAGTATTAACCTCTCCACGGGGAAGATCAGCTCCTCAGGTCTCCAACCAAGGAAGGGGGTGGGCAGGATCTTACGATGTGTTTAGCTCAATCCACACAGTAGGAGGACCCAAAAGGACAAAACAAATTCTCCATAGTGTAAAACTGTATTGCAATTTATTGAGGTAAAAAATGGTCACACTTACATTAAAATCAGGATATAAGGGCACATATGATCAGAATCAGCCGGCCGGCTTGCATGCACCCGTTCAGGCGAAAAACGATGACGTCAGCGCGTCAACCTTCCGACGTACGTTTCGTCCTACTGGACGTCGTCATGGGAACGGGCGACGCACTGACTCATCGCTATTTATGGAGACAAAACGAAACCAAGCCTCGCTATGAAGCTCGGATGGCGTCATCACAACATCCTGTTGGAAGAGGATGTATGCAACAAGTGGTGATGGAAAAAGGCTGGCGTTGCCCTCGTTGGCCAATCGCAGCCTCTTACTTATGAGGGAAGGGTTAGATAAATAGAATAATAAAATACATTGGAGGGCATGATCTAAACCTGTATACGCCATCTAGTGGACCAAATAAGATTGACATTCAAAGCCACTATACTATTATATAGAAAGAGAAACTGGTAAATAAGTAAAATAATTTTCTAATATAATTATGGTATCTAAACATTAGAAAAAATGATATAATGACCTACTAACGCCATCAGAGAATCAGAGAGAGTTTACAAAATTTTATAAACAGCATGTCCATACAAAGTTATAATGTACTTAAAAAAATAATAAAAATAAAAAATAAAAATAAAAATACAATAAAAATATCCAGATATTTTATTAGAAATGTCACCCCTCATAACCCAACTCAGTGTTTTAGATGGAATGATGGTAGGATAGTAGGATAATACTTTATATTAATCTAAGAATTATCTAGAAAAGCGTTTAAATCTACATCAACGTTGAGCCCAAAGGGGGTGTAACACTTCAATCTGTGTATCCAGGTCATCTCGAGTCTGGAAATTCCTCGTATGACAGACCCCCCCCTCCAATGTGGAGTGTACCTGTCGATACCAAGAAAGATAGTTTTCTTAGGGTCGCGATTATGTGCTTCTAGATAATGTCTAGAGACCGGATGTTTGGGAAAACCAGTGAGGATGTTAGTAATGTGTTCATTAAGCCTTACAGATAAGGGGCGCTTGGTTCTTCCTACATATTGTAGGCCACAAGGGCATTGAAGAAGATATACCACTCGCTTTGTGGAGCAGGTGATGAATGATCTAATCTCAAATTCCATCTGGGTGCTGGTGGAAATGAAGTTATGTGTCCTTCTATGTGTGCAACCACTAAGAGAACATACCCTACACCTCCTGCACTGATAGAAACCGGTCATATATTCAAAAAATCCTTTTTTGATAAGGGGAGGATCTAGGACATTTGGGGCCACTCTATTCCTGAGCGAGGGGGCACCTCTATAGATTACCTGTGGTTTGGCCGGAAGGATAGGACCAAGCACATGGTCATTTTTGAGAACATGCCAATGCTTTTTTATTAGCTTAGCTACATTGTTGTGTTGGGAAGAATAAGTGGTAATAAAGGGAATTGCAGGTACCCTCTCACGATGGAGCTTACTAGTTTCAAGTAGAGTGCATCTATCGATTTTGGCTACTTCATCTAATGTGTCCCTCAAAGATGTTTCCACATAGCCCTTCTCTAGGAAACGTTTTAATAAGATATCCGCTTGGGCTAAAAACTCAGTGTGGTTAGAACAATTACGTTTTAAACGAATAAATTGGCTCTTTGGCACAGACCTCAGCCAGGCCTCATGGTGGCAGCTGTCAGTCGGTATGTAGGAATTCCGATCTGTGTTTTTAAAGAAGGTGGCTGTGGTAAATTCTCCATCCTTCACACCGATCTTCAGGTCTAAGAAATTAATTTCAGACTGGCTGGCCTCATATGAAAGTCGGATCCCCCGGTCATTGTTATTCAGCCCCACCATATATGTATCGAGATCATCACGATCGCCATTCCATAGGATGCCCCCAGCTTGGCGAACCTCTTCATGGCCCTGTGGGAGGAGGATGTCATCTATGCCCAACAGAAACCTCAGGTGGTGTTGTGGGCCAGATATATAGATGACATCCTCCTCCTATGGAATGGCGATCGTGATGATCTCGATACATATATGGTGGGGCTGAATAACAATGACCGGGGGATCCGACTTTCATATGAGGCCAGCCAGTCTGAAATTAATTTCTTAGACCTGAAGATCGGTGTGAAGGATGGAGAATTTACCACAGCCACCTTCTTTAAAAACACAGATCGGAATTCCTACATACCGACTGACAGCTGCCACCATGAGGCCTGGCTGAGGTCTGTGCCAAAGAGCCAATTTATTCGTTTAAAACGTAATTGTTCTAACCACACTGAGTTTTTAGCCCAAGCGGATATCTTATTAAAACGTTTCCTAGAGAAGGGCTATGTGGAAACATCTTTGAGGGACACATTAGATGAAGTAGCCAAAATCGATAGATGCACTCTACTTGAAACTAGTAAGCTCCATCGTGAGAGGGTACCTGCAATTCCCTTTATTACCACTTATTCTTCCCAACACAACAATGTAGCTAAGCTAATAAAAAAGCATTGGCATGTTCTCAAAAATGACCATGTGCTTGGTCCTATCCTTCCGGCCAAACCACAGGTAATCTATAGAGGTGCCCCCTCGCTCAGGAATAGAGTGGCCCCAAATGTCCTAGATCCTCCCCTTATCAAAAAAGGATTTTTTGAATATATGACCGGTTTCTATCAGTGCAGGAGGTGTAGGGTATGTTCTCTTAGTGGTTGCACACATAGAAGGACACATAACTTCATTTCCACCAGCACCCAGATGGAATTTGAGATTAGATCATTCATCACCTGCTCCACAAAGCGAGTGGTATATCTTCTTCAATGCCCTTGTGGCCTACAATATGTAGGAAGAACCAAGCGCCCCTTATCTGTAAGGCTTAATGAACACATTACTAACATCCTCACTGGTTTTCCCAAACATCCGGTCTCTAGACATTATCTAGAAGCACATAATCGCGACCCTAAGAAAACTATCTTTCTTGGTATCGACAGGTACACTCCACATTGGAGGGGGGGGTCTGTCATACGAGGAATTTCCAGACTCGAGATGACCTGGATACACAGATTGAAGTGTTACACCCCCTTTGGGCTCAACGTTGATGTAGATTTAAACGCTTTTCTAGATAATTCTTAGATTAATATAAAGTATTATCCTACTATCCTACCATCATTCCATCTAAAACACTGAGTTGGGTTATGAGGGGTGACATTTCTAATAAAATATCTGGATATTTTTATTGTATTTTTATTTTTATTTTTTATTTTTATTATTTTTTTAAGTACATTATAACTTTGTATGGACATGCTGTTTATAAAATTTTGTAAACTCTCTCTGATTCTCTGATGGCGTTAGTAGGTCATTATATCATTTTTTCTAATGTTTAGATACCATAATTATATTAGAAAATTATTTTACTTATTTACCAGTTTCTCTTTCTATATAATAGTATAGTGGCTTTGAATGTCAATCTTATTTGGTCCACTAGATGGCGTATACAGGTTTAGATCATGCCCTCCAATGTATTTTATTATTCTATTTATCTAACCCTTCCCTCATAAGTAAGAGGCTGCGATTGGCCAACGAGGGCAACGCCAGCCTTTTTCCATCACCACTTGTTGCATACATCCTCTTCCAACAGGATGTTGTGATGACGCCATCCGAGCTTCATAGCGAGGCTTGGTTTCGTTTTGTCTCCATAAATAGCGATGAGTCAGTGCGTCGCCCGTTCCCATGACGACGTCCAGTAGGACGAAACGTACGTCGGAAGGTTGACGCGCTGACGTCATCGTTTTTCGCCTGAACGGGTGCATGCAAGCCGGCCGGCTGATTCTGATCATATGTGCCCTTATATCCTGATTTTAATGTAAGTGTGACCATTTTTTACCTCAATAAATTGCAATACAGTTTTACACTATGGAGAATTTGTTTTGTCCTTTTGGGTCCTCCTACTGTGTGGATTGAGCTAAACACATCGTAAGATCCTGCCCACCCCCTTCCTTGGTTGGAGACCTGAGGAGCTGATCTTCCCCGTGGAGAGGTTAATACTAAGCTGATTCACAGCTTACCTCTGGTAAGCGGACATCTTATTAGGTGGAGGATTTTTCACTGGGTGTTTTACGTCTATGTACACTGGATACATCTACCTTGGCTCCAAGGATTGCGTTACATGTCCAAGATCATTGTTTGCATTTGCCTTGGCTCCAGGGACTGTGTGTTTTTGTGACGCCAGTCACTTTTTCTTACCTTCATTTGGGACTTTTTATATCTTTATTTGGTTATTATATATTTTCAGTCACTTTTTTAAGAAAGCTCTGGTGTTTTGTATTCATAAATATTAATTTTGAAAAACTCAATTTTAAACATATTCATATGTTCTGATTAGTCATATCACATGATTGTTGCCTTTTGTCTTAGCGCAGTCTTTTTTTGATTTTTTCTTCTTTTGTTTGTGTGCACGCCTCACGATAAGATTGCAGCTTAATATTTATTTCACTCTGCTAATCATTAGTAGAACAACCTTTATGTTAGCGCGGTATTGTTTATGGTTTATTAAGAGAACAATTTGGTTGGTATTTTGAGACTAGGTTAGTGATGTAGCTGGGGGCAGAGCTGTGGATGGCTTTGTAAGTTGTTAGTATCTAAAGAATTAATCTGTAGGGTGAGCGGAAGCCGGTGGCATTGACAGAAAGGAGTAGCAGACACTGAGCAGTTGGTAAGGTGGAGGTAGCCCAGGTAAAGGTAAGCCAATAAGGAGGGAGTTGCAGTAGTCAAGGAAAGAGATGACCAGGGGGTGGATTCAAAGCTTTGTGGTGTCATTGGTTAGGAAGGGACCTATCTTGAAGATGTTGCTGAGGTTGAGACGGCAGACTTTGGATAGTGATTGAATGTGGGGCTGAAAAGATAGTTCAGAGTCCAGGATTACACCTAGGACCTTGGCATGCGGGGATGGATAGATGATTGAGCCGTTGACAAAGAAATCAGGGGAAGAGGCACATGGTTGAGGAAATATGAGTTTGGTTTTGGATAGATTGAGTTTGAGGAAGTGGTGTGACATCCAGGCTGATATGTCTGTTAGTAAGTTAGTGATGCATGAGGAGACTGATGGAGTGAGCTGAGAGGTAGAGATAGAGTTGGGTGTCATTGGGGTAAAAATGGTATTGAAAGCTATGGGAGGCAATCAACTCACCCATGGAGGAGGCGAAGCTTGAGCATAGAAGAGGTCCTTGGGGGACCCCGACGAGGAAAGGAAGAGGAGAAGAGGGAGTAGAATTGTAAGTGACACTGAAGGTGTGGTGGGATAGGTAGGATGAGAACCAGTGAAGAGCACAGTCATGGAGACCAAAGGAGTGGAGTTTTTTTTAAAGAGGAGGGGGTGGTCCACTGTGTCAAAGGCAGCAGAGAGGTCCAGGAGGACAGAATAGTGTCCATTGGTTTTAGCCATTGGTAGGTCATTTCTCAGTTTAAGGAGAGCAGTTTCCGTGGAGGGTTGGGGGCAAAACCCAGACTGAAGGGGACCAAGAAGTTTGTTCTCAGTCAGATGGTTGCTCAGTCAGTTGTAGACCAGACTTTCAAGGAGTTTGGAGGAAAAGGGGAGTATGGAGGTTAGACTGAGACGTTTTGTAGTATTAATATTAGCATTACCAGGGAATTTTGAAGTCACAGAGAATGATTGTGGGGATTTCAGAAGAGAGAAAGTAGGGTAGCCAGGCACGGAAGTCATCAAGGAAAATTGATACTGGTCCAGGGGGCCGGTAGATGACAGCAATTCTTAGAGAAATGGCAGAAAACAGACTAAAACAGTGTGCCTCAAAAGAGGAGAGTGTCAGAGAAGGAGGTGGGTGCTGTGTGGGGCTAAAAGTATTCCTACTCTGCCTCCCTTACATCCATTGGGCACATCGTCGCACGACCACGCGATTGTCAGTTAAAGCGGGATTCCGGCGGTAAAAAAAAAAAAAAATTAAAAGTCAGCAGCTACAAACACTGTAGCTGCTGACTTTAAATAAGTACTTACCTGTCCTGGGTGCCCACGATGTCGGCCGCCCGAGGCCGACCTATCCCTCGGCTCTTGGGTCCCGGCACCGCCATCCTAGGTAAGGGAAACAGGCAGTGGAGCCTTGCGGCTTCACTGCCAGTTTCCTATGCGACAAACAGGGAACAAACAGTTCCCAGAAGACAACGGGGCCGCTCACCGAGGAGCAGAACACGCCGCGGAAAAGAAAGAGGCAGATTAGGAAGACTGCCTAGCAACAAGGTAAGTTTAAAAAATTTATTTTTTTCAAATGTTTTTTTATATTTTTTTTAGGATTTTTGGTGAATTTTTTTTTTCAAGGTGGCCCTCCACGTTTTTCAGTCATGGGTGAATGTGACTCAGCTGGGACATACCTGTGGAGAGACAGAGAAGAAATCTTCAGGTGAGACATTCAGATGAGCCAGAGCTTGAAGCGCATATTATGTTTATATAGAATCCCCCCCTCCCCCAGCAACAATAGCACTGGGGGCTATGTAAAAAGAGCAGAACAATAGTTATCTCCAGTCAGACTGTCTGTCCTAATGGTGGGGATGGATTTTGCTGAGTGCCGGTGCCAAGTTTCCACCCCCCAGGATCACTGCAGGTGTGGAGAAAAGCTGTGTAAGAGGATATGGAGGAGAGATGAGGAGGAGATCCAGGAATCAGGATAAAGGTCAGGACAAGCAACAGACGAGGGCATCCAAGAGATGAAGCCGGGGTCACTACACAGAAAATCAATCCAAGGAAATAACAGGCAGGACGAGGAATAGCAAGAAGGAGCTCAGAGACAAATGAGAATATTGCTCAGCCAATGGGAGATTATCTCAGCATGACTTACATAATGAAGGAGATGAGGGGGAGGGGAGGAAGTCACTTATGGTGACCATAGAGACATGGAAATTCAGCTGGTTCAGCAGGGATCGGTCACATTTCCATCCATGTGTGGTCACTGCCGGATAAAAGTCACTCCATCAGCGGCTGCAGCCAATAGCTTCATCACTGATCTGTGTATTCTGAGAGCGGAGGAGCGCCCCCCATTGTCAGAATACAATAGTGCAGCGGGGAGGATTCCCCCATCCCCCTCCAATGTGTGGATGGGGGAATCACTTCAGTTTTTTCCTCTCATCCCGCTGGATGAACGATAAAACTGAACCATGTATGGCCAGGTTTGGAAGGAAGATATATTAATCATCAACTGATCCCCCTGAAGGGGTTAATCTTCATATTTCCACACTATATATGTGTGTATCATCATCTGCTGGAGATAAAAGACATCACAGTGACTATGGAGGAAGAGGACGGACATGACGGGGGGTTACTGGGTGTAAATAGAAAATAAGATCTTATTACCTCCTCTGCTACTTCTTCCAGCAACGTCTCCTTTCAACTTTATATTACATAGAATTTCCTGCCTGTACCTGACATCACTTCCTGTCTGTATTCCATAGAGACTTCCTGTCTGGGTAGAGGTGAGATCACCATCTTGTGGAGCTCAGAGGAACTGCAGCCTTGAGAAACATCTCATAGTGTGAACACGGCCTTGTGCTGTGTGTGTATGTACTGTATATCCTTATAGATGGGTCATCTCCACTCCCACCAAGGGGGATAGAAATATATTGCTGCTCGGGGGGGAGACATTTTGGCCCCTTTGATTTTGCAGTAAAATTGATTGCAGATTTAGTCATGTAGAACATCTGTTATATGGATACAAAGAACCCCAGCCGAGAGTAAAGGGTGGAAATGGCTCCTGATCCCCAGATTTGGGCAATTATGTCAGTGTTCATAAACCCTGTCCTCAGGGCCCAATAACAGGTCAGGTTTTATGTATTACCTTGGGGGAGATGCAGACTAGAATACTGCAATCACTGAGCAGCAAATGATATCACCTGTGATGTATTTCAGTTATCTTGCAAACCTGGCCTGTTAGTGGGCCCTGAAGACAGGAGTTGATGACCACTGAATTATGTCACCAATATAAATAGAATAAAACCCGCGCTATGTGTAACAACTCAAATACCTACAAAAAGAAAGTGCTAGGGGCTCAAATAATATTCTCTGCAGATCTACTGCTTCCACTTTACACCTACTTCATTGATCTTATGGTGTTTATCAATAAATGAAGTAAACTGATCCATGTGCAAATTCATATACAACATAAAGTGCTTTGTGCTCAAGATGATGTTCCCTGCAGATCCACTGCTTCCACTTTACACCTACTTCTTTAATCTTATAATATTTGCTGCTATATTAAATAAAGTAAAAATCTGTGCAAATTCATGTCATCATACAATATTTTGTACTCAATATAGTGTTCTCTGCAAGTCCACTGCTTCCACTTTACATCTATTTCTTTAAAACAATCCACCAATCAATGAAAAGTTGATAAGGTGTAAAGTTCTCGGTGCTCCAAACTGTGCCAGCTGTAGTGTAGCCACGCCTTCTTCCACCTCTTACACACGTGATGGTGAGGACGCCCCCTTAGTAGTGCTTCCCCACTCACCAGAGCAATATGACTCCCAGCTTTTCATCTACCAGAGTCACCAACATCCTTCACACTCTCCTCACCTCCGATGGCAAAGGAACTGGATCCTCCTCGCTCACTCCTGAGAGTCTGCTGAGCTTTCTGTCATCTCCCTCCTAGACTCCTCCTCCGATCGCTGTTCCAGCAGGAGCTCCGCCTCTTCATACACACTCAGAGCTCCGCCTCTTCATACACACTCAGAGCTCCGCCTCTTCATACACACTCAGAGCTCCTCCTCTTCATACACACTCAGAGCTCCTCCTCTTCATACACACTTAGAGCTCCGCCTCTTCATACACACTCAAAGCTCCGCCTCTTCATACACACTCAGAGCTCCGCCTCTTCATACACACTCAGAGCTCCGCCTCTTCATACACGCTCAGGGTTCCTCCTCTTCATACACACTCAGAGCTCCTCCTCTTCATACACACTCAGAGCTCCGCCTCTTCATACACACTCAGAGCTCCGCCCCTTCATACACACTCAGAGCTCCACCTCTTCATACACACTCAGAGCTCCGCCTCTTCATACACACTCAGAGCTCCTCCTCTTCATACACACTCAGAGCTCCTCCTCTTCATACACACTTAGAGCTCCGCCTCTTCATACACACTCAAAGCTCCGCCTCTTCATACACACTCAGAGCTCCGCCTCTTCATACACACTCAGAGCTCCGCCTCTTCATACACGCTCAGGGTTCCTCCTCTTCATACACACTCAGAGCTCCGCCTCTTCATACACACTCAGAGCTCCACCTGTTCATACACACTCAGGGAGGAGAGAAAGGGGAAGGATATACAGTACATACACACAGCACAAGGCCGTGTTCACACTACAAGATGTTTTCCGGGCTGCAGTTCCTCTGAGCTCCACAAGGTGGTGATCTCACCTCTACCCAGACAGGAAGTCTCTATGGAATACAGACAGGAAGTGATGTCACATACAGACAGGACATTCCATTTAATAAGACATAGAGGGAAGACACTGCAGCATCTGGCAACAGAGGAGGTAATATGTAGATTAACCTCTTCAGGGGATCAGTTGATGATTAATTTATCTTCCTTCCAAAGCTCGCCATATGTGAAAAAAACTGAAGTGATTTCTCCATCCACACATCTACTGTTCTGCTCTTTTTACATAGCCCCTAGTGCTATTGTTGCTGGGGGAAGGGGAATTCTATATAAACGTGATATGCGCTTCAAGCTCTGCCTCATCTGAATGTCTCACCTGAAGATTTCTTCTCTGTCCCTCCACAGGTATGTCCCAGCTGAGTCACATCCACTCATGACTGAAAAACTGCTTTTACTGACAATCGCGCGGTCGTGCGACGTTGTGCCTAAACAAAATTGACGTCCTTTTTTCCCACAAATAGAGCTTATTTTTGGTGGTATTTGATCACCTCTGTGGTTTTTATTTTTTGCGCTATAAACAAAAAAGAGCAACAATTTTGAAAAAAAAACAACATTTTTTACTTTTTGCTATAATAAATATCTAAAAAAAAACCCCCAAAAAACTAATTTCTTCATCAGTTTAGGCCAATATATATTCTACATATTTTTGGTAAAAAAAATTTGCAATAAGCGTATATTGATTGGTTTGCGCAAAAGTTATAGCGTCTACAAAATAGGGGATATATTTATGGCACTTTTTCCCCCTAGTAATGGCGGCGATTTTTAGGGGGACTGCAACATTGCGGCGGACAGATCGGACACATTTTTGGGACCATTGACATCTATACAGCAATCTGAGCTAAAAATAGCCAGTGATTACTGCATAAATGTCATTGGCAGGGAAGGGGTTAACACTAGGGGGCGATCAAGGGGTTAAGTGTGTTACCTAGGGAGTGGTTTTTACTGTGGGGGGATGGGACTGCCTGGGGGAGGCTACATATCGCTGTTCATAATCAATATGAACGGCAGATCTCTCTCCTCACCCCTGACAGAACAGAGATCTGTCTGTTTACGTTGACAGATCTCCATTCTGTCAGGAGCGATCGCGGGTGCCCGGCGGACATTGCTGCCACTGGGCACGCGCATCGGCTCTAACGTCACACCACAGGCGTGCACGTACCCCCTATACAGCTCTTAAAGCGGCTGACGTACAATGACGCCGATTTGCCCAGGAGAGCCAACCTGCTGTAGTACAACTGCGACCGCCGGTCGGGAAGTGGTTAAACTCTCTTTCCTTCACACCTCTTCTCCACAGGTTATATATATATCACCCTCCTTTCTGTCCTCTCCCTATTACTGCAATCACCAACTCCTGCTAATTCTACTCCCACATGCTGATAAAACCACCAGGGCACTGGGGCATGTCCCTTCATATAAATCACACTCCCACATTACTTCCCTCACCCTTCTACTTCTCCTAACCTCTGGTGACATATCCCAAAACTCTGGGCCTCCATTATTTAACTGTGCCCACAATCCACAGAACTTGGTTTACATTTCTCTCCTTCCCAAAACCAGCCTCCCCTTCTCCTGCGCTCTCTGCAATTCCCTGCTCTACTTGTAACAAACTCACCCCCCTATACAACCTCTTTATCACAAATCCCTTTAGCCTACTTGCCATTACTGAAACCTGGCTTCATGAATCCAACACTGCTTCTCCCGCTTCCCTCTCCCATGGCGGCCTTCTCTGGACTCCTTCCCCCAGTCCCAGTGGATAGAAGGGAGGCGGAGTGGGAATCCTTCTAGCCCCACAAAGCACCTATCAGGTACTTCATCCACCTCCTTCTCTGACTCTCTCCTCTTTTGAGGCACACTGTTTTAGTCTGTTTTCTGCCATTTCTCTAAGAATTGCTGTCATCTACCACCCCCCTGGATCAGTATTAACCTTCCTTGATGACTTCTCTGCCTGGCTACACTACTTTCTCTCTTCTAAAATCCCCACTATCATTCTCAGTGACTTCAACATTCCTGTTAACCTCCCTGGCGGTTTTCCCGAGTGTGGCTCGGAGTTAAAATTCAGGACCATTAGCGGTAACCCCGAGCCACACTCAGGATTGCATCGCAGGATCCTGGTGCCTCCTTACTTACCTTGTCCCCGGGATCCTGCGATGTCCCCCGCAGTGTCCGCGGGCTGTGTCCTCCTCCGAAGCCTCTCTGTGCCAGGCTCCGTTCCCTGCGAGCGCCGCGACGCACAGGGGCGGAGCCTGGCGGCAAATTCAAAAAAATGTAAAAAGCATAACACATACAGTACTGTAATCTTACAGATTACAGTACTGTACGAAATCATTTCACACCCCATTTGTCCCCAGTGCTCTGGCCCATGCCCTGCATGCAGTTTTATATTGCATATACTGTTCTTTCTGCCTGGAAACTGGAGATTGTCCATAGCAACCAAAAAGTGTCCCTTTACGTCAAAAATGGCTTTAGACCAGCTAGAAAACAGCGGTAGTAAATTAGAACACTTGCAGAATTGAGCGATAGTGAATTGTGGGGAAATTTATTTTATTACTATTTATTTTTATTTTTTTTAATTATTATTTTTTTTTTATTATATTATAATTTATGTTTTTGTGTTTTAAACTTTATCATACCCGGGATATCTACTAGACTCTTGTTTGGACAGATTTAAATGTGTTATTGTTAAGAATTACAGACCTACAATATAAAACGCCAAATTTCCATGCAAAATAATTGTACCGCTTTCAGCACCTAAAATCAGAAAGAATCATACCGCCAGGGAGGTTAATGCTAATATTATTGCTACTTCTAAACTCAGAAGAAACAACCTGAGGCTGGTTGGTCCCCCTGAAAGAGTAGAGGGGTCTGACCCGGTGGCCTTCATAGAGAGCTGGCTGGAGCAGGAATTTGGCCGAGAGCTCCTGTCCCCATGTTTTTTGATTGAACGGGCGCACTGGGTCCCGGGCCGACCTCTCCCAGCAGGAAATCCTCCCCGCACAATGGTGATTCGTCTGTTGAATTACAGAGACCGTGAATCTATACTACGAGCAGACAGTTCAAAATGAGGTCTCAAGATCAACAATGCGGTGGTGTCACTGTACCCGGATTACTCAGTTGCTGTTCGTAATCAAAGAGCACAGTACCAATCAATTAAGCAACGGTTGCGGGAACACGCTATTCCATACTCTATGCTGTTCCCGGCCATTCTACGGGTCGTCCATCAAGACAAAGTATCCTTCTTCCAATCTCCTAAGAAAGCCGTGGCGTGGTGGGAATCACTGCCACAACCTCCTTGAGAACCTGCCTGTTCCCTTTTGCTGCCAGTTTACTTGTTTTTCCTCCCCCCTTCATGCATGCTGTGAACACTACAGCCCCCCCCCCCCTTTTTTTCTTGCTGAATTTAAGGGGATCAACCACTAATACTTTTCTTACAGGAGAGCCCGCAACCTCATCTGCTGAGCAGGTGGGAGCTGCGCCGAGGGAACTATGCTAATCTACACAATAGTGGAACTGTTCTTTTCATTCTAATTCATGGGTAACAGGTCATGCACCTCATGCATGGCTCAAGTTTTGGGTATAAGCCCACTCTGGTTCCGTGAGAGTTGGGCAGGGGTGTTACAGTCTTTTGACAGCCTTTTGTTGTATGTATATTAGGGTTGTCCCGATACCGATACTAGTATCGGTATCGGCACCGATACCGAGCATTTGCCCAAGTACTTGTACTCGGGCAAATGCTCCCGATGCTTCCCCCGATACCTGGACTGTCAGCGGTGATCAGCGCGTGGGGGAGTTACAAGCTTCTCCCCCCGCGGCTTTCAGCGGCTTTAGTGACATACAGCGGTGATCGGTGCTTGTAACTCCCCCGCAAGCGATCACCGCTGACTGTCACTGCATCCTCCATGCCCCCTCCGTTCCTCTGTCCCCCTCCGCTGTCCCCCTCCGTTCCGCCATTCCCCTCTCCTTCTCTATCTCCCTCCATTCTGCTGTGCCTCTCCGCTGTCCCCTCCGTTCAGCTGTTCCGCTGTCCCCCTCTCCTTCTCTGTCCCCTCCGTTCAGCTGTTCCGCTGTCCCCCTCTCCTTCTCTGTCCCCCTCCGTTCTGCTGTGCCTCTCCGCTGTCCCCTCCGTTGTGCTGTCCTCCTCCTTCTTCCTTTGTGAATGGACAGAGTCAGCTGACTCTGTCCATTCACATAACTGAAACATTGTAATCTCTTGTGATTACGATGTGTCAGTTTATGAATGGAGAGGAGCCACTGTCTTCTCTCCATTCATTCTCAGTGCAGCTGAGGCTGCAGAGAAAGGGACTAGGGAATCTCTATCCTCTGTCTCTTTCTCTGTCTCAAGATATCTCACCAAAGCCCCCCAACAGGGCTGATTAAAACAAAAAAAAAAACGCATATTGCAATAAAGAATAAAAAAAATATTATTGTAAAAAATAAAAATTGTAAATAAAAAAAAAAGAAAACAGACAGACACCGTTCACCCCCCCCCCCCCCTCGAAAAAAAAGAAAGCATCGTAAAAAAAAAAAAAAAAACACTGTCACGTGACATTAAAAAAAAAAGTGATGTATATATAAATGCGGTAATGGCGCTCCCTAGGGCTTGTTTGGGCAGGTGAGAAAAAAAATGACTATATTATAAAAATGGGCACCCTGGCTCCGGGCCGGGTTGTCCCCCGAAGTAAACAGGATACCTGACAATGGTAAGCAAGTGACACTCCTTATAGGGAATGTACATCAAAGGTGAGTATGCAGATTCAGAAATGAAAATATAAAGTGTTGGGGAATCATAAAATAGTTACAACCTCTTCACCATATGTGATCGTAATGGTAGGTAAGCCTACCCTGAATTTACATACATTATATGTACATGAGACCATACATAATAACTTGTAAAGTATAATCTTACATATACGTGCACCCACTTTAGTGGTATATATTATTACACCTGTGAAAAGTATATAGGTGATGATAGCCTCAAAATATCAACGATTAACAGTAAGCATAGAAGTGACCATAACGTGTCAGTAAACAGAAACCTTAAATTGATTTTAAACCTTGAGTTAATTAAAACTCTTGATCTATTTAGTAAATTATTTATAACATTACATAATTAGTAGGCAGTCCATAGTTGTGAAAAGATCTTCACCATAGTGAAAAATGAAAAATAAAAAATAAAAATAGACATTAAGCTCAAAAACGTGACTTGAGTGCATTCAACGTCCTGGTGACTTGGTGCTCCCCCTCAAGGATCCCCACTCACCAGATCCATTCACCCCAAAGGGGTAATTCGCATGCAGATATAACCTCTACGATCTCCCTGCCAGCGTAAAGGATGGGTTCACAGAGTGGTCCTCAGCATACACAGAAGCATGGAACTTTGTTACTCATATGGAAAAAAAGGGAATGGTGGACTCCCATAGTGTAGTAATTAAAGATAGAATTTATTCCAACAAAATATTCCTCAGATAAAAAATCTTCAGATAAAAATACTACAAACCAGCGCAGCTGGCTGTAGTAATACAGCAGCAAACAGTGTATTTAAAGCAAACATACATCAAGGGCATAGGTAAGTGGACTTGATGTAACTAACCCCAAGTGGATTGGGAACGCTCGTACCGCAAGGTGGAAGTAACCCGAGCGTTTGCGCTCCACCTGCGTTCCAGCGGCCTAATTTTGCGGAAGTGACATAGCGTGCGTGGCGCCGTCTATTAAAAAAAAAAGTATCGGTATCGGCGAGTACTTGAAAAAAACTATCGGTACTTGTACTCGGTCCTAAAAAAGTGGTATCAGGACAACCCTAATGTATATAGTTTAGTTGTGGTATGTATGGAATCTGAATGGATTTATGAATGTTTGCTAAACTGTCCCACCTTTAATACTGTGATTGTGACTGATCCCGACGGGACTGCTCAGGGACCCCTTGGGCCTATTCTATCCCTCCCATTCTATGATAGATTTATTCCAAAATGGCTGAGGTAACCATCTGCTCGTGGAATGTACGCGGGCTAAACTCAAAATTCAAATGTGCATTGGTATTTGAACAGGTTAAATGGCTCAACCCGCATATACTTTGTTTTCAAGAGACCCACCTGATGGGCTCCAAAGTTTTAGCGCTAAAGAAACAGTGGGTTGCACCAAACTACCAATCCACGTATTCTAATTGTGCCGGGGGGGTAGCTGTTTTAATTCGTAAGGGACTCCCCTTTTTATGCCACCAGGTGATCTCTGACTCCAAGGGCCAATATTTGGTGATACACGCCACGGTGCAAAGGACCCCTATTATTCTGGTCACGATATATGTCCCCCCGCCAGTCACGGTTACAGTATTTACCGAACTAAGTGCTAAACTCTCCTCCTTGCCATTATGTCCTACGGTTATTATGGGTGATTTCAACTCGGTATTACAACTGACCCTGGATAGATTGAAACCCCTAATATCTAAATCCAAGTTGTTTAGTAAATGGTGTGAGGCATATGGATATGTGGATATATGGCATTGGAAATTCCCCACAGTAAGGGTGTTTTCTTGTCAATCCAAATCATATGGTTCTCTCTCTAGGTTATATTATGCACTAGACACTAAAGATCTTTTACCACTAGTCCAGATGATCACATATGTAGCCCAAACTATATCAGATCATTCACTTATACAGGTTACTCTTATTCTGGGACATTGGCCTGCATTTTGGGTTTGGAGGCTCAGTCCCCTCTGGATCTCCACGCCTGAAATACAAGAATCTATCCCGACAGATATGGCCAATTATTGGGCTACCAACTCGGATACTGCTGCAACGGGACCAGTTTGGGATGCCTTTAAGGCAGTGCTGCAAGGCTCCTACATATCCTGCATTAAATATTATAAATTAAATGGGGGGGCCTTGCAGGCGGCTCTTGAGCGATCCCTAGAGGAGACGAGATCCAAACCAATAGCAAATCCATCCAACATAATCCGGGGGGAACTAACTGAGGCCCATAAGGCATTGCAACTACACCTGGTTGATATGACAAAAAAGCAACAATTACATCTGTCTGCAAAAATACATGAACATGGGGGAAAGAACGGGAGACTGCTTGCTTTTCTTGCCCATACTGAATACCTAGATAGCTCGATACCTGCCATACAGTTAGCTGATGGGTCCATTACCTCAGATCCCTTAACTATTAACCAGGAGTTTGCATCATACTATGAGAAACTTTATGAAGACATAATACCCCCTTTGGAAACCATCTTTACACTTTTTTTTCTCCTCATTAAGCTTCCCAATACTTAGTGACTCTCACAAGAACCTTTTAGATCAAGACATAACAATAGAGGAAGTAGAGAAGGCTATTAGCTCTCTGTCGCCCTCCAAGACCCCAGGCCTAGATGGTATTCCCTCTGCATGGTATCAAACATACACTGAAACGATCGCCCCTAGACTACTAGCCATATATCGAGCATCATTGGAGCAGGGAATTCTCCCTGAATCAATGAATGAAGCCTTAATTGTAGTTTTACCTAAACCTGGCAAGGACAAGCTTCTATGTGGGTCATACCGACCTATTTCACTTTTAAATAATGATGCCAAAATTATGGCAAAAATACTGGCGAGTCGCCTACAGAAGGTAATACTCTCCCTAATTTAACCTGATCAGTCAGGATTTATGCCTGGACGAAACACTTTTAACAATATCTGAAGACTGTGTCTGCATATCCATAGAGCATCTAAAGATAAAAGTAGTGGACTGGTACTGTCATTAGATGTGTTGAAGGCTTTCGACACTGTCCGCTGGACATTCCTATGGAAAACCATGTCAAAGATGGGTTTCGGCCCACATTATATGAGATGGGTTTGTCTTTTGTATGCAAGCCCTAAAGCTAGAGTCCGTACTAATAGAGATGTCTCCTCACCATTCTCACTAAAAAGAGGTACTAGGCAGGGGAGCCCCCTCTCCCCACTTGTGTTAGCTCTCGCCATTGAGCCATTGGCTCTGGCGTTGCGGCAGACGTCTGGGATAGGGAGAATCCGTTGTGCTTTGGAAGAGAAGATATCTCTATACGCAGATGATGCGCTTGTCTATCATGATGGCAGTGAGAGCTCCTTTACTAATTTAATGCAGGTGGTGGAGGAGTTTGGGGAGGTGTCTGGACTGAGGGTCGGGTGGGACAAATCCATGGCTTTCCCTATTGGTCCCCCTCTTGCATATACAAACAACTCAATCCTTTAAATGTCTGGGTATTCAGATACATAATGAACTTTCAAAATATGAGGACCTAAATGTTACCCCCATTATTAAACAGATGGTGGACAAACTTCAAACATAGTCAACGCTCCCCCTGAACCTGATAGGTCAAATAAATATTTTTAAGATGATTTATCTGCCAAAATTTTTATATTGTTTTAGAGATGCCCCAATTTATCTCCCCAAAAAATTATTTTTGAAACCCTCATTATCTTCGTTTATATGGAGTAATACCCAACCACGGATTGCAAAATCGTCCCTACAAGCATCCAAATTGAAGGGAGGTCTTGCCTACCCCAATTTGCATGACTACTTTATTGCCTCCCAACTTACCTATGTTTATGATTGGCTACACTCGGACCCTCAGACCCCTTCCACAGCTCTTCTATCGACATTTTATAGTCCGTCTGTTTCTTTCCAAGATGAATTGCATAGGGCACTGAAATCTAGATTTTCCCCTATAGATGTGGGTTTGTTGGCATGAAGAGAGGGGGAAAAATGCTTACGACCACGGTTCTAGGGAGGACACTACAAACTCCTCTCTGGAACAATCGTAGCCTCCCTGAACTCTATGGGCATCCAGACTCAGGCTGGTGGACCCGCTTGCAGATCACACATCTTTCTCATGTAATTAAAGAGAATACCTTTGAGTCCTTTGAAAACTTAAGGGGAAATTATGGTTTTGATCATAAATTCTTCTACAAGTATTTACTCCTCAGGCATGCCATTAGGGCTCAGTTTGGGTCGCTGTCTGTAGAGCTTGCGGAGTCTCCAATGGAAGATCTATTATCCTATTCTGTTATTACAAAATTGGTAACTACCTTCTATGGTCGTCTCTCCAGGGTGGGGGTAGACCTATTTCAAAACTCCTTTCAAAAATGGAGATTATTAATGCCTAAACTTACAGAAGAGGGATGGGAAGAAGTCACTGAGGTCTGTTTTCAGTACAGCAGATCAATATATACAATTTAAGCTTATTCACCACCTGCATTACACTCCAGCTAAGTTGAATCACATAGGGGTAGGTACTAATGCAGCATGTCCCAGATGTAATTTGATTAACGCTGATTTATTCCACATATTTTGGAGCTGTCCGGGACTGGCATCCTATTGGAGGGACTTGTTCAACTTTTTTGACAATCAACTGGCTCTTCCAGTGCCCCAGACACCAGATGTGGGGCTGTTGGGCATTTTGAATGACTTTATACACAGAGTACCTGCCCAGATTCTAATTTGAACTGCCCTATACTATGCACGTAAAGTGATACTGTTACACTGGAAAGATAGTAACCCTCCAACATTACAATTTTTGTTTCGTATTATTAATGGGGAGCTTCCCAAATTCAAAATTATTTACAAGAGTTGAGCGTGTTCCACACTTTAACAAAATTTGTTAAAGTGTGGCAACCGTGGATGGATGTCCCCAATTCCTATTGGGTCACAGTTCTATCTTCCCAGCTAAACTGACAAGATAGTTTGTAAACAATTTGTGATCGAATAAGATGGAGACAGGTTATATAAAATGTGAGGGGAAGAGAACTGGTGTAAAGGACATAAGCTATGTGGTATGGTGTATATCTGGGGTAGAGACGGGATCCGTGACACAAGGCGAGGTGGGTGGGACATAGGTTGGTATGAATGGTGTGTGTATGTGTTGTATGTGTGCTCTTGTTTTGGTTGTATTTAAATCGTTGGAAATGTATCTTCTAGATATGGCTTACGCTGAATCCCCACTCCTAACTGCCACTAATTTGGCTCTTGGGGAATGGATGGTATTGATTGTTCCTTCTCCTCAAGAATATTAGTATATCAAGATGGTCTAAGTGACATGTAAAGAATAGTTTTCCTTATGGTAAATTCCTATTGTGCCCATGTGGAATGTAATACTGTAATGTTTGCTGTATTGCTGAAAACTAAATAAATACCTTTAAAAAAAAAAGAAATGTTTGTCACAACAAAAGAAGATGCACAAACAGTAGTGAGAATTCTTACACAGGAAATCATTAACAGATGGGAATGAGCAGTTCTAGCTGAGGTACGAATGACACCCTCTAAGAAAATAGGATATTCTCCTTTTGAAATCCTAATGGGTAGGCCATTCTCCACCCCATGGGCCAGACAGCCACTTATGTTAGAGGGGACCTTGATCTCATTCAGGAAGAATATGTAAGAAAACTTATTGAAACTTTGGATAAAATTGAAAGAAATGTTGCTCGCACTTCTTCTTCACACACCCTTTCCAGGTGGGTGACACTGTGGTGGTCCAGCAATTGAACCGCAGAAGCAGGAGTATCCCTTCAGACCCCCAACCACAGTGATCGCAGCTACCCACACAGCTATTCTGGTAGAGGGATAACAGGCCTGGATTCATGCCAGTCGTGTGAAGAAGGTGAACCAAATTCCTAAGAGGAAGATTCAAGACAAAGGAGGTGAAGTAAGCAGTGAAAATCCTCAAATAATGAGTGAAGCAGGTGGCCAAGACTCTGAAAAAGATTACCTCACTCATTTCACCACAGACTTCTGGGAAGGCCTTGTGCCTCCTATTCTTGATCACTCTGATTGTGTTCCTACCCACGTGGATCATAACTAACTGTATATATCACCCTGAGGACTTGGATGCCATAAAAGGCATACGTGGAGCACAACCTATACATGACACACGTAACAGGTCATGCTGAAAGTAAAGCTTACCTCAGTCTTTATTACACTAAAGTAAAAGAGTAAGTCATTTTTTATGACTTAAGAGGGGATTGTTATAGAGCATATGATCAACTGCAACTCCATTTTGTAATTTCCCCGCCATTTTGTAGTTCTTGCTTCTAAGGAATGTACGTGCCTTATCTTACACTTCTTTCTTGTTAAAGTTTATTAGACTTTTTGCTTGAGCTAAGGTTTAATTAAAAAAAACCCCACTGTATGAGTCACTGTGGCCGGATCCTCAGAATGGCATCCTGTGTCCTTGCAGATAGGTTATCATTGTAAATTGCTTTCAGCTGCCTAAATTCATGATGAAAAAAATCTCTCTATAGAAGCCTGGTTAACCTTAGAAACTTAGGAGCAAGCTTAACTCTCCCCTCTTGTGTTGTTAGGGATGAGCCGAACACCCATCTGTTCGGTTCGCACCAGAACATGCGAACAGGCAAAAAATTTGTTCGAACACGCGAACACCGTTAAAGTCTATGGGACACGAACATGAATAATCAAAGGTGCTAATTTTAAAGGCTTATGTGCAAGTTATTGTCATTAAAAGTGTTTGGGGACCTGGGTCCTGCCCCAGGGGACATGGATCAATGCAAAAAAAAGTTTTAAAAACGGACGTTTTTTCGGGAGCAATGATTTTAATAATGCTTAAAGTGAAACAATAAAAGTGTAATATCCCTTTAAATTTCGTACCTGAGGGGTGCTTATAGTATGTCTGTAAAGGGGCGCATGTTTCCCGTGTTTAGAACAGTCTGACAGCAAAATGACATTTCAAAGGAAAAAAAGTCATTTAAAACTACTCGCGGCTATTAATGCATTGCCGGTCCGACATTACACATAGAAGTTCATTGATAAAAACGGCATGGGAATTCCCCACAGGGAAAAAAAAAATCCATACCAGACCCTTATCCGAGCACGCAACCTGGCAGGCCGCAGGAAAAGAGGGGGGGACAAGAGAGTGCCCCCCCTCCTGAACTGTACCAGGCCACATGCCCTCAACATTGGGAGGGTGCTTTGGGGTAGCCCCCCAAAACACCTTGTCCCCATGTTGATGAGGACAAGGGCCTCATCCCCACAACCCTGGCCGGTGGTTGTGGGGGTCTGCAGGCAGGGGGCTTATCGGAATCTGGAAGCCCCCTTTAACAAGGGGACTCCCAGATCCCGGCCCTCTCCCCTGTGTGAAATGGCTACCATTTCACTAAAAAACTGTTAAAAATGACAAGAGACAGTTTTTGACAATTCACTAAAAAACTGTTAAAAATGACAAGAGACAGTTTTTGACAATTCCTTTATTTAAATGCTTCTTCTTTCTTCTATCTTCCTTCATCTTCTACTTCTTCTGGTTCTTCCTCCGGTGTTCTGGTCCAGCATCTCTTCCGCGGCATCTTCTTCCCTTCTCCTCTGGCCGCTCCGCATCCATGGCATGGAGGGAGGCTCCCGCTCTTCTCTTCATCTTCTTCTCTTCATCTTCTTTTCGGGCGGCTCCGCATCCATGCTGGCATGGAGGGAGGCTCCTGCTGTGTGACGCTTCTCTTCTTCTGATGGTTCTTAAATAACGGGGGGCGGGGTCACGGGGAATGCCACAGGGAAGTTCCGTCATGTCCCCGTGCATCAGAGGGGGTGGGGTCACCAGGTGGCCCCGCCCCGTTATTTAAGAACCGTCAGAAGAGGAGAAGCGTCACACAGTGGGAGCCTCCTTCCATGCCAGCATGGATGCGGAGCGGCCCGAAAAGAAGATGAAGAGAAGAAGATGAAGAGAAGAGCGGGAGCCTCCCTCCATGCCATGGATGCGGAGCGGCCCGAGGAGAAGAAGGAAAGAAGACACCGTGGAGGAGATGCTGGACAAGAACACCGGAAGAAGAACCAGAAGAAAAAGATGAAGCAAGATAGAAGAAAGAAGAAGCATTTAAATAAAGGAATTGTCAAAAACTGTCTCTTGTCATTTTTAACATTCTTGACAGTTTTTTAGTGAAATGGTAGGGGTACAAGTACCCCCTTACCATTTCACACAGGGGGGATCTGGGGGTCCCCTTGTTAAAGGGGGCTTCCAGATTCCGATAAAACCCCACGCCCGCATACCCCCACAACCACCGGCCAGGGTTGTGGGGATGAGGCCCTTGTCCTCATCAACATGGGGACAAGGTGTTTTGGGGGGCCCCACCCCAATGTTGAGGGCATTTGGCCTGGTACGGTTCCTGCCAGGTTGCGTGCTCGGATAAGGGTCTGGTATGGATTTTTGGGGGGACCCCACGCCGTTTTTTTTTTTTTAATTTTGGCGCGGGGTTCCCCTTAATATCCATACCATACCTGAAGGGCCTGGTATGGAATTTAGGTGGACTCCCCACGTCATTTTTTCAAAAAATTTGGGTTCGGGGTTCCCCTGTGGGGAATTCCCATGCCGTTTTTATCAATGAACTTCTATGTGTATTGTCAGACTGGCAATGCATTAATAGCCGTGAGTAGTTTTAAATGACTTTTTTTCCTTTGAAATGTAATTTTGCTGTCAGACTGTTCTAAACACAGGAAACATGCGCCCCTTTACAGGCATACTATAGACACCCCCCAGCTACGAAATTTAAAGGGATATTACACTTTTATTGTTTAACTTTAAGCATTATTAAAATCACTGCCTTTTTTAAAACTTTTTTTTGCATTGATCCATGATCCATGATTTTAAGGAAAGACAAAAAGGAGACCAGCATACTTAATACTTCTCGCAAGGCATCACTATGCAGCAAATATAAGTGGTATGGCAGTCAGGCCATAGGTGCCAGTGCTTTTTTTAAGGGTATGCTCCATACAATCCAGCCAGTTGGACGCACTAGCGGGGTTGTCAAATAATTGCATCTCACCATTTGCAGGATGCGAAGCTTGGCAGGATACAACATTGCATAGGTGACATTATATCTGTGGAGACGCTTCTTTACGTCAGTAAACTTGGCTCTGCTGCGCTGCAGGTCAGCAGAGAAATCAGGGTAGAATGATGTGCGTACATTATCCATCTTCATAAGGGTGCCTTTGGTTCTGGCCTGATATAGTATAGCATCCCAATCTTTAAAATTGAGGAGCTTGAACAGGAATGGCCTAGGAGGCTCAGCTGGCTTTGGTGGCCTGGGTGGGACTCTGAGCCTTCTCTACAGCAAACATGAGGGAGAAGGATTCTTTGCCAAATGTGTGTGGAGCCAATTTTCCATAAACGCCACAGGGTTTTTCCCCTCTGCCTTTTCCAGTATGCCCACCGCACAGACATTATTGCGTCTCTGTCTGTTCTCCATGTCCTCTAAGCAAGCTGAGTGGCCTGTAATAGTTGATTGCAAACTTCCCTCTGCAGTGGCACAACGTCATCCTCCACATTGCTCACTCTATCCTCCAGGTCTGCAGTGTGGTCTTGCAGGTTCTGCATGTCCTGTCTGACCAGATACAGCTCTAGCTTCACTCCCTGCCTGGCAGAGGAAACTAAGGGGTCTACTTATAGAAAATGAATTGAACGAATGCGACAAACATTCATCCAGTCAATATAAATTCTAGTCATATTTTAATTAACACCATGATTTCCTATAATTGCCAGCTCCATCTAGTGGCCATAATGAGGTAATATTCCTAAAATACCTCCATCAGTAAAGATAGCACAATACGATATTATGGCCACTAGATGGAGCCAATGATCATATGTAATAAGGCCTGGTTCGCACCTATGCATTTTTCAGTGCATTTTCAGTTTTTCAGAAATACACTACAGTCCATTTAACATAGTTTCCTATGGGTCATGTTCACATCTGTGCATTTCATGGAAAGGGCCAGGGACTTTTTTTCAGTTTTTTTGTTCTATAGACTTTAATGGATCAAAAACATGGTATTGAAAAACGCAAAATGCACCTGGAATATGTAAACTGCAACCTGCATAGGTGTGAACCAGGCCTACAATATGACCAAAAGTTGTCACGGCTGGCCTAATCCTGGTCACATTCATTCAATATTTTTTTTTTAACTATACCTATAAGTGTGAAAGCTTACACCACAAAATGTACTCAGCCAATGAAATGTTTTGCTACCCCTTCAGGAGCCGCTGAGTATTATGGATTCCCTGTCCACTTCTGAGCCCTGGCTGGAGCACAACCCCCTGATGACACCATCGTGATACCTTAGCCAGATGTCTCCTCTGGCTGTAATACACACAATAATCACACAATGCTTGGATGTGAACAAATCAGTCTGTATTAGATTCAGATTAGCTTGAAGATGTACACAAAGGGTCAATGACTGATTCACACCAAGGTGACCCATGCAAGAAGAAATAAAACACTGAAACACAGTACAATACCACTTTAAATAAACCAAATTGTCCTTCAGAACTCAGAGTGCAATCAGAGCTCTCTTACCGAGAGAATTTCCCCCAAACGAGCAAAGAGGAAAATATGAAGAAGGTATGCCAGCTTGCATTGGGCTCCCAGTAAGCAGAACCAGTCTTTAACTCTCTGAGGTTTTAGCAATCAAAAAGTCCATATATGACCTATTACAGTATACAAGAGAGACTCTTCTGCCAGCTTTGGTGGAGCTCTTTACATTGGTGCACAGTGTAGATGTAATCTCTGTGAATGAGGAATGTCACTGAAATAAATTTGGGGTGGATTTGGATTTCCCCTATTTATTATAAATAAGTATGATCTTGTCTATTCCTATAGTTAGCTAGTCTATCAAAGCTCTGATAAGGATAATGATGGTGATATAATAACAAGGTTAGCCATAGAAATAAACACAATGCTCAAATAAGCAAAGGTCCAATTTATTGACAAAGAAAGCAGAACTACTAACATTAAAATAATATTACAGAGCATATAAAACAAAAAGAGTATAGATGATACTTTACATAAGGTCGTCCTCAGTATTCGGTGTCTCTCAGCTGGGTTCAATGGGAAAAGAGGGCACCTCATCATTTGCCCACACTTTTTAAATCCCACTTAGACACAACCCACACACACACCCTCTGCCCACCCATGTAGTCCTCTGTCCAATGAGAAGCTTTTAGAGGCCGTTCTTCCTGAAAGCCATGTAAAAAGCCCCCCTTGTGTTTTGCAATCTAATACACAAACTGTGCCTTTAAAGTAAATATATATATATTGTTGTTTAAGAAGTGAATTTGTGTTGAAATCGAAACTAGACATAGGAAGTTACGTATGTGTCATAAGATGGTCTGCATTTATATCTGTCTAGGTGACATAATATAATGTGACATAATGAGTTTGCTTGGATACAGAGGTGTAACAAGTTAATAATAGTGTGACATTATGATTGGTTGAGTGTATGTTAAAAGGAAATGTGTCATTTGAATATGTACCCCTTATTGGTGGACGATGGTCGGTAACGCCGATCTTTCATTCATATTTAACACCCTGTCAGAGATAATAAAGGTGAACAGTGTATGAATCAACGTGTTGTTGGGTCAATTATTTATATATGCTGTTTCCTATGCATAGAGATATTCGGGTATGAAAGCAACAGAATCGGCCGATGATAAGGTAATTATAATTAGATAATAAGATGATAGTCAGAACTAGTGGTTAAAAGTGAAATTGCACCTTTCACTTCCTAATCACCAGGAAGTATATTATTCCCCCGAACATCTTCCAGGTATTGTAATATGTTGGTAGATTTATGTGGGATTTTATATTATTATATATATATATATATATATATATATATATATATATATATATATATATATATATATATATACACACATACAGTACAAGATTGACCAGCCCAGATTTCAATGACAATGACAATGGTCGAGTTGTCCGAGCCAACTCAATTACACATATCAAAGGGGACTTGTTGATCAAAGGGGAAGTGGCCAAACAAGATTTACTCCACATATCAAAGGGGACAGATAGTGACTCTGGGCTATGTTAATGTTAATATTCAAGAATGCAAATTAGGGCAGTTTATGACTTTAGCTGTTTACGGCTAGGGGTCATTGTCTGTCACTCTGAAAGACAGAAGCAGATCAAAGGCCTAATGGAAACGGCCAATCAAATTGCTCAGCCATTCAGTGTATAGGGAATATAACCTGGCGTTCAGTCTATTCACTCTCTGTGATTATGAAGGCACAGGTCTAGGAAACATGGGACTCTGAAGGCTAGTATTCATTGTCATAGTAACTGTTGGATTTTGTCATCTGTTGCAAGACTTTGTTCTGTGTTGGAAGTCAATAAAGTGCATCTCTCTGGAAGAATTGCTGTGGAAAGATTACTTACATCATCATTATAATAACTACTAATTAATTATCTACCCACTATACTATATCACTACACCAGGAAGGATATTATTCTCTACCACAAGGGGGCAGCATTAGTCTACCCTAAGAACGCCTAACTTGACCCAGGTCAACGTTCCAGCAACAATTGGCCTTTTGAAGCTCTGTTTGCAGGCATGGCAGTTGGGCACTTTAATCTTCCCATCACCAGGTGGTGTGAGGCAAAGCTCTCCTACTCCCTTACCCCACCACCAGGGGGAAGGCATGAATCCTTTATCCAGATGAAGATTCTGATAAGCATACTTCAGTTGCACCCACCCTGCTGGGTAAACTCATTTAACTGACATTCCAAGACTACTTACAAAAGGCCAAATGGCTTTATTGCAACGTGGACAATCCGCGCTAACCCCACTTATTAAGTGACGTGCCAAAAATTATTTTAAAGTGACTAAGGGTGCTGCAACCTAAAAAAACCTTGAACATAAGATTTTAAACAGAATAAGAATAGAACTAGGTGCGCTACCCAAATTGATATAAACCAGTGAAAATCTCCTGTGAAATCCTGCCTGTAGACTAAATAGAAAGTGAATAACAAATCATATGCATAAATAAAAATATGTGAATTCCATATAATATAAGATTCCTCAAGTGACTAAATAGCATCCTTTTGAAGGTAACACTTAAATGGTCTGAGGTTTCATTAAAAGCAAGTCTTTCAATTTTGTCAGAGCGGTGTTATCCTCTTCACACATCAAGGAAAAGTAAAAGTGGCTGCTTACCAGATACGTAGAACCCCTATTACAGAGATCTTTAGAGCTCAGAACTATTGACCCATCAGTCAGGAACAGCTGAATCAGAACTTCCACGGTACGTCTTCCTCCTAGGACTGTTCAGAATGCTGCATGGCAACCAGCAAAATTCTCCTTGTGTCTGTTATCCAGAAGGGACTGCTCCTAGCATAAAATGAAGCATTAGGGAGAGGAAAGGAGGCGCTTCATAGTGTAGTAGGTTAAAATCCTTTTATTTCCATTCAGTGGACAACTGACATCATGGTTCAATAGTTCTGAGCTCTAAAGCTCTCTATAATAGGGGCCCTACATATCTAGTAAGCAGCCACTTTTACTTTTGCTTGATGTGTGAAGAGGATAACACCGCTCTGACAAAATTGACCATGTGATATTTCAGTTTTTCTTTTTTAATAAATCTGCAAAAATGTCAACAATTCTGTGTTTTTCTGTCAATATGGGGTGCTGTGTGTACATTAATGAGGAAAAAAAATGAACTTAAATGATTTTAGCAAATGGCTGCAATATAACAAAGAGTGAAAAATTTAAGGGGGTCTGAATACTTTCCGTCCCCACTGTATATACAGGCTTGTATATATATATATATATATATATATATATATATATATATATATAGTCTAGCCAAGCCTATACCTGACTAGGCCATTGCCTGAGTGCGCATTCAAAGACGCTTTCAGCCAGACAGGTGACTCACTGAGCTCAGTGCATTTAATAAATATATATATACAGGCTTGTATACATATATATAGTCTAGCCAAGCCTATATCTTAAGCCCCATACACACTATCAGATTTTCTGCTGATTTTTTTCCTTCAGATTTACCAAAACCATATAATATGAGGTCAAACCTTAGGAGTTTCAATTTGTATGCAGTCAGGCAGGCCCTTGTACTACATGGTTATGGTAAATCTGAAGACAAAAATCAGCAGAAAATCTGATAGTGTGTATGGGGCTTAACTGTAGGCCATTCCTGGTGTACTTAAAATTGCAAAAGGAAAAGGACAAGGGAAAAAATTGCGCTCGGTGTTCTATTAAAAGGTGAAAAAATGTAAAAAACGTGAAGTGAGTCCTGCAGCTGAAACACAATAACCCCAATACAAGGGCACATAAACTAAACAATAGATAAAACAGTGTAGCGCTGGACTATTGAGGATACGCATATAATAATATATGCGAAAGAGCCGAGACCCATATGTTTGTGATTAAATGTGAAAAAACTTATACCACCTAATCTGATACAATAACGTATCTATATATGTGTATTGTGACACTAAAAATTAAATCAAGTGCACCTATATATATCTAAAACGAAAATTAATAAACAAATATAAATATTTTAAACTAAAATAAATCATGTAAATCAAACGTGACAATAAAAATTGAAATTACATCAACTTGTGGTAAGAGACTTTGTTCACTTATATATTATTAGTTGGTCCTTTGTGCTTGGTGATCACAATAGAAGTGAAAAAATTAAAGTGAATAATTAAAATAAAAGTCCCAATAAATAATGAACCAAAAGTCCCAAATCGTGATAATACTCCAACACAAATTCCAGTTCAATATTCCACCGCAGCTGTTGCCCACCACCAAAGGAAGAGTTGGAGGCTTACCAGACAGCCTGCGACCACCCTTGTTCAGGGGGGTCAAAACAGGCTCTGTAGGGATGTAGAAATCCAGATGGTGTCCTCGCCCATGCTTTTCAGATGTTCTCCAGGTGTTCCTATGGCCAGCCAAGGGGGGCTTCCAAACAGGGTGTAGCAAAAATTTGCCCACCGGATGCAATAGGGATTGAATCAAAAATGCCCCAAAAAGAAAAAGAGAGAACTCCGATAGTGTAGGACAATCTGACTAATTTATTTAAAAAAGCATAGAAACAAATAAAACTTCTGACAGGGAGAAATGAAACAAAAAACTCCACCGCCGTTTAAAATCCAATCGCGCATGCGCGATGCGTGCTCGCGTTGTGACCCTACGGCCGTTTCGTCACAACTGACGTCATCAGGGGTACGTGGCCACGCTCGCGCATGCGCTTTATATACACAAGCGCCGTAGCGCCATAGCTCTTTCATTGGCTGAGGGGGAACGGGGGCGGATAGTAATACTTTATTGTTAGTCATTCCAACCCAATGAGAACCACCCATACACCCTTCCTTGATATAAACATAGGAGAATGTGTATATAGAACAAAATCATGCACCATATACCGCCATCTAGTGGCTAAAAAAGAAAAGTGCACGACACACTCCAGATTACTTATAGTGTGTAGAAACATAAACCAGCTTCCACAGTAAGTGTGTATTGCACACTGCCATCTGGTGGCGGAATGGAGATAATTAGGAGACTGAATGTGAGGTTGGCGGAACATATCACCAACATCAAACAGGGCTTCGATAAACACAGTGTCTCTAGGCACTATGATGCAGTACATGATAGGAACCCTAAGGGAACTGTGTTCATCGGTATTGAGAAGTATGTTCCCCATTGGCGGGGTAGCAATGGAAAAAGAACAATCTCTAGATCCGAAACTAATTGGATCTACAGATTGAACTCCCATGCCCCGAATGGGTTGAACATAGAGTGGGATATCAACTGTTATATCAATAATAGTTGAAAGAAATTTCTTTGTTGATGATTTTCCCCCCCTTTAGATTAACGGTAACTAAAACTTTATATAGATGATCCCCTCCTTCTTCCTCTTTTTTACTGACATGCATTTTTATTTGTATTTTTATCAATATACATTTACCCATCTTGCGATTTTAGACATATTTGGACTATTAAGTGTCCATTTTTTGATACACACATTATGATGTTTATAGTATATTGGAAATATGTCTATATATCTTTTATTGGACATATGGCTGATGGGGAGCTTAAGTCCACCCATATATATTTTTTGGTTTCTTTGCACCCTAATTGTATATATTTCACTATGTGCTTTTCATTGGTGAATTATCTCCATTCCGCCACCAGATGGCAGTGTGCAATACACACTTACTGTGGAAGCTGGTTTATGTTTCTACACACTATAAGTAATCTGGAGTGTGTCGTGCACTTTTCTTTTTTAGCCACTAGATGGCGGTATATGGTGCATGATTTTGTTCTATATACACATTCTCCTATGTTTATATCAAGGAAGGGTGTATGGGTGGTTCTCATTGGGTTGGAATGACTAACAATAAAGTATTACTATCCGCCCCCGTTCCCCCTCAGCCAATGAAAGAGCTATGGCGCTACGGCGCTTGTGTATATAAAGCGCATGCGCGAGCGTGGCCACGTACCCCTGATGACGTCAGTTGTGACGAAACGGCCGTAGGGTCACAACGCGAGCACGCATCGCGCATGCGCGATTGGATTTTAAACGGCGGTGGAGTTTTTTGTTTCATTTCTCCCTGTCAGAAGTTTTATTTGTTTCTATGCTTTTTTAAATAAATTAGTCAGATTGTCCTACACTATCGGAGTTCTCTCTTTTTCTTTTTGGGGCATTTTTGATTCAATCCCTATTGCATCCGGTGGGCAAATTTTTGCTACACCCTGTTTGGAAGCCCCCCTTGGCTGGCCATAGGAACACCTGGAGAACATCTGAAAAGCATGGGCGAGGACACCATCTGGATTTCTACATCCCTACAGAGCCTGTTTTGACCCCCCCTGAACAAGGGTGGTCGCAGGCTGTCTGGTAAGCCTCCAACTCTTCCTTTGGTGGTGGGCAACAGCTGCGGTGGAATATTGAACTGGAATTTGTGTTGGAGTATTATCACGATTTGGGACTTTTGGTTCATTATTTATTGGGACTTTTATTTTAATTATTCACTTTAATTTTTTCACTTCTATTGTGATCACCAAGCACAAAGGACCAACTAATAATATATAAGTGAACAAAGTCTCTTACCACAAGTTGATGTAATTTCAATTTTTATTGTCACGTTTGATTTACATGATTTATTTTAGTTTAAAATATTTATATTTGTTTATTAATTTTCGTTTTAGATATATATAGGTGCACTTGATTTAATTTTTAGTGTCACAATACACATATATAGATACGTTATTGTATCAGATTAGGTGGTATAAGTTTTTTCACATTTAATCACAAACATATGGGTCTCGGCTCTTTCGCATATATTATTATATGCGTATCCTCAATAGTCCAGCGCTACACTGTTTTATCTATTATTCCTGGTGTACTGTTTTTAGTAAACTTCAGGCAGTGTTTTGCTAATCTAATTGTACAGTATGTCTGGAAGGCCAAAAAGGAGAGGCAGACGCTCACAGGCCACTAAAAGAGGGCAAGCAGGCTCTGTGTCTACAGGAAACAGCGCTGGTCATGGACAGGGTGCATCCTCAGCACGTGGCTGTGGGGCACACTTGTCCCTTTTTTCGGGAGCTGGTCGTGTTGAGCCACAACATGCAGAAGAGTTGGTAGAGTGGATGACCAAGCCGTCCTCATCCTCTCTCACCCAGGCTCGGGGTACTTTGTCTGCCAAAGCATCTGCCAAAACGGCCTCTTCCCTCGGCCCAATGGCATCAGTCACTCCTTTCCTAGCCCCACCATGTCCTGAGGAGTCCCCCGAACTGTTTGACCACAGTGTTGGGTACATGCTGCAGGAGGATGCGCAGTGTTTTGAGGGCTCCGATGATGGTACCCAGCTTGAGGAAGGCAGTTACGTGAGCCCAGAGAGAGGGGGTGCCTAAGGACAGCAAACTGGCAGTCATGTTCCCCCAGCTGCAGCATACTGCCAGGTTTGCTCCAGTGACGAGTAGGGAGGGGATGATGAGGTCACTGACTCTACATTGGTGCCTGATAGGAGAGAGAAGGAGGAGGCGGCACATCTCCAATGAGGCAGGATGCCCTCCAGGGGCCAGCTTAAGGGCAGCCAACCGACTGCATCACACCGCAGAGCTCCGCATGTGCAGGGCGCTGCTGTCTCTGCTCGTAATTTCGAAAGTTCTTTGGTGTGGGCCTTTTTTGAGACGTGTGCAGCAGATCGCACCGTTGCTATTTGCAACATATGTCTGAAGCGTATCTCGTGTGGCCAAAACAGCAGCCGCTTGGGCACCACATGCTTGACCAGACATATGTCGACCTGCCATGCAGTCCTTTGGCAAGCATACATAAAAGACCCACACAAAAGAACAAAGCGGACCTCTCCTTGCTCCTCATCAGCTGGAATCTCCAAGCCCACTATACCTTCAGATCTCTCAGAAACCTGCACTGAGAGGAATGAAGGTATAGAATTAGGTGTGTCACTGCCAAGTACTTGCAGGCAATCTGCTATCGGTACACCAACGTCCGATTGTACCAGGCAAATTTCCCTGCCCCAGCTGCTGCACTGCCGAAAGAAGTTCGCTCCCAGCCATCCACATGCCCAGCGGTTGAATGCTAGCTTGGCTAAATTGCTAGCACTTCAACTGCTGCCTTTTCAGTTGGTAGACTTTGCCCCCTTCCATGAGTTTGTGGAATGTGCAGTTTCTCAGTGGCAGGTTCCCAAACGCCACTTTTTTTCATGAAAGGCGATTCCGGCTCTCTACCGACATGTGAAAGGCAATGTCTTGGCCTTCCTGGACAGGGCGGTCAGCAGTAAGGTGCATATTACTGCTGACTCATGGTCCAGCAGCCATGGACAGGGACGTTACCTATCTTTCACGGCCCACTGGGTGGCAGCTCGGAAGGATGCAGGACAGGGTGCAGTAGTGTTGAAGGTTGTTCCGCCACCATGCCTCCAAAATGCTACTAGTGGTGATTCTGACACACCTCTCTCCTCCACCCCCTCCTCTTCTTCTTCCTCCATGGCCTCTTCCTGTGCTGATTTGTCCTCGGAACCAGCGGTGCTCCGTAGGTGTTCAAGGGGCAACGCAATTATGCAGGCAAAAAGATGCCATGCGGTGCTTGAGCTGGTGTGCTTGGGGGACAGGAGCCACACTGGGGCAGAGATTCTGTCAGCTCTGCAGGGGCAGGCTCAGAGGTGGTTGACGCCACACCAGCTTAAGGCAGGAATGGTGGTTTGCGACAATGGCACAAACCTCCTCTCCGCCCTCCGACAGGGACAACTGACCCATGTGCCCCGTTTGGCTCACGTCCTTAACTTGGTGGTGCAGCGGTTCTTGGGCAGGCACCCGAGCTTACAGGATGTCATGAGGCAGGCCAGGAAAGTCTGTGTGCATTTGGGCCGGTCATATAATGCCAGTGCTCGGCTGGCTGACCTCTAAAAGGAATTTAACCTGCCCAAGAACCGCCTAATCTGTGACATGCCCACCAGATGGAACACAACGTTGGCCATGCTGCAGTGGCTGCACACACAGCAGAGGGCCATCAATGAGTAGCTGTGCAACTATGGCACCAGGACAGGGTCAGGGGAGCTTGTTTTTTTTTTTCCCTCGCCAGTGGGCTATGATCAGGGATGCATGCACTGTCCTGTCACCATTTGAGGAGGCCACGATGGTGAGCAGTGACAGTGCATGCATCATTGACACTGTCCTTCTTGTTCAAATGTTGGAGCACACACTGCGTGGAATAATGGACAGGGCACTTGAGGCAGAACAGAGGGAGGAAGAGGAGGACTTCCTTACCTCTCAAGGCCCCCTTTATCCAGACAGTGTTCCTGCAATCACACAGGAAGAGGACGAGGAGGAGGATTGTGTCAGCATGGAGGTGGAGCCTAGCACTCAGCATCAGCAGCAGTCTTCAAGGGACCATTTACAGTCCCAAGAAACCCATGGACTTGTACGTGACTGGGAGGAGGTGGCTGCTGATCATGTCGTCCTTAGTGACCCAGAGGACTCCGGACTGAATGCCTCAGTAAACCTGCGCTGCATGGCCTCCCTGATCCTGCAAAGCCTGCGAAAGGATCCTCGTAATCGTGGTATCAAGGAGAGGGATCATTACTGGCTGGCAACCCTCCTTTATCCACGTTACAAGGGTAAGGTTGCGGACCTTATCTTGCCGTCGCAGAGGATGAAACATCTTCGGGAGGCCTTGCAGAAAGGTTTGGGCAACGTGTTTCCATAGCCTGGGAGGTTACAAATTCCTGGTCCTGGACAACGTGTTGCTGAGGCTTGGGTCAGTCACAGAAGGAGCGGTGGAGAAGGTGGCCATCTGACCGATGCGTTAAGACTATTTTTTAGCACGCAGCCCCAAGGTATGATCGGTTCCAGCAACCATCGCCAGCGTCTGATTTACGTGGTGCAGGAATACCTAGGGGCAGGGTTACTGGGTCTTGAGGATGGATCACTGGCCAGAGCTTGCACAGTATGCAATTGAGCTACTGGCCTGTCGTGCATCCAGCGTTCTTTCAGAATGTACATTCAGTGCTGCTGGAGGCTTTGTAACCGATAACAGGGTGCGCCTGTCCGCCGAATTGGTCGATCGGCTGACCTTCATAAAAATGAATCAGTCTTGGATCACCAGCACCTAATGCTGATGTAACCGAATAATTTTTTTTTTTTAATGTGAGATCCCTTCAAGACTGCCTATGCCAGGCATGTCCAAAGTCCGGCCCGCGGGCCAATCGCGGCCCGCGGTCCGGTTTCGGACGGCCCGCCTGGTAATTTTGACATATATATCTTTTGTGGCCCCCAACGAATCCCCGAGCGCCGGGGGCCATAAAAGATAGATATGCTGGCTGCCTTGGAGGGGGCGGGACAAGCGCCGTACAGGATACAGGAGAATTTCCTGTTTACACGGCGTCCTGTGTAAAAGGAAGTCCCGTCTCCTGCGCTGCCATTGGACAATTGTTTTGTCCATCATAGGAGGCGGGACTTTCAATTAAAGAGGCCGCCGTGTAAACAGGAATTTCTCCTGTATATCTGTTGGCGCTCGTCCCGCCCCCTCCCTGTCTCCTCCAAGGCTGCAGATGGACATGAATCAGGCTGCACTGACAGCAATGGTGAGTCTGCATTCATGTCAATGTGGTGGGGGCTGCCGTATTTATGTCAATGTGGTGGGGGCTGCATTCATGTCAATGTGGGGGCTGCATTCATGTGAATGTGGTGGGGGCTGCATTCATGTGAATGTGGTGGGGGCTGCATTCATGTCAATACGGTGGGGGCTGCATTCATGTCAATACGGTGGGGGCTGCATTCATGTGAATGTGGTGGGGGCTGCATTCATGTCAATACGGTGGGGGCTGCATTCATGTCAATACGGTGGGGGCTGCATTCATGTCAATACGGTGGGGGCTGCATTCATGTGAATGTGGTGGGGGCTGCATTCATGTCAATACGGTGGGGGCTGCATTCATGTCAATACGGTGGGGGCTGCATTCATGTCAATACGGTGGGGGCTGCATTCATGTCAATACGGTGGGGGCTGCATTCATGTCAATACGGTGGGGGCTGCATTCATGTCAATACGGTGGGGGCTGCATTCATGTCAATACGGTGGGGGCTGCATTCATGTCAATGTGGTGGGGGCTGCATTCATGTCAATGTGGTGGGGGCTGCATTCATGTCAATACGGTGGGGGCTGCATTCATGTCAATACGGTGGGGGCTGCATTCATGTCAATACGGTGGGGGCTGCATTCATGTCAATACGGTGGGGGCTGCATTCATGTGAATGTGGTGGGGGCTGCATTCATGTGAATGTGGTGGGGGCTGCATTCATGTGAATGTGGTGGGGGCTGCATTCATGTCAATACGGTGGGGGCTGCATTCATGTTAATGTGGTGGGGGCTGCATTCATGTTAATGTGGTGGGGGCTGCATTCATGTCAATACGGTGGGGGCTGCATTCATGTCAATACGGTGGGGGCTGCATTCATGTCAATACAGTGGGGGCCACATTCATGGCAATGGAGTGGGGGCCGCAGATGGGCACTGATTAGGCTGCATTGATGGGCACTGACCCTTATTTTGCTTCACAGTTCTTTATTTAAAATTTAAGATTTTTTTTCCTGAAACTTCATTTTTAAAGTGAAGGTGCGTGTTATAAGCAGATTAAATCCGGTATATCCAAATAACACGCCCAAGCTCATCTATTCACCACACACAGCACAAAGGCAAGAGAATTCTTGTTGGGCCGTGTATTAGTGCTCGGATAGACACACTTAGACCAAATTTTAATGGTTTAAGAATGTCAGGCAAAATGGTCGGCCCTCAAGCATGTTCTATTCATCAAATCTGGCCCTCTTGGAAAAAAGATTGGACACCCCTGGCCTATGCTGATGCTGAGTGACTATCCTGTTATGCTGAGTGACTATCCTCTTCCTCCTCAATTTTCATGCTGATAGCTTTTAAGAACATTTTTGGTTCTGGGCACCGCCACCAGTGCCTAAGGCCCAATTTTTCTGCCCCTGTTTAACAGGGGCGTGTAATTACAATTTTTGATACAATACTTTGCAGCAGGGCTCATTTCTGTGCTCCAACTATAGTACCTGTGAGGGGTTGCAGTGTTGTGGCAGCAGTACCTAAGGCCCAATTTTTCAGCCCCTGTTTAACAGGGGCATGTAATTACAATTTTTGCTGCAATAATTTGCAGCAGGGCTCATTCATGTGCTCCAACTAGAGTTTCTGTGAGGGGTTGCAGTGTTGTGGCACCAGCACCTGTGCCTAGGGCCCAATTTTTCTGCCCCTGTTCAACAGGGGCATGTAATTACAATTCTTGATCTAATATTTCACAGCAGGGCCCGTTCCTACGCCCACCAAGAGTAACTGTGAGGGCTTACAGTGTTGTGGCAACACCAACACCTAAGGTCCAAATTTCTGCAGAGTATATAGGGCAGGCCCCTACTTTCAAACATCCAACTTACAAACGACTCCTACTTTCTAACAGAAGGGAACAACAGGAAGTGAGAGGAAATCTACCCCAAGGAAGGGAAATTCTCTCCTGTAAGAGTTCCTTGTTTCACTAAAAACCCCAAATTTTCAAAATCCAAATGTCATTGGGACAGAAAGTGAGGTGAAATCTTCTGAACAGGTGCACAGACAGCAAAATAAAGGTTACAGGGGTGATAACCCTTTCCTATGTTTTCCAAAAAGCTTAAAAATATATTTTTTGGCTGGAGCTACACTTTAAAAATTTACTAGTTCAAAATTACAAACAGATTCTACTTAAGAACAAACCTACAGTCCCTGTCTTAGTATATCGGGCCTGGGGGCCCCACGCCTTTCCTTTTTTTAATTCGGGTGCGGGGTTCCCCTTAATATCCATACAAGGCCCAAAGGGGCTGGTAATGGGCTGGGGGGGTTTACCCATGCCTTTTTTTTCTCAATGATTTTCATCCATATTGCCGGGACCAGACATTACATTAAAGCCGCAAGCAGTTTTAAATGACTTTTATTCCTTTACAAATGTAATTTTGTGCAGGGACAGTTCTAAACACGGGAAACACGTGCCACTTTACAGGCATACTATAGACACCCCCCCCAGGCACGATATTTAAAGGAATATTTCACTTTTATTTTTTCACTTTAAGCATCATTAAAATGACTGCTCCTGAAA
Organism: Aquarana catesbeiana; assembly: GCF_042186555.1. Classification (NCBI taxonomy): domain Eukaryota; kingdom Metazoa; phylum Chordata; class Amphibia; order Anura; family Ranidae; genus Aquarana; species Aquarana catesbeiana. Next base: position 3,421,305 of record NW_027362661.1, on the reverse strand, counting down.
AAACGGCCGTTTTTAAAACTTTTAAAACTTTTTTTTTGCATTAATACATGTCCCCTGGGGTTGTACCCAGGTCCCCAAACCCTTTTTAGGACAATAACTTGCATATTAGCCTTTCGCATTTTTTATTTCTCATGTTCGAGTCCCATAGACTTTAACAGGGTTTGAAAGTTCGTGCAAACTATCGGACAGTTCTTGTGCGATCTAAACCGGGGGGGTGTTTGGCTCATCCCTAGTTAGGAACCCTCTCAGCCAGTCCTGGAGAGTAGCGGTGCAGAATGATGGCCCTGTTGCTCGGGGGCCTCCTTTCCTCCTGCAGAGATAGTGGTGCTGCTGGCAATGGTCCCAGTCTACCTGCAGGCAGGACCAACTATCCTGCTCCTCACTACAATCAGCGCTCTGGGAACTCTTCTGGGCTCTCCGGTTCAGTCAGATCCAGTCTGAGGCCTACTGGATTGGCACTCCGCTCTCCCACACATCCCCCCCTCTTACAGTCTCCTTCTTTACTACCACAAAACTGCCTGGGGTTGTCTTTATATATGCTCCCTCCCCTTCTGCTCTCTTCTGGGAAATGTAGTCTGTTTCAGTATTTCTGGGAAGAAAAGTTCTGCTATCAGCACACAAGTTCAAGAATCCTTTGCTTTACTATATTGAAATCTATAATAAACTAACCTGAAGAACACTGCCATCTTGTGGTTAATTAACAGTTGGCAATCAATAACAGTGCCATGTGTTACAGTAAGGTAATGACTCCATTTTTATACTTCTATCAATGGCCAACACGGTACAAAACTTTATCCACGTCTTTGGGGAACTCTGATCTCCTAATGAACTATTACATGATGAAGATCAGCCATGGAGTATATCAGGGTGTGCTTCTTCGCCACGTGAGAGATGTGATGTCCAGCAATGTTCATATAGAAGACATTTCCCGCACTCAAGGCACTAATACACCTTGAGGGTTGTGTGGGATCCCTGATGTACAGGAAGACAGGACTTCAGTGAGGAACAATTCCCTCACTCAGGACAGGAAAGTGGCTTCTCCCCTGTGTGACATCTCTGATGTGTGTAAAGATTGGACTTCTGTGAAAAACATTTCCCACACTCAGGACAGGAATATGGCTTCTCTCCCGTGTGAGATCTCTGATGTCTGTAAAGACTGGACCTGTCTGAAAAACATTTTCCGCACTCTGGACAGCAATATGGCTTCTCCCCCGTGTGAGATCTCTGATGTGTGTAAAGATGGGACTTCTGTGAAAAACATTTCCTGCACTCAGGACAGGAAAAAGGCTTCTCCCCCGTGTGAGATCTCTGATGTATGTAAAGACTGGACTTTTGTGAAAAACATTTTCCACACTCAAGACAGGAAAGTGGCTTCTCCCCCGGGTGAGAGCTATGATGTTTGGAAAGACTGGACTTATCTGAAAAACATTTCCCACATTCCGGACAGGAAAAAGGCTTCTCCCCAGTGTGAGATCGCTGATGTGTGTCAAGATGGGACTTCCGTGAAAAACATTTCCCGCACTCAGGACAGGAAAAAGGCTTCTTCCCCATGTGAGATCTCTGATGCGTGTAAAGACTGGACTTTTGTGAAAAACATTTTCCACACTCAAGACAGGAAAGTGGCTTCTCCCCCGGGTGAGAGCTCTGATGTTTGGAAAGACTGGACTTATCTGAAAAACATTTACCACATACCAGACAGGAAAAAGGCTTCTCCCCCGTGTGAGATCGCTGATGTGTGTCAAGATGGGACTTCTGTGAAAAACATTTCCCGCACTCAGGACAGGAATATGGCTTCTCCCCGGTGTGAGATCTCTGATGTTTGTTAAGATGAGACTTCACTGAAAAACATTTCCCACACTCAGGACAGGAATACGGCTTCTCCCCCGTGTGAGATCTTTTATGAACATTAAGATTGTATTTAGAATGGAAACACTTCCCGCACTCAGTACAGGAATACGGCCTCTCCCCTGTGTGAGATCTTATGTGTTCCTTAAGATGGCATTTATAACGGAAACACTTCCCACACTCCATACAGGAAAACCTCTTATCTGTTGGAAGGACGGCACCGTCCCTCACAGTCTGAGCTTCCTCAGGATATGATGGTCCATCTACACTGTGTGGTGCCGGATGGACATTTGAGGTAGCCGGGTTTTCTCCTGGACTATACTGTGTGATGTCCTCATCTTCTACTTTACAGTCTGGAGACAAAGTGAGACAATCCTCTGAGGTTTTCCTCATCTCCCGTCCATGTACTAAAATAGAGATAAAAAGATTATTACTAGACATGAGCAGATTGGTTCCCCTAAACCAGGACTCCGCCCACATCAGGCAGCTTTGTCTCTGAGGATCTTACAATTCCCCCCTCAAGGTAACTAATAAATGGATCCTCTGATCTCCTACCAGTTCATTTCTTTATTCATGGACCTTAGTCAGAGAGTGAGGAAACAATGAGAAATGTCTTTTATAGGAGTGACAGTGATGAGGGGATTATAGGATGAGTGTCCCCACCCCCTCTATCACTCATTGCCATCTTACCAACAAAATAAGTCCTGCACTTTCTTATTTAGTCCATGATTTAGTCATGAATAATAGCGGGGCTGAGCCCCACCAGAGGTCAGAGAGTGAGAATGGGAGTAAAACAACCAAGATGAAGACTGGACTGATCCTGAAGACCACCATCATTGGGTTATTACTCCTCCCTCATTATCACTTTGTTTAATCACTTCAGCCCCGGAAGATTTTACCCCCTTTATGACCAGAGCATTTTTGCAATTTGGCATTGTGCTACTTTAAATGGGAATTGCGCGGTTACGCGATGTTGTACCCTTTATTCCCATAATTAGAGGTTTATTTTGGTGGTTTTCAATCACCACTGGGATTTTTATTTTTTATGACATAAACAGAAACCGTAATGAGGGACTCATCTACGCAGACAGCTTGTTGGGGGGGTATACAAGGCTGCAATTTTTGGTTAAAGTGATTTACAAGGGGCTGAATTTTGGGGAGCCAATCATATCCAGGGTCACAACTGAGGGCAACAGAGTTCATTGTCATTGAAGTTCATAAATTGCATAATTTTTTCATATCTATGCCTGGCCATGGCAGCAAAGAACACGGGCATATGATGAATCAGGTCTGTGGACCAATAGGACGACGGCTCATTCTTTTCAGAAAAGCCCATGTTGAGGAATAGGCCCAAAAACATCTTAAATTCGAAAACCGTGATATGTTTCCAAGCAAATTGTCTTTCAAGGTTTGAATTTGGGTTTGCGAAGATATATTGATTGGTATATAAATTTGTTTGGTCCACAATAGATCCATACAGATCTTCCGTGAAAAACAGGTCCAAAAAACCAAAAGGAGTTCGATTTGCTGTTTCCACCTGAATTCCGGGTTGGCCAGTGAATGGGGGAAGTACGGGCGCTGCAGAATCTGTGGGCTCCCAGTCAGCGGGAAGGACTTTATGGGCTCTACGGGCCTGTGCTCTAATTCTTGGTGGCAGCGGGACACTACTTGTGCTTGCCACCGCACCAGTTTGGACTGCACTTATGGGACTTGCTACGTCACCAAGTGTTACTGCAGTGCTGGATTGTCTGTGATCAGCATGTACTAGGCCAATGGTCCTCACCAGTTCACCAAAAGGTAGAGCGGAACTAGTACAGCTCCTCAGCAACAGGGTAACGGGGTTGGGTATGCCTGGCCTTAGCAGGGACCAATACTCTGTCATCAAAGCTATCTGTCAGGGTGCCGCTGCTCTCTACAGGTTGGTATAATGAGCCTGGTTCTGACAGTGAGGACCCCCCATCGCTCTCATCTGTCATGCTCAGAATCCTGTAGGCCTCTTCACTGTACCTTTCGTTTGACATTTTGGTCACTAAATTTACAGGTACCTAGTGTGGGTGGACAGGACGTGCTGACGTCAACGCGTTTGACCTCCTGAGCGAACGGTCGTTTGTATACCAGCCGGCCTATATGCTGTTTTTATCCCTTCGTTTGTAAGTGCAATATTTTTTTATCCTTTGTAATAAATATTTTTATCAGTATTACACTATGGGAAGTTCCCTTTTCTCTATTTCTGGGTAACATCTGGTATACAACTGAGTCCTGGTTTGATGCCCTCTGAGTTCTATATCCCGGATCCCCTAGGACAAGACCCTGGCTGGGTGTTTACCCGCAAGCTGTCCTTTGCTTGCCTTCTGGTAAGCGTGCACTTCTCACGGTGATCAGCACTTAAGGGTGATGGAAGACTGCACATTTAGACCACATCACCATAGTGGATGATTTGGACTTTGTTTTTTTATTAGTTTCATATTCACCTTTTAATTAAATAACATTCTTTAAGATCTTCCTATATTCAAGTATTTTATCATTTTATCACAGGAACAAAAAGCACCTGGCTGTCGGGGACTCATTGAACCACTAAAAATAAAATGTACCTGCTAGTACTAGAAGAGATCAGGCCGGATCTTGCGAACACTGCGGTTTTGTGTGTATCACAAGTGACAGTGATCTACTGATCCTGCACTTGTTGGGGGGGGGGGGGGGGGCAGCGCAGGGGCTAAACAAAGGTGCTGGCAGGTTTCAGGGTTGATCCTGATAATGCTGTATTTTTTGAAACACTGTACTATTGGGGACACTAGTATAGTTCAGATTTGATCAAAGATATTGATCTGTTCAGACTATAGTAGTAATGTAGCTGCATAGTGTGTGGGTGTTAGTGTTACTGACAGTCAAAGGGTCTATTATTGACGCTAACTGACACTAATGCTAACTGGCTATGACTAGGACTATACAGACATATCTCTCCACCTGGCACAGCCAGCAAATAACAGAGCAAGTAACCCTGGGAGAATTGTGCTGTCAGAGATCTTGCCATACCCGGCCATGGGGCAGAAGACCCACATCACATGCCCCAGGTGCCTCGGTCTAGTAACACCTATGGCATAAATAAACATTTTGCTGTCAACTGAACCTCAGAATCTCCATAAATCCAGTCTAGATACATAAATTGTGTCTGCAGCACAGAGAAGGAAGATTATCCGAGATAAATACAGGAATACAGGACGGGGAACACAGCTCAGGAAAGTGACCAGGGGATTGCAGGCTGATATCACCCAGTCCCCGCCCTACTCTGGACCAATCAGTGAGCAGTATGGGTGGAGGAATGTATTTAATGTTAATGACTCACCTGTGCTGATCTCTGTAGGAGTGTCCTCCTCTATAAATGTCCCCGTTATTCCATCCTCCTCCATAGACTGCTGATCATCCCCAACATAAGTCTCCTCTTCTTCTCCTTTAACCTCAACTTTTATATCGGTTGGATTTTCAGTCTAAATCAAGAAAATGAGAGTGAATGTCATCTGTAAAATATAAGCTTAAGGGCTCATGCACACGGTGCATTAGAAAAAATGAGCTGTAAAGCCACTATCAATAGCAGGAAAAAGCAGCTGTAAAAATGTGCTTTCAGTAGCTTTTCGTATTGGCATCAATGCACGTTTAGGCGCTCTAGCTTTTAACGGCGTTTCTCTGCCTCTATTCAAAATCAATGGTTCCCTATGAGAGCTCATTGATTTGAATAGAAGTTGCACCACAAGTCAGATCATGATGATCCGACTTGCAGTGTGACTTTTGTGCTGTGGATCTTGAAGAGGAACCCCGCGCCAAAATGAAAAAAAAAAAACTGCGTGGGGTCCCCCCAAAATCCATACAAGACCCTTATCCGAGCATATAGCCCGGCAGGTCAGGAAAGGGGGGGGGGGGCGAATGAGCGCCCACCCTGGACCATACCAGGCCACATGCCCTTAACATGGGGGGTGGGTGCTTTGGGGCAGGGGGGCATTGATGGGGACAAGGGCCTCTTCCCGACAACCCTGGCCGTTGGTTGTCGGGGTCTGTGGGTGGGGGGCTTATCGGAATCTGGAAGTCCCCAGATCCCAGCCCCCCACCCTATGTGAATGAGTATGGGGTACATCTTACCCCTACCCATTCACCTAAAAAAAAGTGTCAATAATAACAACAGTACACAGGTTTTTGATAAATTAATTTATTAAAGCAGCTCCGGCAACTCTTCTCCCTCTTCTGCCGCTGTCTTTTTCCTCTGCAGTCTTCTGTCTCCCCTGTCTTCCTTTGCTGTCTTCTCCCTCTGTTCTTCCTCCAATGCTGCCTAGATGCGCTCTCCCGCTGTAATGCTGGGTCCGCCGTGTTCCACTACTTATATAGCCATGGGGCAGGGTCACCCAGTGACAACATCCAAAGGCTCCGCCTCCTTGTGATGTCACCACCAGAAGCATGATGGCGTGATGATGTCACAAGGGGGCGGTCCCCATAGCTATGTAAGTAGTGGCACATGGCGGACCCAGCATTAAAGCGGGAGAGAGCGTTGAGGCAACATCGGAGGAAGAACAGAGGGAGAACATAGTGAAAGAAGACAACAGAGGAAGACAGCAGGGGAAGACCGGGGAGAGAGGAGAACCGGCAGAGGGAGAAGACAGCAGCAGAAGAAGTCACCAGCGGTGAGAGGAGAAGAACCGGAGGATGAAGACATCGCCGGAGGGAGAAGAGACGCTGGAGCTGCTTTAATAAATTAATTTGTCAAAAACCTGTGTACTGTTTTTATTTTTGACACTTTTTTCTTAGGTGAATGGGTAGAGGTAAGATGTACCCCATACTCATTCACATAGGGTGGAGGGCCCCGTTCTTAAAGGGGGCTTCCAGATTCCGATAAGCCCCCTGCCCGCAGACCCTGACAACCAATGGCCAGGGTTGTCGGGAAGAGGCCCTTGCCCCCATCAACATGGGGACAAGGAGCTCCCCTGCCCCAAAGCACCCACCCCTCCATGTTGAGGGCATGTGGCCTGGTATGGTCCTGGAGGGGGGCGCTCGCTTGTTCCCCCCATTCCTGACCTGCTGGGCTGCATGCTCGGATAAGGGTCTGGTATGGATCTTGGGGGGACCCTACGCAGTTTTTTTTTTCATTTTGGCGCGGGGTTCCTCTTCAAGATCCTCAGCGCACAAGTCACACTGCAAGTTAGATCATTATGATCCGATATGTGGTGTGCCTTCTATTCAAATCAATGGGCTCCCATAGGGAACCGTTGATTTTGACCTGTAAAAAAAAAAAATGCTTAGCACCTTTAAGGGGCGTCAGATGTTTTTACCACTCGTTTTTACTGCTCCTGGAAGCAAAGACTGACTTTTTTTTCTACTGCCCCTAAACGCTTATGCCTCCAAACTCCTCTGATAGTTTATGTGTGCATGGACACATAGGCTAACGTGGAGGGGCGCTTAGAAGCAGTTATAAAAAACATCAGTCACCCCTAACAGCAGCTTTAATAACGTCCTGTGTGCATGAGCCCTATTGTGACATCACATAAAAAATCCACACATTGTCTTTATAAGTGTGTTTCATAACCTCCGTCCCACCAACCTTGTAACAGTGAGGGATGGTGTGATCTTCCTGTGTGGAATCCCGGGAATACAGAGGATGGAGACATCTCTCTGGTGGGTTCCTGGTATTAGGTGGCTCCATCTTATCCTTGTGTCCTTCTGAAAACTCCTCCATCACTCCATACTCCTCATCCTCCTCTTTATACTCTTCTTTAACAACAATATTATCATCTCCGATGTTTCCACTCTGAATGTATGATAAAATATTAATTGTAACAAACATGCTGTGTATAAATCAAGACTACCAATAATTGTCAATCATCTACCTGATGTTGGTAAGGAATGGTGTGATCCTCCTGTGTGGAATCCCGGGAATACAGAGGACGGGGACATCTCTCTGGTGGGTTCCTGGTATTAGGTGGCTCCATCATATCCTTGTGTCCTTCTGATAACTCCTCCATCACTCCATACTCCTCATCCTCCTCTTTATACTCTTCTTTAACAACAATATTATCATCCCTGAGGTTTCCACTCTGAATATATAATAAAACATTCATTGTAACAAACATGCTGTGTGTAAATCATAACTACCAATAACTGTCAATCATCTACCTGATGGTGGTGAGGGATGGTATGATCTTCCTGTGTGGAATCCTGGGAATACAGAGGACGGGGACATCTCTCTGGTGGGTTTCTGTCCATTTAGAAGCTCTGACTCCTCTATCACTCCATTCTCACCATCCTCCTCTTATCTCTTCTTTACCCTCAACTTTAGAATCTCTCAGGTTTTCCCTCTGAGTATATATAATGTAGCACCCTCTAGGTTGCTAGATGATGTAAATAGGTTTTTTGGCAGAGTACTGTAGGTAAATTTAGACAGGCCTATAGGGCAGTATTGATCTGGGTTGGGAGTGACGCAGGGTAGAGCTGGTGACTCACAGGCAGCATCACTGGGACTTCCCACTTCTTTCTGGAATATTCTAGTGTCTTCTAGAAAGGAAGGAGGAGAAGAGAGGTGGAGCTGTCTGGAGCCCCAACTTGGATTGGCAGGGGGCAGGCCTCCTTAAATACCTGGGGTCAGCCCAGCTGGGGAGGAGTTTCTCGGGTGGAAAGCTGGAGATGGAGTGCTAGGCTGTTAATGGACTTTGAGGGAGCTCCCCAGTCTGGGGGGATGACCTTGGGCCTGGGCTTGGGTGCAGACGGGACCCTCTAAGAACACGTGGAGGCATCCTGGACTGGAGGCACAGGAGCAAGGAGAGGACAGCAGGAGAGAGCACTGCCAGACAAGTCTCCAGGGAACAACAGGTTGCAGCCAGGAGGGCTGGTGAGTGATGCACAGTCAGGAAGACTGGGGAGGCATGCCTAAGAGGACTGGTAGAGCACGGTCTGAGATGAGTGCAGAACCAGAGGAGAGGACTGGGGAGGCACACGTGAGAGAACTGGGAGAGTGCAGTCTGGGATAGGTGCATAACCAGCAGAGTTGACTGTGGAAGTATGGACAGTGGAGAAAAGCAGCTGCAGCCATGAAGGCTGGCAGGGCCTGAAGTGGTGGTAAATGGGAGCAGTAGCCATGTGTAGGACAGCTAGCACCAAAGACTACCATATTTTTGCTACACCATAGGGGCCCGCAGTCCCTGCTCACAAAGAGCAATTACAAGGCCTGGCTGAGCCAGTGTCAGGCCTAAATCTCAGTGCTAGCTGGTCCTGGAAGTACAAGCAAGTGATGTGCTGGAGGTGTTAAGGAGGAATAGCCTACAAGCAAGTGAAGTGCTGGAGTGTATATAGTTGGTATATAGTTGGTCCCATGTAAATTTTCTGCAATTAAGTGGGCATCCCTTACCCCATCCAAGTTTTCTGTCTATGATTGACTGGAAATCGTGTGCCTGGCTGGGCAGGGTGACAGGTGGACTACAACACTTAGCACTCCCTATGGGGGTACCGCTACAATAATAAAAAATGACATCAATTGTGACAATGCAGATAATGTAAAGATCCTAATAATATTATCAGTGATTGTTCCTCATCTACCTGATGATGGTGAGGGATGGTGTGATCTTTCTGTGTGGAATCCCGGGAATACAGAGGACGGGGACATCTCTCTGGTGGGTTCCCATTACTGGATCCATCTGTAGGAAACACACACACTGACTGAATACATTGTTTCTATGTGTTTATCAGATGATGGGGGATCTAGGTGGACCCTCCGTACTGCTCTCTCCTTTACAATAAAGTCTCCTCTTACCCGGTGATGTGAGGGGCAGCTGATTGTCCATCATGACGTCCTTGTAGAGATCCTTGTGTCCTTCTAAATACTCCCACTCCTCCATGGAGAAATAGACAGTGACATCCTGACACCTTATAGGAACCTGACACACACAATGATACAGTCACCATCCAGACACATCTCTTGTCTGTTACTGGATAATGTCCCAGAATTCCCGGCACCGCTCATCTCTCCTCGATTATCTCCCTGGTGACTTCTAGAATATTCTTTTTCAGGGAGGGAGGTGGAGGCAATGTGATGGTCATATGATCTCCAGACTTCACAGGAGGAAAACTCTAGATCTGAACACAAATTTAAAAAAAAAATCAAATAATATTCCCAGAATTTTCCTCACCTCATCATTTGGGTTTCCATTTTATTAAAGCCCCACTTCAGGCTAAGGTATTATTTACCCACACAGGACCCCCACACTCTGCAGGTTCAAAGCTCATTACAGGCATTCTGACATCATTACATACACTTTGTAAGTGAGGATGCAAAGGGTCCACCCACATCATAAGAGCATCAGAAAAGAAAAAAAAACAAGATGGAGAGATATTGGGAGGAGGAGCTGTAAGGTCAGTGTGATGTCATAGCACATATAGACTCTGGATAGCGGGACATTTGGATGGAGAGATTTGAGGGGCCCTCCATATTAGTCTCCCATGCAAACTAAATCATTGCTCCTGGGTGCATCCTACCTCTCCTAAACTGAAGAGTGAACTTTGACCTTTACCAAACAGAAATTTGTCGGGAATCTGTGAAATTAAGCTCTCATGTGAGAGGAACGGAGTGCAAATAGCAGACAATGAGGATGGATTTCACCGCATGCTAGTGCCAAGTTTCCACCCCCCAGGATCACTGCAGGTGTGGAGAAAAGCTGTGTAAGAGGATATGGAGGAGAGATGAGGAGGAGATCCAGGAATCAGGATAAAGGTCAGGACTAGGGAGGAGCCGAACACCCCCCAGTTCGACTCACAGCAGAACATACGAACAGGCAAAATATTTGTTCTAACACACGAACACTGTAATGCCGCGTACACACGATCGGACTTTACGGCATACTTGGTCTGGCATACTGGAAATCTTCGGACAATTCGATCGTGTGTGGGCTCCAGCGGACTTTGTTTTATCAAAAGTTTGACGGACTTAGATTTGAAACATGTTTCAAATCTATCCGGCAGACTCGAGTCCGGTCGAAAAGTCCGCTCATCTGTATGCTAGTCCAACGGACAAAGACCAAGGCTAGGGCAGCTATTGGCTACTGGCTATCAACTTCATTGTTTTAGTCCGGTCGTACGTCATCACGTACAAATCCGTCGGACTTTGGTTGATCGTGTGTAGGCAAGTCCGTTCATTCGAAAAGTCCATCGTAAAGTCCGTCGAAAAGTCCGCCGGGCAAAGTATGCCGTAAAGTCCGACCGTGTGTACGTGGCATTAAAGTCTTTGGGACGCGAACATGAAAAATCAAAAGTGCTCTCTTTAAAGGCTTATGGGGCGTACACACGGTCGGACTTTTCGGCTACAAAAGTCCAACGGACGCCGACGGACCAAATCCGCCGGTCAATCCGATCGTGTGTGGGCTTCCCCAGACTTTTAGCGGACTTTTCCAGTCGCAAATCTGACGAACTTTAGATTTGGAACTTGCTTCAAGTCCTTACGTCGTAACTCCGCCGGACCCAGAAATCCGCTTGTCTGTATGCTAGTCCGACGGTCAAAAACCGATGCTAGGGCAGCTATTGCCTACTAACTTCCTTATTTTAGTCCGGTGTACGTCATCACGTACGAATCCGTCGGACTTTTGTGTGATCGTATGTAGTTAAGTCCGTTCGTTAGAAAGTCTGCCGCAAGTCCGCCAAAAGTCTGTCGAAAGTTTGTCGGACGGGCTGTCGGACTTTTGTAGCCGAAAAGTCAGACCGTGTGTACACCCCATTATATGCAAGTTATTGCCATAAAAAGTGTTTGGGGTCTCGGGTTCTGCCCCAGGGGACATGTATCAATGCAAAAAAAAGTTTTAAAAACGGATGTTTTTTCAGGAGCAGTGATTTTAATAATGCTTAAAGTGAAACAATAAAAGTGTAATATTCCTTTAAATATTGTGCCTGGGGATGTCCTTAGTATGCCTATAAAGTAGCGCATCTTTCCCATGTTTATAACAGTGCCACAGCAAAATTATGATTTTAAAGGAAAAAATGTCATTTAAAACCGTTTGCGGCTGTAATGTGTTGTTGTGGCCTGCCCTATATACTCTACAGAAAATCGGGACTTTGTTTTTTGTGATACCAGAACACTGTAAGCCCTTTACAGTTACTCTTGGTGAGCGCAGGAACAGGCCCTGCTGTGAAATATTATATCAGGAATTGTAATTACATGCCTCTGTTAAACAGGGGCAGAAAAGTTGGGCCTTGGATAGTGGTGGTGCCACAACACTGTAACCCCTCACTAAGGATGAGCTCCGGCGTGTTCGCACAGCCCACATGCAGAGCCCGCCAGTAAGTCGGCACTGTGCTGTGCTAATCACAGGCAGTGAGACATTGTCCCGATGCGCGGCTGCAGAGATCGGGAAATTATTATTATTATTATACAGGATTTATACAGCGCTTTACAACATGAGGGCAGACAGTACACTTACAATACAAATCAATATAGGAGGGATCAGAGGGCCCTGCTCGTTAAAGCTTACAATCTTGAAGGGAGGGTCAAGTGGAAACAAAAGGTAATAACTGTGGGGGATGAGCTGATGGAGAAAATGAAAATACAGTTGTTAGGTGTTGGTAGGGTAGGCGTCTCTGAAGAGAAGGGTTTTCAGGGATCGTCTAAAAGCTAATAAAGTAGAAGATAAGCGGACAGATTGGGGTAGGGCATTCCATAGGATTGGAGCGACTCTGGAAAAGTCCTGGAGGCAAGCATGGGAGGAGGTGACGAGGGAGCTTGAGAGCAGGAGGTCTTAAGAGGAACGGATAGAACGAGTAGGTTGGTATTTAGAGACTAGGCTAGTGATGTAGCTGGGGGCGAAATTGTGGATGGCTTTGTACGTAGTTGTTAGAATTTTGAATTTATTTCTTTGGCTGAGCGGAAGCCAGTGGAAAGATTGACAGAGAGGAGTGGCAGACACAGAACGATTGGTAAGGTGAATGAGTCTGGCAGCAGCATTCATGATGGATTGAAGAGATGATAGACTATGTAGAGGTAAGCCAATGAGAAGGGAGTTGCATATGTCTCACTGCCTGTGAGCGCAGTCCTGACTTCCTGGTGGGCTCTGCACGTGGGGTGTGTGAACACACCGGAGCTCATCCTTACCCCTCACAGTTACTCTTGTTGGGCACAGGAACGGGCCCTGCTGTGAAACATGACTGCCAGTTTCTTGTGCTTCTGTGGCACCCCCTCTCTCTAGGCTCACGTTACTGCCTTCCTTAACCTGGGAACCAACATCGGAGCCTTCATATCGCTGCGCATCCCCCAGCAGCATGTACCCGACACTGTGGTCAAATAATTCTGGGGACTCCTCCGTGCATGATGGTGGGGCTACGGAAGGAGTGACTGTGGACAAGGAGCCGGTGAAACAGGCCACTTTGGCAGCTGCATTGGAACACAAACTACTCTGAGCCTGGGTGACAGAGGATGAGGACGGCTTTGTTATCCACTCCACCAACTCTTCTGCATGTTCTGGCTCAATAACAGGGCCAGCTGCAAAAAAAAGGACAAGTGTGCCCCATGGCCACCGGCAGAGGATGCACCATGTCCAGGACCAGCACTGTTGACTGTAGACACAGAGCCTGCTTGCCCTCTTTTAGTGGCCTGTGAGCGTCTGCCTCTCCTTGTTGAGCTTCCGGACAGGATATATATTTTGTTTTGCAACTCCACACTACACTGTATTGTGTACTGCGTACATCGTCTGAAGTTTATTAGAAAGTGCACAATGGCTGCACTGTATTGTATACTGTGTACACCGCCTGAAGTGTATAAGTGTATTAGAAACAGTACACCACCGAATGCACTGTAGACTACACTGGATGCAGAGTAGATATATATATATATATACTAGACTGTATATATACATATATATATATATATATATATATATATATATATATATATATATATATATATATATATATATATATATATTAATACACTGCCTGCACTAACTGAATATTAAGTAAACACTGAATATAGTGCTTATGCTAAATGCAGAGTATATATATATATATATATATATATATATATATATATATATATATATATATATTAGACTGACTGTATATACCCACCTAACAACTGTTCCCGAGCCACCCCCATCAAATCATTCTCTGCAGCTATTACCTTTTGTACCATCACCACCTCCCTTAGAATGTAAGCTCTACGAGCAGGGCCCTCCTGTACCTTTTGTATTGAACTGTACTGTAATTGTGCTGTCCCCCCCTATACATTGTAAAGTGCTGCGTAAACTGTTGGCGCTATCTAAATCGTGAATAATAATAATAATATATATCAAATACACTGCCACTAACTGAATAACCTGCCTGCCTAATCTACCTCATGCTATCTCTCTGTCCACACCAACAAAAATACACACGGCCGCTATGTAAGCAGCCTTATATAGTGTGGGGCGTGGATTTACTCCCCATGAGCCATGATTGGCAGAAGGCACCCTGCCTTCGGCCAATCATGGCTCTCTCAGCAGAGCGCACTGTGATTGGCCAAAGCATGCAGGTCAGGTGCATGCTTTGGCCAATCATCTTATAGTAATGCACTCTGATCTCACAGTGCATTATGGGTGTTCTGCGGCACTCGAATTTTCAGCGAACGCCCCATATGTTCGGTTTGTTTTAGAGCACCCAATGTTCAAGGAATAGGATTCCCCCATTCCCCTCCAATGTGTGGCTTAAGGATGAGCTCAGGTGTGTTCGCACAGCCCATGTGCAGAGCCCGCGCAGTGCCGACTTCCTGGCGGGCTCTGCACGTGGGCTATGCGAACACGCCTGAGCTCATCCTTAGTGTGGATGAAGGAATCACTTCAGTTTTTTCCTCCCATCCCACTGGATGAATGATAAAACTGAACCATGTATGCCCAGCTTTGGAAGCAAGATATAGTAATCATCAACTGATCCCCCTGAAGGGGTTAATCTACATATTACCTCCTCTGCCGCCAGATCCTGCATTGTCTTCTCTCCACGTCTTACCAAATGGAATGTCCTGCTTGTATCTGACATCACTTCCTGTCTGTATCTGACATCACTTCCTGTCTGTATCTGACATCACTTCCTGTCTGTATCGGACATCACTTCTGAGAGGGGTCTGGCTGCAGAGTGGAGTTCCACTGATGGCAGGAAGCATGTGGCCTCCACTCCACTTCTTTTTTTTGTTTTCACTGAACTTTATTGTGAATCTCTGCAGCTGGAGATCCACTGTCACAGGAAACGTGGCGTTCACAACTCAATCTTTTTTATTTTTAAAAGAACTTTAATGTACCAAACAACAAATAGACAATACTACAGGAAGTGGAGGTCACATGATCTCTGTGTAGAGTGGAGCTCCAGTGACTGCAGTCTGCAGCACATACTGAGCCATTCTGTTGGGATTTATAGAAATAGAAGAGATTTTTGGGAGGTTTTGTACTTTCTGTTAAAGTGCTCTCCTGAAGATAACTTTGTAAACTGGATTTGTTTGTAAAAGCGATTGTCTAACATTTACCAGAACTGCGGATGGGTGGTGTTGTACTGCAGACGGGTGGCGTTGTACTGAGGACAGGTGGCATTGTACTGAAGACGGGTGGCGGTGTACTGCAGAAGGGTGGCTTTGTACTGCAGAAGGGTGGCTTTGTACTGCGGAAGGGTGGCGTTGTACTGCGGAAGGGTGGCTTTGTGCTGCGGAAGGGTGGCATTGTACTGCGGAAGGGTGGCGTTGTACTGCGGAAGGGTGGCGTTGTACTGCGGGAGGGTGGCGTTGTACTGCGGAAGGGTGGCGTTGTACTGCGGGAGGGTGGCATTGTACTGCGGAAGGCTGGCTTTGTGCTGCGGAAGGGTGGCTTTGTGCTGCGGAAGGGTGGCATTGTACTGCGGGAGGGTGGCATTGTACTGCGGAAGGCTGGCTTTGTGCTGCGGAAGGGTGGCTTTGTGCTGCGGAAGGGTGGCATTGTACTGCGGAAGGGTGGCTTTGTGCTGCGGAAGGGTGGCGTTGTACTGCGGGAGGGTGGCGTTGTACTGCGGAAGGGTGGCATTGTACAGAGGACAGGGGGCACTGTACCTAGGACGGGTGACATTGTACTGTGGACTGGTGGCATTGTACTGAGGACGGGTGGCATTGTTCTGAGGATGGTAGCATTGTACCGAGGACGGGTGGCATTGTACTGCGGAAGGGTGGCGTTGTACTGCAGGCAGGTGGCATTGTACTGCAGAAGGGTGGTGTTGTACTGATGGGTGGCGTTGTAGTGTGGAAGGGTGGCATTGTACTGAGGATGGGTGGCGTTGTACTGCAGAAGGGTGGCAGTGTATTGCAGAAGGGTGGCCGCTGTAGGCAAAGTGATGTGCTGGTACGTCACTGCCTACTTCCAGGTTTAGGGCGCGCGCATGTTTGCCCAACCCATGGCTCTAACTGTGATTGTACACAGTGTCCCGGCCAATGATTCACACCCGGGATCAGCTGATTGGCCACTTGCATCCACTGCACCCTCTCCAGTGCCGATCCCATCATCCACTGCACCCTCTCCAGTACTGATCCCATCATCCACTGCACCCTCTCCACTACTGATCCCATCATCCACTGCACCCTCTCCAGTACTGATCCCATCATCTACTGCACCCTCTCCAGTACTGATCCCATCATCCACTGCACCATCTCCAGTGTCAATCCCATCATCCACTGCAACCTCTCCAGTACTGATCCCATCATCCACTGCAACCTCTCCAGTACTGATCCCATCATCCACTGCACCCTCTCCAGTACTGATCCCATCATCCACTGCACCCTCTCCAGTACTGATCTCATCATCCACTGCCGATCCCATCATTCACTGCACCCTCTCCACTACTGATCCCATCATCCACTGCACCCTCTCCAGTACTGATCCCATCATCCACTGCACCCTCTCCAGTACTGATCTCATCATCCACTGCCGATCCCATCATTCACTGCACCCTCTCCAGTACTGATCTCATCATCCACTGCACCCTCTCCAGTACTGATCCCATCATCCACTGCACCCTCTCCAGTACTGATCTCATCATCCACTGCCGATCCCATCATCCACTGCACCCTCTCCACTACTGATCCCATCATCCACTGCACCCTCTCCAGTACTGATCCTATCATCCACTGCACTCTCTCCAGTACCGATCCCATCATCCACTGCACCCTCTCCAGTGCCGATCCCATCATCCACTGCACCCTCTCCAGTACTGATCCAATCATCCACTGCACCCTCTCCAGTACCGATCCCATCATCCACTGCACCCTCTCCAGTGCCTATCCCATCATCCACTGCACCCTCTCCAGTACTGATCCCATCATCCACTGCACCCTCTCCAGTACCGATCCCATCATCCACTGCACCCTCTCCAGTACTGATCCCATCATCCACTGCACCCTCTCCAGTGCCGATCCCATCATCCACTGCACCCTCTCCAGTACTGATCACATCATCCACTGCACCCTCTCCAGTACTGATCCCATCATCCACTGCACCCTCTCCAATACTGATCCAATCATCCACTGCACCCTCTCCAGTACTGATCCCATCATCCACTGCACCCTCTCCAGTGCCTATCCCATCATCCACTGCACCCTCTCCAGTACTGATCCCATCATCCACTGCACCCTCTCCAGTGCCGATCCCATCATCCACTGCACCCTCTCCAGTACTGATCCAATCATCCACTGCACCCTCTCCAGTACTGATCCCATCATCCACTGCACCCTCTCCAGTACTGATCCAATCATCCACTGCACCCTCTCCAGTACTGATCCCATCATCCACTGCACCCTCTCCAGTGCCTATCCCATCATCCACTGCACCCTCTCCAGTACTGATCCCATCATCCACTGCACCCTCTCCAGTACTGATACCATCATCCACTGCACCCTCTCCAGTACCGATCCAATCATACACTGCACCATCTCCAGTACCAATCCAATCATCCACTGCACCCTCTCCAGTGCTGATCCATCATCCACTGCACCCTCTCCAGTACTGATCCCATCATCCACTGCACCCTCTCCAGTACCAATCCCATCATCCACTGTACCCTCTCCAGTACTGATCCCATCATCCACTGCACCCTCTCCAGTACTGATCCCATCATCCACTGCACCCTCTCCATGGGATGGGGGAAAAAAACATAACCAAAAAAAATTTTTGATTTATAAATATTGTCCCAAATGTATTCTACTACATGTTTTTGATACAAAAAAATAAATAAATCCCAATACGTGTATATAGATTGGTTTGCTTGGAAGTTATAGCACCTACAAACTATGGGATATGTACTGGAATTTTTCTTTTTTTATTTGTTTTATACTACAAATGGTGGAGATAAAGGACTTCTAGTGGGACTGTGATAGTGCGATCTGACACTAACCGCCGCTGGGGGGAACTGACATCACCAGTGACACTAATACAGTGATCAATACTAGAAATATGACACTGGCTGAGAAGGGGTTAAGATCTAGGGGTGATGAAGGGGTTAAATATGTTCCATAACTCTGTGTAATGTGTGTACAGTGTGCTGCTTTATACTAATGATCACTGACAGATCACAACCCAACACAGAGCTCTGAGCTGTGATTGGACACAGTTGATCAGCTGGTCCTGGGTGTGACTCATTGGCAAGAACTTGCTAACAAGCTCCTGCTGTGGACAATCACAGTGGGAGCCGGGGATGGAGCCGAACATGCACGCAACCTAAACCTGGGAGTAGGCAGCAATGTACCAGCACATCACTTTGCCTACAGAGGTCACCCGTCCGTCCGTACAATGCCACCTGTCCACAGTACAATGCCACCTCCCTGCAGTACAATGCCACGTCTGCAGTACAACGCCACCCATTCTCAGTACAATGCCACGTCTGCAGTACAACGCCACCCATTCTCAGTACAATGCCACGTCTGCAGTACAACGCCACCCATCCTCAGTACAATGCCATGTCCGCAGTACAATGCCACTCTTCCGCAGTACAATGCCACCCGTCCTCAGTACAATGTGGCCGGGCGGTGGATAATATTTGCACCAGAACATGATTTTCAGGAAGATGGAGGTTTAATGCCGACATACTGTTGGACCGTAAAACATTTTTTGTGTGGAGATCCATGTGTGTCTCAGTCTCGGTCCTGTTAGTTAGTATGAGGGTGGAGCAAACAGGGACAATGAGATTGTGATTAGAGACATGGATTGTATTCTTCTTCCAACATAAACTTCCATCATCACCAGAAATGTAAATTGGTAAATGGTACTCAATTGTTTTTACAAACAAATCCAGTTTACAAAGTTATCTTGACCACTTCCTGACCAGCCGCCGCAGTTTTACTGCAGCAGAATGGCACGGCTGGGCGAAATGACATTATGTTGCCTTACTATAACTTTTGCGTAAACCAATCAATATACGCTTATTGCGATTTTTCAATCTCTCTGTATTACTTTTAAAACAATTATACAAATACATATTGTGACGAACGCGGGTGTCAGATCCCTGCCCTCCTCGCTAACTTGCAACGAAGGACCGGCCAACCTCACACCACGCTGTCACTTACGTAACAATGCCTCTCTCAGCTGCGCCCACACAAAGATTTTCCAGCTTGCGGGACCACAATCTAGGTGCGAGCAGCCTGAGAGTGATTGTCACTGGGCTAATTACACAATTAACCCTTTAACTGCCACCACCCCCGTTTAAAAGACTGAGCCGGGGGAGACTCGTAATTTTAGCAATACTAATTATAATTTTAGAATAAGCGTCTGCCACACACACTGCCACCACAGACAGGTCTGCTCAGAGTCTTACTCTACAACAGTAGCGCCCTTCAAGAGGCAGGTTCGTTTATAGCTTGCATTAAGAGCTTTAGAGACAAGGTTAACACTTTTCAACATAAGGGTTTATTATGAAAAGGTCAAAGTTGATGCACATAAAACATTTACAGAAAAAAGATGTTTCAAAAGATAAAGACAATATGCAGCCACAGAGCAATAAGGTAGAATTGGGAAGGAAGAATACTTGCAATTAATGTCCAAGGGTTGATCAGAGTTCGATCGATGAGCTGGGTAATCGGTTCTCAACTTGGCAGATGTTTCTTCTTGGATGGTAAAAGGAGAACTGACTATTGTCTTGGCATTTCCTCTTTTCTGTCTAATCAAAGGGGGTGTTGACAGCGACCAGTGACCAATCGTCTGGTCATCTTGTTTAGGGGTTGGTTGCTGGGAGGTGTCTACACTCATGACCACGTCCCAGGTAGATTTTGTGATACATATTCATATATCTGCATCTATCGTGTTTACAGACTGCAAATATCCATATTATTATTCCACGTGAGATTTCCTTCAAAACAAGTCTAAACATGCCATATCTATAATGTATAGTCTGCTTAGGAGGAATAAGTGGTACCAGTGGTTTCCCATATGACCCGACATAGGGGTGTCTGGACTTGAAATGTTACAAATTATCTGAGGAAACTAAATATGTCCATATTATGGCTGTGCCAACTACTAAGTCGGAAGTTATGAAACATGCTGAAATTTCATACTTATCCCACTGAGGTGTATTCAGACAATTTACAACCGAGGCCTGTTGGGTCTCTGAATGGAGAGGGTGACAGTTTTACGCCTTAACACTCTGCCCTTTCACAAGCTGTTTTTCTACTGACCTAACCTGGTTCTGTTTTCTCTGTTGAGATAACCTTTTCTGTTGAACTTAAAAAGCTTTGAATTCCTAAGACAAGGGAGGAGGGAGTTCAGATTTCTCTGTAATGTTACATGGTTAGCCAAAATGTCATGGCTACTTCCACGCAAGATGGCAGCTGGCTACAGCTTTTCATGTCCCGTACGTGATATCTTACACATATAAATAGCTTTCATCATCAAATTGAACATTATAGTATTATATAGTATCCTCTCCTTAAAATATCGTCTAATCATCTATTGACCTATACTAAACTATACCATCTGACAATCTGACATATATTCCTTTACCATATCCATACTCCATCATTCTTCCCAACCATTCATCCTTTCTATACTATTACACTTTTAATACTTTCCATGAATAATGATAAAAAAAAAAAAAAAAGGAAAGAAAATTTCTCCTTCCCTTTTTTCCCCCTTTCTCTTCCCTCCCCCTTTTTACAGTGTATACTCTTCCCATTCACAAAAATTGTATCATTTTTATCGAGGTCCGAAACTGATCCCATTGATGCCACATTATGGGCTTCTGATCTTTTTCCATCCCTTCTCTCCTTATCTGTTCTTCCATATATTGTATTTTGTTCATTTCACACATCCATTCCATTATTGTAGGGGCCATTTATTTTTCTCCATTTTTAAACTGTTATCGTCCTGGCTGCATTTAACATATGGTGAAGGATGTCCGTTTTTATAAATCTCAATGATCCCAGTATTATAGAAAGTATAATGCAAAAGCACAAAGCAGGAGGCAGAGAGTGGCCGCAGTTAGCTGCATCTGTCGGTCATTATCTCAATACCCCATGTAAGGGAAAATACGCCCTTTAAGGGCGGGGGGGGACTATTGCGGTACTGGATAAGGTGAAATATTCAGTACAAAAAAATAAAGAAAAAAATATAAAAGAATTTCATTTTAATAGAAAACATGATTAAAAAATGACAATGTCACATACAGTTGTAATTAAAAACGGAAGCAGTAAATACAACCAATTGGATTACAACCCATAGTAATAGTGGGCACAGATAGAGCTTGGATTCTCGACCGGTTTCGCGGTTTTAACCGCTTCCTCAGGAGAGCAGAATCTGTGATACAACATACAATAATTATAACCAATACAAAACAAAGAAATATATATTCTCAATGCAGCAAAATGTATTAAACACTACTTTAAACATTTACATACAGTCTAGGTAGAAAAAGGATGAGCTCACCCGTTCAGCAATTCCCTGTGGGTGTACAAGGCCCCAAGTGGTTCCCCCTGTGGCGGACACAGGGGATAACAGACAGCCTCTGAATAAGTAAATTTTATAAAAATTATATACTGAATATCAACTAGGGAGTATATAAAAGAGAAGTAGGGGGGGGTTGTGCCGGAAGTGTGTCTCTACAGTAAAAGCCAGTGTGCAAATAAAGAACCGAAAAACAGTGAAGGTGAGTGACAGTGAGGAGAGGGGAGGGGGAGGGGGTGGGGGGGAGGGGGAGAGAAGGAGGGGAGCGGAAAAAAGAGAGGAAGGAAGAGGGGGGGGGGGGGGGGAAACGGGAAAAGGGGAAGGGAGGAAGGGAAGGGGGGGGGGGGGGAAGAGGGGGGGGGAAGGGGGAAGAGGGGGGGGGGAAGGGGGGAAAAAGGGGGGAAAAGAGAAGAAGCAGGGAGGGGAGAGACCCCTGGTATAGGAGTGTAACGAGAAAGGCTATATTAAAAGGAGTTGCACACAAGAATAAAGAACTAGCACTCACCCCAGGAGTACTAGTTATTGTAGACACATAGACTGGAATGATTGCGGGCCATATAGTAGAGGGTCCTATAGCGAATATATAGGGGACATCAACCGCTGTAAGGATGGCACTGCAAGCCACTCCTCCCCTCCACACACAGGTGGGCTAGAGATGTATATCAAAGAGGGTCACAGCCGAGGCTGCAAACAAAAATAGTAATGGATTACCATAACAGCAGGGTCTTAGAAAAAAGTAGCCCAACAGTCAAGAACAGCCATCTAGTAAAAAGTAAAGAAAGTTCAACAGGGATACAAGTAGTGGAAAACGATATTGTTCAAAACTGGGGAGATAGGAGGAGAGAGAGAGCGGCAGCACTTACCCACAGCGGTTTTCCACTACTTGTATCCCTGTTGAACTTTCTCATGTGTTTTACTTATATGGCGCTCCCTGTGTGATCGCCTGCTGTACTACTGGAGTACCTTTTTGATACTCCTGTTTTTACACCACTTTCAACCGGCTACCTTAACCCCTTCTAGATGGCTGTTCTTGACTGTTGGGCTACTTTTTTCTAAGACCCTGCTGTTATGGTAATCCATTACTATTTTTGTTTGCAGCCTCGGCTGTGACCCTCTTTGATATACATCTCTAGCCCACCTGTGTGTGGAGGGGAGGAGTGGCTTGCAGTGCCATCCTTACAGCGGTTGATGTCCCCTATATATTCGCTATAGGACCCTCTACTATATGGCCCGCAATCATTCCAGTCTATGTGTCTACAATAACTAGTACTCCTGGGGTGAGTGCTAGTTCTTTATTCTTGTGTGCAACTCCTTTTAATATAGCCTTTCTCGTTACACTCTATACCAGGGGTCTCTCCCCTCCCTGCTTCTTCTCTTTTCCCCCCTTTTTCCCCCCTTCCCCCCCCCCCCTCTTCCCCTTCCCCCCCCCTCTTCCCCCCCCCCCCTTCCCTTCCTCCCTTCCCCTTTTCCCGTTTCCCCCCCCCCCCCCCTCTTCCTTCCTCTCTTTTTTCCGCTCCCCTCCTTCTCTCCCCCTCCCCCCCCCCCCCCCCCCCCCCTCCCCCTCTCCTCACTGTCACTCACCTTCACTGTTTTTTCGGTTCTTTATTTGCACACTGGCTTTTACTGTAGAGACACACTTCCGGCACAACCCCCCCTACTTCTCTTTTATATACTCCCTAGTTGATATTCAGTATATAATTTTTATAAAATTTACTTATTCAGAGGCTGTCTGTTATCCCCTGTGTCCGCCACAGGGGGAACCACTTGGGGCCTTGTACACCCACAGGGAATTGCTGAACGGGTGAGCTCATCCTTTTTCTACCTAGACTGTATGTAAATGTTTAAAGTAGTGTTTAATACATTTTGCTGCATTGAGAATATATATTTCTTTGTTTTGTATTGGTTATAATTATTGTATGTTGTATCACAGATTCTGCTCTCCTGAGGAAGCGGTTAAAACCGCGAAACCGGTCGAGAATCCAAGCTCTATCTGTGCCCACTATTACTATGGGTTGTAATCCAATTGGTTGTATTTACTGCTTCCGTTTTTAATTACAACTGTATGTGACATTGTCATTTTTTAATCATGTTTTCTATTAAAATGAAATTCTTTTATATTTTTTTCTTTATTTTTTTGTACTGAATATTTCACCTTATCCAGTACCGCAATAGTCCCCCCCCGCCCTTAAAGGGCGTATTTTCCCTTACATGGGGTATTGAGATAATGACCGACAGATGCAGCTAACTGCGGCCACTCTCTGCCTCCTGCTTTGTGCTTTTGCATTAGACACTTGGGATGATGGTACTTTTATTGGGTATTGTATTTGTTTGACTTAGACGCTGTTTCCTTACATTATAGAAAGTATCAAGACCTTTACGCTTGGTTGCATCTCGGTTCCAGATGCCAATTTGTATTTATCGAATATTTTATACCAGAATTCCTTCACTGCATGACATTCATACCAAATATGTGTCACTGTTCCTTTATCCCTTAAGCATCTCCAACATTTTTCTGAATTGTCTTTATTTATCTTATTCAAATCTGCTGGGCTCCAGTACCATCTCATCAAAATTTTATAATTGTGTTCTTGATGCTTAACTGCCACCGAGAATTTATGTATTAATAAAAATGCCTTATCCCATTCTACTACTGATATCGGACTCTCTATTTCATTAAGGGGTCCCGCCGGAAGTAGAAGTTTATACATTTTAGATTTAGTGGGTCGGTTTTTATTCTTCTATTAATATTTGTTCAAATTTAGTTAATGGTCTATCTATCCTAGACTGCTGTGTCAACATATTTCAACATATGTATTTAATTGATAATATTGTATCCATTTATTATTATGTTCCAACCCAAATTCAAGTGGAGTTCCCCCAAAAAAACAAGCATACATGAAAAATCCTAAAAAAAAACCAAAAAAACATTTGGATATATATTTTTTTTTTACTCACCTCTAAATGCCTGTTACTAGGGGGGTCCCTCGTAGTCTGCCTCTTCCAGTGCCTGGGCTGGTGACATCACTTCCCCCTCGGCACAGGAAGGGCTCCGCTCTGCTCCCTCCCTCCAGTCAATCATCTGGGACCCATTACAGGTCCCAGGTGACTGAGCGGCCAATCACGGCGCGCGGCGCCGCTCGCGCATGCGCAGTGGGTGCCAGGCTGTGAAGCCACAGCCCGGCTCCCACAGTTGCAATGCGGGCGCTGCTGAACGGAGGGGGAGACGAGCGGGGCTTCGATTCCCTGCATCGCTGGACCCTGGGACAGGTAAGTGTCCAATTAAAAGTCAGCAGCTGCAGTATTTGTAGCTACTGACTTTTAATTTTTTTTTTTTTTTTAATGGACCCCCTGGGTGGAACTCCTCTTTCATGTCATTTTGGAAGTTTACCTTCTTTTAGGGTCTGAACTAATCTTGTGTTCTCCAACCTGTTCCATTCAATAAAACAGAGAACAGTGGAGTCATTGGCCCGTTCATTGTGGAGAGTCCCCCCTTTTTCAATACTGTATCCCATATTTTTAAAGTTGCTAACATAAAAATCAATTAAGTCTTTTATTTTTCAGGTCGAAATTGAGGTTTAATCCATGGAAGGGATTTTAATTGCAGACCTATTATATCTTCCTCTAAAGTTATCCATTGTTTATTTTCCGCATTGTGATACCAGTCTACTATCCTTATCAATGATGCAACCTGTGAATATATTGTGAAATCAGGCAGCGCCAAACCTCATTTTTATAGCATGATTGTTGTATAAATGCCAGTGGTCCCAAAAATGTGTCAAAAGTGTCCGATCTGTCCGCTGCAATATCGCAGTCCTGATAAAAATCGCTGATCGCCACCATTACGAGTAGAAAAATAAATAATAATAAAAATGCCATAAATCCAGGGCTTTTTTTCAGCAGGAACTAGGGGGAACTCAGTTCCACCACCTCTGGCTCAGGTCTTCTGCTCCCTGCTCACCACTATCACTTGGTAACACTGAAGTCCAGCTTCTGCATGTACAAGTGATAGCTTATCTCCCAGTAGCTCCCACAGGTCAGATCTCCTGCGCAGATCCCACTGAGTGCTGGACAGGGACAAGGGAGATACAGAACAGGTGCCCAGGATTCAATGCAGTCATGGGCAGGAGAGGGTGCGTGGTAGGCTGCACCCTCTGTGGTCTCCATTTTTTCCCTGGTGACCAGTTGTTGAAGCTCCTACTGCATGATCTCCCTTGGAAGTGACTGTAGTATAGTATAGTATGCTGGGAGGTACTACAGCCGGATAGGTGCTTCACATTAATATTGCAACAAAGGTAAGACATATGACAGATGGTGGAGCTTTTAAGGAGGGGGGAGAAGATGAGGGCAGTGGAGGGAGGTGTTGCATGCAGAGGGAAGAGCTACTATTTGATGCCATTTGGCAGGTATGTGAGTGTGACGGGCATGGTTGAGTTCCTGTGCCTATTCTCTGAGAAAAAAAGCTCTGCATAAATCTATCCCCTATTTTGTAGACGCTATAACTTTTACCAATCAATATACGCTTATTGCTTATTGTTTTTTTTTTTTTTTTACCAACAATATGTAGAGGAATACGTATTGGCCTAAACTGAGGAAAAAATGTGTTCTTTTGAAAAAAAACTTGGGATATTTATTATAGCAAAAAGTAAAAAATATTGTGTTTTTTTCTTTTTTTTTTTTTTTTTTTTATCCAAAAACAAGTTTTTATTGATATAAAAAACATACCGACATTACAATTATATTCAATACAACAATTTACCTTGAGTAACATCATAATTGCATGCACCGCAGATTGTATAAATAATCTAGCATTTCCTGAGTCATTGATTAACCTATCTACTTGGCTTGTGAACACAGTATAACCCCCTTCTATTATCTTTTTTATTTTATTTATTTTTTATTAATTAATTAGTTAATATCCCCCAGCATCTCACAATGAATATGAGAAGAAAACAAATTAAATAAGGGTGTATATAACAGAAAGAAAAGGTTCCAACTATATGTCATGTGATACCTCACATAACCATACCCAACAATCTGCCCACAACCAAATCCACCGGGGCAAGCCCAGGTGGAAGGCCCCCATATTTTCTCAAACTTCTGTGGGCAGCCTCTGTGTTGGTAAATTATTTTTTCCTTCCGCAACAGTTCCCCTATAGCATTAATCCACTCTTTATGAGCAGGAGGCTCTTCTGATATCCAATGTGTCATTATTAGTTTCCGTGCCATAAACATAACTCTAGTAATTGCCACACTAGTACTTTCCTCCCATCCCAGCTCATCTATTACATTAAGCAGGCAGTGTTTTGGATCAGTGGGCATCGTAACCTGAAATACCCTGTTAACCGTGTCCACCACCCCCCTCCAATAAAGGTGGAGCTTTGGGCACCTCCACAGTAGGTGGATCAGGTCCCCATGTTCCCTTTTGCATCTGGTACAGAGTGGAGTGGGCCGAAGGCCCATAACATGCAGTCTATGGGGAGTATAGTATACTCTAAGGATGATGTATAGTTGTGTCAATCTCTGCGTAACATTTAGAGAGCAAGTGGGTACCGCCTGCAACACCTCCTCCCATTGTTCTCCATCAAGTGGGCCAACATCCTTCTCCCATTTCGCCAGCATACCTAAAGGGTGTTTACTTAAAAAGTTCTGTAGTAGCATACTGTAACATTGAGAAATAAATCCCTTAGTGTTGGTAACCCCTGCAATCAGATTAAACAAAGGTGTGGGTGAGGGGATCCAGTCTGAGGATTTTCTCTGAGCCACCACAGCATGTTTCAATTGCATGTAGTAAAACTGCATAGACTGTGGTAACTCAAAGAGCCTCTGCAAAACCTCAAATGTGTGCATTTTCCCATTCTGAAAAATCTGTCTAATATATAGCACCCCATATCTCCTCCACATCGCCCCATGTTGTAGCTTGGCTATTTCTGGGTACGTAGCATTGAACCATATTGGACTGTAATCTGTGTACCCTGTCACTGCCTGTAAATATTTGGTCTTAGACCAGATTTTATGAATTAGGTCATAGGTCGGGTATTGCTTATTTGATTTAGCAAAATCCAACACCTCCAAGGCCGTCGGGACAGAGTCTCTTTTTACTGTGTGCAGCATCACCAGTTCAGAGGAACTACCCATAGTTCTCTCCTTCTCTGTGTCCGTGTGCATTAAACCTGTTAATTGCTGCAGCTGCGCAGCTATATAGTAGAGCCAGGGATTGGGAAGGGCAAGCCCACCCTCATCCTTAGGACGCTGGAGATGTTCGAGTTTAATCCTGGGTGCACGGCCTTTCCATATAAGCAATCTAAAGAGGGAATTGATAATTCTGAACGTCTTTAGGGTCACTACCATGGGTGCATTATGAAGTACATATAAGAGTTGGGGCATTAAAATCATTTTTATCAGATTCACCCTGCCTGCAACCGACAGACAGAGCGAATTCCATGTTTTAATCCGTTCTCTAAATTTTTGTAGCAGTGGGGATATATTTAATCTAGCGTAATCTCTGATCCTAGGTGTCACCTGGATCCCCAGGTATCTGAATGAAGTGGTCAGGGGCACCGTGTTATTATTGGGGGGCCCCCCCCTTCATCAATAAGCATCAGACAGGATTTGGTCCAGTTAATCTGGAGTCTCGAATACCTGCCGAACTCCACTATGATGGTCATGGCTTCTGTAAGAGATTTGTCTACATCTCCAAGCAGGATCATGTTATCGTCAGCATATAACATCAATTTTTCCTGCTTGTATCGAAATCCGACAATATCAGGGTTGGCTCTTACTTTAATTGCTAAGGGTTCTATGGCTAATGCAAAAAGCAGGGGTGACAAAGGACACCCCTGCCTCGTGCATTGTGTTTTTTTCAAAATTGTCACTGTTCTTTTGTTTATAACCCAAAAAATAAAAACCGCAGAGGTGATCAAATACCAACAGAAGAAAGCTCTATTTGTGGGAAAAAAGGGACTTCAATTTTGCGCCGGTCGTTTTGGCGTTGGGTACAACGCCGCAACGACAGC
The DNA here is from genome assembly GCF_042186555.1 of Aquarana catesbeiana. Classification (NCBI taxonomy): domain Eukaryota; kingdom Metazoa; phylum Chordata; class Amphibia; order Anura; family Ranidae; genus Aquarana; species Aquarana catesbeiana. The sequence goes on along the minus strand of NW_027362661.1, from coordinate 3,392,531 downwards.
GCAATTGTCAGTTAAAGCGACGCAGTGCCGAATTGTAAAGAGTGCTCTGGTCAGGAAGGGGGTAAAATCTTCCGGGGCTGAAGCGGTTAAGGAGAACACTTCAGCAGAAAGTACAAAACCTCCAAAAATATCTCTTGTATTTCTGCAAGTCCCAATAGAATGGTCACTGCAGCTCCACTCTACACAGAAATCATGTGACCTCCACTTTCTGTAGTATCGTCTATTTGTTGTTTCTTACATTAAAGTTCTTTTAAAAATAAAAAAAAGTGGAGTGGAGCCCACATGTTTCCTGTGGACAGTGGAGCTCCAGTTACAGCCATTCATTGTTGGTTACAATAAAGTTCAATAAAGAAAAAGTGGAGTGGAAGACACATGCTTCCTGTCAAAGGTGGAGCTCCACTCCACTCCACTCCACAGCCGCACCCCTCTCAAGTGATCTGGACTAAAGACAGGAAGTTTCATGTGGCAGGAAGTGGAGAGGAGACGTTACTGGAAGTAGCAGCAGAGGAGGTAATAAGATCTTATTTTCTATTTACACCCAGTAACCCCCCGTCATGTCCGTCCTCTTCCTCCATAGTCACTGTGATGTCTTTTATCTCCAGCAGATGATGATACACACATATATAGTGTGGAAAACTAGATTAACCCCTTCAGGGTCCGAACATTTCCTCACTTATGGGGCCGGAACATTCTCATTTTGGAGACAAATTCTAGTATAATGTTCTGCTAAACAAACAGCACTGACAATAAATAGACAAGACAATGGCCATCCTGACCATACATGGCCTACAAAGGACAATTATTACACTACACAGGCAGCCAATAGACAATCATAACAATATGCAGCCAACACAATTATGGAGTGCAGGGGTCAGGAGTATGGAGCATAGAGCCCCTTATATTGCTGGTCAGAAGGAAGAAAAGATTCTCCAGCCTGCCATGAAGAATATGTTCTATCATTGGTGTCAGAGGGAGGAAAATACTGAGGGTTCTGAGGAAAGTAGAGGAGATGAGGGGTCTCTGAGGGAAGTAGAGGAGTGGAGGGGTCTCTGAACGAAGTAGAGGAGCTGAGGGGTCTCTGAGGGAAGTAGATGAGCTGAGGGGTCTCTGAGGAAAGTAGAAGAGCTGAGGGGTCTCTGAGGGAAGTAGAGGAGCTGAGGGGTCTCTGAGGGAAGTAGAGGAGCTGAGGGGTCTCTGAGGAAAGTAGAAGAGCTGAGGGGTCTCTGAGGGAAGTAGAGGAGCTGAGGGGTCTCTGAGGGAAGTAGAGGAGCTGAGGGGTCTCTGAGGGAAGTAGAGGAGCTGAGGGGTCTCTGAGGGAAGTAGAGGAGCTGAGGGGTCTCTGAGGAAAGTAGAAGAGCTGAGGGGTCTCTGAGGGAAGTAGAGGAGCTGAGGGGTCTCTGAGGGAAGTAGAGGAGCTGAGGGGTCTCTGAGGGAAGTAGAGGAGCTGAGGGGTCTCTGAGGGAAGTAGAGGAGCTGAGGGGTCTCTGAGGGAAGTAGAGGAGCTGAGGGGTCTCTGAGGGAAGTAGAGGAGCTGAGGGGTCTCTGTGGGAAATAGAGGAGCTGAGGGGTCTCTGAGGGAAGTAGAGGAGCTGAGGGAAGTAGAGGAGCTGAGGGGTCTCTGAGGGAAGTAGAGGAGCTGAGGGGTCTCTGAGGAAAGTAGAAGAGCTGAGGGGTCTCTGAGGGAAGTAGAGGAGCTGAGGGGTCTCTGAGGGAAGTAGAGGAGCTGAGGGGTCTCTGAGGGAAGTAGAGGAGCTGAGGGGTCTCTGAGGGAAGTAGAGGAGCTGAGGGGTCTCTGAGGGAAGTAGAGGAGCTGAGGGGTCTCTGAGAGAAGTAGAGGAGCTGAGGGGTCTCTGAGGGAAGTAGAGGAGCTGAGGGGTCTCTGAGGAAAGTAGAAGAGCTGAGGGAAGTAGAGGAGCTGAGGGGTCTCTGAGGGAAGTAGAAAAGCTGAGGGGTCTCTGAGGGAAGTAGAGGAGCTGAGGGGTCTCTGAGGGAAGTAGAGGAGCTGAGGAGGTAGTGGGACTTAAAGTGGTTGTTAACACACCAATGTAACTTTACAGTATTCTCTCTGTTTATGTATGTAATGTCCCCCTGTGTATGTGCCTTAAAAAACGAATGCAGTATATACCTGTTTACAGAGCGCTGATCGGCACTCACTTGACTCCTCTCTTGGCCCAACAGATGCAGCTGGTGTCAGTCAGGAGAGCAGAGAGAGGCTTTGCAATAACGTGAGTGCCGATCAGCGCTCTGTAATCAGGTATATACTGCATTATTTTTATAAGGCACACAGGGGGGACATTACATACATAAACAGAGAAGATACTGTAAGAAAATAATAGTAATTAAAGCAGCTGGAGCGGAGGGGGTGGGCACGGAGCTGACAGGCAGGGAGCGGAGGGGGCGAGCATGGAGCTGACAGGCAGGGAGCGGAGGGAGCAAGCACGGAGCTGACAGGCAGGGAGCAGAGGGGGCGGGCACGGAGCTGACAGGCAGGTAGCGGAGGGGGTGGGCACGGAGCTGACAGGGAGGGGGCGGGCATGGAGCTGACAGGTAGGGGGGAGAGGACGGAGGAGAACACAAAAGGAGGACAGATGACACAATAGATGATGGAGGCATGTACACTGACCACGGTGTCAGGGTTCAGCAGCCATGATATACCTTGGTCAGTTTATAGGGGGGGAGGGTATAGCCAGGCAGGATCAGACAGGTATTTCAGGTGATACAGGGGCCAAATGATACCATACAAGCACTGTGCTGCACAACATGCTTTAAAGGAACAGGATCTTTTTTTTTTTTTAGGTTAACAAACGCTTTAAGGACTCTGAGAGTTTCTGAGGGTGTGCTTTATCGGAAGGGCTCTGGGACCCCTGAGGAGGAAGTGCAACTGAAGGGCTTTGGGGGCCTCCTAGGAAGTAATAGGGCTGAATAACTCTGAGAAGTTAGTGGAGCTGAAGGGCTATGTGGACCTCTAAGGGGGTAGTCAGGCTGCAAGGCTCTGAGGTAAAAGTGGCTGTTGGTCTCTGATGCAGTGCTGGAATTCAGAGCCCCAGGAACCCACTGCCACTCTGTATAATGTCCTGAATGCTACAGAATACTGTCCTCCTACCTACACTGGGCTGCCATTGGAGGGAAGAGAACAGACTCCTCCCCCACAGCTCTCTACTCCACCAGCAGCATCCTCCTGCTATCCAATCCAATCTTTGATGGGGGGAACATTGCTGGGGTTCTTTCCTTTAGTACTTCTTTCTCTAAGTGATTATTCATACAAATTGATATGCACTTCAAGCTCTGCCTCATCTGAATGCCTCATCTGAAGATTTCTTCTCTGTCCCTCCACATGTATGTTTCCAATCCTCTTCCCAAATCCAGCCTCCTCTTCTCCTGCTCCCTCTGGAATACCTGCTCTGTCTGTAACAAACTCCACGCCCTCCACGACCTATTTACAACAAATTTCCTTAACCTTCTTGTCATTACTGAAACCTGGCTTCATGAAACCAACACTGCTTCTCCTGCTTCCCTCTCCCATGGTGGCCTTCTCTGGACTCACTCCTCCAGACCCAGGTGATGGAAGGAAGGTGGAGTGGAAATCCTTTTAGCCCCATGCAGCACCTAACAGGTACTTCACCCACCTCCCTTGCTGACACTCTCCTCTTCAGAGGCACATTGTATTAGTCTTTTTTCTCCCATTTAACTTTCTGAAATCCCAACAATCATTCTCGATTACTTCAAAATCCCTGTTTATGTTAATACTACTGTTACTTCTAAACCTCTCAGTCTAACCTCCTCTCTTGACCTGAAGCAATGTATACATGCTCCTACTCACTCCGATGGTAACACCCTTGACCTTGTATTCTCCTATCTATGAACTCTGTGCAACCTCTCCAACAATCCTTTCCCACTCTCTGATCACCACCTTATTAGTTTTGGTCTCTCACTGTCTTCCACCTCCTCTCCCTCCAACCGCCTAACAGTTACCCCTAGAAACCTTCACCACCTCAACCCTTCTCTTTACTCTGTTACTGACCACTAGACATGTGCATTCGTTTTCGTCCGAATTTCAGGTATTTTCGTTATCGTTTGTTAGTGCAGAATCCGAAAAACGAAAGATTCGACATAAACAAATGCTTTATTTTCGTTTTCGTTGCTACAACAGTTCGATATAGATAGGAGATTCGACATGATGATGACAATAACAATCTGTGTCCATCAAACCTGTGGTCGAATGTGCCTAACCTTAACTCTATTAGTCCAAGATTATTCTACATAGAGAGAAAAGATTCGACGTAGGGGAGAAAGATTCATAGTAGGGGAGAAAAGATTCGACGTAAGGGAGAAAAGATTCGACGTAAGGGAGAAAAGATTTGACGTAGGGGAGGAAAGATTCCACGTAGGGGAGAAAAGATAAATAAAAATAATGATGATGAATGTTATTGGCTGATTGTAACCAAAGAGGAGCAGCAGTAAAATAGCTAGAACTAAGTACACACGTAGTTTGGCTTATGGTGTCTGTTGAAAGTTCTAAGAAGATTCGACGGAGCAGGTAAACTATAAAGCGTCGTACAGTTTAGCTGCTCCGTCGAATCTTCTTTGAACATTCGACAGACACCATAAGCCTTCAATGACAGATTCGACCTTAATTTGGATTTTCGGACGAATGCAATTTTTAACGAAAAACAAAATAAAAACGAATTTCGGGAGTAACTAAATAAATTTATTTTTCGGACGAAAACGAAATTCTGAAATGAAATATTTCAGTGTGCACATGTCTACTGACCACCTCTATTACAAAATCTCATCTCTGTCCTGCCCCAACCTAACCACTTCTGTCTACAACAACTCACTGTCATCCTCCCTAGACAAGCTCACCACACAGAATCAGGCATCAACTCCTACAATCCTGGCAAACAGATGACACCAGAAGTCTCAAAAAACAGCAGCAATCTTGAGCACCTGTAGTATAAAACTAGTGCCGCGTACACACGAGTGGACTTTACGGCAGAAAAGGTCCGTCGGACATTCCGATCGTGTGTGGGCTTCATCGGACCTTTTCCTTCAAAAATTCAGATGGACCTAGAAATAGAACACGTTTCAAATCTTTCCGACGGACTCAATTCCTATTGAAAAAAACGTTCGTCTGTATGCTAGTCCGACGGACCAAAAACGACGCAAAGGCAGCTATTGGCTACTGGCTATTGAACTTCCTTTTTCTAGTCCGGTCGTACTTCATCGCGTTCTAAACGGTTGGACTTTGTGATCGTGTGTAGGCAAGTCCATTTCAGCGGAACTCCGTCGGAACTCCGTCGGAAGGTCCGTCAGAGTTCAGTCCGAAGAAAAGTCCGCTCATGTGTACGCGGCATAAGTACCAGAAAGACTTCAACCAATATAAATCTGCCCTCCAAAAATACTAGTCTTGCCTCCTCACTGCCAAGCAGACCTATTTTAACACTTTCATTAACACCTCATCCAGCCCCCGTCAACTCTTCTCTACCTTTAACTCTCTTCTTCGTCATCCACTGCCTCCACCTACTAACTCATTCACTACCCAGGGCATCGCCAATCACTTCAATAATAAGATTGATTTAATTTGTGAGAAGATCTCCAATACCCATATACATCCCCTATGTCAGGTTCCACACTTACCAGACAGATGAGTCCACGTGGGCAGAGGGTAGGCTCCCTTACGTGTCCGATTCGGGGCCCCTGGTAGAGCAGACAGGAGGCCCGCGAGTGCGGAGTGGTATGGGAGCCTGAAGTAAAGTCCTGGAGCACAGTGGTCTGGCCAGCAACCGGTAGAGCTTGAGACTTGATGGAGCAGATGCTGAGCAGGAGTAAATCAGACTTGGTCATACACAGGCAGAGGTCGGCAACGTGCTGGTGGCAACGGTACAAGGGAGAAGGCAGAAGCGAAGTCAGACGAGCCGGGGTCGGGTTCAGGCAGCAGTCAAGGAAGGTCCAAAGGTAGCCGGGTCACAACGGGAAAACACTACGGAGATACAGGAACACAGGATGATCACGGGACAAGACACAGAGCTGTTTGATCAGGCAGCACCAGTTCAGTGCAGAGGCAGGCTTCAAATAGGCTGATTGGCGCCAAAACGCCGCGCACGTGCGCGCGCCGCGCGTCCCCGACACCAGCACGCACGCCCACACTACCGGGCACGACAAAGGAAGCGACCACAGGCGGACGCGCGCGAACGCGCGCTAGCGCGAACGCACAAACGCCCGGACGCCACCCCGCACGCCACGGCCGGTCAGCCCAGGCGCGCCGATGCCCACAGGGACACGCGCCCCAGCACGCACAGGAACACGAACGCCAACGCGCCCCGGCGCGCACCGGCGCCCAACCAGGTAACCTCTCTGACAGTGCCCCCTCCTTAAGGGCAGACTCCGGATGCCCAGTTGGGCCATCTTCGAGGCATGAGAGGTTTTAAAGGACTGCAAGAGTTCTCTGGCGTGTAAATTGCTTTCCGGCTCCCACGAATTATCTTCGGGTCCATAGCCCTTCCATTTTACCAGATATTGTACCTGATTGTGCCTTCTTCTACAATCTAGAATTGCTTCCACTTCGAATTCCTCTTCGCCATTAACCACAATAGGTTTGGGTGGACCAATACTGCGACCAGAAAAGAAGTTAGGAGTGACTGGCTTCAGAAGAGACACGTGGAACACTGGATGTATCCTTAGAGAATTAGGAAGGTCCAGTTCGTAGGCCACATTGTTGATTTTCCTCTTGATCCGGAAGGGACCCAGATATTTGGGGCCCAGTTTCTTGGATGGGCAGGCCAACTTGAGATTAGTGGTAGACAGCCAGACAGAATTGCCGGGTTCGAGGACAAGTTCCCCCCGTCTCTTCCTGTCAAAGATTTTTTTGTAATCTTCCTGAGCCTTGGTCATGGTCTCCTGCAGCAATTTATTGTTGTTAGAGAAGAAGTCCAAAGTTTGGGATACTGCAGGAACAGGACATTCGGGGAATGATCCGGGCAAGAAGGATGGGTGGAAACCGTAATTGGCAAAAAACGGGGACTGGTTCGTAGCTGAATGTAGAGAATTATTATAGGAGAATTCTGCGATGGGAAGCAGGGAGGCCCAGTCATCCTGAGAAAAAGCAGAAAAACAGCGGATGTATTGTTCCAAAGTCTGGTTCGTCCTCTCGGTTTGCCCATTTGACTGAGGGTGGTAAGCTGAAGAGAAAGACAACTCGATCTCAAGCGCGCCACAAAGGGCCTTCCAGAATCTGGAGGTGAACTGGACGCCCCTGTCCGAGACTATGTTGGTCGGGACTCCATGCAGCCTGACGATCTCCTTAATGAAGATGGAAGCGGTCTCCTTGGCAGAAGGGGTGCCCTTCATGGGGAGGAAGTGGGCCATTTTAGACAGCCTGTCAACCACAACGAAAATGGACGAAAAACCTTCTGATGGTGGAAGCTCAACAATAAAGTCCATTGATATCATGGTCCAAGGTCTCTCAGGGACTGGCAATGGTCTCAAAAGGCCCCATGCTCTTGTTCGGTTAGTCTTGTTTCTGGCACACGTGTTACAGGACTCCACATAGTCCTTGCAATCCTTAGTAAGATACGGCCACCAAAAGGTGCGTTGGACGAGATCGATTGTTTTCCGAGTGCCGAAGTGGCCAGCCAGTTTGTGGTCATGACATAAACTTAACACCTGTACCTTCAACTCCTCAGGGACCACAATCTTATTCTTGAACCAGAATAGTCCGTCCTTGGTACAGGACTCAACAGGTGGAGACATCCCCATAGAGGCGCGTCTGATTCGGGAAATTAGATCCTCCTGAAGGACTAAGAAATTTCCAGAGGGAAGGATGGTATCTGGGGACACGGTTCTTTCAGAATCGAGAAACATCCGGGAGAGGGCATCAGGTTTAACATTCTTGGATCCGGGTCTGAACGTAATATGAAAAATAAATCGGGAAAAAAAAAGTGCCCATCTGGCCTGCCGGGGTCTCAATCTCTTGGCTGTCCTTAAATATTCCAAGTTCTTATGGTCTGTGTAGATCAAAATGGGGTGTGCTGCGCCTTCCAGAAGGTAACGCCATTCCTCCAGAGCCGTTTTGATGGCTAAAAGCTCCCGATCTCCCACGTCGTAGTTTTTCTCGGAGGGAGAAAGTTTGCGTGAGAAGAATCCCACAGGGTACAGAAGTGCTTTGGCACCCTGTCTCTGTGAAAGTACAGCTCCGACTGCAACCTCAGACGCATCTACCTCTAGGACGAAAGGCAAGGCAGGGTTGGGGTGCTTGAGGATAGTGGCTGAGGTGAACAGCGCCTTAAGTTTTTCAAAGGCCTCCTGAGCCGCAAGGGTCCAATGGAAACGACATCCTTGTTTAGTAAGCTCTGTGAGGGGAGTTATAATTGAAGAAAATCCTTTAATAAATTTTCTATAGAAATTGGCAAAGCCAATAAAGCGTTGTACTCCTTTTTTGTCAGTCGGTGCAGGCCAATCCAGAATAGCGGATACTTTCTGTGGATCCATTTTGATGCCATCGGGGGAGATAATCAAGCCCAGGAACTGGATAGATTGGAGCTCGAATTCACATTTTTCCAGTTTAGCGTACAGTCCGTGTTGTCTGAGCCGGGAGAGTACATTTTGTACATGCTTACGATGTTCCATCAGGGAGGCCGAGAAAACCAAGATGTCGTCTAAGTAAACGATGACATATAAATCCAGTAAGTCATGGAAGACATCGTTGATGAAATGCTGGAACGTTGCCAGTGCATTGCACAGACCAAAAGGCATGACAAGATATTCGTAATGTCCAAATCGAGTACGAAAGGCCGTCTTCCACTTGTCTCCTTCTCTTATGCGGATCAAGTTATAGGCTCCACGGAGGTCTAACTTGGTAAAGACGGTAGCCGATCCCAATCTCTGAAATAGCTCGGGAACCAGGGGTAGCGGGTATCTGTTTTTAATAGTAATTTTATTGAGCTCCCGATAGTCAATACAAGGACGTAAGGAGTGATCCTTTTTTTCCACGAAGAAGATACCTGCCCCAGCTGGAGACGTGGAAGGACGGATGAACCCTTTCTTTAGGTTCTCATCTATATAAGTTTTCAGGGTGCCCAACTCCTGCTCAGTTAGAGGGAAGATCCTTCCAAAGGGGACTTCGGTGCCTGGTAAGAGTTCTATTGGGCAATCATAGGGTCTATGTACTGGAAGGGTTTCTGCTCCTTTTTTGCTAAACACATCCAGGAAATCCCGGTAAGGTTCGGGAAGATCTTGGCAGGGCTTGGCTTCAGAGTCTATGCGCAGGCATTGGGAGGAAGTTAATGGGGTCCCCCGTAAGCAGTGTTGTCTGCAATATTCCGAGGAAAACTGAATCTTGCCTGTGGACCAGTTGATACTGGGATTGTGGGCCTGTAGCCAAGGTATTCCTAGGATGACTGGGAAGAGAGGAGAGGAAATGACGTCTAGGCTTAAAAGTTCCTGGTGTTCCGGGCCAATGGTGGCCAACAGAGGAACCGTTTCTTGAGTGACGGGTCCGGAGCGGAGGGTGGAGCCATCCGCAAGAAAAACTGCCAGTCCTTGAGCTTTAGTCTGAGTGGGAATATGATGGGTTTCGACGAAGGTCCGGTCAATGAAACCACTACAAGCTCCGGAGTCAATGATGACCGGTACTGGGATGCTCCTTCCAGGTAACTGTAATACAATGGAGAAAGTTAAATGGTTACCAGCACTAGGTAGGACAGGTGCACACAATGAAGAAGACGGCGGACACTTACGTCTTTTGTTTGGGCATGCTCTTGCAAAATGACCAGACTCCCCGCAGTACAGGCACAGATTGAGTGTGCGCCTACGTGTCTTCTCCTCAGGAGTCAGAGAGGGACGGAGCAATCCCAACTGCATGGGCTCCGGGGCCTCCGGGCCAGGGGTAGAAGAGACCAGTGGAGCTTGGTTTGAGGCACTAGGGGCCCTGGGCAACATCCAGGTAAGGCGTGGGTGACTGACAGACTTCTCAGAGCGTCTCTCCCTGAGACGGCGGTCGATCTGGATGGACAGATTAATTAACTCTTCCAGTGTCTGAGGTATTCCCACTCGTGCCAATTCGTCCTTTAGAGGATCTGACAACCCCAGCCGATATTGGTGACGCAAGGCTGCGTCATTCCAATCCGTATCCGAGCTCCAACGCCTAAACTCCACGGCGTAGTCTTCAGCAGCTCTGCGACCTTGTTGAAGGGCATGTAAAGCGGCCTCTGCCGTGGCTGTTAGCTGGGGGTCCTCATACAACTGAGCCATAGCTAGGAAGAAGGCATCTAGGGAATCAAGAGATTGAGCCTTTTGCTCCAATAAGCGGTGGGCCCAGGTTTGAGGTTCTCCGGTCAACAGGGATATGACGAACCCCACTTTAGTAACTTCTAGGGAGAATGTTCGGGGCTGCAAAGCGAAGTAGAGCTCGCATGCGTTGCGAAATGCTCGGAACTTACTGCGTTCTCCGGAGAATTTTTCGGGTGTAGGCACCCTGGGCTCTGGAGGGAGCATCACTACAGCGGGTGCTGAAGCAGGGTTGGCAGGAACTGCCCCAGGAGGAGAGGCTGAGAGGGCCTGAACCTGTCCTTCCAATCTGGTGTAGCCTTCCTGCAGGCTTTTAACGGCTTGAGTAAGGCCCGCTAGATGCCTGCATAGTTCATCCATGGGGGAGGCCCCCTGCCCGGACTCAGTCATGGCTGCCTGATACTGTCAGGTTCCACACTTACCAGACAGATGAGTCCACGTGGGCAGAGGGTAGGCTCCCTTACGTGTCCGATTCGGGGCCCCTGGTAGAGCAGACAGGAGGCCCGCGAGTGCGGAGTGGTATGGGAGCCTGAAGTAAAGTCCTGGAGCACAGTGGTCTGGCCAGCAACCGGTAGAGCTTGAGACTTGATGGAGCAGATGCTGAGCAGGAGTAAATCAGACTTGGTCATACACAGGCAGAGGTCGGCAACGTGCTGGCGGCAACGGTACAAGGGAGAAGGCAGAAGCGAAGTCAGACGAGCCGGGGTCGGGTTCAGGCAGCAGTCAAGGAAGGTCCAAAGGTAGCCGGGTCACAACGGGAAAACACTACGGAGATACAGGAACACAGGATGATCACGGGACAAGACACAGAGCTGTTTGATCAGGCAGCACCAGTTCAGTGCAGAGGCAGGCTTCAAATAGGCTGATTGGCGCCAAAACGCCGCGCACGTGCGCGCGCCGATTCGCCAAGGCGCGCCGCGCACCCGCGCGCGCCCGAGCGCGCCCCCGACACCAGCACGCACGCCCACACTACCGGGCACGACAAAGGAAGCGACCACAGGCGGACGCGCGCGAACGCGCGAACGCGCGCTAGCGCGAACGCGCGTACGCACAAACGCCCGGACGCCACCCCGCACGCCACGGCCGGTCAGCCCAGGCGCGCCGATGCCCACAGGGACACGCGCCCCAGCACGCACAGGAACACGAACGCCAATGCGCCCCGGCGCGCACCGGCGCCCAACCAGGTAACCTCTCTGACACCCTACTTAACACACCATGTCCACAGGTACACTCAATACTTCCTTCATTCAATCCTGCAACTATTGATGAGGTTGCTAATCTTTATTCTAACGCCCAACTAACCACCTGCTCTCTGGACCCTGCTCCCTCTCAAACGCTAGGGTCACACTCTGGCTCTATTCTACACTCTCTAACCCACATCTTTAATCTCTCCTTCTCTTTTGGCATCTTCCCCAACGCTCTAAAACATGCGCTAGTCACCTCCATCCTTAAAAAACCCTAACTGGACCCCACTAATCTTAACAACCTACACCACATCTCCTTACTCCATTCTTCCTCCAAACTCCTTGAACGTCTGGTCTACAATCGACTGAGTGACCATCTGACTGAGAACAAACTTCTTGATCCCCTTCAGTCTAGATTTCACCCTCAACACTCCACAGAAACTGCTCTCCTTACGGAGAAAGCTAAAACCAATAAAAACTATACTGTACTCCTACTCCTGGACCTCTCTGCTGCCTTTGATACAGTGGACCAGCCCCTCCTCAAAAAACTCCACACCTTTGGTCACCATGACTGAACTTTTCGTTGGTTCTTATCCTACCTATCCCACCGCCCCGTCAAGGTCTTTTATAATTATACTCCCTCTTCTCTTCCTTTCTCTGTCGGGTTTTCCCAAGGTTCTATTCTTGGACCTCTCCTATTCTCAGTCTACACCTCCTCCCTGCGTCAGTTGATAGCCTCCCATGGCTTTCAGTACCATTTCTACACTGATGACACCCAAATCTATCTCTCTACCCCTCAGCTCACAGCATCAGTCTCCTCACGCATCACGAATTTACTAACAGACATATCAGCCCGGATGCCACACCACTTCCTCAAACTCAACCTAGCCAAAACTGAGTTCATAATATTTCCTCCCCCATGTGTCTCTTCCCCTGATTTCTCTGTCAAAATCGACGGCACAACTACAAACCCGTCCCCGCACATCAAGGTCCTAGGTCCCATATCCATTCACTGTCCACAGCTTGCCGCCTCAACCTCCACAACATTTCCAAGAAATGCCCCTTTCTAAACATGACACCACAAAGCTAATTCACTCCCTGGTCACCTGCAACTCTCTTCTCATTGGCTTACCCTTACATAGTCCATCCCTCCTTCAGTCCATCATGAATGCTGCTGCCAGACTCATCTACCTTACAAACTGCTCATTGCCTGCTACCCCTCTCTGCCCATCCCTCCACTGGCTGCCATTCAGTGTCCTCCGCCCCTCTCTGCCAATCCCTCCATTGGCTTCCACTCACCCAACGTGTTAAATTCAAAATACTAACAATAACTTACAAAGCCATCCACAACTCAGCTCCCACCTATATCGCTAACCTGGTCTCAAAATACTGTTCCTCCTTATGCCCTGTACACATGACCGGTTTTGCCGTCGGAATAAACTCTGAAGGTTTTTCTGACAGAGTTCCAACGGAATTCTGCTCAAGCTGTCTTGCATACACATGGTCACACCAAATTCCGACCGTCCAGAACGCAGTGACGTACAACACGTATGACGGGACTAGAAAATGGAAGTTCAATAGCTAGTAGCCAATGGCTTCCGTCTCCTACTTGCTTCAGAGCATGCGTCGTTTTTGGTGCGTCGGGACAGCATACAGACGAGCGTTTTTTCCGATAGTAATTTGTTCCGTCGGAAAAATATAGAACATGTTCTCTATCTAAGTCCGTCTGAATTTTCGACAGAAAAAGTCCGATGGGGCATACACACGGTCGGAATATACGGTTGCATAAGACCTCCTGCTCTCTAGCTTTATTTTCTCCATCAGCCCATCCCTGACAGTTATTACTTTTTGTATCACTTCACCCTCCCCCCTAGATTGTAAGCTCTAACAAGCAGGGGCCTCGATTCCTTCTGTATTGAATTGTATTGTATTTGTACTGTCTGCCCTCATGTTGTAAAGTGCTGCGGAAATTGTTTGTGCTACATAAATCCTGTATAGTAATAATAAATAATAAATGTGTTCCCATGGGGTGCAGTAGTCCTTAAAATGTACAGCAACCCTCCGATTACCCCCTCACATCCACATCCTATAATTGTGTGACCAATACCATCGAAAAAAAGATTACTTTCATTCCCCAAAGTTATCCGTCTACAAGGAGACCTGTGTAGATCAAATGACAGGACCAATGAGGATGGAGGAGGACCGGAGTCACATGACTGAGAAGATACTAAACCTCACCCTGGAGATCATCTACCTGCTGACCGGAGAGGTGAGGAGGATTCTGGGAGGTCACATGAGATCACTCTTATCTCTATTAATAAAACACAGACCTGACCAGAGAGGTGAGGAGGATTCTGGGAGGTCACATGACATCACTCTTATCTCCATTAATAAAACACAGACCTGACTGGAGAGGTGAGGAGGATTCTGGGAGGTCACATGACATCACTCTTATCTCTATTAATAAAACACAGACCTGACCAGAGAGGTGAGGAGGATTCTGGGAGGTCACATGACATCACTCTTATCTCCATTAATAAAACACAGACCTGACCGGAGAGGTGAGGAGGATTCTGGGAGGTCACATGACATCACTCTTATCTCTATTAATAAAACACAGACCTGACTAGAGAGGTGCGGAGGATTCTGGGATTCTAACATGATATTCTTATTGGTTCCTCAATCTAGAGATTTCCTCTTGTGAAGTCAGGTGATCATATAACCATCACAATGACTCCATGTGACTCCCTAAAACCTGAGAGACCCAACATGGAGAAGATTGTAGAAATCACCAAGAAGATGATGGAGCTGCTGACAGGAGAGGTGAGCGGTGCCGGGAATTCTGGGACATTATCCAGTAACAGACAAGGGATGTGTCTGGATGGTGACTGTATCATTGTGTGTGTCAGGTTCCTATAAGGTGTCAGGATGTCACTGTCTATTTCTCCATGGAGGAGTGGGAGTATTTAGAAGGACACAAGGATCTCTACAAGGACGTCATGATGGACAATCAGCCGCCCCTCACATCACCAGAATTTGAGTTTTGTGAAGCATGTAAGAAAAGCATTTCCCCGGAATGAGACGATATTGAACCTCACCCTGGAGATCCTCAGCCTGCTGACTGGAGAGGTGAGATTAATGAAGGGGTTAAATCTGACTCCACTGTACACTGGGATGTATTCAGAGTCACTTTAAGTCTTCTGATGTTCTGCTAATCAATAACAACATCCACACAAGTACTATGAATACATGAAGTGTACGTACTCTATGGTATTTGGTTATAGCACAAGATGGCGTCATTGGTTATAGGAGATAACAATTCCAGGTTTAGTCCAATCAGTGAGACCCATGATTACCACTATGCCCCACCCACTGACCACTAATTCCATGGGTAACATTTCCTGGTGGGTCAGTGAGCCTTACTAATAAAACATTAGTGACTCTATTATATGACTTCTAGAAGGAGCTGTAAATCTGACCACATTGTAATCATATCATTGGATGGAGATGTCCTTTGCTGAATTGGGAACATTGTGGCCAATCCCTGGAGAATAAATATAGAGCTGACCATAGAGATGAGGGATTATGGGAGAGTAGAGCCGTCTTAAAGAGGAGCTCCAGGCTTCTTCAGATCAAAATAAGTCAACAGCTACAAATACTGTACACATCCTGTAGCTGCTGACCTTTAATATTAGGACACTTATGTCTCCACCAATCCACATATTGTACCCTCCTGCCCCTCTACTGTGCCCTCCTTCCCATCTGTGCTATGCACTCCTGCCCCCTATGGTGTGCCCTCCTTCCCCTCTGTACTATGCACTCCTGCCCCCTATACTGTGTCCTCATGTACACCAGGTACTGTGTCCTCCCGCACCACCCTGTACTGTGCCCTCCTATCCTCCCTGTACTGTGTCCTCCCGCACCCCCTGAACTGTAACTTCCTGCCCCCCTGTACTGCGCCCTTCCACTCCATTGTGCCTTGTATTGATTAGTCTTTGATTTAGGGCATGTATTCCCATAGTTTAAAATGTGTTATATTGAAAGTACTAATAACTATTTGTTTACTTCTATCAACTATTTATTCTTTAATTTTAGTAGATTTGGGCAGGTTGGTAGGGGCCCCAGTACATTTTTTTAACCAGAGGCCCATGATGATAAAAAGCTGTCCCTGTGGGAGAGTGATATTTATCTTTGTATAACACAGAACTGTACAGTAATAATGAAGAAATCTACAAGAAAGAGATCTCAGAATATGACCACAAAATCCTTTAGAATCCAGAATCCCATCACCATCCCCCCACCTCCATCCCTGATCCCTACAAGACACAACACACAGAAGATTCTAGAAGTCACCAAGAAGATGATGGAGCTGCTGACAGGAGAGGTGAGCGGTGCTGGGAATTCTGGGACATTATCCAGTAACAGACAAGGGATGTGTCTGGATGGTGACTGTATCATTGTGTGTGTCAGGTTCCTATAAGGTGTCAGGATGTCACTGTCTATTTCTCCATGGAGGAGTGGGAGTATTTAGAAGGACACAAGGATCTCTACAAGGACGTCATGATGGACAATCAGCCGCCCCTCACATCACCGGGTAAGAGGAGACTTTATTGTAAAGGAGAGAGCAGTACGGAGGGTCCACCTAGATCCCCCATCATCTGAAAAACACATAGAAACAATGTATTCAGTCTCAGGAGATGGGAGGCAGCGGTATGGGACCTCTGCAACTTGTCTCATGTGAACATTTAGGCATTTACTGATTACCAATATTGTGAGTTCTGATCCTTATGCCGCGTACACACGGTCGGACTTTTCGTCTACAAAAGTCCAACGGACGCTGACGGACTAAAGCTGGCTGGTAATCCGATCGTGTGTGGGCTTCTCCGGACTTTCAACTGACTTTTTTAGCCTCAAATCCGACGGACTTTAGATTTGAAACATGCTTCAAATCTTTACGTCGTAAGTACGACGGACCCCGAAATCCGCTCGTCTGTGTGCTAGTCCGACGGACAAAAACCCATGCTAGGGCAGCTATTGGCTACTGGCTATGAACTTCCTTATTTTAGTCCGGTGTACGTCATCACGTACGAATCCGTCGGACTTTTGTGTGGTCGTGTGTAGGCAAGTCCGTTCGTAAGAAAGTCTGCCGCAAGTCCGCCGAAGGTACGTCGGAAGTATGTCGGACAGGCTGTCGGACTTTTGTAGACGAAAAGTCCGACCGTGTGTACGCGGCATTACAGTGTATAATTTATATTGTATATCACATACTCCTGATCCTGCACTATATACTCTATGCTGTACATTACATACTACTGACCCCCGCACTATATACTCTATGTTGTACATTACATACTCTTGACCCCTGCACTATATACTCTATGTTGTACATTACATAATTCTGATACTATAAAATCCTAACCGTTGTATCCTATATAATAAGTTGTACATTACATAGTCCTGACTTCTTTTACACCCATTTTCTACCAGCTGGACATTTTATATCTGATGATTTGATTGGAGCACAGACTTTTACATGTTTATAATAATGTGATAACATCCTCAGAATTTGGAACCTTAAACCGAAAGTTATAATGAGGGAGGAGTCAATAGCCCAATGATGGTGGTCTTCAGGAACAGTCCAGTCTTCAGCTTGGTTGTTCTGCCCCATCCTCACTCTTTGACCTCTGGTTGGGCTCAGCCCTGCTGTTATTCATGACTAAATCATGGACTAAATAAGGAAGTGCAGGACTTCTTGTGTTGGGAATATGGCAATGAGTGATAGAGGGGGTGGGGACACTCGTCCTATAATCCCCTCATCACTGTCACTCCTATAAAAGACAGTTCTCGTTGTTTCCTCACTCTCTGACTAAGGTCCATGAATAAAGAAATGAACTGGTAGGAGATTCAGAGCTGTAGAACTGAAACAACTAATCATCAAAATTGATTATAATCGATTATGAAAATAGTTGTCAACAATTTTCATAATCGATTAGTTGGTCTGCATACATAATGCATTATTTCTTTACATATCAGAAAATACAGCTCAATACACCATCCATACATGTCAGTAAATGCCTGAAAACTTGGATGTGTGAGGAGCAATGCCTCATGGGACATGTAGTCCTGGGCAAGAGAAGCAAGCAAGTGATTCTAAAGGCAGAAGTTTTTGTAGCTTCCCATAGGGGAACTCTATACTATACATTGTGGCTTCCTATAGGGGAACTCTATACTATACTTTGCGGCTTCCTTTAGGAGCACTCTGAATGCAGGGGTAGCCAGACGTGGGGGGAGGGGGGGTCCACAAGAGGAGAATCAGGGCTGCTCTGTGCAAAACCATTACACAGAGCAGGTAAGTATGACAAGTTTATTTAAAAAAGAAATCCAACATTTACAATGACTTTAAGGGCTCTGTGCAGGGAAGATCAGCATCTGAACCCAGAGAAGTTGGAGGCGGATAGACTGGAGGTAATAGAAGGCATTACTATTACATAAAGTAAAAGTTTACTAGTATTGTGCATTATATATAAAATTATTATATCCATAAAAAAGTCTTAGCTTTCAGTACTACTTTAATATAAAAAAATGTCCCCCTCTAACCGCCATATAGCTTCATGTGTGACTCCCAGGTAGAATTCCCATATATCCTACTTCTGGGTATATTTATTATTCTATATCTGATATATTATTTTCACAATTTCACAGTATAAATATAGTTATATATTAATATATAGTAGCATATATTTATAGTAGTGATTATCTGCTGTTTTTGTAATATAAAGAACTATTTTTTTTTTTAACCCCATCATAATATATGTTTTAAAAAAATCACGCTGCTGCTACTAAATGTCCTATGCTGGCCATACACTGATCCATTTTTGGACAAGAATATTCGCACAAATATTTGTATGAAAATTATTTGTACATTCGATGAATGGACAAGTGTTTTTCGAAAATTCAACTTGCTTTAAACATTCAATTTTAAAACAAATGTAACTTCTGAGCAAAAACCACATACACTATTTGAAAATTTGTTCGATCAGGAGAAGTTTTCTGTTCTGCATTTTGAATTTTCCTGTCACTGTGGTCAAAAATGAACGCCTGTTTGATCCCACTAATGGTTAGAAAATTGGATGAATGTCCTTAAAACATAACATAATTTTTGAAATAAAAATGAGTTTGTGTACGGCCAGCATAAGTGACATCAGGTGCAGGGAGCTTGTACCCACCTACCTGTCTATGACAAGGGAGTCTGTCATCCATCATATTATATTACACTCCTGTCTGATCATCTGCAAAACAACATTTTACCTCTTTTTTACATTTTAATAATGTTGATCTCTGATTCTGATATGTAGCAGATTCTCCCTCTAATAATACATCTATCTGTCTGTTATTCTCAGAGTGGATTAAATATCCAACTATATATCTGGATATTTATATTTACCGCTGTATATAGATATTCAAGAATATTAACTAAATTATACACCAACCTTTTTTTGAGGTTGTTATCCAGTTAGTTGATCAATCAAAACAATAATCGGCCAACTAATCAATTATGAAAATAATCATTAGTTGCCGCCCTACAGAGGACCCATTTACTAGTTACCTTGAGGATGGAATTGTAAGATCCTCAGAGATAAAGCTGCCTGATGTGGACGGAGTCCTGGTTTAAGGGAACCAATCTGCTCAGGTCTAGTAATAATCTTTTTATTTCTATTTTAGTAGATGGACGGGAGATGAGGAAAACCTCAGAGGATTGTCTCACCGTGTACATTACATACTCCTGACCCCTGCACTATATACTCTATGTTGTACATTACATCATTCTGATACTATATAGTCCTGTCTGTTGTATCTTATACAATATGTTGTACATTACATAGTCCTGATTTCTGCTCTCTCCCCTCTACCCACTGCTATATATACAGATAATATGTATTCTCTTTTGTTACACCCATTTCTACCAGCTGGACATTTTATATCTGATGATTTGATTGGAGCACAGCAGGAACCAATCTGCTCATGTCTAGTAATAATCTTTTTATTCCTATTTTAGTAGATGGACGGGAGATGAGGAAAACCTCAGAGGATTGTCTCACTTTGTCTCCAGATTGTAAAGTAGAAGATGAGGACATCACACAGTATAGTCCAGGAGAAAACCCGACTACCTCAAATGTCCATCCGACACCACACAGTGTAGATGGACCATCGTATTCCTCTTATCCTGAGGAACCTCAGACTGTGAGGGAAGGTGCCGTCCTTCCAACAGATAAGAGGTTTTCCTGTACTGAGTGTGGGAAGTGTTTCCGTTATAAATTTGATCTTAATGTGCATAAAAGATCTCACACAGGGGAGAAGCCATATTCCTGTCCTGAGTGCAGGAAATGTTTTTCACAGAAGTCTGATCTTTCCAGACATCGGAGATCTCACACAGGAGAGAAGCCGTATTTCTGTCCTGAGTGCGGGAAATGTTTTTCACAGAAGTCCTGTCTAGACACACATCAGAGATTACACACAGGGGAGAAGCCATATTCCTGTCCTGAGTGCGGGAAATGTTTTTCAGACAAGTCCCATCTTTACACACATCAGAGATCTCACACAGGGGAGAAGCCGTATTCCTGTCCTGAGTGCGGGAAATGTTTTTCAGTGAAGTCCAGTCTTTACACACATCAGAGATCTCACACGGGGGAGAAGCCTTATTCCTGTCCTGAGTGCGGGAAATGTTTTTCACGGAAGTCCCATCTTTCCACACATTGGAGATCTCACACGGGGGAGAAGCCACATTCCTGTCCTGAGTGCGGGAAATGTTTTTCAGTGACATCCCATCTTTACACACATCAGAGATCTCACACGGGGGAGAAGCCGTATGCCTGTCCTGAATGCGGGAAATGTTTTTCAGTGAAGTCCAGTCTTTACACACATCAGAGATCTCACACGGGGGAGAAACCGTATTCCTGTCCTGAGTGTGGGAAATGTTTTTCAGTGAAGTCCCATCTTTACACGCATCAGAGATCTCACATGGGGGAGAAGTCGTATTCCTGTCCTGAGTGTGGGAAATGTTTTTCCCGTAAGTCCAGTCTTTCCAGACATCAAAGATCTCCCACGGGGGAGAAACCACTTTCCTGTCCTGAGTGAGGGAATTGTTCCTCACTGAAGTCCTGTCTTCCTGTACATCAGGGATCCCACACAACCCTCGAGGTGGATTAGTGCCTTGAGTGTGGAAAATGTCTTCTATATGAATGTTGCTGGACATCACAGGTCTAATGTGGGGAAGAAGCACACCCTGATATACACCTCAGATATACTCCATGGCTGATCTTCATCATGTAAGAAACAGTTCCAGGGGTGTGGACATTTTTTGAAAAATCGAGTTGTCCAAGGGACTAAATCAGGGTCCCAATCTCCTTGTTCCTTATGACAATCTCCTTGTTCCTCATCTACCAGAGAGCTCAGCAGCGGTGTGGGAGTTCATTGAAAACTACAAGCCGACATCAGCAAAGGGCAGAACTCTGTGAATAAGTGGCATGGCTGCGCTCTTTAAATAAAGTGACAGCCGGTATGGGGAACTTCTCTCCACACTGCTGTCACACAGAGGACTCGGATCGCTGAGCCGCTGCAGGAACATGTAACATGTTCCCATCGGTGAACGTTTCCTTTAACCCTTTCACTGCCAGAGCCAGTTTTGTGGGGTTTTTTTTTTGCCCACATATTTAACCACTTTAATACCGGACACTTTCACCCCCCCCCCCCTTCCTTCCCAGGCCAATTTTCATCTTTCAGCGCTCTCACAATTTCAAAGACAATTGCGCGGTCATGTAACACTGTACACATATGACATGTTTATCTTTTTTTCACACAAATAGAGCTTTCTTTTGGCAGTATTTGATCACCACTGGGGGCTTTATTTTGTGCTACAAATACAAAAAATTATGAAAATTCTGGAAAAAAAAGGTTTTCTTTCTGTTATAACATTTTGTAAATAAGTACCGTAAGTTTTCTCCTTCACGAATGGACACTGTTGAGGAGGCTCTAATATGCAGCACTGATGGGTGACACTGACAAGCATCCCTGGTGGACACTGATTGGCATACCTGGTGGGCACTGATTGGCATCACAGGCAGGCACTGCTGGGCCTGTACTGATAATAAATGCTTAATATCAGTGCAGATCCCCCCTGTCAGGAGAACTGCTGATCAGCTCTCCTCTACTCATGCCTTGTCAGCATGAATAAAGGAAAGCCGATAACTGGCACTTCCTGGTTACGATGTGATTAGCTTTGATTGGACACAGCTGATCACATGGTAAAGAAAATGGTAAAAAATGTAGCGCTAAAAAAAAGGCTATAATCACATATCAATATACCAAATGATATATAAAAATGGAGCAAACATATGAAAATCAATCACAAAATAAATTTAACATGTGAATATAGATATATATGTAGTGTATAGAAGCACAAGTGGAAAGTCCCAAAGGTGGAAAAGCCTTGAGGTAAACTTATATAGAGTCCACCACAAAAATTGTTGTTGCTCAGAAGTACAATGGCCTTGGCAGGCATGTAGAGCACCAGGGATAATGTGTCCTCCACCCAAGATGAGGGGTATGTACTCTTACCGGAAGCAGTAGACTCGAGTGTCAGCTAAAATGAGTCAGTCATACAAGGATGGTTCAATCAGCGGCCTTCCAGAGACGATCCAGGGAATCCCGCGAACACCAGGCAAGGATCCAGGGAATCGTGCAGATGAACGTGAGGCTGGAACTCAGATGTTAAACAGCCTGAGTGGAAAGCCAAAAACTCACGAGGAGATATAGAAAGAAAAAATGCCTCCATATGGTGTAGGTCAAAAAGGTGGGTTTTTATTGAAAAAAAACAACATACATCCATATATATAAAACTGTGATCACAGAATAAAAAGCCAAGCCCGACACATTTCGTTTCAATGGACTTCAACAGGGGTGTACATCGGCTCCCCCACTTTGCACATATTTATAGATTACAAATAAATTAAGAAACCAATCAACAGAACGTGGTAGGTGGCAGCTACCCGGAAGGGGCGCGGCCGGCATAAATTCCACGTCCAAAATCCCAAGACTGGTGATTGGAGCAGAGCTGATCACATGACAGCATGAATTCCAAGCCTCAGTCCGGGAACAAATAAGCAAAGTGGGCCCGGTCTCAGGACACCAAGAATAGCGTCATGGGGGCTTGACCACACTTGTGGCATCAACCTGGAAATGACGTGGCCAACACAAGGCGGATACCTCACTAGGAAAGCCCGTGAACAGAGTGACGCCGATCACGTGATGGCTAATCTATGCCACACTTGGGTCAGGGTTGTAATTTCATCATCACTCGGTCACGTGACCCTGAATACAATGCCAAGGGAACGTGAATCAGCGCGAGGCGTCAACCCGGAAGTTAAACCACAACGGGGCAGATATCTCGTTATACAACTAAAAGGTTGCATAACGCCGGTCACATAACCCACAGCGACGTAACCAAACCTCATTGAGGCAAGGAGCAAACCCACATCACAAATGTAGTGACCAAATGTGCCCCGAGCCTCGAAGATGGGAATAACAGACCTCATTTAAGGAACAAAACTAAAACAACTAAAACGACTCCCAGATCATAATATGGAACATATGATGTCAAAAATAAGGTTATAAAATAACACATAATACAAATGAGTGAATTTGACCAATATGGTAAAAAGTAATAAAATTAAAATATAGCATAACGATTAAGCTTGTTTAATGAAAGAATTTATGTTCAAATCGACGTTCATACCGAACGGCGAATATGACTTGAGCTCGTGTCCAGTATGTATCCAGTATTTTTCAAGGAGAGAGACACCGCAAAGGCGGGACTCCCCCCCTCCAATGTGGAACAAACTTATCAATGATTTGAAATTGTATTCCTGCAGGGTCATTA
This sequence comes from Aquarana catesbeiana, assembly GCF_042186555.1. NCBI lineage: Eukaryota > Metazoa > Chordata > Amphibia > Anura > Ranidae > Aquarana > Aquarana catesbeiana. Next base: position 3,369,128 of record NW_027362661.1, on the reverse strand, counting down.
CTTCCTGTCTGTATTCCATAGAGACTTCCTGTCTGGGTAGAGGTGAGATCACCATCTTGTGGAGCTCAGAGGAACTGCAGCCCTGAGAAACGTCTGGTAGTGTGTATGTACTGTATATCCTTCCCCTTTCTCTCCTCCCTGAGTGTGTATGAAGAGGCGGAGCTCTGAGTGTATATGAAGAGGCGGAGCTCTGAGTGTGTATGAAGAGGCGGAGCTCTGAGTGTGTATGAAGAGGCGGAGCCTTGAGTGTGTATGAAGAGGCAGAGCTCTGAGTGTGTATGAAGAGGCGGAGCCCTGAGTGTGTATGAAGAGGCGGAGCTCTGAGTGTGTATGAAGAGGCGGAGCCCTGAGTGTGTATGAAGAGGCGGAGCTCTGAGTGTGTATGAAGAGGCAGAGCTCTGAGTGTGTATGAAGAGGCGGAGCCCTGAGTGTGTATGAAGAGGCGGAGCCCTGAGTGTGTATGAGGAGGCGGAGCTCTCAGTGTGTATGAAGAGGCGGAGCCTTGAGTGTGTATGAAGAGGCGGAGCTCTGAGTGTGTATGAAGAGGCGGAGCCCTGAGTGTGTATGAAGAGGTGGAGCCCTGAGTGTGTATGAAGAGGCGGAGCTCTGAGTGTGTATAAAGAGGCGGAGCTCTGAGTGTGTAAGAAGGGGCGGAGCTCTGAGTGTGTATGAAGAGGCGAAGCCCTGAGTGTGTATGAAGAGGCGGAGCTCTGAGTGTGTATGAAGAGGAGGAACTCTGAGTGTGTATGAAGAGGCGGATCTCTGAGTGTGTATGAAGAGGCGGATCTCTGAGTGTGTATGAAGAGGCGGAGCTCTGAGTGTGTATGAAGAGGCGGAGCTCTGAGTGTTTATGAAGAGGCGGAGCTCCTGCTAGAACAGCGGTCGGAGGAGGAGTCTAGGAGGGAGATGACAGAAAGCTCAGCAGACTCTCAGGAGTGAGCGAGGAGGATCCAGTTCCTTTGCCATCGGAGGTGAGGAGAGTGTGAAGGATGTTGGTGACTCTGGTAGATGAAAAGCTGGGAGTCATATTGCTCTGGTGAGTGGGGAACCACTACTAAGGGGGCGCCCTCACCATCACATGTGTAAGAGGTGGAAGGAGGCGTGGCTACACTACAGCTGGCACAGTTTGAAGCACCGAGAACTTTACACCTTATCAACTCTTCACTGATTGGTGGATTTTTTTTTTTTTGTAAAATAAGTTAATTGAAGTAGATGCAAAGTGAAAGCAGTGGACATGCAGAGGACACTGTATTAAGCACAACATATTCTATGTTTACATGAATTTGCATGTTTTTAGTTTATTTACTATAACAGCAAATATTAGAAGAATAAAGAAGTAGGTGCAAAGTGGAAGCAGTGGATCTGCAGGGAACAGCATCTTGAGCACAAAGTACTTTATGTTGTATATAAATTTGCACATGGATCAGTCTATTTAATTTATTGATAAACACCATAAGATCAATGAAGTAGGTGTAAAGTGGAAGCAGTAGAAAATATTATTTTGAGCACCTAGCACTTTATATATGAACGTATCCACATATTTTTATTTATTTTTCAAATGTGATTTATTAAAGGTTTTGTGATTGTGATTTTTTCCTCATACATTCTCTAAAAGACCAGTTCAGTAGTAAGTACCCTGAAGTCCGTATTTGGAACAAGAATATTGCTACAGCTCTTGAAAACAATTAAAGAGACCAGTGGTCTCCAAACTGTGGCCCAGGGGGCCGAATGCAGCCCTTTGCTTTTATCTGGCCCTTGGGGCAGTATTTTATTCACTGACACCATTGAAGGGGCACAGTTCCTCCCAATGACACCAACAATGGGGCCCAATAATACCAATGATGGGGGGACCATTTCTCCCAATGACACCAAAGATTGGGCACTATTCCTCCCAATTACACCAACGATGGGGCACAGTTCCCCCCCAATGACCTCAACAATAGGGCACCATTGCTCTCACTGACACCAAAAATGATGCATTGTTTACTCCAACTGATGCTGGGACAATTTCTACTCATGGTTGCCACCCCTAAAGTCTGAAGGACAGTAAACTGGCCCTTTGTTTAGAAAGTTTGAAGACCTCTGAAATAGACATAAATACTTCTTACCACTAGCAGCCTGTTATATAATAAGGTATAACCAATACATGTCCAAAGAGACAGCATACAACACTAAACACTTGAAGGTTTAAAACCAACCTACTGCAGATACCAGATTATGAGCATATTGAATTGCATTACGAGAGGTCCATTTGTGTCCACACATTATTGTTCTAAAGGTAACCTATTCTAGAGCTTCCCCAACAAGATATTTATCACTGTAGGATTTGTAAAGAAACGAGGACCAATGGAGCCAAGCCAGGTACCTGTAACCACGGGTCCTATCATTTATTGAACTTGAGTGGAGCACCATGGTGTTTCATGATATGTCTCTACTTAAGCAATGTGAAGTTATCTTGGGTACTCCAGTTCTCAGACGTGGGTGGTAGAGGCTCTATCCACTTTAACAGAATACATTTACTTGCTAAAAACAATAAGCGAGATATAGCGGTCCGGACATGGGGTGTAAGTAGCTCTTCATCCAAAAACCCTAATATACAGGTCAAAGGGTCATTTGGTAGACCCCTGAAATGCTTGGTTTATAACCGATATTACTCTATTCCAATAGCGCACCAGTTTAGGGCACCACCAACACATGTGTATATGGTCCGCAGTGGTACCGCCATACCTTGGACATTCTGGACTCTCTCTACATTGTCATCTATACAATTTAAGGGGAGTTCTATGTACTCTGTGAAGAACAAAATGTTGTGACAACCATTGGGTAGGGGAAATAGACATTAAAGGTACTTGCTCTAAAATCGATTGCCACCACTCTCCATCCATGTTAGAGATATCTGTAGACCACCCTGTCCTTCCATAAAGCTGCAGAGTGATCTGAGAGCAAAGCAGAAGAGACCCATATAAAGATGATATAAGAAGAGACCCATATAAAGATGATATAAGAAGAGATCCATATAAAGATGATATAAGAAGAGACCCATATAAAGATGATATAAGAAGAGATCCATATAAAGATGATAGAAGAAGAGATCCATATAAAGATGATAGAAGAAGAGATCCATATAAAGATGATATAAGAAGAGACCCATATAAAGATGATATAAGAAGAGATCCATATAAAGATGATAGAAGAAGAGACCTGTATAAAGATGATATAAGAAGAGACCCGTATAAAGATGATAGAAGAAGAGATCCATATAAAGATGATATAAGAAGAGACCCATATAAAGATGATAGAAGAAGAGACCCATATAAAGATGATATAAGAAGAGATCCATATAAAGATGATATAAGAAGAGACCCATATAAAGATGATAGAAGAAGAGACCCATATAAAGATGATATAAGAAGAGACCCATATAAAGATGATATAAGAAGAGATCCATATAAAGATGATAGAAGAAGAGATCCATATAAAGATGATATAAGAAGAGATCCATATAAAGATGATAGAAGAAGAGACCCATATAAAGATGATATAAGACGTTTCTTCTCCTTGCTAGTAGCTACTTGATCTATGAGTGGAGGGTCTATCTGTATGAGAGATGTGGACCTGGTTTGAATAGAATGTGGACGGTGAAGATGAAGGTAATGATAAATGTTAGTGGTGAGTAAACCAAACTCGAGTTGTAAGTCTTTAAAGGATTTTAGATGACCATTGGTATATAATTGATACAGGAAGGAAATGTATACCCCTAGAATACCAGGCAGAAAAGCCCTGTAGTTTCCCAATCTCCTCTAGTCGCCCCCTTTCCCAGATAGGATGAAATCTGGAAATGCCATCATAGCCCATAATAGGTCACATCTCGTCCCAGACCTTAGCTATGAGGATCAAGGTAGGAGATGTGGAACAATCCCAAAACCCACCCGCCTCCAATTGGGCCAGCAGAGGATATTTATTAGACCCAGACAGCAGTAAAGCTTTAATGGGGTCCCCACCATCAATAGTCCCCCACCTAGAAAAATGTTGCAGCTGAGAATCCAGGAAGTATAACCTAGCAGAGGAGACAGACAAACCTCCACCATCTTTGGGCAGTTGTAAAATAGGTAAGCGGATCCTAGGCTGCTTCTCTTTCTATATCAGAGTCTCTATCCTCTTAACCAATTGCCGACTGTTCCATGTACATGTACTGCGGGGAGGCGACTCTATTGTGCAAAATCACGTACAGGTACATCATTTCGTGCAATAGGTCTGGGGCGCACTGTGGTTGGACACAGCAGGAGCCAATCAGCGTGTCCGGTAGGCCCGGCGATCATTCCAAGAGAGGCAGAATGGCAGTCTACCTATGTAAACAAGGCAGATCGCCGTTCTGTCAGAGGAGAAGATGGAGATCTTGTGTTTCTGCCAAGCATGAAAAGGATCTCTGTCTTCCAAAAGTTGAAGCACCTCCCCCACACAGTTAGAAAGCACTCCCTAGGAACACATTTAACCCTTTGATTGCCGCTGATGTTAACCCTTTCCCTTCCAGTGTCATTAGTACAGTGACAGTGCATTTTGTTTAGCACTGATTACTGTATTGGTGTCACTGGTCCCCAAAAAGTGTTACTTAGAGTCAGATTTGTCTGCCGCAATGTTGCAGTCCCACCAAAAAAATGCTGATTGCCGCCATTACCAGTAAACTAAATAAAAAAGTCCATAAATCTATGCCACGGTTTATAACTTTTGCGCAAACCAATCAATATATGCTTATTGGGAATTTTTTTTTTACCAAAAATATGTAGCAGAATACATATTGGCCTAAATTGATGAAGAAATGTGATTGTTTAAGTTTTTTTATTTTATTTTTTCTAGCAGAAAGTAAAAAATTGTTTTTTTTTGTTTGTAGCGCAAAAAATAAAAACCGCAGAGGTGATCAAATACCACCAAAAGAAAGCTCTATCTGTGGGGAAAAAAAGACTTACGTTTTATTTGGGTACAGCGTCTCACAACTGGTGGTGAAGTGGTTAAACAAAAAAAAATAAAGTTACACCCAAACACATAAAGTCCCCCCCAAAATATGTTTTTTTTTTTTTAGGCCCCCCACCCCCACATACTGTTTACACACGTATGAATGTAAACACAAGTGTCAGGGGCGCCCACACTTCATTTATCATTTATTGCGATATAAATGTTACATATCACGGCGCACACCGGAATGTTAGTTCTAGCACCAGACCTCCTCCATAACACTAAACTGATGACCTATAGGGGGATTTTGAAGCATCAGCTATAGAAAATAATGGGGCACTGAAGTTTGTCACCATTTAACGGGCAAATGCAAATTTTTAGGTGTGACATGTTGAGTATCTATTTACTCGGTGCAACCTCGGCTTTTACATTTTACCTAAAAGTTCCTTTGTGGTAATATCGTGTGACATAAAATATTGGAACTACCACTATTTCATTCTCTAGGGTGTCTGCTTTCAGAAAATATATCATGTTTTGGGATTTTTATGTAATCTTCAGAGCTACAGTGATTGTTTAAAGATGTTTGCAGAAAATGCAAAAACGGCTCTGACAGCAAAAGGGTTAAGGTTGATTTCTAGATCGTAAGCTCTAACGAGCAGGGCCCTCTGATGCCTCCTGTATTGAATTGTATTGCAATTGTGCTGTCTTCCCCGATGTTGTAAAACGCTGTGCAAACTGTCGGCGCTATATAAATCCTGTATAATAATTATTTAAAAAAATAAAATCTGTGGAGGCCACATGACTCCTGTGCAGAGTGGAGCTCCAGTCTGCAGCCAGATACCATCAGGAAATGCAAATATGACGGGAAACATTGTAAATGTGGAGCTCCACTCTTGGAAGACAGGAAGTGATGTCAGTTACACACAGGAAGTTCCGGGTGAGAGGTGAGTCGGGAGGAAGTAGAGAGAAGGCATTGCTGGAAGGGGCAGTAGAGGAGGTAATAAGATCTTATTTTCTATTTACACCCAGTAACCCCCCCGTCATGTCCGTCCTCTTCCTCCATAGTCACTGTGATGTCTTTTATCTCCAGCAGATGATGATACACACATATATAGTGTGGGAACCTAGATTAACCCCTTCAGGGGGATCAGTTGATGATTAATATATCTTGCTTCCAAATCTGGCCATACATGGTTCAGTTTTATCGTTCATCCAGCGGGATGAGAGGAAAAAACTGAAGTGATTCCCCCATCCACACATAGGAGGGGGATGGGGGAATCCTCCCCGCTGCACTATTGTATTCTGACAATGGGGGGGCGCTCCTCCGCTCTCAGAATACACAGATCAGTGATGAAGCTATTGGCTGCAGCCGCTGATGGAGTGACTTTTATCCGGCAGTGACCACACATGGATGGAAATGTGACCGATCCCTGCTGAACCAGCTGAATTTCCATGTCTCTATGGTCACATCCCAGGTCACCATGGTGACTAGAAATGGTGTCCTGGCCCCTGGGCTCTTGTCATTCTCACTGTTGGTTTGAATAATGTTTCTGCCTGAAACCCGGACACATTATTCAGACAGGAATGTGGCTCGGAGCGGGGCCAGGCGGGAGGGGAGGAGGAGATGATGGCTCCCGACCTGTGAAGTGAGGGGTGGACTGGACAGGACAGGACATGAGAGGACTCATCTCACTGAGCTCCCGCTGCCGATCTTTCTCCTTTCCGCGGCCGCATTACTGTCACCATCGGCTCCTGCTTCCCCCCACAGCTGCCTGTGTCCCTGCAGAGCCCTCCGGCAGAACAGAGAGGAAGGAGCGGGACCGAATCTCCAACATGGAGCCACCTCGGCACTGCCACAAAGATCTCCACAAGGTGCTGAGAAACAGGACTACAGAGTCCTTACAGGAGTAACCAGGACAAGCCTGCAAAGCAGCCAGCTAAGAAACCAGCCAGGGAGGGACATGCTGCTTTATGTACACAAGATGTCCTCTCCATCCACTCTGCTCTCACACACTGCTGGGGGAGATGTACAGGACATGCAGGAGGACACAGGGGAGGGGATTGGATTACTGTCCTACACTCTGCACCCCATGTCCTATGTTCTGCACCCTAAACCTCATGTCCTTCTTTCTGCACCCTGAACCCCATGTTCTGAACCCTGCACCACATGTCCTGCATTCTGCACTCAGCACATGATGTCCTGCATTCCGTACCCCATGTTCTGCATTCTGAACCCCATGTCCTGCAAACGCCACTCTTCTCCTGTACCCCATGTCCTGCAGTGCCTTCCACCCTTCACCCCATGTCCTGCATTCTCCACCCAATGTTTTGCACCCCAAACCCCATGTCCTGCACCCTTCTCTGGTACCCTGTATCCTGCATTCTGCACCATGTACCCTTCCACTGCACCCCATGTCCTGCGTTCTGCTCCCTTCTCCGGCATCCCATGTCTTGTGGTGACCTACACATTTCTCTGGTATCCTGTACCCCATGTCCTACATTTTACACCCTTCACCCGATGTCCTGCATTCTGCACACTGTACCCCTGTGGTGACCTACACCCTTCTCCATTACCCTGTACCCCCTGTCCTGTGTTCTGCACCCCATTTCCTGCATTCTGCACACTGCACCCCTGCAGTGATCTACACCCTTCTCCGGTACCCTGCTCTCCATGTCCTGTCTTCTGCACCACATTACATGCATCCATCTCCTGCACCCCATGTCCTACGTTCTGCACCTCATAGATTACTCACAAATTACTTGCCCAGCCCCGGGTGCTGACAACCCACACTGCCCTAAAAAAACTGTCTCTTAACTTTTCCAGCTGACTCCTAGATTCAAAGTAAATTTATCAAGCCCCGCCTTATATGACTTCCTCCCCTCCCCCTCATCTCCTTCATTATGTAAGTCATGCTGAGATCATCTCCCATTGGTTGAGCAATATTCTCATTTGTCTCTGAGCTCCTTCTTGCTATTCCTCGTCCTGCCTGTTGTTTCCTTGGATTGATTTTCTGTGTAGTGACCCCGGCTTCATCTCTTGGATGCGCTCATCTGTTGCTTGTCCTGACCTTTATCCTGATTCCTGGATCTCCTCCTCATCTCTCCTCCATATCCTCTTACACAGCTTTTCTCCACACCTGCAGTGATCCTGGGGGGTGGAAACTTGGCACCAGCACTCAGCAAAATCCATCCCCACCATTAGGAGCTCTGGAGAAAATTGCCTGCTATTTACACTGCGTTCCTCCGCACGTCACCTGATCACATGAGAGCTTACTTTCACAGATTCCTGACAGATTTCTGTATGGTAAAGGTCACAGTTCACTCTTCAGTTTAGGAGAGGTAGGACACACCCAGGAACAATGATTTGGTTTGCACGGGAGCCTCATATAGAAGACCCCTCAAATCTCCCCATCCAAATGTCCCTCCATCCAGAGTCTATATGTCCTATGACATCACACTGACCTCACAGCTCCTCCTCCCAATGTCCCTCCATCTGGCTTTTTAGGATGTGGGCGGATCCTTGGCATCCTCACTAGCATAGTGGGACTGTTGGTCCTGTGTTGTATGTAATGAACCTATAATGTCTGCAACAAGCTTTTAACCTGAGAAGTGTTGGGGTCCTTTGTGGGTAAATTATACATCAGTATGAAGTGGGGCTTTAATAAGATGGAGACCTGAATGGAGAGGTGAGGAGAATTCTGGGAATATCATTTGATTTTACTATTTGTGTTCAGATCTAGAGTTTTCCTTCTGTGAAGTCTGGAGATCATATGGCCATCACATTGCCTCCACCTCCCTCCCTGATAGAATAGAGAAATACAAAGAAGATTCTAGAAGTCACCAGAGAGATCATGGAGGAGAGGTGAGCGGTGCTGGGAATTCTGGGACATTATCCAGTAACAGACAAGGGATGTGTCTGGATGGTGACTGTATCATTGTGTGTGTCAGGTTCCTATAAGGTGTCAGGATGTCACTGTCTATTTCTCCATGGAGGAGTGGGAGTATTTAGAAGGACACAAGGATCTCTACAAGGACGTCATGATGGACAATCAGCCGCCCCTCACATCACCGGGTAAGAGGAGACTTTATTGTAAAGGAGAGAGCAGTACGGAGGCTCCACCTAGATCCCCCATCATCTGATAAACACATAGAAACAATGTATTCAGTCAGTGTGTGTGTTTCCTACAGATGGATCCAGTAATGGGAACCCACCAGAGAGATGTCCCCATCCTCTTTATTCCCGGGATTCCACACAGGAAGATCACACCATCCCTCACCATCATCAGGTAGATGAGGAACAATCACTGTATCATTAGGATCTGTACATTATCTACATTGTTACAATTGATGTCATTTTTATTCTATATTCAGAGTGGAAACCTGAGAGATTCTAAAGTTGAAGTTAAAGAAGAGATAAAAGAGGAGGATGATGAGGATGGGGTGATGGAGGAGTCAGAGTTTCTAAAAGAACACAAACATCTGTACCAGGACACCATGGTGGAGTCATCCAGCTACAGAAACCCACCAGAGAGATGTCCCCGTCCTCTGTATTCCCGGGATTCCACACAGGAAGATCACACCATCCCTCACCATCATCAGGTAGATGATTGACAATGATTGGTAGTTCTGATTTATACACAGCATGTTTGTTACAATGAATGTTCTATTATATATTCAGAGTGGAAACCTCGGGGGTGATAATGTTGTTAAAGAAGAGTATAAAGAGAAGGATGAGGAGTATGGAGTGATGGAGGAGTTTTCAGAAGGACACAAGGATATGATGGAGCCACCTAATACCAGGAACCCACCAGAGAGATGTCCCCGTCCTCTGTATTCCCGGGATTCCACACAGGAAGGTCACACCATCCCTCACTGTTACAAGGTTGGTGGGACAGAGCTTCTAAAACACACTTATAGAGTCATCGTGTGGATTTTTATTTTATTATATTTTTTTATGTGATGTCACAATAATAAAGCTTATATTTTACAGATGGTATTTTCTGTTATTTAGAGTGGAGATCCAATCGATATAGAATTTGAGGTGAAAGCAGAAGAAGAAGAGAGGTATGTGAGGGATGATCAGCACTCTATGGAGGAGGATGGAATAACGGGGACATTTATAGAGGAGGACACTCCTACAGAGATCAGTACAGGTGGGTCATTAACACTAAATACATTCCTCCACCCATACTGCTCACTGATTGGTCCAGAGTAGGGCGGGGACTGGGTGATATCAGCCTGTAATATCCTGGTCACTTTCCTGAGCTGTGTTCCCCGTCCTGTATTCCTGTATTTCTCTCGGATAATCTTCCATCTCTGTGCTGCAGACACAATTTATGTATCTAGACTGGATTTATGGAGATTCTGGGGTTCAGCTGGCAGCAAAATGTGGATTTTCACCATAGGTGGTACAAGACCTAGGCACCTGGGGTATGCGTTTTATGTCTTCTGCCTCGTGCCCAGGTATGGCAAGATCTCAGAACAATTCTCCCAGGATTACTTTGTTGTCTGCTGGCTGTGCCGGGTGGAGGGATATGTCTGTATAATCTCAGACCCAAGTCACTGAGTGCAGTCTCAGGAGATGGGAGGCAGCGGTGTGGGACCTCTGCAACTTGTCTCATGTAAAAATTAATCAACCACTGAATACCAATATTATGAGTCCCGACCATTACACTGTATAATTTATATTGTACATTACATACTCCTGACCCCTGCACTAAATACTCTATGTTGTACATTACATCATTCTGATACTATATAGTCCTATCTGTTGTATCTTATACAATATGTTGTACATTACATAGTCCTGACTTCTTCTCTCTCCCCTCTACCCACTGCTATATATACACATAATATGTATTCTCTTTTGTTACACCCATTTTCTACCAGCTGGACATTTTATATCTGATATTTGATTGGAGCACAGACTTTTACATGTTGATAATAATGTGATAACATCCTCAAACTTTGGAAGCTTAAACAGAAAGTGATAATGAGGGAGGAGTCAATAACTCAAAGATGATGGTCTTCAGGATCAGTCCAGTCTTCATCTTGGTTGTTCTCCCCCCATCCTCACTCTCTGACCTCTGGTGGGGCTCAGCCCCGCTGTTATTCATGACTAAATCATGGACTAAATAAGGAAGTGCAGGACTTCTTGTGTTGGGAAGATGGCAATGAGTGATAGAGGGGGGGGACACTCGTCCTATAATCCCCTCATCACTGTCACTCCTATAAAAGACAGTTCTCGTTGTTTCCAAACTCTCTCACTAAGGTCCATGAATAAAGAAATGATCTGGTAGGAGATCAGAGGACCCATTTACTAGTTACCTTGAGGGTGGAATTGTAAGATCCTCAGAGAGAAAGCTGCCTGATGTGGGCGGAGTCCTGGTTTAGGAGAACCAATCAGCTCATGTCTAGTAATAATCTTTTTATTTCTATTTTAGTAGATGGACGGGAGATGAGGAAAACCTCAGAGGATTGTCTCACTTTGTCTCCAGACTGTAAAGTAGAAGATGAGGACATCACGCAGTATAGTCCAGGAGAAAACCCGGCTACCTCAAATGTCCATCCGGCACCACACAGTGTAGATGGACCATCGTATTCCTCTTATCCTGAGGAACCTCAGACTGCGAGGGACGGTGCCGTCCTTCCAACAGATAAGAGCTTTTCCTGTACTGAGTGTGGGAAGTGTTTTCGTTATAAATCCCATCTTAATATGCATAAAAGATCCCACACAGGTGAGAAGCCGTATTCCTGTCCTGAGTGTGGGAAATGTTTTTCACAGAAGTGCAATCTTTCCATACATCAGAGATCTCACACAGGAGAAAAGCTGTTTTCCTGTGCTGAGTGCGGGAAATATTTTTTACTAAAATCACAACTTATTACACATCAGAGATCGCACACGGGTGAGAAGCCATTTTCCTGTCCTGAGTGCGGGAAATGTTTTTCAGATATGTCTGGTCTTCATAGACATCAGAGATCTCATACGGGGGAGAAACCGTATTCCTGTACTGAGTGCGGGAGATCTTTTTCAAACAAGTCCAATCTTTGCAAACATCAGAGATCTCACACAGGAGAGAAGCCGTATTCCTGTCCTGAGTGTGGGAAATGTTTTTCACAGATGTCTAATCTTTACAAACATCAGAGATCTCACACCGGAGAGAAGCAGTATTTATGTCTTACGTGCAGGAAATGTTATTCAAGCAAGTCCCATCTTTACAGACATCAGAGATCTCATACGGGGAACAAGCCATATTCCTGTCTTGAGTGCGGGAAATGTTTTTCAGATATGTCCAGTCTTCACGGTCATCAGAGATTGCACACGGGGGAGAAACCGTATTCCTGCCCTGAGTGCGGGAGATCTTTTTCAAACAAGTCTAATCTTTACAAACATCAGAGATCTCACACAGGGGAGAAGCCATATTCCTGTTCTGAGTGTGGGAAATGTTTTTCACAGATGCCCCATCTTTACAAACATCAGAGATCTCACACCAGAGAGAAATCGTATTCCTGCCCTGAGTGCGGCAAATGTTTTTCAAGCAAGTCCCATCTTTACACACATCAGAGATCTCACACAGGGGAGAAGCCATATTCCTGTCCTGAGTGAGGGAATTGTTCCTCACTGAATTCCTGTACATCAGGGATCCCACACAACCCTCGAGGTGTATTAGTGCCTTGAGTGTGGGAAATGTCTTCTATATGAATGTTGCTGGACATCACAGATCTCATGTGGGGAAGAAGCACACCCTGATATACACCTCAGATATACTCCATGGCTGATCTTCATCATGTAAAAAACAGTTGATAAGGAGATCAGAGATCACCAAAGACATGGATGAAGTGTTTTACCATGTTGGCCATCGATAGCAGTACAAAAATAAAAATGGAGTCATTATCTTTCATTGGTTGAGTACATTTTGTGGTGTAAGCTTTCACAAACACTTAGAGGTCTAATTTTTAAATATTTTTTGGACAAATGTTACAAGCATTCATCCGGCCATCATAAATTTATATATTCAGTGCTCGGGACAATTCCCCTAAAGTGTCATATACACAAATAACCCCCAGCAGCTGGAAGCAACTTATCTCCCCATACAAACAGAAATTAGAACTGCACAATTTTGGCTAAAATCAGAATCACAATTTTTTTGCTTAGAATAAAGATCATGATTCTCGTAGCATCTTTCACATTATACAAAAAAAAAAAAATCGGACTAACTTTACTGTTTAGTTTTTTTTTTTTAACTTCATTAACCACTTCCCGCCCGGCCTATAGCAGAATGACAGCCTGGCGGTGGTTCTGGTATCCTGACTGGGCGTCATATGACTTCTTTCAGGACAACATGCTGGCGGCCTGTGGGGGCATGCAACGCGGCAATCAGTGGTGCGGCATGTCAGTCTGACACACCGCATCTCTGATTGAGGTAAGGAGCCTCTGACAGAGGCTCCTTACCACGTGATCAGCTGTGACCAATCACAACTGATCAAGTGCCGGTAAATGGCTTTCCTCGGTTCGTGCTGACAGAAAGAGCCGATTGGTGGCTCTCCTTGTCAGAGGGGGGTCTATGCTGAAAATCAACACATTATCAGCTCACCCCCCAATGAGAGGTGCCCACCACAGCTGAAAATCTGTGCTCATCAGCTGCCAGTCAGTGCCCACCACAGTGCCCATCAGTAACACCTGTCAGTACCTCATCATCAGTGCTGCCCATCAGTGCCCTCTATTAGTGTCCATCAGTGCCACATATCAGTGCCGTCTATTGGTGCCTATCAGTGCCCATCAATTCTACATATTAGTGCCCCCTCATCAGTGCCCATCAGTGAAGGAGAAAACAAACTTTTATAACAGAAACAAAGAAAAACTTTTTTTTCCCCAAAATCTCTTTTTTTAGTTTGTTTAGCAAAAATAAAAACCCCAGTGCTTATCAAACACCACCAAAAGAAAGCTCTATTTGTGGGAAGAAAATGATAAAAAGGTCATATGCGTACAGTGTAGCATGACCGCACAATTGTCATTCAAAGTGTGAGAGCGCTGGAAGCTGAAACTTGTCCTGGGCAGGAAGGGACGAAAGTGCCCGGTATTGAAGTGGTTAAAGTGTGTTTTTTCCAAAAATATTGTGTTTGAAAGACCGCTGCGCAAATACAGTGTGACATAAAATATCACAACAACCGCCATTTTATTCTCTAGGGTCTCAGCTAAAAAAATATATATATATATAATGTTTGGGGGTTCCAAGTAATTTTCTAACAAAAAATACTGATTTTAACTTGTAAGCAACAAATGTTAGAAAAAGGTTTAGTCTTTATGTTCTTAAACTGACCTCATTTACAGACCAAAGTTCATTCCTTTGATCTAAAAGAACCAAAAGTTACAATGTTTCTCTTTATGTTGTGATAAACTTGGCAAGCTGCCTGTTTTTTTTTGTTTTTTTGACAGCTGTCGGCTTGAGCAGAGAACTCTGCATTGAATTGAGGAAATGCTGTGTTAAGTTTGGGAGGGGGGGGGGGGGTAGAATCACGATCTCGAGTCTTTAACGATTAATCATGCAGCTTTAACAGAAATGCTGTATATATTCTCAATGCTATGATCCTCCAATGATAGATTATGTAATAATAATCTCCTTTAGCTGTCATATATCCACCAACAAATTGGCTAAATGTCCATAAAATGGTACACTCCAGATCATCCATTGTCCCGGTGCAAAAATCTCCTCCAATCACTCACCAACACCTCCGTGAAATGTACTAAAAGATTGGACTGTCACCAAAATATCAGACTATTGTGAATGAATGGGTCACATCAAGCATGATGTCATACAGAACATTGGCCTCCAGGTGTATCCCTCCTTCAAATATGTAAGTCTGATATCCCTCTCTCCTTTATTTCTTCCAAGAAGGATTATAAAAAGAAGGAAAAGAAACAATATCCATAGTACATAGTACAACAAAAATGATGAATTTACAGTAGAATTATGCTTCTAGTGACACGTATTTTCGGAACTGTGTTGCAATTGCAGTATCAATGTTAAGTGCAATATCCCAAATAATCATAAAATTAGCCGTATGTGCCACCGATTCTCCTCATCAATCACACACCACTGCGAAGGACTCACATGCAGATGAACTCTCACCAGACAATGCGACACTTGGATCACATAGGGTCATACAGGGCTTGTTGTAATAAACCATAGTCACCACATATCCTTTTTTGGTTCCTGGTATTGCTATTTAGACCATCATAGGCATGAGAGAGTATTACAGAGAAGGCAAAACTCATGGGATTTTAACCCAAGCAGAGTGAGGGTTTCTAGGGTTATCTGTTAAAAGGTGGAAAAACTGAATTTCAGTTTTCCCAGGTGTCATGGTTGCCCACCATTCACCACATTTTCAAGCCCTCTGCCAATATATTCCCTGGCGTCCACACACAGACCACATAACCTCTGTGTTGAGCGCCAGGGAGCTGCCTCCTACTGAGGGCTTCACCACCTCATTTTAGCAGTCTGCCTCTCCACTGCACCTGCATGTGGCTTCACCACATGCAAGCTACATGCCTATCTCCACGCACCCCCCTCCCCTGTCTCAGTGGGCATGGCACAGTCCTGCTGTTCCCGCACTACATGCCCGCTGGAGACAAAGGCCATGCTCCCTATGCATGGCCAAAGTAGAGGGGGAGGGGCTGGTTCTCAAGGCAACCCGATGTCAGGACTTGTGTTGCCTGGTGACGGGATAGCATCCCGCACCCGAGATAAATACCGGAGCGGGTCCAAGGCAACCTCAGTCTCCCTGCTCCCTCCCCCTTGTTCTGCTGCCATGCTCCTATCCTTGCTGTGTGCCCAGCCTGTGCTATGGACTCACCCCTTAGTGTGGCAGAGTTCTGCCATTTTTGCTGTGTGCCCAGCCTGTGCTATGGTCTTAACCCTTAGTGTGGCAGAGTTCTGCCATCCTTCCTGTGTGCCCAGCCTGTGCTATGGTCTTAACCCTTATTGTGGCAGAGTTCTGCCATCCTTCCTGTGTGCCCAGCTGTGTACTATGGACTTAACCCTCAGTATGGCAGAGTTCTGTGTGCACAGCCTGTGCTACGGAATTAAAACTTCTGGTGCCAGAGTTCTGCCATCCTTGCTGTGTGCCCAGGCTTGTGCTGGGGATTTAACCCTTACTGTGCCCTGCCCTGAGGAATGAACCATTTGCCATGCCCTGCGCTGAGGATTTAACCCTTGCCGTGGCCTGTGCTGGGTACTTAACCCTTTGCTGTGCCTTGTCCTGGAAACTTAGGTTCTCAGCACAGGGCATGGCAAAGATTTAACACTTGCTGTGCCCTGTGCTGAACACTGAACCTGTGTTGTATCCAATCATTGCCTACTCCTGCTGTGGGCCTGGGCGACTGCCCTGTGTTTTGGGCTTAACCTTTACTGTGCCAGTTTGTTTTGAACTCTGACCCTTGCCCCTCTCTGCCGGTCCCCATCTTTCAATAAAAACCTTGCGTGTAACTCCTGCTCGCTGCGTGTGTTCTGTCCCACCTGCACCTCTGTCACAAACTGGTGGCAGCAGGGGGATCAGAACATGGAAAAAGATGATGGAGAGCAACAGGCCCCTAACGCTGGACCTAACTTGGGCTAGCGAATACAGGATTTGGACTGTGGCAAGTTTGCAAGAAAGAGCTTGGGAACTAGGCCTTGCCTGCAGGGGCCTGTCCCAAAATGAGCTTGTCAGTGCTATCAAGGAAGTTAGCCTCGAGAAGCTGACAGTTTGGACACTCCCCAGCCAGAGACTGAACGCCTTGCATCAGCTGACCAAAGCTCGAGGAGCCCCTGGATTACTTGGTATGAGGAGGAGATGGCCATCCTGGGTCTGTAGCTACCTTGGATGACAGACGAGAGGCTATCTGGAGGGCTGATGAGAGGGAAACCCTGGGAGGCCTCAGAGGATGAGATTCCCTCCCTAACCCACCAAGGGTGATTCATAAGGACTTTAAGCCCTTTTGGGAAGCTTCAGGGGATGTGGAAGGATTCTTACAAGACTTTGAACACTTATGTCAGCTGCTGGAGGTGCCTGTGCGGACTGGGTGTGTTATCTGGTAGGCATGCTAAAAAGGGGTGCAGCTGTCGCATACCAGGACACCCAGTGGAATTGAGATTACAATAGGGTGAAACAGACTGTTTTGGAATACGACGTTGTAACCCCAGAAACCCACCGGATCCAATTCCAGGACCTTTTCTTGTCACTCTGAGCCATCCATCAAAATGTATACACACAAAATATCACAGGCCTGCCGGCGCTGGTTGGAAGAGAACAGACCCTCACCATTGAACACGTTGAAGCCTTTCTAAAGGAACAGTTCTATGACAAGTGCCCGGCAGAGGTGTGAGAGTGGGTGAAGGAAAGGAGCCCTGTCACACTTGAGTGGACTGCTGCACTGGCGGATGAGGTCCTTACCATCAAGCCACATTGAAATAAGCTGGTGACCAAACCACCTAAGACCCAGAGCCCTGGCTGACCACTGCCTGTCATCTCCACACTACCTTTTTGGTGACCCATTGCTCCAACCCCAGGACCATCCCCAGCACCTTTCTATTGGCCCTGACCATCTGGGCTGTTCCCGGACCATTGGTGCTATGGGTGTAACCACCTGCAGGCCAACTGCCTCAGGAACCACCGCACCACTCTCTCTGCCCACACTCGTCAGGTCAAATACGTTGAGTTGTCACTGGATGAAGAGCTGTTTCCCCCACCCCCCAGTAACTAAGTGACCCTCTCAAAGGTCAATACCCCCCCCCGTGGAGTTTACAGTGGTCATCAACTAGTCCCTTCCTACCTTGAGCGGAAATAGTGCCACCTGCAAGAGGTCCTGATTGATGGGCAGAGAACTATGGGATGAGTCATGAGCGGGCTTCCTGAGGATGTTCTGCTTAGGAATGATTTAGCAGAGCTGTTTTGCCAATATGTCAAGGCAGTGACAAGGAGCCAAGCCAGCCAAGGTCTGCCACCTGAGGAAGCCCAACCCAACTGCATACCCCCCTGCCCTAGATCCAGTTAGTGCTACCAACCCTGACCTGAATACCACAATGACCTTGGACCATGAAAAATGTAAACAGGAACTGGACTTTGACCTTACACTGAGCACATATTGTCCCCAAGCAGATTCAGGACCCTTAGGGGAGGGTAGAAAATGATTAATTTGGGAGCAAGGGCTATGATATTGCCTTACAACCCTGCGCTGCAAGCAAATAGTTGATAGTCCCCAACTGTTTAGGTTCCCTCTGCTCCAAATTGCCCATGTTATCCCCTTAGCTGGACACCTGGGAAAAGGAGAACAGAAAAAAGATTGACCCAAGCATTCTACTGGCCATGCATTTCCCAGTCTGTTGCTCACTTCTGTCAGACTTGTGAAGTTTGTCAAAGAAAGGGGTGACCCAGGGCCCCATGCCCATCATTGAGGAACCCTTTCAGAGGGTGGCTGTGGATATATCCTGTAATCGACCAAGCGACCTGCTAAGCAGAGGCTTTAACCCTGTCTAGCATTTCAGCAACTAAGATAGTGGAAGTGCTTATCACTGTTTTTTCCTGTGTGGGATTCCCCAGTGAGATCCTGACTGATCAAGGCACCCAGTTCATGTCAGATGTAATCCAATCCCTGTGGTGCAGGTGCGGGGTAAGGGCCATCTGGACTACCCCCAAACCAACGGCCTCTGTGAGTGCTTTAATGGACCCTGAAAGGCATGCTGAAAGCCTGTTTAGACAGTGAGGCGGACTGGGAAAAACTCCTCCCCATCTATTGTTTGCATACTGGGAAGTGCCGCAAGAGTCCACTGTCTTCCCCGCATTCCAACTCCTATACGGGTGGAAGTTCTGAGGCCCTTTTAACCTTGCTGCAGGAACATTGAGAAGGGGAGGTTGAGGACATTGGCACCCCAGTTGCACCTTATGTACTGGAACTGCGTGAGCGCCTATCCCTACTTGCTGGCATGGCCCACAGCCACTTCAAAGCTGCTCAGACATATCAGAAGAAGTGGTATGACTGCAGGCCCCACAGACGAGAGTTCACCGAGGGCCAACAAGACCTCCTGATACTCCCTCACCCCCAGGAAAAACTCTTGCACACCTTGGTAGGACAGTACAAAATCCTCCGCAGATTTGAGACTAGCTATGTGATTAGCCTAGATAATCATGACCAGTGACAGCACGCAGTCCATGTAAACATGCTTAAAGAGTATCATGACCGCGCCCTGCTCATACTGCATATCTGCCCTACCCCTATAGGCAAGACTGACCTAGAGGCCCTGCCAGACCTCCTGCAAGCCACAAAAGCCACCCACTTGCTTAATCAAATTCAAACAGGGGCTCAAATAAGTTCCCAGCAGAAAAGTCAGATGCTGGACGTGATCAAGAAATGGGCTATCGCATTCTCGGCAGCCCCAAGACGCACCAATCTAGCCCTTCACCAAGTAGAAACCCATACAGAGACTGGAGCTCTACCACACATACTCTCTCACCTACAACCTGTTGATTGCGCCCCCAGTGGACTACCAACCTCCGGGTCTGATCGAGTGGGAACGGGAGCTATATCGTCAATTCAACCCCAGCCAACGACATTGTATCCTCAGATTCACATAAAAATCCTCCATCTGTACAACAATTCAAGAAACTAACTACAAAATTATGTCGAGGTGGTACAGAACCCCATCGCTACTGCAAAAATTCTTCCCCGCAACGTCCGACCTATGTTGGCGGTGCCAGGGGGACCAAGGAACTCTCCTACATATCTTCTGGTCATGCCCCAAGATTGTAGACTTTTGGAGAAATGTCAGCCAAATCGTACAAGAAATTCACAGAACGTCCTATTCCAGACGACCCCGCCTTCTTTCTCCTCCATGCTTCCACAACCCCGGAAAACACTTATAAGAGGTTGTTTAGAGTTTTGGCTCCGAAAATGGGAAAAACACCCTCATAGGTAGGCACCACATCCCTAAGTAAATAATTTTAGTAGACATACAAAGGAAAGAGATTTTCACGGTGCAAACAAATTAAGTAAAAGGAAAAGCTGTATATCTTTTCTCTTTTTATAATAAAAGAAACATTTTATTGTTTACATTTTTTTAAAAAACACATATATTGTATAAAGTAACAGACATGTTCCCATTGGGATAGGATTAAAACAAGATGGTCAAAAATAGGGGATGACAAGAAAAAGTATACACTACAGGTTCACAGATGGTAATTATTGCATACTAGCCCGACATGTTTCACATTTGTCGCTTTTTCAAGGGATATGCAATTGTATAGTGAGTCATCCAAAACTTTTAGTAATTCTACGAAAAATAAAGAAAAGAGAAAAAAAAGAAAAGTTTTTATATACGCACATAAATAATTTTTAATATTGATACAGCATTAAATATCATGAAAAAGCACGTGTTGTCACTCTGAAGTATCCATAAAGGCTTACCCCCGAAGTTGACCCTATAAAATCTCGTCAGAACCGGCATAGTCAGACACAGCCAAGCATGACAGCAAGGGGGCTCATTAGCAACCACAGGGAGCAGTAAGGAGAAGCTGTTGTATAGATAATAGACATTCAGTGTCAGGGAAAAGTGTTATTATGCCAGGGGTTAATTAGGTTTAAGAAAGGATGAAATTTAAATCAGTCAATTAACACTTACGCCGAGAATTAATTAGAACTGCAACCAAAGATAGGTGGTCAGCGGTAGTGGTGAAATAATGATTGCCAGGAATGTTTGGATAATGAATATGTTAAAGCTAAGGAGTAAAATAAAAGCAAAGAGTATTGTCACTACACATAGAGATTGCTGGGCTAGATAATTTAATTAAATTTAAAGAAATATTTACAAACAAAGAATGAGAGTCTATAATAATGTATTTAAGCTCAAAGTGCAGAGATTAACTGGATGTAACAGCCAAGGCTATATAAGCACAGTTGTAACTCGGCAAGGGTACAAAAAACAAAGTAAGGAGAAAAGATTATAGGCATAAGTAGAGGCAGGGTATGGTGTTCAACAACCAGTCACTTACCCTGTCGAAATCTAGGCTTGCGTCCTCCGGCTCTGGCAGACATAGCTGTCAGATATGCCGGTTTATATACTGCTTCCCATCGAGCCGGCGTGTGACGACGCCGGCTCGATGCGGACGTGATGGCGCCAGTGCGCATGCCCAAAAACCCCGTCCGAACTTCAAGTCCCATAAGGCAAAGCGCCGGCGAAGGAGGCCGACATGCGCACTACCGCGCACAGCGGCTCCTCCCGCACAGGAGCCGCGTCACGGGGTGAAGAGGACGGGGGGGGCTCCAAGGTGCCCAGCGATGGAAACGGTACAGCGGGAATGCACGGCGCAGGGTGGGCACATCTCAAGGGTGTGCCCCGGGCGTCCGTGTGGGTGCAATAGCCCCCCTCCGCTGTTTCAGCAGAGACCGGGCTGAAAGTGGTCCGATCAAGATGGGCCAAAGGGGTAGCCGATCGAGTAGGAAGAGACCACAGATCTTCCAATCTCGATCGGCACTTCCAGAGGGACAACACGTTTACATGCAAGTCAAAATATGGTTGCATTAAGGCAAAATTACACATTAAAGACTGGTTACACATCAATATCTGTTGATCCCATACACAATGTATTACAAAATATATTATAAATACATTTATAATAATAACAAATCATATGATATAGATAACATGAGGGGAAGATGATGAAGGGGAAAAGGGAGAACTGAAGGGGCACAAAAAAAAAAAAAAAGGGGGTGTCAGATGGAAAATGACATCAGGGAATGTTGCATAGGCAGCTAACATTCAGAGGAAGGGCCTGTAACTAAGGCTTTCGTTCAAGCCCGGAAAATGAGTAGCTTGAAGAGCATAAATCCAGCAGGCTTCAAGCTGGAGCAGTGTCCGATCGACACTGCCGCCTCTCTCGTCCAGCGGGACATGCTCCAGAGCGTAGAATTTAATGGTTCTAGGGTTAAAATTATGGTACAGACCCACATGCCTGGCAATGGCTGTATCCATTTGTTTTTTCAAAATGGGTTTTATGTGGTCTCTAATTCGTTTGTAGAATGGTCGTTTCGTTTTACCGACATAAAAGCCACCGCAAATGCATTGAGCTAAATAGATTATACCCGGAGTTTGGCAGGTGGCATTAAATTTAATTAAGTGCCACTGTCCATTAGGAAGTAAGAACTGTGACGTGTTTTCTACATAGCGGCAAATGTCGCATTTACCGCATGGAGAAATACCTATGTAAGGGGATTTCTTGTTTTTTGAGGTATCTTGGAAATGGCTGTGGACTAAACGGTCCTTCAATGAGGGAACCCGTCTATAGGTAATTTCAGGAAATGGATTAATGTGTTTGCTGACTGCTGGATCAGCAAATAGAAGAGGCCAAAATTTGGTTATGATGTTCCTAATTTCTCTATGTTGACTAGAGTAACGGGTAATCAATCTTACCGTGTCGGATTTTTTGGGGGGTTTAGTTGAAAAAAAGTAACGAGTCTCTATTTTGTATTTTGACCCTATTGTATGCCCTTTTGAGGCATGAGTGACTATATCCACGGGATAGTAATCTTCTGTACAGGTCTTTGGCTGCTGTCTGAAAGTCTACGTCCTTGCTGCAATTGCGTCTTAAGTGTAAATACTGGCTATAGGGAATGCTCTTCAGCAAGGGGCCTGGGTGTGAACTATCCGCGTGGAGAATAGTATTCCCAGCCGAAGGTTTTCTGAAAAGTGACGAGTCTAATTTTCCATTGGCATCAATGGAAATAGTGAGATCAAGGAAATTAATCGCAGTTGTACTATGTTCCATAGTAAAACAAAGATTAAAGTTATTAATAGAAATTATTCTAAAGAATTCTTTCAACTCCGTTTCTGACCCAGACCAGAATAGCAACACGTCATCTATGTAGCGATACCAGGAAACGACCTTTTCCAATAACTGGGTCAGGTCGTCCCTGGAAAAAAGGTCTTTTTCCCACCCCCCCAGGTACAGGTTGGCATACGATGGGGCACATTTAGTCCCCATCGCAACCCCCTGCACCTGGAGGTAGTGGGAAGAGTTAAACATGAAGACGTTATGTCTCAGTATATAATTGAGAAGTTCCAGAACAAATTCATTATATTCCTCAAATGGAGGACCTCTCTCGTACAAATGGTTACTCACAATTTCGATGCCCTTACTGTGGGGAATAGTGTTATATAGACTTTCAATGTCCAGTGCAACTAAAAGGGTGCCTGGTGGGAGTGAGATACCTTCGATGGTTCTTAATAGATCTATGGTATCTTTAATATATGAAAAGAGAGAGGTAACGTGAGGGTGTAAATAGCTGTCTACCAGACTGCTGGCGTTTTCCGTTAGACATAGACAACCAGATATTATGGGACGTCCTGGAGGTTCCAGGATGGATTTGTGTACCTTTGGTAAGGCGTAGAAAGTGGGGATTCGTGGGTCCCTTACATAAAGGTAGTCCCACGTGTTCTTGTCTATGATACCTTTATGATATGCCTTAAAAATGATGTTATAATATTCAGTATTGAAATTTTGTATTAAAGTTCTAGAAATAGGGCGGTACCAATCTCGATTGGATAAAATCTTATTGCACATGTTGATATATTGGGAAGTTTCCATGATAACTAAATTCCCGCCTTTATCGGCGGGTTTAATTATTATTTTTTGGTTAGATTCAAGGGATTTAATGGCGGCTTTTTGGTTTGCATTTAAATTCGAGGATATACAGGGACGAAAGTTAGACTCTTCAATTGCTTGAGAGGTTTGTGTGACAAAGGCCCAGATGTTGGGATTAGTACTTAAGAGAGGAAAATTTTTTGATTTCGGTTTATAGGACTGTGGGGGGGGGGGGGGGGGGGGGAACGACACACCAGCGACCGACAACTCCGGCAGATGCAAGCAACCTGAGACAGATCTTATAAGAGGTCCGTAATCCGTCACCTCCTTGACACTGACAAAGCATGTATTCCCCTCCACTGGAAATCCCCACATCCACCAACCGTAGACCTGTGGCTTAGAAAGGTTGAGGAAATAAAATGGAGGACCTTATTCTCACAGCCAGACATCGATGGGACCAGTACTCCAAAACTTGGATGCTTTGGAACCTATTTGTGTTCTCGAAAGAGGGCCAGGCCATCCAGGGAAATGACACAGGCGTCTGAATCGTACAAATTCTCCTGTCGCATCTCTACTTTATGACAAACTCACTGGGTCATGCTATAACCTAGCTACTCTGTGGATCCACGATCGTGGACCCCCCCCTCTCCCCCCCTCCCTTTTTTTTCCCTCTTCTCCCCACCTACTGTCTATGCTATTTCTTTCTGCTCATGGAATAGCACTGTATTTTCTCACCAAGCATACAAACACGCTCTTATAGGGTAAGGGAGTGCACAATATGAATAGTAGAACTATATATTAAGAAGATTTGACCTACTATACACTCTGGAAATCAACTGAATCTCTGTCATTAATCTCTCCTCTCCTGTAATATTACAAACTGTTATGAGGTGTAGCACCACACATGTCCATGTAATATGTTTTGCTTCTGTATCTTCATTATGTTTACCCTGTGGGTCTTGTCTCTTGGATCAAATAAATAAAAAATAAAAAAACACACAACTTAGTAAAAAAATAAATAAAATGATATAAAGGAAAAAATAATTCCACCACCATTTTATTCTCAGCAGAGGAAATAGATGCTAATGGGCTGCAGGAGATCTGCTGAAAAAAAGGGGGGGGGTTGCTAATATGCTGTAGGAAATCTGCTTCTTTTCAACACCCTCCTATATTCTTATCAGATCCCTTGCAGCCTATTAGCACCCATTTCCCTTTTTATGCCTCAGCAGATCTCCTGCAGCCTATTAGCAACCATTTCCCTTTATATGCCTCAGCAGATCTCCTGCAGCCTATTAGCAACCATTTCCCTTTATATGCCTCAGAAGATCTCCTGCAGCCTATTAGCACCTATTTCCATATTAGAGAATAAAATTATTATTATACAAGATTTATATAGCGCCAACAGTTTACTCAGCGCTTTACAATGTATAAGGGGGACAACACAATTACAGTACAGTTCAATACAAAAGGTACAGGAGGGCCCTGCTCGTAGAGCTTACATTCTAAAGGGAGGGGGTGGTGGTACAAAAGGTAATAGCTGCAAAGAATGATTTGATGGGGGTGGCTCAGGGACAGTTGTTAGGTGGGTGTGGGATAGGCTTCCCTGAATAAATGAGTTTTCAAGGATCTCCTAAAGGTGGACAGGGTAGGGGCTGATCGGACATACTGGGGCAGGGAGTTCCAGAGGATGGGAGAGGCTCTGGAGAAGTCCTGAAGGCGAGCATGGGAGGAGGTAACAAGGGAGCTAGAGTGCAGGAGGTCCTGGGAGGAGCGGAGGGGACGATTTGGGCAATATCTGCAGATGAGGTTGGTGATGTAGATGGGGGCGATGTTGTGAATGGCCTTGTATGTTATGGTTAGCATTTTGAATTTTACACGGTGGGGTAGGGGAAGCCAGTGAAGAGAATGGCAGAGAGGATCAGCAGTCACGGATCGATTAGTGAGGTGTATTAGTCTAGCAGCAGCATTCATAATAGACTGAAGGGGGGATAGCCTGCTTAAGGGTAGGCCATTAAGGAGAGAGTTGCAATAGTCGAGGCGGGAAATAAATAAAATGGTGGTAGTTCCAATTTTTTATATCACACAATATTAGTGCAATGGATTAGGAAACACAAAATGTCAGTTAAAACCCAGTAAAGGTAATTTTGGGGCCACAGACACAATCTATCCCCCAGTTCATAGATTCCTAGAGAAGAGTTTGTTGTGGAAGAGACGTTGTGTACAAGTCAATGAAACCCCCGACACTCCTAGCTGAGAACAATGAAGGAGTTTACTATTCAAATCCAAATACTATTCAAACTACTAGTTTTCCCACTCCCTATCTCCCCAGCTGGCAGAGACAAGACTTCTTATAGAGTGTCAGCTTCTCGCATCGTCCAGCATCGGGAAATGGGTGATCAATACAATGACCCCTCCCCTTATATCCATAAACACCGCCCTATTATCATCAAAGAAAAAGATGTGACATCATCTGTGATAAATCATCGACTCATTTCACCTCATTAGTATCCAGTGATAAACCATAAAGTGACATCAAAGTCCATCCAATGTCTCCTTTATACTTCAATAAATGACATCACCACCATAAATGTCTCCAAAACCTCCAGAGCTTCTTCCTCCAAATCTCAGTATATGCTCCAGCAAACCCTGCGTAGTGGGCTACAAAACACCTCCTTCATCAAACACCAATCCCGTGCTCTCTTGGTGCTCACACTCAGATTGTGCGTTCACCAGATCTCCATCACCCTCTTAATAAGTGGCTCCACAATAGCTTTGGAGGAACCCTGGCTGAGAAAGGCTGGACTAGGCAGTCATATATTTCTATCCCCCTTGGTGGGAGTGGAGATGACCCCATCTATAAGGATATACAGTACATACACACACAGCACAAGGCCGTGTTCACACTACGAAATGTTTTTTGAGGCTGCAGTTCTTCTGAGCTCCACAAGATGGTGATCTCACTTCTACCCAGACAGGAAGTCTCTATGGAAGACAGGAAGTGATGTCAGATACACACAGGAAGTTCCAGGTGAGAGGTGAGTTGGGCGAAAGTAGAGAGGATACATGTTTGGAAGTGGCAGCAGAGGAGGTAATAAGATCTTATTTTATTTATTTTATTTTAGGTACTTATATAGCGCCATCAATTTACGCAGCGCTTTACATATACATTGTACATTCATATCCTACCCTCCCTACCCTCAAGGAGCTTACAATGTAAGGTCCCTAACTCACATTCATACCTATACTAGGGACAATTTAGACAGGATCCAATTAACCTACCAGCATGTCTTTGGAGTGTGGGAGGAAACCGGAGTACCCGGAGGAAACCCACGCAGGCACAGGGAGAACATGTAAACTCCAGGCAGGTAGTGTTGTGGTTGGGATTCGAACCAGCGACCCTTCTTACTGCTAGGCGAAAGTGCTACCCACTACACCACTGTGCCGCCCTTATTTTCTATTTACACCCAGTAACCCCCCCCCCGTCATGTCCGTCCTCTTCCTCCATAGTCACTGTGATGTCTTTTATCTCCAGCAGATGATGATACACACATATATAGTGTGGAAATGTAGATTAACCCCTTCAGGATCAGAACATTTCCCCACTTGTGGGGCCGGAACATTCTCTTCATTCTGGAGACGTGTCACCTTTCCCACCAATCACCTTCTCACCTCATCAGTCTATACTAACAGATTATACAATTTTTATTAGTGGTGGGGGATGGGGGGTTATTTAGGGGTATTGAAATATGTATGTTTTATATATATAATATAATGAATTATATCTTATATATATAATCTGGTGTGAGGAGGCGGCACTGTGCTCGGTGATCTTTGACTTCTCCCGTTATGTTCAGGTAGATCTCCACCTCTATAAGGTTGCCTACCCCTGACATACACACTTCCTGTCTAGAAGTGAGATCACCACCTTGTGGAGCCCAAATCTGGGGATCAGGAGCCATTTCCACCCTTTACTCTCGGCTGGGGTTCTTTGTATCCATATAACAGATGTTCTACATGACTAAATCTGCAATCAATTTTACTGCAAAATCAAAGGGGCCAAAATGTCTCCCCCCCGAGCAGTAATATATTTCTATCCCCCTTGGTGGGAGTGGAGATGACCCATCTATAAGGATATACAGTACATACACACACAGCACAAGGCCGTGTTCACACTACAAGATGTTTCTCGGGGCTGCAGTTCCTCTGAGCTCCACAAGATGGTGATCTCACTTCTACCCAGACAGGAAGACTCTATGGAATACAGACAGGAAGTGATGTCAGGTACATACAGGACAATGAGGGTAAGACGTGGAGAGAATACACTGCTGGATCTGGTGGCAGAGGAGGTAATATGTAGATTAACCCCTTCAGGGGGATCAGTTGATGATTAATATATTTCGCTTCCAAATCTGGCCATACATGGTTCAGTTTTATCGTTCATCCAGCGGGATGAGAGGAAAAAACTGAAGTGATTCCCCCATCCACACATTGGAGGGGGATGGGGGAATCCTCCCCGCTGCACTATTGTATTCTGACAATGGGGGGCGCTCCTCCGCTCTCAGAATACACAGATCAGTGATGAAGCTATTGGCTGCAGCCGCTGATGGAGTGACTTTTATCCGGCAGTGACCACACATGGATGGAAATGTGACCGATCCCTGCTGAACCAGCTGAATTTCCATGTCTCTATGGTCACCATAAGTGACTTCCTCCCCTCCCCCTCCCCTCATCTCCTTCATTATGTAAGTCATGCTGAGATAATCTCCCATTGGCTGAGCAATATTCTCATTTGTCTCTGAGCTCCTTCTTGCTATTCCTCGTCCTGCCTGTTGTTTCCTTGGATTGATTTTCTGTGTAGTGACCCTGTAGGGTGAAAACTTGACACCAGCACTCAGCAAAATCCATCCCCACCATTAGGAGCTCTGGAGAAATTTGTCTGCTATTTACACTCCGTTCCTCCGCACATCACCTGATCACATGAGAGATTACTTTCACAGATTCCTGACAGATTTCTGTATGGTAAAGGTCAAAGTTCACTCTTCAGTTTAGGAGAGGTAGGACACACCCAGGATCAATGATTTGGTTTCCATGGGAGCCTCATATAGAGGACCCCTCAAATGTCCCTCCATCCAGAGTCTATATGTCCTATGACATCACACTGACCTCACAGCTCCTCCTCCCAATGTTCCTCCATCTGCCTTTTTTTCTGATGCTCTTAGGATGTGGGCGGACCCTTGGCACCCTCACTAGCAAAGTAGAACTGTTGGTCCTGCATTGTATGTAATGACATTAGAATGTCTGCAACAAACTTTTAACCTGTGTAGTGTGAGGGGTCCTGTGGGGTAAATTATACCTCAGTCTGAAGTGGGGCTTTAATAAAATGGAGACCTGAATGATGAGGTGAGGAGGATTCTGGGAATATCATTTGGTTTTACTATTTGTATTCAGATCTAGAGTTTTCCTCCTGTGAAGTCTGGAGATCATATGACCATCACATTGCCTCCACCTCCCTCCCTGATAGAATAGAGAAATACAAAGAAGATTCTAGAAGTCACAAGAGAGATGATGGAGGAGAGGTGAGCGGTGCTGGGAATTCTGGGACATTATCCAGTAACAGACAAGGGATGTGTCTGGATGGTGACTGTATCATTGTGTGTGTCAGGTTCCTATAAGGTGTCAGGATGTCACTGTCTATTTCTCCATGGAGGAGTGGGAGTATTTAGAAGGACACAAGGATCTCTACAAGGACGTCATGATGGATGATCAGCCGCCCCTCACATCACCGGGTAAGAGGAGACTTTATTGTAAAGGAGAGAGCAGTACGGAGGGTCCACCTAGATCCCCCATCATCTGATAAACACATAGAAACAATGTATTCAGTCAGTGTGTGTGTTTCCTACAGATGGATCCAGTAATGGGAACTCACCAGAGAGATGTCCCCGTCCTCTGTATTCCCGGGATTCCACACAGGAAGGTCACACCATCCCTCACCATCATCAGGTAGATGAGGAACAATCACTGATAGTATCATTAGGATCTGTACATTATCTGCATTGTTACCATTGATTTCATTTTTATTATATATTCAGAGTGGAAACCTGAGAGATTCTAAAGAGGTTAAAGAAGAGATAAAAGAGGAGGATGATAAGGATGGGGTGATGGAGGAGTCAGATTATCTTAAAGAACACAAAGATCTGTACCAGGACATCATGGTGGAGTCATCCAGCTACAGAAACCCACCAGAGAGATGTCCCCGTCCTCTGTATTCCCGGGATTCCACACAGGAAGGTCACACCATCCCTCACCATCATCAGGTAGATGATTGACAATTGTTGGTAGTTCTGAGTTGTACACAGCATGTTTGTTTCAGTGAATGCTTTATTATATTTTCAGAGTGGAAACCTCAAGGATAATATTGTTGTTGAAGAAGAGTATAAAGAGGAGGATGAGGAGTATGGAGTGATGGGGGAGTTTTCAGAAGGACACAAGGATATGATGGAGCCACCAAATACCAGGAACCCACCAGAGAGATGTCCTCATCCTCTGTATTCCCGGGATTCCACACAGGAAGGTCACACCATCCCTCACTGTTGCAAGGTTGGTGGGACGGAGCTTATAAAACACACTTATAAAGACAATGTGTGGATTTTATATGTGATGTCACAATATCAAATCTTATATCTTACAGATGATATTCTCTCTCATTTTCTTGATTTAGAGTGGAGATCCAATCGATATAGAATTTGAGGTTAAATCAGAAGAAGAAGAGACGTATGTGAGGGATGATCAGCAGTCTATGGAGGAGGATGGAATAACGAGGACATTTATAGAGGAGGACACTCCTACAGAGATCAGCACAGGTGGGTCATTAACACTAAATACATTCCTCCACCCATACTGCTCACTGATTGGTCCAGAGTAGGGCAAGGACTGGGTGATATCAGCCTGTAATCCCCTGGTCACTTTCCTGAGCTGTGTTCCCCATCCTGTATTCCTGTATTTCTCTCGGATAATCTTCCTTCTCTGTGCTGCAGACACAATTTATGTATCTAGACTGGATTTATGGAGATTCTGGGGTTCAGCTGGCAGCAAAATGTCCATTTTCACCATAGGTGTTACTAGATCTAATCACCTGGGGTATGTGTTTTGGGTCTCCTGCCCCATACCCAAGTTACTTACTCTGTTATCTGCTGGCTGTGCCGGGTGGAGGGATATGTCTGTATAGTCTCAGACCCAAGACACTGAGTGCAGTCTCGGGAGATGGGAGGCAGCGGTGTGGGACGTCTGCAACTTTCGCTGATTACTGAATACCAATATTATGAGTCCTGACCCTTACAATATATAATTTATGTTGTACATTACATACTCCTGACCCCTGCACTATATACTCTATGTTGTACATTACATCATTCTGATACTATAAAATCCTAACTATTTTATCCTACATAATAAGTTGTACATTACATTGGCCTTACTTCTTTTGCATCCATTCTCTAACAGCTGGACATTTTATTTCTGATGATTTGATTGGAACACAGACTTTTACATGTTGGTAATAATGTGATAACATCTGTCATGACTCTGCAGTAATACTTTCATGCCCTGTCTGTCTCTTACCTGGTCTGTGTATCAGCTTTAGGGCTTTTACTCTCACACCTGCATGGTTAAGTAATTTTCCCTCAGTGTGGCTCCACCCTAGCCTCAACAGGAACCACTATTTTACACCGTGTTCTTCAAGCCTGCCTTGCCAAGCAATATTGTGTGTTTGGTTTCCTGCTTGCCATGTGCTCTTCGTCTGTCTCTGTTACCGATCTTGGCTTGTTCTTGACTATCCCTGCTTGCTTGTGACCCTGACCTTTTGGCGTGTTCTCTGTCTATCCTTGTCTGCTAGTCGCCCTGACCTTTGGCTTATCTCCTTACTATCCCTTGTTGTCCTGGGCTGCTGCTTCCTCTCTGTCCTCCTGTAGCCTACCGTGAGCGTAAGCTGGGAGACCCTGGGGGCCGCGACCTGGAGCCAGTTGCAGCCCAGTCCATCCTCACCACTAGAGGCTCTGGTGAACACCTGCTGGCTCTTAGATTCTGCGCCCTGGGGAAGCTTATGCTCTAGCTCCCAGTGGGATCATTGTTGGTGCTCCAGTGGACCTGCCTTCCTGAACCACCCAGAGTTCCATCCGCAGCAGTCAGCCGTAGGGTCCACTACCTTAGCGGTGCACTCCAGACTCCAACGGTGTGCATCTGTCACCTGGACTCAGGTGACCTGACAACATCCGCAAACTTTGGAACCTTAAACAGAAAGTGATAATGAGGGAGGAGCCAATAACCCAATGATGGTGGTTTTCAGGATCAGTCCAGTCTTCATCTTGGTTGTTCTCCCCCATCCTCACTCTCTGACCTCTGGTGGGGCTCAGCCCCGCTGTTATTCATGACTAAATCATGGACTAAATAAGGAAGTGCAGGACTTCTTGTGTTGGGAAGAGGGCAATGAGTGATAGAGGGGGAGGGGACACTCGTCCTATAATCCCCTCATCACTGTCACTCCTATAAAAGATAGTTCTCGTTGTTTCCTCACTCTCTGACTAAGGTCCATGAATAAAGAAATTAACTGGTAGGAGATTCAGAGATGTAGGGCTGAAACATCGATTATAATTGATTATGAAAATAGTTGTCAACTATTTCCATAATCAATTAGTTGGTCAGTTGATTAATTGGTCTGTATACAGAATGCATTATTTCTTTACATATCCAGAAGAGGTGAATCAGGGCTGCTCTGTGCAAAACCATTACACAGAGCAGGTAAGTACGACAAGTTTGTTTAAAAAGAAATCCAATATTTACAATGACTTAAAGGACTCTGTGTAGGGAAGATCAGCATCTGACCTCAGAAGGTGGAGGCTGATAGACTGGAGGTGATATAAAGCATTAATATTACATAAAGTAAAAGTTTACTAGTATTGTGCATTATATTTAAAATTTTATATACATGAAAAAAAGTATCACCTTTCAGTACTACTTTAATATAAAAGTTTTTTTCCCCCCTCTAACCTCAATATATATCTTCATGCCTGACTCCCTCAAGTAGCCAAGAACAAGCTAATCACACTAGAAAAACCCATTACAGAAGAGGAGATCAATATAGCCTTAAAAGAATCTGCATCGGGAAAAAGTCCAGGTCCTGATGGGTTCACGATCTATTATTACAAAAAAAATTAAAGAAAATGTGTTACCTAAATTGTGTTCATATATGAACGGACTGGGAACTAATTACGAGATGGGAAGAGAAGCCCTGTTGGCCTCAATCACAATCATTCCAAAGGAGGGAAACGACAGTACTTTATGTTCAAGTTACAGACCAATATCCCTGTTGAACGTAGACACGAAATCATTCGCAAAAGTATTGGCTACCAGGATGAAAGACCTGATGACTAATTTGGAGATTGGTTAAAAAATTGGTTAAAAAAATGAAAATGCACAACTAACGGATATAATAGAAAAGGGGAAAATATGCACATTTCAAGAATTAAAACACAAGACAGATTTGATGGCGATTTAATGAATGGCGGTACCTCCAGTTGAAAGACTTTGTCATAACTTTGCCACAACCAATAAGATCAGCGGAAAATCTAAGGCCGGTGGAACGGCTGAGTATGGCATCAAATACAAAAAATGGTATATCATGGATTTATAAAATTCTAATGGCAGAGGAAGGGCTGGAGGTCCCGCCATACATTAAAAAAATGGGAAAAAGAATTGGGAACACAAGGGAATAAACAAAAATTAGGAAAAATCTTGAGACTGGTACATAGCTCCGCAGTTGACTCTAATACAGCAGAGATGAACTATAAATGCCTTACAAGGTGGTATGTAACCCCAGACAATATATGTAAAAATCAAACAGAGAAATCACCATATTGTTGGCGGGGATGTAAAGTAGTGGCAACGATGGCACATTTATGGTGGGTGGGTGGGATTGCCCAAAAATAAAAAGCTATTGGAAAGAGATCTTAAAGCTAATAAAATAAATCACTAACAGAAATATTAGAAGAACCTTGGACATGCTTGTTTCATGGGACAGAAAACTGAAAATTGTTATCAGTACTCTATCTAATTTTCCTTTCCTGGTCCATCCTCACGTCAGCACACTATGTGTTAACTGTTCCTCATTAACCCTCAGGACCACCTTCTTCCAGCGTTATAAATCCCTGTCCTCCCCTCCCCATGGTGTTCTTTTGTAGCGGCACCAGGCCACTTAGGGAGGGAAGCAAAGTTGTGCTGATGTGAGGACGGACCAGGAAAGGAAAATTACCGTGAGTATTCATAACAATTTTCCTGGTTGTCCTCCCATCAGCACACTATGGGATATACCAAATAAAATATAGGGTGGGAAAGAAACGACAAAGACTCTTCTAATTCTATGCTTAACCACACAACTAATTAATTGATCAAAGGAGTCAAATACTGCCGCTCCAAACATCGAAGAGCTAGCGGCGACTACATCTAGTTTGTAGGGGCGAGCAAAAGTCTCACAGGAGCTCCAGCTAGCAGTCCTGCATATGTCTTCCACCGGGATCTTTGCTACAGACGCCCAAGAAGCTGCCATCCCTCTTGTAGAATGAGCCCGTAAAGTCTGCGGAGGAGCAAGGCCCTATTGCTTGTATGCCAAGGAGATAGTCCTTGTGATCCAGGTGGATAAGACCCTTGATGGTGCTGCCTCCCCCTTCTTGGGTCCCAAAGGGAAGATGAACAAACTATTCGGTTTGCGTATCTGTTGTGCCCTTTGAAGATATGTTGATAACAAGCCGACTATGTCCAGATGTCTCAAATCTAACTGGTTCGCCTGCTCTGAAGGTTGTGCAAAGCTAAGTAACACTGATTCCCAGTTTACATGAAAACTTGACGCTACCTTAGAGGCTAGAGCTGAAGAGGGTCTCAGGATCACTCTGTCCGGATAAATAATGCAGAATGGTTCTTCACAGGATCCGATACCCTTCTGGCCGTTGTAATGGTCGCCGAGAAGACCAGCTTGATTGTCAGAGACCCCAGTGTGCATGAGTCCGCCGGACTGAATGGGGGCTGCAACATCGCTTTTAGGACCGTGCCCAAGTCCCAAGTTGGGAAGAGGTTCTTCCTTGGTGGCCATACTCTTATTGCGGCTCTGAGAAATTGTTTTATCGAAGGTTCCTTAGCCCATCTATGTCCGGTGAAGCAGGACAGGGCTGACACTTGGACTCTAATTAAGTTGTATGCCAAGCCTATAGTTAGTGCTGTCTGTAGAAATTCCAAAATGTTTGCGATACCCGGAGTTAATGGGGAGAAATTATGCTGTAATGCAAAGTCCACAAATCTCCTCCAGATCCTGGAATATGTGGTATTTGTTGTAGACTTCCTTGCCCCTAGTAAGGTAGCAATTACTTCCTCTGAGAGGCCCTGTGCTTGCAGTCGGGCCGATTCAACAACCAGGCCGTCAGCCGCAATCTCTGCGGGTTGGAGTGCATCCATTGCTCCTGCTGTAACGGATCTCTCCTGAGGGGAATGTTTACTGGTGGGGCTGATGCCATCTGCAGGAGCAGCGGAAACCATGGCCTCCTGGGCCAGAAGGGTACAATTAAGATGGCATGCACCTCTTCCTTCTCGATCTTCAGTAAGGTCCTCATGATTAATTGGACTGGAGGAAACAGGTACATTAGGGGAAACTGCCACAGTATCGAAAAGGCGTCTTGGGCTATTGCCCCGTTGTACCTGAACCTTGTGACAAATTCTGGTGCATGAGCATTCTCTGGTGGGGCCATAAGGTCTACACTGGGTGTCCCCCATCTGGCGAAAATTGGTTGAATATAGCGACTGCCGATTGCCCATTCTCCCTGGCTGGGAAATCTCCGGCTCAGTCGGTCCGCTATCTGGTTTTGACAGCCTGGAATGTACACTGCTGTTAAATTTTCCACATGAGTCTCGGCCCAGGGGAGAATTTTGGTTGCCACCTGGAGTAATGTGATATATGCTACCGCCATCTGGTTGTCCGACCGAAGCTTGACTCGAGCTTCCTGAATCATCCCCTTGAATGCCATCGGGGCCATGTATGCTTCTTGAAGCTCCAGTACATTGGAGTGTCTGGTTTCCGTCATGCTCCACCTGCCTTGAACCTGCTTGTCGAGGCAGTAAGCCCCGCCAGCGCTGGAGACTGGCATACGAAGTAATTACAATCCAGTCTCCCGGGCTTAGAGGCATGCCCCGCGACAGCCGTCCCATTGTCCCAGGAAGGATGTCTGGAAAGTGGAAAGCTCTCATATAGAATCTTGCCCAAGGTAACGCAGGGATAGCTGCGGTGAACATCCCCAACATTGTCATGCAGTCTCTTGCCGACAGTGTCATAGTTACATAGTAGGTGAGGTTGAAAAAAGACACAACCCCATCAAGTCCAACCTATGTGTGTGATTATATGTCAGTATTACATTGTATATCCCTGTATGTTGCGGTCATTCAGGTGATTATCTAATAGTTTCTTGAAGCTATCAATGCTCCCCGCTGAGACCACCACCTGTGGAAGGGAATTCCACATCCTTGTCGCTCTTATGCCACGTACACACGGTCGGACTTTTCGTCTACAAAAGTCCGACGGATGCCGACGGACTAAAGCTGGCTGACAATCCGATCGTGTGTGGGCTTCCCCGGACTTTCAGCGGACTTTTCCAGCCGCAAATCTGACGGACTTTAGATTTGAAACATGCTTCAGATCTTTACGTCGTAACTACACCGGACCCAGAAATCCGCTCGTCTGTGTGCTAGTCCGACAGGCAAAAACCCACGCTAGGGCAGCTATTGGCTACTGGCTATCAACTTCCTTATTTTAGTCCGGTGTACATCATCACGTACGAATCCGTCTGACTTTTGTGTGATCGTATGTAGGCAAGTCCGTTCGTAAGAAAGTCTGCCGCAATTCCGCCAAAAGTCCGTCGAAAGTCTGTCGGACAGGCTGTCTGACTTTTGTAGCCGAAAAGTCTGACCGTGTGTACGCGGCATTAGAGTAAAGAACCCTCTACGTAGTTTAAGGTTAAACCTCTTTTCTTCTAATTGTAATGAGTGGCCACGAGTCTTGTTAAACTCTCTTCTGCAAAAAAGTTTTATTCCTATTGTGGGGTCACCAGTACCGTATTTGTAAATTGAAATCATATCCCCTCTCAAGCGTCTCTTCTCCAGAGAGAATAAGTTCAACGCTCGCAACCTTTCCTCATAACTAAGATCCTCCAGACCCTTTATTAGCTTTGTTGCCCTTCTTTGTACTCGCTCCATTTCCAGTACATCCTTCCTGAGGACTGGTGCCCAGAACTGGACAGCATACTCCAGGTGCGGCCGGACCAGAGTCTTGTAGAGCGGGAGAATTATCGTTTTATCTCTGGAGTTGATCCCCCTTTTTAATGCCAATATTCTGTTTGCTTTATTAGCAGCAGCTTGGCATTGCATGTCATTGCTGAGCCTATCATCTACTAGGACCCCCAGGTCCTTTTCCATCCTAGATCCCCCCAGAGGTTCTCCCCCCAGTGTATAGATTGCATTCATATTTTTGCCACCCAAATGCATTATTTTACATTTTTCTACATTGAACCTCATTGGCCATGTAGTCGCCCACCCCATTAATTTGTTCAGGTCTTTTTGCAAAGTTTCCACATCCTGCGGAGAAGTTATTGCCCTGCTTAGCTTAGTATTGTCTGCAAATACAGAGATTGAACTGTTTATCCCATCCTCCAGGTCGTTTATGAACAAATTAAATAGGATTGGTCCCAGCACAGAACCCTGGGGAACCCCACTACCCACCCCTGACCCTGACCGTGTCGGAGCCTCCATTTACCCTGTAGACACAAGCTTTTAGTTCGGCTACTTTGCGATGTGGTAGGAGAATCCGACCTGACTGCGTGTCGAACACCATGCCTAAATACTCCATCCTTTGGGTAGATTGCTCTTCTGACTGTTTATTAGCCATCTAAAGTTGGACAGGATCGCTGTCACCTTGTCCCGTTTTAGTGCCAGGTGTTTGCTTGAACGTGCCACGACAAGAATGTCGTCTAAATAATGAAAAATCTTTATTCCCTGCAATCGGATAAATGCTATAGTTTCCAAAAGGATCTTGGAGAAAACCCTGGGAGCTGTGTTGATGCTGAAGGGCAGACATCTGAATTGATAATGTCTTTCCTCTATTGTGAATCTGAGGTACCTTTGATGATGTTTTGTAGATTGGGACATTAAGTAGGCATCTGCCAAATCGATCGAGATTAGCCAAGCTCCTTGTTGAACTACTGATGTTATTGTATATATTGATTCCATCTTGAATCTTTTGGGCATGATGAAAAGATTTAGGGACCTCAAGTCCAACGCTGGTCTGATCTCTCTGGATGCTTTGGGTACTAGGAATATTGGAGAATATACTCCCTTCCCTGGCACTCCTGTGGCACTGACATAATTGCTTGTGTCTGAGATAATTCGGCAACGTATTCCTGCAGGCACTTGCGTTTCTTCAGATCCTGTGGATAGTGAGTTTGGACAAAGATGTTTGGAGGTTGCCTTCAAAATGTTATCCTGTATGTCTGTCGGGTCCAGTGGTCCTTCACATTTGTTGCATGTTCCCTCCAGTATCTTGCCAACCTGGCTCCAACCTGGAGGGTTTGGACGGATTAACCGTCAAAAAGACTTTTCAGACTTTTTCGCCGCCTGTCCTGTGGTCAACTTCACTTTGCACAGAAAAGAGCACTGTGTACCTCTCCATTGCGGTCTGTTGTATTCCCGACCTGGTCTATATGACCTGGCCTCGTGGCCCCTTCTGGAATCGAACTGACCCAACCGAAAAGGTTGCTATCTTTTCTTAGAGGTCTGAGGTAACAGGCCTGACTTTCCACCTGTGACCAGCTTGATTGCCTTCTCCAGGGTCTTTCCGAAGCAACATCTTACCATTGTATGGAAGATTGCATAATGCCTGTTTAGATGCCGCATCTGCGGTCCAATGTCTGAGCCATATCGCCCTCTTTGTGGTCACTGTGTGTGCCATCAATCTCACCATTAGTCTTACCAGATCAATTGAAGACTCGGCCAAAAAGGCTGCTGTCAGGTTGAGTTCCTCCAGTGCATCAATAACTTTTAGCTGCTTCCACTCCAGCCCCCAGTGCCTTTTCCACATTCGAAACCCAGACTTTTAGGGCTCTTGAGATTGATGTTAGGGCTATGGATGGGCGACAGGCTGCTCCTGCAACAGCATAAATTCTTTTAAGATCAGCGTCTGTCTTTCTATCCATAGGATCTCTAAATGTTGTGGAATCCTCCATCGGGAGGGAGACATGCCTTGCAAGGCGTTGTAGGGCTGCATCTATCCCTGGCATCTGATGGGTTAAAGGGATAGAGTTTATTAAAGCGTTTTTAGATTCTTGCCTTTCTTTCTGGCTTCTCCTTTAGAAAACAAATGCCTGGCACAAGGCGTCCAGTGTCATAAAAGGCTTTACCTCTATCCATTCTGGACCCTCCAACCCCAGGAGAGGCTCAACCTGGGGGGGGAAAGGTTCGGTAGGGGGGTGTAAGCTGGAATTCAGTCCGGTGGCCTGGTGACAAATCAAAAAAAAAAACAGTTGAGGACAGGTATTTATAACGCTGGAAGAAGGTGGTCCTGAGGGTTAATGAGGAACAGTTAACCCATAGTGTGCTGATGGGAGGAAGACCAGGAAAGTTCAATAAAACAGTATAAAGAATCATTGATACCTCACCTGATCAATGCAGCTAAAAGTCAGATACCAAGATACTGGCAAGAAACAGAGAGTCCCACAATAAAAGATGGGCTT
This sequence comes from Aquarana catesbeiana, assembly GCF_042186555.1. NCBI lineage: Eukaryota > Metazoa > Chordata > Amphibia > Anura > Ranidae > Aquarana > Aquarana catesbeiana. The sequence goes on along the minus strand of NW_027362661.1, from coordinate 3,329,754 downwards.
GGAGGGGTAGAAGAGACATATAACATGGAATATCTGAGATACTGTGGAGAGGAGGTAATAGAGGGAATGATAAACAGATGGAAAGAATGGAAGGCGTTTAAGAAGATGATGAGCTATGTGGAGGTTGTAGGAGGATAAGACAGGGTAAATCGGGAGAACTGGGAGAAAGGGAGAAAAACTAGATATGGGAGGAACGGGGATGAATGGAGAAAAGGGAGGGAATTTACAGGGAGGATGTAAAATGTATACATTAAATGTAATCATGTTGGAAATTTTGAAACTGTTTTTGTATGCTGATATAATTAAAATAAATAATAGAAAAAATAAATAAACCATATCCCCTCTCAAGCGTCTCTTCTCCAGAGAGAATAAGTTCAGTGCTCGCAACCTTTCCTCATAACTAATATCCTCCAGACCCTTTATTAGCTTAGTTGCCCTTCTTTGTAATTGCTCCATTTCCAGTACATCCTTCCTGAGGACTGGTGCCCAGAACTGGACAGCATACTCCAGGTGCGGCCGGACCAGAGTCTTGTAGAGCGGGAGAATTATCGTTTTATCTCTGGAGTTGATCCCCTTTTTAATGCCAATATTTTGTTTGTTTTGTTAGCAGCAGCTTGGCACTGCATGCCATTGCTGAGCCTATCATCTACTCGGACCCCCAGGTCCTTTTCCATCCTAGATTCCCCCAGAGGTTCTCCCCCCAGTGTATAGATTGCATTCATATTTTTGCCACCCAAATGCATTATTTTACATTTTTCTACATTGAACCTCATTTGCCATGTAGTTGCCCACCCTATTAATTTGTTCAGATCTTTTTTGCAAGGTTTCCACATCCTGCGGAGAAGTTATTGCCCTGCTTAGCTTAGTATTGTCCACAAATACAGAGACTGAGCTGTTTATCCCATCCTCCAGGTTGTTTATGAACAAATATTGGTCCCAGCACAGAACCCTGGGGAACCCCACTACCCACCCCTGACCATTCTGAGTACTCCCCATTTATCACCACCCTCTGAACTCACCCTTGTAGCCAGTTTTCAATCCATGTACCCACGCTATGGTCCATGCCAACGGACCTTATTTTGTACAGTAAACGTTTATGGGGAACTGTGTCAAATGCTTTTGCAAAGTCCAGATACACCACGTCTACGGACCTTCCTCTATCTAGATGACAACTCACCTCTTCATAGAAGGTTAATAGATTGGTTTGGCAAGAACGATTCTTCATGAATCCATGCTGATTACTGGTAATGATACCGTTCTCATTACTAAAATCTTGTATATAGTCCCTTATCATCCCCTCCAAGATCTTGCAAACTATTGATGTTAGGCTAACTGGTCTGTAATTTCCAGGGATGTATTTTGGGCTACATTGGCTTTTCTCCAATCAGCTGGTACCATTCCAGTCAGTAGACTGTCAGTAAAAATTAAGAACAATGGTCTGGCAATTACTTGACTGAGTTCCCCAAGTACCCTCGGGTGCAAGCCATCTGGTCTCGGTGATTTATTAATGTTAAGTTTCCAAAGTCTATTTCTAATTCTGTCCTCTGTTAACCATGGAGGTGCTTCCCGTGAAGTGTCATGAGGATAAACACTGCAGTGTTTGGTTACTGAAGCTCCCCCAATTCCATGCACTCGCTGCCTATGTGCACTCGCAGCACTCGTGTACTCACAATACACAAGTGTACACAATACTCAGGCACTCACAATACTCATGTGAGTGTTAACTGGTTATGACTGCTCTGCTCAATCAATGCAATCTGACACTTGCAGGGATTGTCAGTGTCTACGGTCACCCCTATGGTTTCAACTCACCACTTAGTCCAGTTCCATTGGTCTAAGTTCCAGCAAGCAAAAAGGTGGCAAGCTCAAAGATGAGCAGGCTCAAAATGAGTTCTACAGAAAGTTATATAGGCCTCAAGCACCTGTGACCAATTAACCACTCCCCTTGATTAGTAGGCTGAAGGAAGGAAAGAAAAAAAAAAAGTCTGTTTAAAAAGTGACAGAAAAAAGGTGTTAAAAAGCTGCAAGGAAAAACCCCAAAAAGAACCTAAAAAAATGCAAACACAGCAATCGCCAGCAGTCAAAAGCAAAACTTGTTCACACTCTCCACTCAAAGTTCCCACTTTCCAGCTTTCAACCAGCAAAAATGATTTGTACATTCCAGTGTAGTTTGAAAATTCCACTTGCTTTTAACATTCAATTTTAAAATGAATGTAACTTCTGAGCAAAAACCTTAGAATTTTCCCATCACTGTGGTCGATAATGAACGCCGATTTGACACCACTAATGGTTAGAAAATTGGATGAATGTTTTTTTGAAAGAGAAATGAGTTTGTGTACGGCCAGCATAAGTGACATCAGGTGCAGGGAGCTTGTACCCACCTACCTGTCTATGACAAGGGAGTCTGTCCATCATATTATATTACACTCCTGTCTGATCATCTGCAAAACAGAGTTTTACGTCTTTTTTACAATTTAATAATGTTGATCTCTGATTCTGATATGTAGCAGATTCACCCTCTAATAATACATCTATCTGTCTGTTATTCTCAGAGTGGATTAAATATCCAACTATATATCTGGATATTTATCGCTGTATATAGATATTCAAGAATAATAATTAAATTATACACCAACCTTTTTTTTGAGGTTTTTATCCAATTAGTCGATTAACCGAAACAATAATCGGCCAACTAATCAATTATGAAAATAAGCGGATGTATAAAAAAGTACTACGCTACTAATATTAGATAATAAGCTGCCAGCACCAACAATAAGACTAACTGTATGTGAAAATATGATTTAAAAAAAGTGCAGTGCTACAAATACAGGTTTACCATAGGTATAAACTGAGGGATAGATGAACATACACAATGGCAATTGTGCTAGAATACTAGAAACAAAACATTAAAAGTGTTTAAAATATATATGAAATGTGCACTAACAATAAATCCAGTGCAATCAATAATAACATGAATCAAGTGGCACCATATAATCAGGTGACACCTTAAGATCAAATGGTAAAATACAAACACATATAACAAAATGCCAAGTGTATGTGTTATATCAATGAATATCAAATTAACTTTAACACATTATAACACAGTGTAAAGTCCACCGATGATGAATATCATGATGTATTCCTCTGGAACAACCCATGGCGACATGGGTATCAGATGTTGATAGATCTCAAAAACATAGGTTCCCAAGGCACCCAAGACTGTGCTTCCACCACCCAGAGGAAGGGGTAGGTACTCTTACCATAAGATGCCACGATCTCCTGTGGTTGGAAGGGTATGAACGCACACTCGTAGTGAAGCAACAGACCAGCAATACCGGAAATGGGAATACGACCACAATCTCCTGGTTTGTGCAGTCTCCTTAAATATTTCCTCCAGCAGTGGAAAAATGGTGATCATAAAAAGAAAAAAGGAAGGCTTCCACATGGTGTAGATCATATGGATTTAATATTAAAAGAATAGTACAAACATTGTTCAGGATGTGTACAATAAAATGTGATCACAAAAAGCTTGTAAAACAGGCGCGGTGTGTGGAGCTTAGCAGGCAATAACCCTTGCTTGGGGTATACATGTATTTGTAGCGCTGGACTTTTTTATCATAATTATGAATATAATCATTAGTTGCCACCCTACAGAGGACCCATTTACTAGTTACCTTGAGGGGGGAATTGTAATATCCTCAGAGACAAAGCTGCCTGATGTGGAGTTCTGGTTTTGGGGAACCAATCTGCTCATGTCTAGTAATAATCTTTTTATTTCTATTTTAGTAGATGGACGGGAGATGAGGAAAACCTCAGAGGATTGTCTCACTTTGTCTCCAGACTGTAAAGTAGAAGATGAGGACATCACACAGTATAGTCCAGGAGAAAACCCGGCTACCTCAAATGTCCATCCGGCACCACACAGTGTAGATGGACCATCATATTCCTCTTATCCTGAGGAACCTCAGACTGTGAGGGACGGTGCCGTCCCTCCAACAGAGAAGAGCTTTTCCTGTACTGAGTGCAGGAAGTGGTTCCGTTCTAAATCCAATCTTAATGTGCATAAAAGAACTCACACAGGGGAAAAACCATATCCCTGTCCTGAGTGCGAGAAATGTTTTTCACAGAAGTCTAGTCTTGAAATACATCAGAGATCTCACACAGGTGAGAAGCCATATTTCTGTCCTGAGTGTGGGAAATGTTTTGTTCAAAAATCAGATCTTGTCAGTCATCAGAGATTTCACACGGGTGAAAAGCCTTATTCTTGTCCTGAATGCGGGAAATGTTTTTCACATAAGTCCACTCTTTACAAACATCAGAGATCTCACACGGGGGAGAAGCCGTATTCCTGTCCTGAGTGCGGGAAATGTTTTTTAAGTAAGTTCCAACTTTACAGACATCAGAGATCTCACACGGGGGAGAAGCCGTATTCCTGTCCTGAGTGTGGGAAATGTTTTTCACAGAAGGTCAGCCTATACACACATCAGAGATCTCACACTGGGGAAAAGCCGTATTCCTGTCCTGAGTGCGGGAAATGTTTTTCAGTAAAGTCCCATCTTTACACACATCAGAGAACTCACACGGGGGAGAAGCTGTATTCCTGTCCTGAGTGCAGGGAATGTTTTTCAGTGAAGTCCAGTCTTTACACACATCAGAGATCTCACATGGGGGAGAATCCGTATTCCTGTCCTGAATGCGGGAAATGTTTTATACAAAAATCAGACCTTATCATACATCAGAGATCTCACACTGGGGAAAAGCCGTATTCCTGTCCTGAGTGTGGGAAATGTTTTTCAGTGAAGTCCAATCTTTACAAACATCAGAGATCTCACACGGGGAGAAGCCGTATTCCTGTCCTGAGTGAGGGAATTGTTCCTCACTGAAGTCCTGTCTTCCTGTACACCAGGGACCCCCAACAACCCTTGAGGTGTATTAATGCCTTGAGTGTGGGAAATGTCTTCTATATGAATGTTGCTGGACATCACAGCTCTCATGTGGGGAAGAAGCACACCCTGATATACACCTCAGATATACTCCATGGCTGATCTTCATCATGTAAGAAACAGTTTCAGGGGTGTGGACATTTTTTTGAAAAAGCGACTTGTCCGAGGGACTAAATTGGGGTCCCAATCTCCTTGTCCCTTATGACAATCTCCTAGTTCCTCATCTACCAGAGAGCTCAGCAGCTGCATGGAAGTTCATTGAAAACCAGCACGGCCGCGCTCTTTTCATAAAGTGACAGCCAGTATGGGGAACTTCTCCCCGCACTGCTGTCACACAGAGGACTCGGATCACTGAGCCGCTGCAGGAACATGTAACATGTTCCCAAAGGTGAACTTCTCCTTTAACCCTTTCACTGCCAGAGCCGGTTTTGCAGCGCCCCCCCCCCACATGTTTAACCCCTTCAAAACTGGAAACTTTCACCTGCCCAGGCCAATTTTCATCTTTCAGCGCTCTCACACTTTGAATGACAATTGCGCGGTCATGAAACACTGTAGCCATATGACATTTTTATCTTTGTTTCCCTCAAATACCAAATACAGCTTTCTTTTGGTGGTATTTGATCACCTCTGGGGGTTTTTATTTTTTGTGCTACAAATAAAAAAAAGACAGAAAATTTTGAAAAAAAAATGTCTTTGTTTCTTTTATAAAATTTTGTAAATAAGTAAGTTTTCTCCTTCACTGATGGGCACTGATGAGGAGGCACTAATATGCAGCACTGATGGGTGACACTGATGAGGAGGTACTGACAAGCATCCCTGATGGGCACTGATTGGCATCACTGATGGACACTGGCATCACAGGCGGGCACTGGCATCCCTGATGGGCACTGATTGGCATACCTGGTGACCACTGCTGGGCATCACTGGTGGGGCACTGGCGATCATCGCTGATGGGCCTGTACTGATAATGCTGAATTTCAGTGCAGATCCCCCCTCAGAAGAGCCACTGATTGGCTCACCTCTACTCATGCCTTCTCAGCATAAATAAAGAAAAGCCGATAACCGGCACTTACTGGTTACAATATGATTAGCTTTTATTGGACACAGCTGATCACATGGTAAAGAGCCTACATAATAGGCTCTTTACCGATATTGGAGATGCGGTGTGTCACCATCGATCGCCGTGCACCCGAGCGGCTTATTCTTCTGGATGTCATATGACATCCACTCAGGATAATGGAACCCCCACCTGGCTGCCATTTTGCTATAGGCCAAGTGGGAAGGAGTTAAAAAATCATTTTTATGCCTGAAGATTATATAAAACCCCAAAACATGATTTATTTTCTGAAAGCAGACACCCTAGAGAATAAAATTATGGTAGTTCCAATTTTTTATGTCACACGATATTACCACAAAAGTTCAGGAAACGCAAAATTTCAGTCAAAAACACTCTAAAGTACATTTTAGGGGGCCACAAAAACACAATAAATTACCAATTTTTATGGTAAAATATAAAAGCCGAGGTTGCACCGAGTAAATAGATACCAACATGTCAAACCTTAAATTTGTGTGCGCCTGTGAAATGGTGACATACTTCAATACCCTATATTTTCTATAGGCGACCTATAGGTCATCAGTTTAGTGTTATGGAGGAGGTCTGGTGTAGAATTATTGCTCTCATTCCGGTGTGCGTGCCGATATGTAACGCGTATTGCAATTAACATTTTCAAGCGTAGGCGCCGCAATGTGTGAGTTTATGTTTGTACATGCGTATATATGTGGGGGTGGGGCCTCAGATTTTTTTTGGGGTGGGGGTTATGTCCCTGGGTTTAAATTCAATTTTGTACAATTAAAAACTATACAAGCCGGTGGGTGGGTGAAGCCTTTTAGTTACACAAAGCCTCAGGTTTTCATTGTACACCATTACAACCTTCTAGCTGCCAACCTCCTAACAACCAATGACATCATGAGCTGATAAGGAGGATGTCAGTTGCCTGAATATAATTCTAGTTTGACCCTCTCCTGCCTCTCTCTATCAAGAGAAACATTGGAATACTAGTCAGTACCAGTTTGCAAAAGTGTATTTGCTTTGGAAGAATAAATCACTTATAACATTGGGTGTCCTACGTGTATTGATGTTGTTGCATTATGTAGATGTCAGGGCTGGGCTCAGCTCTTCCTTCTCTGAGCTGGCTGCTCAGCTGTTGGCTAATTGCCAGCTCCTATCACTCCACTGTGACTCACCTGTTGATGTTATCCTGCTCGTCAGTCCTGCCTACTTAAGCTGTCCAGTCCAGATGATCTCTGTCTTTGCCTTGGTCACATCTCTAGAAACGCTCTCCTGTGTTCCTGTTAAAGACATGCTTGGCTGACATTCCTTCTGGCTCCAGATCATGCTTGCTGTTCTACTACGCTCACTTCTGGCTCCCTGGCGTTTTGGCTTGTCTGACTACCCGTTCCGGTTCCTGAACTCTGGCTATGTTTTGACTACGATTACTCTGTTTACCTTTTTTTATTATTATTAAACAAGTGTGATTTAACTGTACTTCTGTCTGTCTGATTCATAGTTTCTGACAGTAGACGAAGGCCATGAATTCAGAAGATGCAGTCAATCCACTTGTTGGTAATATTTTTTCCAGATTGGATGAGCAGGATCACCGCATGGATCAGTTTGCCATGGCATTACAAATGCTCCTGAGTCACACGGCTCACCTGGAATTTCCCACTGTGGCTGCTCTGGTACAACCTGTGTTGCAGACCATCCCTGCTGCTGCTCCAGTCTCTGAGCAGGCACCTGCCTCGAGTATTAAGAGGTATGTCTGGTTCCGCTCCGCTTCCCCAGTCCAATGCAGAGGATTTTTCAACCAGGTTGAGATATACTTTGAGATGCTGCCCCAGGCGTTTCCCTTGGCCTGGGAAAACCCTCTATGGGAGACACAAAAACCTGTTGTCTTGAGTTACCCTGAGTTTGTGGCTTCCTTTTAAAGGGTATTTGACATTCCCACGAGCTCCACTTCTACTGCCAAGTGCCTCATGTCCATCAAACAGAATATGAGAACTGTTGCCGATTATGCCATTGAATTCCGTACTCTGGCAGCAGAGGTTGCTTGGAACAATGAGGCCCTCGTGGCTGCTTTTTCTCATGGTCTCTCGGATACCATCATGGATGAGATAGCCGCCCGAGATATACCAACTGAGCTGGAGAAGTTGATCACGTTTCCCATCCTCATCCAGACTCAGAGAAAGCCTCTCTTTTAAGGAGCACTTGCGTAAGCCTTCTGTATATTTGTCTCCGAGCTTTGCAGTCCCACCCTTCCCCCCCCCACCACCAATGCCTCCTAGTACCGAGTCGGTCAGTGAAGATGAACCTATGATATATAAATAGTGTAGCACTACTAAAAAGTGAAAATAAATCACAAAAAATGGAAAATAAATAACACATCTAAAAAGAAACCAAAAAACAATATAAATTGGCTATGCTGAATATAACCCCGTGAGGGTGTGAGAAAGAATGTCCACAGAAAACCTTAAATGGTATATTCCTCTGGTGAGAGTAATCCCAATCGTGAGATAATCAGTGTAAGGCTTGTCTGTAGTCAACAGCGGAACTCAAGATATAAATGGGTACTCTTACCAGCTGTGATGGACCCCAAATGCCATACGACAGAGGGATCAGACAGGCTTGGGATCTTATATTATGTATATCAGATGTTGTTGTATTCATCAGATGTCGCTCAAATACTGGACACAGATGGAAGAACCCGTTCAAGGTGGTATCCTCAGCTCCTGGACCGCAAAGGCTCCAAGTACTCCCCTGTTAAATAGCCATCTTCAACGATGTTCCGTGAGGGCTCCAGGGAATGATCATGTAAAGGAAGGATTAGGACTCCAATGGTTTAGGGTCAAAAACCAATGAGGTTTATTAAGAATAAAAGTTCAGATGGTAAACACCAATCAATAAAAGTGATCACAGGAACAAGTAAAAATTAAATAAAAGCAATGTGGGATACAAGAAATGCTAGCCCAACCGGTTTCGACACCGGTTTTTGCCCCAGTTGAAGACCCCTTAGTGTCGAGTACCGCAATTTTATCGATGTCTTTGACAAAGGTCAAGCTATTGGTTTGCCTCCACACCAGTCGTATGATTGCGCAATTGACCTTCAACCTGGTGGTGGCCGGGTTTACCCATTGTTGGTCTTGGAGGAATAGGCCATGGAGGAGTATGTTGCAGGGGCACTTTCTCGAGGTTTCATCCAAAAATCCTCGTCTCCTGCTGGTGCTGGATTCTTCTTTGTTAAAAAGAAGAGTGGTGAACTGAGACCTTGTATTGATTATAGGGGTCTCAATCATTTCACGGTTAAAAATGCCTATCCGATTCCATTGAATACAGAGTTATTTGACCACCTCAAGGGAGCAACGGTTTTCACAAAGCTTGATTTGAGAGGGGCATACAATCTCACAAGGATTAAGGAGGGCGAAGGGTGGAAAACGGCGTTTAATACCAGAACAGGCCATTATGAGTACCTCGTAATTCCTTTTGGCCTTTGTAACGCCCTGGCAGTTTTCCAGGAATTTATTAACAATGTCCTCTGAGATTTGTTGCAGTTATGTGTGGTGGTTTATTTCGAGGATATCCTCATATTTTCCAAGTGCCTGGAGAGCCATCACACAGATGTCTGTCTTGTGCTTCAGAAACTAAGAGAGAACAATCTCTATTGTAAATTGGAGAAGTGCAAATTCCATTGTGAACAGGTTAAATTCTTGGGTTATGTAATTTCCACTGGTTTTTCGATGGACCCAGAGAAGCTTTCAGCAGTCCTACAGTGGTCCCGAATCGTGGGTTTACATCCTCTGCAGCGTTTTCTTGGCTTTGCCATTTATTATCGGAAGTGTATTTGTAACTTCTCGTCTCTGGTCAAGCCCTTGACTGATATGACCAGAAAGGACGGTAACCCACAGTGTTGGTCTCTGGAGTCCATTAAGGCCTTTAAGAGTCTCAAGGCTGCCTTTGTTTCTGCTCCTGTGTTGGCACAGACTGATCCTACATTGCCTTTTATCCTTGAGGTTGATGCTTCTGAGACTGGAGTTGGTGTCCTTCTGTCTCAACGTCCTACCTCTGAGAGCGCTCTGCATCCTTGTGGCTACTTTTCCAAGAAATTGTCACCTGTGGAGTGCAGTTACGAGATTGGTGACAGAGAGCTGTTAGCGATCATTTTAGCCCTGAAAGAATGGAGACATCTCTTTGAAGGTACCACTGTGTCCGTTCTCATTCTTACTGACCATAAGAATCTCACCTTCTTGTCTGAGGCTAAACGCCTCCCTCCCAGAAGGACGGGATGGGCTCTTTTCTTGTCTAGTTTCAATTGCATTGTCTCATTTCTACCTGGTACTAAGAATGTAAGGGCTGACGCTTTGTCATGACAATTTTCCTCCACTTCCAAGATGGAGTCGGTTCTGGTTCCTGTGATTCCTCCTGATCGTATTCTGGCTACAGTTTGCACCAGTTTCACTTCTCCTTTGGGTGACAACATTTTTGCTGCTCAGTTTCATACTACTCCTGAGAAACCTTGTGACCGCTGCTTTGTCCCAGAGAGTCTCCGTACTGCCATGCTCCAGACTTACCATTCTCCCAAGGCTGCTGGCCACCCTGGGAACAATCAACTCTTTTGGGCCATTTCCCAACAATTCTGGTGGCCTAGTCTACGTGCTGATGTAACCGCCTTCGTAGCTGCCTGTTCCGTGTGTGCTTAGAGTTATGCCGCGTACACACGACCGGACTTTGTGACGGAGTTCCGCTGAAATGGACTTTCCTACACACGATCACAACAAAATCTGATACCAAAGTTTGCCTACACACGATCACACCAAAGTCCGTTAGTTTAGAACGCGATGACGTACGACGGGACTAGAAAAAGGAAGTTCAATAGCCAGTAGCCAATAGCTGCCCTTGCGTCGTTTTTGGTCCGTCGGACTAGCATACAGATGAACGGTTTTCCCGATAGGAATTGAGTCTGTCGGAAAGATTTGAAACATGTTCTATTTCTAGGTCCGTCAGAATTTTAGAAAGAAAAAGTCCGATGAAGCCCACACATGATCAGAATGTCCGATGGAATGATTCAGTCGGACCTTTTCTGCTGGAAAGTCTGGTCGTGTGTACGTGGCATAAGACTCCACGACACCTTCCAGTGGGCCTCCTACAACCCATACCCAATGGAGAGAGGCCTAGACCCACCTGTCTATGGATTTCATGGTGGAGTTACTCAACTCCCAGGACAACACAGTTATCCTTATGGTGGTTGACCGGTTCTTGAAAATGTCTCACTGTATTCCACTTAAGAAGTTGCCCACTTTTAAGGAACTGGCTTCCATTTTGCTCGGGAGATCTTTCGCTTACATGTGCTACCCAAGGTGATTGTCTCGGACAAGGGGAGTCAGTTTGTTTCCCGGTTCTGGCGAGCCTTTTGTGCACAGTTGGGAATTCAGCTTGCTTTCTCCTCTACGTATCACCCACAGTCTAATGGGGCCGCAGAACAAGCCAATCAGTCCTTGAAGCAATTCCTATGTTGTTATACTTCTGACCATAACAACTGGTCAGACCTCTTACAGTGGGCGCAGTTTGCTCACAATAGTGCCTTGAAATCTGCTTCCCGATTGTCCCCGTTTATGGCAAACTATGGTTTCCAACCTTCCATGTTGCCTGACTCATTTGTTCTGCAGAGTATTCCTGCATTAGAGGAGCATCTCCGTGGTCTTCGTTCCACTTGGACACAAGTCCAGGAGGCTTTGGTCTGCAACCGTTTTACTACCTTGGTGCCTCGTCCTCACCCTGTACAGGTTGAAAACCATGAGAAGTATGAAGGTACAGTCCATTGTTGACTCCCGTAGGTTCCGTGGGCACATACAGTGCCTGGTGCATTGGAAAGGGTACGGTCCGGAGGAACGCTCTTGGGTCTCATCCTCGGACGTACATGCCCCTGTCTTCCTTCATGATTTCCATAGACATTTTCCTTTCAAGCCTGGTGGTCCTCGGAGGGGGAGGGGTCATTGAGGAGGGCTGGGCTCAGCCCTCCCTTCTCTGAGCTGGCCGCTCAGCTGTCAGCTAATTGCCAGCTCCTATCTCTCCACAGTGGCTCACCTGTTCATGATATCCTGCTCGTCAGTCCTGCCTACTTAAGCCGTCCAGTCCAGATGATCACATTGGTCACATCTCTAGAGACATTCTCCTGTTAAAGACTTGCTTGGCTGACATTCCTTCTGGCTCCAGATCCTGCTTGCTGTTCTACTACACTCATCTCTGGCTCCCTGACGTTTTATCTTGTCTGACTATCTGTTCCGGTTCCTGAACTCTGGCTATGTTTTTACTATGTTTACCTTTTCTTATTTTTTATTATTAAACAAGTGAGATTTAACTGTACTTCTGTCTCAGTCTGATTAATGGTTTCTGACAGTAGAACTATTAGAATAGTTTTTACATTCTAGATTGGGGCGCCTCAAGACTGTCCATAATTTTGGAGTGCGCCTCAAGACTGTCTATAATTTTGGAGGGTGCCTTGACTGAAATAAGGTTGAAAAACACGTGACAGAGGACAAAATGTCCCCTATGTGATGATTTTTTGGTGACATGTTCTCTTTAATGAGGCATCCAGGGTCTAAAAGACCACAATATCTCCCCTGTGCACCACTGAATGTAATGCAGAACATATTGCACTGCATTATATTCTTTCCTGGCCTTGATAGCCGAGAAAACTGTCAACGGGGACCCGGAAGTGATGTCATACATGTTTCTTCCGGGTCAGGAAGAAGAAGGGGAGGAGAGCGGATGTATGTCCTCCCTCCCCTCTACCCATCATAACCCTGCTATGCTGGACCCAGGTCTGCAGATGGGCAAGAGGAGCCCAGGATACATAGCCGGTGTGTGTCGGGGTGGAGGCACTTTATTTTCACTCAGTCACTCGAATGCTTCCATCCGATAAGTAAATCCTGCTCCTTGCTTGCCCACAGCAGGGCTAAATGTTAAAAAAAATGACCTGTCTAGCACCCAGAACTGCATGTCCCGGTTGTCAGGCGATAGGAATTGTTCATCCCTGAGTTCATAAGGAGATCAGAGATCACCAAAGACATGGATGAAGTGTTGCACCGTGTTGGCCATTGATAGCAGGATAAAAAGATCATGGAAGAATGTTGTACCTTTCATTGGCTGAGTACATTTTGTGGTGTAAGCTTTCACAAACACTTAGAGGGCTGTTTGGAAAAAAAATAGTTGAATGAATGTGAGCAGCATTCACCCAGCTGTGATGAACAGGGCTAGTGCAAGGATATTTGACACCCTAATTTTTTTAATCTAATTTTTTCACCCCTTGGCCCCGCCCCTGACTCCATCCCCTTTGCCCTGCCCATATTTACGGTGGAGGTGGCGGGAGTGGAGATTTTTGCCGCGCATCTCCACTATTTCTTCAGCCGTGGTCCGCAGGCCCGCACCTACACCTCTGGACCCAGCCTGAAGACAAACGATGGTGACACCGGCTAGCTTCCTCACACCAGCTGTGGTTCATAGGTATATAGGCAGGCTAGAGCAGTATACAGACAGGCTAGGGTAGTATATGGACAGGCTAGGGCAGTATATGGACAGGCTAGGGCAGTATATATACAGGCTAGGGCAGTATATATACAGGCTAGGGTAGTATATGGGCAGGCTAGGGCAGTATATATACAGGCTAGGGCAGTATATATACAGGCTAGGGTAGTATATGGACAGGCTAGGGCAGTATATGGACAGGCTATGGTAGTATATAGACAGGCTAGGGTAGTATATAGACAGGCTAGGGCAGTATATAGACAGGTTAGGGCAGTATATAGACAGGCTAGGGTAGTATATAGACAGGCTAGGGCAGTTTATAAACATGCTAGAGCAATATATGGAAAGGCTGGGGCAGTATTTAGACAGGCTAGGGCTGTATATAAAAAAACAAGTAAATTCTTGCGAGCTACCATGTAAAGATCCAATTAAACTAATTTAAAGACAGCTGCTAGCATTGATCATGTCCCATATGTTCGTGTTAACCTAATCTATAAATCAATAAATGCTGCACTATCCGAATGCGATTATAGGGCTGTCACATAAATTCCAAAATCTGGTGCTGTGGAATGTGGCAATCCTATATAGTGAAACCATGCATGTATTTAAATTCTATAAAGAACCAATAATTGCAATCTAATACTATATAACCAATGATGATCCTATGTGATTAAAAATTGCAATCATTAGCGATACTGCTGCAGTTCTATGCAGTCAATACAGGTTGTCACTGCAATTATTGCACAGGGTTGCATATTTCTCTATTGCATATGAATGCAACATGTGTATATAGAGGTGTGTATGCTACACAGGTTGTCATTGGGAGTATTGCAATGGATTGCAATTTTTAATTGTTTATGATCGCAACTTGTAATCGCATAAGATTGCATTATTATGTTCACTAGATTTTTTACATAGGAATGGAATATCTCACCACCACTATTTAACTGCAGTCAGTAATATTAGGACTTAGTACGATTACCATAATTTTTGGACAGCGCAGCATTATATTGATATAAATTTTATTTGGCACGAGCATATGGGACGTGATCAATGCTAGCAGCTGTCCTTTAATCATCTCTAATTATCATTTGGATTTTCACATGATAGCTCACAAGACTTTGTTTTTTACATATACCAAGGTGGATGGTGACTGGATACCGCTTAGATGTAACCAGAGAGGGGGCGCCTCTCCTAACCTGGTGACCTGGTGACATCTGACGTGTTTGGCTTGGAAAACACCAATCTTTGTCAAGGAGGGCTATTGGCAGGTGAAGAGGTCCTAAAAAGTGCTCCTAACTCCACCCAGATTCCTTAACCATTTATAGCCCAGAATAACTTAAACATCTTCTATATCTTTATATATCACTAATTTCACACAAAACTTTTTTCATAATCATCAATAACTGTTAAAATGAATTTGCACATGCTTCAGTTTACTTAATTTACTGATAAACATTATAGGATCAGTGAAGTAGGTGTAAAGTGGAAGCAGTAGATCCACAGAGAATATTATTTGAGCCCCTAGCACTTTATATATGAATGTCTCCACATATTTTAGTGTATTTGTGATGATTTATGTGCACACACAATAGGACAGCGCTGTGACACATAATGCTCTTCTAGTTGATAAAGGGAATACTTACCTTTGTTACAGCAGCAGTCCGGTATAAGTTATTTTTGTAGGTATTTGAGTTGTTACACATAGCGCGGGTTTTATTCTATTTATATTGGTGACATAATTGCCCAAATCTGGGGATCAGGAGCCATTTCCACCCTTTACTCTCGGCTGGGGTTCTTTGTATCCATATAACAGATGTTCTACATGACTAAATCTGCAATCAATTTTACTGCAAAATCAAAGGGGCCAAAATGTCTCCCCCCCGAGCAGTAATATTATTATTATACAGGATTTATATAGCGCCAACAGTTTGCGCAGCGCTTTACAACATGGGGCAGACAGTACACTTACAATACAAATCAATACAGGAGGGATCAGAGGGCCCTGCTCGTTAGAGCTTACAATCTAGAAATATATTTCTTTCCCCCTTGGTGGGAGTGGAGATGACCCCATCTATAAGGATATACAGTACATACACACACAGCACAAGGACGTGTTCACACTACGAGACGTTTGTCAGAACTGCAGTTCCTCTGAGCTCCACAAGATGGTGATCTCACTTCTACCCAGACAGGAAGTCTCTATGGAATACAGACAGGAAGTGATGTCAGGTACAGACAGGAAGTTCCGGGTGAGAGGTGAGTCGGGAGGAAGTAGAGAGGAGACGTTGCTGGAAGAAGCAGTAGAGGAGGTAATAAGATCTTATTTTCTATTTACACCCAGTAACCCCCTTTTAGTGAAGGTCAGAAGTATTGGATATTTGTATTTAGTTGTATAAAATGGACAATCTGTAATCCGGATACAATGTATAACGCAGTCAGTTTATCTGTATAATGTGGTGTGTGAGTTCCGGGGTCCCCACAGGGGGAGGACATGAGGCTCCCTCAGTAAGAAGCACATAAATGATTGTATATTGTGTCAGGATAGAGCCAGACACCTCGGCACCACCTGAATCTGAGGTGAGGTCTCTGGCTGAATTCACAACACAAAGAAGGGGGTCAGTCTGGTGAGAGTCGCCTTCCATGATGGACACAGAGAGGAGCTGATGGCTGCAGACTTCACTGGAAGGTGCTTAGAACTGCTGAGTCTGATGGATCAGTATGGACTGGGTGCTACTCTCTGCACCCCGGGACATATAGTTCCCTATTGTCTGTGCTGTGTGTGGCTCTGAGCTGTGACCACACCCCACAGCCCCCCTCCAAGGGCCCATGGACTTCATCCTGCCTGACCTGCTTCAGCTACCAGCCTTTACCCCTGCCTGCCCGGATCTCTTCCCTGTTCTGAACTAAGCCCTGTCTGTCCCTGTCCATGAGTATGGGATCTCGTACTCGGGGACAGGGCCATCCTACATGGACTATCTGTGTGGTGTTACATTGCCACCCGGAGGAATGTTTCGCTGTACTGTGTCTTGCTACCCTGATGTGCTAACACTGCTCTGCCCATGTGCCAAGGACTTTAACCCCGCTGTACCAAACACTGCTCTGTCCTGTGGACTATCGCCCCTTTGCTGTCTCATATTGCTGTCCTGAGGAGCACGCTTCATTGCTGTGCCTTCTGTTTGCCCTGTGGACTACCTCCCCTTTGATGCCCCATATTGCCACCCTGAGGATCACTCTTCATTTCTGTGTCTATTGTTTGTTCTGTGAACTAATTCTCCTCCTGCCTGTACTCTGAGTCCCCCAATAAATGTCTGTGTGTCGGGTTCCTGGTGACTTGTCTCTGTGTGCTCTCTCTCTGCACTCTTCGTTCATCACACCCCCGTCATGTCCGTCCTCTTCCTCCATAGTCACTGTGATGTCTTTTATCTCCAGCAGATGATGATACACACATATATAGTGTGGAGACCTAGATTAACCCCTTCAGGGGGGATCAGCACAAGGGTTGTCACCTCATCCCATAAAAACTGAACACATATTGATTACACGGGTTCTGTGACTGATTAAGGTCGTAATTAAACTCACTTAGTGCTCTATCTGCATTTAATTAGTCTCATAACCTGTGTAATTCATATGTGTTTGGTTTTAACGGGATGACGTAGCAACCCTAAGCGGCTGCACTATTGTATTCTGACAATGGGGGGCGCTCCTCCGCTCTCAGAATACACAGATCGGTGATGAAGCTATTGGCTGCAGCCGCTGATCGAGTGACTTTTATCCGGCAGTGACCACACATGGATGGAATGCCGACACTCCTGGCCTCTCCCTCCTGCCAAGTGCCCCCAGAGCAAGCAGCTTGACCTGGGGGCACCCGACCAGGCTCACTCCCAAGCTGTTGCTCTGCGGGTCCATTCACACACATAGCCGCAGCTCAGCCCCATCCCCCTCCTCGTTTGCCCACTGGCTGTGATTGACAGCTGCCGCTGCTGTCTCATCCAATGAGGAGGGAGATTTGAGGATTTTGTGCACATCGCTGAATCATGATGGGGCTCTGGTGAGTATAAGGGGGGCTGCTGCACACAGAAGGTTATTTACTTTCATGTATAGAATGCATGAAGGTAAGACACTTTGAGCCTTTAGAACCACTTTAGGTCATGCTGACATAATCTCCCATTGGCTGAGCAATATTCTCATTTGTCTCTGAGCTCCTTCTTGCTATTCCTCGTCCTGCCTGTTGTTTCCTTGGATTGATTTTCTGTGTAGTGACCCCGGCTTCATCTCTTGGATGCGCTCGTCTGTTGCTTGTCCTGACCTTTATCCTGATTCCTGGATCTCCTCCTCATCTCTCCTCCATATCCTCTTACACAGCTTTTCTCCACACCTGCAGTGATCCTGGGGGGTGGAAACTTGGCACCAACACTCAGCAAAATCCATCCCCACCATTAGGAGCTCTGGAGAAAATTGTCTGCTATTTACACTCCATTCCTCCGCACGTCACCTGATCACATGAGAGCTTAATTTCACAGATTCCTGACAGATTTCTGTATGGTAAAGGTCAAGGTTCACTCTTCAGTTTAGGAGAGGTAGGACGCACCCAGGAGCAATGAGTTGTTTGCATGGGAGCCTCATATAGAGGACCCCTCAAATCTCCCCATCCAAATATCCCTCCATCCAGAGTCTATATGTCCTATGACATCACACTGACCTCACAGCTCCTCCTCCCAATGTCCCTCAATCTGCCTTTTTTTTCTAAAGCTCTTAGGATGTGGACGGACCCTTGACATCCTCACTTACAAAGTGGGACTGTTGGTCCTGTGTTGTATGTACAGTGGGGACGGAAAGTATTCAGACCCCCTACAATTTTTCACTTTGTTATATTGCAGCCATTTGCTAAAATCATTTAAGTTCAATTTTTTCCTCATTAATGTACACACAGCACCCCATATTGACAGAAAAATACAGAATTTTTGACATTTTTGCACATTTATTAAAAGAGAAAAACTGAAATATCACATGGTCCTAAGTATTCAGACCCTTTGCAGTGACACTCATATATATAACTCAGGTGCTGTCCATTTCTTCTGATCAATCTTGAGATAGTTCTACACCTTCATTTGAGTCCAGCTCTGTTTGATTATACTGATTGGACTTGATTAGGAAAGCCACACACCTGTCTATATAAGACCTTACAGCTCACAGTGCATGTCAGAGCAAATGAGAATCATGAGGTCAAAGGAACTGCCTGAAGAGCTCAGAGACAGAATTGTGGCAAGGCACAGATCTGGCCAAGGTTACAAAAAAATTTCTGCTGCACTTAAGGTTCCTAAGAGCACAGTGACCTCCATAATCCTTAAATGGAAGACGTTTGGGACGACCAGAACCCTTCCTAGAGCTGGCCGTCCGGCCAAACTGAGCTATGGGGGGAGAAGAGCCTTGGTGAGAGAGGTAAAGAAGAACCCAAAGATCACTGTGGCTGAGCTCCAGAGATGCAGTCGGGAGATGGGAGAAAGTTGTACAAAGTCAACCATCACTGCAGCCCTCCACCAGTCAGGGCTTTATGGCAGAATGGCCCGACGGAAGCCTCTCAGTGCAAGACACATGAAAGCCCGCATGGAGTTTGCTAAAAAACACCTGAAGGACTCCAAGATGGTGAGAAATAAGATTCTCTGATCTGATGAGACCAAAATAGAACGTTTTGGCCTTAATTCTAAACGGTATGTGTGGAGAAAACCAGGCACTGCTCATCACCTGTCCAATACAGTCCCAACAGTGAAGCATGGTGGTGGCAGCATCATGCTGTGGGGGTGTTTTTCAGCTGCAGGGACAGGACGACTGGTTGCAATCGAGGGAAAGAAAGAAAAGATGAATGTGGCCAAGTACAGGGATATCTAGAATGAAAACCTTCTCCAGAGTGCTCAGGACCTCAGACTGGGCCGAAGGTTTACCTTCCAACAAGACAATGACCCTAAGCACACAGCTAAAATAACAAAGGAGTGGCTTCACAACAACTCCGTGACTGTTCTTGAATGGCCCAGCCAGAGCCCTGACTTAAACCCAATTGAGCATCTCTGGAGAGTCCTAAAAATGGCCGTCCACCGACGTTTACCATCCAACCTGACAGAACTGGAGAGGATCTGCAAGGAGGAATGGCAGAGGATCCCCAAATCCAGGTGTGAAAAACTTGTTGTATCTTTCCCAAAAAGACTCATCAAAAGGAGCTTCTACTAAATACTGAGCAAAGGGTCTGAATACTTAGGACCATGTGATATTTCAGTTTTTATTTTTTAATACATCTGCAAAAATGTCATCAATTCTGTGTTTTTCTGTCAATATGGGGTGCTGTGTGTACATCGATGAGGAAAAAAATGAACTTAAATGGTTTTAGCAAATGGCTGCAATATAACAAAGAGTGAAAAATTTAAGGGGGTCTGAATACTTTCCGTCCCCACTGTAATGATGTCAGAATGCCGGCAACAAGTATTTAACCTGCGTATTGTTGGGGTCCTGTGTGGGTAAATTATACCTTAGTATTAAAGTAGGGCTTTAATAAAATGGAGACCTGAATGGTGAGATGAGGAGGATTCTGGGAATATCGTTTGATTTTACTATTTGTGTTCAGATCTAGAGTTTTCCTCCTGTGAAGTCTGGAGATCATATGACCATCACATTCCCTCCACCTCCATCCCTGATAGAATAGAGGAATAAAAAGAGATTAGAAGTCACCGGAGAGATCATGGAGGAGAGGTGAGCGGTGCTGGGAATTCTGGGACATTATCCAGTAACAGACAAGGGATGTGTCTGGATGGTGACTGTATCATTGTGTGTGTCAGGTTCCTATAAGGTGTCAGGATGTCACTGTCTATTTCTCCATGGAGGAGTGGGAGTATTTAGAAGGACACAAGGATCTCTACAAGGACGTCATGATGGACAATCAGCCGCCCCTCACATCACCGGGTAAGAGGAGACTTTATTGTAAAGGAGAGAGCAGTACGGAGGCTCCACCTAGATCCCCCATCATCTGATAAACACATAGAAACAATGTATTCAGTCAGTGTGTGTGTTTCCTACAGATGGATCCAGTAATGGGAACCCACCAGAGAGATGTCCCCGTCCTCTGTATTCCCGGGATTCCACACAGGAAGATCACACCATCCCTCACCATCATCAGGTAGATGAGGAACTATTACCGATAGTATCATTGGGATATGTAAATTATCTGCATTGATGTACCATAATTGTTATTATATATTCAGAGTGGAAACCTCAGAGATTCTAAAGTTAAAGAAGAGATAAAAGAGGAGGATGATGAGGATGGGGTGATGGAGGAGTTTCTAAAAGAACACAAAGATCTGTACCAGGACACCATGGTGGAGTCATCCAGCTACAGAAACCCACCAGAGAGATGTCCCCGTCCTCTGTATTCCCGGGATTCCACACAGGAAGATCACACCATCCCTCACCATCATCAGGTAGATGACTGACAATTATTGGTAGTTCTGATTCATGCACAGCATGTTTGTTACAATGAATGTTTTATTATATATTCAGAGTGGAAACCTCGGGGATTATAATATTGTTGTTAAAGAAGAGTATAAAGAAGAGGATGAGGAATATGGAGTGATGGAGAAGTTTTCAGAAGGACACAAGGATGTGATGGAGCCACCTAATTCCAGGAACTCACCAGAGAGATGTCCCCGTCCTCTGTATTCCCAGGATTCCACACAGGAAGATCACATCATCCCTCACTGTTACAAGGTTGGTGGGATGGAGCATCTCAAACATGGACTTGTAGAGATGATGTGTGGATTTTTTATGTGAGCTTATAGTTTACAGATGATATTGTCTTTCATTTTCTTGATTTAGAGTGGAGATCCAGTCGATATAGAATTTGAGGTTAAAGCAGAAGAAGAAGAGAGGTATGTGAGGGATGATCAGCAGTCTATGGAGGAGGAAGGAATAACGAGGACATTTATAGAGGAGGACACTCCTACAGAGATCAGCACAGGTGGGTCATTAACACTAAATACATTCCTCCACCCACACTGCTCACTGATTGGTCCAGAGTAGGGTGGGGACTGGGTGATATCAGCCTGTAATCCCCTGGTCACTTTCCTGAGCTGTGTTCCCCGTCCTGTATTCCTGTATTTCTCTCGGATAATCTTCCTTCTCTGTGCTGCAGACAAAATTTATGTATCTAGACTGGATTTATGGAGATTCTGGGGTTCAGCTAGCAGCAAAATGTTCATTTTTACCATAGACCTTACTAGGGGTGCAACAGATCAAAAAACTCACGGATCGTTCCTCAGATCAGGAGTCACGGTTCGGGTTATTTTCGGATCAACAAAAAAAATCTCCCCCACTGTAATATCCACGACATCTCCCCCACTGTAATAATATATTAGCAGGGTATGGCAGATTATTGGTAAGGTATTGCAGAGTATTCTAATCTGACCAGAGCACCTTCTTCTACATGTTTGCTGTGTCTCCCACATGGCTTCTCGCAAACAGGACTTCTTATGACTTTCTTTCAACAATGTCTTTCTTCTTGTCACTCTTCCATAAAGGGCAGATTTGTAGAGAACACGACTAATAGTTGTCCTGTGGACAGATTCTCCCACCTGAGCTGTGGGTCTCTGCAGCTCCTCCAGAGTTACCATGGACCTCTTGGCTCTTCTCTGATGAATGTTCTCCTTGCCCTGCCTGTCAGTTTAAGTAGGTTCGCAGTTGTGCCATACTCTTTCCATTTTCGGATGATGGATCAAACAGAGCTCTGTGAGATGTTCAAAGCTTGGGATATTTTTTTTTATAATCTAACCCTGCTTTATACTTCTCCACAACTTTATCCCTGACCTGTCTGGTGTGTTCCTTGGCCTTCATGAAGCTGTTTGTTCACTAAGGATCTCTAACAAACCTCTGAGGGTTTCACAGAACAGCTGTATTTATACTGAGATTAAATTGCAAACAGGTGGACTATTTACTAATCAGGTGACTTCTGAAGGTTCCACTAGATTTGTTAGGGGTATCAGAGTAAAGGGGCTGAATACAAATGCCACCCGCACTTCACATATTTATTTGTATCATTTATCATTTTCCTTCCACTTCACAATTATGTGCCACTTTGTGTTGGTCTATCATATACAATCCCAAAAAAATACATGTTACATTTTTGGTTGTAAAATGACAAAATGTAGAAAATTTCAAGGGGTATGTATTCTTTTACAAGGCACTGTAAATGCCACTGGCCACCAATGGGGAGGGATATCTAAATAGCATCACCACATTGATCATCATTGCAGAAATATTAAAGTAGAATTGCAGCATAAACCCAACTAGCCTTAAAAATGTCCCTTCTCTTCCTATTACCCAGGCTGACTAACTTATTTTCAGGCTGCTCCAGTCTGGTCATGTGATCTCCCCTGTGTGAGACAACAGCGTATGCAATGGAGAGGAGGGAGCGCTGGCAACGTCTGGGACATGGAAGTCTATGGGTGACATCACCACTCGGGCTTTACCAGCAGTTGAGTGCAGAGAGTGCCCTTTCCTCTCCCCTGCAGCCACTGCTGGCTGACACAGGGAAGATCACATGACCAGACTGGAGTGGCCTGAAAATAGGTAAGTATATACAGTACATTATTTATTTTTGTATTTAACACAGGATAGTCAGAATGGGTGTTAGGAAGGGGCAGAGGGTATTTTTAATGCTAGTTCGGTTCAGGCTGGAATTCCACTTTTAGAATCTACCAATGAAAAGGGGTTTAGAACGTATAATGCTACTGACCACCTATGCTGGGGGTTATTTTTCCTGCTACTGACACAAATGCTGGGGGTTATTTTTACTGCTACTGACACAAATGCTGGGGGTTATTTTTCCTGCTACTGACACCAATGCTGGGGGTTATTTTCCCTGCTACTGACAAAAAATGCTGGAGGTTATTATTGTTGAAACTGACACCAATGCTGGAGGTTATAATTGCGGAAATTGACACCAATCCTGAGGGTTATTATTGCTGAAACTGACACTGATGTTGGGGGTTATTGTTTCGGAAAATACCATCAATGATGATCATTATTATTACATAAACTGGCACCAATGCTGGGGGTTGTTTTTGCAGAAACTAGGACTGATGCTGGGGGTTGTTATTGCTCCCACTGACACCAATGCTGGGGGTTATCATTGCTGCTACTAACAATTCTGGGGGTTATTATTGTGTAAACTGACACCGATGCGGGGGGTTGTTATTACTCCTACTGACACCAATGCTGGAGTTATTATTGCTGCTACTAACATCAATGCTGGGGGTTATTATTGTGTAAACTGGCACTGATGCTGGGGGTTGTTATTGCTCCTATTGACACCAATGCTGGGGGTTATTATTGCTGCTACTAACATCAATGCTAGGGTTATTATTGCGTAAACTGGCACTGATGCTGGGGGCTTTTATTATAGAACTTTGCCATCTATGCTGGGTGTATTTTTTGCAGTAATTGACGCCAATGCTGGGGATTATTGTTGCGGAAACTTACACTGATGCTGGGGGTTAGTATTACGGAAACTTCCATCTATGCTAGGGGTTATTACTGCCTAAACTGGCACCAAGGCTGGGCTTTTTTTTATTACAGAAACTGATGCTGGGGGATATTATTGCTGCTACTGACACTAATGCTGGGGGCTTTTATTGCGTTTGCATAAACTGGCACTGATGCTGTGGGTGATTATCACAGAAACTGCCATTTATGCTCTGGGTTATTATCCCAAACTGCTTTTGAAAATACACTGACTCTTTCATAATAAGTGGGGAGGCATTTTGCCATTTTTCTCCCTGGGCACCAGATGACCTTGTCCCAGCACTGCTCTATGTTGTACATTACATCATTCTGATACTATATAGGCCTATCTGTTTCTGTATCCTGACTTCTGCTCTCTCCTCTATCCCCACTGCTATATATAAACATAATATGTATTCTCTTTTGTTACACGCATTTCCTACCAGCTGGACATTTTATATCTGATGATTTGATTGGAGCACAGACTTTTACATGTTTTATAATAATGGGATAACATCCTTAACCACTTGCCTACCGGGAACTTTCACCCCCTTCCTGCCCAGACCAATTTTCACCTTTCAGAGCTCTCACGTTTTGAATGACAATTACTCAGTCATGTAACACTGTACCCATATAACATTTTTGTCCTTTTTTTTCACACAAATAGAGCTTTCATTTGGTGGTCTTTAATCACTGCTGCTTTTTTTATTCTTTGCACTATAATTTAAAGTCCTAACATTTTGAAAAGAAACACATTTTTCTTTGTTTCTGGTTGCAATTTTGCAAATTTAGTAATGTTTCTTCATAAATTTTGGCAAAAATGTATACTGCTACATTGTTTTGGCAAAAATATCCCAGTGTATAGTATTGGGGCTGTGTGAAAGTTATAGAGTCTACAAGCTATGGTGCAATCAAACTGATCACACCTGATGTACGGACGGCATATCTCACTTCTTGGGGCACTAACAAGCCAGGAAAGTAGAAATACCCCCCCAAATGACCCCTTTTTGGAAAGTAGACATTCCAAGGTATTGAGTAAGAGGCATTGTGATTTTTTTGTAATTATAATTTTTTCCCACATTCTTTGCAAAATCAAGATTTTTTTCCCACAAAATTGTCATATTAACAAGTTATTTCTCACAAACAGCATATGCATACCACAAATTACACCCCAAAATACATTCTGCTACTCCTCCTGAGTATGGCGATACCACATGTGTGGGACTTTTTCACAGTTTGTTTGATAACATCCTCAAACTTTGGAACCTTAAACAGAAAGTGATAATGAGGGAGGAGTCAATAACCCAATGATGGTGGTCTTCGGGATCAATCCAGTCTTCATCTTGGTTGTTCTCCCCCATCCTCACTCTCTGACCTCTGGTGGGGCTCAGCCCCGCTGTTATTCATGACTAAACCATGGACTAAATAAGTAAGTGCAGGACTTCTTGTGTTGGGAAGATGGCAATGAGTGATAGAGGGGGTGGGGACACTCATCCTATAATCCCCTCATCACTGTCACTCCTATAAAAGACAGTTCTCGTTGTTTCCTCACTCTCTGACTAAGGTCCATGAATAAAGAACTGAACTGGTAGGAGATCAGAGGTCCCATTTACTAGTTACCTTGAGGGGGGAATTGTAAGATCCTCAGAGACAAAGCTGCCTGATGTGGGCGGAGTCCTGGTTTAGGGGAACCAATCTGCTCATGTCTAGTAATAATCTTTTTATTTCTATTTTAGTAGATGGACGGGAGATGAGGAAAACCTCAGAGGATTGTCTCACTTTGTCTCCAGACTGTAAAGTAGAAGATGAGGACATCACACAGTATAGTCCAGGAGAAAACCCGACTACCTCAAATGTCCATCCGGCACCACACAGTGTAGATGGACCATCGTATTCCTCTTATCCTGAGGAACCTCAGACTATGAGGGACGGTGCCGTCCTTTTAACAGATAAGAGGTTTTCCTGTACTGAGTGCGGGAAATGTTTCCCTTGTAAATCCCATCTTAATGTGCATAAAAGAACTCACACGGGGGAGAAGCCGTATTCCTGTCCTGAGTGCGGTAAAAGTTTTTCACAGAAGTCCAGTCTTGTAACACATCAGAGATCTCACACGGGGCAGACGCCATATTCCTGTCCTGAGTGCGGGAAATGTTTTTCAAGGAAGTCCAATCTTTACAGACATCAGAGATCTCACACGGGGGAGAAGATATATTCCTGTCCTGAGTGCTGGAAATGTTTTACAGTGAAGTCCCATCTTGAAACACATCAGAGATCTCACACGGGGGAGAAGACATATTTCTGTCCTGAGTGCGGGAAATGTTTTTCACACAAGTCCAGCCTTTACACCCATCAGAGATCTCACACGGGGCGAATGCCGTATTCCTGTTCTGAGTGCGGGAAATGTTTTTCAGTGAAGTCCCATCTTTACACACATCAGAGATTGCACACGGGGGAGAAGCCATATTCCTGTCCTGAGTGCGGGAAATGTTTTTCAATGAAGTCCAATCTTTACACACATCAGAGATCTCACACAGGTGAAAAGCCGTATTCCTGTCCTGAGTGCGGGAAATGTTTTTCAGAGAAGTCCAATCTTTACAGACATCAGAGATCTCACACTGGTGAGAAGCCGTATTCCTGTCCTGAGTGCGGAAAATGTTTTTCACAGAAGCCCCATCTTGACACACATCAGAGATCTCACACGGGAGAGAAGCCGTATTCCTGTCCTGATTGCGGGAAAAAAATCTCACGTAAGTCCACTCTTTACAGCCATAAAAGATTGCACACAGGAGAGAAGCCATATTCCTGTCCTGAGTGTGGAAAATGTTTTGCAGATAAGTCCAGTCATTCCAGACATCAGAGATCTCACACGGGGAAGAAGCCACTTTCCTGTCCTGAGTGAGGGAATTGTTCCTCACTGAAGTCCTGTCTTCCTGTACATCAGGGATCCCACACAACCCTTGAGGTGTATTAGTGCCTTGAGTGTCTTCTATATGAGTGTTGCTGGACATCACAGCTCTCATGTGGGGAAGAAGCACACCCTGATATACACCTCAGATATACTTCATGGCTAATCTTTATCATGTAAGGAAACTGTTCATAAGGAGATCAGAGATCACCAAAGACATGGATGAAGTGTTGTACCGTGTTGACCATTAACAGCAGTAGAAAAATAAAAATGTAATCATTACCTTTCATTGGCTGAGTACATTTTGCGGGGTAAGATTTCCAAACACTTAGAGGTTTATTTTTAAATAAAATAGTTGAAGGAATGTGACCGGCATTCGCCCAGCTGTGATGAATATTGGATGTATTTTATTTCATACACTGATTTTCTTGGCTCCATCTAGTGGCCATAATGCAGCTTTTCTTACTGCTTGAGGTATTTCATGAAAAATACAGTTTTATGGCCACTAGATGGAGCTGACAGTCATAGGAAATCACTGTGTTAAATTATGCTAATAATTTGTAAAGGCTGAATTAATTTTTTAAAAGTAAAAGTAGACCCCTTTAGTTTCCTCGGTCAGACATGGTTTTATACAAATACCTGAGATCATACTCATACATTTATGAGTACAGTACACAGGGAAGGATATAAGGTAAAGTGTATGTAAGCCCTCACCTTGCAAAACAACCCATCCAGTTTATCTGATTCCCGCCCTCCATATAGTGAAATGACAGACAGGTGGGAGCACTCTTGTTCTGGGAGGACGCGGGGGTGTGCAGCTTGGTGATCAGTGGTGTGCCATGTCCCTGGGACACAACGCATCCCCGATCTCGGTAAAGAGTCTATGATGTAGGCTCTTTACCATGTGATCAGCTGTGTCCAATGACAGCTATTCACAGTGTAAACAGGAAATGCCGGTAAGCGTCATTCCTCGGCGGGGACATCTGCACTGACAATCGGGGCACTGATCATCATTGAAGCCCCAACCGTGCCCATCAGTGCTGCCTGTCAGTCCGTATCAGTGCCTCCTCATTAGTGACAACTATCTGTGCTGTCTATCCATGCCGCCTATCAGCATCCATTAGTGCTGCCTATCAGTGCCTTTTATTGCCACCTATCCTTGCCGCCTATCAGCATCCATCAGTGGTGCCTACTAGTGCCCATCAATGCTGCCTACCAGTGCCTAGCTTTGCTGCTTATCCATGTCACCTATTAGCATCCATAAGTGGTGCCCATCAGTGCTGCCTATCAGTTCCCATCGGTGATGTCTATCAATGGCCATCAGTCCTGCCTATCAGTCCCCATCAGTTCTGCCTATCAGTGACCATCAGTTCTGTCTATCAGTGCTGCCTATCAGTGCCCATCAGTTCTGCCTATCAGTGCCCATCAGCTCTGTCTATCAGTTCTGACTATCAGTCCCCATCAGTTATGCCTATCAGTGCTGCCTATCAATGGCCATCAGTTCTGTCTATCAGTGCCCATCAGTTTTGCCTATCATTGGCCATCAGTGCTGCCTATCAGTCCCTATCGGTTCAGTCCCTCCTCATCAGTGAAGGAGAAAAATACTTATTTACTAAATTTTATAACAAACTAAGAAAAAACATTTTTTCCCCCCAAATGTTCGGCCTTTTTAGTAAAAAAAAAAAAAAAAACAGCGGTGATTAAATACCACCAAAAGAAAGCTCTAGCTGTCTAAAAAAAATAATAAAAATGTCATATGGGTGCAGCATTGCATGACCGCACAATTGTCAATCAACGTGTAAGATTGCTGAAAGATAAAAATTGGCCTGGGTAAGAAAGGGGTGAAAGTGCCCGGTAGGTAAGTGGTTAAAGTAGAAATAAAAGGCAAAACATTTTTGTATAGATTTAAAAAACATAAGAACATTTCCCCCCCCCTTTTTTTATAAATGATCACATTCCCTCTGTTCTCAGCTGCATAAGAGCTTGATGAGGCGAAACAGCAGTACACTGGTCTTCCCCACCCAAAAGTGGAACTTCCACTTTAAGCACTCCTCGCCCCCTTACATTCCACATTTGGCATATCATTTTTTTTGGGGGGGTGCTTAGTTTTCAGTGGGCCTTCCTGTCCCACTTCCTGCTTCCGAGTACAGCCGCCTAGGTGACGCCTCCTCTCCCCCTAGGTGGCCCCTCCCTGCCAGCAATCTTGTGGGACACAACACAAGCAACAGACGAGCGCATCCAAGAGATAAAGCCGGGGTCACTACACAGAAGATCAATCCAAGGAAACAACAGGCAGGACGAGGAATAGCAAGAAGGAGCTCAGAGACAAATGAGAATATTGCTCAGCCAATGGGAGATTATCTCTGCATGACTTACATAATGAAGGAGATGAGGGGGAGGGGAGGAAGTCACTTATGGTGACCATAGAGACATGGAAATTCAGCTGGTTCAGCAGGGATCGGTGCAGGGGCAGACTGACAACTCATGGGGCTCCCGGGCAATAGAAGATCATGGGGGCCCCCTGTGTCCCCACCCACACTCAAGCCACACCTGCACAAAGCCCACCTACATATTGCACTGTCAACATTACATGTGTTTGTTACAGAATTTCTCTATACTACGTTCAACATAAATGTTTAATAAGTTAAGAAAATAAAGAAAAATAAACTTACATTAAAGTGCATCTATCGTATATTTCCAAAATGTTTCCACGGTACACAGGGGCAGCAGGGCAGAGCACGGGGGGAAGCATGGCAAAGTATAGGAGTCAGCAGGTCAGAGCACAGGGGGTCAGGAGAGCACACTACATGGGGATTAGAAGGGCACTATATGGGGCACACCAGTGCACATTACAGGGGGTGGCAAAGCAGGATAATTCATGGGCTCATCACTGGGCACATAGTAGGGCACAGAACATATCTTGGGGCACACAGTAAGCCACATCAAATGGCACACAACAGGGCACATCATAGGGCATGGGGAGCACAGCAGGGCACATCAAGGGGTACACAGGGTATAAAAAGGCAGAGCTCTGAGTGTGTATGAAGAGGAGGAGCCCTAAGTGTGTATGATAAGGGCGGAGCTCTGAGTGTGTATGAAGAGGAGGAGCCCTGAGTGTGTATGATAAGGGCGGAGCTCTGAGTGTGTATGAAGAGGCTGAGCTCTGCGTGTGTATGAAGAGGCGGAGCCCTGAGTGTGTATAAAAAGGTGGAGCTCTGAGCGTGTATGAAGAGGCGGAGCTTCTGAGTGTGTATGAAGAGGAGGAGCTCTGATTGTGTATGAAGAGGGGCGGAGCTCCGAGTGTGTATGAAGGGGCGGAGCTCCGAGTGTGTATTAAGAGGGGCGGAGCTCTGAGTGTGTATGAAGAGGGGCGGAGCTCTGAGTGCGTATGAAGAGGCGGAGCTCTGAGTGTGTATGAAGAGGCTGAGCTCCTGCTGAAACAGCGGTCGGAGGAGGAGTCTAAAACAAATAAACTGGCGCTCAGAGGCTATAAGGCAAATGACTATAAAAGTTAATGAAATTATAAAGTCTAAAAGCTGGATCAATCACGGTGTAATCAGGACGGTGTTGGAAGTCTTGGACAGGAGCCAGGAAACAGTCTATAAAGCAGGAGAGGATCCCTGGAGGATAAGTCATAGGTAAAACAAAAAACCGGAATAAAACTTTTCTTTTCTTGTAGGAATTTGTGTGGCCAGATTCACGAAACTCTTGACAGACACTTGATAAAGGAGCGCGCATGTGCCGTACAGACCCTGCGCATGCTCAGAAACGCGTTGTGTTTTTTCTCCTCATTGACAACATTGCCAGCGGCTTCCTGGGCTGCCGCTCCGTCCTCCCGCAGAGACAGGCTGTGTATTGTCCTGGCCTCCCCGCCAGACTGCGTCGTGTTTGGAGGCATCCCCGGGGAATCACTGACTGTTCCCTTCCCCCTCTTCTATCAGGAATCACATCTGTCTGTTCTATATACCGCTCCTAAATGTAAGTTGATACTTTGTTTTTATATTGGTGAATAAATGATTTTACTTAGTGGCGCTCCTCTCTCTCTTTTTTACCTGGAGGAGTCTAGGAGGGAGATGACAGAAAGCTCAGCAGACTCTCAGGAGTGAGCGAGGAGGATCCAGTTCCTTTGCCATCGGAGGTGAGGAGAGTGTGAAGGATGTTGGTGACTCTGGTAGATGAAAAGCTGGGAGTCATATTGCTCTGGTGAGTGGGGAAGCACTACTAAGGGGGCGCCCTCACCATCACGTGTGTAAGAGGTGGAAGAAGGCGTGGCTACACTACAGCTGGCACAGTTTGGAGCACCGAGAACTTTACACCTTATCAACTTTTCATTGATTGGTGGATTTTATTAGCAAAATACATATCCACATATTTTAGTGTATTTGTGATGATTTATGTGCACACACAATAGGACAGCGCTGTGACACATAATGATCTTCTAGTTGATAAAGATTGTAAGCTCTTCTGAGCAAGGCCCTCTTAATCCTCTTGTATTTTATTGTATTATAACTGTATTGTCTCCCTTTTATATTGTAAAGCGCTGCGTAAACTGTTGGCGCTATATAAATCCTGAATAATAATAATAATAATAAAGGGAATACTTACCTTTGTTACAGCAGCAGTCCGGTATAAGTTATTTTTGTAGGTATTTGAGTTGTTACACATAGCGCGGGTTTTATTCTATTTATATTGGTGACATAATTCAGTGGTCATCAACTCCTGTCCTCAGGGCCCACTAAAGCGGAGCGCCGCCGAAAATTTTTTTTTTAAAAGTCAGCAGCTACAAATACTGCAGCTGCTGACTTTTAAAACATGGACACTTACCTGTCCAGGGCGCCCGCGATGTCGGCACCCGAGGCCGAAGCGTCTCTCCGTCCTCGGGTGCTGCTGCCTCCATCTTCGGTAAGGGAATCAGGAAGTGAAGCCGTGTGGCTTCACTTCCCGGTTCCCTACTGCGCATGCGCGAGTCGCGCAGCGCAATACGGATGGTCCCTGCTGCCTCTGGGACCCGTGTGTTTCCCAGCAGGCAGCGGGGAGGGAGCAGGAAATGGCGTAAATAACCGCAGATTCTGCGGCTATCTATGCCGGAAGTGGATACAGATACCTGTAATATACAGGTATCTGTACCCCCCTCCCCCCTGAAAGGTGCCAACTGTGTCACCGGAGGGGGGGAGGAATCTGATGAGTGGAAGTTCCACTTTTGGGTGGAACTCCACTTTAACAGGCCAGGTTTGCAAAATAACTGAAATACATCACAGGTGATATCATTTGCTGCTCAGTGATTGCAGTATTCTAGTCTGCATCTCCCCCAAGGTAATACATAAAACCTGACCTGTTATTGGGGCCTGAGGACAGGGTTTATGAACACTGACATAATTGCCCAAATCTGGGGATCAGGAGCCATTTCCACCCTTTACTCTCGGCTGGGGTTCTTTGTATCCATATAACAGATGTTCTACATGACTAAATCTGCAATCAATTTTACTGCAAAATCAAAGGGGCCAAAATGTCTCCCCCCCCCGAGCAGTAATATATTTCTATCCCCCTTGGTGGGAGTGGAGATGACCCATCTATAAGGATATACAGTACATACACACACAGCACAAGGCCATGTTCACACTACAAGATGTTTCTGAAGGCTGCAGTTCCTTTGAGCTCCACAAGATGGTGATCTCACTTCTACCCAGACAGGAAGTCTCTATGGAAGACAGGAAGTGATGTCAGGTACACACAGGAAGTTCCAGGTGAAAGGTGAGGCGGGAGGAAGTAGAGAGAAGACATTGCTGGAAGACACAGTAGAGGAGGTAATAAGATCTTATTTTCTATTTACACCCAGTAACCCCCCTGTCATGTCCGTCCTCTTCCTCCATAGTCACTGTGATGTCTTTTATCTCCAGCAGATGATGATACACACATATATAGTGTGGAAATATGTAGATTAACCCCTTCAGGGGGATAAGTTGATGAATAATATATTTTACTTCCAAAGCTGGTCATATATGGTTCAGTTTTATCGCTCAGCCATTGAGTTGAGTGAAATAAACTGAAGTGATTCCCCCATCCACACATTGGAGGGGGATGGGGGAATCCTCCCCGCTGCACTATTGTATTCTGACAATGGGGGGCGCTCCTCCACTCTCAGAATACACAGATCAGTGATGAAGCTATTGGCTGCAGCCGCTGATGGAGTGACTTTTATCCGGCAGTGACCACACATGGATGGAAATGTGACCGATCCCTGCTGAATTTCCATGTATTTATGGTCATCATAAAGTAAATGTAAACCCTCACATGTACCCAGTGAAGTGAACAGCCTCAGATGAACACAGAGATGAAACAAATCCCCCTACATACGTTTTTGTATATCTGCTGTCTTTAACTTTCTAGACTGCATGTCGTATTAACATTTTTACTTCCTGATTCAGCACCGGGAGGGGAGTCCCGGCATACACTATGGAGGAGATTTACTAAAACTGGAGCACTCAGAATCTGGGGCAGCTGTGCATGGTGGCCAATCAGCCTCTAATTTCAACTAAGCTTTGGCAATAAAACCTGGAAGCTGATTGGTTTCTATGCTAGTTTTGCACTCTCCAGTTTTAGTAAATCAACCCCTATGTCACAGCTGAATGGAGGAAAGGCCCACAACCAAACTTCACATAGGCAGAGGAAGGAAGAAACAAGCAGAGCCTTGCTGTGAATAGACCAGCTGTCTGCTACTCTATTTCTATGCACCCACCCCGACACAAATTTCTCTCGGTTGTCGGAGAGCTTGTCAGAAGTTATCATTGAAGAACCGAGCAGGAGAAAGACACGGGACTTAGAGCTTTGAAAAGTAAACACTACAGATAGATGTGCCCAGTTCAAATTTAATGAATCGGGTTTAAATCCACTTTAAGTCAGGGCTCAACAAATCTCAGGTCACCATGGTGACTAGAAATGGTGTCCTGGCCCCTGGACTCTTGTCATTCTCTCTGTTGGTCTTAATAATGTTTCTACCTGAAACCCGGACACATTATTCAGACAGGAATGTGGCTCGGAGCGGGGCCAGGCGGGAGGGGGAGGGGGAGGAGGAGGAGGAGATGATGACACCCGACCTGTGAAGTGAGGGGTGGACTGGACAGGACAGCGACATGAGAGGACTCATCTCACTGATCTCCCGCTGCCGATCTTTCTCCGGGCGCATTACTGTCACCATCGGCTCCTGCTTCCACCCACAGCTGCCTGTGTCCCTCCAGAGCCCTCCGACAGAACAGAGAGGAAGGAGCGGGACCGAATCTCCAACATGGAGCCACCTCGGCACTGCCACAAAGATCCCCACAAGGTGCTGAGAAACAGGACTACAGAGTCCTTACAGGAGTAACCAGGACAAGCCTGCAAAGCAGCCAGCTAAGAAACCAGCCAGGGAGGGACATGCTGCTTTATGTACACAAGATGTCCTCTCCATCCACTCTGCTCTCACACACTGCTGGGGGAGATGTACAGGACATGCAGGAGGACACAGGGGAGGGGGGATTGGATTACTTTCCTACACTCTACATCCTGCACCCCATTTCCTCCGGTGACCTGCACCCTTTACTTCATGTCCTGCATTCTGCACCCTTCTTCTGCACCCCATGTCCTGCATTCTGCACACTACACTCCATGTCCTGTGTTCTGCACCCCATGTCTTTGGTGACCTGCACCCTTCACCCCATGTCCTGCGTTCTGCACCCTTCTCCTGCCCCCCATGTCCCACACCCTATGTTCTGCATTCTACAACCCATAACCTGCATTCTGCATCTCATGTCCTGCACCCTTCTCTGACACCCTGCACCCCATGTCCTGTACCCTTCTTCTGCACCTGGCACAAGTCCTGTGTTCTGCACCTCACAAATTACTTGCCTTGCTCCAGGCGCTGACATCTCGCGCTTAGCTAAAAAAAAAAAAAAACTATCCTAACTTTTTTTTTACAATAAACAATAAATGCAGCGCTAGCAACTTAACAAAATAAATATAGAAAAAGAATATTTACCGCTGCTGTAAGAAAAGTGCTAAAACTTTGCTTATGTGAAACGAATAAATACAGCGCTGGCAATAGAACAACACTCAACTTGTTCTATTGCCAGCGCTGTATTTATTCGTTTCACATAACTTTTTTTTAGCTGGCTCCTAGATTCAAAGCAAATTTGTCAAGACCTGCCTTAAGTGACTTCCTCCCCTCCCCCTCATCTCCTTCATTATGTAAGTCATGCTGAGATAATCTCCCATTGGCTGAGCAATATTCTCATTTGTCTCTGAGCTCCTTCTTGCTATTCCTCGTCCTGCCTGTTGTTTCCTTGGATTGATTTTCTGTGTAGTGACCCCGGCTTCATCTCTTGGATGCGCTCGTCTGTTGCTTATCCTGACCTTTATCCTGATTCCTGGATCTCCTCATCTCTCCTCCATATCCTCTTACACAGCTTTTCTCCACACCTGCAGTGATCCTGGGGGGTGGAAACTTGGCACCAGCACTCAGCAAAATCCATCCCCACCATTAGGAGCTCTGGAGAAAATTGTCTGCTATTTACACTCCGTTCCTCCGCACGTCACCTGATCACATGAGAGATTACTTTCACAGATTCCTGACAGATTTCTGTATGGTAAAGGTCAAAGTTTCACTCTTCAGTTTATAAGAGGTGGGGCACACCTAGGAACAATGATTTGGTCTGCATGGGAGCCTCATATAGAGGACCCCTTAAGTCTCCCCATCCCACTGTCCCTCTGCCCAGAGTCTATATGTCCTTTGACATCAAACTGATCTTACAGCTCCTCTTAATGTCCCGCCATCTGGATCTTTTCTCTTTTTTCTGATGCTCATAGGATGTGGGCGGACCCTTGGCATTCTTACTAGCAAAGTGGGACTGTATGTCTTGTGTTGTATGTAATGACATCAGAATTGCTTATGACAACCTTTTAACCTATGGAGTGGGAGGTCCTGTGTAGGTAAATTATACCTCAGTCTGAAGTGAGGATTTAATAAACCTGAATTATCTAAATTATTAAAACAAAGACTTGACCGGAGGGGTGAGGAGGACTCTGGGAATAACATTTGATTTTTGCTCTTTGTGTTCAGATCTAGAGTTTTCCTCCTGTGAAGTCTGGAGATCATATGACCATCACATTGCCTCCACCTCCCTCCCTGATAGAATAGAGAAATACAAAGAAGGTTCTAGAAGTCACTAGAGAGATCATGGAGGAGAGGTGAGCGGTGCTGGGAATTCTGGGACATTATCCAGTAACAGACAAGGGATGTGTCTGGATGGTGACTGTATCATTGTGTGTGTCAGGTTCCTATAAGGTGTCAGGATGTCACTGTCTATTTCTCCATGGAGGAGTGGGAGTATTTAGAAGGACACAAGGATCTCTACAAGGACGTCATGATGGACAATCAGCCACCCCTCACATCACCGGGTAAGAGGAGACTTTATTGTAAAGGAGAGAGCAGTACGGAGGCTCCACCTAGATCCCCCATCATCTGATAAACACATAGAAACAATGTATTCAGTCAGTGTGTGTGTTTCCTACAGATGGATCCAGTAATGGGAACCCACCAGTGAGATGTCCCCGTCCTCTGTATTCCCGGGATTCCACACAGGAAGGTCACACCATCCCTCACCATCATCAGGTAGATGAGGAACAATCACTGATAGTATCATTAGGATCTGTACATTATCTGCATTGATGTCATTTTTATTATATATTCAGAGTGGAGACCTGAGAGATTCTAAAGTTGAAGTTAAAGCGGAGATAAAAGAGGAGGATGATGAGGATGGGGTGATGAAGGAGTTTCTAAAAGAACACAAAGATCTGTACCAGGACACCATATTGGAGTCATCCAGATACAGAAACCCACCAGAGAGATGTCCCCGTCCTCTGTATTCCCGGGATTCCACACAGGAAGGTCACACCATCCCTCATCATCATCAGGTAGATGATTGACAATTATTGGTAGTTCTGATTTATACATAGCATGTTTGTTACAATGAATGTTTTATTATATATTCAGAGTGGAAACCTCGAAGATAATAATATTGATGTTAAAGAAGAGTATAAAGAGGAGGATGAGGAGTATGGAGTGATGGAGGAGTTTTCAGAAGGACACAAGGATATGATGGAGCCACCAAATACCAGGAACCCACCAGAGAGATGTCCATGTCCTCTGTATTCCGGGGATTCCACACAGGAAGATCACACCATCCCTCACTGTTACAAGGTTGGTGGGACAGAGCTTATAAAAAAAACACAGACTCATGGAGTCAATGTGATGTTTTATATTTTACAGATGATATTTTCTTGATTTAGAGTGGAGATCCAATCGATATAGAATTTGAGGTTAAAACAGAAGAAGAAGAGACATATGTGAGGGATGATCAGCGGCCTATGGAGGAGGATGGAATAACGGGGACATTTATAAAGGAGGACACTCCTACAGAGATCAGCACAGGTGGGTCATTAACACTAAATACATTCCTCCACCCATACTGCTCACTGATTGGTCCAGAGTAGGGCGGGGACTGGGTGATATCAGCCTGTATTACCCTGGTCACTTTCCTGAGCTGTGTTCCCCATCCTGTATTCCTGTATTTCTCTCAGATAATCTTCCTTCTCTGCGCTGCAGACACAATTTATGTATCTAGACTGGATTTATGGAGATTCTGAGAGTCAGCTTGAAGCAAAATGTTGATTTTTCACCATAGGTGTTATTTGACCTTGGCACCTGGGGTATGAGTCTTGGATATTCTTCCCCAGTCTAGCAAGATATCTGTCAGAACAATTCTCCCAGGGTTGCCCACTCTGATGTTTACTGGCTGTGTCGGGTGGAGGGATATGTCTGTGCAGTCTCAGGAGATGGGAGGCAGTGGTGTGGGACCTCTGCAACTTGTCTCATGTAAACATTTAAGCTTCCACTGATTGCTGAATACCAATCTAAATATATATATATATATATATATATATATATATATATATATATATATATATATATATATATATATATATAAAATTAATATTGTATATTATATACTCCTGACCCCTGCACTATATACTCTGTTCCTATCTGTTGTATCTTATACAATATGTTGTACATTACATAGTCCTGACTTCTGCTCTCTCCCCTCTACTCACTTCTATATATACACATAATATGTATTCTCTTTTGTTACACCCATTTACTACCAACTGGACATTTTATATCTGATGATTTGATTGGAGCACAGACTTTTACATATTGATAATAATGTGATAATATTCTCAAACTTTTGGAACCTTAAACAGAAGTGATAACGAGGGAGAATACAATAATCCAATGATGGTCTTCAGGATCAGTCCAGTCTTCATCTTGGTTGTTCTCCCCCCATCCTCACTCTCTAACCCCTGGTGGGGCTCAGCCCCGCTGTTATTCGTGACTAAATCATGGACTAAATAAGGAAGTGCAGGACTTCTTGTGTTGGGAAGATGGGAATGAGTGATAGAGGGGGTGGGGACACTCATCCTATAGTCCCCTCATCACTGTCACTCCTATAAAAGACAGTTCTCGTTGTTTCCTCACTCTCTGACTAAGGTCCATGAATAAAGAAATGAACTGGTAGGAGATCAGAGGACCCATTTACTAGTTACCTTGAGGGGGGAATTGTAAGATCCTCAGAGACCAAGCTGCCTGATGTGGGCGGAGTCCTGGTTTAGGGGAACCAATCTGCTCATGTCTAGTAATAATCTTTTTATTTCTATTTTAGTAGATGGACAGGAGATGAGGAAAACCTCAGAGGATTGTCTCACTTTGTCTCCAGACTGTAAAGTAGAAGATGAGGACATCACACAGTATAGTCCAGGAGAAAACCCGACTACCTCAAATGTCCATCCGGCACCACACAGTGTAGATGGACCATCGTATTCCTCTTATCCTGAGGAACCTCAGACTGTGAGGGATGGTGCCGTCCTTCTAACAGATAAGAGCTCTTCCTGTACCGAGTGCGGGAAGTGTTTTGTAGAAAATTCAGAACTTGTAAAACATCAGAGCTCTCACACAGGGGAGAAGCAATATTCCTGTTCTGAGTGCGGGAAATGTTATTCAAGGAAGTCCAATCTTTACACACATCAGAAATTACACACAGGGGAGAAGCCGTATTCCTGTCCTGAGTGCGGGAAATATTTTTCAGTGAAGTCCAGTCTTCACACACATCAGAAATTACACACAGGGGAGAAGCAATATTCCTGTTCTAAGTGCGGGAAATGTTTTTCAAGGAAGTCCAATCTTTTCACACATCAGAGATATCACGCAGGGAAGAAGCCGTATTCCTGTCCTGAGTGCGGAAAATGTTTTTCACAGAAGTCTGATCTTTACATGCATCAGAGATCTCACACGGGAGAGAAACCGTATTCCTGTCCTGAGTGCGGGAAATCTTTTTCAAAGAAGTCTGATCTTAACAAACATCAGAGATTTCACACAGGGGAAAAACCATATTCCTGTTCTGAATGTGGGAAATGTTTTTCAGAAACATCCAGTCTTTACAAACATCAGAGATCTCACACGGGGGAGAAGCCATATTCCTGTCCTGAGTGCGGGAAATGTTTTTCACAGAAATCTGATCTTTACAAACATCAGAGATCTCACACGGGGGAAAAGCCATATTCCTGTCCTGAGTGCGGGAAATGTTTTTCAGTGATGTCGCATGTTTACAGACATCAGAGATCTCACACAGATGAGATGCCGTATTCCTGTCTTGAGTGTGGGAAATGTTTTTTACGGAAGTCCAGTCTTTCCATACATCAGAGATTGCACACGAGAGGGAAGCCATATTCCTGTCCTGAATGAGGCAATTGTTACCCTCTGAAGTCCTGTCTTCCTGTACATCAGGGATCCCACACAACCCTCAAGGTGTATTAGTGCATTGAGTGTGGGAAATGTCTTCTATATGAATGTTGCTGGACATCACAGCTCTCATGTGGGGAAGAAGCACACCCTGATATACACCTCAGATATACTCCATGGCTGATCTTCATCATGTAAGAAACAGTTCATAAGGAGATCAGAGATCACCAAAGACATGGATGAAGTGTTGTACCGTGTTGGCCATTGATAGCAGGAGAAAAATAAAAATGGAGTCATTACCTTTCATTGGCTGAGTATATTTTGTGGTGTAAGATTTCACAAACACTTATGCCCCGTACACACGGTTGGACTTTGTTCGGACATTCCGACAACAAAATCCTAGGATTTTTTCCGACGGATGTTGGCTCAAACTTGTCTTGCATACACACGGTCACACAAAGTTGTAGGAAAATCCGATCGTTCTGAACACGGTGACGTAAAACACGTACGTTGGGACTATAAATGGGGCAGTAGCCAATAGCTTTCATCTCTTTATTTATTCTGAGCATGCGTGGCACTTTGTCCGTCGGATTTGTACACGGAATTTCCGACAACGGATTTTGTTGTTGCTCTCAAACTTTGTGTGTCGGAAAATCCGATGGAAAATGTGTGATGGAGCCTACACACGGTCGGAATTTCCGACAACAAGGTCCCATCACACATTTTCCGTCGGAAAATCCGACCGTGTGTACGGGGCATTAGAGGTCTGGGATGGAGTGGTGAAAGA
The DNA here is from genome assembly GCF_042186555.1 of Aquarana catesbeiana. Classification (NCBI taxonomy): domain Eukaryota; kingdom Metazoa; phylum Chordata; class Amphibia; order Anura; family Ranidae; genus Aquarana; species Aquarana catesbeiana. The sequence goes on along the minus strand of NW_027362661.1, from coordinate 3,289,176 downwards.
CCACTTTTGGGAGAAAGCCATCATACTTTGTTGCTTTTTGAGTGAAGTGGCTGCAAATATCTGGCAGATGACAAGCTCACATAGTTACATAGTAGGTGAGGTTGAAAAAAAGACACACGTCCATCAAGTCCAACCTATGTGTGTGATTATGTGTCAGTATTACATTACATATCCCTGTATGTTGCGGTCATTCAGGTGATTATCTAATAGTTTCTTGAAGCTATCAATGCTCCCCGCTGAGACCACCGCCTGTGGAAGGGAATTCCACATCCTTACCGCTCTTACAGTAAAGAACCCTCTACGTAGTTTAAGGTTAAACCTCTTTTCTTCTAATTGTAATGAGTGGCCCCGAGTCTTATTAAACTCTCTTCTGCGAAAAAGTTTTATCCCTATTGTGGGGTCACCAGTACAGTATTTGTAAATTGAAATCATATCCCCTCTCAAGCGTCTCTTCTCCAGAGAGAATAAGTTCAACGCTCGCAACCTTTCCTCATAACTAAGATCCTCCAGACCCTTTATTAGCTTTGTTGCCCTTCTTTGTACTCGCTCCATTTCCAGTACATCCTTCCTGAGGACTGGTGCCCAGAACTGGACAGCATACTCCAGGTGCGGCCGGACCAGAGTCTTGTAGAGCGGGAGAATTATCGTTTTATCTCTGGAGTTGATCCCCCTTTTAATACATGCCAATATTCTGTTTGCCTTATTAGCAGCAGCTTGGCATTGCATGCCATTGCTGAGCCTGTCATCTACTAGGACCCCCAGGTCCTTTTCCATCCTAGATTCCCCCAGAGGTTCTCCCCCCAGTGTATAGATTGCATTCATATTTTTGCCACCCAAATGCATTATTTTACATTTTTCTACATTGAACCTCATTTGCCATGTAGTCGCCCACCCCATTAATTTGTTCAGGTCTTTTTGCAAGGTTTCCACATCCTGCGGAGAAGTTGTTGCCCTGCTTAGCTTAGTATCGTCTGCAAATACAGAGATTGAACTGTTTATCCCATCCTCCAGATCGTTTATAAACAAATTAAATAGGATTGGTCCCAGCACAGAACCCTGGGGAACCCCACTACCCACCCCTGACCATTCTGAGTACTCCCCATTTATCACCACCCTCTGAACACGCCCTTGTAGCCAGTTTTCGATCCAGGTACTCGCCCTATGGTCCATGCCAACGGACCCTATTTTGTACAGTAAACGTTTATGGGGAACTGTGTCAAATGCTTTTGCAAAATCCAGATACACCACGTCTACGGGCCTTCCTTTATCTAGATGGCAACTCACCTCCTCATAGAAGGTTAATAGATTGGTTTGGCAAGAACGATTCTTCATGAATCCATGCTGATTACTCTTAATGATATAGTTCTTATTACTAAAATCTTGTATATAGTCCCTTATCATCCCCTCCAAGATTTTACATACTATTGATGTTAGGCTAACTGGTCTGTAATTCCCAGGGATGTATTTTGGGCCCTTTTTAAATATTGGTGCTACATTGGCTTTTCTCCAATCAGCTGGTACCATTCCAGTCAATAGACTGTCTGTAAAAATTAGGAACAACGGTCTGGCAATCACCTGACTGAGTTCCCTAAGTACCCTCGGATGCAAGCCATCTGGTCCCGGTGATTTATTAATGTTAAGTTTCTCAAGTCTAATTTTAATTCCGTCCTCTGTTAACCATGGAGGTGCTTCCTGTGTTGTGTCATGAGGATAAACACTGCAGTTTTGGTTACTGAAGCCCCCCGATTCACTCGTGAAGACTGAGGAGAAGAATAAATTCAATACCTTTGCCATCTCCCCATCCTTTGTAACCAGATGTCCTTCCTCATTCTTTATGGGGCCAATATGGTCTGTCCTCCCTTTTTTACTGTTTACTTACTTAAAGAATTTCTTGGGATTTTTTTTGCTCTCCTCCGCTATGTGTCTTTCATGTTCTATCTTAGCCGTCCTAATTGCACCCTTACATTTCTTATTGCATTCTTTATAAAGTCTGAATGCTGAGGATGATCCCTCAACCTTGTATTTTTTGAAGGCCTTCTCCTTTGCTTTTATATGCATTTTTACATTGGAGTTAAGCCATCCAGGATTTTTGTTCGCTCTTTTAAATTTATTACCCAATGGGATACATTGGCTAATGCCCTTATTTAATATGCTCTTAAAGCAAACCCATCTCTCCTCCGTATTCTTTGTTCCTAATATTTTATCCCAGTTTATGCCTTTTAGCAAGGTTTGTAGTTTAGGGAAGTTGGCTCTTTTGAAATTCAGTGTCTTTGTATTCCCTTTATGTTTCCTATTTGTGTGATTTATACTGAAACTAATTGACCTGTGATCGCTGTTACCTAAATTGCCCCGTATTTCCACATCTGTGATCAGGTCTGTATTGTTGGTAATCAGTAGATTCAGTAATGTTTTATTTCTAGTTGGTGCGTCTACCATCTGACCCATAAAATTGTCCTGCAAGACATTAAGGAATTGGCGAGCCTTAAATGAATGCGCGGTTCCCTCCGCCCAGTCTACGTCTGGATAATTAAAATCCCCCATTATGATAACACTTCCCATCCTTGCTGCTAATCCAATTTGTGATAGGAGATCCGTCTCCACTTCCTCCTTCAGGTTAGGGGGCCTATAGCATACTCCCAGTATTATTTTCCCCTTAGCTTCATCCCTTTGGAGCTCTACCCATAAGGATTCCACCTCCTCTCTAGCTCCCTCAGTGATGTCATCTCTCACATTCGCTTGTACATTATTCTTGATATATAGGCATACCCCTCCCCCTTTTTTACCCTTTCTATCCTTGCGGTATAGGGTATACCCTTGAATGTTTGCCAGCCAATCATGAGAGCTGTTGAACCAGGTCTCTGAAATTCCCACAAAATCCAAATCTTCCTTGTACAACAGTATCTCTAGTTCACCCATCTTGTCTGCCATGCTCCTGGCATTGGTGAACATGCCACATAGTTTAGACCGGTCGCATATTGTCCTCGTATTGGGCGTTTCAAAATTGCAACTAGGACTTGCTACTATACTCACCTTGTGTTTTTGTGCTTTGGTTAACCTACCACTAATGCCCCCAACACTACCCTCTGGAATATCATCCGCGCTGGCTATCACTGTCTCTGGACCCTCACCCCCATCGCCTAGTTTAAAAACCCCTCTAACTTTTTGGCCATCTTCATTCCCAGCAGATCTGCACCCTCCTCATTTAGGTGCAGTCCGTCCCTTCTATAGTACCGGTTACCGACTGAGAAGTCGGCCCAGTCCTCCAGGAACCCAAACCCCTCCTTACTACACCAGCTCTTCAGCCACTTGTTTACTTCCCTAATCTCCCTCTGCCTTTCTGGTGTGGCTCGATGTACCGGTAGTATTCCTGAGAATACTACCTTGGAGGTCCTTTTCCTCAATTTAGCACCTAAGTCCCTAAAATCGTTCTTTAGGACACTCCATCTGCCTCTGACTTTGTCATTGGTGCCAACGTGCACCATGACAGCCGGGTCTTCCCCAGCCCCTCCCAGTAATCTGTCCACAAGATCTGTGATGTGCCGAACCCGAGCGCCTGGTAGACAACATACTGTTCGGCGCTTCAGGTCTTGGTTACAGATTGCCCTCTCTGTCCTTCTAAGAATTGAGTCCCCTACCACCAGAATCTGTCTTTCCTTTCCCTTTGCTGCCCCCCCACTCTCACTGGAGGAGTTCTTCCCCTGGCAGCTAGGAGAGTCCCTCATCTCCAGCAGTGCTGGTCCCTGACTGGTTTCACCAATGTCACTCAATGGAGCGTACTTATTGGGATGCTCCAGTCCTGGATCGGCCTCTCTGGCACTTCCCCCTCTACCCCTCCTGACTGTCACCCATCTACTCTTTGCTAGTGCCTGCACCTCTTTGTCTCCACCTGCCTCTGTGCTGGCCCCTGCCGGCACCTGCCGTGTACATTCCTGGCTCACCTTTAGTATGGAGGGACTTCTCAGTGCTGATAGACTGATAGTTGCTTCCCTAGATTCAGAACCTGGGCTTCCAGGGAAACAATGTGCTTACATTTTGCACAACAGTATTCACCCTCGATCGGATGATCAAGGAACGCATACATGCGGCAAGATGTACAAAGAGTCGCCTCTCCACATAAGTTTATGAATTCAAATTTTTTGGTAAGCAGATGGTATGTCCTCTGTCTTGGTGACGTTACAATGAAGTCGGCGCAATCAGCTTGCAGTGTATCTGCACAAGTTTATCATGGCACAATTTTATTGGACTTTCTATGTGAAATGTATGTTTTATGCATATTATTTATTGCACTAGCACGTTTGAATGTACATTAATTATTCTTGGTATCTATCACATTGCACTTTATTGTGGTTCTGCAAACTCTGGTGTAAAGAGGAACTCTGATATAAGGGGAACTTTGTCACCAGAGCCCCCTTACATCAGAGAGGTCAGTGTCCCCCCTTAAATCAGTGTGTCCAGAGCCCCTTTTCATCAAAGTTCCCCATTACAGTATAAACAGGAACTCTGTGGAAACTGATGAAAGGGCTTATTCAGACAGGTGCTTAGTCCCATCCTCCCGGCAGAGCTGCTGTCTGAGGTCAGGGTGGTGGAAGTATAGTGGAGGGGGCACCAAAATGAAAAATGCACCTTCATCAATGTACAGAGAAATCCTGGCACCGGCCCTGCTTAAGGTGACCATAGATACATGGAAGTTCAGCTGGTTCAGCAGGGATCGGTCACATTTCCATCCATGTGTGGTCACTGCCGGATAAAAGTCATTCGATCAGCGGCTGCAGCCAATAGCTTCATCACTGATCTGTGTATTCAGAGAGCGGAGGAGCGCCCCCCATTGTCAGAATACAATAGTGACACAAGGAGGATCCCCCACCCCCCTCCAATGTGTGGATGGGAGGGAATCGGTTCCATTTTATTCACTCATCCTGCTGGTTAAACGAAAAAAAACTGAACCATGTATGGCCAGCTTTGGAAGCAAGATATATTAATCATCAACTGATCCCCCCCTGAAGGGGTTAATCTATGTTTCCACACTATATATGTGTGTATCATCATCTGCTGGAGATAAAAGACGTCACAGTGACTATGGAGGAAGAGGACGGACATGACGGAGGGTTACTGGGTGTAAATAGAAAATAAGATCTTATTACCTCCTCTGCTGCCACTTCCAGCAACATCTCCTCTACTTCCTATGGAACATCCTATGTGTACCTGACATCATTTCCTGTCTTCCATAGAGTCTTCCTGTCTGGGTAGAAGTGAGATCACCATCTTGTGGAGCTCTGAGGAACTGCAGTCCCGCGAAACGTCTCGTAGTGTGAACACGGCCTTGTGCTGTGTGTGTATGTACTGTATATCCTTATAGATGGGGTCATCTCCACTCCCACGAAGCAGTGTTGCCAACCACCCCTTAATTTACGGGCAGCCCGTAAATTTTACCCCATTTTCAGACGGCCCGCAATTGCCCGTTACGGGCTGCAGTGCCTGTAAATATGGCTGTGGGCCGACCATGCAGCTGTGAATGTGCCGTTCCGAAGCCTGCAGGGCTCGGGGAAAGATCATACACGCTCGGCCAGGCGGCGCATGTGCAGTAACGTAATGTCCCTGCCTGGCGCCATTTTTAAAAGGAATACACTTGTTCTCAGCGGTGCCGCAGCGGAGCAACGGTGCAGAGAGGTAGAGGGGGATAAGACAAAGGGGGGCACAGGACAGACTCAGGAGGGCATTACCGGGGGGTGAAACCAGCCTGGCAGAGGACACTGATGTGCACAGTGCCTGACTGGAGAGGTGAAAGGGGCACAGTGAAAGAAAGAGGCCACTGACTGATGTGGAGACAGGTATGGTAATATTAAGGGGGTCAGAGGAGAAAACTACCATGTCCGCAGCCTCTAACCATCTGTTACTGTATCCTGTCCGCAACCTCTAACCATGTCCTGTTACTGTATCCTGTCCGCAACCTCTAACCATGTCCTGTTACTGTATCCTGTCCGCAGCCTCTAACCATCTCCTGTTACTGTATCCTGTCCGCAACCCCTGACCATCTTCTGTTACTGTATCCTGTCTGCAGCCTCTAACCATCTCCTGTTTACTGTATCCTGTCCGCAACATCTGACCATCTCCTGTTACTGTATCCTGTCCGCAGCCTCTAACCATCTCCTGTTACTGCTTCCTGTCCTGTTACGCTATCCTGTCTATCCAGCCTCTACACAAAAAAAAATGAAGTCAGCGCTGACCCCGCAACCAACTCAAATGTTCACAGTCTATATAGAAAAAGTTCTCTTGCTCTAGGTGCTGCAGCTCTCTCAATGATCCACTGGGTGGTGGACTTAATCTGAAATATACAAGGAAAAGAGAGTGCAAGACTGCCCTAGTGTAATTCCATTTTAATGATACAAATGCAAAATCAAACAATAGAGGATTGCACTCATAAACATGGAACTTAGATCGCATGTACAGCAGGATGTATGTTTCCCTTCCTGGCCTGTATGACTGGGTTGACTCCCAAGAACGAGTGGTGATGATATGAGAAGTCATTGTGGACTCTGTTTCCTCATCTCGTCAGGCTGTGTCTGCTGTAGGGCAGGCGCATGGTCCAGCCGGCAATGCATGGCGTCACTCACGGCCGGAGAGGAAGGACAAGGTGAGTGAGATGTCTCCTCTTTAGCTAGCAAAAAACAGTTGCCAAAACTACATGTTTCTGAGGCGTGGCCTCCTTCTTCAGGTCAGCCTCTAACCACCTGTTACTGTATCCTGTCCACAGCCTCTAACCATCTGTTACTGTATCCTGTCTGTAGCCTCTAACCATCTGTTACTGTATCCTGTCTGCAACCTTTGACCATCTCTTGTTACTATATCCTGTCCATAGCCTCTGACCATCTCCTGTTACTGTATCCTGTCCACAGCCTCTAACCATATCCTGTCCGCTGTCTCTAACCATCTGTTAGTGTATCCTGTCTGCAACCTCTAACCATCTCCTGTTACTGTATCCTGTCCACACCCTTTAACCATCTCCTGTTACTATATCCTGTCCGCAACCTCTAACCATCTCCTGTTACTGTATCCTGTCCACAGCCTCTGACCATCTCCTGTTACCGTATCCTGTCCACAGCCTCTAACCATCTGTTACTGTATCCCGTCCACAGCCTCTAACCATCTGTTACTGTATCCTGTCTGCAACCTCTAACCATCTCCTGTTACTGTATCCTGTCCACAACCTCTAACCATCTCCTGTTACTATATCTTGTCCGCAACCTCTAACCATCTCCTGTTACTGTATCCTGTCCACAGCCTCTGACCATCTCTTCTTACTGTATCCTGTCCACAGCCTCTAACCATCTGTTATTATATCCTGTCCACAGCCTCTAACCATCTGTTACTATATCCTGTCCACAGCCTCTGACCATCTCCTGTTACTGTATCCTGTCCGCAGCCTCTGACCATCTCCTGTTACTATATCCTGTCCACAGCCTCTAACCATCTGTTACTGTATCCTGTCCACAACCTCTAACCATCTCCTGTTACTGTATCCTGTCCACAACCTCTAACCATCTCCTGTTACTATATCCTGTCCGCAGCCTCTAACCATCTGTTACTATATCCTGTCCACAGCCTCTAACCATCTCCTGTTACTGTATCCTGTCCACAGCCTCTAACCATCTGTTATTATATCCTGTCCACAGCCTCTAACCATCTGTTACTATATCCTGTCCACAGCCTCTGACCATCTCCTGTTACTGTATCCTGTCCGCAGCCTCTGACCATCTCCTGTTACTATATCCTGTCCACAGCCTCTAACCATCTGTTACTGTATCCTGTCCACAACCTCTAACCATCTCCTGTTACTGTATCCTGTCCACAACCTCTAACCATCTCCTGTTACTATATCCTGTCCGCAGCCTCTAACCATCTGTTACTGTATCCTGTCCACAACCTCTAACCATCTCCTGTTACTGTATCCTGTCCACAACCTCTAACCATCTCCTGTTACTATATCCTGTCCGCAGCCTCTAACCATCTGTTACTGTATCCTGTCCATAACCTCTAACCATCTCCTGTTACTGTATCCTGTCCACAGTCTTTGTGTAACTAAAAGGCTTCATCCACCCTCCGGCTTGTATACAATTTTGGATTAATTTTTAGGCATTTTGCCAAGGCGCCCCTATAGAAACCTCAAGGCACCCTGGTTGAAAAAGGCTGCTCTATGTAATGAAAACATTTTTTTTTTTTAAATTGTACAAAACTAAAATTTAAACCCAGGCACATAACCCCCCCCAAAAAAAAAAAAATCTGAGGCCCCACCCCACATATACGCATGTACAAACAAAAACTCAAACATTTGGGCGCCTATGCCTAAAAACGTTCAGGCGTAGAGTACTGTGAATGGTCAGGGGTGGGTAGTGGGGTTCCCCAGGGTTCTGTGCTGGGACCAATCCTGTTTAATTTGTTCATAAACGATCTGGAGGATGGGATAAACAGTTCAATCTCTGTATTTGCAGATGATACTAAGCTAAGCAGGGCAATAACTTCTCCACAGGATGTGGAAATCTTGCAAAAAGATCTGAACAAATTAATGGGGTGGGCGACTACATGGCAAATGAGGTTCAATGTAGAAAAATATAAAATAATGCATTTGGGTGGCAAAAATATCAATGCAATTTATACGGGGGGGGGAGAACCTCTGGGGGGATCTAGGATGGTAAAGGACCTGGGGGCCCTAGTAGATGATAGGCTCAGCAATGGCATGCGCTTGAGACGCTTGAGAGGGGATATGATTTCAATATACAAATACCATAATAGGGATAAAACTTTTTCGCAGAAGGGAGTTTAACAAGACATGTGGCCACTCATTAAAATTAGAAGGAAAGAGGTTTAACCTTAAACTACGTAGAGGGTTCTTTACTGTAAGAGCGGCAAGGATGTGGAATTCCCTTCCACAGGCGGTGGTCTCAGAGGGGGGCATAGATAGTTTTAAGAAACTATTAGATAAGCACCTGAATGACCACAACATACAGGGATATACAAAGCAATACTGACATATAATCACACACATAGGTTGGACTTGTGTCTTTTTTCAACCTCACCTACTATGTAACTATGTAACAAAAAAAATTGGAGCTACCACTATTTTAAAGTTTTTTTTAAACTCCTTCCCGCCTGGTCTATAGCAGAATGATGGCCAGGCGGGGGTTCCATTCTCCTGACTGGATGCCATATGACATCCAGAAGAATAAGCTGCTCGAGTGTGTGGCGATCGGCGATGCGGTGTGTCGCTCTGACACATCACTTTCACAATACAATTTTATTGAAGCAAAATTAGATTTTCATAGTTATACATACATTCTTTTTTTGTATATAACATAACATTAGAAACAAAGATTCACAGATAGGCATTATACCTTAGAACTATTGATGTTTGGGTACAATTCTTTCAATTTATAGTTAATACAATTAGAGTCAATAACCTGACAGGGTCCTATGGTCATGTACCGGAGGGCCAATATTGTATGGATTTCTTTCCAGGAAGAATGACTCAGAACTTGAAAACTGCTATTATTACTTTAAGAGTTTTTCTTTATGTAACCTGACAGTTACGAAAAAGTAGATGGAGAAGTAGTGTATAGAGGGGAAAAGAAAAGAAAAAAGAGAGGCTGTGATGCTGCTAAGTATCAGTCTACTTTCATGTAGCCACCAAAGCTTTATATTCTTCAGAATACTTGAATATAACCCAAACTCTCCACAGATTGTTAAACTTCTCTGTATTTTACAGTGCTATGGTCCTAATTTCCTCCATGCCATATATACTGTGCACATTAAGGAGCCATTCTTCGATTGTGGGCGTTTTCTTGTGGTTTTCCAATGTCTTGGCATTAAGGCTTTTGCTGCTGAGAGTAAATATCTAGTAAGTGATCGCTTGTGTCTTTTCATTGGGCCATTAGATATATGTATTAAGCAGCAAGCTGATGTTAATGGGATTGAGGTATCTGTAATGTGTTGGATGGCGTCACAAACCTTTTGCCAGAATGGGCGTATGAGGTCGCACTCCCACCATATATGTAGTGCGTTATCTTGAAGTGGCGGCTGGTGCTCAAAATTTTTTGGGGGGGCGCAAACAAACTGAGAGATTCTGAAGTAAACTCCATCAATTGCCACCTCACTGTACCATCAATCGCAGCCACTGTACCATCAATCGCAGCCACTGTGCCATCAATCGCAGCCACTGTACCATCAATCGCAGCCACTGTACCATCAATCGCAGCCACTGTGCCATCAATCGCAGCCACTGTGCCATCAATTGCCGCCACTATGCCATCAAACGCATCCACTGTGCCATTCATCGCAGCCACTGTACCATCAATCGCAGCCACTATGCCATCAAACGCATCCACTGTGCCATTCATCGCAGCCACTGTACCATCAATCGCAGCCACTGTGCCCTCAATCGTAGCCACTGTGCCCATCTATCGCCACCACTGTGCCCATCAATCGCCACCACTGTGCCCATCAATCGCCGCCACTGTACCATCAATCGCCGCCACTATGCCATCAATTGCAGCCACTGTACCATCAATCGCAGCCACTGTGCCATCAATCACAGCCACTATGCCATCAATCGCAGCCACTGTGCCATCTATCGCAGCCACTGTGCTATCAATCGCAGCCACTGTGCCATCAATCGCAGCCACTGTACCATCAATCGCAGCCACTGTACCATCAATCGCAGCCACTGTACCATCAATCGCAGCCACTGTACCATCAATCGCAGCCACTGTGCCATCAATCGCCGCCACTGTGCCATCAATCGCAGCCATTGTACCATCAATCGCAGCCACTGTACCATCAATCGCAGCCACTGTGCCATCAATCGCAGCCACTGTGCCATCAATCGCAGCCACTGTGCCATCAATCGCAGCCACTGTACCATCAATTGCAGCCACTGTTCCATCAATCACAGCCACTGTTCCATCAATCACAGCCATTGTACCATCAATCGCAGCCACTGTACCATCAATCGCAGCCACTGTACCATCAATCGCAGCCACTGTACCATCAATCGCAGCCACTGTACCATCAATTGCAGCCACTGTTCCATCAATCACAGCCACTGTGCCATCAATCGCAGCCACTGTACCATCAATCGCAGCCACTGTGCCCATCAATTGCAGCCACTGTGCCCATCAATTGCCGCCACTATGCCATCAAACGTAGCCACTGTGCCCCATGGTAGGTAACCCGCTATCTATAAGGAATTGTTTGAGCAATTGCGGACGTGTTCCTACTAAATCTGCTGGTTTGTGTGGTTGTGGTAAATTGTACAGATCAGAATAATATTTATGAAAGATTTGGCCAATTTTCGCAGTGTCATGCATTAATTGATTGTTTATATTTTTTATGGCCGGTATATTAGTAGAAAATTGTACCTCTTTCAGTGCTCTCGCAAGGAATTTTCCAGTTTTGTCACTATGTTCATAAAAGAAGCCCTTTTTTAGGAAGAGGATTCTCTGCGCTTTCAGGTTTAGCATTGACTGCAGCTTTTTGCGTAGTTCTAACAAATCGATGGCTACTCCAGCAGCTAAAGATTGTTTATGTTGAGCTTCTAGATTGCTAATTTTAGCTACCAGCTCATGCAATTCCCTCTCAGCTTCCCACGTTTTCCTGGCTCCCATTCTAACAAATTCCTGTCTGATCACGCATTTATGAGCTGCCCATATAGTCAGAGGGGGGAGCTCTTCTGATGCATTTTCAATGACATATGATTTTATTTCTTCCCCGATATTTGCGTGCAATCCCATGCGTCAGTGAGCAGGGATGGGTTCAGTCTCCACATGCTATTTTTTGGGGCGTTCCGTAGGTGATTGCAAATTCAAAGAAATAGGTGCGTGAACCGAGAGGGATTTGATGCCAATCTTAGCAGATTGCAATAGTGGTAGATCCCTTTGTGATAGAAAAATGTAGTCTATTTGTGTATGTTTGTTGTGTAGGGCCAAGAAGTACGAGAAGTCCCTGCCCGTGGGGTGCACTGGGCGCCAAGTGTCCACTAGTATGAGAGAAGTCAGTAGTGTTTTAATTGTTCTTAGTCTTTTTGTATGGCAAACTAGAGGTGCCAACTGATGTGTCCTGGGATGGGTTCAACAGTAAATGAAAGTCCCCACTTAAGATGATACATCCCCGAGCAAAACCCTTCAGTTCCTCAACCACATATTGACAGAAGGATACTTGGGCCGAATTTGGGAAATACACGTTGGCTAACGTGATAGGTGTCCCTGCCCACTGGCCTTTAGGAAACAGGAATCTCCCATTTGAATCGGCGTATTGCTGTGAAATGACCAATCCTGCATTTTTATGGAGCATAATAGATACCTCTTTGGGTTTGGAGTGCGGATTTGTGGAATGAAAGGTCTGGGTATAATGTTTATCTTCAAGTTTTTGAATGGCCCCTGTTTTAAAATGGGTCTCTTGTAAAAATATTACTATATTTGGTTTAATTTTCTTTATTTCTTTAAGTAGAGAGGTGCGTGTTTCTGGTATTTCCAATGTCAAGTCGCGTTATAAAGTGAGTCCGTGCTGTGAAATAGAATACTTCAACCTTTCTAAAGTGAATATTATAAATAAAATTGATCAAATTGCGCATTGTAAATAGTCCACTCAAATTGCTACTAGATTTCCACTGTGAAAACAACACACAATGCACCCGGGAATGGTGATGAGAGAAAAAGATCTGCCTTCCACCTCCACACACACACTGCCGCTTACCAACTCCTATTGATCTCTTTTTAAAGGAGATCACAAGCGCTTGTGGCTTAATACCCAGCCTGGGCCTTTTATTGCACACAGCCAAGATCCCAGCATCTTCACAGGAGTTGTATCTCTTACAGGTAAGTTTTGCCAGATGTTTCCAATAAAAGGGATAAAAGTTTCCATAGCGTAAAACCATTGGATATTTATTTGATTAAAAAATGAAAGTATTGCACTTAAATTTATAAAAAGCATCACATGCAATATAAAAGTACCAAGCCGCCCCGGCTATCAGTTGCAACCCGTGGTTCCAGGACTTGCGTGTATCGCGGTGACGTCAGCACGTCACTCCTCCCTATGCGTTTCGTCACACCTGACGTCATCCTGAGAGGTGCGTTTTTCTGGTGTGTTTAGTCCTCTCACGTTATGGGAGACCAGGAAAGGTCTTTTGTCAAGTGTAGAGTAGGCCATTTTAGAATTTGTTATTTACTTTTCTAGGACTATTCCCTTTGTTTCTGAATGGGAAAGTATATGGAGATGGAATAGATCTCAGCAGCCTCAGATGAAGGATAAGATACAGAAAAGAAAAATAAAAAAGGAAAGGAAAGAGAATACCGTTTATATAGCTTGTATTTATGTGGCCTAGTAAGTGGCTTTCAATTATAGTGAGCACTTGCTATACCGAAATACCTAAGCCCTTGATGAGAGAAAATAGATCAGAGGAAGTAAGTTGGAGGATACGTCTCCAGGTAACAACCTTGAGAGAGAAAAGAGGGATTACTCGCTCAGCTGTTTAGCCGACTGCAATCCCCTTGTAGAGGCAATGGGAGGTGACACAGCAGAAATATACAGAGGTACATATCAAATATTGTTGTGTTGACTGTATTGATATCAGGAGCTTCGCCGCGATACCTCCAGCTGCATCTGTTTCAAAGTACTTATAAAGGAGCATATGTGCCCCTTCCAGCCCTAAATAATCTTAAACTAACATTTTCATAAACAAGTGTTCAGAACGTTTTTATCATAAAACAAATGAAGGACAATGACAACAAGAATAGTGGTGATTAATGGCTCGTATAGCCCAATCTAACTATGGTCAGAGTATCTAGATTAACTTGGTCACCTCTGTTATAGGCGACCTAATATGGTAGATAATCTCCTTCTGTATAAATGGGAACATTAACAGATAGACAGATAAACACATGTCCACCCAGACAGCCGTCCAGGTGGCACAGAATGCTGATCACCTGACTCCACCCAAATATATAGGTTCTCCCAGCAGGCCAAGGGATTTAAGAAAACCCCTGCCCATTGGCTGAGATACCCCATATACTCCTAATCTGTCCTTGCTTTGCCCTTGTCTTATCTAATGCCACTAGGTACCCGGTCACCCAGCGGCAAAAGAGAGAAGTGCAGCAATTCTAGACTTAGGGTGAAATCAATTGATCCCTAACAATAAGCTAAGGTAAATACGCTTAGGGTGAAGTCAATTGATCCCTAACAATGAGCTAAGGTAAATACGCTTGGTAGGTAAATTTAGGAGCAACCCTCCGCTCACACTATTGATACCTATGTGAACAGGTAGTAAAGAGGCAGAGGACTGACCCTTTTAAGCTGTGTCAAACCTCTCCTCCCTGTACTTCAACTAATAACCAACATTTTGTAAGAACAATTGGCTTGTTTGGCTCCTTCTAAACAGAGTCCAGCTACCTGAAGGATCACCTTTTATTTGGCAACAATAGTCTGTTGTAAAAGGATAAGGAAGGAAAAAGGGGGTTAACAGTAACTCTGTAGTAAAGATGAGTCTAGTGGTCTTCAGCTAGCACTTTAAGAAAACTGTAATCCTGAATGGTAGAGCAGAGCAGTTTGGCTGATATGAACTTAGCCAGAAGAGAATGCCGGACCTTCCTGTGTAAGCTAAACACAAGGTGACGCTGTGACGGCTTGCTGGTAAGGTATTGTATCCAGAGGGACTGTAAATACCAGCAGTATGGAATACAGATGTCTGTATACAGTGTCTATGAGGTGAAGTCAATCTGTATCCTGTGGCACTATTCATACCAGCAAAGCAACAAGAACAGAGATGTCTGTATACATTGTTTGTTATAGTATAAGAACTGACTTCCAGTGGCACTACTACAAGTACCACTAAGCTGAACTGAATGACTGATGTCTGAAAGCAGTGTCTTAATGCAACTAGATGGGCTATGCCCACTCACCACACTGGACCCAGATACAGCTGGCAACGATGTAGGCAATGAAGAAGACTCTATGTAGGCGATGAAGAAGACTCTATTACTGTATCCTGGCTCTGAGAAATGGCATCTGCCACGCCACGCTGAGGCCTACTTGGATCTGAAGTGCAGGCGTCTCTGGATGACCCGGAACACCCTCCGGTCCGCTGTAGGGAAGAAGCGATGCTGTCCACAGACGTCCCTCTGGGTATAACTGAACAGCTCCCTGCTGTGTAGGCCGCAAATTAACAGCAGCTCGCTGTCTCACAGACCTCCTGCCGGCAGAGTCAAACGGCGTCCCAAGAGAGCTTGTCAGGCCCCAACCCATCCCTCTTATAGTCTCCCCCAGCAGTCTGTTCTTCTCTCCTCTGCAGTCTGGAAGTTGTAGTCCACGAACAGTGAAATCCTAATGTGAAACTTGAGTCCTGGAACTAAAATTCCCAGTAGGCTTTGCTTCCTGGCATTCAGTCTGCTGGCAGGATGTGATGACACAGTCTTTGCTGCCACTAGAGGGAAACAGTTTCACTGTAGCAATGTTACAGAGTGTCTTCTGATTGCAGAAATATGTCTATATCCAGCCCCCTGCTACACTTAATTCATTGATAAACACCATAAGATCAATGAAGTGGGTGTAAAGTGGAAGCAGTAGATCTGCAGAGAATATTATTTGAGCCCCTAGCACTTTATATATGAATGTCTCCACATATTTTAGTGTATTTGTGATGATTTATGTGCACACACAATAGGACAGCGCTGTGACACATAATGCTCTTCTAGTTGATAAAGGGAATACTTACCTTTGTTACAGCAGCAGTCCGGTATAAGTTATTTTTGTAGGTATTTGAGTTGTTACACATAGCGCGGGTTTTATTCTATTTATATTGGTGACATCATTGCCCAAATCTGGGGATCAGGAGCCATTTCCACCCTTTACTCTCGGCTGGGGTTCTTTGTATCCATATAACAGATGTTCTACATGACTAAATCTGCAATCAATTTTACTGCAAAATCAAAGGGGCCAAAATGTCTCCCCCCCCCGAGCAGTAATATATTTCTATCCCCCTTGGTGGGAGTGGAGATGACCCCCATCTATAAGGATATACAGTACATACACACACAGCACAAGGACAAGTTCACACTAATGCCCCGTACACACGGTAGGATTTTCCGACGGAAAATGTGTGATAGGACCTTGTTGTCGGAAATTCCGACCGTGTGTAGGCTCCATCGGACTTTTTTCATCGGATTTTCCGACACACAAAGTTTGAGAGCAGGCTATAAAATTTTCCGACAACAAAATCCGTTGTCGGAATTTCCGATGGTGTGTACACAAATCCGACGCACAAAGTGGCACGCATGCTCAGAATAAATAAAGAGATGAAAGCTATTGGCTACTGCCCGTTTATAGTCCCGACGTACGTGTTTTACGGCACCGCGTTCAGAATGATTGGATTTCCTGACAACTGTGTGTGAACGTGTGTATGCAAGACAAGTTTGAGCCAACATCCGTCGGAAAAAATCCTAGGATTTTGTTGTCGGAATGTCCGACCGTGTGTACGGGGCATAAGAGATGTTTCTCTGAGCTGCAGTTCCTCTGAGCTCCACAAGGTGGAGATCTGACTTCTACCCAGACAGGAAGTCTCTATTGAATACAGACAGGAAGTTTCTATGGAAGACAGGAAGTGATGTTCGGGACACGCAGCACGTTCGGGAGGAAGTAGAGAGAAGACATTGCTGGAAGTGGCAGTAGAGGAGGTAATAAGATCTTATTTTCTATTTACACCCAGTAACCCCCCCGTCATGTCCGTCCTCTTCCTCCATAGTCACTGTGATGTCTTTTATCTCCAGCAGATGATGATACACACATATATAGAGTGGAAATGTAGAATAACCCCGTATATTACAATGAGGGAATTTATGGTCTGTACCACGAGGGGAGTTATTGATGTCAGTAAATGTCGGTTCCAGACATTGTATGTGGGGGGAATGAAATGATAATTAAAGGTTGGGATTAGGGAAGATTTCTGTAAGATTTTACACAGGAATGATCAGCGCCCCTCCAGAGACACTATGATGAGTCTCACAATAGGAGTCTGAAAGGGACTGGATTTTGGGGGATGAGATGGTGAACCCGGAGTGTGGGGGAGGGGCAATTTTATCAAAAATACATCCCGCCATCCATCTTAGTATCTGTGACCGGGATAGTGGCGGTGGATTAGCTCTTCTGCTCTTTATGTTGGTATTCCCCATTTACTGCTATAGAGGTGTCTATTGGTTCACAGGCACCATGAGCTCTGTGGGACTACAGGGCCCAGCACACCTAGTCATCTTCTGCTGGGGGGTTTTTCTGGGAAAGTGCTGCCAGGTTACCCCTGGAGTTGTATGATACTTTGTTACCAGAAAGGTTTATCAGAACTATCGTGTTGTGGATTCAGATATTTTATCCATAGTACAAGCACTGACCGAACATTTATTATTTGTAGATTAACCCCTTCACGGTCAGAACATTTCCCCATTCTCTTCATTTTAGAGTTAAGTTCTAGTAATTGTGTCCCTGATCACCTCCACACCAGTTATTGTGTCCCTGATCACCTCCACACCAGTTATTGTGTCCCCCCGATCACCTCCACACCAGTTATTGTGTCCCTGATCACCTCCACACCAGTTATTGTGTCCCCGATCACCTCCACACCAGTTATTGTGTCCCTGATCACCTCCACACCAGTTATTGTGTCCCCGATCATCTCCACACCAGTTATTGTGTCCCTGATCACCTCCACACCAGTTCTTATGTCCCCGATCACCTCCACACCAGTTATTGTGTCCCCGATCACCTCCACACCAGTTATTGTGTCCCCAATCACCTCTACACCAGTTATTGTGTCCCCGATCACCTCCACACCAGTTATTGTGTCCCTGATCATCTCCACACCAGTTATTGTGTCCCCGATCACCTCCACACCAGTTATTGTGTCCCCAATCACCTCTACACCAGTTATTGTGTCCCCGATCACCTCCACACCAGTTATTGTGTCCCCGATCACCTCCACACCAGTTATTGTGTCCCCGATCACCTCCACACCAGTTATTGTGTCCCCGATCACCTCCACACCAGTTATTGTGTCCCTGATCACCTCCACACCAGTTATTGTGTCCTTGATCACCTCCACACCAGTTATTGTGTCCCCGATCACCTCCACACCAGTTATTGTGTCCCCGATCACCTCCACACCAGTTATTGTGTCCCTGATCACCTCCACACCAGTTATTGTGTCCTTGATCACCTACACACCAGTTATTGTGTCCCCGATCACCTCCACACCAGTTATTGTGTCCCCGATCACCTCCACACCAGTTATTGTGTCCCCGATCACCTCCACACCAGTTATTGTGTCCCCGATCACCTCCACACCAGTTATTGTGTCCCCGATCACCTCCACACCAGTTATTGTGTTCCCGATCACCTCCACACCAGTTATTGTGTTCCCGATCACCTCCACACCAGTTATTGTTTTCCTGATCACCTTCACACCAGTTATTGTGTCCCCGATCACCTCCACACCAGTTATCGTGTCCCCGATCACCTCCACACCAGTTATTGTGTCCCCGATCACCTCCACACCAGTAATTGTGTCCCCGATCACCTCCACACCAGTTATTGTGTCCCTGATCACCACCACACCAGTTGTTGTGTCTCAAATCACATTACACCAGTTATTGTGTTCCTGATCACCGCCACACCAGTTATTGTGTCTCTAATCACGTCACACCATGCCAGTTATTGTGTCCCCGATCACATTCCACTGACTACATGCCTGATCAACACCACACCAGTGAACATGACATCCCTTGGGGCAGCCATGTACCAGTAAGCTAGGCTCGCTTGACTTATAGGAACTGAGATTGCTATAGATGACGCTACACTAAGCTATATTCCATTATCACTCATACAGGGGTGACCATTACACTACATTGGCTTTTACACAATTGGTTGATTTGTGTTACATAGTTACATAGTAGGTGAGGTTGAAAAAAGTAAATAAAAATAACAAATCAGCGCGAAATGGTAAATTTACGTTGTATAGCTGCTGAACACTAGGGTCAATAGACAAATCCCTTAACACAAATATAAAATCAGATAGTGCAGCGCTAGAATCAAAATAAAACACTAAAGTCCACCACCATAACAATATCCATGTGGGTGTTCAGTACATCATCCTCAAGTGCGAGCAAACACCGGATTCTGGAGAGGTGATTTCAGACAGCCCACCACCAGGGAATAGGTTGGCCTCTCACCTGAAAGAATGGACCCTTTTGTTATAGAGGGTCATAAATCACTTAAATCAAGCAAGATACAGCATATGCAGGCTTCCGTCAGGGCTCAGATGTCAAACACTCCTCCAGGACCAAAGGGCTCCGATAACAGACACTCCAATATGACCACGATATATATAAAAGAAATGGCGAAAGAATAGTGCTCTCTGTATGCAATGCTTTATTAAAAAACTAAAATAAGTCACTCACATGTGAACCGCTGGGTAAATGCATGTAAGACAACGATAACGATGTAAACCTCCGTCTAGTAGTGTGGATGCGCAGTGGCCGCGGGTGACGTCACGACGTATCCTCGTTCTGGACGCGTAGCCCACTGGGACGCAACGCGTCCAGAACGAGGATACGTCGTGACGTCACCCGCGGCCACTGCGCATCCACACTACTAGACGGAGGTTTACATCGTTATCGTTGTCTTACATGCATTTACCCAGCGGTTCACATGTGAGTGACTTATTTTAGTTTTTTAATAAAGCATTGCATACAGAGAGCACTATTCT
Source organism: Aquarana catesbeiana (assembly GCF_042186555.1). Lineage (NCBI taxonomy): Eukaryota > Metazoa > Chordata > Amphibia > Anura > Ranidae > Aquarana > Aquarana catesbeiana. The sequence continues at coordinate 3,269,387 of NW_027362661.1, read as the reverse complement.
TTCGCCATTTCTTTTATATATATCGTGGTCATATTGGAGTGTCTGTTATCGGAGCCCTTTGGTCCTGGAGGAGTGTTTGACATCTGAGCCCTGACGGAAGCCTGCATATGCTGTATCTTGCTTGATTTAAGTGATTTATGACCCTCTATAACAAAAGGGTCCATTCTTTCAGGTGAGAGGCCAACCTATTCCTTGGTGGTGGGCTGTCTGAAATCACCTCTCCAGAATCCGGTGTTTGCTCGCACTTGAGGATGATGTACTGAACACCCACATGGATATTGTTATGGTGGTGGACTTTAGTGTTTTATTTTGATTCTAGCGCTGCACTATCTGATTTTATATTTGAGGTTGAAAAAAGACACAAGTCCATCAAGTCCAACCTATGTGTGTGATTATATGTCAGTATTACATTGTATATCCCTGTATGTTGTGGTCGTTCAGGTGCTTATCTAATAGTTTTTTGAAACTATGGATGCTCCCCGCTGAGACCACCACCTGTGGAAGGGAATTCCACATCCTTGCCGCTCTCACAGTACAGAACCCTCTATGTCTTTTAAGGTTAAACCTCTTTTCTTCTAATTTTAACGAGTGGCCACGTGTCTTGTTAAACTCCCTTCCGTAAAAAAGTTTTATCCCTATTGTGGGGTCACCAGTATGGTATTTGTATATTGAAATCATATCCCCTCTCAAGCGTCTCTTCTCCAGAGAATAAGTTCAGTGCCCGCAACCTTTCCTCATAACTAATATCCTCCAGACCCCTTATTAGTTTTGTTGCCCTTTTTTGTACTTGCTCCATTTCCAGTGCATCCTTCCTGAGGACTGGTGCCCAGAACTGGACAGCATACTCTAGGTGCGGCCAGACCAGAGTCTTGTAGAGTGGGAGAATTATCATTTTCTGTGGAGTTGATCCTCATTTTAATGCATGCCAATATTCTATTTGCTTTGTTAGCAGCAGCTTGGCATTGCATGCCATTGCTGAGCCTATCATCTACTAGGACCCCAGGTCCTCTTCCATCCTAGATTCCCCCAGAGGTTCTCCCTCCCCCCAGTGTATAGATTGAATTCATATTTTTGCCCCCCAAATGCATTATACTACATTTTTCTACATTAAACCTCATTTGCCATGTAGTCGCCCACCCCATTAATTTGTTCAGGTTTCCACAACCTGCGAAGAAGTTATTGCCCTGCTTAGCTTAGTATCATCTGCAAATACAGAGATTGAACTGTTTACCCTGTTTACCCTCCAGGTCATGAACAAATTAAATAGGATTGTTCCCGGCACAGAACCCTGTGGGACCCCACTACCCACCCCTGACCATTCAGAGTACTCCCCATTTATCACCACCCTCTGAACTCGCCCTTGTAGCCAGTTTTCAATCCATGTACTCACCCTATGGTCCATGCCAACGGAACTTATTTTGTACAGTAAACGTTTATGGGGAACTGTGTCAAATGCTTTTGCAAAATCCAGATACACCATGTCTACGGGCCTTCCTTTATCTAGATGGCAACTGACCTCCTCATAGAAGGTTAATAGATTGGTTTGGCAAGAACGATTCTTCATGAATCCATGCTGATTACTGCTAATGCAGTGTTTCTCAACTCCAGTCCTCAAGGCGCACCAACAGGTCATGTTTTCAGGATTTCCTTCAGATGAAAAGGCTGTGGTAATTACTAAGGCAGTGAAACTGATCAAATCACCTGTGCAAAATAGTGGAAATCCTGAAAACATGACCTGTTGGTGCGCCTTGAGGACTGGAGTTGAGAAACACTGTGCTAATGATACCGTTCTCATTACTAAAATCTTGTATATAGTCCCTTATCATCCCCTCCAAGAGCTTGCATACTATTGATGTTAGGCTAACTGGTCTGTAATTCCCAGGGATGTATTTTGGGCCCTTTTTAAATATTGGTGCTACATTGGCTTTTCTCCAATTAGCTGGTACCATTCCAGTCAGTAGACTCTCAGTAAAAATTAGGAACAACGGTCTGGCAATTACTTGACTGAGTTCCCTAAGTACCCCCGGATGCAAGCCATCTGGCCCCGGTGATTTATTAATGTTACATTTCTCAAGTCTAATTTTAATTCTGTCCTCTGTTAACCATGGAGGTGCTTCCTGTGATGTGTCTTTAGGATAAACACTGCAGTTTTGGTTACTGAAGCCCCCCGATTCCCTCGTGAAGACTGAGGAGAAGAATAAATTCAATACCTTCGCCATATCCCCATCCTTTGTAACCAGATGTCCTTCCTCATTCTTTATGGGGCCAATATGGTCTGTCCTCCCTTTTTTACTGTTTACATACTTAAAGAATTTCTTGGGATTTTTTTGCTCTCCTCCGCTATGTGTATTTCATGTTCTATCTTAGCCACCCTAATTGCACCCTTACATTTCTTGTTGCATTCTTTATCAAGGCTTAATGCTGATGATGATCCCTCAACCTTGTATTTTTTTTGAAGGTCTTCTCCTTTGCTTTTATATGCATTTTTACATTGGAGTTAAGCCATCCAGGACTTTTGTTCGCTCTTTTAAATGTATTACCCAATGGGATGCATTGGCTAATGCCCTTATTTAATATGCTCTTAAAGTAAACCTGTCTCTCCTCCATGTTCTTTATTCCTAAGATTTTATCCTAGTTCATGCCTTCTAGCAAGGTTCGTAGTTTAGGGAAGTTGACTCTTTTTGAAATTCAGTGTCTTTGTATTCCCCTTATGTTTCCTAGTTGATTTATACTGAAGCCAATTGACCTGTGATCGCTGTTTCCAAAATTACCCAGTATTTCCACATCCGTGATCGGGTCTGTATTGTTGGTAATCAGTAGATCCAGTAACACTTTATTTCTAGTTGGTGCGTCTACCACCTGAACCATGAAATTGTCCTGCAAGACAATTTGGAACTGGCGAGCCTTAGATGAATGCGTGGTTCCCTCCGCCCAGTCTATGTCTGGATAATTAAAACACCCCATTATGATAACACTTCCCATCCTTGCTGCTAATCCAACTTGTATTCCATCTCCCCCTCCTTCCTCAGGTTAGGGGGCCTTAGCTTCATCCCTTTGGAGCTCTACCCATAAGGATTCCACCTCCTCCCTAGCTCCCTTAGTGATGTCATCTCACATTCACTTGTACGTTATTCTTGATATATAGGCATACCCCTCCCCCTTTTTTTACCCTCTCTATCCCTGCGATAAAGGGTATACCCTTGGATGGTTGCCAGCCAATCATGAGTGCTGTTGAACCAGGTCTCTGAAATTCCCACAAAATCCAAATCCTCCTCGTACAACAGTATCTCTAGTTCACCCATCTTGTCCGCCATGCTCCTGGCATTGGTGAACATGCCACATAGTTTAGACCGGTTGCATACTATCCTCTTATTGGGTGTTCCGAGATTGCAACTAGGACTTGTTACTATACTTACCTTTTATGTGCTTTAGTCTACCTTTAGCCAAACTTCAGTTTAGTGATAAACAAGATACAATTGGCTCTATTCACTAAAGCAGATTGCATTCGGTATTTATCTGATCTGACTCATTTTTCCCAAATACCGCATGTGATGCTGAAAATGTCAATTCACTATCCCTTTATGCGGTATTTACCTCAAAAAGCAAAAACATTCAGTAAATATTGCATAAAACAGCATTAAAGTCAATTAAAAAAACTGACTCACACTGACGCTTGGCTCCCACAGAATGACAGCTCCACAGTCACCCACCGCTAGGGATGAGCCGAACACCCCCCTGTTCCGTTTGCACAAGAACTTGCGAACAGGCAAAAAATTAGTTCAAACACGCGAACACCGTTAAAGTCTATGGGACACGAACATGAATAATCAAAAGTACTAATTTTAAAGGCTTATATGCAAGTTATTGTCATAAAAAAGTGTTTGGGGACCCGGGTCCTGCCCCAGGGGACATGGATCAATGCAAAAAAAAGTTTTAAAAACGGCCGTTTTTTCGGGAGCAGTGATTTTAATAATGCTTAAAGTGAAACAATAAAAGTGTAATATTCCTTTAAATTTCGTACCTGGGGGGTGTCTATAGTATGCCTGTAAAGGGGCACATGTTTCCCATATTTAGAACAGTCTGACAGCAAAATGACATTTGTAAAGGAAAAAAGTCATTTAAAACTACTCGCGGCTATTAATGAATTGCCGGTCCGACAATACACATAAAAGTTCATTGATAAAAACAGCATGGGAATTCCCCACAGGGGAACCCCGAACCAAAATGTAAAAAAAAAAAATGACGTGGGGGGTACCCCTAAATTCCATACCAGGCCCTTCAGGTCTGGTATGGATATTAAGGGGAACCCCGGCCAAAATTTAAAAAAACAAAAAAAGGCGTGGGGTCCCCCTCAAAATCTATACCAGACCCCTCAGGTCTGGTATGGTTTTTAAGGGGAACCCCGCGCCAAAATAAAAAAAATGGCATGGGGTCCCCCCAAAAATCTATACCAGACCCTTATCCGAGCACACAACCTGGCAGCCTGCAGGAAAAGAGGGGGGGATGAGAGAGTGCCCCCCCCTCCTGAACCATACCAGGCCACATGCCCTCAACATTGGGAGGGTGCTTTGGGGTAGCCCCCCAAAACACCTTGTCCCCATGTTGATGGGGACAAGGGCCTCATCCCCACAACCCTTGCCCAGTGGTTGTGGGGGTCTTCGGGCGGGGGGCTTATCAGAATCTGAAAGCCCCCTTTAACAAGGGGACCCCCAGAACCCGGCCCTCCCCTCTGTGTGAAATGGTAAGGGAGTAGCCCTATCATTTCACAAAAAAAACTGTCAAAAATGTTAAAAATGACAAGAGACAGTTTTTGACAAGTCCTTTATTTAAATGCTTCTTCTTTCTTCTATCTTCTATCTTCCTTCAGTTTCTTCCTCCATCTTCTTCTTCTGGTTCTTCCTTCAGTGTTCTCGTCCGGCATCTTCCTCCATGGCGTCCTCTTACCTTCTTCTCCTCGGGCCGCTCCGCATCCATGATGGCATGGAGGGAGGCTCCAGCTGTGTGATGCTTCTCCTCTTCTGACGGTTCTTAAATAATGGGGGTGCGGGGCCACCCAGTGACCCCGCCCCCCTCTGACGCACCGGGACTTGACAGGGACTTCCCTGTGGCATTTTCCGTGATGTCAGAGGGGGCCGGGTCACCCGTTACGTAACCCCGCCCCCTTCTGACGTCACAGGAATGCCACAGGGAAGTCCCCGTCAAGTCCACGTGCGTCAGAGGGGGCGGGGTCACCAGGTGGCCCCGCCCCCTGTTATTTATTTAAGAATCGTCAGAAGAGGAGAAGCGTCACACAGTGGGAGCCTCCCTCCATGCCATCATGGATGCGGAGTGGCCCGAGGAGAAGAAGGGAAGAAGACGACACGGAGGAAGATGCCGGACGAGAACACCGGAGGAAGAACCAGAAGAAGAAGATGGAGGGAGAAACCGAAGGAAGATAGAAGATAGAAGAAAGAAGATAGAAGAAAGAAGACTCATTTAAATAAAGGACTTGTCAAAAACTGTCTCTTGTCATTTTTAACATTTTTGACAGTTTTTTTGTGAAATGGTAGGGGTACTTTTGTACCCACTTACCATTTCACACAGGGGGGAGGGCTGGGATCTGGGGGTCCCCTTGTTAAAGGGGGCTTCCAGATTCCGATAAGCCCCCCGCCTGCAGACCCCCACAACCACCGGGCAAGGGTTGTGGGGATGAGGCCCTTGTCCCCATCAACATGGGGGCAGGGGGTTTTGGGGGGCTACCCCAAAGCACCCTCCCAATGTTGAGAGCATGTGGCCTGGTACGGTTCAGGAGGGGGGGCGCTCTCTCGTCCCCCCTCTTTTCCTGCAGCCTGCCAGATTGCATGCTCGAATAAGGGTCTGGTATGGATTTTTGGGGGGACCCCACGCCATTTTTTTTTATTTTGGAGCGGGGTTCCCCTTAAAATCTATACCAGACCTGAGGGGTCTGGTATAGATTTTGAGGGGGACCCACGCCATTTTTTTTTTTTACATTTTGGCCAGGGTTCCCCTTAATATCCATACCAGACCTGAAGGGCCTGGTATGGAATTTAGGAGGACCCCCCCACGTCATTTTTTTTTTTTTAATTTTGGTTCGGGGTTCCCCTGTGGGGAATTCCAATGCCGTTTTTATCAATTAACTTTTATGTGTATTGTCGGACCGGCAATTCATTAATAGCCGCGAGTAGTTTTAAATGACTTTTTTTCCTTTGAAATGTCATTTTGCTGTCAGACTGTTCTAAACACAGGAAACATGCGCCCCTTTACAGGCATACTATAGACACCCCCCAAGTACGAAATTTAAAGGAATATTACACTTTTATTGTTTCACTTTAAGCATTATTAAAATCACTGCTCCTGAAAAAACGTCCGTTTTTAAAACTTTTTTTGCATTGATCCATGTCCCCTGGGGCAGGACCCGGGTCCCCAAAAACTTTTTATGACAATACCATGCATATAAGCCTTTAAAATTAGCACTTTTGATTTCTCCCATAGACTTTTAAAGGGTGTTCCGCGGCTTTCGAATTTGCTGCAAACACCCCAAATTGTTCGCTGTTCAGCGAACTGGCGAACAGCCGATGTTCGAGTCGAACATGAGTTCGACTCGAACTCGAAGCTCATCCCTACCCACCGCTAAATTAAATAAGGGGCGGGGCCACCTAATTAAGTCATTGGGTGATCTCACCCCCTTATGGCGTCATCAACCCAGCATTCCACGATCAATGGGGGCCTAGTATGGATTGGGGACCCAATGCTGGGTTTTTTTTCTTAATTTTTAAATGCTGGCAATTCTTTTGTTTACATTCTACGGGATTCCCCACTGACAGCAGATGACTTGAGGATCATTACCAACCATGACAGTTACTGGTTGTTAAGGATGCCGGCGGCCGTCCACTCTTTAACAACCAGCTCTTTACTGCTTGTTAAGGACGCTGGCTATAACCAGTTTAAAATTACTGCAAGCTTTAACTACTAAAATACTGCATCACTTAATAAAATAGCTCATGCGGTATTTTAGTAGCATTTTTTAGTGAATTGCGAAAAAATGTAAAAACGCTAAGCAGTATTTTAACTCAGATAGATACTTACTGAATGACATATCTCAAACTTACTGAATAACATATCAGTATGGATGTCACACCACTTTCTCAAACTCAATCTTTCTAAAACTGAGCTTGTAATATTTTCTCCTTCCCGGTCCCCGCCATGACTTTACCATTACGATCAACAGCTCAACCACTGGTTCCTCCACACATGCCAAGGTGCTGGATGTTATCCTTGACTCTGACTTCTCCTTCAGCCCCCACATCCAATCACTGGCTAAATCCTGCCGCCTTAACCTCCGCAACATCTCCAGAATTCGTCCCTTCCTGACTAATGACACCACAAAGCAACCTATTCAATTCTTGATTATTTCCCGCCTTGACTACTGTAACTCCTTCCTTAATGGCCTACTCTTACGCAGGCTATCCCCCTTCAGTCTATTATGAATGCTGCTGCTAGACTAATACACCTCACTAACCGATCCGTGACTGCTGCTCCTTTCTGCCAATCCATTCACTGGCTTCCCCTATCCCACAGTTTAAAATTCAAAATACTAACCACAAAATACAAGGCCATCCACAACATCGCCCCCATCTACATCACCAACCTCATCTGCAGATATCGCCCCAATTGTCCCCTCCGCTCCTCCCAGAAACTCCTGCTCTCTAGCTCCCTTGTCACCTCCTCCCATGCTCGCCTTCAGGACTTCTCCAAAGCCTCTCCCATCCTCTGGAACTCCCTGCCCTGGTATATCTGATCAGCCCCTAACCTGTCCACCTTTAGGAGATCCCTGAAAACTCACTTATTCAGGGAATCCTATCCCACACCCACCTAACAACTATCCCCGAGCCACCCCCATCAAATCATTCCCCGCAGCTATTACCTTTTGTACCACCACCCCCTTCCTTTAGAATGTAAGCTGTACAAGCAGGGCCCTCCTGTCCCTTCTGTATTGTACTGTACTGTAATTGTGCTGTCCCCCCTCTACATTGTAAAGCGCTGCGTAAATTGTTGGCACTATATAAATCGTATATAATAATAATAATAATAGATACCACTTAGTGAATTGAGCCCAATGTTCGGTATATAATCAGTTCAGTGAAAAAGTCTCACAAATGTGAGTAGCAGAATGTGTTTTGGGTGTAATTCTCAGTATGTCCATGCCGTGTGTAAGAAATATTTTATTAAACTGACAACTTTGGGTAAAAAAATAAATACATTTTCATTTTCTTTCCTGCATTTCCCAAAACCTTGTGGCCAAAAATCACATTTAAAAAAACTCACTATGCCTTTCAGAAAATATCTCGGGGTGTTTACTTTGAAAAATTGGGTCATTTTGTGGGTAATTCCACTGTCCTGTTGCTCCAGGGCCTCCAAAAATGTGATATGTAGTCTGTAAATTAGATGCATAATTTATGCTTCTTGAAAGCCCAAAGGTGCTCCTTGGATTTTGGGTCCTTCTATGCGTCTAGACTGTAAAAAAGTCTCACACATGGGATACTCCCCTATTTGAGAGGCATAAAAAATGTCTTTGTTTTTTAAAGAATCATGCCAAAAAAAGTCACAACTCACCATACCTCATCATAAACACCTTGGACTGTCTACTTTCTAAAAAATGGGTCATTTTGGGGGGTATTTGTACGGTACTGACATTTCAGGGCTTCAAGAAATAAGTCAGTATATCACGACTGATACATTTTCAGATATATCCCATAGTTTGTGGACTCTAACTTTCCTACAGACTAAATATTATACACTGATTTGGGTTATTTTTAACAAAGAAATTCATCAGAATACAGTTTGGCTTAAATTTATGAAGAAGATCATTTATTTGCAAACTTTTATAACAGAATTTTTTATTTTTTTTCAAAATTTGTGAATTTTTAAATTTATATAGCAAAAATTGTAAAACCTTGTTGGGGACTAAATACCACCAAAAGAAAGCTCTATCTGTCTAAAAAAAATGGTAAAAATTTTATTTGGGTACAGTGTTACATGACTGAGTAATTGTCATTCAAATTGTGAGAGCTCTGAAATCTGAAAACTGACCTGGGCAGGAAGGGGGTGAAAGTGCCCAGTACTGAAGTGGTTAAATGCACAGCAACACTCCTATTACCCCCTCACATCCACATCCTATTATTGTTTGACCAATACCATCCAAATAATTCTTATTTTCATTTCCCAAAGTTATCCGTCTACAAGGAGACCTGTATAGATCAAATGACGGCACCAATGAGGATGGAGGAGGACCGGAGTCACATGACTGAGAAGATACTAAACCTCACCCTTGAGATCATATACCTGCTGACCGGAGAGGTGAGGAGGATTCTGGGAGGTCACATGACATCACTCTTATCTCTAATAAAACACAGACCTGACCGGAGAGGTGAGGATTCTGGGATTCTACCATAATATTATATTGGTTTTCCAATACAGAGATTTCCTCTTGTGAAGTCAGGTGATCATATGACAATCACAGTGTCTCCATGTGACTCCCTAAAACCTGAGAGACACAACATGCAGAAGATTCTAGAAGTCACCAAGAAGATGATGGAGCTGCTGACAGGAGAGGTGAGCGGTGCTGGGAATTCTGGGACATTATCCAGTAACAGACAAGGGATGTGTCTGGATGGTGACTGTATCATTGTGTGTGTCAGGTTCCTATAAGGTGTCAGGATGTCACTGTCTATTTCTCCATGGAGGAGTGGGAGTATTTAGAAGGACACAAGGATCTCTACAAGGACGTCATGATGGACAATCAGCCGCCCCTCACATCACCGGGTAAGAGGAGACTTTATTGTAAAGGAGACAGCAGTACGGAGGGTCCACCTAGATCCCCCATCATCTGATAAACACATAGAAACAATGTATTCAGTCAGTGTGTGTGTTTCCTACAGATGGATTCAGTAATGGGAACCCACCAGAGAGATGTCCCCGTCCTCTGTATTCCTGGGATTCCACACAGGAAGATCACACCATCCCTCACTGTTACAAGGTTAATGGAATGGAGCTTATAAAATGCAGATGGATTGTTTATGTGAGATTATATTTTACAGATGACATTTTCTTGATTTAGAGTGGAGATCCAATCGATATAGAATTTGAGGTTAAAGCAGAAGAAGAGGAGAAGTATGTGAGGGATTATCAGCAGTCTATGGAGGAGGATGGAATAACGGGGACATTTATAGAGGAGGACACTCCTACAGAGATCAGCACAGGTGGGTCATTAACACTAAATACATTCCTCCACCCATACTGCTCACTGATTGGTCCAGAGTAGAGCAAGGACTGCATGATATTATCCAGTAACAGACAAGGGATGTGTCTAGAACATGCGCTTGTAAAGGCAGTGAGTGATTTTATTTTTTTAAATTATTTTACAGTATGTTATATCACAAGATTAACCCTTTTTAAAAGTGATCTTTTGTATAATTTTTTGGATTAGGATGAAGATCTGATAGATTTAGAATTTGAGGTTAAAGTAGAAGAAGAGAGGTATGTGAGGGATGATCAGCAGTCTATGGAGGAGGATGGAATAACGGGGACATTTATAGAGGAGGACACTCCTACAGAGATCAGCACAGGTGGGTCATTAACACTAAATACATTCCTCCACCCATACTGCTCACTGATTGGTCCAGAGTAGGGTGGGGACTGGGTGATATCAGCCTGTAATCTCCTGGACACTCTTTTGAGCTGTGTTCCCCGTCCTGTATTCCTGTATTTCTCTTGGATAATCTTCCTTCCCTGTGCTGCATACACAATGTATGTATCTAGACTGGATTTATGAAGATACTGGGGTTCAGCTAGAATCAAAATGTTCATTTTCACCATAGACCATTGATTGACCTGGGACATGTGCTTAGGGTCTTCTGCCCCATGCCTGGGTCTAGTAAGATCTCTGACAGAGTTGTTTGCTGGCTGTGCCGGGTGGAGGGATATGTCTGTATAGTCTCAGACCCAAGTCACTGAGTGCAGTCTCAGGAGATGGGAGGCAGCGGTGTGGGACCTCTGCAACTTTTCTCATGTAAACATTTAAGCTTCCACTGATTACTGAATACCAATATTATGAGTCCTGACCCTTACACTATATAATTTATATTGTACATTATATACTCCTGACCCCTGCACTATATACTCTATGTTGTACATTACATAATTCTGATACTGTATAGCCTAACCTTTGTATCCTATGCAATAAGTTGTACATTACATAGGACTTCTTTTGCACCCATTTTCTATCAGCTGGACATTTTATATCTGATGATTTGATTGGAGCACAGACTTTTACATGGTGATAATAATGTGATAACATCCTCAAACTTTGGACCCCAAACAGAAAGTGATAATGAGGGAGGAGTCAATAACCTAATGATGGTGGTCGTTGGGATCAGTCCAGTCTTCATCTTGGTTGTTCTCCCCCATCCTCACTCTCTGACCTCTGGTGGGGCTCAGCCCCGCGGTTATTCATGACTAAATCATGGACTAAATATGGAAGTGCAGAACTTCTTGTGTTGGGAAGATGACAATGAGTGATAGAGGGGGTGGGTCCTATAATCCCCTCATCACTGTCACTCCTATAAAAGACAGTTCTCGTTGTTTCCTCACTCTCTGACTAAGGTCCATGAATAAAGAAATGAACTGGTAGGAGATCAGAGGACCCATTTACTAGTTACCTTGAGGGGGGAATTGTAAGATCCTCAGAGACAAAGCTGCCTGATGTGGGCGGAGTCCTGGTTTAGGGGAACCAATCTGCTCATGTCTAGTAATAATCTTTTTATTTCTATGTTAGTACATGGATTGGAGATGAGGAAAACCTCAGAGGATTGTCTCACTTTGTCTCCAGACTGTAAAGTAGAAGATGAGGACATCGCACAGTATAGTCCAGGAGAAAACCCGACTACCTCAAATGTCCATCCGGCACCACACAGTGTAGATGGACCATCGTATTCCTCTTATCCTGAGGAACCTCAGACTGCGAGGGACGGTTCTGTCCTTCCAACAGAGAAGAGGTTTTCCTGTACTGAGTGCGGGAAGTGTTTCCACTATAAATCAAAACTTGATGTGCATAAACGATCTCACACGGGTGAAAAAACGTATTCTTGTCCTGAGTGTGGGAAATGTTTTTCAAAAAAGGCCCATCTTTCAGTACATCAGAGATCTCACACGGGGGAGAAGCTATTTTCTTGTTTTGAGTGCAGGAAGTGTTTCAATTCAAAATCCAGTCTTAATGTTCATAAGAGATTCCACACGGGGGAAAAAACATATTCCTGTCCTGAGTGCAGTAAATGTTTTTCTCAGATATCCATTCTTTACAGACATCAAAGATCTCACACTGGTGAAAAGCTTTATTCCTCTCCTGACTGCGGGAAATGTTTTACAGAGAAGTCCAGTCTTTGCACACATCAGAGGTCTCACACGGGGGAGAAGCCGTATTCCTGTCCTGAGTGCGGGAAATGTTTTTCACAGAAGTCCAGTCTTTGCACACATCAGAGATCTCACAGAGGGGAGAAGCAATTTTCCTGTTCTGAGTGTGGAAAATGTTTTTCAAGGAAATCCAGTCTTTCCATACATCAGAGATTGCACAGTGGTGAAAAACCTTATTACTGTCCTGAGTGCGGGAAATGTTTTTCAGACAAGTCCAATCTTTACACACATCAGAGATCTCACACAGGGGAAAAGCCATATTCCTGTCCTGAGTGTGGAAAATGTTTTTTAATGAAGTCCCATCTTTACAGACATCAGAGATCTCACACGGGGGAGAAGCCATATTCCTGTCCTGAGTGTGGGAAATGTTTTTCACAGAAATCCCATCTTAATAGACATCAGAGATCTCACATGGGGGAGAAGTCGTATTCCTGTCCTGGGTGAGGGAATTGTTCCTCACTGAAGTTCTGTCTTCCTGTACATCTAGTGATAACTTATCTAATAATAATCTCATTTAGCTGTCATTTATCCACCAACAACTAGTCTAAGTGTCCATTATTAAGGAAATTGTAAATTCGATATAAAATTGTATTTTATATTGTACTGTATGTTTGCCTATGTATTGCACACTTCACTCACTGTACACACGGCACTGATAATGTTTTCATTACATGTTTGCATTCTTTTGAGTCCTGATTAGAATTAGCCTGCTTATGTTACGCCCCTTGTTACCATAAACATACAGTTGTAATATTAACGTAATACCTACATAATCATGTGTATAAAAACCTTCAATTGAACAAACAGAAAAACGATTTTGGAAAGGTGCAGAGTGTATCTTTTGTGTCTGTTCCCTACTGCAGTAGTTATTCATTGGGAACGACTAATCAATATGAGGATAGGGGTTGCCTATCTGTAAAATATCCAGAACAGATGGTGAGCTTTGCCTAGGAGGGAATTTGCAGGTGACCCTGAGAATCCGAAACGAGGAGCTTGAGAATATGTGGGAAATTCTGTTAATCAGCCGGCTAAGGTAAGCCCTTCCTTGATCGGTAAGGCATTTTTCAGGACAAAGGGTACCTATTTTATTCCCCTTAATTGAAATATATTGATTGGTGATTATATGTTATGTTGTCACTGTCTACTGTCCATCAGAGTGTTATAGATAAGAAAGGGAAGAATAGTGCTGTTCACAGGTTATATGAAGTACACATCTACTGTAATAGTAGTTTAGAGGCAAGAGGGTATAAGCACACGTAGAAAAGAGAAAAAAGGACTGGCCAGTCATTACGGGCTATTGAGTTAAGTAAGGGAATGAAGGGTAACATATCCTCGTACCACTTCAGCCCCGGAAGGTTTTGCCCCCTTAATGACCAGGCCATTTTTTGAGATACGGCACTGCGTTGCTTTAACTGACAATTGCGCGGTCATGAGACGTTGTACCCAAACAAAATCGACGTCCTTTTTTTCTCACAAATAGAGCTTTCTTTTGGTGGTATTTGATCACCTCTGCGGTTTTTATTTTTTGCGCTATAAACAAACAAAGAGCGACATTTTGAAAAAAAAAAAACTTTTTTTTAACTTTTTGCTATAATACATATCAAAAAAAAAATTAAAAAAAAATTCATAAAGAGTATATTGATTGGTTTGCACAAAAGTTATCGCGTCTACAAACTACGGGATAGATTTAGGGACTTTTATTTTTTTTTATTGTTTTTACTGGTAATGGCGGCGATCTGCATTTTTTTTAGCAGGACTGCGACATTGCGGCGGACAAATCTGACCCCAAATTACATTTTTTGGGGACCAGTGACATTATTACATTGATCTGTGCTATAAAAGTACACTAATCAATGCAAAAATGACACTGGCAGGGAAGGCGTTAACACTAGGGGGCAATCAAGGGGTTAACTGTGTTCCCTCAGCGTGTTCTAACTGTAGGGGGGGTGGGCTGCCAGGGACATGACAGAGATCACTGTTTCCGATCACTGGGAACAGTAGATATCTGACATGTCCCCTGCCAGAACGGGGAATCGCCTTGTTTACAAAATTCTCAAACATGAGAAAAAGCCAAACGGAGAAGCGAGAGTCAAACTGTATAGGAATAACACAATTTTGGGCCCTGGCCCAAATAGAATACTTTATATGTGGCCGAAGGGAGAAGATGGGATGAGCACTATGGCTGCCCCTCTGATCATAGGGGCTAGAGTAAGTTAAGTACGGGAGTACAGTACATGGGATACAAGGGATATCAGAGAATAAAATAAGGAAAGCAGAATTTAGGGAGGTAAAACTAACTTTTAGTTTTAGTAAATTTTGAAGAGATAAAAGAAAGTGAGAGAACGATATGCATGTGTTGTGTAAAAATGGGAAAAATGTAAGAAAGGTAATTATTTATACAGCGCCTTGAAAAAAGTATTCATACCCCTTGATATTTTTCACATTTTGTCACGTTACAACTAGAAACGTAAATGTATTTTATTAGGATGGTGGAAGTGGAAGGAAAATGATAAATGTTTTTCGAAGTCTTTTACAAATATATATGTAAAAAGTTTGGCGTGCATTTGTATTCAGCCCCCTTTACTCTGATACCCCTAACTAAATTCCAGTGGAACCAATTGCCTTCAGAAGTCACCTAATTTGTAAATAGAGTCCACCTGTGTGTAATTTATTCTCAGTATAAATACAGCTGTTTTGTGAAGACCTCAGAGGTTTGTTAGAGAACCTTACCAGGCAGGTCAGGGTAAAGTTGTGGAGAAGTTTAAAGCAGGGTTAGGTTATAAAAAAATATTCTATGTTTGAACATCTCACGGATCACTGTTTAATCCATTATCTGAAAATGGAAAGAGTATGGCACTGCAAACCTACCAAGACATGGCCGTCCACCTAAACTGACAGGCCGGGCAAGGAGAGCATTCATCGGAGAAGCAGCCAAGAGGTCCATGGTAACTCTGGAGGAGCTCCAGAGATCCACAGCTCAGGTGGGAGAATCTGCCACAGGACAACTATTGGTCGTGCTCTCCACAAATCTGCCCTTTATGGAAGAGCCGTTGTTGAAAGAAAGCCATAAGAAGTACCACTTGCAGTTTGCAAGAAGTCATGTGGAGGACACAGCAAACATGTGGAAGAAGGTGCTCTGGTCAGATGAGACCAAAATTGAACTTTTTGGCTTAAAAGCAAATTGCTATGTGTGGTGGAAAACTAACACTGTACATCACCCTGAACACACCATCCCCACCGTGAAACATGGTGGTGGCAGCATCATGTTGTGGGGGTGCTTTTCTTCAGCAGGGACAGGGAAGATGGTCAGAGTTGATGGTAAGATGGATGGAGCCAAATACAGGGAAATCTTAGAAGAAAACCTGTTAAGAGTCTGGGACGGAGGTTCACCTTCCAGCAGGGCAACAACCCTAAACATACAGCCAGAGCTACAATGGAATGGTTTAGATCAAAGCATATTCATGTGTTAGAATGGCCCAGTCAAAGTCCAGACCTAAATCCAATTGAGAATCTGTGGCAAGACTTGAAAATTGCTGTTCACAGATGTTCTCTATTCAATCGGACAGAGCTTGAGATATTTTGCAAAGAAGAATGGGCAAAAATGTCCCTCTCTAGATGTGCAAAGATGGTAGAGAAAAAAGACTTGCAGCTGTAAATCGCAAAGAATGGGGGTTCTACGAAGTATTTGCTCAGGGGGGCTGAATACAAATGCACACCACACTTTTCATATATTTATTTGTATAATTTATCATTTTCTTTACACTTCACAATTATGTGCCACTTTGTGTTGGTTCTATCATATAAAGTCCCAATAAAATATATTTTACATTTTTGGTTGTAACATGACAAAATGTGGAAAATATAAAAGGGGTATGAGTACTTTTTCAAGGCACTGTATGTATAAATGGGTATGCTGGGGCTTTTAGTCCTACATCTTTTGTGTGTCCTGTTAGCTCTGTGGAGATGTTCCCACCTCCCTTTTCTCTTATGATATAAGTTTGTTGGATAAGACATGAGTGATAAACACTGGCAAGGACACCCATGCTAATTTCTGTTTTTTAGACAAAACATTAATAACATTATGTGGCGTCTTAATTAATCTAATGATAAACAATGTCATTACAATTATTTTTAATCTGTTTTCCAAACATGATAAAATGAAGGTTAAATTTTAAAAGTGCACATAGTATGTAATAACACAAATTAAATATCCTTTGATAGTGAAAGCAGTAAAAAAGGAAAATAAAACTCTCTCCTGTAGGCTGGGTTCACACCTATGTGAATTGGATGAGGGTTTCTCCGCATCCAATTCGCATGGTAGGAGATTGTGACCGGCTCTCTATGGAGCCGGTTCATATATCTCCGCTGTGGGGTCTTGTGCGTCTTTTGGTCAGTTTCAGGTCCGAATTCAGCCCAAAAATTCGGGCTGAAATCTGACCTGAAATGGTGAACGGAGACGCACCAGACCCTTGCTGTGAACCACATGCGGCAATAATGTGAACTCAGCCTCAAGGAGATATGGAAATATCTGTGTAAGTTAGGGTGTGATATTGAGATTATCACTCGAATATTAATTTCTGATATGATATGTTAATTTGTTTAATGATATAGATGTATTTGAATTGGTTTAGACAGCCTTTGGTTGGAAAATAAATACAGGTTATTGGGAAAATCTGTAATATGGGGTTACTTTAGATTAAGATGAGGTTATTAAATATAATACAGCCGCCATAATACTTAACAAAGTGAAGATGGATGGGATACATGGGACATTTTTCTATAAAAAAATGAAATCTAAAGGTCTGATAATAACTTGATTAGCGGTCCATGATGTGAGAGTAATAAATAAAATGAAAATATAACAGACCCATCATGCCAAGTCCACACACCCTCCTAGGATAGATGCCACCTGCAGCCAGTTGGTTTATGGTTTTTGATCTGGCTGATGATTTTTCTGTTCTTTCATATGCAGATTGTTGGTTCTTTTTCATTTTATTTATTTTTATGTTTGGAATCCAAAGCAGAATGTGTGGATTGTGAAATGATGTGTCCCTTTTCCTTGTAAGTGCCGTGATCAGCTGCAGAACACTTTGGATTTATGGACATCTCTGCATGACCACCGCATGGTATTGGTATAATATATTATGTTGTGACATCAGGAAAATAATGTCAGATGGAAACTAAGGACTTGTGTTCTCTAGCTAAACTAACAACAGAGCAAGCAAAGAGAAATTATAATATTACCAAGAAAAGGCTTGTCTTTTTAGAACATGAAACTGGAGTTCTTACACAAAGAGAATGTTAGGAAAAACCAAGCCATTTTAATATATGTCATGCAAGCTAGACCCAGTAATGAAGGGTTCACCCCGATATATCAGAGCAGTAGCTGTATGCAAGGTGCAACTAGAAAAGGTTACATACATTATTTTGGTCAGTTATTTAACTTAAATGCCCCACATTCTAAGCATGAAATATTTCAAACAGCTAAACTAAATATTTGTCAAATGAAAGGTTCACAAAATCTGAATTTGTATTGTTGTTTATGTACAAATCTAACAATGAAAAATGTGTACATTTAAATCCAGCCACCTTATTGCCTGTATTGGATGAGGCTGGAGACAAAGAGAAAACCACATGTGTTACATTGATGACGTAGGAATCAGCTGCTGTGAGCCCAGTGCAGGACACACTCCTTGAAGACCCAGATTTTTTGTAGATTTGATCCCAGTTTTATACCGAAGATGGGAATACCCATACTGAGTATGCAGTTATTACCCAGAAGGATGCTCTGTATTCAGAATCATTGGATCTTTCTACAACAGCTCAAGAAACAGAGCTCCATGCTTTAGCAAAGCCTGTGATCTATCAAAAGAGTATACATTTATATAGCAAGAGTATACATTTATATAGATATCTTTTGGGGTGGTGCATAATTTTGATTCCATTTGAAGGGCTAGAAGTTTGTTTTTACTAGTTCTGGCCCAGTAGAGTTGAAATTAATAATTAAACTTTGAGGACCCCAGAACAAGAAGAACATGTGGTCCATAGTGGGCAACTTCTTATGAAACTGGATTTTGGAAAAAGGTGTTCTTTTACAGTATGTCTGCCAGTCACTCTTTTGCCTCCATCTTCACACATGGACCGTGTGTCACAAGCAGTTATGGCTGCCTTAGTAAATGAGCGTGGGATAGCACCAGGGTTCACCACAGTTGTTTTTATAATATAACACTTCTTGTTTTACCTGTTACCAAAGGTGTTACCAAAAGCTGAACATCCCTTTCATCGGTTACAAAAAGATACATCTAGATGCCCAAGTCAGGATCTTAGTATGCATTTTGTCTGTATGAACATGCTTTATGGATGGCCAGAAGTTTGGCCAGTGGCAAATGCTACTGCAAAGGCCACAGTAAAAAGTATTATCAGAAGTAGTTTGTAAGTACAGAGTCCTAGAAGCTACAGAGAGTAAGAGAGGAACTATTTTTATAGGAGAATCGAAGAAGTTATGAGGTTTTATTTTACACCCCCCTACTGTCTACAACAATGTAGCAGAAAAAGTAAAGTAAGAAACTAGAAAACTATGACCTAAATTTTTTAAAAATATTTTATTAAGCCCTGAGGCAGGGGTCCTCAATTTATTGGCCACCAAGGCAATTTACCCAGCCGTGGGGGGGGGGGTGTCCGGATGTGAACTGCGGCAGATGGTAACAGTAGCTCAGACCATCCTCCTGCACCATCCGTGCTTCTGATCGCCATTGAGTCTCCCTTGTATAACCTGCCTCCCTCCATCCATCCCCTGCTTTATACTGTAATATTGGGGGTTATTTAGCCCAAGTGCAGCACCCACTAGCGAGAACAGTCCACACAAATGTTTCTTTTTCAGGGATTGTTGGCCCACTTTTATTAAAGCAGATCAAACAAAACAGGGTTTCCCTCACAGGGGCTTTTCAGCATCAGCATTAAAAAACAGTATGTTCAGCCTCCTGGCTCACACATGCAACCTTCCAACCAAAAATACAGAGCCGCCTTGCTCGCTTCAGCAGCAGCGCCACTGCTCAGGCTCCCACATGGAGCCCTCCTGACTCCTGTCAGTGATCTCAGACTCTGGTCTCTGGCTTCTCCAGTGCACACCTGCACTCTCTGGCTTCTCCCTTGCAAACCTGGACTCCTCGGGAGTGTTGAGCCCAGAACCATGGTCCTGACACTATCAGGCCCACCCACACACACCTGATCAGTGTGCTGGTGAGTCTCAAAACCCAGACCCAGGACTGGGGATTTTATCCCACCCGGATCTCTAAGAAATCCCCGGGCTCCAGGTCCCAAAGTGGACTTTACTAAATAATGAGGAAACTGAAAAGCCAGTTTCCTCCCAAACAGGCAAATACACTGGAGTCCCTCAACCTGCCTGGTTGAGAATCCTGGACCCATACACTTGTGGGGTGCCACACCACCACCCATTCCCTGCCTCTGTCACCTCTCACTTGTGGTGTTGATCCGCTAGCTGCATACTCGCAGCCACCGGTTGCTTACTCGCGGCCTGGGCTCTCCAAGCTGCCAAAATCCCCAGGCCCCTGGTTTGCTGCAACCATCCCTCTGCTGAGCTCCCACTCACTGACTGGGTGACTTCTGCTGCATTGATGGGCACTGATCAGGCTGCATTGATAGGCACTGATCAGGCTACAGTGATGGGCAATCGTGAGCCTGCATTGATGGGCACTGTTGAGGCTGCTTTGATGGGCACTGTTGAGGCTGCATTGATGTGCACTGATCAGGCTGCATTGATGGGCACTGGTCAGGCTGCATTAATAGGCACTGGTCAGGCTGCATTCATTGGCACTGAAGAGGCTGCATTAACGGGCATGTGATTTGAAAAGTAGTTCAGCCATTCTGAAGTCATGTTGTCTTTTACACATCTTCCATTTTATGTAGAATTGTCTGTGTTTACCTATGCTGATAACTCAGCATGTCCATAATTAAGCTAGAAGGCCATTCTGGCCACAGGAGTGTACAGCCAATACTCTGTAAATATTTCTTATAAATCATTTGTTTTTATGTAAGTTTTATTCACAATGAAATGTAGATTTGGTAATAATATAGCTGCTCTCAGCTATTATATTCTTCACAATGGAGTTTGCCTCTTTGGCCAGGACTACCTCCACCTAAGTGTCTGGAGGTTAAAGGTGATAGTGTCAGAAACCATAAATCAGATTGAGACAGAAGTACAGTTAAATCACACTTGTTTATTAATAATAAAAGAGTAAACGTGGTCAAGACATAGCCAGAGTTCAGAAACCGGAACGGATAGTCAGACAAGCCAAAACGTCAGGGAGCCAGAGATGAGCGTAGTAGAACAGCAAGCAGGATCTGGAGCCAGAAAGAATGTCAGCCAAGCAAGTCTTTAACAGGAACACAGGAGAGCGTCTCTAGAGATGTGACCAAAGTGAAGACAGAAATCATCTTAACTGGAAGGCTTAAGAAGGCAGGACTGACGAGCAGGATATCATCCACAGGTGAGTCACTGTGGAGAGATAGGAGCTGGCAATTAGCCGACAGCTGAGCGGCCAGCTTTGAGAATGAAGGGCTGAGCCCAGACCTGACATCAAGTACATTCAACATGATCGCAAGACTCCTCAAACTGAAAGAGTCAGTCTGCCATATCGCAAACAACATGAGATGGGACAGCTTGCTCCCTAGTGAATGGCAAAAGCTCACATCATTGCATGACCTACTGCTGCCTTTTGCAGAACATACTAAAATCCTCCAGAGTGACACCATGTCCATGTCCCTGCCCTCTTTGATCTGCTCAGCCATCTTGAGGACTTTAAACAGAACACTAGCTACCAAGACCTTGCCACAATTGCACATAGAATGAAAGGGAGTGTGAACCAGTGTTTTGCTTCATTCTTAGATCCAACTGACGAAATGTTCTCTCCACTTGCAGCAGCTGCTTGTTTCGTCAACCCTATCATCTTGTTGATGTGGCAGATGAGAATATTCAGGAACTGCTTAAAAAGGCAGAGGAGTATGCCACAAGAAAATCCACACACAGAACATGAGGAATTGTCTGAAGAAGATGATGTGGTGAAAGAACTATCGCAGGAAGTGGAAGAAGCACAGCCACCGGCACCCACATCTAAGCAGCCAGTCTTTCAGTTTCTTTCTAAATGCTGCAGAAGACCCAGGCAGAGGATCTCCCCAAACAGCATAGAGCAGCAGATCAGAAAATATAATATATAAGAGCTTTTGCACCAAGTTGTCATCAGTGAGGACACAGCAACAGATTTTTGGCTGTCAAGAGGTGACACTTTTTATCACCAGCTAAAACATTTTGCATTAGACCTGCTGGCTATGCCAGCTTCTCAAGCCTTTGCATAGAGGGTATTCAGTGTTACAGGTGACCTCTCTAAAGGTCAGCAGAATAGAGCAATTGTCATGTTGGCACGAAGTGCTTTTCTTAAAATGAATCAAAACAAATAGGAGTGTTTGATTATTCTCTTCAGATATTTCTATTTCTAACATAAGAAGCATACCTAATACTTGTGGGTTGTGCTTATTGTGATAGGAAGAATCAATAGTTTAACAATTTTAATTGTCAGTTAAATTCATAGGAAAAATGCACAGGCTGAGGCTTAGGCTACAAATGCCATTAGTATGTGGAACAATAACAACAACCACCACTTTTTTTCCACTTGTTGTCTTGTACTCTCTCTCTTAGCATTGACAAATTTGAAAATATAAATATCACACAAATAAAAAAGAAAAATAGATCCGTAAAGGTAATAGATTGTCAAAAAGAGCATACCTTTGAGCCTTACCTTACGCCGGGGTCCTGCCCCAGTAGTCTTTTAGTGTGATATTTACCTCTATTATTGTCATTGTGAATGCTGAGAGAGAGAGGAGTTGATAAAAAGTGGTGACTGTTATAATCCAGTAAATCCACACACTAATGGCATTATTGTAGACTGTGCACTTTTTCTTTGAATGTATCTGAGAATTAGAACTGTTGAAATAATAAACTGACAGTAAACATATTCTTATTGTAGAAATAAGCATTACCCCCCATGTATTGGTTTATTATGCTGTGCCTGTGCCAGACTGGCAGTAACAGTGCCTGTGCTGCTGTCTGTGTGTGCTGTACTTGGCCATGTACAGCTATGGCCAAAATGACACCAATATAAATTTTGACAACGTCTGCCAGTGCTGCTTCAGTGCTTTTAGATCTTTTTGTGTCAGATGTATCTGGTATACATGATCCGACATTTGTGTCAGATCATTGTATCTGGTAAAGCATTCCATAAGTGTCAAATGCTTTTATTGACAATTACATTAAGTTTATGCAAACAGTCAATATTTTCAGTGTTGACCCTTTTTTTTCAGGACCTCAATTCGACACAATTCGCCCTGGGCCCGGCATCGTGGCATGTTGTCAATGTCAATCAACTTCTGCGCCACATCCTGATTCCTGACTGATCTGGCACTGGCACTGCCCATTCTTGCATAATCAGTGCTTGCAGCTTGTCAGAATTTGTGGGTTTTTTTGGTTCACTCACCAGCCTCTTGAGGTCGGATTGACCATGACCACCACAAATTCTCAAAGGCATTAAGTTCTGGGTAGTTTCCTGGCCATGGACCCAAAATTTCAGTTTTTTGTTCCCACTTCCCAAAACCACTTAGTTATCACGTTTGCCTTATGGTAAGGAGCTCCATCATGCTGGAAAAGGCATTGTTGTTCACTAGCAAACTGTTTTTAGATGGTTGGGAGAAGTTGTTCTCGGGGCCTGAGGATGTTTTTGTACCATTTATTCATGGCTGTGTTCTTAGGCAAAATTGTGAGTGGGCCCACCACTCCCTTGGCTGAGAAGCAGCCAACCACACACATGAATGGTCTTAGGATGCTTTACTGTTCGCATGACAGTCACGCAAAGTGTTCCTATTATTTGTTTTTTTGGTATTTTTACGTTACCCTTTTGTCAAAACAGCAATATTCTTGACAAAAAGGTTTTACTTAAATAAAGACGTTATATAACGACTAAATCTGTGTCTGTAGTGCACGTTCAAACCTAACCATTAATAACAACATATTTAATTTTTCACTCCGGCAACAGTATATAATGAGTTTGGAAATTGTAGAGAAATGCTTAAATAATGCATTACAATTTAACTACACCCATTAGATTTTAGACAACTAAAATGAGTTTCAGTCGTTTAAAATGAACTGGATATTTAGTTTACTAAATACAACTAAAACACTTGCAGAAGACTAAAACAGGACTAAAACTACAATGCCATTTTAGTCCTAAACTAAATTAAAATTTGCTGCCAAAATTAACACTGCATAGGCAACGTTTAAAAATTTCTACAGGTTGCATGTTTTAAGTTACAGAGGAGGTCTAGGGCTAGAATTATTGCTCTCGCTCTAATGATCACGGTGATACCTCACATGTGTGGTTTGAACACCATTTTCATATGCGGGCGCGACTTACGTACGCTTATGCACGTGAGCTTGGCAGGACAGGGCGCGTTAAAATTTTTTTTTTTCTTTTACTTTTTATTTTTACACTGTTCTTTAAAAAAATAATAATAAATTGTGTCACTTTTATTCCTATCACAAGGAATGTAAACATTCCTTGTAATAGAAAAAAAGCATGCTGCCATTGTGCCGACGTATATCGGCGTGCAGCGGTCGGCAAGTGGTTAAATGTGAGATCTGGGGTCAAAAAGACCTCAGATCTCATATTTTACACTAAAATGCAATAAAAAAATAGTTTGGAAAAAAAAATGTTTCTTTAAGAGCTATGGGCAGAAGTGACATTTTGACGTCGCTTCCACCCTACAATTGTATGGAGCCGAGCGGGGGCCATCTTCCCCTCACTCAGCTCCATGCCAAGCAGGGAGGAGGACGCGATCGCCTCCGCCACTGCCGGCAGCTCCGGTAATCGGCGGAGCACGTCGGGGGGGTGGCCCCACCTATAAAAGTGATCTTGCGGTGAATCCACTACTGGGACCACGTTTCACTGAAAGCTGACCGCCTGCTGAAGAAGTGGATACCAGGGTTATGGTAGCTAGCTGCTGCCATAACAACAATATTCTACTTCAAAATGCCGCCGTATAATGACAGCGGGTGGTCCGTAAGTGGTTAAAAAATAAACATGACCAACATTTCTCACAGATGGACAAATACTTGTCATATGTGTTCAAATTTTTTTTTTTAATAGACCTCTAAGTGTTTGTGAAATCTTACACCACAAAATGTACTCAGCCAATGAAAGGTAATGACTCCATTTTTATTTTTTTACTGCTATCAATGGCCAACACGGTACAACACTTCATCCATGTCTTTGGTGATCTCTGATCTCCTTATGAACTGTTTCTTACATGATGAAGATCAGCCATGGTGTATATCTGAGGTGTATATCAGGGTGTGCTTCTTCCCCACATGAGAGCTGTGATGTCCAGCAACATTCATATAGAAGACATTTCCCGCACTCAAGGCACTAATACACCTCAAGGGTTGTGTGGATCCCTGATGTACAGGAAGACAGGACTTCAGTGCAGAAAAATTCCCTCACTCAGGAAAGTGTCTTCTCCCCTGTGTGAGATCTCTGATGTTTGGAAAGATTGAACTTCTGTGAAAAACATTTGCCGCACTCAGGACAGGAATACGGCTTCTCCCCCCTGTGAGATCTCTGATGTCTGTAAAGACCGGACATATCTGAAAAACATTTTCCGCACTCAGGACAGCAATACGGCTTCTCCCCCGTGTGAGATCTCTGATGTAGGTAAAGATGGGACTTCTGTGAAAAACATTTCCCGCACTCAGGACAGGAAAACGGCTTCTCCCCCGTGTGAGATATCTGATGTCTGGAAAGATGGGTCTTCCGTGAAAAACATTTCTCGCACTCAGAACAGGAATATGGTTTTTGCCCTGTGTGCGATCTCTGATGTGTATGAAGAGCAGACGTCTGTGAAAAACATTTCCCGCACTCAGGACAGGAATAAGGTTTTTCCCCAGTGTGAGATCTCTGATGTCTGGAAACATCAGACTTCTGTGAAAAACTTTTCCCACACTCAGGACAGGAATATGGTTTTTGCCCTGTGCGAGATCTCTGATGTGTGTAAAGAGCAGACATCTGTGAAAAACATTTCCCGCACTTAAGACAGGAATAAGGCTTCTCCCCGGTGTGAGATCTCTGATGTTTGTAAACATCATTCTTTTGTGAAAAACTTTTCCCGCACTCAGGACAGGAATATGGCTTCTCCCCTGTGTGTGATCTCTGATGTTTGGAAAGATCAGACTTCTGTGAAAAACTTTTCCCGCACTCAGGACAGGTATACGGCTTCTCCCCTGTGTGAGATCTTTTATGCACATCAATATTGTATTTATCGGTGAAACATTTCCCGCACTCAGCACAGGAATACGGCTTCTCCCCTGTGTGAGATCTCTGATGTCTGGAGAGATGGGTCTTCCGTGAAAAACATTTCCCGCATTCAGGACAGGAATACGGCTTTTCCCCTGTGTGAGATCTCTGATGTACGACAAGTTGTGATTTTTGGATAAAGCATTTCCCGCACTCAGGACAGGAATACGACTTTTCTCCTGTGTGAAATCTCTGATGTATGACAAGTTCTGATTTTTTACTAAAACATTGCCCACACTCAGGACAGGAATATGGCTTCTCTCCCATGTGAGATCTCTGATGTTTGGAAAGACTGGACTTCACTGAAAAACATTTTCCGCACTCAGGACAGGAATGCGGCTTCTCCCCCGTGTGAGATGTCTGATGTGCGTAAAGACTGGATTTCACTGAAAAACATTTCCCACACTCAGGACAGCAATACGGCTTCTCTCCTGTGTGAGATCTTATATGCACATTAAGATTGTATTTACAACGGAAACATTTCCCGCACTCAGTACAAGAAAACCTCTTCTCTGTTGGAAGGACGGCACCGTCCCTCACAGTCTGAGGTTCCTCAGGATAAGAGGAATACGATGGTCCATCTACACTGTGTGGTGCCGGATGGACATTTGAGGTAGTCGGGTTTTCTCCTGGACTATACTGTGTGATGTCCTCATCTTCTACTTTACAGTCTGGAGACAAA
Source organism: Aquarana catesbeiana (assembly GCF_042186555.1). Classification (NCBI taxonomy): domain Eukaryota; kingdom Metazoa; phylum Chordata; class Amphibia; order Anura; family Ranidae; genus Aquarana; species Aquarana catesbeiana. The sequence continues at coordinate 3,242,822 of NW_027362661.1, read as the reverse complement.
GTGAGACAATCCTCTGAGGTTTTCCTCATCTCCCGTCCATCTACTAAAATAGAAATAAAAAGATTATTACTAGACATGAGCAGATAGAATGCATTAAGGTTAAATAACATCCGACAATACCGGTCCCCCAGCCCCCCCGTTTTACTTACCTGACCCCTCGAAAGTCCCGCGCTCGCCCCCGGCATCCTCTTCACCGCTCAGCCTGGCCGTCGATTGGTTACAGTGGATGGATTGAAAGCAGCGCAGCCATTGGCTCGTGCTGCTGTCAATCACATCCAATGACGCGGTGCACCGGGGGGCGGGGCCGAGTGATACAGTGAGTAGGCTATGGCCGCCGGCTGTATCACGGGAGCGCGCCCGCAAGCACATAACACCATGCGAGGGAGCTCGCATGAAGGTGTTGGGTCCTTGCGGGGGGGGAGCCAAGACAGCCGCCGAGGGACCCCAGAAGACCAGGTATGGGGCCACTCTGTGCAAAATGAACTGCACAGTGGAGGTAAGTATAACATGTTTGTTATTTTAATAAAAAAATATATATATCTTTAGTGATCCTTTAAATGTTTACTGTAGACAAGTTGCAGAGGTCCAACACCGCTGCCTCCCATCTCCTTAGACTGCACTCAGTGACTTGGGTCTGAGACTATACAGACATATCCCTCCACCCGGCACAGCCAGCAGACTACAGAACAAGTGACCCTGGGAGAATTGTTCTATCAGAGATTTTGCTAGACTCGGGTATGGGGTACAAGACCCAAAGCACATACCCCAGATGCTTATGTCCACCTATGGTGAAAAGCAACATTTTACTATTAGCTGAACCCCAGAATCTCCATAAATCCAGTCTAGATACATAAATTGTGTCTGCAGCACAGAGACGGAAAATTATCTGACAGGAATACAGGAAGGGGAACACAGCTCAGGAAAGTGACCAGGGGATTACAGGCTGATATCACCCAGTCCCCACCTTACTCTGGACCAATCAGTGAGCAGTATGGGAGGAGGAATGTATTTAGTGTTAATGACCCACCTGTGCTGATCTCTGTAGGAGTGTCCTCCTCTATAAATGTCCCCGTTATTCCATCCTCCTCCATAGACTGCTGATCATCCCTCACATACCTCTCTTCTTCTTCTGCTTTCACCTCAAATTCTATATCGATTGGATCTCCACTCTAAATCAAGAAAATGAGAGAGAATATCATTTGTAAGATATAAGCTTTATCATTGTGACATCACATAAAAAAATCCACATTGTCTCCACAAGTCCATGTTCTAGATGCTCCGTCCCACCAACCTTGTAACAGTGAGGGATGGTGTGATCTTCCTGTGTGGAATCCCGGGAATACAGAGGACGGGGACATCTCTCTGGTGGGTTCCTGGTATTAGGTGGCTCCATCACTCCATACTCCTCATTCTCCTCTTTATACTCTTCTTTAACATCAATATTATCATCCCCGACTTTTCCACTCTGAATATAAAATAAAATATTCATCGTAACTAACATACTGTCTATAAATCACAACTACCAATAATTGTCAATCATCTACCTGATGATGGTGAGGGATGGTGTGACCTTCCTGTGTGGAATCCCGGGAATACAGAGGATGGGGACATCTCTCTTGTGGGTTTCTGTAGCTGGACAACTTCACCATGGTGTCCTGGTACAGATCTCTGTGTTCTTTAACTACTTGCCGACCAACTGTCGCAGTTGTACTGCTGCAGGTTGGCATGGCTGCGCGAATCGCCGTCATTGTACGTTGGCTCTTTAAATCGATATAGCAGGCATGTGAAGCTGGAGATGTACGCGCACATGGCGTGTCCCCAGAGCCAATGCGCATGGCCGCCGAGCACCCACAATTGCTCCTGACAGAGCCAGAATGGGGATCTATGTGTGTAAACACACAAATCCCGGTTCTGTCAGGGGAGTAGAGACAGATCGTGTTTTTCTACTAAGTAGGATCAGTCTCCTCCCCCAGTCAGTCCCATCCCCCCACAGTTAGAACACACAGTGAGGGAACACATTTAACCCCTTGATCGCCCCCTAGTGTTAACCCCTTCCCTGCCTGTGACATTTATACAGTAATCAGTGGCTATTTTTTAGCTCTGATCACTGTATAAATGTCAGTGGTCCCAAAAAGGTGTCAAAAGTGTCCGATCTGTCCGCCACAATGTCGCACTCCTGATAAAAATCGTAGATCACCGCCATTACTAGTAAAAAAAAAAAATAATAATAATAAAAATGCCATAAACATATCCCCTTTTTTGTAGACGCTATAACTTTTGCTCAAACCAATCAATATATGCTTATTGCAATTTTTTTACCAAAAATATGTAGAAGAATACATATCAGCTTAAACTGCTCAAGAAATTTTAATTTTTTTGGAATATTTATTTTAGCAAAAAGTACAAAATATTATGTTTTTTCTTCAAAATTGTCACTCTTTTTTTGTTTATAGCGCAAAAATAAAAATTGCAGAGGTGATCAAATACCACCAAAAGAAAGCTCCATTTGTGGGGAAAAAAAGGACGTCAATTTTGGTTGGGTGCAATGTCCGCGCAATTGTCAGTTAAAGCGACGCAGTGCAAAAAATGGCCTGGTCAGGAAGGGGGCAAATCCTTCCGGGGCTAAAGTGGTTAAGATACTTTGACTCCTCCATCACCCCATCCTCATCATCCTCCTCTTTTATCTCTTCTTTAACTTCAACTTTAGAATCTCTCAGTTTTCCACCCTGAATATATAATAAAAATGACATCAAAGGTAACAATGCAGGCAATGTACAGATCCTAATGATACTATCAGTGATTGTTCCTCATCTACCTGATGATGGTGAGGGATGGTGTGACCTTCCTGTGTGGAATCCCGGGAATAAAGAGGACGGGGACATCTCTCTGGTGGGTTCCCATTACTGGATCCATCTGTAGGAAACACACACACTGACTGAATACATTGTTTCTATGTGTTTATCAGATGATGGGGGATCTAGGTGGAGCCTCCGTACTGCTCTCTCCTTTACAATAAAGTCTCCTCTTACCCGGTGATGTGAGGGGCGGCTGATTGTCCATCATGACGTCCTTGTAGAGATCCTTGTGTCCTTCTAAATACTCCCACTCCTCCATGGAGAAATAGACAGTGACATCCTGACACCTTATAGGAACCTGACACACACAATGATACAGTCACCATCCAGACACATCCCTTGTCTGTTACTGGATAATGTCCCAGAATTCCCAGCACCGCTCACCTCTCTTCAATGATCTCTCTGGTGTCTTCTAGGATCTTCTTTGTATTTCTCTATTGTATCAGGGAGGGGGGTGGAGGCAATGTGATGGTCATATGATCTCCAGACTTCACAGGAGGAAAACTCTAGATCTGAACACAAATACTAAAATTAAATGATATTCCCAGAATCCTCCTCACCTCACCATTCAGGTCTCCATTTTATGAAAGCCCCACTTCAGACTGAGGTATAATTTACCCACACAGGACCCTCACACTATGCAGGTTCAAAGCTTGTAGCAGGTATTCTGATGTCATTACATACAATGCAGGACCAACAGTCCACTTTGCTAGTGAGGATGCCAAGGGCCCGCCCACATCCTAAGAGCATCAGAAACCAAAAAGAGATAGAGGGACATTGGGAGGGGGAGCTGCGAGGTCAGTGTGATGTCATAGGACATATAGGCTCTGGATGGAGGGACATTTGGATGGGGAGATTTGAGGGGTCCTCTATATGAGGCTCCTGTGCAAACCAAATCATTGTTCTTGGGTGCGTCCTACCTCTCCTAAACTGAAGAGTGAACTTTGACCTTTACCATACAGAAATCTGTCAGGAATCTGTGAAAGTAAGCTCTCATGTGATCAGGTGATGTGCGGAGGAACGGAGTGTAAATAGCAGACAATTTTCTCCAGAGCTCCTAATGGTGGGGATGGATTTTGCTGAGTGTTGGTGCCAAGTTTCCACCCCCCAGGATCACTGCAGGTGTGGAGAAAAGCTGTGTAAGAGGATATGGAGGAGAGCTGAGGAGGAGATCCAGGAATCAGGATAAAGGTCAGGACAAGCAACAGAGGAGCGCATCCAAGAGATGAAGCCGGGGTCACTACACAGAAAATCAATCCAAGGAAACAACAGGCAGGACGAGGAATAGCAAGAAGGAGCTCAGAGACAAATGAGAATATTGCTCAGCCAATGGGAGATTATCTCAGCATGACTTACATAATGAAGGAGATGAGGGGGAGGGGAGGAAGTCACTTATGGTGACCATAGAGACATGGAAATTCAGCTGGTTCAGCAGGGATCGGTCACATTTCCATCCATGTGTGGTCACTGCCGGATAAAAGTCACTCCATCAGCGGCTGCAGCCAATAGCTTCATCACTGATCTGTGTATTCTGAGAGCGGAGGAGCGCCCCCCATTGTCAGAATACAATAGTGCAGCGGGGAGGATTCCCCCATCCCCCTCCAATGTGTGGATGGGGGAATCACTTCAGTTTTTTCCTCTCATTCCATTGGCTGAATGATAAAACTGAACCATGTATGGCCAGCTTTGGAAACAAGATATATTAATCATCAACTGAACCCCCTGAAGAGGTTAATCTACGTATTACCTCCTCTGCTGCCAAATCCTGCAGTCTTCTCTCTACGTCTTACCAAAAAGAATGCCGCCTTTACCTGACATCACTTCCTGTCTGTATTCCATAGAGACTTCCTGTTTGGGTAGAGGTGAGATCACCACCTTGTGGAGCTTAGAGGAACTGCAGCTCAAAAAATGTCTCGTAGTGTGAACACGGCTATTTCCAAGTATAGAAATGAAGACACTGCAAGCTGTTTGAGGAGTCATGTTGAATTGTATAACAGGAAACAGGAAGTATAAGCAATGCAATATTATTACCATAGGGTATATTACAATAGGGTCACTGTGTTTGTATAAGAACTCCATAACATCTCCTTTTTTTTACATTCAATCCATCTTATACATAACATACTGTGTTACTGGTAGATACACTACAGATTGAGTCTTTTTGGCAGTTTTGAAACTCGAACGCTGCACAAGACCACAGTGATTTTGCCTGGGGAATGCTGTTCAGCTCCAGAAGGTGTTGAAGAGCTGCTCTCTTTCCTGGCTGGTGTGTTTGGTACAGAAGAACTTACTGGTATATGTGGCTTCATTATGTCATCCTCATGGTATCCTTCAGATATGATCGTAGTATTGTCTCTGCCTTGCTTACGTGGTCCAGTAGGACATGGGGAATTGTAGGACAAGGGGCATTGTGGGACTAGGGGCATTGGGGACTAGGGGCATTGTGGGACAAGAGGCATTGTGGAACTAGGGGCATTGTAGGACTAGGGGCATTGTGGGACAAGAGGCATTGTGGAACTAGGGGCATTGTAGGACTAGGGGCATTGTGGGACAAGGGGCATTGAAGGACTAGAGGCATTGTGGGACAAGGGGCATTGTGGGACATGGGGCATTGTAGGATAAGGGGCATTGTGGGACTAGGGGCATTGTGGGACTAGGGGCATTGTGGGACAAGGAGAATTGTGGAACAAGGATCAAGGGGCATTGTGGGACTAGGGGCATTGTAGGACAAGGGGCATTGTGGGACTAGGGGCATTGTGGGACTAGGGGCATTGTGGGACTAGGGGCATTGTAGGACTAGGGGCATTGTGGGACTAGGGGCATTGTGGGACAAGGAGCATTGTAGGACAAGGGGCATTGTGGGACTAGGGGCATTGTAGGACAAAGGGGCATTGTGGGACAAGGGGCATTGTGGGACAAGGGGCATTGAAGGACTAGAGGCATTGTGGGACAAGGGCATTGTGGGACAAGGGGCATTATAGGATAAGGGGCATTGTGGGACTAGGGGCATTGTGGAACAAGGATCAAGGGGCATTGTGGGACTAGGGGCATTGTAGGACTAGGGGCATTGTAGGACAAGGGGCATTGTGGGACTAGGGGCATTGTAGGACTAGGGGCATTGTAGGACTAGGGGCATTGAGCACCTCGGGAGGATCATGTGCAGGATGCCCATAGGTTTGTGCTATGAGATGTTCTGCCACTCGCAGGTCCACTCGATTGCGGCGGTAGAGATTGCCTTCCATATCCACAAGATATGAGTGAGGAGGAACTCTCTGAGCAGAGGTGCCCAGTCTCCAGTGACCAGTCCTGTCACCAGGCAGCAGCTTCATACAGATTGACTTTGATGGGGCAGTTTTGATGGGGGCAATATGATGGGGCAGTATAATGGGGGCAATTTTGATGGGGCAATCTTTATGGTGGCAGTATGATGGGGCAATTTTGATTGGGGCAGTTTGGATGAGGCAGTTTTGATGGGGCAGTTTTTATGGGGCAATTTGATGGGGGTAGTTTGATGGGGAAATTTTGATGGTGGCATTATGATGGGGCAGTTTTGATGAGGGCAATTTTGACGGGGACAGTATGATGGGGCAATTTTGATGGGGTCGGTATGATGGGGCATTTTTGTTGTTGGCAATATGATGGGGCAATTTTGATGGGGACGGTATGATGGGGCAATTTTGATGGGGGCGGTATGATGGGGCAATTTTGAGGAGGCGTTTTTGATGGTGGCACTATGATGGGGCAATTTTGATGGGGCAGTATGATGGGGCCAATTTTGATTGTGGCAGTTTTGATGGTGACAGTATGATGGGGGCAATTTGATGGGGCAATTTTGATGGTGGCAGTATGATGGGGCAATTGTGATGGGAGCAGTATGATTGGGCAGTTTTGATGGAAGCAGTTTTGATGGGGCAACTTTGATGGGGCAGTATGACGGGGCAATTTTGATGGTGGCAATTTGATGGGGGACAGTATGATGGGGCAGTTTTGATGGGGGCAGTATGATGGGGCAATTTTAATTTGGGCAATTTTGATGGTGACAGTATGATGGGGCAATTTGATGGGGCAGTTTTGATGGAGGCAATATGATGGGGCAATTTTGATGGTGGCAGTATGATGGGGCAATTTGATGGGGCAATTTTGATGGAGGCAGTATGATGGGGCAATTTTGATGGGGCAGTTTTGATGGGGGTAGTATGATGGGGCAATTTTGATGGTGGCAGTATGATGGGGCAGTTTTGATGGGGCAGTATGATGGGGGCAATTTTGATGGGGGCAGTATGATGGGGCAATTTTGATTGGGGCAGTATGATGGGGCAATTTTGATTGGGGCAGTTTTGATGGTGGCAGTATGATGGGGCTGTTGTGAGTGTGGTACGGAATCTCAATTAAGATCTCAGTGTTTTGTTTTTCAGTGCCTCCAACCCTACGGTAAATTTATGAACTTGTTCATCAACCAGTACATACCACAATACTTTCCTGAGTTTGTTAATTTATGGGGATTTCTTACCAATGTAGAAATATCTCCCAACAAAATTAATAAGTAAATAATTTGACTTTATTAATTAACAAGTATAGTTATACAATGTTATACAGAACTGGAATTTCTGGTGATTGATATTTTACACACATTACCAAAACATTAACATGCTTGATAGCTGCTGATCCAAGACTGATTCATTTTTATGAATGTGAGCCTCTCAACGGAGTCTGTGGACAGGCGCACTCTATGATCCTTTACAAACCCTCCAGCAGCACTGAATATGCGTTCATAAAGAACGCTGGATGCAGGACAGGCCAGTAGCTCAATTGCATATTGAGCAAGTTCTGGCCAGTGGTCCATCCTCAAGACCCAGTAACCCAGTGGATGGTCTGTTGGAATGGTCTGCTCTTGCCCCTAGATATTCCTGCACCATGTAATGCAGACGCTGGCGATGGTTGCTTGAACTGATCAGGCCTTGGCGCTGAGGACTAAAAAATTGTCTAAAGGCAATCGGTCAGCCGGCCACCTTCTCCACCGCTCTTCCTCTGACTGACCAAAGCCTCAGCAACACGTTGTCCAGCACCAGGAAATTGTAACCCCCCAGGGTCTGGAAACGCATTGCACACACCTTTCTTCATGGCCTCCTGAAGATGTTTCATCCCCTGCTCCCTCTGCGAAGGCAGGATGAATTCTGCAACCTTATCCTTGTAATGTGAATCAAGAAGGGTTGCCAGCCAGTAATGATCCCTCTCCTTGATACCACGAATCCTAGGGTCCTTTCGCATTCGATTGTGAGTCCTCTGGGTCACTGAGGATGACATTGTCAGCAACTACCTCCTCCCAACCATGTACAACTCCTTGGGTTTCTGGGGACTGAAAACCATCCCTTGAAGACTGCTGCTGAGTGTTATCCTCTACATCCATGCTGACACAATCCTCCTCTTCTTCCTGTGTGTTTGGCGGGCCCACAGGAATTCTATCTGGATAAAGGGGGCCTTGAGAGGTAAGTCCTTCTCTTCCTCCCGCTGTTCTGCCTCAAGTGCCCTGTCCATTATTCCACAAAGCGTGTGCTCCAACAGGAAGACAAGAAGGACAGTATCACTGATGCATGCATTGTCGCTGCTCACCATCCTCGTGGCCTCCTCAAATGGTGACAGGACAGTGCATGCATCCTTGATAAGTAGCCACTGGCATGGCGAAAAAAAGCCAAGCTCCCCTGACCCTGTCCTGATGCCATACTCACACAGGTACTCATTGATGGCCCTCTGCTGTGAGTGCAGCCGCTGCAGCATTACCAACGTTGAGTTCCACCTGATGGGCATGTCACAAATGAGGAGGTTGGTTGGCAGGTTGCATTCCTTTTGAATATCAGCCAGCCGAGCACTGGCATTGTATGACCGGCAGAAATGACCACAGACTTTTCTGGCCTGCCTCAGGAGATCCTGTAAGCCTGGGTACCTGCTCAAGAACCACTGCACCACCAAATTCAGGACGTGTGCCAAACATGGGACATGGTTCAAGTGTCCCTGTCAGAGGGCGGAGAGAAGGTTGGTGCCATTGTCGCATACAACCATTCCTGGCTGAAGCTGGTGTGGCGTCAACCACCTCTGAGCCTGCCCCTACAGGGCTGATAGAATCTCTGCCCCAGTATGGCTCCTGTTTCCTCAGCAGACCAACTCAAGCACCGCATGGCATCTTTTTGCCTGAGTGCTTGCGTAGGCCCTTGACCGCTTACGGAGCACCACTGGCTCAGAGGAGAAATCAGAAGAAGAGGCCATAGAGGAAGAAGAAGAGGAGGGGGTGGAGGAGAGAGCTGTGGCAGACTGACCACTAGCATTTTGGATGCGTGGTAGTGGAACAAGCTCCAACAATACTGAACCCTGTCCTGTATCCTTCCCAGCTGCCAGCAGAGTTATCCAGTGCGCCTTGAAGGAAAGGTAACGTCCCTGCCCATGCCTGCTGGACCATGAGTCAGCCGTAAAATGCACCTTACTGCTGACCACCCTGACCAACGAGGCCAAAACATTGCCTTCCACAATGTCTGGTCAAGCATGTGGTGCCCAAGCGGCTGCTGTTCTGGTCACGCTTGATCCGCTTCAGACATAGGTTGCAAACAGCAACGGTGTGATCTGCTGCACACGTGTCAAAAAAGGCCCACACCAAGGAACTTTTCAAAATCAGCGAGGTGTCAGCAGCAACCTGCACCTGCGGAACTCTGCGGTGTGATGCAGTAGGGTGGCTGCCCTTAAGCTGCCCCCTAGAGGACATCCTGTCTCGTTGGATTTGTGCCTCCTCCTCCTCTCTTCTATTAGGCACCCAAGTAGAGTCAGTAACCTCATCATCCCCTCCCTCCTCATCACTGGAGCAAACTTAGCAGTATGCTGCGGCTGGGGGAACATGACTGCCAGTTTCTAGTCCTTCTCGGGCACCCCCTCTCTCTAGGCTCACGTTACTCCCTTCCTCAACCTGGGAACCAACATCGGAGCCTTCTAATCACTGCGCATCCTCCATCAGCATGTACCCAACACTGTGGTCAAATAGTTCGGGGGGACTCCTCCGTGCATGATGGTGGGGCTACGGAAGAAGTGACTGTGGACAAGGAGCCGGTGGAATAGGCCACTTTGGCAGCTGCATTGGAAACGGAAAGCAAACTACTCTGAGCCTGGGTGACAGAGGATGAGGAGGGTGAGGACGGCTTTGTTATCCACTCCACAAACTCTTCTGCATGTTCTGGCTCAATAGCACAGCCAGCAGCAGAAAAAAAGGACAAGCGTGCCCCGCGGCCACCTGCAGGGGATGCACCATGTCCGCGACCAGCACTGTTGACTGTAGACACAGAGCCTGCTTGCCCTCTTTTAGTGGCCTGTGATATAATGTATATTTTGTTTGGCAACACCACACTGCACTGTGTTGTGTGCTGTGTACACCACCAGAAAAGTAGTAGCAACTGCATTATGGCTGCACTGTATTGTGTACTGTGTACACCGCCAGAAAAGTAGTAGCAACTGCACTACGGTTGCACTGTTTTATGTGCTGTATACACCACCAGAAAAGTAGTAGCAACTGCACTATGGCTGCAGTGTATTAAGTAATGTGTACACCATCAGAAAAGTAGTAGCAACTGCACTACGGTTGCACTGTATTGTGTGTTGTGTACACCACCAGAAAAGTAGTAGCAACTGCACTACGGTTGCACTGTATTGTAGACATGTGCACCGTCAATAAATTTGTTTAGTTCCGTTCCGTTTCGTATTAGCCGTGGATTCGCACGAAATACGAATTTTCGTTAGGTTCGTTAACTTTTCGTAACAACTATGAACGTTCGTTATGATGAATTTAAAAAGCAAAAAATACCTTTCTCAATGTGCCAGTCGTCGGACTCATTATGCTCATTATGAGGGGCTCCCACCATCCCTGTGCTGTGCTCACTTCCTCCTAGGTCTGTACCCCTGCTGTGCTCATTATGAGGGGCTCCCACCATCCCTGTGCTGTGCTGACTTCCTGGGTTTGTACCCCTGCTGTGCTCATTATGAGGGGCTCCCACCATCCCTGTGCTGTGCTCATTATGAGGGGGCTCCCACCATCCCTGTGCTGTGATGACTTCCTGGGTTTGTACCCCTGCTGTGCTCATTATGAGGGGCTCCCACCATCCCTGTGATGACTTCATGGGTTTGTACCCCTGCTGTACTCATTATGAGGGGCTCCCACCATCCCTGTGCTGACGAGGAAGTCAGCACAGCACAGGGATTGTGGGAGCCCCTCATAATGAGCACATCATAGGGATGTGGAAGCCCCTCATAATGAGCACAGCAGGGGTACAAACCCAGGAAGTCAGCACAGCACAGGGATGGTGGGAGCCCCTCATAATGAGCACAGCAGGGGTACAGCCCCAGGAGGAAGTACGAATTTTCGATTTGTATGAAACGAACCGCACATGTCTACTGTATTGTGGGCTGTGTACATCACCAGAAAAGTAGTAGAAACAGAACACCACGCAATGCACTGTAGATATACCCTACATTGGATACCCGGAAATACTCTGAAATACTCTGCAATACCCAGCAATACTCTGCAATACTCTGCAATACTCCACAATACCCCGCAATACCCCGCAATACTCTGCAATACCCTGCAATACCCCGCAATACCCCTGGTATTTTTTTTTATCACTTTTATTCCTATTACAAGGAATGTAAACATCCCTTGTAATAGGAATGTGGCATGACAGGTCCTTTTTACAGTGAGATATGGGGTCAATAAGACCCCACATCTCACCTCTAGGCTGGGAAGCCTGAAAAAAAAAAAAAAAAAGATCCTGGCTTTGATCCTAGCAGTGAGTCGGTAGAAGCATCGGAGGGCGGCGGGAGGGGGGGGACGTCCCCTCTCGCCTCCTGCAAGAACGACCAAGCAGTGGAACAGCCACTATGATCATTCTTATGGTGTAGGAAATCGCCGGCTGAAAAAGCTGATATGTGAATGATGCCTGTAGCTGCACCCATCATTCAGATATCCCCGCACAAAGTCAAGGACGTCGTATGACAGCCGGCGGGCGGGAAGTGGTTAAAACACATTTTTTTTAACACAAAGTTGTCCATTTATACAATATTTCTAACACATAGCATGTACATGCCAAAAATGACACCCCAAAATAGATTCTCCTACTCCTGAGTACGGTGATACCCCATGTGTGAGACTTCCACAGCCTGGACACATACAGAGACTGAGCATGGCAGAGTATAGCTGAGCATGGCGGAGTATGGCAGGGTATTGTAGGGTATCGCCGAGTATGACTGGGTATGGCAGAGTATGGCTGGGTATCACCGAGTATTGCAGAGTATGGCTGGGTATGGCAGAGCATGGCAGGGTGTCACTGAGTATGGCTGAGCATAGCTGGGCATGGCTGAGTATTGCAGGGTATCGCCGAGTATGACTGGGTATGGCTGGGTATCACCGAGTATTGCAGAGTATGGCAGGGTATGGCAGAATATTGCAGGGTATGGCAGAGTATTGCTGGGTATGGCAGAGTATTGCAAGGTATTGCAGGGTATTGCGGGGTATTGCAGAGTATTGCAGGGTATTGCGGGGTATTGCAGAGTATTGCAGGGTATTGCGGGGTATTGCAGGGTATTGCAGAGTATTGCGGAGTATTGCGCAGTATTGCGGAATATTGCAGGGAATTTCAGGGTATTGCAGAGTATTGCAGGGTATTGCAGAGTATTGCAGGGTATTGCGGAGTATTGCGGGGTATTGCAGAGTATTGCGGGGTATTTCGGGGTATTGCAGGGTATTGCAGAATATTGCAGAGTATTGCGGGTGTATTGCGGGGTATTGCAGGGTATTGCAGAGTATTGTGGGGTATTGCAGAGTATTGCGGGGTATTGCAGGGTATTGCGGGGTATTGCAGAATATTGCGGAGTATTGCAGAGTATTGCGGGGTATTGCAGAGTATTGCGGGGTATTGCAGAGTATTGCGGGGTATTGCAGAGCATTGCAGAGTATTGCGGGGTACTGCGGGGTATTGCAGAGTATTACGGGGTATTGCAGGGTATTGCGGGGTATTGCAGAGTATTGCGGGGTATTGCAGAGTATTGCAGGGTATTGCGGGGTATTGTGGGGTATTGCAGAGTATTGCGGGGTATTGCAGAGTATTGCGGGGTATTGTGGGGTATTGCAGGGTATTGCGGGGTATTGCAGAGCATTGCAGAGTATTGCGGGGTATTGCAGAGTATTGCGGGGTATTGCAGAGTATTGCAGAGTATTACGGGGAATTGCAGGGTATTGCAGAGTATTGCGGGGTATTGCAGAGTATTGCAGAGTATTGCAGAGTATTGCAGGGTATTGCGGGGTATTGCAGGGTATTGCAGAGTATTGCGGAGTATTGCGCAGTATTGCGGAATATTGCAGGGAATTTCAGGGTATTGCAGAGTATTGCGGGGTATTGCAGAGTATTGCGGGGTATTTCGGGGTATTGCAGGGTATTGCAGAATATTGCAGAGTATTGCGGGTGTATTGCGGGGTATTGCAGGGAATTGCAGGGTATTGCAGAGTATTGTGGGGTATTGCAGAGTATTGCGGGGTATTGCAGGGTATTGCGGGGTATTGCAGAATATTGCGGAGTATTGCAGAGTATTGCGGGGTATTGCAGAGTATTGCGGGGTATTGCAGAGTATTGCGGGGTATTGCAGAGTATTGCGGGGTATTGCAGGGTATTGCGGGGTATTGCAGAGCATTGCAGAGTATTGCGGGGTACTGCGGGGTACTGCGGGGTATTGCAGAGTATTGCAGAGTATTACGGTGTATTGCAGGGTATTGCGGGGTATTGCAGAGTATTGCGGGGTATTGCAGAGTATTGCAGGGTATTGCGGGGTATTGTGGGGTATTGCAGAGTATTGCGGGGTATTGCAGAGTATTGCGGGGTATTGTGGGGTATTGCAGGGTATTGCGGGGTATTGCAGAGCATTGCAGAGTATTGCGGGGTATTGCAGAGTATTGCGGGGTACTGCGGGGTATTGCAGAGTATTGCAGAGTATTACGGGGAATTGCAGGGTATTGCAGAGTATTGCAGAGTATTGCGGGGTATTGCAGAGTATTGCAGAGTATTGCAGGGTATTGCGGGGTATTGTGGGGTATTGCAGAGTATTGCAGAGCATTAGGGATGGCTGAGCATGGATGGATGGATGGCAGTTGTCACAGAGCACCGCTGTGGGCACTACAGATGCAGCCCACAGCGCTGCTGCCATCCGAACTCTCCCCCGCTCCACTCACAGTGTACCGATCGGTACACAGAGTGGAAAGAGGTATGTTTGTTTACATGTGATCGCTCCGCCATTTGACGGAGCGATCACATGGTAAACAGCCGCGATTAGCAGCCATTTACCGGTATCCGTGATGCGCCGGGTCCTCTAGAACCGGCGGTCACGGATGTTTTTGGGTGCGCGCCCCAGGGGGTGTGCGAGAGCAGAATTCTGGGAGGACGTGTCACTGTACGCCCTCCCAGAGTTAAGAAACCACCCTGTAGCCGTCATTCGGCTATGAGCCGGTTGTTAAGTGGGTAAATGAACCTGTGTACATGTACACATTAGATAACATTGGATGAGTTCAGGGGCAGCTGAAAAAAGCAGCCAACTGCCTCTGAATGTCAGTTTACCAGCAGCCGTGTACACAAGCCTAGACCAGTAATGGTGAACCTTGGCACCCCAGATGTTTTGGACCTACATTTCCCATGATGCTCCACTACAATACAGAGTGCATGAGCATCATGGGAAATGTAGTTCCAAAACATCTTGGGTGCCAAGGTTCTCCATGACTGGCCTAGACAATCCATATGGGCAGCAGATGATCATGATAAACCACCCTACATACAGCACATGATAAGCTTAACACATAAACTAGAAAATACAATCCCTACAATTTTAAGAGAAAAAGATTCATTAATATTCGTCTGGTCTGTATCTTACCAACAGTTTAAAAGGGGAAGATGTCCGACCAATTATAAGAACATTGAGTGGTTCCAGTCACAAGGTCCAGTAAGATGGGGAGAGGTCAAATATCAGAAGACTTCTTGATCGTCTAGGGGGTGTATGCGGCGTGTGGGTCTGTGATCCTCTCTATGGCCCTCACATCCTTTATACCTTCTGGGACAATAACCTCATACAATTATCATGAGCTCAGCCCAGAAGGTTTGGCTTATTCCCCATTGGTTGGAGAACTCTAATGATTTACCTGATGAGCTCAGGCAATATCATCTTCAGCCACTAGGCGTGTCTGAGGACAGAAAATGTGTTCTGAATTATTTGGTAAAAGAAAATATATTCCCTATATAATGGACATCTATTTATATATTGGGGCTTATGAATATATATCTATATTATTCAGGAACCCCGGCAATTGGTACAAAATACAATACATTTAGTATAAATTTGATTAATCACTATCACACACAATGGATGTTTATATGGATTAATGCATGACTCCCGCATATCCTATGAAGACCTATTTGTCTTGGGACAACACATGTTATCTGGGGATTTTCATGTAGATGTGGTCACGGTTTCTATGTTTTTATAACAATGATGGGTATCTAAACACAATTCTTTGTTTGTACTATATTAAAATATTATATTTCTACTTTATGATGACATATATGTACAATGTCACATCTATACAGGTTATAAATGTTTTCCTACAGCATTTGAAATGAACCTTGGAGCGGTTCCATGAGGATCTAAATCAGGTTTAGCTGTCCAAACAATTCCTCCTTCCAGTCATCTCAAACACGTATTTTGCATATTCGGCTCTTCAGATACTTCTTGAGCCTGTTAGTGCTTCTGATGTATCATTAATCTCGTATCTCAGTCATTGTCTGAGGGAAAAGTCAACATGGAGTTCTTATTCTGGAGGTGATCTCACCCTGTGAGACAATGGGGGTTATTTACCCAAAGCTCTTCCTATAATTGAAGTCTTTGTGACTTGGGTGTGAAGACACACATGTGACCTTGTCAGCTGGTTTCCTATCAGACGGCTCTATTGTTCTCTATTGTTCAGGTCATTCGGGTTCAACATGAGTTTTTGTGTCTTGACTTCAGCAATCGACCTTCTCTGATGGGGGGGGGGGAGGGGAACGCTCTCCTGGAGTGACGACTCCTAAGCTGAAAGTTCCATGAAAAATAGAATATGTAAAATATCTCGGCCATGACAGGGCAATTTTGATTGGGGCAATTTTGATGGGGCAAGTTTTATGGGGCAATTTTGATGGGGCAATTTGATTGGGGCAATTTTGATGGGGCAATTTGATGGGGCAAGTTTGATGTGGCAATTTTGATGGGGCAATTTTGATGGGGCAAGTTTTATGGGGCAATTTGATGGGGCAATTTTGATTGGGGCAATTTTGATTGGGGCAGTATGATGGGGCAGTTTTGATAGGGAATTTTGATGGTGCCAGTATGATGGGGCAGTTTTGATAGGGAATTTTGATGGTGGTAGTATGATGGGGCAGTTTTGATAGGGAATTTTGATGGTGGCAGTATGATGGGGCAGTTTTGATAGGGAATTTTGATGGTGGCAGTATGATGGGGCAATTTTGATGAAGAAATTTTGATGGGGCAGTATTATGGGGCAATTTGATGGGGCAGTTTTGATGGGGGTAGTTTTGATGGGGGTAATACGATGAGGCAGTTTTGATGGGGGTAGTTTTGATGGGGGTAATATGATAGGGCAGTTTTTATGGGGCAGTATGATGGGGGGGATTTTGATGGGGCAGTTTTGATGGGGGTGGTATTGTTATGAGTGTGGTATGGAATCTTAATTAAGATCTCAGTGTTTTGCTTTTCAGTGCCTCCAACCTTACAGTAAATTTTGTGAACTTAGTTCATATAATCAGTACATACCACAATCCTTTCCTGAGTTTGTTAATTTCTTACCAATTTATAAATAGCTCCCAACAAAATTAATAAGTAAATAATTTGACTTTATTAATTAACCGCTTGCCGACTGGCTCATGCCGATATACATCGGCAGAAGGGCACATACAGGCAGATTAACGTACCTGTATGTTGCCCTTTAAGAAGCGGTTTACGGTCGGCATATGCGCGCGCACCATGACCTCCGTGAGTGTGATCGCGGGTCCAGCGGACTCGATGTCTGCGGGGATACCCGCAATCGTCTCACGGAGAGGAGGAATGGGGAAGTGCTGATGTAAACAAGCATTTCCCCGTTCTGCCTAGCGACAGGACACTGATCACAGCTCCCTGTGATCGGGAGCGGTGATCAGTGTCGTGTCACACGCAGCACCTCCCCCCCACAGTTAGAATCACTCCCTAGGACACACTTACCCCCTTCACTGCCCCCTAGTGGTTAACCCCTTCACTGCCAGTCACATTAAAACAGTAATCAATGCATTTTTAATCGCACCGATCGATGTATGAATGTGAATGATCCCAAAATAGTGTCAAAAGTGTCCGATGTGTCCGCCATAATGTCGCAGTCACGATAAAAATTGCTGATCGCTGCCATTACTAGTAAAAAAAAAATATTAATAAAAATGCCATAAAACTATCTCCTATTTTGTAGACGCTATAACTTTTGCGGAAACCAATCAATATGCACTTATTGCAATTTTTTTTACCAAAAATATGTAGAAGAATATCGGCCTAAACTGAGGAAAAAAAATGTTTTTTATATATTTTTTGAGGGATATTTATTATAGCAAAAAGTAAAAAATAATGCGTTTTTTTTTTTTAAATTGTCAATCTTTTTTTTTTATAGCGCAAAAAATAATTACCGCAGAGGTGATCAAATACCACCAAAAGAAAGCTCTATTTGTGGGGAAAAAAAGGATGTCAATTTTGTTTAGGAGCCACGAGCACGCAATTGTCAGTTAAAGCGACGCAGTGCCGAATCGCAAAAAACGCTCTGGTCTTTTGCCAGCCAAATGGGCCGGGGCTGAAGTGGTTAACACTCCGGCTCCATGCACACTGAAGCTCAAAAACGTCCGTTTTTGGGAGTTTTGGCATTTTTTTTAACAGCCCATAAACTCCCCTCTATGTTATCCTATGTGTCCATGCACACATGGACGTTTTTGGACGTTTATCAGCAGTGGAGTTTATGGGCTGTTTTCTGAATGCCATAAAATCGCGTTCAGGAGTCATTTGTCTGACCACAAAAAAACGCAAAACGCTCATAAACGTTGATAAATGTCGATGAACGCTCAAAAACGTGGCTCACCAGCAGGGTCATCTTAACAACATCATGGGCCCCTGGGCAAAGTAATGCACTAGGGCCCCCGACTAGGGAGATGGTGACCTGTGGCATGCTATGTGCGTGGTGGCAAGGAGGGGGTGTGGCTAAATAATGCTACATATTGGGTGTGGCTTTTGAGTCTGAGTAAAAGCAAAAAATACACACAACCAGGGAATTATCCCAAATTAAATTCACCCCCTATACACACTGCCCCCCCCCCCCCCCCCATATTCACGGACACTCTGTTTACACTGACTTTTTTTCCCTGTACACACTGCTCCCACTCTTTTTTTAAACTATCCCCCTCCCTGTACACATTGCCCCTCTCTCATAAATGCCTCTCCCAGTGGCCTGTATTTATGTATGACTGTACACAGTATGGGGGGGGCATGAGGGCACAGTACAGAGGGGTTGGGGGACACAGTAAAGGGAAGGTCAGGAGGGTACAGTATAGGATGTAGTAACGAATAGTGTCAGATTTGGGTAGTATAGGGTGGTAGAGTGGAATATCTCCCAACAAAATTAATAATGAAATAATTTGACTTTATTAATTAACCACTTCAATACCGGGCCTATTCTGGCACTTCTCTCCTACATGTAAAAATCATCATTTTTTTGCTAGAAAATTACTCAGAACCCCCAAACATTATATTTTTACATAATATATTATATATATTTTTAGCAGACACCCTGGAGAATAAAATGGCGGCCATTGCAACTTTTTATCTTGCACGGTATTTGCACAATCATTTTTCAAACGCCTTTTTTTTTTTTGGAAAAACAACGGTTGCATGAATTAAAAAAAATAACAAAACAGTAAAGTTAGCCCATTTTTTTTTTGTATAATGCGAAAGATGATGTTAGGCCGAGTAAATAGATACCTAACATGTCACACTTTAAAATTGCGCACACTCATGGAATGGCGCCGAACTTCGGTACTTAAAAATCTCCATAGGCGACGCTTTGAAAATTTTTACAGGTTACCAGTTTAGAGTTTCAGAGGAGGTCTAGTGCTATAATTGTTGCACACGCTCTAACGCACGCGGCAATACCTCACATGTGTGGTTTCAACTGCGTTTACATATGTGGGTGGGACTTACATGTGCGTTCGCTTCTGAACGCGAGCTACCGGGGACAGGGGGGGGTTTAAATTTTTTTTTTCTTTTTTTACATTTTTTTTTTTCTTTTTTACATTTTTTTTTTATCACTTTTATTCCTATTACAAGGAATGTAAACATCCCTTGTAATAGGAATCTATTGTGACAGGTCCTCTTTATGGAGAGATGCGGGGTCAATAAGACCCCACGTCTCTCCTCCAGGCTGGAAAGCATGAGACTGTGAAAAAAAATTCACCGATCTCATGCTGACAGCCGCGATCGTGGCTTTGTTTACTTCCGGGAACCTGGGCGTGACGTCATAACGTCGCCCCCGGGCCTCCGACAGTCATAGAGATTACTGGTGACCATCTGGTCACTGGAAATCTCTATCATCATCATCCAGCGCCGGACAATTCTTTCTCCAGGCCCCCGATGGCACAGGAGAGCCCGGAGAAGCACCGGATGGCGGCAGGAGGGGGGGCGTCCCCTCCCATCGACTATAAGAACGATCAAGTGGTGGAACTGCCACTATGATCATTCTTATCGTGCACAGAATCGGCGGCTGGAAAGAATGATATCTGAATGATGCCTGTAGCTACAGGCAGGGGCGTTGCTAGGTCTACAAAAGATCTGGGGCTAGAGCCCATAGCAGCGTAGTAAAGAAGGTCATACGCTTGGGCGGGCATATACAGTAATATACATGTGTTTGTATATATCCCCAGAGAGCCCCCACTTACATCAGGGTCCACAGAGAGTCCCCCACTTACATCAGGGTCCCCAGAGAGTCCCCCACTTACATCAGGGTCTCCAGAGAGTCCCCCATTTACATCAGGGTCCCCAGAGAGTTCCCCACGTACATCAGGGTCCCCAGAGAGTTCCCCACTTACATCAGGGTCTCCAGAGAGTCCCCCACTTACATCAGGGTTTCCAGAGAGTTCCCCACTTACATCAGGGTCCCCAGAGAGTCCCCCACTTACATCAGGGTCTCCAGAGAGTTCCCCACTTACATCAGGGTCTCCAGAGAGTTCCCCACTTACATCAGGGTCCCCAGAGAGTCCCCCACTTACATCAGGGTCTCCAGAGAGTTCCCCACTTACATCAGGGTCTCCAGAGAGTCCCCCACTTACATCAGGGTCCCCAGAGAGCCTCCCCTCAGGGACCACTGCAGAGACTCGGGGCTATGGGCCCCAGATTCGGGGCTATAGCCCCAAAAGCCACCCCCTAGTGACGCCACTGGCTACAGGCATCATTCAGATTTCCCCTCACAAAGTCATATGACGCCCTAAGGTATTGAAGTGGTTAAAACTCCGGCTCCATGCACACTGAAGCTCATAAAGGGCCGTTTTTGGGAGTCTGGGCATTTTTTTTAACAGCCCATAAATTCCCCTCTATGTTATCCTATGTGTCCATGCACACATGGACGTTTTTGGACGTTTATCAGCAGTGGGCTGTTTTCTGAACGCCATTAAACCGCATTCAAGAGTCGTTTTTCTGACCACAAAAAACACCAAACGCTCATGAACATTGATAAACGTTGATAAACGCTAAAAAACGTGACTCACTAGTTTTTTTTTAACGTTTTTGATCCATTGAAAAAAAAAAAAAAAAAAAACGCTAATAAACGCTATTGCAAAAAAAGTTTAAAAAAACTTTGAAAGACTCACTGCAAAGCTACTGGCATTGTTATAAGTTATTTGAACGTCCAGTGTGCATACAATTTCATACAGAACTGGAATTTTTGGTGATTGATATTTCACACACACATTATCAAAACATCAACACGGTGATCAAACGATATTTCTTAATATATTACAAATAACTCAGGGGAGCCCAAATTGTTCTGTTAGAAAAATATGTGCGGTAATCGCGCTTTACGTTCAAGAACACACTGGGGGTTATTCACGAAAGGCAAATCCACTTTGCACTACAAGTGCAAACTACAAGTGCAAAGTGCACTTGAAATCGCACTGAAAGTGCACTTGGAAGTGCAGTCACTGTAGATCTGAGGGGGACAGGAAAATGCAAGGAATATAAAAAAACAGCATTTTAGCTTGCACATGATTGGACAATAAAATCAGCAGAGCTTCCCCTCATTTCAGATCTACCCCTCAGATTTATAGCGACTACACTTCCAAGTGCACTTCCAGTGCAATTTTGCACTTGTAGTTTGCACTTGTAGTGCAAAGTGGATTTGCCTTTAGTAAATAACCCCCAATATCCCTTGTCGCTCGGGGAAACAGTCCTCTGAATTTCTCTGGAATCCGGAAGGAAACCAAAGTAGGTCTCACGGAGTCAACAGAAAAACATTGCCAATTTGAAAAAAATATGAAATCAACAGAACTTACTAAAATTGAATGGGACAATAATACTCTCCCTGGGACTACAGAAATTGAAATAGATGTTATACAAGTTTGTGTCTGAATTCCCCCCAAACACGGCTTCAATTAAACACAGCCTAGACAATCAATATGGGCAAATGATAATGATAAATCACCCTACACACAGCATATGATACTATCAATATATATACTATAAAATATAATCCCTACAATTATGAGAGAAAAAGATAATTGAGATTTGTATGGTCTGTACCTTACCAACAGTTGGGGAAGATGTCCGCCAATATCTAAGAACATTGAGTGGTTCCAGTCACAAGGTCCAGTAAGATGGGGAGAGGTCAAATATCAGCAGACTTCTTGATCGTCTAAGGGTTGTATCCGGCGTGTGGGTCTGTGATCCTCTCTATGGCCCTCACATCTTTTATACCATCTGGGACAATAAGCTCATAAAATTATCATAAGCTCAGCCCAGAAGGTTTGGCTTATTCTCCATTGGTTGGAGAACTTTAATGATTTACCTGGTGAGCTCAGGCAATATAATTTTCAGCCACTAAGTGTGTCTGAGGACAGAAAATGTGTTCTGAATTATTCATGAAAAGAAAATATATTCTCTATAAAATGGCTATTTATCTATAAATTGGGGCTTTTGAATATGTGTCCATACTGTTCAGGGACCCCGGCAATTGGTACAAAATATAATACACTTAGTATAAATTTGGGTAATTAACCACTTGCCGCCCGCCATATAGCAAAATGATGGCGGCAAAGTGCTTTCAATATCCTGACCGGACGTCATATGATGTCTTCAGGATATTAAGCCGCTGCGTGCCCCCGGGGGGGGGGGCACACATCGCGGCGATCGTTGTTGCGGTGTACCAGTCTTATACGCTGCAACTCCGATCTAGGTAGAGTCTCTGACGGAGACTCTTTACCACGTGATCAGCCGTGTCCAATCCCGGCTGATCACAATGTAAACAGGAGGAGCCAGTGATCAGCTTTCCCTCACTCGCGTCTGACAGACATGAGTAGAGGAGAGCAGATCGGCTGCTCCTCTGACAGTGGGGGTCTGTGCTGATCGATTATCAGTGCAGCCCCCCCCAGGATGCCCACACTGGACCACCAGGGACGCCACTAGGACCACCAGGGATGTCACCACCAGGTATGCCACCCTAGACCACCAGGGATGCCAATCAATGCTCACAATGGGCATCACTGATTGGCAGGCATTATTGTTTGGCACTGATTGGCATCCATCAGTACCATACATTACAGTACATTAGTGCCACCTATCAGTGCCCATCCATGCCACCTATCAGTACCCATCCGTGCCGCCTATCAGTGCCCATTCGTGACGCATATCAGTTCCACCTATCAGTGCCCATCAGTGACGCATATTAGTGCCGCATATTAGTGCCCATCATCAGTGCCCATCAATGCCATCTCAGTGCCACCTCCAGTGGCGGCCCGTCCATAGGGGGTGCCCAGGCGCCGCCCCCCCCTCCTGTAGTCACAAAAAAAGATGTTCTTTAACTAAGTGCACTGTTTTCGGGCGCCAGACACAGTGCACTATGGGAAGCGCCACGTCAATGCAATCACAAGATTGCAGATGTGGCGCTTCATTGGCGGGGTTTGGAGCTGCTTTCCAGCACAATCGATTGCGCTGAGCAGCATCCACCCGGCGCCCGGCCTGGTGCTTTGTTCTCAGTGTGAGCACAAAGTCACTTCCGGCGGGCTACAAAAAGATGGCCGCCATGAGGACTAATCCCCTTGTGTTCAGTGGAGAGGGGAGGCCCCTCTCCTCTCCACTGAACACACGGAGAAAGCAAGGAAATAGCACAGAAGCTGGTTGAGGGAGTGCTGCTTGGGACACAGATGAAAAGTACACATGTGCACCGTCAATAAATTAGTTTCGTTTCGTTTTGTTTTAAAATTATTTCGTAATTCGTGTCCGAAATCCAATTTGAATTCGTACGAAATATGAATTTTCGTTAGGTTCGTTAACTTTTCGTAACAATTCTGAATGTTCGTTATGATGAATTTATCATTATGAGGGGCTCCCACCATCCCTGTGCTGTGTTGACTTCCTGGGTTTTTTACTTTTATACCACGTACACACGGGCGGACTTTTCAACTGACTTTCCGACGGACTTTCGAATGAACGGTCTTGCCTACACACGATCAACCAAAGTCCGACGGATTTGTACGTGATGACGTACACCGGACTAAAATAAGGAAGTTCATAGCCAGTAGCCAATAGCTGCCCTAGCGTCGGTTTTTGTCCGTCCTACTAGCATACAGACGAGCGGATTTTTCGACTCGAGTCCGTCGGAAAGATTTGAAACATGTTTTATTTCTAGGTCCGTCTGACTTTTGGAAAAAAAAAGTCAGCTGCAGCCCACACACGGTCGAATTGTCCCACGGAGTCTGGTCCACTGGACCTAGTCTGTCAAAAAGTCCGCTCATGTATACGCGGCATAAGGTTTGTTAACTTTTTATAACAATTACGAATGTTCATTATGATGAATTTATATGAGGGGCTCCCACCATCCCTGTGCTGAGTTCCCAGGTCTGTACACCCGCTGTGCCCATTATGAAGGGCTCCCACCATCCCTGTGCTGAGTTCCCGGGTCTGTACACCCGCTGTGCCCATTACGAGGGGTTTCCACCATCCCTGTGCTGAGTTCCCGGGTCTGTACACCCGCTGTGCCCATTACGAGGGGTTTCCACCATCCCTGTGCTGAGTTTCCGGTCTGAGTGTACACCCACTGTGCCCATTATGAGGGGTTCCCATCATCCCTGTGCTGAGTTCCCAGGTC
The DNA here is from genome assembly GCF_042186555.1 of Aquarana catesbeiana. NCBI lineage: Eukaryota > Metazoa > Chordata > Amphibia > Anura > Ranidae > Aquarana > Aquarana catesbeiana. The sequence goes on along the minus strand of NW_027362661.1, from coordinate 3,218,495 downwards.
TGTACACCCGCTGTGCCCATTATGAGGGGTTTCCACCATCCCTGTGCTGAGTTCCCGGGTCTGAGTGTACTCCCGCTGTGCCCATTATGAGGGGCTCCCACCATCCCTGTGCTGAGTTCCCAGGTCTGTACACCCGCTGTGCCCATTATGAGGGGCTCCCACCATCCCTGTGCTGAGTTCCGGGGTCTGTACACCCATTGTGCCCATTATGAGGGGTTTCCACCATCCCTGTGCTGAGTTCCCGGGTCTGAGTGTACACCCGCTGTGCCCATTATGAGGGGCTCCCACCATCCCTGTGCTGAGTTCCCGGGTCTGTACACCCGTTGTGCCCATTATGAGGGGCTCCCACCATCCCTGTGCTGAGTTCCCGGGTCTGTACACCCGCTGTGCCCATTATGAGGGGCTCCCACCATCCCTGTGCTGAGTTCCCGGGTCTGTACACCCGTTGTGCCCATTATGAGGGGCTCCCACCATCCCTGTGCTGAGTTCCCAGGTCTGTACACCCGCTGTGCCCATTAGGAGGGGTTCCCACCATCCCTGTGCTGAGTTCCCAGGTCTGTACACCCGCTGTGCCCATTATGAGGGGTTCCCACCATCCCTGTGCTGAGTTCCCAGGTCTGTACACCTGGTGTGCCCATTATGAGGGGTTTCCACCAACCCTGTGCTGAGTTCCCGGGTCTGAGTGTACACCCGCTGTGCCCATTATGAGGGGTTCCCACCATCCCTGTGCTGAGTTCCCAGGTCTGTACACCCGCTGTGCCCATTATGAGGGGTTCCCACCATCCCTGTGCTGAGTTCCCGGGTCTGAGTGTACACCCGCTGTGCCCATTATGAGGGGCTCCCACCATCCCTGTGCTGAGTTCCCAGGTCTGTACACCCGCTGTGCCCATTACGAGGGGTTCCCATCATCCCTGTGCTGAGTTCCCAGGTCTGTACACCCGCTGTACCCATTATGAGGGGCTCCCACCATCCCTGTGCTGAGTTTCCATGTCTGTACACCCGCTGTGCCCATTATGAGGGGCTCCCACCATCCCTGTGCTGAGTTCCCAGGTCTGTACACCCACTGTGCCCATTATGAGGGGTTTCCACCATCCCTGTGCTGAGTTCCCGGGTCTGGGTGTACACCCGCTGTGCCCATTATGAGGGGTTCCCACCATCCCTGTGCTGAGTTCCCAGGTCTGTACACCCGCTGTGCCCATTATGAGGGGTTCCCACCATCCCTGTGCTGAGTTCCCGGGTCTGAGTGTACACCCGCTGTGCCCATTATGAGGGGCTCCCACCATCCCTGTGCTGAGTTCCTAGGTCTGTACACCCGCTGTGCCCATTAGGAGGGGTTCCCATCATCCCTGTGCTGAGTTCCCAGGTCTGTACACCCGCTGTACCCATTATGAGGGGCTCCCACCATCCCTGTGCTGAGTTTCCATGTCTGTACACCCGCTGTGCCCATTATGAGGGGCTCCCACCATCCCTGTGCTGAGTTCCCAGGTCTGTACACCCACTGTGCCCATTATGAGGGGTTTCCACCATCCCTGTGCTGAGTTCCCGGGTCTGGGTGTACACCCGCTGTGCCCATTATGAGGGGTTCCCACCATCCCTGTGCTGAGTTCCCAGGTCTGTACACCCGCTGTGCCCATTATGAGGGGTTCCCATCATCCCTGTGCTGAGTTCCCAGGTCTGTACACCCGCTGTGCCCATTATGAGGGGCTCCCACCATCCCTGTGCTGAGTTCCCAGGTCTGTACACCCGCTGTGCCCATTATGAGGGGCTCCCACCATCCCTGTGCTGAGTTCCCGGGTCTGGGTGTACACCCGCTGTGCCCATTATGAGGGGTTTCCACCATCCCTGTGCTGAGTTCCCGGGTCTGGGTGTACACCCGCTGTGCCCATTATGAGGGGTTCCCACCATCCCTGTGTTGAGTTCCCAGGTCTGTACAACCGCTGTGCCCATTATGAGGGGTTCCCACCATCCCTGTGCTGAGTTCCCAGGTCTGTACACCCGCTGTGCCCATTATGAGGGGCTCCCACCATCCCTGTGCTGTGCTGACTTCCTGGGTTTTTAACTTTTACGTTCGTTAACTTTTCGTAACAATTACGAATGTTTGTTATGATGAATTTATCATTATGAGGGATTCCCACCATCCCTGTGCTGAGTCCCGGGTCTGAGTGTACACCTGCTGTGCCCATTATGAGGGGTTCCCACCATCCCTGTGCTGAGTTCCTGGGTCTGTACACCCACTGTGCCCATTATGAGGGCTTTCCACCACCCCTGTGCTGAGTTCCCGGGTCTGTACACCTGCTGTGCCCATTATGAGGGGCTCCCACCATCCCTGTGCTGTGCTGATTTCCTGGGCTTTTAACTTTTAGGTTCATTAAGTTTTCGTAACAATTACGAATGTTCGTTATGATGAATTTATCATTATGAGGGGCTCCCACCATCCCTGTGCTGTGCTGACTTCCTGGGGTTTTTAACTTCATCATAACAGATAATCATAATTAACGAACTTTCTTATTTTGTCCGAATTTGGATCCGAAGTTCGTAAACGAAATGCCCTATTTCGTACAAAATTTGTATGATAAAACGTTGCAATGACCGCCATTTTATTCCCTAGGGTGTCTGCTAAAAAAAACATATAATGTTTGGGAGTTCTGAGTACGTTTCTAGCAAAAAAAATGATGATTTTTACATGTAGGAGAGAAGTGCCAGAATAAGCCTGGTATTGAAGTGGTTAAAATCATGGTGGTTATCTGTGACCTGGAGTCTGATATGTATATTGCATCACTTCTGATCACATATATGTATAATATTACATGTATTCAGGTTTTTAAATGTCCAAGCACTTTCTTCTTTCAGCCAAAACAGACACATGTTAATTATTGACTGTTCCGAGTTCTGTGTGTCATTTGGTGGAACATTAACCTCTTATCTCATCCATTGTCTGAGGGGAAGCTGAGTCAACATGGGGCTCTTACTCTGGAGGTGAACTCATCCTTTGAACAATGGGGTTATTTACACAAGTTTTACCTTTAATTAAAGGTTTTGTAAATTGGGCGTGAAAACACACAGAGCTGCTTTTAGCTGTCAGACGGCACTATTGTTCATGTTTATTCAGTTTCACACATAGATTTGTTCTCTTTACTCTAATCCTTCAATGGATAGCATAATGTAATCACCATTTCTGTTGGGAGGGGGAGGGGCTCTCCCAGTGAGAGGACTCAGTGAAAGTCTAAATGAAAAAATAAGATATTTTGATGTGTCTCAGCCATGACAGTATGATGGGGCAATTTTGATGGGGCAGTATGATGAGAAATTTGATTTGGCAATTTTGATGGGGGCAGTTTTGATGGGGCAGTTTTGATATGGCAGTATGACGGGGCAATTTTGATGGGGGCAATATGATGGGCCAAGTCAAGCCTTTTCCATATGGAGGAACCCCCATTGATTAACCCTCCCTGAGCCCCTCCTGTGTAATATTTCTTGGCACACTGTAGATCGGTATGACTCATCGTGAATGAATTCTTTCTTTTTGGCCTTGTATGCCGCTCCTCTGTGAAGAATGATTCGGATTGCTTTTCAGAGATCATGTGACAGGCAGTGGGGGTGGAGTTGTGTCACCTTCTCACGACTGGCTTTAACCCCTTTCACCCCGCACTAGTGTGCTTCAACCACATACATCACATGCACCCGCTGGGTAGTCACACAGCGGCTTCATTAACTTCAATGGGTGACATTCAGCAGGTGCTACACCCATTAAAATAGACACCCCGGGGAGAATTCCTGCTGTGACTGCGAAGAGAACCGTCACCACCGCTGTGACATGTGTGCACCCCACCCACTGCCTCTTCAGATAAAAGGGGAGGTAAAAGTGCAGGTCAAATATGCAGGTCTAATATCAATATAAAGGGGAGCTCCAATTCAAAAATAAACACAAGTTTGGGGTTTCAACTCTGTTTTATCCTAGTCACAAATGGATCATAGTGAATTCAAATCACTTCACCTGGAATTGACCTCTCTCTGGATCTTCTATCTGTTATTGAATTTGTAGAACGAGACCAGAAAGTCCCACCATGTTAATAATTATTGTCACCCATTTTAAACGACAAAGATCCAGCACTTTTCTCCTCCTCCTGTGGTGTTCCTGTTACCTGGAGGTGGCTAGCACTGTGACCCCATACACCTCCCCCCCATCTAAATGGAGAACAGTTATTTTCTCATAAATACAATGAAGCTCTGCCCCCCCCCCCCCCTCTTTATATTTATAAATCCTGACCTCTTATCATCAAAGTCAAATGTGATTAAAACAAAAACGCCAAAGGCCCCAAAAACATCAGTTTAGGAACGACGGTGTGAATGAGGCCTTCATCCTCCAAATGTATGTTGGCCATCATGAATAAACAATAAAATAGAAAGTCATAGTGCGGCCATTGTTATTGTAATAGTGAAAGTAAAACACTTCCATTTGCTAAAATCATTTAAGTTCATTTTTTTCCTCATTAATGTACACACAGCACCCCATATTGACAGAAAAACACAGAATTGTTGACATTTTTGCAGATTTATTAAAAAAGAAAAACTGAAATATCACATGGTCCTAAGTATTCAGACCCTTTGCTCAGTATTTAGTAGAAGCCCCCTTTTGATCTAATACAGCCATGAGTCTTTTTGGGAAAGATGCAACAAGTTTTTCACACCTGGATTTGGGGATCCTCTGCCATTCCTCCTTGCAGATCCTCTCCAGTTCTGTCAGGTTGGATGGTAAACGTTGGTGGACAGCCATTTTTAGGTCTCTCCAGAGATGCTCAATTGGGTTTAAGTCAGGGCTCTGGCTGGGCCATTCAAGAACAGTCACGGAGTTGTTGTGAAGCCACTCCCTCGTTATTTTAGCTGTGTGCTTAGGGTCATTGTCTTCTTGGAAGGTAAACTTTCGGCCCAGTCTGAGGTCCTGAGCACTCTGGACAAGGTTTTCATCCAGGATATCCCTGTACTTGGCCGCATTCATCTTTCCCTCGATTGCAACCAGTCGTCCTGTCCCTGAAGCTGAAAAACACCCCCACAGCATGATGCTGCCACCACCATGCTTCACTGTTGGGACTGTATTGGACAGGTGATGAGCAGTGCCTGGTTTTCTCTACACATACCGCTTAGAATTAAGGCCAAAAAGTTCTATCTTGGTCTCATCAGACCAGAGAATCTTATTTCTCACCATCTTGGAGTCCTTCAGGTGTTTTTTAGCAAACTCCATGCAGGCTTTCATGTGTCTTACACTGAGGAGAGGCTTCCGTCGGGCCACTCTGCCATAAAGCCCCGACTGGTGGAGGGCTGCAGTGATGGTTGACTTTCTACAACTTTCTCCCATCTCCCGACTGCATCTCTGGAGCTCAGCCACAGTGATCTTTGGGTTCTTCTTTACCTCTCTCATCAAGGCTCTTCTCCCCCGATAGCTCAGTTTGGCCGGACAGCCAGCTCTAGGAAGGGTTCTGGTCGTCCCAAATGTCTTCCATTTAAGGATTATGGAGACCACTGTGCTCTTAGGAACATTAAGTGCAGCTGAATTTTTTTTGTAACCTTGGCCAGATCTGTGCCTTGCCACAATTCTGTCTCTGAGCTCTTCAGGCAGTTCCTCTGACCTCACGATTCTCATTTGCTCTGACATGCACTGTGAGCTGTAAGGTCTTATATAGACAGGTGTGTGGCTTTCCTAATCAAGTCCAATCAGTATAATCAAACAAAGCTGGACTCAAATGAAGGTGTAGAACCATCTCAAGGATGATCAGAAGAAATGGACAGCACCTGAGTTAAATATATGAGTGTCACAGCAAAGGGTCTGAATACTTAGGACCATGTGATATTTCAGTTTTTCTTTTTTAATAAATCTGCAAAAATGTCAACAATTCTGTGTTTTTCTGTCAATATGGGGTGCTGGGTGTACATTAATGAGGAAAAAAATGAACTTAAATGATTTTACAAATGGCTGCAATATAACAGAGAGTGAAAAATGTAAGGAGGTCTGAATACTTTCCGTCCCCACTGTACGTCCTAACTTTGAAGAGGAATATCACTGTTATGGTAACTAATTATGGGGTACTTTGTCGCAGTAAGTGGGCTTAGCACCATATAGCAATATGGTGTGACCAAATCCCCATATTTTTGAAAATGTCTTTTTGAGAATGTTTAGGTGTTTTTAAATTAGCCTTGCTGAGGGTGAATCTTTTGCATGTGTGCGCTGTAATATTTCTCTCATATGGTATGCCTGGCACACCCTAATCACCCATTCACATTAGCATTATTGCTGTGTGTGGTGGTGGGGGGGATGGGAAATAGCTTCCACTGAGCAACTTATAAGAGAAGTGTGGGAGATTTTTCCTTCACTCTGAATCTGCAGGCAGGGAGATCATTTGCCCAGTGTCGGATACGGGCTCAGTTCACACCTATGAAATTTTTTTATGCTTTTTGCAGAAACGCACTACGTCGTGGTTTCCATGGGACACATTCACATTTATGCTTTTTTGGCTCAATAGACTTCAAGGCAGAAGCTGCAGAAAAGCATGTAGTGCGTTTTTGCTGCAAATTTACCTCGATTTTGCGGCAATTTTCATTTTGCGTTTTTTTAATCCACCCAGCAACAAATTGGCCAAAAAAGCATAAAAAATGCAAAACGTAAAATTCATCAAAAACACACGAAAAATATTTTAAAAATGCACCGCAAAAAACTGCAGAAACAGATCATAAGCAAACTGCATAGGTGTGTTTCTTGGGGCTGCAGTTCCCATAAACTCCACAAGGTGGTGATCTCACGTCTAGATAGGAAGTCTCTATGGTAGACAGGAAGTGATGTCGGGTATATAGAGGAAGTTCCTGAGGTGGAGTAAAGCTGGAGAAAAGACAGAGAGAGAACAGGAGTTTCCTTTCCCATGGCCACAGATACCTAAAAGCCCACGGTGGGGCAATAAGCACATTGAGACCTTGATTGATATTGAGGTGAAATAAGGAAGGTGAGCGTATTGGATACACATGGGGTGGATACATGTATCATCTAGAGATTGGAGGAATTGAAGAGATCACCATTACAGCACATGGGTGGAGGGTTTTTATGGATCCGTAAGAGGAGATTGTAGATGGGACTTTATTTTTTTTTTATTAGGCGATTTTACAGCCGCTTTTACCAGCTTAAAAACGCCTTTCCATGTTATTCTTTGTGACCATGTACACATAGGCTTTTAGGAGCTGTAAGTGGCATAGGTGTTTTCAAGCTACAAAACAAAATCCCAGGGCCATCGCGTTCTGAAGATCAGCGCTACAGCTGTAAAAAAAAAAAAGGCTGACGTGGCTAAACGTGGCCGCATCAGGTGGTTTTTTTATTTGACGTGTCAAAAATCAATGGTTCCCTATGAGAGCCGTCTTAACTGATCTGCCTTTCAACCCATTGATTTGAATGGAAGTCACATCCAAGTCAGATCATCAGGGGCGTTGCTAGGTCTACAAAAGATCTGGGGCTAGAGCCCATAGCAACGTAGTAAAGAAAGTCATACGCTTGGGCGGGCATACACATGTATATAATATACGTGTGTGTGCATATCCCCAGAGAGCCTCCCCCTTGCATCAGGGTTCCCAGAGAGCCTCCCCCTTAAATCAGGGTCCTCGGAGAGCCTCCCTCATGCATCAGGGTCCCCAGAGAGCCTCCCCTCCCCTTGGGGACCCCTGCAGAGACTCGGGGCTATGGGCCTGAGATTCGGGGCTATGGGCCTGAGATTCGGGGCTATGGGCCTGAGATACTGGGCTATAGCCCCAAAAGCCACCCCCTAGTGACGCCACTGCAGATCATGATGATCTGACTTGTGCTCTGAAGATCTTGGAGGGAAACCCCACGCCAAAATGAGAAAAAAAAAACTGAGTGAGGTCCTTCCCACAGATCCATACCAGGCCCTTTTGAGTATGGATCTTGAAAGAGAACCTTATACCAAAATGAAAACAAAAAAAAATGCCATGGGGTCCTTCCCTCAAAACCATACCACACCCTTCGGTCTTGTATGGATTTTAAGGGGAACCACCACGCTAACAAAAAAAAGAGTGGGGCCCCCCACAACATCCATACCAGACCCTTATCCAAGCATGCAGGTCAGGAAAGGGGGGGACGAGCAAGCACCCCCCCCCATCTGGACCATACCAGGCCACATTCCCTCAACATGGGAGGGTGGGTGCTTTGGGGCAGGGGGGGGCTCTGTGCCCCCCACAGAGGTTATGTTTACACTGCCTACATGGAGGGCATTTTCCACAGGCATAAAAGCCAGACAAAAAGGAAAAAATTCTGTTGTCCTAAATGACAGGGGGGGTCAACAACACTCGGGAGCAAGGACGTCCCTAAGGGTGGGAGCCCGTCTATAAATAAACCTAGGACGTGAAGACAATACTGTGCCCAACACTTTATCTTGTCCCAGTGTTTCATAATCATTTTCTCAAATTTCTTGTGTTGTATATTATAGTCTAAAATGATTTTTTATTCAAATTTGTTATCAGTCTGAGGTATACTTTTATTAGCATCAGTTACTAACACTGTGCGATCCGAATTCCCAATAGTTTGGATCTCACTATTGATCTGTTCCTTCTTATACCCTTTTTGGAAAAAACGTTCAGCCAATATATTGGATTGTGCATGATAATCAGATACCAAGGTGCAGTTCCGCCTAAGGCGGATGAACCGCCCTCTTGGTATATTACACAACCAAGATTGGTGGTGGCAGCAATCTAATGCCCCGTACACACGGTCAGACTTTGTTCGGACATTCCGACAACAAAATCCTAGGATTTTTTCCGACGGATGTTGGCTCAAACTTGTCTTGCATACACACGGTCACACAAAGTTGTCGGAAAATCCGATCGTTTTAAACGCGGTGACGTAAAATATGTATGTCGGGACTATAAACGGGGCAGTGGCCAATAGCTTTCATCTCTTTATTTATTCTGAGCATGCGTGGCACTTTGTCCGTCTGATTTGTGTACACACGATCGGAATTTCCGACAATGGATTTTGTTGTCGGAAAATTTTATCTCCTGCTCTCCAACTTTGTGTGTCGGAAAATCCGATGGAAAATGTCCGATGGAGCCCACACACGGTCGGAATTTCCGACAACACGCTCCGATCGGACATTCTCCATCGGAAAATCCGACCGTGTGTACGGGGCATTAGGGTACATAGCCAGTACTATCAGGTGGTTTAAAAAAAAAAAATTTTAAATTGGGGCCTTCTTTAAAAATCTCCAAGTCAAGAAATGTTATGCACTTTGCATCAACACTCCAAGACAGTTTAATATTTTTGATATTCCCATAAACATCTGCAGGCTGATCAGGTCACCCTCCCAGACCTTGATCAGATCGTCTATATACCTTTGATAGCATCTCAGATGAGTTGGTCTATTGCAGAAGATGGTTTCATCCTCCCAGAGTGCCATAAATTGGCGACGCTAGGGGCAAAGCGAGCGACCCATAGCAACTCCTAAGACTAGACTCCTAGAATAGAATTTTCCATCGTACCAAAAATAATTCTTGGCAAGACAAACTTCTAAAGCTTGTAACAAAAGGTTCCTATGTGTATCTGGGAGGTCGGATTTATCCAAGGCCCATTCAAAGTATCCCGATGTCTAATAATAGTATATAATGAGCTGGCATTGGCTGTGATCAAAAGACTATTCTCCATGCATGGTAAATTTTCAATAATTTGAATGACATGCTTAGTGTCCTTCAAATAAGCTGATGTTTTAGACACCAAGGGTTTGAGAAAATAGTCAATGTATTGACCCAGACGAGCTGTCACTGAGTCAATACCATTGACAATCGGCCTCCCTGGAGGTAACTGAGCATTTCTATGCACCTTAGGCGAGAAATACACAATAGGTCTCCTACAGGCACTAGGGTCCAAATATAAGGCATCCTTTTTATTCAAAATCCCAGTTTTACCATATTGTATAAGTACCTCATTCTTATACTGAAAAACTGGGTCATTATTCAGCACCTGGTAAGTAGTCCGGTCCGACAACAGACATTCCATCTCTCTCTTTGTAAAAACTTTTACTCATGACTACTAATCCACCCCCCTTATCAGCGGGGCGGACCACAACATCTTTGTTTTTTTCCAGGGTTGCTATTCCTGATTTAAGATAAATGGGATCTCTAACTTTTTTTTTATCTTCATTGTTTCTAGGTCACTGGAGACCATATTTTTAAACACCTGAATGTGTCTATGATCATTTTTTGGCAGATTAAAAACTGACTATTTAAAAACAGGTTATTATTTATGATTCGTACTATATGGCGGGGACTGTGGTGCTATACTTTGGCTGTCATCCTGATCCTGCCCCTCCAGTGGACCGCCCACATTAGTGGGTGGGGTCACTGGGATGTGCCCCATGTATGCACCCAATTAGTCAATTAATCAAAACAATAATCGGCCAACTAATCAATTATAAAAATAATCATTAGTTGCCGCCCTACAGAGGACCCATTTAGGCTTCATGTATACGGGTTTATTTTACAACCTCTCCTGAATGATTTAACTTGACAGATAGTAACCCACGTTTAAAATGTCAGTTTTGCCGCATTTACATGCCACGTTTGCGTTTAGAAGTATTTTTTCCACAAAAAAAAAAAAAAAAATATATATATATATATATATATATATATATATATATATATATATATATATATATATATATATATATAAAATATAGAGGTAGCACGGCTAGGCTCTGAGGAAGGTGGTTACCCTTCAAAACTCATCAGCCAGCAGTGGTCTTTGTGTCCTCTATTTCATCGTTTGGAGACTGTGGCCATCAGACCGATTGCCGTCACTTAAAGACTTCTTACATTGCGGTTTCTTTCACATGTTTGTGAGTAGTTATTATATTATTATCTAATAAAACTCATCTAAGGATAATGCACAAGGCTGCTGCTCCCTCTTTTTTGACTGCTAGGATACCCCCATCCTGGAGGGCAGCAAGGCCTGAGACACTATCCATCTCGAACTGTAGATCATCTGATCAACATACTTATGCGCAAGAGTGTTTGTTTTCAGGTGTCAGGATGTCACTGTCTATTTCTCCATGGAGAAGTGGGAGTATTTAGAAGGACACAAGGATCTCTACAAGGACGTCATGATGGCCAATCAGCCGCCCCTCACATCACCGGGTAAGAGGAGACTTTATTGTAAAGGAGAGAGCAGTACGGAGGGTCCACCTAGATCCCCCATCATCTGATAAACACATAGAAACAATGTATTCAGTCAGTGTGTGTGTTTCCTACAGATGGATCCAGTAATGGGAACCCACCAGAGAGATGTCCCCGTCCTCTGTATTCCCGGGATTCCACACAGGAAGATCACACCATCCCTCACCATCATCAGGTAGATGAGGAACAATCACTGATAGTATCATTAGGATCTGTATATTATCTGCATTGTTACCTTTTGATGTCATTTTTATTATATATTCAGAGTGGAAACCTGAGAGATTCTAAAGTTGAAGTTAAAGAAGAGATAAAAGAGGAGGATGATGAGGATGGGGTGATGGAGGAGTTTCTAAAAGAACACAAAGATCTGTACCAGGACACCATGGTGGAGTCATCCAGCTACAGGAACCCACCAGAGAGATGTCCCCGTCCTCTGTATTCCCGGGATTCCACACAGGAAGATCACACCATCCCTCACCATCATCAGGTAGATGATTGACAATTATTGGTAATTCTGATTTATACACAGCATGTTTGTTACAATGAATGTTTTATTATATATTCAGAGTGGAAACCTGGGGGGTGATAATATTGAAGAATATAAAGAGGAGGATGAGGAGTATGGAGTGATGGAGGCGTTTTCAGAAGGACACAAGGATATGATGGAGCCCCCTAATACCAGGAACCCACCAGAGAGATGTCCCCGTCCTCTGTATTCCTGGGATTCCACACAGGAAGATCACACCATCCCTCACTGTTACAAGGTTGGTGGGACGCAGCTTGTAAAACACACTTTTACAATCTGACAAGACCTGCAAGTGTCAGATTGCAGGGACGTTTTAGCAGGTACAGAGCGGTGAAGTCATACCTAACAGAAAAGACTGACTATGTGTAGTGGGGACACTGTGTATTGTTGAGTATTGGGAGTAACCTGAGTACTGTGTGTGTATTGTTGAGTACCTGTGTATTGAGTATTAGTGTCAGGAAGCTAGTTGTTAATTTGGACAGGGTATAATCCCCAATCCTCATTAAATTAGTAGGTACAATGCCTGGCGGGTGCGGAGAGGCGGCTCGGTGTACATCTTGCTGCATGTATGCGTTCCTTGATCATCTGTTTGAGGGCGAATACTGCTGTGCAAAATGTAAGCATGTTGTTTCCCTGGAAGCCCAGGTTCTGAATCTAGGGAAGAAGCTGTCAACACTGAGAAGACCTTCCATACTAAAGGATAGTTGGGATCGTACCCGGCAGGGGCCAGCACAGAGGCGGGTGGAGATAAAGAGGGGCAGGCACCAAAGCAGAGTAGATGGGTGACAGTCAGGAAGGGTAGAGGGGAAAGTGCCAGGGAGGCCGGTCCTGGACTGGAGCATCCCAATAAGTACGCTCCATTGAGTGACATTGGTGAAACCAGTCAGGGACCAGCACTGCTGGAGATGAGGGACTCTCCTAGCTGCCAGGGGAAGAACTCCTCCAGTGAGAGTGGGAGCAAAGCCAAGGGAAAGGAAAGACAGATTCTGGTGGTAGGGGACTCAATTCTTAGAAGGACAGAGAGGCCAATCTGTCACAAAGACCTGAAGCGCTGAACAGTATGTTGTCTACCGGGCGCTCGGGTTCGGCACATCACGGATCTGGTGGACAGATTACTGGGAGGGGATGGGGAAGACCTGGCTGTCATGGTGCAAGTTGGCACCAGTGACAAAGTCAGTTGTAGATGGAGTGTCCTAAAAAAAACGATTTGAGGGACGTGGGAGCTAAATTGAGGAAAAGGACCTCTAAGCTAGTATTCTCAGAAATACTACTGGTACATTGAGCCACACCAGAAAGGCAGAGGGAGATTAGGGAAGTAAACAAGTGGCTGAGGAGCTGGTGTAGTAAGGAGGGGTTTGGGTTCCTGGAGAACTGGGCCAACTTTTCAGTCAGTTACCAACTCTATAGAATGGACGGACTGCACCTAAATGAGGATGGTGCAGATCTGTTGGGAGTGAAGATACCCGAAAAATTAGATGGGTTTTTAATTCAATCTTATTTTATTCAATAGAGAAACCAAGAAAGACAGATATTATCTTTAACATTACAGACAGTGATAAGATACACTAACAATAGGCATTGTGTGTGTCAGATCCAATACATGTTTAGGTTACAAATAAAGGGATTAAAATCATGTGTATAAGACCCACCAAGAGACCTTTTGTGATAGCAATCCCTGTAAAAAAAAAAAAGCAACTTAAAGTAACCTTTATCCTCATTTCAGTTAAGGGGATCATAGATGCCCCGTATGTAGTGCATCAGAAGAGATTATATAAAAATCTGTATGAAAAATATGACGTAGGGGTCACACATCAAATCAGTAACAATAGATAAGTTGAAGCCATGCTACGTTGGCTTGATGGATTCCGAAGGGTGTATTTAAATATAGAGAAAAGAGAAAGGGGCAGACAAGAGGGGGCAGAAAGAGAGGGGACAAAGATCACTCTATCATGGTCCCAGGGCGACGTCATCCAGGCCGTGTTCAGCCCAGGAGATAAACTCAGAGGAGTATTGAAACACGGACTATGAATTCCAGGTGAGAGAAAACTGTTCATCTTTACTGTAGTCCTCTGCCAACAGACGTTCAAGGTCCCTTATGCGGTCCACTTCAGTAGCCCAATCCCCCAGGGAAGGCATGGTTGTCGATCTCCAATGACGGGGAATCACTACTCTGGCCGCCGCCATAAAGTGTCGTAATACATCTTTTTTGATGGATTTGAACGTTTAAAAAACTAGGGTTTTTAACCACCTCAATACAGGGCACTTTCACCCCCTTCCTGCCCAAGCCATTTTTCAGTTTTCAGCGCTGTCGCACTTTGAATGACAATTGCGCGGTCATGTTACACTGCACCCTAATGAAATTTGTATCATTTTTTCCCCACAAATAGAGCTTTCTTTTGGTGGTATTTGATCACCTCTGCGGTTTTTATTTAGTGCGCTATAAACAAAAGAAGAGGGACAATTTTGAAAAAACACAATATTTTTTACTTTTTGCTATAATAAAAAAAACATTTATTTTTTACTAGTAATGGCGGCGATCTGCGATTTTTATTGTGACTGCGATATTGCGGCAGACATATCGGACACTTTTGACACATTTTTGGGACCATTTACATTTATACAGCGATCAATGCTATAAAATTGCATTGATTACTGTGTAAATGTGACTGGCAGGGAAGGGGTTAACCACTAGGGGGCGATCGAGGGGTTAATGTATGACCTAGGGAGGTGATTCTAACTGTGGGGGGAGGGGACTGACTGGGGGAGGTGACCGATCGGTGTCCCTATGTACAAGGGACACGCCATCGGTCTCCTCTCCTCTCTGACAGGACATGGATCTGTGTTTACATGCACAGATCCACGGTCCTGCTCTGTTACCTGGCAATGGCGGGTGCCCGGTGGACATCGCGGCCGCCGGGCACGCGCACCGGGTCCCGAGCGACGCAGCAGGCACACGCGCGCGCCCCCTAGTGGCTCGGGAGGGTGATCACGTCATATGACGTCCGCCCAGAACAAGAGAAGCCTCGTCCCACCGTCATATGACGGTGGGCGGTGGCTTAGTGGTTAAACTAGGCGACGGGGGAGGGTCCAGAGGTAGACCTAGCCAGTGGGGAACATATTCCAGAGGACCCAAGGTAATTTATTGTAACAAGTCCTATTTGCAACCCCAGAGCACCCAATAAGGAGATAGTTTAGACCGGTCACATACTATGGGGCATGTTCACCAATGCCAGGAGTCTGGCGGACAAGATAGGAGAACTAGAGATACTGTTGTACGAGGAGGATTTAGATTTTGTAATAATTACAGAGACTTGGTTCAACAGCTCTCATGATTGGCTGGCAACCATTCAAGGGTATTCCCTATATCGAAAGGATAGAGAGGGTAAAAAGGGGGGAGGGGGTATGCCTGTATATCAAAAATGATGTACAATTGAATGTGAGAGATGACATCACTAAGGGAGCTGGGGAGGAGGTGGAATCCTTATGGGTAGAGCTCCAAAGGGATGAAGCTAAGGGGAAAGTAATACAGGGAGTATTCTATAGGCCCCATAACCAGAGGGAGGATTAGCGGCAAGAATGGGAAGTGTCATTATAATGGGGGATTTTAATTATCCAGAGAAAGACTGGGTGGAAGGAACCACGCATTCGTCTAAAGCTCGCCATTTCCTAAATGTCTTGCAGGACAATTTCATGGGTCAGATGGTAGAAGCACCGACTAGAAATAAAGCGTTACTGGATCTACTGATTACCAACAATACAGACCTGATGTGAAAATTCGGGGCAATTTAGGAAGTAGTGATCACAGGTCAATTAGTTTTATTATAAATCACACAAATAGGGAACATAGGGTGAATACAAAGACACTGAATTTCAAAAGAGCCAACTTCCCTAAACTACGATTCTTGCTAGAGGATAAAAATTGAAATAACATCTTAGGAACAAAGAACACTGAGGAGAAATGGGTATGTTTTAAGGGCATTAGCCAGTGCATCCTAATGGAAAATACATTTAAAAGAGCCAATAATAGTCCTGGGTGGCTTAACCCCAACGTAAAAATGCATATAAAAGCAAAGGAGAAAGCCTTCAAAAAATACAAGGTTGAGGGATCATCATCAGAATTACAACTTTACAAAGAATGCAACAAGAAATGTAAGGGTGCAATCAGGGCAGCTAAGTGAACATGAGAGGCACATAGCGGAGGAAAGTAAAAAAAAAAAAATCCCAAGAAATTCTTTAAGTACATAAATAGTAAGAAAGGGAAGTCAGATCATATTGGTCCCATAAAGGATGATGAAGGGAATCTGGTTACTAAGAATGGAGAGATGGCAAAGGCTTTGGATTTATTCTTCTCCTCAGTCTTCACGAGGGAATCGGGGGGGCTTCAGTAACCAAAACTGCAGTGTCCTCATGACTAGGGATGGGCCGAACACCCCCCGGTTCGGTTCGCATCCAGAACATGCGAACGGCCCGAAATTTCGCGCGAACATTAGAACACCGTTAAAGTCTATGGGACTCGAACGTGAGAAATCAAAAGTGCAAATTGTAAAGGCTAATATGCAAGTTATTGTCCTAAAAAGAGTTTGGGGACCCGGGTCCTGCCCCAGGGGACATGTATCAATGGAAAAGAACGTTTTAAAAACGGCCGTTTTTTCGGGAGCAGTGATTTTAATGATGCCTAAAGTAAAAAAATAAAAGTGAAATATTCCTTTAAATATCATACCTGGGGGTGTCTATAGTATGCCTGTAAAGTGGCGCGTGTTTTCCGTGTTTAGAACAGTCCCTGCACAAAATGACATTTCTAAAGGAACAAAAGTCATTTAAAACTGCTTGCGGCTGTAATGTAATGTCAGGTCCTGGCAATAAGGATGAAAATTATTGAGAAAAATGGCATCGGTACCCCCCAGTCCATTACCAGGCCCTTTGGGTCTTGTATGGATATTAAGGGGAACCCCGCACCCAAATTAAAAAAAGAAAAGGCTTGGGGCCCCCAGGCCCTATATACTCTGAACAGCAGTATACAGGCGGTGCAAACAAGACAGGGACTGTAAGTTTGTTCTTATGTAGAATCTGTTTGTAATTTGGAACAGGTACATTTTGTAAGTGTAGCTCCAGCCAAAAAATCTATTTTAAAGCTTTTTGGAAAACATAGGGAAGGGTTATCACCCCTGTGACATTTGTTTTGCTGTCTGTGCTCTTCTTCAGAAGATTTCACCTCACTTTCTGTCCCAATAACAATTGGATTTTGAAAATTTGGGGTTTTTAAGGGAAACAAGGATTGGTGATAAATCGGTGGAGGAGACACCTTTTTCCCATATTAACTCTTACAGGAGAAAATTCCCTTTCCTAGGGGTAGATTTTCTCTCACTTTCTGTTGTCTACCTCCGTTTGTAAGTTGGATTTTTGAAAATAGGGGACTGCCTGTATATACTATATGGCCTGCCCTATACACTCTGCGTAAAATTGGGCCTTAGGTGTTGTTGGTACCAGAACACTGTAAGCCCTCACAGTTACTCTTGCTGGGCGCTGGAACGGGCTCTACTGTGAAATACTATATCAAGAATTGTAATTACATGTCACTGTTAAACAGGGGCAGAAAAATTGGGCCTTAGGCGGTGGTGGTGGAACAACACTGTAAAGCCACTGTTCCTAATTTTTACTGACAGTCTACTGACTGGAATGGTACCAGCTGATTGGAGAAAAGCCAATGTAGCACCAATAATTAAAAAAGGGCGAAAATACATCCCTGGGAATTACAGACCAGTTAGCCTAACATCAATAGTATGCAAGCTCATGGAGGAGATGATAAGGGACTATATACAAGATTTTAGTAATGAGAATGGTATGATTAGCAGTAATCAGCATGGATTCATGAAGAATCGTTCTTGCCAAACCAATCTACTAACCTTCTATGAGGAGGTGAGTTGCCATCTAGATAAAGGAAGGCCCGTAGACGTGGTGTATCTGGATTTTGCAAAAGCATTTGACACAGTTCCCCATAAACGTTTACTGTACAAAATAAGGTCCGTTGGCATGGACCATAGGGTGAGTACATGGATTGAAAACTGGCTACAAGGGCGAGTTCAGAGGGTGGTGATAAATGGGGAGTACTCAGAATGGTCAGGGGTGGGTAGTGGGGTTCCCCAGGGTTCTGTGCTGGGACCAGTCCTGTTTAATTTGTTCATAAATGACCTGGAGGATGGGATAAACAGTTCAGTCTCTGTATTTGCGGACGATACTAAGCTAAGCAGGGCAATAACTGCTCCGCAGGATGTGGAAACCTTGCAAAAAGATCTGAACAAATTAATGGGGTGGGCAACTACATGGCAAATGAGGTTCAATGTAGATAAATGTAAAATAATGGCAAAAATATGAATGCAATCTATACACTGGGGGGAGAACCTCTGGGGGAATCTAGAATGGAAAAGGACCTGGGGGTCCTAGTGGATGATAGGCTCAGCAATGCCCAGCTGCTGCTAACAAAGCAAACAGAATATTGGCATTAAAAAGGGGATCAACTCCAGAGATAAAACGATAATTCTCCCACTCTACAAGACTCTGGTCCGGCCGCACCTGGAGTATGCTGTCCAGTTCTGGGCACCAGTCCTCAGGAAGGATGTACTGGAAATGGAGCGAGTACAAAGAAGGGCAACAAAGCTAATAAAGGGTCTGGAGGATATTAGTTATGAGGAAAGGTTGTGAGCACTGAACTTATTCTCTCTGGAGAAGAGACGCTTGAGAGGGTATATGATTTCAATTTACAAATACCGTACTGGTGACCCCACAATAGGGAGAAAACTTTTTCGCAGAAGAGAGTTTAAGACACGTGGCCACTCACTAAAATTAGAAGAAAAGAGGTTTAACCTTAAACTACGTAGAGGGTTCTTTACTGTAAGAGCGGCAAGGATGTGGAATTCCCTTCCACAGGCGGTGGTCTCAGCAAGGGACATCGATAGTTTAAAAAAAATATTAGAAAAACACCTGAATGACCGCAACATACAGGGATATACAATGTAATACTGACATATAATCACACACATAGGTTGGACTTGTGTCTTTTTTCAACCTCACCTACTATGTTACACTTATAGAGAAAATGTGTGGATTTTTGTGATGTCACAGTAATAAAGCTTATATCTTACAGATGATATTCTCTCTCATTTTCTTGATTTAGAGTGGAGATCCAATCGATATAGAATTTGAGGTTAAAGCAGAAGAAGAAGAGAGGTATGTGAGGGATGATCAGCAGTCTATGGAGGAGGATGGAATAACGAGGACATTTATAGAGGAGGACACTCCTACAGAGATCAGCACAGGTGGGTGATTAACACTAAATACATTCCTCCACCCATACTGCTCACTGATTGGTCCAGAGTAGGGTGGGGACTGTGTGATATCAGCCTGTAATCCCCTGGTCACTTTCCTGAGCTGTGAAAACAGGTTTATAGGCGCTGCAACCTTCCCACATAAAAGCTGCGCCCGGTGCTCAGACCTTGAGGCTGCTGACACCTCCAACGTACCAGAACAAGAAGAAGGATAGTCGGCAATCAGGATAACATCCAAAATGGTATTTCTTTATTAAATACTTGTACAAAGCTGTAAAACGCGTTTCAGACGTTAGTCCTTAGTCATGGCTGATGAAAAACAAATAAGTAACACTTTTATATAGTGTATACAAAAGTCACATGATTAACCAACACCGGTGAATTAAAAAGGCAAGAAGGAAAACCTGGCATGACTCCGTGTAATGGAACACGTCACAAAAAAGTAGACATATGAAAAACCAGGCATATAAAAAGTGATCCACAATAGCATGCGTAGTTTGTATTATTTCCAAAATGGAATATCGTAAAAATAGTGGGTGCTGTATAAAGATAATATTGCCTAGATGCTAAATTAATAAAAAAAAAAAAAATCGCATATGAAAAGGCTGGCATATAAAAAGCAATCCACAATAACATACATAATTACTAATGCTATTATCTCAAAACAGAACATCATAATGTCAGTGGATGCTTCATGAGGATGACACTACCTGGATATAATATGTAAAAAAAAAATAAATAAAAGTTTTTTTTTTTAGCTAGGGTTTCCTGAGCTGTGTTCCCCGTCCTGTATTCCTGTATTTCTCTCGGATAATCTTCCTTCTCTGTGCTGCAGACACAATTTATGTATCTAGACTGGATTTATGGAGATTCTGGGGCAGCAAAATGTTCATTTTCACCATAGACGTTACTAGACCTAGGCACCTGGGGTATGTGCTTTGGGTCTTATTCCCCATACCCGGGTATGGCAAGATCTCTGACAGAACAATTCTCCCAGGATTACTTGTTCTGTTGTCTGCTAGCTGTGCCGGGTGGAGGGATATGTCTGTATAGTCTCAGACCCAAGTCACTGAGTGCAGTCTCAGGAGATGGGAGGCAGCGGTGTGGGACCTCTGCAACTTGTCTCATGTAAACATTTAATCTTCCACTGATTACTGAATACCAATATTATGAGTCCTGACCCTTACACTGTATAATTTATATTGTACATTACATACTCCTGACCCCTGCACTATATACTCTGTTGTACATTACATAGTCCTGACCCCTGCACTATATAGTTTATGTTGTACATTACATACTCCCAACACCTGCACTATATAGTCTGTGTCAGTCCTCAAATTTTTGCGAGTGGAAAATGAGGGCTGGCGAGAATGGGCTGCCTGGGAGCGGGGTGGGGGGCATTGCCGGTATGCAAGGTTGTATGGGAGCCGTTCTCTCAGTGATCGCAGAGGGGAAGAGAAAGGAGAACAGGCGGCTGTATGATCAGAGTGCCAAGGAACATCAAAGCTTTCACTTCAATTGCTGTGTGTTCTCTGTACTCACTGTCACATATATAGTAGGTGAGGTTGAAAAAAGACACAAGTCCAACCTATGTGTGTGATTATATGTCAGTATTACATTGTATATCGCTGTACGTTGCGGTCATTCAGGTGCTTATCTAATAGTCTTTTGAAACTATCAATGCTCCCCGCTAACACCACCGCCTGTGGAAGGGAACTCCACATCCTTGCCGCTCTTACAGTAAAGAACGCACAGCGCACTTTCAGCGTCACTTACAACTCCATCTCCTCCGCTCCCCTTCCTCTTTCTGTTGGGGTACCCCAAGGCTCCGTCCTTGGGCCTCTCCTTTTCTCACTCTATACCTCTTCCCTGGGCCAGTTGATCACCTCCCATGGCTTCCAATACCATCTCTATGCCAATGACACACAGATCTATCTCTCCACTCCTCAACTCACCCCCACTATCTCCTCACGGATCTCAAACTTGCTGAATGACATATCGTTATGGATGTCACACCACTTCCTCAAACTTAATCTTTCTAAAACTGAGCTTGTTATATTTCCTCCTTCCTGGTCCCCCTCCTGTGACTTCACCATTAATATCAACAACACAACCATTGGTCCCTCCACACATGCCAGAGTCCTGGGTGTAATCCTTGACTCTGACCTCTCCTTCAGCCCCCATTTCCAATCACTGGCTAAATCCTGCCGCCTTAACCTCCGCAACATCTCCAGAATTCCACCCTTCCTGACTAATGACACTACAAAGCAACTTATTCACTCCTTGATTATTTCCCGCCTCGACTACTGCAACTCTCTCCTTAATGGCCTACCCTTAAGCAGGCTATCCCCCCTTCAGTCTATTATGAATGCTGCTGCTAGACTAATACACCTCACTAATCGATCCGTGACTGCTGCTCCTCTCTGCCAATCTCTTCACTGGCTTCCCCTACCCCACCGTGTAAAAGTCAAAATGCTAACCATAACATACAAGGCCATTCACAACATCGCCCCCATCTACATCACCAACCTCATCTGCAGATATCGCCCTAATCGCCCCCTCCGCTCCTCCCAGGACCTCCTGCTCTCTAGCTCCCTTGTTACCTCCTCCCATGCTCGCCTTCAGGACTTCTCCAGAGCCTCTCCCATCCTCTGGAACTCCCTGCCCCAGTATGTCTGATCAGCCCCTACCCTGTCCACCTTTAGGAGATCCTTGAAAACTCATTTATTCTGGGAAGCCTATCCCACACCCACCTAACAACTGTCCCTGAGCCACCCCCATCAAATCATTCTTTGCAGCTATTACCTTTTGTACCACCACCCCCTCCCTTTAGAATGTAAGCTCTACGAGCAGGGCCCTCCTGTACCTTTTGTATTGAACTGTAATGTAATTGTGTTGTCCCCCTTATACATTGTAAAGCGCTGAGTAAACTGTTGGCACTATATAAATCTCGTATAATAATAATAATATAATAAAGAACCCTCTACGTAGTTTAAGGTTAAACCTCTTTCCTTCTAATTTTAATGAGTGGCCACGAGTCTTGTTAAACCCCCTTCCGTGAAAAAGTTTTATCCCTATTGTGGGGTCACCAGTACGGTATTTGTATATTGAAATCATATCCCCTCTCAAGCATCTCTTCTCCAGAGAGAATAAGTTCAGTGCTCACAACCTTTCCTCATAACTAAGATCCTCCAGACCCTTTATTAGTTTTGTTGCCCTTCTTTGTACTCGCTCCATTTCCAGTACATCCTTCCTGAGGACTGTACTGGAAATACAACACATACAGCCCCTCCTCCTAGTCTGGGGACTTTCATAAACAGATCACCTGTCCAATCCCGGGCCGTGTGACGTATATCAAAGTTCCCCAGCCAGGGGGAGGGGCTGTATGTGACAGTGAGTGTAGGGAAAAGACAGCAATTGAAATGAAAACTGTGATGTTCCTCGGCGCTCTGATCATCTGGCTGGCAATCCTCTTTCTCTCCTCTCTTCCTCTGCACAGGTAGGCTGCATTGGTGGGCACAGGCTGCATTGGTGGACATGGGCAGGCTGCAATGGTGGGCACGGATAAAGTTGTTGTTAATATTTTATTTTTATAACTTGGTTCTGCATAAAACATCTAAGTGTCTTTTTTTTATGAGATCATTTATGAGGGTATGTTTAGGGGCGGGGTGGCGTAGGGGTTGGGTGGGGCAACTGGTGGCCTGGCTAGTAACGCAGGACTTGGAAGTTTTGAGCCCTGCTCTATGTTGTACATTACATAATTCTGATGCTATAAAATCCTCACTGTTGTATCTTATACAATAAGTTGTACCTCACATAGTCCTGACTTTTGCACCCATTTCCTACCAGCTGGACATTTTATATCTGATGATATGATTGGAGCACAGACTTTTACATGCTGATAATAATGTGATAACAGCCTCAAATTTGGAACCTTAAACAGAAAGTGATAATGAGGGAGGAGTCAATAACCCAATGATGGTGGTCTTCAGGATCAGTCCAGTCTCCATCTTGGTTGTTCTCCCCCCATCCTCACTCTCTGACCTCTGGTGGGGCTCAGCCCCGCTGTTATTCATGACTAAATTTAGTACTTCTTGTGTTGGGAATAGGTCATGAGCCGATGTACGAGTGCCGCGGAATGCCCCATAATGCACTGCGAGATCGCAGTTCATTTGTGTCTTTATGATTGGCCAAAGCATGCACCTGACCTGCATGCTTTGGCCAATCACAGCAGGCTCTGCTGATTGGCCAATCATGGCTCAGGGGGTAAAGTCCACGCCCCACTATATATATATATATATATATATATATATATATATATATATATATATATATATACATACACACACACACACATACAGATACACATACACTCTGCATTTAGTGTAGACTAGATATTTAGTGTAGACTCTATATTCAGTCAATGCAGGCAGTGTAGTGTAGTATATATAACACCATGTATTGAAGTGCTTAGAGGGAACCCTGCGCTAAAATTTTTTAAAAAATGGCGTGGGGGTCCCCCCAAAACCCATACCAAGCCCTTCAGGTCTGGTATGGATTTTAAGGGGAACCCCATGCCAACATTTAAAAAAAAATGGCGTGGGGGTCCCCCCCAAAGTCCATACCAGACCCTTATCCGAGCATACAACCTGGCAGGCTGCAGGATAAGGGGGGGATGAGAGAGCATCTTCCCCCCCTCCTGAACCATACCAGGCCACATACCCTCAACATGGGGATGGGGACAAGGGCTTCATCCCCACAACCCTTGCACAGTGGTTGTGGGGGTCTGCGGTTGGGGGGCTTATCAGAACATGGAAGCCCCCAGATCCCACCCCCCCCTATGTGAATGGGTATAGGGTACATTGTACCCCTACTCATTCACCAAAAAGTGTCAAAAAAGTAAAAATTACAGCAGACAGTTTTTGACAATTCCTTTTATTAAAAAAAAAAAGTGTGCCGCAATGTAAATCCATTGTCAATCACAGCGCCCGACGGTCCCAAAAAATATTAAAAAAAAGGAAAATCTTTGCATCCTTGGGAGGCTTCCCTGCGACTGCCATCTTTTTGCTTTGACAGCTGTTATATAGGCAAGGGGGGGCCACCCAGTGATGTAACCACCCCCCTCTGATGTCACATGACATCAGAAGGGGCGGGGTCACTCAGTTACATCCCCCGGTGGCCCCGCCCTTGCCTATATAACAGCTGTCAAAGCGAAGAGACGGTAGTGGCGGGGAAGCCATGGAGGCAAAGTTTCAGGTTTTTTTTCCAAATTTTTTTTGGCACCATCGGGCACCGTGATTGACAATGGATTTACATCGCGGGACACTTTATAAAAAAAAAAAGGAAATTGTCAAAAACTGTCTTCTGTCGTTTTTGCTTTTTTGACACTTTTTTGGTAAATGGGTAGGGGTACAATGTACCCCATACCCATTCAAATAGAGGGGGGGTAGGATCGGGGGGCCCCCTTGTTAAAGGGGGCTTCCAGATTCCGTTAACCCCCCCCCCCACCCACAGACCTCCACAACCAGCGGGCAAGGGTTGTGGGGATGAGGCCCTTGTCCCATCAACATGGGGTAAAGTGCTTTGGGGGGACCCCAAAGCACCCTACCCATGTTGAGGGCATGTGGTCTGGTATGTTTCAGGAGGGGAGGCGCTCTCTCGTCCCCCTGCTTTTTCCTGCAACCTTCCAAGTTGCATGCTCAGATAAGAACACCACACCATTTTTTTTTTGGCACGGGGTTCCCCTTAAAATCTATACCAGACCTAAAGGGCCTGGTATTGATTTTGGGGGGACCCCTGCACCATTAAAAAAAATAATAATTTTGCCGTGGAATTCCCCTTAATATCTGATATGATTTTTATCTATATTGCCAGGATCCAGAAATGCATTACAGCTGCGAGCAATTAAAAAAAATTTTTTTTTGAAAAAAAGGTAGTTTTTAAAGTTATTTTTGCATTGATACATGTTCCCTGGGGCAGGACCCGGGTCCCTATACACTTTTTATGGCAATAACTTGCATATAAGCCTTTAAAATGAGCACTTTTGATTTTTCATGTTGGGAAGATGGTAATGAGTGATAGAGGCGGTGGGGACACTCGTCCTATAATCCCCTCATCACTGTCACTCCTATAAAAGACAGTTCTCGTTGTTTCCTCACTCTCTGACTAAGGTCCATAAATAAAGAAATGAACTGGTAGGAGATCAGAGGACCCATTTACTAGTTACCTTGAGGGGGGAATTGTAAGATCCTCAGAGACAAAGCTGCCTGATGTGGGCGGAGTCCTGGTTTAGGGGAACCAATCTGCTCATGTCTAGTAATAATCTTTTTATTTCTATTTTAGTAGATGGACGGGAGATGAGGAAAACCTCAGAGGATTGTCTCACTTTGTCTCCAGACTGTAAAGTAGAAGATGAGGACATCACGCAGTATAGTCCAGGAGAAAACCCGGCTACCTCAAATGTCCATCCGGCACCACACAGTGTAGATGGACCATCGTATTCCTCTTATCCTGAGGAACCTCAGACTGTGAGGGACGGTGCCGTCCTTCCAACAGAGAAGAGCTTTTCCTGTACTGAGTGCGGGAAGTGTTTCCATTCTAAATCCAAACTTAATGTGCATAAAAGATCCCACACAGGGGATAAGCCGTTTTCCTGTCCTGAGTGTGAGAAATGTTTTACACAGAAATCACATCTGGTCAGACATCAAAGGCTTCACACAGGGGAAAAAACATATTTCTGTTCTGAGTGCAGGAAATGTTTTTTATTCAAAGCAAAATTGGTCACACATCAGAGGTCCCACACGGGGGAGAAGCCGTATCCCTGTCCTGAGTGCAGAAAAAGGTTTTCAGATAAATCCAATCTTTACAGACATCAGAAATCTCATATGTCTGCAAAGCCATATTCCTGTCTGAAATGTGGGAAATCTTTTTCACAGATGTCCCTTCTTTACACACATCAGAGATCTCACACAGGAGAGAAGCCGTATTCCTGTTCTGAGTGTGGGAAATCTTTTTCAAGGAAGTCCAGTCTTTACACACATCAAAGATTGCACACAGGTGAAAAGCCGCATTCCTGTCCTGAGTGCGGGAAATGCTTTTCACGGAAATCCAATCTTTACACACATCAGAGATCTCATACGGGTGAGAAGCCGTATTCCTGTCCTGAGTGTAGGAAATGTTTTTCAAGGAAACATGATCTTTACAGACATCAGAGTTCTCACACGGGGGAGAAGTCACTTTCCTGTTCTGAGTGCGGGAAATGTTTTGTAACAAATGCAGATCTTGTCAAGCATCAAAGGTCTCACACAGGGGAAAAGCCTTATTCCTGCCCTGAGTGCAGAAAATGTTTTTCAGTGAAGTCCAATCTTTATAAACATCAGAGATCTCACACAGGAGAGAAGCCGTATTGCTGTCTTGAATGCGGGAAATGTTTTTCACAGAATTCCCATCTTTACACACATCAGAGATCTCACACAGGGGAGAAGCCACTTTCCTGTCCTGAGTGTGGGAAATGTTTTTCACAGAAGTACCATCTTCACAGACATCAGAGATCTCACACAGGGGAGAAGCCACTTTCCTGTCCTGAGTGTGGGAAATGTTTTTCGCAGAAGTACCATCTTCATAGACATCAAAGATCTCACACAGGGGAGAAGCCACTTTCCTGTCCTGAGTGTGGGAAATGTTTTTCACAGAAGTCCCATCTTCATAGACATCAGAGATTGCACACGGGGGAGAAGCCATGTTTCTGTCCTGAGTGAGGGAATTGTTCCTTGCTGAAGTCCTGTCTTCCTGTACATCAGGGATCCCACACAACCCTCGAAGTGTATTAGTGCCTTGAGTGCGGGAAATGTCTTCTATATGAATGTTGCTGGACATCACAGTTCTCATGTGGGGAAGAAGCACACCCTGATATACACCTCAGATATACTCCATGGCTGATCTTCATCATGTAAGAAACAGTTCATAAGGAGATCAGAGATCACCAAAGATATAATTATTATTATTTAGGATTTATATATCGCCAACAGTTTGCGCAGCACTTTACAATGCAAAGGGAGACCGTACATATACAATAAAATAAAAATATAAAAGGGCCCTGCTCATAAGGGCTTACAATCTAATAGGGTGGGGCAGGTGGTGCAAAGGGTTATAACACTAGGGAAAGAGCTGATGGAAGTGATAAAAGGTTAGTTGGAGATGGGATAGGCTTTCCTGAAGGAGTGAGCTTTTAGGAATCGCCTGAAGGCAGCCAGAGATAGGAGATAGACAGACAGACTAAAGTAGGGAGTTCCAGAGGATGGAAGAGGCTCTGGAGATGGGCATTGGAGGAGGAGACAAGAGAGCAGGAGGTCTTGAGAGGCCGGTTTGGGTGATATTTAGAGACAAGATTAGTGATGTAGGTGGGGGCTGAGTTGTGGATGGCTTTGTATGTTATTGTTAGTATTTTGAATTTAATTATCTGGGCAATGGGAAACCAGTGAAGGGATTGTCAGAGAGGGGTGGCAGACACGGATTGGAGGGATTGTCAGAGAGGTGTGGCAGACACGGATTGGAGGGATTGTCAGAGAGGGGTGGCAGACACGGATTGGAGGGATTGTCAGAGATGTGTGGCAGACACGGATTGGAGGGATTGTCAGAGAGGGGTGGCAGACACGGATTGGAGGGATTGTCAGAGAGGGGTGGCAGACACTGAGCGGTTGGTAAAGTGGATAAGTCTGGCAGCAGCATTTATGATAGACTGAAGAGGGGATAGCCTATGGGGAGGTAGGACTATGAGAAGGGAAATGCAATAGTGGAGGTGAGAGATAACAAGGGAGTGAATGAGTAGCTTGATGGTTTCATTAGTTATAAAGGGGGGGATTTTAGAGATGTTACGGATGTGAATTCTACAAGCTTTTGATAGCGATTGGATTTGGTTCTGAAAGAACAGGTCAGAGTCCAGGATTACACCTAGATTACACCTTACACTAGAGACGGTACTGAAAGCTGTGGGCAGTTATCAAGTGACCAAGGGAGGAGGTGTACATAGAGAAGGGGTCCAAGAGCAGAGCTTTGGGGGACCCCCACAGAAAGAGGAAATGGAGAGAAGGAGACAGAGTTGTAGGTAGCGCTGTGATAGGTAGGCGGAGAACCAGCATAAAGCAGAATCTTGGAGGCCAGGGGAATGGAGTTTATTAAGAAGGAGTGAGTGGTCAACAGTATTAAAGGCTGCAGAAAGGTGGTCTAGTAGAGTATGGAGTAGTAGCCATTGGTTTTAGCAGTTAGAAAAAAATCGTAAGTGAGTTTTATTAAGGCAGTTTCTGCGGAGTGCTACGAGCGAAAGCCAGACTGTAAGGGGTCAAGAAGGTTGTTTTCAGTAAGGTAGGAGCTCAGATGGGTGTAGACTAAGCATTCTAAAAGTTGAGGTGAATGAAAGCAATAAAATGGGGTCTTAGGTTGGTGGGGTTCAGTGAGGGCTTTTAAAGTATGGGAGTGATCTGTGCATGCTTTAGAGGGGAAGGGAAGGTGCCAGTAGAGAGGGAGAGATTAAAGGTGTCAGGGAGCATAGGATAGAAGAAGAGGGTGTGCAAAAAGGAAGGAGGAAGAAATTCCTACTAAGAAGGTCACATCTGCGGAACACCATAGTTGAGTAAAAATATATTTTATTATAGAAAAATCACCATGATTGATAAACAATTCCAGTGAAAAAAAATCAATTCAACCCAGCAGTCACTCTTATAAATGATCTTCCATACTAAAATGAATTAGATTGTAAATGGAAAATGTTTAATGAACCGTACAGTCCAGAAAGAATTCCATGAGACCATAGATAAAGGTGTGTATACCCACTGGCGCAGACGCAGGTACTGTATTGCGGATTCCGCATTCTACAGCTGCCCAGAAATTATATAAATTGTAGTTAGTTCATTCAGATAATTCCTACACTCACAAGAGCTATGCTCTTTAGGGCGTTGAACTGTGACTACAGGCAATGCCTGATCAATCAGGCTTGTAATGACCAAAATCAATCACCCTGGTACAGAGGTGTTCCTTGGAGGATAGTTCATCAAGGGGATAATATAAGAGGGTCTAAACCAGGGGTCTCAAACTGGCGGCCCTCCAGCTGTTGCAGAACTACAATTCCCATGAGGTATTGCAAGGCTGACAGTTACAATCATGATTCCCATGGGCAGAGGCATGATGGGACTTGTAGTTCCGCAACAGCTGGAGGGCCGCCAGTTTGAGATCTCTGGTCTAAACAGACTCCTGATGTCTCACATATGAGACAGAGAAAGGAAACGAGGAAAGAGATTCATCAGTCCCTTTCTCTGTAGCCTCAGCTGCAATGGAGATTAATGAATAGGAATCGCTTGGAGGCTTCCTGTTCATTTACAAATTAAAGCATAGTAAACAGTTTATTATGCTTCAGTGATAAACGGACACAGGAGACATCGGTACTGATCACTGACTGTTAATTCAGGAAAGGAAGAGGCCAGGAAATATGACATTTTTTCCACCCTCCCCCCACTCTCCACCATGAAATAATTCCCCGTGTACCTCCAGTAACTGCTGGCGGGAGACAAGGGAAGCTGGCAGTACTGCAGGGGAAAGGGGCACATAGGGATACATGGACAGCAGGTGGGAGGGGGGGCACACAGGGGTCCCCGGTAGAGCTGCACGATTTAATCATTAAGAATCGAGATCGCTAAATTTTTTCCTCCTCGTGATCTTAACAAAGCATTTTTAAGATTCTTTCTATGCAGAGAATTCTCTGCTCAAGCCGACAGCTATCAAAAAAAAAAAGGGGAGTCTGCCAAGTATCACAACATTCCTCAGCTGCTGAGCTAAGTATAAACATTATAACGTTTTGTTGTGTAGCTCAAAAGGAATGAATTTCGGTCTGTAAATGAGGGAAGTTTAACCATTTAAAGACTAAACCTTTTTCTGACACTTGTTGGTTTCAGGTTAAAATTTGTGTTTTTATTGCTAGAAAATTACTTAGAACCCCCAAACATATATATATATATATATATATATATATATATATATATATATATATATATATATAAAAATTTATTTTTTTTTGGAGAGACCCTATAGAATAAAATGGTGGTTGTTGCAATATTTTATGTCACACTGTATTTGCGCAGCAGTCTTTCACATGCATTTTTTTTTGGGAAAAAATACGCTTTAATGAATATAAAAAAAGGAAACAGTAAAGTTAGCCCAATTTTTTTGTATAATGTGAAAAATTATGTTACGCCGCGAGAATTGAGAGAGGAAGAGGATTAGAAGCCAACAGCACTGCAGGAGCAGGCACAAAAGGGTTGGTGCCAACAATAAGGCAGTACAGTGGACCCTCCTGCTCTGCAGGTGCCTGGGCCCCCCTTTTGAAGTAATGGGGTCCAGGAGGCCTGGCTGTACTGCCTTAAAAGCAGCCTTGATCATTGGCTCCATCTAGTGGCCATAATGTTGTCTTGTGCTATTTTTACTGATTCAGGCGTGTACGCGCTCCTGCTCCATTAGAGCTGCTGGTTCCGGCATCCTGATTTTGGTTGTGGCATTCTTGTCTGTTTGTCATTGATTGTGGCCAGAATCTGGGTGGAAACCAATTTGATTTAAGCCAGCCAAACCTTCAGTCTCATGCTTGTGATAGTGTGTAAATACCTGACCAAGCTGCCTGTTTGTCTGTCCTGCTCTGCTAGATTGGATTTCCCTGTGTATGACCTCAGATTTATTTTTCTCTGAACTTTGCCTGCCTTTTACCTGGACTGTCATAGAACCACTCTGGCTGTCTGCTAATCGGAAGTACCTGTGTGCTTTTCTCAGTTCCTGCCTGCCTTACTATGGTGGCCAGGCACTATAGCATTGGGTATAAGTCCTGGGGGCAACTGAGTAGCGGTAGGCCTACTTGTATTATGGTAAAGGGGGCTGCTATAGGTATAGAACACAGTAGCCAGCTATAGTGTCTGACCACCTGCATTAGGAATAAGCGTGACACTGATGGAAGTATTTCAGGAAAAATACTGCAATATGGCCAGTAGATGATGATCATAGGAAATCAGTGTTAAATAAAATATGTCTAGAATTTGTAACGGCTGGATGAATTTATGTCACATTTGTCCAATTCATTTTTTGTAAGTAGACCCCTTTGTTTTCTTCGTCAGGCAAGGTTTCATACAAATAGGTCATACTGCTGTATTTGTGAGTACGGTGGACATAAGTTAATCAAAGCTAAACCAAAAATTGATTTAAAACTGAATATTTGCATTCAGCCATTAGATGGCGCTAGGTATCATAGGGTTTAGCACCATCTAGTCCACAAATGCAACATTTTATATTTTAAGTCAATGGAAAACCTTCGACCAGCTCAGCAAATAACCTAAAAACCACAATTCGGGCAGAAGGAATGTAAATGCACTTTCCCCAGGCTAATTGCTATGCAGTTTGTTTGTTTTTTATGAATAGACCCCTAAATGTCAGGAGAAGTTTATTTAACCCCCTGGCAAATTCTGACACTTCTCTCCCACGTGTAAAAATCAGCATTTTCTTGCTAAGAAATAACTTAGAACCCCCCAAACTTTTTTTTTTTCTTTTAGGGAGAGGCCCTAGAGAATAAAATGGTGGGTGTTGCTGTTTTTTTTTTTTATGTCACACATTTTTTTGCAACCGCTTTTCAAATGCAAACTTTTTGGAAAAAATACACTGTCATTACATTTTAGTGCACACAAACACAATATAATGCCCAATCTGTTTTGCTAAAATATAAATGATGATGTGACGCTCAGTAAATATATACCAAACATGTCATGCTTTAACCACTTCCCGCCCAAGGGCGTTATATGACGTCCTGGACTTTCAGTGGGAATATCTGAATGATGGGTGCAGCTATAGGCATCATTCTGATATCCTTGTTTTCAGCCAGGGATTCCGTGCACCATAAGAAGGATCATAGCGGTACTGCCGCTAGATCGTTCTTACAGGCGACGGGAGGGGACATCCCCCCTCCCGCCGCCATCCGGTGCTTCTCTGGGCTCTCCCGTGCCATCGGGGGCCTGGAGAAAGAATCGTCCGGCGCCAGATGACGACGATAGAGATGACTGGTGACCAGATGGTCACCAGTCATCTCTATGACCGTCGGAGGCCCGGGCGTGATGTTATGACGTCACGCCCGGGTACCCGGAAATAACCGAAGCCGCGATCGCGGCTTTCAGCATGAGATCGGTAAAAAAATGTTTTCCGATCTCATGCTTTCCAGCCTGGAGGAGAGACGTGAGGTCTTATTGACCCCGCATCTCTCCATAAAGAGGACCTGTCATAAATTATTCCTATTACAAGGGTTGTTTACATTCCTTGTAATAGGAATGAAAGTGATCAATAAAAAAATGTTGTAAAAGAAAGTAAAAATAAAGTAAAATAAAATAATAAAAAAAAGCTAGCGCTCAGAAGTGAACGTACACGTTAGTCCCGCCCACATATGTAAACGCCGTTCAAACTACACATGTGAGGTATCGCCGTGTGCGTTAGAGCGTGAGCAACATTTCTAGCACTAGACCTCCTCTGTAACTCTAAACATGTAACCTGTAAAAAAATTTTTAATCTTCGCCTATGGAGATTTTTAAGTACTGAAGTTTGGCGTCATTCCATGAGTGTGCGCAATTTTAAAGCGTGACATGTTAGGTATCTATTTACTCGGCGTAACATCATCTTTCACATTATACAAAAAAACTGGGCTAACTTTACTGTTTTGTTATTTTTTAAATCTTGAAACTTCTTTCTTCAAAAAAAAAAAAAAGCGTTAGAAAAATTGTTGCGCAAATACCGTGCGAGATAAAAAGTTGCAATGACGCCATTTTATTCTCCAGGGTGTCTGCTAAAAAAATATATAATGTTTGGGGATTCTGAGTAATTTTCTAGCAAAAAAAATGATGATTTTTACATGTAGGAGAGGAGTGCCAAAATATGCCCGGTATTGAAGTGGTTAAAATTGTGCCCACTTGTGGAATGGTGACAAACTGCAACACATTAAAACCTCCATAGGTGATGCTTTAAAAGCCTTCACAGGCTACCAGTTTAGAGTAAAGCTGGATACACACTATACAATTTTCTGTAGATTTTTTCCTTCAGATTTACTAAAACCATATAATATGAGCTCAAACCTTAAGAGTTTCAATTTGTTTGCTATCAGGCAGGCCCTTTTTTTATTAAATCTAAAGGAAATCGGACAACAAAAGTTGTATAGTGTGTATGGGGCCTTATGCAGGAGGTCTGGTGGTAGAATTATTGCTCTCACTCTGAAATTTGTGGTGATATCTCACATGTGTACTGCAATCACTGTTTATGCATGCAGTGCTGTACACTGTGATACTGAAAGTCTGTATATCCCTATATATTGAGTTAACAACCGTTTCTGGATGATTTTTTTGGTACATCCTGTCATGTAATATTTATTCTAAATTCAATAAAAATGTTATGCTTTAAAAAAAATGGAGATCTGTCACAGTGGAGAAATCCAAAATATTTTTGAGCCTCGCACTTAACATGGGACTTACAAAAAAAAAAAATGATTTCATCACATGCCTATTTATACACTTGACCTCCAGAAGATTTACCCCCCTTTCATGACCCAGCCATTTTCTGCTATTCAGCACTGCATTACTTTAACTGGTAATTGTAGGTCATGCAACACTGTACACAAATAGAATTTTTATATAATTTTTTTCCCCCACAAATAGAGATTTCTTTTTAGTGGTATTTTTTGAACACCACTTTTTTTTTTTGCGCTATAAATTTAAAAAAAATATTTTTTACTTTCTGCTATAAAACACATCCAATAAAAAAGAATGTAAAAAATCAAATTTCTTCAAAAATTTAGGCCAATATATATTCTGCTACATGTTTTTGGCAAAAAAAAATGTATATTGATTAGTGTGCACGAACGTTCTAGCATCTACAAACTAGGGTTGCACCGATACTAGTATCAGTGCCGATACCGAGTATTTGCACAAGTATCGGTACTCTTGCAAATGCACCGATACCTGAAACCGATACTTTCAGGCTTGGTTCTTTTGAGCTGTCAGTGGGGTCTTCCCTGTTGACAGCTGAAGTGTTAAAGAAGTCCGGTAATTGGAACTGTCAAAAAAAAAAAAAAAAAAAACATGCGGCAATGTTTATTAACATAATCTTAAAAGAAACATTGTTTCTTTTTGTATCTTTCTGTTTCTTCATCTGCAGAACAAAGGGATGGGCAAATGTTCCTCTTTTTAATCCCTTATTAACCCTTAATTTACTCTAAGCAGCCTTAATTACCTCCCTATTCTGCTTCATTTAATTGTTATTTTCCTGCTTTTTTTTTTTTTTGTTCACGCCTGTTTCATAAACGATAAACAATTAAAACTTTTTTTTGTTTGCTTTTATTAATATATATGTGTAAAAATATTCACTAACTAACTAAAAAATCTATTTCATTTGTAAATAACTTTTCAATGCTTTGTACCATTGCTGACAGCTGAAGTTAAAACAAAGCAGTTGCGGTAGGTATCTGAGAGTACTAAAAAAAGTATCGGTACTCGTACTCGTTGTAAAAAAAATGGTATTGGTGCACCCCTAATACAAACTATGAGATATATATACTGGAATTTGTATTTATTTGTTTTTATACTAGTAATGGCGGTGATCAACAATTTATAGCGGGACTGTGATAGTATGTCGGCCAATCTGACACTAACTGATACTTTTTGGGGACCAGTGACACTAATACAGTGATCAGTGCTAAAAAAAAAATGCACTGTCACTATACTAATGACACTGGCAGGGAAGGGGTTAAACATCCAGGGACGATCAAAGGGTTAAATGTGTGCCTAAGACGCCATACACACTATACAACTTTTGTTGTCTGATTTTCTTTAGATTTACCAAAGCCATGTAGTGCAAGGGCATGCCTGATTGCATACAAATTGAAACTCCTAAGGTTTGAACTCCATATTATATGGTTTTGGTAAATGTGAAGGAAAAAATCTACAGAACATTGGATAGTGTGTATCCAGCTTAACGGTGATTGGTGTGTTTACTGTGAGGTGCTTTTACTTGTCTATCTGCCCACCTACAAGGTCATTGATTGTGGCCAGAATCTGGGTGGAAACCAACCTGATTTAAGCCAGCCATACCTTCAGTCTCATGCTTGTGATAGAGTGTGTAATTACCTGACCAAGCTGCCTGGTAAGGGATGTGCTTTGCAGGGAAACAAAAACCGGCACATTTTCACTGACAGGACAGAGCTCTGTGTTGTGTACATCTACAGAGCTCTGTCCTGTGCTCCTTGCTGATCAGGTGCCGGCAGTCGATCATTGGCCAGGGACCCGCTGATCGGCTTGTGCTGCGACTAATCACAGCACAGCCGGCATGACCCCTACCCGGAAGTGCTGGATCATGTACTATAGATATGTGATACGACTCAGGAGAAGCCGCTTTGCAATCATACTCAGACGTGAGATGGTCGACCAAGCAGGTATTTATCCGTTATACCAAGGACATGCTATGAAATGATCATTTAGGTTTCAGTGACCATACACTCTGCCCTCCCCGAAATCACCACAGATATGATGAGCTTTACAAAATTCATCCAGTTATTTATTTATTTTTTCCTGAAATTTTGTTATATTTCTGAGTGAAGCTATACAAGCGCTGTGAGAGTCCAATGGTAAACGTATGCCTTCCATGTGTATGAAGGGAAAGATAACCAGCTCCATCCCTCTGACTGCTCAACCTACACTGAGACAAGTGGAGACATTGTTTGGGACCTGACATCTCCACTATTCATTCAGCGGCACCACCTCTACTTGGATAACTTCTACACAAGGCTGCCCCTTTTCCACCACCCGTATCCTCCAGAAAAACACGGTTCAGTCCGAAAGCCTGAATGCATCCATGATTATAATCTGTTTGGGGGGGGGGGGGGGGGTGCATTGCTACAAGTATGGGTACTAAAGTATCAATTTACCTTTTCCATTTGATAATTTATTATTCATTTGTGACCTATCCCAAGTTCACGGAAATAGCCATCTCCTTTCTCACATTTCTAGAGTATATTGTCACTGTCCTTATATTCCAGCAAGGCTCTCCACCAGAAAACATACGCTCTGATGCTGTGAGAAGACTTCATGAGTGACATTTCCCAGAGAATATTCCACCCACAGAGAAAGGCGGAAGATGCCACAAAAGATGTCAGTTATGCAACAGAGCCGGAGCTTGTAATAAAGTGATTTATAAAGAATCTACAGTATATATGTAAATTATTATTATTCATGTTCCCTGTCCCTTCACTGACCCCAGATCCTCCAACCATCCCCCCTGACCCCCGTTCTGCTCACTCTCTCCCCCTGGAAGTACAGTTACAGATGTTCATGGAAACACCATTTCATTTCACAATTCTCCCCCACAAGTTCCATCCATGGATCACTTCTCTCAGATACATTTTTATACTGACCACCCATCCCCCCAATGACCTGGTTGTCTATCACACTTTACTGTCTTCCTTCAGTGGCACAACCCGCCCACTCTGATCTGTCCATCCCTCCACACTCTACAATACATTGTAAACACCCTGGGACACAATCTTCCAGAATCATTCCACTGATGGAACGCACATCTCCAGATTACTACAACATGTGTACTGGTGGTCCAATCAGAACACTCCAGGCCCAAGCAGTGCACACCCCCAGATTATTATGTACTGGTGGTACAATCAGGACACTCCAAGCCCCAGCAATGCACACCCCCAGATTGATATGACACATGTACTGGTGGTCCAATCAGAACACTCCAGGCCCCAGCAGTGCACACCCCCAGATCAATATGACACGTGTACTGGTGGTCCAATCAGAACACTCTGGAACCCAGCAGTGCACATCCCCAGATTAATATAGTTACATAGTAGGTGAGGTTGAAAAAAGACACAAGTCCAATCTATGTGTGTGATTATATGTCAGTATTACATTGTATATCCCTGTATGTTGCGGTCATTCAGGTGCTTATCTAATCTAATAAAACTATCGATGCTCCCCGCTGAGACCACCGCCTGTGGAAGGGAATTCCACATCCTTGCCACTCTTACAGTAAAGAACCGTCTACGTAGTTTAAGGTTAAACCTATTTTCTTCTAATTTTAATGAGTGGCCACAAGTCTTGTTAACCGATTGCCGCCTGCCGGCCGTCATATGACGGCCAGGCGGCGCGGCTCTCGTTCTGGGCGGGCATCATATGACGTCCATCCATTTAAACAGGGAATCGTGTGCGCGCATCCCACTTTGTCCTGCGGACTTTTCTACGGACTTTACGATGGACTTTCTGAATGAACGGACTTGCCTACACACGATCAACCAAAGTCTGACGGATTCGAACGTGATGACGTACGACTGGACTAAAACAAGGAAGTTCATAGCCAGTAGCCAATAGCTGCCCTAGCGTAGGTTTTTGTCCGTCGGACTAGCATACAGATGAGTGGACTTTTCAACCGGACTCGAGTCCGTTGAAAAGATTTGAAACATGTTTCATTTCTAGGTCCGTCGAACTTTTGGGGAAAAAAAGTCCGCTAGAGCCCACACACGATCGAATTGTCAGACGGCCCCCGGTCCGCCGAACCAAGTATGCTGTAAGTCCGGTTGTGTGTATGCGGCATCACAGCTCATCTGAGTACCTGTCACAGTCCATCTAAGTACCTGTCACAGTTCATATGAGTACCCGAGTACCTGTCACAGGCCATCTGAGTACCTGAGTACCAGTCACAGTCCATATGAGTTCCTGTCACAGTCCATATGAGTACCTGAGTACCTGTCACAGTTCATCTGAGTACCTGTCACAGTTCATCTGAGTACCTGTCACAGTTCATCTAAGTACCTGTCACAGTCCATCTGAGTACCTGTCACAGTTCATATGAGTACCCGAGTACCTGTCACAGTCCATATGAGTACCTGTCACAGTCCATATGAGTATCTGTCACAGTTCATCTGAGTACCCAAGTACCTGTCAGTCCATCTGAGTACCTGCCACAGTTCATATGAGTACCTGTCACCACCCTTCAGAGTAACTGAATACCAGTCACCAGCCCATCAGAGTACCCGAGTACCTACCTGTAGCCCATCAGAGTACCTGTCACCAGGCCATCAGAGTACCCAAGTACCTGTCACCAGTCCATCAGAGTAACCAAGTACCTGTCACCAGCCCACCAGAGTATCCGAGTACCTGTCTGCAGCTCATCAAGTTACCTGAGTACCTGTCTCCAGCCCATCAGAGTACCCGAGTATCTGTCTCTAGCCCATCAGAGTACCCGAGTACCTGTCTCTAGCCCATCAGAGTACCTGAGTAACTATCTGCAACCCATCAGAGTACCTATCTGCAGCCCATGCCTCTTAGAATATACGTTGGGGTGTTTGCTTTCCAAAATGGGGTCATTTTGTGGGTAATTCCACTGTCCTGGTGCTCAAGGACCTTCAAAAGTGTAATGGGTAGGAATGAAATGAGATGTGTAATTTATGCTCCTAGAACGCCTGAAGGTACTACTTCAATGTTGGTCCTCTGTATGTGGCCAGGCTGTGTAAAAGTCTCACACATGTGGTATCGCCATACTTGGGAAGAGTAGCAGAATGTATTTTGGGTTGTAGTTTTTGCTATATACATGCTTTATGTTAGAAAATATCTTATAAATTATCAACTTTGTGTAAAAAAAAAAATGCGTTTTCATTTTTTTTACACATTTTCCAAAAACTTCTGGAAAGAAATTAACCATTCAAAAGACTCATTGTGCCTCATAGATTATACATTGGGGTGTTTTCTTTCCAAAATGGGGTCATTTTGTGGGAAATTCCATTGTCCTGGTGCTCCAGGGCCTTCAAACGTGCAATAGGTGGTTGAGAAATGAGATGTGTCATTTAGCTAGTAGAACGCCTGAAGGTGCTACTACTATGTTGATCCTCTGTATGTGGCCAGTCTGTGTAAAAGTCTCAAATGTGGTATCGCCATACTCGGGAAGAGTAGCAGAATGAAAAAAAATCTTCATTTTGCAAAGAATTGTGGGAAAAAATTTAAATTTAAAAAAACTCACCATGCTACTTAATACCTTGGAATGTCTACTTTTCTAAAAAGGGGTCATTTGGGGGGTATTTGTACTTTCCTGACTTGTTAGTGTCTCAAGAAATGAGATTCACCTGATGTACTGAAGGCCTGATCAAATGTGATCAATTTTCAGTGAATGGCACCATAGTTTGTAGACTCTATAACTTTCACAAAGACCAAATAATATACACTAATTTGGGTTATTTTTACCAAAGATATGTAGCAGTATAAATGTTGGCCAAAATGTATAAAGAAAAATTACCAATTAGCAAAATTTTATGACAGAAACAAAGAAAAAGGCATTTTTTTCACAAAATGTATGTTTTTTTTTATTTATAGCACGTAAAATAAAAAACCCACTAGTGATTAAATACCACCAAAAGAAAGCTCTATTTGTATGAAAAAAAGGACACAAATTCCATATGGGTACAGTGTTACATGACTGAGTAATTGTCATTCAAAGTGTGAGAGCGCTGAAAGCTGAAAATTGGTCTGGGCAGGAAGTGGGTGTAAGTGCCCTGTATTGAGGTGGTTAAACTCCCTTCTGCGAAAAAGTTCTATCACTATTGTGGGTTCACCAGTATGGTATTTGTATATTGAAATCATATCCCCTCTCAAGCATCTCTTCTCCAGAGAGAATAAGTTCAGTGCTCGCAACCTTTCCTCATAACTAATATCCTCCAGACCCATTATTAGCTTTGTTGCCCTTCTTTGTACTCCATTTCCAGTACATCCTTCCTGAGGACTGGTGCCCAGAACTGGACAGCATACTCCAGGTGCGGCCGGACCAGAGCCTTGTAGAGCAGAATAATCATTTTATCTCTGGAATTAATCCCCTTTTTAATGCATGCCAATATTTTGTTTGCTTTGTTAGCAGCAGCTTGGCATTGCATGCCATTGCTGAGCCTATCATCTACTAGGACCCCCAGGTCCATTTCCATCCTAGATTCCCCCAGAGGTTCCCCCCCAGTGTATAGATTGCATTCAGATTTTTGCCACCCAAATGCATTATTTTACATTTTTCTACATTGAACCTCATTTGCCATGTAGTTGCCCACCCCATTAATTTATTCAGATCTTTTTGCAAAGTTATTGCCCTGCTTAGCTTAGTATCGTCCGCAAATACAGAGATTGAACTGTTTATCCCATCCTCCAGGTCATTTATGAACAAATTAAACAGGATTGGTCCCAGCACAGAACCCTGGGGGACCCCACTACCCACCCCTGACCATTCGGAATCCTCCCCATTTATCACCACCCTCTGAACTTGCCCTTGTAGCCAGTTTTCAATCCATGTACTCACCCTATGGTCCATGCCAACGCACCTTATTTTGTACAGTAAACGTTTATGGGGAACTGTGTCAAATGCTTTTGCAAAAACCAGATACACCAAGGCCTCCCTTTATCTAGATGGCAACTCACCTCCTCATAGAAGGTTAATAGATTGGTTTGGCAAGAACGATTCTTCATGAATCCATGCTGATTACTGCTAATTATACCGTTGTCATTACTAAATCCTGTATATAGTCCCTTATCATCCCCTCCAAGAGTTTACATATCTATTGATGTTAGGCTGACTGGTCTGTAATTCCCAAGGATGTATTTTGGGCCCTTTTTAAATATTGGTGCTACATTGGCTTTTCTCCAATCAGCTGGTACCATTCCAGTCAGTAGACTGTCAGTAAAAATTAGGAACAATGGCCTGGCAATTACTTGACTGACTTCCCTAAGTACCCTCAGATGCAAGCCATCTGGTCCCGGTGATTTATTAATGTTAAGTTTCCCAAGTCTAATTTTAATCCTGTCCTCTGTTAACAATGGAGGTGCTTCCTGTGATGTGTCATGAGGATAAACACCGAAGTTTTGGTTACTGAAGCCCACGATTCCCTCGTAAAGACTGAGGAGAAGAATAAATTCATTACCTTCGTCATCTCCCCAACCTTTGTAACCAGATGTCCTTCCTCATTCTTTATGGGGACAATATGGTCTGTCGTCCCTTTTTTACTGTTTATATACTTAAAGAATTTCTTGGGATTTTTTTGCTCTCCTCCTCCGTGTCTTTTATGTTCTATCTTAGCCGTCCTTATTGCACCCTTACATTTCTTGTTGCATTCTTTATAAAGTCTGAATGCTGATGATGATCCCTCAACCATGTATTTTTTGAAGGCCTTCTCCTTTGCTTTTATATGCATTTTTACATTGGAGTTAAGCCATCCAGGACTTTTATTGGCTCTTTTAAATGTATTTCCCATTGGGATGCATTGGCTAATGCCCTTATTTAATATGCTCTTAAAGCAAACCCATCTCTCCTCCGTCTTCTTTGTTCCTAAGATTTTATCCCAATTTATGCCTTCTAGCAAGGTTTGTAGTTTAGGGAAATTGGCTCTTTTGAAATTCAGTGTCTTTGTATTCCCCTATTTGTGTGATTTTATACTGAAGCCAATTGACCTGTGATCGCTGTTACCTAAATTGCCCCGTATTTCCACATCCGTGATCAGGTCTGTATTGTTGGTAATCAGTAGATCCAGTAACGCTTTATTTCTAGTTGGTGCGTCTACCATCTGACCCATAAAATTGTCCTGCAAGACATTAAGGAACTGGCAATCCTTAGATGAATGCGTGGTTCCCTCCGCCCAGTCTGTCTGTATAATTAAAATCCCCCACCTCCTCCCTAGCTCCCTTAGTGATGTCATCTCTCACATTCACTTGTACATTATTCTTGATATATAGTCATACCCCTCCCCCTTTTTTTACCTTATCTATCCTTGCAATAAAGGGTATGCCCTGGAATGTTTGCCAGCCGCGTATGAAACATGTACTTGTGGTCCAATATATGACACGTGTACTTGTGGTGCAATCAGAACACTCCAGACCCCAGCAGTGCATACCCCCAGATTAATATGACACATGTACTGGTGGTCCAATCAAAACACTCCAGGCCCCAGCAGCACACCCTCCCAGATTAATATGACAGGTGTACTGGTGGTCCAATCAGAACACTCCAGGCCCCGGGAGTACATACCCCCAGATTAATATGACACATGTACTGGTGGTCCAATCAGAACCTTCCAGGCTCCAGCAGTGCCCACCCCTAGATTAATACGACACGTGTACTGGTGGTCCAATCAGAACACTCCGGGTCCCAGCAGTGCACACCAGACAGGAATTCTCTTCAATGGAACTCTCCAGTGAAATCTCCACTCATCAACTAGCCGGATTCTCTAAATTACCTCCTGTATGTACAAAACTACCCCAAACCCCTCCCCCTCCTCACCATCCAAAAGAAATTGAAGGAATTGTTTCTTCTTCCTGAAATCCAGACCTAGAGAGGAATAGAAACGATCTAACAAACACCACAAAGTCTTTTTATAGAGATTTATTACATCACATCCAAAACTTATTTACACATATTTATTCCATGGAATAGGAAGACATTTTTATATCAAGAATCCATCAAATCTCAGTTTTTATTGGACTTTATTCCCAGCAATAATAAGTCAGGAATCCATGCCAGCAATCATCAGATCAATGGGAATTTTCCAATATCACATGAAATGGATCTTATTGATTGGTTGATGTCATTTATTGATCTATTGATTCCCTTATATGATAGAATAGATTGATTTCTCTATGTATTGATCATCCTCTCCATATATCTCTTCACCTTGTCTAACATAATACAAATCCTAAATGTTATAAATCTCAGTCATGTCCATAAATTGTATCTGACTTGGGTCTTTATAATACGATATACTGGACTTTTACTTCATTCCCTATTTTTAAATCGTCTTCTTACACCTGTCCTGATGAAGTGACACTTTGGAGCCA
Source organism: Aquarana catesbeiana (assembly GCF_042186555.1). Lineage (NCBI taxonomy): Eukaryota > Metazoa > Chordata > Amphibia > Anura > Ranidae > Aquarana > Aquarana catesbeiana. Next base: position 3,175,515 of record NW_027362661.1, on the reverse strand, counting down.
TGAAACATGTTGATGATATATTTTAGAGTTTCTTCTCCAATAACCACCGATCTTTTGAAAAACACATTTCTGAGTTTAATCCAATACCATGGGGGCCTCTGCTGACCTCATCCTGATTTTTTCTTGGGGTGAAAGTTCTCCACCGGGATCCAAATACTGCTTAGTATATGACCATCCGGAATTCCCCCGATGACTTCAGTGAGGGGACAGACATATTCTCCACAAGTCCTCAGATAGGTTGTCTAATCCCTGGATGGGTTACCCACAACCTCACAGATGTGAGTCCATGCCCCGTACTTCTACCGATCTTCTAGAAGAATCTCACACCTTCTGGTATTATCACTACACTTAGTCCCATCTCTCCCATCGTCTTTTATCCTTTTTTTTCGTCTCCTGATGGTTTGGGCAATTTCTACATATTGCTCTCATGACAGGTCTACTTTAATTGTATACAGAGGGGAGGGGGAGGGGTACACAGACTTCTCCCAGTGTTGGTTTTTGAGGGGGGACTATAGGGTATTCTGACCCGTCCAATCAGAATATTCCCTGAGGAGCCCCCCACTGTGTGCAGGTACCTCCCAGACATGAGACTGTCCTCCAATCTGGTCATTTCCTGATAGATCAGATGACAAAGTCAAATCTATGAGGATCTCTGTCATGTCTATAGGTCCCTTATTGTACTATAACCCATCCCATCCCCCTCCTGACCTGTACTGCGAAATATCCGGGCTGTGATTGGTGAAGACAATACTGCTGTTATCTCCAATATTGTTCTATGGGTGTAATTTGTAGGAAGATTCTGTACAGAGGCTCCTATTCATTCACAAAACTGAAGTTCAGTAAACACTCCTTACTATGCTTCAGTGTCGAATGACCACAGGAGTGATCGGTAGCAATCCCTCACTGTGTTTATTTAGGAAGAGGCTGGTAAACATGACATGAACCTCCCCCACTCTCCATCCTGAACACCGCACTGATCTCCAACCCCAGCAGCAGCTGCAGCCAATGGACAGGGGAGGAGGGGAGGAGGGGAAGCTGGCCAGGGGAAGGGGCTCTGGGGCATCAGTAGGAGGTCCCAGCATAGGGGGAACTTTCAGAGGTGGGGGATGTATTTGGACATTTTGATCTCCCTGTGGCTCCCCTGCAGCAGCTGAAGCCATTGTGAGGGGAGAGGAGAAGAAGCCAGAAGCAGGGAAGCCACAGGTGGATCAGTGCTGTGAGGGGACATTAGAGCTGAGGGGGGACATCTTAGAGGACAGGCAGACCGCCTGTGGAGTGGAGGGAAGCTCAGTAGACCATAAGCTTATAGCAGAAGGGGGAATGCCATAGACATATGTAGCACTGACCTGGCCGGCTGCAAGCAGTTCTGTAGATCAGTATGACATCCATGGCAGCGGAAGGATTAAAGTGTCATCTATGGGATGTTTTTGAGTACCAAAGTTTTTAATCATTTCAATGACACACAAAATTATAAGGCTGGACATGTTGGGTATCTATTTACTCAGCACAACCTCATCTTTTATATTTTACCAAAACAATTGGGTAAAATATTGCATCTGTGTGCTCTAAAATTACATGTGTAGTGCATTTGTCACTGAAATGTACCCTTTGTATCCGTGACTACTATACTCACAAGTGTATGAGTATAACCTCAGATATTAGTATGAAACCTGCCTGATGAAGGAAACTAAGAGGTCTACTTGTAGAAAATTCATGGGATGAATGTGGCAAGCGTTCATTCAGCCATGAAAAATTAGCACTGTATTCTAATAACAAAGTGATTTCCAATGATGGTGAGGTCCATCTAGTGGCCATAATATGGTATTTTTCCAGAGATACCTCTATCAGTAAAAAATGGTGCAATACGACTTTAACCACTTCAGCCCCGGAAGATTTTAGCCCCTTCCTGACCAGAGCACTTTTTACAATTCGGCACTGCATCAATTTAACTGACAATTGCTCAGACATGCAATGATGTACCCAAACAAAATTTGCATCCTTTTTTTTCCCCACAAAAAGAGCTTTCTTTTGGTGGTATTTGATCACCTCTGTGGTTTTTATTTTTTGCGCTATAAACAAAAAAAAGCGACTGTTTTGAAAAAAAAACTATTTTTTACTTTTTGCTATAATAAATATCCCCAAAAATGGTTTTTAAAAACGAATTTCTTCATCATTTTAGGCTAACATGTATTCCTCTACATAATTTTGGTAAAAAATAAATAAATAAATCACAGTAAGCATATATTGATTGGATTGCACAAAACTTATAGCGTCTACAAACTATGGGAAAGATTTTTGGCATTTTTATTATTTTTTTAAATTTTACTAGTAATGGCGGTGATCTGTGATTTTTAGCGGTACTGCGACATTGCAGTGGGCAGAATGGACACTTTTGACACATTTTTGGGACTATTGACATTTATACAGCGATCAGAGCTATAAAAATGCGCTGATTACTGTGTAAATGTCACTGGCAGAAAAGGGGTTAACATTAGGGGGCGATCAAGGGGTTAAACGTGTTCCCTAGTTAGTGTTTCTAACTGTATGGGGATAGGACTGACTGGGGGAGGAGACATATGGTTGTGCCTAATTAGTAGGAACAAACAATATGTCTCCTCTCCCCTGACAGAACGGGTATTTCCATGCTGCCGGCTCTTAAAGGGAAAAACGTACCCATACGTTGTTTTGCCCAGCCGTGACATTCTGCCGACGTATATCAGCATGAGCTGGTCGGCAAGCGGTTAAAACCACTAGATTAATCCAATAATCATATGAAATAAAACATGGCCAGAACTTGTCACAGCTGGGTGAACGCCGGTCACATTCATTCAACTAAGTTTTAAAAAATAGACCTCCAAGTGTTTGTAAAATCTTACACCACAAAATGTACTCAGCCAATGAAAGGTAATGACTCCATTTTTATTTTTCTACTGCTATCAATGGCCAACACAGTACAACACTTCATCCATGTCTTTGGTGATCTCTGATCTCCTTATGAACTGTTTCTTACATGATGAAGATCAGCCATGGAGTATATCTGAGGTGTATATCAGGGTGTGCTTCTTCTCCACATGAGAGCTGTGATGTCCAACAACATTCATATAGAAGACATTTCCCACACTCAAGGCACTAATACACCTTGAGGGTTGTGTGGGATCTCCGATGTACAGGAAGACGAGATTTCAGAGAGGAACAATTCCCTCACTCAGGACAGGAAAGTAGCTTCTCCCCTGTGTGAGATCTCTGATGTCTGTAAAGATCTGACTTCTGTGAAAAACATTTCCCGCACTCAGGACAGCAATACGGCTTCTCCCCTGTGTGAGACCTCTGATGTTTATAAAGATTGGACTTCACTGAAAAACATTTCCCACACTCAGAACAGGAATACGGCTTTTCCCCTGTGTGAGACCTTTGATGCTTGACAAGATCTGCTTTTGCTACAAAATATTTCCCGCACTCAGAACAGGAAAGTGGCTTCTCCCCTGTGTGAGATCTCTGATGTGCGTAAAGATCGGACTTCCTAGAAAAACATTTCCCGCACTCAGGACAACAATACGGCTTCTCTCCCGTGTGAGATCTCTGATGCTTATAAAGACTGGCCTTCTCTGAAAAACGTTTCCCACACTCAGTACAGGAATACGGCTTCTCCCCCGTATGAGATCTCTGATGTCTGTTCAGATAAAACTTTCTTGAAAAACATTTTCCACACTCAGGACAGGAATACGGCTTCTCCCCTGTATGAGATCTCTGATGTCTGTAAAGATCACACTTCTCTGAAAAACATTTTCCGCACTCAGGACAGGAATACGGTTTCTCCCCTGTGTGATATCGCTGATGTGCGTTAAGACTGGACTTCTCTGAAAAACATTTCTGGCACTCAGGACAGGAATACGGCTTTTCCCCCGTGTGAGATCTCTGATGTGTGTAAAGGTGGGACTTCTCTGAAAAACGTTTCCCGCACTCAGGACAAGAATACGGCTTCTCCCCTGTGTGAGATCTCTGATGTCTGTAAAGACTGGAGTTTTGCGAAAAACATTTCCCGCACTCAGGACAAGAATACGGCTTTTCTACTATGTGAGACCTCTGATGTCTGTAAAGGCTGGACTTTACTGAAAAACATTTCCTGCACTTAGGACAGGGATATGGTTTCTCAGCTGTGTGTAGCCTCTGATGGCTTCTAAGACTGGATGTTTGTGAAAAACATTTCCCACACTCAGAACAGGAATATGGCTTTTCTCCTGTGTGAGATCTTTGATGTTTTGCAAGTTCAGATTTTTTTACAAAACATTTCCCGCACTCAGGACAGGAAAATGGCTTCTTCCCCGTGTGAGATCTTTTATGCACATTAAGTTTGGATTTAGAATGGAAACACTTCCCGCACTCAGTACAGGAAAAGCTCTTATCTGTTGGAAGGACGGCACCGTCCCTCACAGTCTGAGGTTCCTCAGGATAAGAGGAATACGATGGTCCATCTACACTGTGTGGTGCCGGATGGACATTTGAGGTAGCCGGGTTTTCTCCTGGACTATACTGTGTGATGTCCTCATCTTCTACTTTACAGTCTGGAGACAAAGTGAGACAATCCTCTGAGGTTTTCCTCATCTCCCGTCCATCTACTAAAATAGAAATAAAAAGATTATTACTAGACATGAGCAGATTGATTCCCCTAAACCAGGACTCCGCCCACATCAGGCAGCTTTGTCTCTGAGGATCTTACAATGACCCCCTCAAGGTAACTAGTAAATGGGTCCTCTGATCTCCTACCAGATCATTTCTTTATTCATGGACCTTAGTCAGAGAGTGAGGAAACAACGAGAACTGTCTTTTATAGGAGTGACAGTGATGAGGGGATTATAGGACGAGTGTCCCCACCCCCTCTATCACTCATTGCCATCTTCCCAACACAAGAAGTCCTGCACTTCCTTATTTAGTCCATGATTTAGTCATGAATAACAGCGGGGCTGAGCCCCACCAGAGGTCAGGGAGTGAGGATGGGAAGAGAACAACCAAGATGAAGACTGGACTGATCCTGAAGACCACCATATTTTTTTTTACTTTTTAGGAATACATGTTTAGTGCATTTTACAAGACATACAGGTTTATCCGCTGTGAGCGAATACATAAGGTTGCTCCCAGCATATTTAACAAGAGAATAGGAATGCGTCTAACAAATTTTGTACAACAGTTGGAACACTAGCAATCTAATCGTCATGTACTTGTCAGAAAAAAACATGTCTCCAACATAATATAGGTTAGGGTAGAGCTAATAGATACTCAAGAGGGTAATGTAATTTATTGGTCCAGATGTACCAGGTTTCCCACAAGAAGTCAAAGGCGGATGCCCGACCAAACCACAACGCAAGTGTATGTTCAAAGAATGATGGAGCTTGACAAGTATACCTACCTCAGAGGGATTGGGGGCTTCCTGGGCTTTCAAGTGTTTGGCTATCATGAGCCTGGCAGTGACCAGGATATGCGTGGCAACTTCTAAAAAAAAAACAGGGTACCTTGTTGATTCAAAGGCCCAAGACAGCCAAAGCCAGGTTGGGAGAGGTCACCACAACCACCACATCTGAGATTAGTGTGGAGATTTTGTTCCAGAAGCTTGCAATGTTCTTGTAGGGCCAAAAGATATATGGAATATTGCCGATTTGGCCACAATTTCACCAACAAAGTGGCGAGTGGTAGGGATAGATCTGAGCTAAGCGATAAGGAGTGAGATACAAACGGAGTGAGATCTTTTTGTGTCAACTCCCAAATATTATTAGATATTATTGGATTTTCCTGTGGTATGTTATATATTAGGGAGATGCCTTTGTTCCTGACAGGTGTTTAGAAATAGAACTGCAAGAATTGTTTGGGGAGACGCACCTCAGGAGGAGGGGATGTCACCAGGAGGTGCTGTTTTTCTGAGATATGTGAAGTCGTCTGCATCTGACAGCCCATACATCTCCTTCAGGGTTGTCATACTAAGAAGTGAACCGTTTCTCATTGAACCGTCATGTCATCTAGAACTGTAATTCATTTCGATATTTAGGACTGGAGGCTTTTGTGCAGTATAAGTGTAGAAGTCATTGAGATATGGATTGGGACTAGAGTGTCAAAGAGCTGTGACCTGAAGTGGCTGTTCAGTTCCCTCCAAGCTAGGAGAGATGCTCTTAGTGGGGGAAAAAGTAATTTAGTCTGAAGGGTTGCAAAAGGTCGGCAATGAAAAGGGTACAAAGGTCTGGGGCAGTGGATAGGGAACGCTCAATTACTGCCCAAAGTAAGGGGTCCAGAGGTGAAAACCGGAGGTGAAAACCAGTGCTTGAGTTGATCCAAGCAGGTTGCCAAGTAGGGAGGAGCTTCGAGTCGAACTCATGTTCGACTCGAACATCGGCTGGTCACCAGTTTGCCGAACAGCGAACAATTTGGGGTGTTCGCGGCAAATTCGAAAGCCGCGGAACACCCTTTAAAAGTCTATGGGAGAAATCAAAAGTGCTCATTTTAAAGGCTTATATGCATGGTATTGTCATAAAAAGTGTATGGGGACCCGGGTCCTGCCCCAGGGGACATGGATCAATGCAAAAAAAAGTTTTAAAAACGGACGTTTTTTCGGGAGCAGTGATTTTAATAATGCTTAAAGTGAAACAATAAAAGTGTAATATTCCCTTAAATTTCATACCTGGGGGGTGTCTATAATATGCCTGTAAAGGGGCGCATGTTTCCCGTGTTTAGAACAGTCTGACAGCAAAATGACATTTCAAAGGAAAAAAAGTAATTTAAAGCGGTAGTAAACCAGCTGACTTTTTTTTCTTTCCCTACACCTGTAAGGGAAAAGGCATAATGAGCTAGTATGCACCGCATACTAGCTCATTATGAGATACTTACCTTAGAACGAGGCGCCGGCATCTCACCTGGTCCACGCCGAGGGAGCTGACATTTCCCGTCGGCGTGTCTTCCGAGTTTCGCGTCCGGAGCCGCAATGTCGTCACTCCCCCGCATGCGCACGGGAGACCTTTTTCCGGCAAGGTCCAGCATCTGCCGGGCTTATAGCTGAGAATCCCCTGTGCGCATGCGCCGCTGCAGTCAGCGGCTCATTGCGAGGGGAATATCTCCTAAACCGTACAGGTTTAGGAGATATTTTTTATACCTACAGGTAAGCCTTATTATAGGCTTACCTGTAGGTAAAAGTTTAAAATATAGGTATACAACCGCTTTAAAACTACTCGCGGCTATTAATGAATTGTCGGTCTGACAATACACATAAAAGTTAATTGATAAAAACGGCATGGGAATTCCCCACAGGGGAACCCCCGAATCAAAATTTTTTAAAAAAATGGCGTGGGGGTCCCCTAAATTCCATACCAGGCCTTCCAGGTCTGGTATGGATATTAAGGGGAACCCCGCGCCAAAATAAAAAAAAAAAATGGCATGGGGCCCCCCCAAAAATTCATACCAGAACCTTATCCGAGCACGCAACCTGGCAGGCCGCAGGAAAAGAATGGGGGACGAGAAAGCGCCCCCCCTCCTGAACTGTACCAGGCCTCAAGCCCTCAACATTGGGAGGGTGCTTTGAGGTAGCCCCCCCAAAGCACCTTGTCCCCATGTTGATTAGGACAAGGGCCTCATCCCCATAACCCTTGGCTGGTGGTTGTGGGGGTCTGCGGGGGGGCTTATCGGAATCTGGAAGCCCCCTTTAACAAGGGGACCCCCAGATCCCACCCCTCCCCCTGTGTGAAATGGTAATGGGGTACAAAAGTACCCCTACCATTTCACAAAAAAGTGTCAAAAATGACAAGAGACAGTTTTTGACAATTCCTTTATTTAAAGTCTTCTTCTTTCCATCTTCTTCCTTCCTTCTTCCTTTGGTTTCTTCCTCCATCTTCTTCCTCTGCTTCTTCCTCCGATCCTCTGCGGTGTTCTCGTCCGGCATCTTCCTCTGCGGCATCTTCTTCCCCGCTTCGTTCTTGGGCTGCTCCGCATCCATGGGAGGCTCACGCTGTGTGACGCTTCTCCTCTTCTGACACTTCTTATACAACGGAGGGCGGGGCCACCCGGTGACCCCGCCCCCCTCTGACGCACGGGGACTTGACGGGGACTTCCCTATGGCTTTTTTCCGTGACGTCAGAGGGGGCGGGGGTCACTCGGTTACGTAACGGGTGACGTATGCGCGATGCCGCTAGGCATCAAGGGAATTGTAGTTCCTTTGAAGCCGTGACGTTGCTTGAAAACCCGGCTGTTGAGGAGAACATACAGAGAGGAAAGGAGAAAGTGCCAATAAAGCCTATTTATCTAACAGGTACATAAAAAATTTTGGCAGAAATAACAGCTAGATTCATGATCTATATAGCATGTAGATCAGATATTGCCAAAAAATGTTTTAGCTTTACAACCCCTTTAAGCAGCCAAATCTTCCGTCTGTAAGCGGTTAAGGAGAGTGGAGAAGCGTGCAGGGTCAGAAACCACTTTATTATCAGATTCCAGAGAAGGTTGTATTGTTTCTTGGCTTGGGCATATGCTTGGATAATTAACCCTCTCATATAGGCCTTATGGGTGTTCCATAATAAGGTGTCTTCGGTAGAGGCAGCATTCATGTCCAAGTATTCCCGGAGTTGCTAAGAGAGTAATTTAACATTAGTAGGAGAGCCAATAACTTTTGAATTGTAACGCCAAAGGTGGAGTGGGGGAGAGGCATCGCTCTTCTCCACATACAAGGAGAGGAGGATGGTCAGACCATGTGATGTCTGATATGGAGGAGGAGGCTTGTTGCAGTAGCCATCAACCTACTAAAAACCGGTCAATATGAGTATACGTGGAATGACTGGGGAGAAAAATGTATAGTCTCTTTCAGCAGCGTGCAGACAAAGAGGATCTCAGAGTGGAATAGAGGGCAAAGAGTAGGTACCGATCTTCTAGGAGGCTTGGATGAGTCTATTGTCGGGTCCACTGCTAAGTTAAAGTCCCCCCACAACAACAGTTGGCCATACTTAGTTTTGGCTATTTTGTGAAGTAACTTATGGAGGAATTGAGGTTGGTGAGTATTTGGGGTATACACATTCTACAGGGTTCATGGCATTTATGTCACAGGTCAGAACGATGTATCTGCGTTAGGGGTCTAACACAGAGTCTTTGAGACAAAAGGATAGAGAGTTCTTAATCTCCGTGAGCAACCCTCATTTCTTACAAGGAGCCGAGGCAATGAAAATATGTGGAAAATCCCTGTGGCTAAATCTTGGAAGGGCGTGAAAGTGGGTCTCTGTACACAGAGGATATCAGCCTGGAGGGTAGAGGCTTCCTTCCACATCGAGGCCAATTTTGCTGGGTGGTTCAAGCTTCTGGTATTCAGAGAGACTATTTTAAACCCCATGTAAGGAAGACAGGTAAGCGGTTGGAGGGAGTCGCAGCCCTAGGCTCAGTGGTAGATATTTCTTGCCACAGGAGGGAAGGACAAGACCACTGTGAGGGATTGGAGGCAGGAACTTGGTGTCAAGAAGAAGCAGTAGTAGACGTATAGAGTGCATCTTCAAGTGCCTTGGAATTAGAACAAACGTAGACAAAAGATAAACCGAGATGGCCAATGGTCTCACTTATCTGCTGAATTGGTTGCTTTTGTTTCACTCAACAGGTTACTTTTTTGTCACTTCCCAGGATTCACTTGGTTTAATATATTTCACTGCATTTTTATTTCTGACCACCCTCTATTTGTTTAATACTGCAGGGTTTTCAGTATATTTGTCAACCTAATCACAGGTTTATTTGTCCACTAGATCACATTTATATATTTCATTCATTATCAGCGCAGCTTCTTTTTTGTTTTTTACTTGTTTGGTGTGTATTTCACTTTTGAGTTGCAGCTTTTTTTAGTTGTTATACCAGCGCAGTTTTTCTTTTTAACAACTTGAGATAAGTTGCAGAAATCCCACACTGCTGCCTCCCATCTCCTGAGACTGCACTCAGTGACTATACAGACATATCCCACCACCCGGCACAGCCAGCAGACAACAGAGCAAGTAACCCTGGGAGAATTGTTCTATCGGAGATCTTGCTCGACCCGGGCATGGTGAAGGAGACCCAAAGCCTATACCCCAGGTGCCTAGGTCTAGTAATCTCTAAAAACAAAAACAAAAACTTTGCTACCAGCTGAACCCCAGAACCTCCATAAATCCAGTCTAGATACATAAATTGTGTCTGCAGCACAGAGAAGGAAGATTATCCGAGAGAAATACAGGAATACAGGACGGGGAACACAGCTCAGGAAAGTGACCAGGGGATTACAGGCTGATATCACCCAGTCCCCGCCCTACTCTGGACAATCAGTGAGCAGTATGGGTGGAGGAATGTATTTAGTGTTAATGACCCACCTGTGCTGATCTCTGTAGGAGTGTCCTCCTCTATAAATGTCCCCGTTATTCCATCCTCCTCCATAGACTGCTGATCATCCCTCACATACCTCTCTTCTTCTTCTGCTTTAACCTCAAATTCTATATCGATTGGATCTCCACTCTAAATCAAGAAAATGAGAATGAATATAATCTGTAAAATATAAACTTTAATATTGTGACATCACATAAAAAAATAATTATTTCCACAAGTCCATGTTCTAGATGCTCTGTTCCACCAACCTTGCAATAGGGAGGGATATTGGGTCCTTCCTGTGTGGAATCCTGGGAATCTAGATGACAGGGACATCTCTCTGGTGGGTTCCTGGTATTAGGTGGCTCCATCACTCCATACTCTTCATCCTTCTCTTTATACTCTTTTTTAACATCAATATTATCATCCCCGAGGTTTCCACTCTGAATATATAATAAAACATTCATTGTAACAAACATGCTGTGTATAAATTGGAACTATCAATAATTGTCAATCATCTACCTGATGATGGTGAGGGATGATGTACAGATCTTTGTGTTCTTTTCGAAGCTCCTCCATCACTCCATCCTCACCACCCTCCTCTTTTATCTCTTCTTTAACTTCAACTTTAGAATCTCTCAGGTTTCCACTCTGAATATAGAATAAAAATGACATCAATGGTAACAATGCAGATAATGTACAGATCCTAATGATACTATCAGTGATTGTTCCTCATCTACCTGATGATGGTGAGGGATGGTGTGACCTTCCTGTGTGGAATCCCGGGAATACAGAGGACGGGGACATCTCTCTGGTGGGTTCCCATTACTGGATCCATCTGTAGGAAACACACACACTGACTGAATACATTGTTTTTATGTGTTTATCAGATGATGGGGGATCTAGGTGGAGCCTCCGTACTGCTCTCTCCTTTACAATAAAGTCTCCTCTTACCCGGTGATGTGAGGGGTGGCTGATTGTCCATCATGATGTCCTTGTAGAGATCCTTGTGTCCTTCTAAATACTCCCACTCCTCCATGGAGAAATAGACAGTGACATCCTGACACCTTATAGGAACCTGACACACACAATGATACAGTCACCATCCAGACACATCCCTTGTCTGTTACTGGATAATGTCCCAGGATTCCCAGCACCGCTCACCTCTCCTCCATCATCTCTCTGGTGACTTCTAGAATCTTCTTTGTATTTCTCTATTCTATCAGGGAGGGAGGTGGAGGCAATGTGATGGTCATATGATCTCCAGACTTCACAGGAGGAAAACTGTAGGATATGAACACAAATAGTAAAATCAAATTATTTTCCCAGAATCCTCCTCACCTCACTATTTAGGTCTCCATTTTATTAAAGTCCCACTGAGGTACAAGTTACCCACACAGGACCACCACACTACGCAGGTTAAAAGCTTGTAGAAGGCATTCTGACATCATTACATACAATGCAGGACCAACAGTCCCACTTTGGTAGTGAGAATGCCAAGGGTCCGCCCACATCCTAAGAGCATCAGAAAAAAAGCCAGATGGAGGGACATTTGGAGGAGGAGCTGTGAGGTCAGTGTGATGTCATAGGACATATAGACTCTGGATGGAGGGACATTTAGATGGGGAGATTTGAGGGGTCCTCTATATGAGGCTCCTGTGCAAACCAAACCATTGTTCCTGGATGCGTCCTACCTCTCCTAAACTGAAGAGTGAACTTTGACCTTTACCATACAGAAATCTGTCGGGAATCTGTGAAAGTAAGCTCTCATGTGATCAGGTGACGTGCGGAGGAACAGAGTGTAAATAGCAGACAATTTTCTCCAGAGCTCCTAATGGTGGGGATGGATTTTGCTGAGTGCTGGTGCCAAGTTTCCACCCCCCAGGATCACTGCAGGTGTGGAGAAAAGCTGTGTAAGAGGATATGGAGGAGAGATGAGGAGGAGATCCAGGAATCAGGATAAAGGTCAGGACAAGCAACAGACGAGCGCATCCAAGAGATGAAGCCGGGGTCACTACACAGAAAATCAATCCAAGGAAACAACAGGCAGGACGAGGAATAGCAAGAAGGAGCTCAGAGACAAATGAGAATATTGCTCAGCCAATGGGAGATTATCTCAGCATGACTTACATAATGAAGGAGATGAGGGGGAGGGGAGGAAGTCACTTATGGTGACCATAGAGACATGGAAATTCAGCTGGTTCAGCAGGGATCGGTCACATTTCCATCCATGTGTGGTCACTAAGGATAAAAGTCACTCCATCAGCGGCTGCAGCCAATAGCTTCATCACTGATCTGTGTATTCTGAGAGCGGAGGAGCGCCCCCCATTGTCAGAATACAATAGTGCAGCGGGGAGGATTCCCCCATCCCCCTCCTATGTGTGGATGGGGGAATCACTTCAGTTTATTTAACTAATCCTGCTGGCTGAACAATAAAACTGAACCATGTATGGCCAGCTTTGGAGGGAAGATATATTAATCGTCAACTGATCCTCCCTGAAGGGGTTATTCTATGTATTACCTCCTCGGCCTCCAGTTCTCTCTACGTCTTTCCAAATGGAATGCCTGTCAGTATCTGACATCACTTCCTGTCTGTATTCCATAGAGACTTCCTGTCTGGGTAGAGGTGAGATCACCACCTTGTGGAGCTCAGAGAAACTGCAGCTCAAGAAACATCTCATAGTGTGAACATGTCCTTGTGCTGTGTGTGTATGTACTGTATATCCTTCCCCTTTCTCTCCTCCCTGAAGTGTTCGTTTATGAAGCAGTGAAATCTGTTCAATGCTTCATTCTCCGGGATTCACAGAGGAGATCGTTCTCCTCTGTGTGCCAGTTTATGAAGCAGAGTAGATTGCTTCACCTTTGGAGAAGTGAAGTGATCTACAAAGTCTTCCAACACTGGAGAACGGCCCCTGATACTGGAATCTTGTGAGACTTTACAAGATTACAGCACCAGAAATTCACAGAAACAATGAGATGTCAGTTTATTAAGCCGTGATAAATTATCACAAGTCTCCCTACATTATATATATATATACACATAAATATGACAGGGGGACATGCTTACAGTGTTGGGGGGTCTGAACGAGGCATAAGGAAGTTAAAAATCTTCCTCCTTCCCCCTCAGATCCCCCAGGATTCCCTCTTCACTCCCTGATTCTCCACCTCTGAGCTGGTGAATCGGGGAGGTGAATTCTGACACAGTGAAGCACTGAGATCACAGCTTTATAAACTGGCCGTTTCTGTGTCATTCAATGAGGATTCTCCATGTGCGGAGATCATCGGAGAACAAGTTCAAACTCTTCTCCCCCCAATTATCTCTGTTTCATAAACTGTTTATGGACTGTGATCAGCGGTGATCCTGGGGAGCACCACTGTTCACTGCTTCATAAACGGACACCTTAGTGTGTATGAAGAGGCAGAGCTCTGAGTGTGTATGAAGAGGAGGAGCTCTGAGTGTGTATGAAGAGGAGGAGCTCTGAGTGTGTATGAAGAGGCGGAGCCCTGAGTGTGTATGAAGAGGCGGAGCCCTGAGTGTGTATGAAGAGGCGGAGCTCTGAGTGTGTATGAAGAGGCGGAGCTCTGAGTGTGTATGAAGAGGCGGAGCTCTGAGTGTGTATGAAGAGGCGGAGCTCTGAGTGTGTATGAAGGGGCGGAGCTCTGAGTGTGTATGAAGAGGCGGAGCTCTGAGTGTGTATGAAGAGGCGGAGCTCTGAGTGTGTATGAAGAGGCGGAGCTCTGAGTGTGTATGAAGAGGCGGAGCTCTGAGTGTGTATGAAGAAGCGGAGCTCTGAGTGTGTATAAGGAGGCGGAGCTCTGAGTGTGTATGAAGAGGCGGAGCTCTGAGTGTGCATGAAGAGGCGGAGCTCTGAGTGTGTATGAAGAGGCGGAGCTCTGAGTGTGTATGAAGAGGCGGAGCTCTGAGTGTGTATGAAGAGGCGGAGCTCTGAGTGTGTATGAAGAGGCGGAGCTCTGAGTGTGTATGAAGAGGCGGAGCTCTGAGTGTGTATGAAGGGGCGGAGCTCTGAGTGTGTATGAAGAGGCGGAGCTCTGAGTGTGTATGAAGAGGCGGAGCTCTGAGTGTGTATGAAGAGGCGGAGCTCTGAGTGTGTATGAAGAAGCGGAGCTCTGAGTGTGTATAAGGAGGCGGAGCTCTGAGTGTGTATGAAGAGGCGGAGCTCTGAGTGTGCATGAAGAGGTGGAGCTCTGAGTGTGTATGAAGAGGCGGAGCTCTGAGTGTGTATGAAGAGGCGGAGCTCTGAGTGTGTTTGAAGAGGCGGAGCTCTGAGTGTCAATGAAGAGGTGGAGCTCTGAGGGTGTATGAAGAGGCGGAGCTCTGAGTGTGTATGAAGAGGCGGAGCTCTGAGTGTCAATGAAGAGGTGGAGCTCTGAGTGTGTATGAAGAGGCGGAGCTCTGAGTGTGTATGAAGAGGCGGAGCTCTGAGTGTCAATGAAGAGGAGGAGCTCTGAGTGTGTATGAAGAGGCGGAGCTCTGAGTGTGTATGAAGAGGCGGAGCTCTGAGTGTGTATGAAGAGGCGGAGCTCTGAGTGTCAATGAAGAGGAGGAGCTCTGAGTGTCAATGAAGAGGAGGAGCTCTGAGTGTGTATGAAGAGGCGGAGCTCTGAGTGTGTATGAAGAGGCGGAGCTCTGAGTGTGTATGAAGAGATGGAGCTCTAAATGTGTATGAGAAGGGGGTTTCACCCAGCCGTGCCATTCTGCTGCAGTAAAACTGCGGCGACTGGTCAGCAAGCAGTTAAGAAGTAGATGTAAGGTGGACTTGCAGAGAACACTATATTGAGTACAAAATATTGTATGTTTAGATGAATTTGCACAGGTTTTTACTTTATTTAATATAGCAGCAAATATTAAAGGATTAAAGAAGTGGGTGCAAAGTGGAAGCAGTGGATCTGCAGGGAACAGCATCTTGAGCACAAAGCACTTTATGTTGTATATGAATTTTGCACATGGTTCACTTTACTTAATTTATTGATAAACACCATAAGATCAATGAAGTAGGTGTTCAGTTTCCTTAATATATTGATAAACACTATAAGATCAATGAACTAGGCGTAGCAGCGGCGCGTCGACTTCCGGTATGTGAGCAGCGTTTCTTCTGAGCTCCGCTCAAATCCTTCATTATCCTATGCTACCTTACACAGGTTTTTCTCAAAGGCAACCTCATAGACGGGTCAGAGAACACCCGGGGAGCACGAATATGGTCAAATACGGGCCAAGCGTGGACCCGTCGCCCGCGGAAAGGCTCGCACGTTTTACCCGTGAGGCTGGCCAAGATGGCTCCCGACACCTGGAGAGGCCGTGTGCATCTTCTGCTGCTGACCACCCCTGGGCAGGGGGTGAGGCAGACTGGATGGATGCTACGGACCCCTTGGCAATCCCGGTCCCACCCTCGGATGAGGAGGCCACAGGCTCCCAGGTAGGAGAGCCATCGCTGTCTCAAATCATGGGGACCATTAAAAGTTGCCATGTGTCCCTGTTGACCCAAATAGAAACCATTCGGGTGGACTTTGCCCTGCTAAAGAATGATGTTCATAAAATTAGGAACCGGGTCACCACAGCTGAACACCGTATTGGTGCTGTTGAGGATGATTTGACCCCACTCATGGTGACGTTCCGGGAGGTTAGCGGCGGACCACAAGTCCCTGGCACCCAAGCTTGGAGATATTGAAAACAGACTTCGCCGGAACAACCTGCTCAGAGTTTCCTGGGATTCCTGGAGGGCACGGAGGGGAAACAGCCGTAGGAATTCCGAATGACCTGGATCAAACAAACCTTTGGAGCCGATTCCTTTTCCCACTTGTTTGCTATTGAGAGGGCCCATCGGGTGCCGCTGAGAGCCCCGCCACCAGGTCAGTTTCCCAGACCTATGCTGGCCCGTTTCCTATACTTCAGGGACAAAAGAAACTATCCTTCATAAAGCTTGCAATATGCCGGAATTACTCTACAATAATAATCGCATAACTATTTTCCCAGATTTTTCAGCGGCTACGCAGAAGCGGAGAGCAGCGTTCCAGAGTGTGAAGGAACCCCTGCATGAGCATTGCCTACCATACACTATGCTGTATCCAGCAAAGCTTAGAGTGATCCATAAGGTAAAAGTGCAATTCTTTACCTCTCCTAAGGAAGCTAACAGATGGCTGGAATCACTGAGTAGTGCTTGACATGGGAGGCAGTGGGCTGAAGGAATCCTTACTGGTCCCTTGTTTGGAACTTTCAAAGTCTCGGAGTGTGCCTTACCTATGGATATAGGCTCTTGTTTAAAAATAATGCACTGTTGTCTGGCTGCAATGAATAATCCTTCTATCAAGCAGTTCACAGTTTGCTCAGCAGTTCACCAATTTATCACCCTTTCTATCTGGCTGGATAAGGAAGGACTCCCCCCCACTAGGGTGACGTTGATGTTATTGTTTGGGGAAGAGGCCTGTAGTATGTTGGGGACTGCGGGCAGGGTGGGGGGAGGGGGTTTGTGTTCCTATGTTCTGGATCACTACTTACAAAGTTGGGGACTCAAGTTTTCTTTTTTTTTTACCTTTTTTATGCTTTTCATGCTGCTGATAATCCACTTTCTACCTATGCAGTTAACTATGTGGGGTGGATCCAGGGGGGGCAATGGGGCATTGGCTGCCCCCTGAGAAGTTAGATGCGGGTGAGTTAGTGGACGGGTGAGAGAGCGGGCGGCTCCGCGGGCGCGTGGATGAGAGAGCGGATGGCTCTATGGGCGGGTGAGAGAGCGGGCGGGCCGGGCAGCTGACCGGCTCCTCAGGCGGCTCCACAGGTGGGCGACTGGGAAAGCGGGCAGCTCTGTGGGTGGGTGAGAGAGTGGGCGGGCCAGGTAGCTGAGTGGCTCGGCTGGCGGGTGAGAGAGAGGGCAGCTCCATGGGCGGGCGGTAATTGATCCCTTTAGAAGGTTTGTAATAGTGATCCTCATCATGAATAATACTCCCCATGCATTTGTGGCGATTTACGTACCACCGCCGTTCACAATTGCGTTGTGGGATACAGTGATGGCAAAGGTGCTCCAGGTGGCAAAAGGCCCAATTATCGTGGCAGGGGATCTAAATGCGGTATTATCCCCAGATATGGATAGATTCCAGACATTTTCTAAATGTGCCCCACCATTTGCCGCATGTGTGGAACAGTATGGTCTGGTGGAGGTATGGCGCTGGAAGAACGCTGATGCGAGAGAGTATTTGTGCTTCTCCTCCTCTTGTAACACCTTATCCAGTCTAGATATGTGCTTTGTGACTGGGGAGGTGTTCCAGAGGGTGATTGATGTACAATATCTCCCAAGGGCCATTTCGGACCACTCCCCCCTGTTATTTTCCATGAACATGGGCCAGTCCCAAAGTTATACGCTGTGGAGACTGAGCCCATTATGGTTAAAGGAGGAGTGTTTTGAGAGGTCAACAGCCACTGATATAACAAACTTCTGGTCAGAAAACAAAGGGGAGGTTTCTCTTGGTACCACCTGGGATATGCTCTTAACCACTTGCTGACCGCCGCATGTACATATACGTCCTAAGTTTGGCGGCGGATATCGTTGTTATGGCAGCAGCTAGCTGCCATAACCCCGGTATCCCCGTTTTCGTGCGGCGGTCGGCTACAAGATAAAAGTGGTCTCTGCGGTGGATTCACCGCGAGATCACTTTTATCGGTGGCCGTGATCCGGTGCCCTCCGCCGCTTACCAGCGCAGCCGATCGCGTCTGTCTTCTAGCTGTGCATGGAGACGAGTGAGGGGAAGATGGTGCCCACTTGTCTCCATGACACTGCAGGGCGGAAGCGACGTCAAAACATCACTTCCGCCTATATGTCTTAAAGGCACATTTTTTCAATGTCATTTTTTTTTTAAATGAATTTTTTTTTAATTGCATTTTAGTGTAAATATGAGATCTGAGGTCTTTTTGACCCCACATCTCATATTTAAGAGGACCTGTCATGCTTTTTTCTTTTACAAGGGATGTTTACATTCCTTGTAATAGGAATAAAAGTGACACTTTTTTTTAAACCGTGTAAAAATAAATAAAATCATATAAAATAAATAAGAAAAATATATATTTTTTTTTAAATGCCCCATCCCGATGAGCTTGCGCGCAGAAACGAAAGCATACGTGAGTAGCGCATATGAAAACGGTGGTCAAACCACACATGTGAGATATCGCCGCGATCGTTAGAGGGAGAGCAATAATTCTTAGCCCTAGACCTCCTCTGTAATGCAAAACATGCAACCTGTAGTAGAATTTTTTTAAACGTCGCCTATGGAGATTTTTGAGGGTAAAAGTTAGACTCCATTCCACGAGCAGACGCAATTTTGAAGCTTGAGATGTTGGGTATCAATTTACTCGGTGTAACAATATCTTTCACAATATAAAAAAAATTGTGCTAACTTTACTGTTGTCTTATTTTTTTTTTTTAAAAAGTGATTTTTTCCCAAAAAAAAGCACGCTTGTAAGACCGCTGCGCAAATACGGTGTGAAAAAAAGTATTGCAATGACCGCTATTTTATTCTCTAGGGTGTTAGAAAAAAAAAATATGATGTTTGGGGGTTCTAAGTAATTTTCTAGCAAAAAAAACTGTTTTAAACATGTAAACACCTAAATTCCAAAACGAGGCTGGTCCTTCACTCTCCGCGGATCCATTTCGGGGTTAATTAAAAAACTCAGGTCTGATAGGGAATGGAAGGATAAAGAATGTGAGCAGGTCGCTACAGAAGCGGAAATAGAATATATTAGTAATCCTACCTTTACTAACCTTGGGGTCTGGAGGGATAAGGCCCTCCAACTGGACCTAGTATTGGTGGAAAAGACTCAAAAAAAGAAGCTGTACCAGTCGCAACTTATCTTCGAGTTTGGTGATAAGAACAGTAAATTATTACCATATTTGGCTCACTCACAGCAAGTATCAGCTTCTATTCCCTGAATTTATAATGAACAACGTACTCTTTGCACCAGACACGGAGATATAGCCGATGCTTTTGTTGAATTTTATTCAGATCTATATACATCTAGGGTGGATTTCGCAGAGGAGGAGGTCTGTCAATTTCTGGCACCAATCCCTCTCCGGGAACTGCCCAGGGATGTGGCCAAGGATTTAGACCTCCCTTTTACCACTGACGAAATTATGTCTGCAATGCTTTCTCTGAACCAAAATAAAACCCCTGGTCTAGATGGATACCCAGCTGAGTGGTACGGTACCTATAAGGAGTTTTTTGCACCAAAACTATTGGAGGTATATAGTGACGCATTGGAGAGGGGGGTGCTCCCAGATTCTCAGAGGGAGGCACTGATTGTACTAATTTCCAAGCCCCACAGAGACCATGACTACTGCGAGTCATATAGGCCCGTATCATTATTTAATGTGGATGCAAAAATTTTAGCTAAAATTCAAGCCAAATGATTAAACAAGGTGATAGTGTCTATTATTCATTCAGATCAGACGGGTTTCATTCCAATGAGATCTATGGCTATAAATTTGAGGAGACTCTTCACAGTGTTACAATCTGAAGGTCCTACCCCGGATACCCGAGTTGTAGTGTCATTGGACACCCATAAGGCCTTTGACTCTATCGAATGGCCCTACTTATGGGCAGTTCTTGAACGGTTCGGCTTTGGTTCCAAATTCATAGCTTGGGTGAAATCATTATACGCTAAACCCCTAGCACGGTTGAGGGTTAATAATACTGTAACAGATACCTTTGAAATAGCTAGGGGCACTCGGCAGGGGTGCCCATTGTCGCCCTTGTTGTTTGCCCTGGCTATAGAGCCATTGGCGGAACAGTTAAGGGAGGATGGGGAGGTGAAGGGCTGCTGAATAAACACTAAGAAAGAAAAGACCTCTTTGTATGCCAATGATATGCTTCTATACCTGGCGGAGGCGGAGGGCTCTTTGGCTACAGCTTTGAGTAGAATCACAAGATTTGGAAGGTACTCGGGGTTTAAAGTTATTGGGAAAAATCATTGATTTTCCCCATCTGTCCTGAATATTCCCCGAATCCGCCTAATGATGTCACATTAAAAATAGTTTCCCGATTCCTCTGGGTTGATGTCCAGCTACCAGCGAATATATATATTAAAAACAATCTATATCCTCTTATGGTATGTCTGAAGGATAACTTACAGACTTGGTCTAAGCTGCCCCTCAACTTTCTGGGCCAAATCAACATATTTAAGATGATATACCTCCCTAGGTTTCTATAGTTGTTATGGCATGCACCAACCTATGTCCCAAAAAAACTATTCATGAAAATTAACATGTTACTATCCTTATTCCTCTGGGGGCCCTAGACCACCTAGAGTATCCCTAGACACATTGTTTTTACCGGTCCAAGCTGGTGGGCTGGCTCGGCCAAACTTACAATGCTATTACTTGGCAGCACAGCTAACGCATATCCATTGGTGTTTTTTTTGGTGGATGTAGCTTTGGTGGAGACTCAAGCTGCCCTGATGCACTCGTTTGAAGCACTTACTAATGTACTGTACAGGAATGGCCCTTACCCTTCCCAAGGGGCGGACATCCTAAAACTTTCATTTAGGATCTTCCATATTTGTAATGAAAGAATGGGGAGTAGCCCTTTGACCTCTTCTCCTAACGCTCCTTTGTGGTACAACCCCTACTTAAAAGAAATACGTAAAATCCCTGATGGGGCGTGTTGGGCCCGGTATGGTCTCAAATATGTTTACCTTTTTTTAGCAACCAAACTTTTAGAGGCTTCAGGGATATTCAAATTGAATATAAATGCCCCTACGCCTGTTTTTACCGGTATCTGCAATTGTGCCATGCTGTGGCAGCCCGATTTGGTCTTCAGGAGGTTCAGTGTGCCCATTCTGAACTGGAGAAATTACTATTAGAGGAAGACCATTTAAAACTTATCTTGAGATATTATTTCGCCCTGCTGACCTCTTCTTCGCGTAGGATGGAGAGAGTGGAGGCTCAGTGGGGAACTGATATCCCATCGCTTACAAAGGATTCTTGGGCTAAATACACCGAATCAATGTTGCCGTCAGTGATTTCAGCCAGAGACAAAATTATCCAGTTTAGTTGTCTGCACCGAGTGCAGGCATGTACTGGCCATCGGGACTACAGGGAGTTTCCCGGTGGGCCGATGGCTCAGTGGGCCGGTTTCAGTGACAGCCTGTCAAAGTAATGGCTTTCTTGGTTCGGCCTCAACTTCATGCAGTGATGTGAGAAAGATGAGAAAAATACAGAGGAGAATAAGTGAAATAATAAAAGAGGTTAGTGAGGACTCCTTAAGGATGTTATGCTACTTATTTTTTTTGCACAATTGCGTATAGTTTATATACTGTTTTTGTGCTTGTTTGCACAATTAAAGTGGGCCAGTCTGGATGAATTCCAGGGCCAAATTTTTATCCCAGTCCAGCCCTGACCGAGTGTATTGTACACCCGCACGTCTTCATAAGATGGGCAGGGTAGAAACACCAGAATGCCAGGTGTAGGGCTGAGGTAGGGGATTACTTTCATATGGTATGGTATTGTCCTCAGGTGGGGAAGTTTTGGGCGGCAATCCTGAAACTCTTAGAGGAAAAATTAGCCCTTCCAAACATATGTGCTCCAGCCAGATGCCTAATGGGGGACTTTGGGGAGGAGGAATTGTCCGAATCCAAAAAGACTCTCTTAAGAATACTCTTTTTCTATGCTAAAAAAGCATTAGCTCTGAAATGGAAGGATACAAGGCCTCCTTCCCTCCTCTATTGGGTGGACCTGGCCAATGGAGCCCTACCAAAATATACAAATTTACTTACATTTCCAGGGGTTGCCCAAAAAAGTTTAACAAAATATGGGCTGGTTGAATTAAATCGGTGTCCGGAGATATAGGGGTGTAAAGGCAGGATAGATGGGACCAGGATTGGTTTATATCTTCATCAGCGAAAGAAATACTTCTGCATAGCGAAGGTACTGAGTTTATTAGTATGCTATCAAAAGTGGATTACTTCATTTACAATGTTGAGTTTTGTTAGTTCTTCTTATTTTACATGCTACGTACTCAGGGGTACTCCTCTGGAGGTAAAGGAGGTTGGAATAAACCACAGCTGAATATCCAGAATGCTAGTAATGTATGCACTGTTGCATAGAAGCTAATCCTTTCGAATCTGTATTTTATTTTTCTTCATTTGATGGATGTTATCCTCTGTAACAGGAATGTTTTTGAATACTGTAATTCTTTACTTGAAATATGAATAAATTTACCCTTTAAAAAAAAGAAGTAGGTGTAAAGTGAAAGCAGTAGATCTGCAGAGAATATTATTTGAGCCCCTAGCACTTTATATATGAATGTCTCCACATATTTTAGTGTATTTGTGATGATTTATGTGCACTCACAATAGGACAGCGCTGTGACACATAATGCTCTTCTAGTTGATAAAGGGAATACTTACCTTTGTTACAGCAGCAGTCCGGTATAAGTTATTTTTGTAGGTATTTGAGTTGTTACACATAGCGCGGGTTTTATTCTATTTATATTGGTGACATAATTGCCCAAATCTGGGGATCAGGAGCCATTTCCACCCTTTACTCTCGGCTGGGGTTCTTTGTATCCATATAACAGATGTTCTACATGACTAAATCTGCAATCAATTTTACTGCAAAATCAAAGGGGCCAAAATGTCTCCCCCCCGAGCAGTAATATATTTCTACCCCCCTTGGTGGGAGTGGAGATGACCCCATCTATAAGGATATATCTATCTCTCCACCCCTCAACTCACTCCATCAGTCTCTTCACGCATCACTAACTTACTAACCGACATATCTGTATGGATGTCACACCACTTCCTCAAACTCAACTTGTCCAAAACTGAGCTTATAATATTTCCTCCCCCACGTGCCTCTTCCCCTGACTTGTCTGTCAAGAGCAAGGGCACAACCATCCACCCGTCCCCACATGTCAGGGTACTAGATGTTATCCTGGATTCTGAACTCTCCTTTCAGCCCCACATCCAATCACTTTCCAAAGCTTGCCGCCTCAACCTCCGCAACATCTCCAAACTACGTCCCTTTCTAACCAATGAAACCACAAAGCTCCTGATTCACTCCCTGGTTATCTTTCGCCTCGACTACTGCAACTCACTCCTCATTGGCTTACCTTTAAACAGACTATCCCCCCTGCAGTCCATCATGAATGCTGCTGCCAGACTTATCCACCTTACAAACCGCTCAGTGTCTGCTACCCCTCTCTGCCAATCCCTCCATTGGCTGCCACTCGCCCAACGAATTAAATTCAAAATACTAATCATAAGTTACAAAGCCATCCATAACTCTGCCCCCAGCTACATCACTAACCTAGTCTCAAAATACCAACCTAATCGCCATCTCCGTTCCTCCCAAGACCTCCTGCTCTCTAGCTCCCTCATCACCTCCTCCCATATCCGCCTCCGGGACTTCTCCCGAGCCTCGCCCATCCTCTGGAATTCCCTACCCCAATCTGTCAGACTGTCTCCAAATTTATCCACTTTTAGGCGATCCCTGAAAACTTTCCTCTTCAGAGAAGCCTATCCTGCCTCCAGCTAACAACTGCACTATTTTCTCCATTAGCTCATCCCCCACAGCTATTACCCTTTTGTATAACTTGACCCTCCCTCCTAGATTGTAAGCTCTAACAAGCAGGGCCCTCTGATTCCTCCTGTATTGAATTGTATTGTACTTGTATTGTCTGCCCTAATGTTGTAAAGCGCTGCGTAAACTGTCGGCGCTATATAAATCCTGTATAATAATAATAATAATAATATACAGTACATACACACACAGCACAAGGCCGTGTTCACAATACGCGATGTTTCTCAGGGCTGCAGTTCCTCTGATCTCCACAAGGTGGTGATCTCACCTCTACCCAGATAGGAAGTCTCTATGGAAGACAGGAAATGATGTCAGGTACAGACAGGAAGTTCTGGGTGAGAGGTGAGTCGGGAGGAAGTAGAGAGAAGACATTGCTGGAAGAAGCAGTAGAGGAGGTAATAAGATCTTATTTTCTATTTACACCCAGTAACCCCCCCGTTATGTCCGTCCTCTTCCTCCATAGTCACTGTGATGTCTTTTATCTCCAGCAGATGATGATACACACATATATAGTGTGGAAATGTAGAATAACCCCTTCAGGGGATCAGTTGATGATTAATATATCTTCCCTCCAAATCTGGCCATACATGGTTCAGTTTTATCGTTCAGCCAGCGGGATGAGAGGAAAAAACTGAAGTGATTCCCCCATCCACACATTGGAGGGGGATGGGGGAATCCTCCCCGCTGCACTATTGTATTCTGACAATGGGGGGCGCTCCTCCGCTCTCAGAATACACAGATCAGTGATGAAGCTATTGGCTGCAGCCGCTGATCGAGTGACTTTTATCCGGCAGTGACCACACATGGATGGAAATGTGACCGATCCCTGCTGAACCAGCTGAATTTCCATGTCTCTATGGTCACCATAAGTGACTTCCTCCCCTCCCCCTCGTCTCCTTCATTATGTAAGTCATGCTGAGATAATCTCCCATTGGCTGAGCAATATTCTCATTTGTGTCTGAGCTCCTTCTTGCTATTCCTCGTCCTGCCTGTTGTTTCCTTGGATTGATTTTCTGTGTAGTGACCCCGGCTTCATCTCTTGGATGCGCTCGTCTGTTGCTTGTCCTGACCTTTATCCTGATTCCTGGATCTCCTCCTCATCTCTCCTCCATATCCTCTTACACAGCTTTTCTCCACACCTGCAGTGATCCTGGGGGGTGGAAACTTGGCACCAGAACTCAGCAAAATCCATCCCCACCATTAGGAGCTCTGGAGAAAATTTTCTGCTATTTACACTCCGTTCCTCCGCACGTCACCTGATCACATGAGAGATTACTTTCACAGATTCCTGACAGATTTCTGTATGGTAAAGGTCAAAGTTCACTCTTCAGTTTTGGAGAGGTAGGACACACCCAGGAACAATGATTTTGTTTGCACAGGAGCCTCATATAGAGGACCCCTCAAATCTCCACATCCAAATGTCCCTCCATCCAGAGTCTATATGTCCTATGACATCACACTGACCTCACAGCTCCTCCTCCCAATGTCCCTCCATCTGGCTTTTTTTTCTGATGCTCTTAGGATGTGGGCGGACCCTTGGCATCCTCACTAGCAAAGTGGGACTGTTGGTCCCGTGTTATATGTAATCACACCAGAATTGCTTACAATAACCTTTTAACCTATGGAGTGGGAGGCCCTGTGTAGTTAAATTATACCTCAGTCTGAAAGGAGGCTTTAATAAGTAGAGAAGTGAGGAGGATTCTGGGAGGTCACATGACATCTATTAAAACACAGACCTGAATGATGAGGTGAGGAGGATTCTGAGAATATTATTTAATTTTACTATTTGTGTTCAGATCTAGAGTTTTCCTCCTGTGAAGTCTGGAGATCATATGACCATCACATTGCCTCCACCTCCCTCCCTGATAGAATAGAGAAAGAAAAAGAAGATTCTAGAAGTCACCAGAGAGATGATGGAGGAGAGGTGAGCGGTGCTGGGAATTCTGGGACATTATCCAGTAACAGACAAGGGATGTGTCTGGATGGTGACTGTATCATTGTGTGTGTCAGGTTCCTATAAGGTGTCAGGATGTCACTGTCTATTTCTCCATGGAGGAGTGGGAGTATTTAGAAGGACACAAGGATCTTTACAAGGACGTCATGATGGACAATCAGCCGCCCCTCACATCACCGGGTAAGAGGAGACTTTATTGTAAAGGAGAGAGCAGTACGGAGGGTCCACCTAGATCCCCCATCATCTGATAAACACATAGAAACAATGTATTCAGTCAGTGTGTGTGTTTCCTACAGATGGATCCAGTAATGGGGACCCACCAGAGAGATGTCCCCGTCCTCTGTATTCCCGGGATTCCACACAGGAAGATCACACCATCCCTCATCATCATCAGGTAGATGAGGAACAATCACTGATAGTATCATTAGGATCTGCACATTATCTGCATTGTTACCATTGATGTCATTTTTATTATATATTCAGAGTGGAAACCTGAGAGATTCTAAAGTTGAAGTCAAAGAAGAGATAAAAGAGGAGGATGATGAGGATGGGGTGATGGAGGAGTCAGAATCTCTAAAAGAACACAAAGATCTGTACCAGGACACCATGGTGGAGTCATCCAGCTACAGAAACCCACCAGAGAGATGTCCTCATCCTCTGTATTCCCGGGATTCCACACAGGAAGGTCACACCATCCCTCACCATCATCAGGTAGATGAAGATCAATCCCTTGTGATCATTTTTAAACAATCATGTTTGTTACAATGACTGTTTTATTATATATCCAGAGTGGAAATCTCAGGGATGATAATATTGTTGTTAAAGAAGAGTATAAAGAGGAGGATGAGGAGTATGGAGTGATGGGGGAGTTTTCAGAAGGACACAAGGATATGATGGAGCCACCTAATACCAGGAACCCACCAGAGAGATGTCCCCGTCCTCTGTATTCCCAGGATTCCACACAGGAAGATCACACCATCCCTCACCATCATCAGGTAGATAGTTTACAATTATTGGTAGATATGATTTATGCACAGCATGTTTGTTACAATTAAAGTTGTCCGAACGGTTAAGGCCAAGCAAAAATTCGGCCCGAACATCGCCTGTTTGCCCGTTCAGCAAACACCCAAATTTGCAGAGCGTTAAGCGGATGTTCGCCCCACCGGATACCCTGCAATGTGCTGCTCAGTGCATTCTAAGCCCTGATTGGGCAAAGCTTTACCCAATCAGGGCGCAGTGAATAGCTGGTTGTTAAGGAGCCAGGCCGGGCAGCCGGCCGCGGTGTCCTTAATAACCGATGAGTTATCATCCGTCAATTGGCTTTCCCACCGACAGCTGAATAAAAAAAAAACATTGCCGGCAATAATACAGTGAAAAAAAAAAGTCCCTCCCAATCCATACCAGGCCCCTATCCGAGCATGCAGCCAGGCAGGCCAGGAAAGGGGGTGCTCCTCCCTCCTAGACCAAACCAGACCACATGCCCTCAACATGGAGGTGTGCTTTGGGGCAGAGGGGCTCTGCTGCCCCCCCCCCCCCCCACCCCAAAGCACTCCGCCTCAAAGTTGATTGGGACAAGTGTCACAATTTAGCCTGCAGTTCCCTGCTTGTGTACTCTTACCTCCTTGTTTCAGTGTTTCTCTACCTGATTCCTTTCACATGTGTGGTTTGGCTGTGCTCTCCTATGGGCATTGTCTGCTATTCTGTTGACTTTTATTTCCTTCCCTTCCATCACTTCCTGGCCTGCCGCCTAGTTTGCTTGTCTATATAAGAAATGCTCAGTGTAACCCACATTGCCTGAGCAACTTCACAGTTCTCTGAGCTCCCGTTTATGTACCTCTTGTCTATACTGTGTCTGACTACCCGTGTCCTGATCCTGGCTTTGTTTACCATCTGTGCCTGTTCACTGCCCGCCCTGACCTTGGCCTCTCTTCTGGATTTCCTTTTGTCTGCTGCTTGCACTCTGCACACGCGAGTGGTCTCCACATCATCATTTGGGTGTACCTGGGGGCCACGACCTGGTTCCAGCTTGCTGTAAGTCCATCCCCACCATCAGGGGCTCTGGTGAAGAAGCAGGCTAGGGCTTAGACTCCGTACATTGGGGAACCCTACAAGAGCTCACTACCACAGACTCCTGACAACAAGGGCCTCTTCCCGACAACCCTGAGTGGTGGTTGACAAGGGGACCCCCAGATCCCACCCCCTCATGTGAAGGAGTATGGGGTATATACTACCCATTCACCAAAAAGTAATAAAAACACAGACAGTTTTTGACAAGTCCTTTATTAAAAAATAAAAAAACAATGTCCCCTGATGTAGATCCATCATCAATCGCAACGCCAACTGCACCGCCGGACCCCAAAAATAATAATGAAAAAAAAGATCCGCCGTCAACTAAGGCAAACCGCTGAATGCCTGGCTTGCCTTTGACAGTTCTGATATAGGTAAAGGGCAGAGCAGGCAGATCTGATTGACATCACCTGGTGGCACCACCCCCCTTATGACATGACATCACCAACCAGTGCTTTCTGGGCACCCCCCATGTTGAGGGCATTTTGTCTGGTATAGTTCATGGGGGGGGCACTCGCTCTTCCAGCCTTTCCTGACCTTCCAGGCTGCATACTTAGATACGGGTCTGGCATGGATTTTAGGAGGAACCCCACGCCGATTTTTCTGTTGGTGGCAATGGTATTGTATTGCCGGCTATTTAAATGTCATTTCATTTTATTCTTTATATATGTCAGTTTTGCTGTAGCAGGTTCTATACATGGTACAGATGCACCACTTTACTAGCAGACTAAATGGACCCCCAGGCACTATATTTAGAGAAGTTTTTAGTTGTTATTGCTTCACTTTAAGCATCATTAAAATCACTGCTCCTTCAAAAACAACCTTTTTAAAAAAAAAAAAATGTTGCATTGATACATGTCCCCCAGGGCAGTACGCGGGCCACCATACCCCTTTTTATGGCCAATAACTTGGATAGAACCCTTCAAAATAGGGACTTTTGATTTTTCAAGTTTTGGGTCCCATAGACTTTTATAGGGTTTGCTGTTCAGTTCAGAACTTTTTATCTGTTCGGGGGTTCTGGTACGACCCGAACAGGAGGGTGTTCCGCTCATCTCTAGTGACCAATGAATGTTTTATTGTATATTCAGAGTGGAAACCTCAGGGATAATAATATTGATGTTAAAGAAGAGTATAAAGAGGAGGATGAGGAGTATGGAGTGATGGAGGAGTTATCAGAAGTACACAAGGATATGACGGAGCCACCTAATACCAGGAACCCACCAGAGAGATGTCCCTGTCCTCTGTATTCCCGGGATTCCACACAGGAAGATCACACCATACCTCACTGTTACAAGGTTAGTGGGACGCTTATAAAACACATGTAGCGGTGCCCCCGTAGCTGCTAAGTGATGTGGCCCACCTGTCACCCTGCCAAGCCCGGCATTCACCTCTCAGACACTCCAAGATAATGAACAGTCCATCAGCTTTGTTTTTGTATTTTATTGAGTGAATTGTACTTGGATGGGGTATAGGAAGTATGGGCTGCCCAGTGAAATTTGGCATAAAAGCTTGGGACAACCTATATACACTCCGATATATACACATCTCTCTTCCTCCAGCACAACTCTTGCTGCAGACCATTACTCCTCAGCTCCTCCAGCACGCTACTTGCTTGAGCTCCCATGCACAGCTAGCATCGCATGGTTAGCCCTGACACTGGCTCAGCCAGGCCTTAGCAATAGCCTTTTGCAGGCAGGGCCCTGCGGGACCCTATAGTGTAGCAGATAGAAAGTTCTGGTGCTAGCTGTCCTTCCTTCGGTTACTAAGCCCAGTAACCCAGCTTCAGGCCTGCCAGCCCTCCTGGCTGCAGCTGCCCTTCTCCACTAACCTTGACAACACAGTCCACTCCTCTGGCTTTGCACTCATCCCAGATTGCATGCCCCCAGTCCCCTCAGGGGGGCCTCACCAGTCCTCCTGGGTGCGACCAGTTGTTCCTCTCCTTGAAGACTTGCTCGGAAATGTTCTCTCCTGTTGTCCTCTTTGCTCCTCCTGTGCCTCCTGTCCAAGACGCCTTCATGGTTTCTTGAAGGGCCACATCCGCACCCGGGCCCAAGGTCAACCCCAAGACCTGGAAACTCATGGAGACAATGTGTGGATTTTATGTGATGTCACAATAATAAATCTTATATCTTATAGTTGGTATTCTCTCTCATTTTCTTGATTTAGAGTGGAGATCCAATCGATATAGAATTTGAGGTTAAAGCAGAAGAAGAAGAGACTTATGTGAGGGATGATCAGCAGTCTATGGAGGAGGATGGAATAATGGGGACATTTATAGAGGAGGACACTCCTACAGAGATCAGCACAGGTGGGTCATTAACACTAAATACATTCCTCCACCCATACTGCTCACTGATTGGTCCAGAGTAGGGCGGGGACTGGGTGATATCAGCCTGTAATACCCTGGTCACTTTCCTGAGCTGTGTTCCCCGTCCTGTATTCCTGTATTTCTCTTGGATAATCTTCCTTCTCTGTGCTGCAGACACAATTTATATATCTAGACTGGATTTATGGAGATTCTGGAGTTCAGCCAGCAGGAAAATTTTGATTTTCACCATAGACATTGCTAAACTTTGGCACCTGGGACATGTGCTTTGGTTCTTCTGCCCCATGCCTGGGTCTAGCAAGATCTCCGAAAAGAACAGTTCTCCCAGGATTACTTGCTCTGTGGTTTGCTGGCTGTGCCGGGTGGAGGGATATGTCTGTATAGTCTCAGATCCAAGTCACTGAGTGCAGTCTCAGGAGATGGGAGGCAGCGGTGTGGGACCTCTGCAACTTGTCTCATGTAAACATTTAAGCTTCCACTGATTACTAAAGTCCTGACACTATATAATCTATATTGTACATTACATACTCCTGATCCCTGCACTATATACTCTGTTGTACATTACATACTCCTGACCCCTGCACTATATACTCTATGTTGTACATTACATCATTCTGACACTGTATAGTCCTGTCTGTTGTATCTTATACAATATGTTGTACATTACATAGTCCTGACTTCTGCTCTCTCCCCTCAACCCATTGCTATACATACACATGAAATGTATTCTCTTTTGTTACACCCATTTGCTACCAGCTGGACATTTTATATCTGATGATTTGATTGTAGGGATGGGCTTTCTGTTCGGGTAGAACATGAGTTCGACTCAAACATTGTCTGTTCGCCCATTCGCCGAATAGCAAACAATTTGGGGTGTTCGCGGCAAATTCGAAAGCCGCGGAACACCCTTTAAAAGTCTATGGGAGAAATCGAAAGTTTTTAAAGGTTAATATGCAAACTATTGTCATAATGTATCAGTGCAAAAAAAGTTTTAAAAACGGACGTTTTTTCGGGAGCAGTGATTTTAATAATGCTTAAAGTCAAACAATACAAGTGAAATATTCTTTTAAATTTCGCACCTATAGTATGCCTGTAAAGTGGCGCATGTTTCCCGTGTTAACAACAGTCCAAGAGCAAAATGACATTTCTAAAGGAAAAGAAAGTCATTTAAAAGTACTAGCGGTAGCGCCGGCAGCTATAATGAATTGTCGGGTCTCTGCAATACTCCTAAAAGTAATTGAAAAAAACGGCCTGGGATTCCCCCACAGTGCATTACCAGGCCCTTTGGGTCTGGTATGAATATTAAGGGTAAACCCGGACCAAAATAAAAAAAAAAAAAAAAATGCGTGGGGGTCCCCCCAAATCCCATACCAGGCCCTTCAGGTCTGGTATGGATATTAAGGGGAACCACGTGCCATAATTAAAACATTTTTAGGCCCTTCAGGTCTGGTATGGATTTTGAGGGGGACCCCCACGCCAAAATTTTTTTTAAAAATGGCGTGGGGGTCCCCCTAAAATCCATACCAGACCCTTATCCGAGCACGCAACCTGGCAGGCCGCAGGAAAAGAGGGGGGACGAAAGAGCGCCCCCCCTCCTGAACCGTACCAGGCCACATGCTGTCAACATGGGGAGGATGTCCCCATGTTGATGGGGACAAGGGCCTCATCCCCACAACCCTTGCCCGGTGGTTGTGGGGGTCTGCGGGCAGAGGGCTTATCGGAATATGGAAGCCCCCTTTAACAAGGGACCCCCAGATCCCGCCCCCCCGTGTGAAATGATAACGGGGTACAAATGTACCCCTACCATTTCACAAAAAAGTGTCAAAAATGTTAAAAAAAAGACGAGACGGTTTTTGACAAATCCTTTATTAATGACTTCTTTCCCCGCTTCTTCTTCCATCCTCTTCTGGTCTTCATTCGGTTTTCTTCCTCCATCTTGTTCTTCCCTGCTTTTTCCTCTTCTTCCTCCGATCCTCTGCTTCTTCCTTCGGTCTTCTTGTCGGCATATTCCTTCGGCGTCTTCTCCGCTTCGTTCTTCGGACTATCCGCATCCATGGGAGGTTCCCGCTGTGTGACGCTTCTGTTCTTCTGACAGTTCTTATATAACTGAGGGCGGGGCCACCCGGTGACTCCACCCCCCGACGCACGGGGACTTCATGGGGACTTCCCTATGGCTTTCCACGTGATGTCAGAGGGGGGCGGGGGTCACCCGGTTACGTAACGCAAGGAAGAAGCAGAGGATCGGAGGAAGAAGCGGGGGAAGAACAGGATGGAGGAAGAAAACCGAATGAAGACCAGAAGAAGCGGGGAAAGAAGAAGACATTAATAAAGGAATTGTCAAAAACTGTCTCTTGTCTTTTTTAACATTTTTGACATTTTTTTTTTTTGTGAAATGGCAAGGGTTGTGGGGATGAGTATATCAAAAACAAATTTTCCACGCTTAGGAAATGAAGGAACTGCAGCCTCCCTATAAGGGACACCACCAGGTGAAGTCCAGGATAATTAGGACTGTAGAAAAGGGAAGTGGCACTGTTCGAGAGTGACAAAATATATTATAAAATAGGTGAACCTCTGTGTAAATGATGTAAACAAACCTAAACCTAAGCTAAACCAAGTGAATGTAATGTTCAACAAAGAAAATAAAAAAATAAAAATAAAAATACATAAGTAAGTGAATTAGTTGGGGTGTATACGTATATCCCCAGTCACTTGTGTGTACGTGCATATACAAAAAAACAAAATGCAGAAAAATTAAATAAAGTGACATAGGATGACTGGTGTTATTCAAACTGGGATGATATCCCCAAGTGTAGATCCCCCTAAATATAGATATGAATAAATATAAGTATGAATAAATATATATGATCAAATGTCCATAGTGTACAAAGGCAGACCAAAAATAAAATGCAAAAATGTAAAAAAAAAAGTGTAAAAAGATGCCCGCAAGGGTGTATGCAACCCAACAAAAAGTAATATATATGTGTGTATATATGTATATATATATATATATATATATATATATACACATACATACACACACATATACATATATATATACACTCACATATATATATTATTTTTATTACAATTAAGAAATCATAATAGTCCCAAAATAGTCAATCAAATGGCATCTGTGAATATTGGACTGTGCACACACAAATTAATGGTGACTCTTCAGTGCTCCCCTCTTCCATCCGCATCCCCCTCCTGTGATTGCACTCACCAGAGCGCCTCACCCCTGCAGGGGTAACAGGCGTGTTAGCTGTATCCAGATAGCGTTGTCCCCTTTGGCAAGATATCCCTCTGGTTTCACACAGCTCCCTAAGGGGCAATTGCTGAGTGTTCGTCAGAACTCTGCCTCATTGACCATCGCATCCGGGCTCTCCTCAGCGCTGGGCAGGCAGTATTGCTATGGTGTCCCCACCAACCGAGAGGTCAGCTAACAGATGCTGCACCTCTCGATGCTTCGATCTCCACCGAGCCCCGCCCCTCCGCTGCACACACAGCGCCGCTCCACAGGGACAGGCTGGAGCAAAATGGATTTTTAGGGGAACCCCCATGCCATTTTCTTTAAATTTTGGCACAGGGTTCCCTTTAAAATCAGGTCTGGTATGGATTTGGAGGGGGACCCCCACAACATTTTTTTTTTGTTAATTTTGGCGCGGGGTTCCACCTACTATCCATACAAGACCTGAAGGGCCTGGTAAAGAATTTGGGGGGACCCCCACGCATTTTTTTTTTTTTTTAATTTTGGTTCGGGGTTCCCCTTAATACTCATACCAGACCCAAAGGGCCTGGTAATGCACTGTGGTGGAACCCCAGGCCATTTTTTCAATGACTTTTAGGAGTATTGCAGAGACCCGACAATTCATTATAGCAGCCGGCGCTACCGCTAGTACTTTTAAATGACTTTCTTTTCTTTTAGAAATGTCATTTTGCTCTCGGACTGTTGTAAACACGGGAAACATGCGCCCCTTTACAGGCATACTATAGACACCCCCCAGGTATGAAATTTAAAGGGATATTTCACTTTTTTTTTTTCGCTTTAAGCATTATTAAAATCACTGCTCCTGAAAAAACGGACGTTTTTAAAACTTTTTTTTGCATTGATACATGTCCCCTGGGGCAGGACCCGGGTCCCCAAACACTTTTTATGACAACTTGCATATTAACCCTTAAAATTAGCACTTTTGATTTTTCACGTTCGTGTCCCATAGACTTTAACGGTGTTCGTGTGTTTGAACAAATTTTTTGCCTGTTCGCATGTTCTGCTGCAAACCGAACAGGGGGGTGTTCGGCTCATCCCTATTTGATTAGAGCACAGACTTTTACATGTTGATAATAATGTGATAACATCCTCAAACTTTGGAACCTTAAACAGAAAGTGATAATGAGGGAGGAGTCAATAACCCAATGATGGTGGTCTTCAGGATCAGTCCAGTCTTTCTTTTTCTTTTCCAAAGATTTTATTGTGAAATACAAAGAAGTAAAGCAGCATGGTCATGTATAGTAGGGTATAGCATTTACAAGATTAACCCCTTCCCTCCCGACCGTACGCAGATGTGCGGCCTCGGTTTCAGGGGTTATACCGGGATGATGCCCGCAGCTGCAGGCATCATCCCGGTACCGTGTTTTAGACCGACGATCGGCTTTCCAGGGATAACAACCGATGCGGCTAAAAGCCGCTTGGCTGTTATACCGGTGGAGCGGGAGGGGACGTCCCCCCTCCCGCCGCTCTCAACGGGCCTCCCAATCCACTGGGAGACCCGATCAACAATCCGCCGCCTCCGGCGGCTAGCCACAGACTGGAACAAAGCTGGAAACGGCTTTGTTACAGTCTCCTGAATGTAAACACGGAAGCGACGTCTTTTACTCATTTCCCGTTTACTCGGCTGCCAATGGCGCCGGTTTTAAAAAAATATACAGTATTTAGAATCGCCGAAAACGGCGATCTGAATACTTTGAAGTGCAAAGGAGGGATCGGGGGTCACCACCTATTACTATCACAAGGGATGTTTACATTCCTTGTGACAGCAATAAAAGTGATCAAAGTTTTATGTTTTTTTAAACACAATTTACTAATATAAAAATAAATAAAATAAATAAGAAAAAAAACAAATTTTAAAGCGCCCCTGTCCCCACAAGCTCGTGCAGCAAAGAAAATGCATAAGGAAGTCGCGCCCCCATATGTAAACGGTGTTCAAATCACACATGTGAGGTATCGCCGCGATCGTCAGAGCAATAATTCTAGCACTAGACCTCCTCTGTAACTCTAACCTGGTAACCTTAAAAAAAAAACTTAAAGCCTCGCCTATGGAGATTTTTAGGTACCGTAGTTTGTCGCCATTCCACGAGTGCGTGCAATTATAAAGCGTGACATGTTTGGTATCTATTTACTTGGCGTAACATCATCTTTCACATTATACAAAAAAATTGGGCTAACTTTACTGTTTTGTTTTTTTTTAAATTCATGAAAATGTGCCTTGTCCCAAAAAGTTGCGTTTAAAACACCCGCTGCATAAATACCGTGTGACATAAAATATTGCAACACTCGCCATTTTATTCTCTAGATTCTCTGCTAAAATATATATATATATATATATATATATATATATATATAATGTTTGGGGGTTCTAAGTAATTTTCTAGCAAAAAATACGGATTTTAACTTGTAAACACCAAATGTCAAAAATAGGCTTAGTCATGAAAGGGTTAACATATTCATTGCAAAAAACAAACATAACCATTAACTTTATATGACATTAAACTTGTTTCAGTATCGCCCATCACTGGGTGGGATGACTGACTGCCTGTCCAGTCCTATAGAATGAAAGAACTTAGTGAGTGCTACACATGTTGTCTGACATCTGTTTCTACACATGAAGTGAGACATCTCATTGGAATAGTGGTACCAGGAAATGATATTATTTAGCAGTACTTAGGCCAAGTTCATTTATATGGAGATATGCAACCTTACATTTATAGGATAAGTAGGTGGAGATAGTCGAAGGGAAGATATGGGAGCGGGGAAACTACAAAGGGCACGAGGGAAAGACGAACGGTTCCCACAGCCTGAGGAGTGTAGGGTATATCATTTACATCCGGAAGTAGGTTCATAGTGGGATTATGGGTTGGTAGGTAGGGATAAGCAGAACACCCCTCGCTTTGGTTCAAGGCAGAACATGCGAACGGACCGAAAGTTTGCGCGAACATTCGAACCGTTAAAGTCTATGGAACCCGAACGTGAAAAATCAAAAGTGCGAATTTTAAAGGCTAATATGCAAGTTATTGTCCTAAAAAGTGTTTGGAGACCCGGGTCCTGCCCCAGGGGACATGTATCAATGCATACAAAAGTTTTAAAAATGGCCGTTTTTTTGGGAGCAGTGATTT
This sequence comes from Aquarana catesbeiana, assembly GCF_042186555.1. Taxonomy (NCBI): domain Eukaryota; kingdom Metazoa; phylum Chordata; class Amphibia; order Anura; family Ranidae; genus Aquarana; species Aquarana catesbeiana. The sequence continues at coordinate 3,138,860 of NW_027362661.1, read as the reverse complement.
TAATAATGCCTAAAGTGAAACAATAAAAGTGAAATATTCCTTTAAATATCGTACCTGGGGGGTGTCTATAGTATGCCTGTAAAGTGGCGCATGTTTCCCGTGTTTAGAACAGTCCCTGCACAAAATGACATTTCTAAAGGAATAAACAGTCGAACAGTTCGGGGGACTCCTCCGTGCATGATGGTGGGGCTAGGAAAGAAGTGACTGATGACATTGAGCCGATGGAATAGGCCGCTTTGGCAGCTGTATTGGCAGACAAACTACTCTGAGCCTGGATGACAGAGGATGAGGACGGCTTAGTTATCCACTGTACCAACTCTTCTGCATGTTGTGGATCAACACGGCCAGCTGCCGAAAAAAAGGTCAAGCGCGCCCCACGGCCATGTACTGAGGATGCACCGTGTCCACGACCAGCACTGTTGACTGTAGACACAGAGCCTGCTTGCCCTCCTTTAGTGGCCTGTGAGCGTCTGCCTCTCCTTGGTGGCCTTCCGGACATGCTGTAAAATGTTATTAGCAAAACACAGCCTGAAGTTTACTAGAAAAAGTACACCAGGAATGGCCTGCAGTCAGATAATGGCTTGGCTAGACTAGAATGCAGTGGATATATATATGTAGGAGACTGTATATATATTTAATGCACTGCTTATCACTGAATTAAACATGTGTTCATACGAATTTCCGAAAATTCGTACATTCGGAAGCATCCGAAATATGAATTTCTATGCTTCCGAATTGTATACGAAATTTTGTTGACGAATTTCGGATCCAAATTTCGCTACAACGGAAACGTGACTGGTGTTTTGTTGACCAATCAGAGGTTTTCTTCTGCTGCTGAGTGAGGGTTGGGAAAATTACCTTTTTTAAAAGCGGAGTTCCACCCAAAAGTGGAACTTCTGCTCATCGGATTCCTCCCCCCCTCCGGTGTCACAGTTGGCACCTTTCAGGGGGGAGGGGGGTGCAGATACCTGTCTAAGACAGGTATCTGCACCTACTTCCGGGAATAGACTCCCATGGGAGTCACGCCCCCTCCCGCACTCCTCCGCTGTCTCCTGGGAAAGACACAGGTCCCCGGAGATAGCGGGGACCATTGAGAAAGCACAGCGCGACTCGCGCATGCGCAGTAGGGAATCGGGAAGTGAAGCTGCAACGCTTCACTTCCTGATTCCCTCACTGAGAATGGCGGCGGCAGCACCCGAGGATCGAGGGACGGTTCAGTCTCGGGTGCCGACATCGCTGGACCCCGGGACAGGTGAGTGACCTTATTTTAAAAGTCAGCAGCTGCAGTATTTGCAGCTGGTGACATCTAAAAAAATTTTTTTCGCGGAACTGGTAGTCGATTGGAGATTCAGAATCGGACAAAATAAGAATGTTCGTTAATATCGTTATATCATTGTCTTAGTAATTACAATTATTCGTTATGATGAAGTTAAAAACCCAGGAAGTCAGCACAGCACAGGGATGGTGGGAGCCCCTCATAATGAGCACAGCAGGGGTACAGCGCCAGGAGGAAGTCAGCACAGCACAGGGATTGTGGGAGCCCCTCATGAGCACAGCAGGGGTACAAACCCAGGAAGTCAGCACAGCACAGGGATGGTGTGAACCCCTCATAATGAGCACAGCAGGGGTACAGCCCTAGGAGGAAGTCAGCACAGGGATGGTGGGAGCCTCTCATAATGAGCATAATGAGTCGACGACTGCCATATTGAGAAAGGTATTTTTTTGCTTTTTAAATTCATCATTATGAACGTTCGTAATTGTTATGAAACGTTAACGAACCTAACGAAATTTCGTATTTCGCACAAATCCAAATTAATTTTCGAACACAAATTACGAAATACGAATTAATGGCTAATACGGAACGGAATGAAACAAAACAAATTTATTGACGGTGCACATGTCTACACTGAATCGCCTGCCTGCCTGAAAGCATATTTGAAAAATGACACCAGGAATGGCCTGCAGTCAGATATAGGCTTGGCTACACTGGAATGCAGTGGATATATATATATATATATATATATATATATATATATATGTAGGGGGCTATATATATATTTAATGCACTGCAGATCACTGAATCACCTGCCTGCCTGTCTGAAAGTGTATTTGAAAACGTACACCAGGAATGGGCTGCAGTCAGATATAGGCTTGGCTAGACTGGAATGCAGTGGATATATATGTACGAGACTCTGTATATATATTTAATGCACTGCAGATCACTGAATCACCTGCCTGAAAGTGTATTTGAAAACGTACACCAGGAATGGCCTGCAGTCCGATATAGGCTTAACTATACTGGAATGCAACGGCTAATATGAAATGGAACGGAAAAAAACAAATTTATTGACGGCGCACATGTCTACACTGAATCACCCGCCTGCCTGCCTGAAAGTATATTTGAAAACATACACGAGGAATGGCCTGCAGTCAGATATAGGCTTGGCTAGACTGGAATGCAGTGGATATATATTTGTAGGAGACTGTATATATATTTAATGCACTGCAGATCACTGAATCACCTGCCTGCCTCCCTGAAAGTGTATTTGAAAACGTACACCAGGAATGGCCTGCAGTCAGATATTGGCTTGGCTAGATTGGAATGCAGTGGATATATATATCTAGGAGACTGTGTATATATTTAATGCACTGCAGATCACTGAATCACCTGCCTGCCTGCCTGAAAGTGTATTTGAAAACGTACACCAGGAATGGCCTGCAGTCAGATATAGGCTTGGCTAGACTGGAATGCAGTGGATATATATGTAGGAGACTGTATATATATTTTATGCACTGCAGATCTCTGAATCACTTGCCTGCCTGAAGTATATTAGAAAAAGTACACCAGGAACAGCCTACAGTCAGATCTAGCTACAATGGATACAGTGGATATACAGTATATATATATATATAAGACTGACTGTGTGTGTGTGTGTGTGTGTATGTGTATATATATATATATATATATATATATATATATATATATATATATATATATATATATATATATATATATATATATATATATATATATAAAATACACTGCAGCTAACTGAATCGGCTGCCTGCTCAATCTAAATGAAATGACACTCTCTCGGTCAACGCCAGCAACACACTACACAGGGCCAACGTGCAGGCGGCCTTATATAGTGTGGGGCGTGGACTTAACCCCCTAAACCATAATTGGCCAAAGGCACCCATAGCCAAATGGCTCTCTTTGCTGACGCCGCTGTGATTGGCCAAAGCATGTGGGTCATAGTGCATGCTTGGCCAACCCTGCCTTTGGCCAATTATGGCTCTCTTTGCTGATGACGCTGTGATTGGCCAAAGCATGCCGGTCATAATGCATGCTTGGCCAATCATCAGACAGCAATGCACTGAGATGTCACAGTGCATTATGGGGCGTGACGCGCCGCTCGAATTAGGCACGTACACCCCATAATGTTCGTATTTCGACGAACGATCGAAAAGCCAATGTTCGCGTCAAACTCATGTTCGACCCGAACATAGAGCTCATCCCTATTGGTAGGGTGCCAAACCACTTCTAATTGTATTGCGTTCAAGATAGTTTATCAATGCAGACGGGCATCTGCCAGTTAACCCGTCACATTTTGTGTTGTCACCACATTTAGTGTTTCTTTAAAGTTGAACCAACATGCCCATGTGCAGGTGAATTTAGAGGGGTCATCCTGTGTGACTTCCATTTCAGCCATGTGGCTAAGCTGACAATACCAGTCCATTAACGTTGGGGATGTGGTGGTGCCCCATATTGCTGGGATCCAGCGCCTAGCAGCATTTACTAAATGAAGAGCCAGAGATTTGTGATATTTGGATTTTGAAAGGGAAGTATGATGTAGCAAGTATTTGTGCTGGAGTAAAGTCAAGGGTAGAGGTGGTGATTTTACATCATCATGCACCGCTTTCCAGAATTCCTGTCATTTTGGACAGGATCACCAGATATGTAACAAGGATCCAGGTGCGGAACCGCATCTCCAACATAGAGGGGAGGTTGAGGGAGAAAATTTGTGTACGATTACAAGTGCTGTACCACCCCGGAAAAAGCTTAAATCCCATTTCCTGAACTGGAATATTTACTGAACCTTTGTGCATGTGGGTAAGGATTTTATCCCAGTCTGTGTCTGTAAGGGTTGAATTCAAGTTGTGTCTCCCATGTCTGACAGATTTTAGTGGTACTCGAGGTGTATGTGGAAAATAAAAGGGAGTACAATATGGAGATCATATGTCGTTGTGCCACGTTTCCTGTGCAAATTGCCTCGGAGTGTGGGAGCAGAACCAATCTGGTGAGGTTCTCGGGTGACTGAAAAAATGCCGTTACTGAACGTAAGTCCAGAATGGGAATATAGCGTTTTGCATCTTTGCCCGTAGTGCTTCAAAGGATTGAAAGGCCAGCATACACCTATTCATAGGGGCCATACGCCTTTTAGGAATTGATTGGAAAGGCCAGGAGAGAAGTCTGGATTACGAACGTTAGAAGCCCATTGAAGTCTATGGGACTCGAACATTCGAAATCAAAAGTGCTAATTTTAAAGGCTAATTTGCATGGTATTGTCCTAAAAAGGGTTTGGGGACCCGGGTCCTGCCCCAGGGGACATGTATCAATGCAAAAAAAAGTTTTAAAAACTGAAGTTTTTTCGGAAGCAGTGATTTTAATGATGCTTAAAGTAAAAAAAAAAAAAAGTGAAATATTCATTTAAATATCGTACCTGGGGGGTGTCTATAGTATGCCTGTAAAGTGGCGCATGTTTCCTGTGCTTAGAACAGTCCCTGCACAAAATGACATTTTTAAAGGAATAAAAGTCATTTAAAACTGCTTGCGGCTTTAATGTAATGTCGGGTCCTGGCAATATGGATGAAAATCAGTGAGACAAATGGCATGGGTACCCCCCAGTCCATTACCAGGCCCTTTAGGTCTTGTATGGATATTAAAGGGAACCCCGCACCTAAATTAAAAAAGGAAACGGCAGTATACAGGCTCTGTACTCTGAACAGCAGTATACAGGCGGTGCAAACAAGACAGGGACTGTAGGTTTGTTGTTAAGTAGAATCTGTTTGTAATTTTGAACTGGTACATTTTTAACGTGTTTAGCTCTATCCAAAAAATCTATTTTAAGCTTTTTGGAAAACATAGGGAAGGGTTATCACCCCTGTGACATTTGTTTTGCTGTCTGTCCTCCTCTTCAGAAGATTTCACCTCACTTTTTGTCCCGATGACAAATGTTTTTTGAAAATTTGGGGTTTTTAGTGAAACAAGGATTGGTGATAAAGCATCAGTGTAAAGGAGAAAAGTTTTTCCCATATTAACTCTTACAGGAGAGAATTTCCCTTCCATGGGGTAGATTTCACCTCACTTCCTGTTGTCTCCTTCCGTTTGCAAGTAGGAGTCGTTTGTAAGTTGGATGTTGAAAGTAGGGTCCTGCCCTATATACTCAGCAGAAATTTGGGCCTTAGGTGTTGTTGTGGCCACAACACTGTAAGCCCTCACAGGGCCCTGCTGTGAAATATTAGATCAAGAATTGTAATTACATGCCCCTGTTGAACAGGGGCAGAAAAATTGGGCCTTTGGTGGTGGTGGTGCTGGTGCCACAACACTGTAAGTCCTCACAGTTACTCTTTGTGGGCGCAGAAACGGGCCCTGCTATGAAATATTACATCAAGAATTCTAATTACATGTCCCTGTTGAACAGGGGCTGAAAAATTGGGCCTTAGGCACTGGTGCTGGTGCCACAACACTGCAACCCCTCACAGATACTCTAGTTGGAGCGCAGGAACTAGTCCTGCTGCAAAGAATTGCATCAAAAATTGTAATTACACGCCCCTGTTAAACAGGGGCTGAAAAATTGTGCCTTAGGCACTGGTGGTGGCGCCCAGAACCAAAAATGTTCTTACAAGCTATCAGCATGATCATTGAGGAGGAAGAGGATAATTACTCAGGATAGTCACTCAGCATCAGCATAGGCAGTCTTTGAAGGGATCTGACATTTCCAAAAAAATTATTCGGTTACATCAGCATCAGGTGCTTGGTAGCTGGTGGTGATCCAAGACTGATTCATTTTTATGAAGGTCAGTCGATCGACCGAGTCGGTGGACAGGCGCACCCTGTGATCGGTTACAAAGCCTCCAGCAGCACTGAATGTGCGTTCCGAAAGAACGCTGGATGCAGGACAGGCCAGTAGCTCAATTGCATACTGTGCAAGCTCTGGCCAGTGATCCATCCTCAAGACCCAGTAACCCAGAGGATTTTCGGTGGGAAAGGTGTCCAAGTCAGATCTTGCCCCTAGGTATTCCTGCACCATGTAAAACAGAAGCTGGCGATGGTTGCTGGAACCGATCATACCTTGGGGCTGCGGACTAAAAAATTGTCTGAACGCATCAGTCAGACGGCCACCTTCTCCACCGCTCCTTCTTTGACTGACCGAAGCCTCAGCAACATGTTGTCCAGATACAGGAGTTTGTAACCTCCCAGTCTCTGCACAGACCTTTCTGCAAGGCCTCCCGAAGATGTTTCATCCTCTGCTCCCTCTGCAACGGCAAGATAAGGTCCGCAACCTTACCCTTGTAACGTGGATCAAGGAGGATTGCCAGCCAGTACTGGTCCTTCTCCTTGATACCACGAATACGAGGATCCTTCCACAGGCTTTGCAGGATCAGGAAGGCCATGCAGCGTAGGTTTGCTGAGGCATTCGGTCGGGAGTCCTCTGGGTCACTAAGGACGACATGATCCGCAGCCACCTCCTCCCAGCCACGTACAAGTCCATGTGTTTCTTGGAACTGTAAATGATGCCTTAAAGACTGCTGCTGATGCTGAGTGCCAGGCTCCACCTCCATACTGACACAATCTTCCTCCTCCTCCTCCTCTTCCTGTGTGATCGGCGGGCACGCAGGAACACTGTCTGGATAAAGGGGGCCTTGAGAGCTAAGGAAGTCCTCTTCCTGCCTCTGTTCTGCCTCAAGTGCCCTGTCCATTATTCCATGCAGCGTGTGCTCCAACAGGTGGACAGTGTAACTGATGCATGCACTGTCACTGCTCACCATCCTCGTGGCCTCCTCAAATGGTGACAGGACAGTGCATGCATCCCTGATCATGGCCCACTGGCGTGGGGAAAGAAAAACAAGCTCCCCTGACCCTGTCCTGGTGCCATAGTCGCACAGGTACTCATTGATGGCCCTCTGCTGCGTGTGCAGCCCCTGCAGCATGGCCAACATTGAGTTCCACCTGGTGGGCATGTCACAGATTAGGCGGTTCTTGGGCAGGTTAAATTCCTTTTGGAGGTCTGCCAGCTGAGCACTGGCGTTATATGTTCGGCGGAAATGCACACAGACTTTCCTGGCCTGCCTCAGGACATCATGTAAGCCCTAAGTAACCGCTGCACCACCAAGTTAAGGACGTGAGCCAAACAGGGCACATGGGTCATTCGTCCCTGTCGGAGGGCGGAGAGGAGGTTGGTGCCATTGTCGCAAACCACCATTCCTGCCTTAAGTTGGCGTGGCGTCAACCACCTCTGAACCTGCCCCTGCAGAGCTGACAGAACCTCTGCCCCAGTGTGGCTCCTGTCCCCCCAAGCACACCAGCTCAAGCAACGCATGGCATCTTTTGGCCTGCGTACTTGCGTAGCCCCTAAAACGCCTACAGAGCACCGCTGGTTCCGAGGACAAAGCACAGGAAGAGGCCATGGAGGAAGAAGAAGAGGAGGGGGTGGAGGAGAGAGGTGTGTCAGAATCACTAGTAGTGGCATTTTGGAGGCGTGGTGGCGGAACAACCTCCAACACTACTGCCCCTTGTCCTGCATCCTTCCCAGCTGCCAGCAGAGTCACCCAATGCGCCGTGAAACTTAGGTAACGTCCCTGTCCATGCCTGCTGGACCATGAGTCAGCGGTAATATGCACCTTACCGCTGACCGCCCTGTCCAGTCTGGCCAAGACATTGCCTTCCACATGCCGGTAGAGAGCCAGAATCGCCTTCCGTGAGAAAAAGTGGCGTTTGGGAACCTGCCACTGAGGAACCGCACATTCCACAAACTCATGGAAGGGGGCAGAGTCTACCAACTGAAAAGGTAGCAGTTGAAGTGCTAGCAATTTTGCCAAGCTAGCATTCAACCGCTGGGCATGTGGATGGCTGGGAGTGAACTTCTTTTTGCGGTGCAGCAGCTGGGGCAGGGAAATTTGCCTGGTACAATCTGACGTCGGTGTACCAATAGCAGATTGCCCGCAAGTACTTGGCTGTGACACACCTAATTCTACACCTTCATTCCTCTCAGTGCAGGTCTCAGAGAGGACTGAAGGTATAGTGGGGTTGGAGATCCCAGCTGATGAGGAGCAAGGAGAGGTTCTCTTTGTTTTTTGGTGTGGGTCTTTTAGGTACGCTTGCCAACGAACTGCGTGGCAGGTCAACATATGTCTGGTCAAGCATGTGGTGCCCAAGCGGGAGATGTTTTGGCCACGCGAGATACACTTGAGACATATGTTGCAAATAGCAGCGGTGCCATCTGATGCACTCGTCTCAAAAAAGGCCCACACCAAAGAACTTTTGGAATAACGTGCAGAGACAGCAGCGCCCTGCACATGCGGAGCTTTGGGGTGTGATGCAGTCAGTGTGCTGCCCTTAGGCTGGCCCTTGAAGGGCATCCTGCCTCGTCGGTGATGTGCCTCCTCCTCCCCTCTCTCCTATCAGGCATCCACGTTGAGTCAGTGACCTCATCATCCCCTCCCTCCTCATCACTGGAGCAAACCTGGCAGTATGCTGCAGCAGGGGGAACATGACTGCCAGATTGCTGTCCTTCTTGAGCACCCCCTCTGTCCGTGCTCACGTTACTGCCTTCATCTAGCTCAGTATCATCATCAGAGCCTTCTAAACGCTGGGCATCCTCCTGGAGCATGTACCCAACACTGTGGTCAAACAGTTCGAGGGACTCCTCAGAAGCACATGGTGGGGCTAGGGAAGGAGTCACTGATGCCATTGAGCCGAAGGAAGAGGCCGCGTTGGCAGCTGCTTTGCGAGACAAAGTACCCTAAGCATGGGTGAGAGAGGATGAGGAGGATGAGGATGGCTTGGTCATCCACTCGACCAAGTCTTCCGCATGTTGCGGCTCAACGCGGCCAGCTGCCGAAAAAAAGGCCAAGCGTGTCCCATGGCCACGTGCTGATGAGGATGCACCATGTCCACGACCAGCACTGTTGCCTCTAGATCTAGACACAGAGCCTGCTTGCCCTTTATTGGCTTGTGACTGTCTGCCTCTCCTTGTTGGCCTTCCAGACATACTAATGGCCTGCAGTGAGATGTAGCTGCACTAAGCTGGGATATATATATATATATATATATATATATATATATATATATATATATATATATATATATATATATATATATATATATATATAGTGGTACTGCAGCTAGCATAGTATTATTAGTATGAGAACACCACCAATCTTCTACAGGTAGCTTTAGCTGAACACTGTGCAGAGGCCGCACTACACTAACTTGTAGCTTTAGCTGAACACTGTGCAGAGGCCGCACTACACTAACTTGTAGCTTTAGCTGAACACTGTGCAGAGGTCGCACTACACTAACTTGTAGCTTTAGCTGAACACTGTGCAGAGGTCTCACTACACTAACTTGTAGCTTTAGCTGAACACTGTGCAGAGGACGCACTACACTAATTTTTAAATAATGTAGCTGCCTGCGGTAGTGAAAGGATCAGGAAAACACCACCAACCTTCTACAGGTAGCTTTAGCTGAACACTGTGCAGAGGTCGCACTACACTAACGTGGAAATAATGTAGCTGCCTGCGGTAGTGATAGGATCAGGAAAACACCACCAACCTTCTACAGGTAGCTTTAGTTGAACACGGTGCAGAGGTCGCACTACACTAACGTGTAAATACTGTAGCTGCCTGCAGTAGTGATAGGATCAGGAAAACACCACCAACCTTCTACAGGTAACTTTAGCTGAACACTGTGCAGAGGTCGCACTACACTAACTTGTAGCTTTAGCTGAACACTGTGCAGAGGTCGCACTACACTAACTTGTAGCTTTAGCTGAACACTGTGCAGAGGTCGCACTACACTAACGTGTAAATAATGTAGCTGCCTGCGGTAGTGATAGGATCAGTTGATCAGTTGATCATAGGATCATGTATAAAGCCAACTTCTTTTTGCGGTGCAGCAGCTGGGGCAGGGAAATTTGCCTGGTACAATCTGACGTCAGTGTACCGATAGCAGATTGCTCGCAAGTACTTGGCTGTGACACACCTAATTCTACACCTTCACTCCTCTCAGTGCAGGTCTCAGAGAGGACTGACGGTATAGTGGGGTTGGAGATCCCAGCTGATGAGGAGTAAGGAGAGGTCCTCTTTGTTTTTTGGTGTGGGTCTTTTAGGTACGCTTGCCAACGAACTGCGTGGCAGGTCAACATATGTCTGGTCAAGCATGTGGTGCCCAAGCGGGAGATGTTTTGGCCACGCAAGATACGATTGAGACATATCTTGCAAATCGCAGCGGTGCCATCTGATGCACTCATCTCAAAAAAGGCCCACACCAAAGAACTTTTGGAATAACGCGCAGAGACAGCAGCGCCCTGCACATGCGGAGCTCTGAAATGTGATGCAGTCAGTGTGCTGCCCTTAGGCTGGGCCTTGGCGGGCATTCTGCCTCATCGGTGATGTGCCTTCTCCTCTCTCCTATCAGGCACCCATGTTGAGTCAGTGACCTCATCATCCCCTCCCTCCTCATCACTTGAGCAAACCTGGCAGTATGCTGCAGCAGGGGGAACATGACTGCCAGATTGCTGTCCTTCTTGGGCACCCCCTCTGTCCGTGCTCACGTTACTGCCTTCATCTAGCTCAGTATCATCATCAGAGCCTTCTAAACACTGGGCATCCTCCTGGAGCATGTACCCAACACTGTGGTCAAACAGTTCGAGGGACTCCTCAGGAGGACATGGTGGGGCTAGGGAAGGAGTCACTGATGCCATTGAGCCGAGGGAAGAGGCCGCATTGGCAGCTGCTTTGCTAGACAAAGTACCCTGAGCATGGGTGAGAGAGGATGAGGAGGATGAGGTTGGCTTGGTCATCCACTCGACCAAGTCTTCCGCATGTTGCGGCTCAACACGGCCAGCTGCCGAAAAAAAGGCCAAGCGTGTCCCATGGCCACGTGCTGATGAGGATGCACCGTGTCCACGACCAGCACTGTTGCCTCTAGATACAGAGCCTGCTTGCCCTCTTTTATTGGCTTGTGACTGTCTGATACTGCAGCTAGCAAAATCAACTGCCTGCCTGTAGTATTATTAGTATGAGAACACCACCAATCTTCTATAGGTAGCTTTAGCTGAACACTGTGCAGAGGTCGCACTACACTAACTTGTAGCTGTAGCTGAACACTGTGCAGAGGTCGCACTACACTAACTTGTAGCTTTAGCTGAACACTGTGCAGAGGTCGCACTACACTAACTTGTAGCTTTAGCTGAACACTGTGCAGAGGTCGCACTACACTAACTTGTAGCTTTAGCTGAACACTGTGCAGAGGTCGCACTACACTAACTTGTAGCTTTAGCTGAACACTGTGCAGAGGACGCACTACACTAACGTTTAAATAATGTAGCTGCCTGCGGTAGTGATAGGATTAGAAAAACACCACCAACCTTCTACAGGTAGCTTTAGCTGAACACTGTGCAGAGGTCGCACTACACTAACGTGTAAATAATGTAGCTGCCTGCGGTAGTGATAGGATCAGGAAAACGCCAACCTTCTACAGGTAGCTTTAGCTGAACACTGTGCAGAGGTCACACTACACTAACTTGTAGCTTTAGCTGAACACTGTGCAGAGGTCGCAGTACACTAACTTGGAGCTTTAGCTGAACACTGTGCAGAGGTCGCACTACACTAACTTGGAGCTTTAGCTGAACACTGTGCAAAGGTCACACTACACTGAAAAATAATGTAGCTGCCTGCGGTAGTGATAGGATCAGAAAAACACCACCAATCTTCTACAGGTAGCTTTAGGTGCACACTGTGCAGAGGACGCACTACACTAACTGTAACTACTGTAGCTAATAGGACTAATAGGATCAGAAGAACACCAGCAATTTTCTTCAAATAGTGTAACAACACCTGCCTGCCTGTCAGCAGGAAGATAATAACAGGAACGGATCTAGCTAAATTGAATACAGTGTATGTGTGTGTGTGTGTATATATATATATATATATATATATATATATATATATATATATATACACATATATACACACACAACACCTGGGATGCATATATATACACAATACACTGTAAGTGCAGCTGACTGACTGTCCTGCCTAATCTAACTTAAATCAAATGACACTGTCTCTCTGTCTCTGTCTCTCAACGCCGGAACACACTACACAGGGCCGACATGCAGGCGGCCTTATATAGTGTGGGGCGTGTACTAAACCCCCTGAGCCATAATTGGCCAAAGCCACCCTGGCTTTGGCCAATTACAGCTCTCTGTACAGACGGCACTGTGATTGGCCAAGCATGCGGGTCATAGTGCATGCTTGGCCAATCATCAGCCAGCAATGCACTGCGATGCCGCAGTGAATTATGGGCCGTGACGCGCCACTCGATTTTGGCGCAAACGGCCCATATTGTTCGCAATTCGGCGAACGACCGAACAGACGATGTTCGAGTCGAACATGGGTTCGACTCGAACATGAAGCTCATCCCTACTGTGGAGCTTGCTGGTCTATATAAATCCATGCTTTTATCTTTTGATGGAGATGCCAGTCAACAATTCTAGATAGGTAACATGCTAAGAAATATTTTAATATGTGTAGATATCAGACAAACCTATGCCTCCTTTTAGTTTGGGTCAAGTAAGCATGGTAGTTTAGTCTAGGACATTTACTGCCCCAGATGAATAGCGTGCAGGCTCTGCGATGCGCCATGAAGAATGCCTTGGGTAGTTGGATAGGTACCATTTGGAGTACATAAAGGAGGCGGGGGACTATGTTCATTTTTATTATGGTTGCCTGTCCAAACCATGAGAATAGCCCCATATGCCAGGTTTGCAAGTCACTTTGGATATTTCTTAGTAAGGGCAAATAGTTCAGTGTGTAAAGGTCTGATAGGGATGTTGGGAGTCGTATCCTGAGGTATGTTATCGATTGCTTTTGACACACAAAAGGGAAGCTGGCTTTGCGTGTTTTCACCTTGTGTGCTGTTAGCGTCACATTGAGAGTGAAGGATTTAGCAAAGTTAATCAGCATATTAGAAATGTTTTTGTAATGTGCAAAGTCTGTCAGTAGTGCAGGAATGGAAGTTAGTGGTTCAGATAGGGATAGTAAAATATTGTCAGCAAACGCTGCTATTTTAAAGATGCGTCCTGCGGCCTTGATTCCTTTGATGTCCTAAGGCAACGCAGTAAGGGTTCCAGTGTTAGAACAAACCAAAGCGGAGAGAGAGGGCAGCCCTGCCTACTTCTGTTTGAGATAGAGAAGGCATTCGATAGGTGACCGTTTACACGAACGTTAGCTGAGAAGCGTAAAGTGCAAATATGTAGTTAAGCATATTATGGCCTAAGGCAATGTGTTCCAAGACTGCACGCATGTAGTTCCAGGCCACCCTATCGAATGCATTCTCTGCGTCCAAAATTTGGAAAAATCCTTTGTGCTTGTTCTTTAGCCAGTAATGTAAGTTCAAGGCTTTCAGGGTATTATCCCTGGCCTTTCTGCCATGTATAAAGCCAACGTTGTCATTGGTTACAAGTAGAGGTCGACCGATATATCGGCCAGCCGATATATCGGCCGATATTTGGTGTTTTTTACTTAATCGGCATCGGCCGATTGTGCTGATAAAAAAGCCGATATAGCTTCAGCGCGACTTGCAAAAGACTTCAGTGTTTAGTTGCCTGTGTGAAGCGACTTCTCCCCCTCTCTGGGCAGCCTGCCAAATCTGATAAAAAGAACCTGAAGGATACAATGTTTACACTTCTGAATGAACTAAATTCCGTGTGTAGAAGTTCTCAGTTTAACCATTTAAAGACTAAATCTTTTCTGACATTTGTTGCTTACAAGTAAAAATCCAGTATTTTCTGCTAGAAAATCACTTGGAACCCCCAAACATTATATATATTTTTTTTAGCAGAGACCCTAGGGAATAAAATAGCGGTTGTTGCAATATTTTATGTCACACGGTATTTGCGCAGTGGTCTTTCAAATGTAATTTAAAAAAAAAAATACACTAATAAATTAAAAAAAAAAACTAAGCAGTAAAGTTAGCCCATTTTTTTTCCATCCAGAAGTTTTGATTACCTGTTTTTGTGTATTTAATATTTAAGAGAGGTTTTTTTTATATTTTTTTAATCTAAATTCTACATACAAGTGAACTGATTGGAGGTTTGTTTTGTTTAATAAATGTTTAAATGTAAAAAAATTTCCGTATCACTGAAGGTTGCTTTCACACTGGAGCGGGCATGCATTGACGGTAAAAGACTGCTAGTTTTAGCAGCTCTTTACCGTCATTTTAGCGGCGCTATTCGGCTGCTAGCAGGTCGCTTATAACCCAGCTAGCGGCCGAGGAAGGGGTTAAATGCGCCCCTGAAGCGCTGCTGCCGAAACGCTTTGCAGGCGATTCGACAGTGGTGCGCATTCATTTCAATGGGCAGGAGTGGTGGTATACACTGCTCCAAAGATGCTGCTTGCAGGACTTTTTTTAATATCCTGCCAGCACATCGCCTCAGTGTGAAAGCACTCGGGCTTTCACACTGAGACTGCAGGGGAGCCGTTTGACAGGCACTTTACAGGTGCTATTTTTAGCCCAAAAGCGCCTGAAAATGCCCCATTGTGAAAGGGGTCTAACTGTTAGATTTTATGAGATGAAGGTAAAAAAAAAAAAAAAAAAAAATCGGCCTAATATATCGGCCCAAAAAAATCGGCATCACATATCGGCCATCGGCCACCGCGATTTGTAAATATCGGCATCGGCATCGGCCAGAGAAAAACCCATATCGGTCGACCTCTAGTTACAAGTGATGGCATAAGTACCGATAAACGATTGGCCAATATTTTTGCAAAGATTTTTAAGTCAACATTGAGCAAGAATATGGGCCTATAATTGGTAACCTGAATTGGATGAATGCCTTGGGTAGTTGGATAGGTACCATTCGGAGTACATAAAGGAGGCGGGGGACTATGTTCATTTTTATTATGGTTGCCCGTCCAAACCATGAGAATAGCCCCTTATGCCTGAGTAACCTGAGTTGGATTCTTTCCTTCTTTGGGGTTTACTGTTCTTTGGGGTTTACTGTTATGTGTGCTTCCAACTTGCCAAGAAGGCCATTCGGATTGGACGCTAGTGAGTTGAAAGCGGACAAATAAGGGACAGTGAGAATGTCAGCAAAAATGTTGTAATAGGACGTCAAGAAGCCATCAGGGCCAGGACTCTTTCCTACTTTGAGTTGTTTTGAAGAAAGGGCTAGTTCCTTGTGATAGGATGGTTCATATTTTGTAAGTCCTCTCTAGAAATAGGATTTGAGCTATATCCTGTTAGAAAGGCCAAGATAAGTTCTTGCCTCGAGATTTGGTCAGTCCTAGAAGGTGAGTTTGGTCTTATGTTATAAAGATTTGTATAGTAATGAACAAATTGGTCAGCTATATGGTCCATTGAAGCTAGAAGACACCCCTCCGAGGATTTAATATGTTGGATTGTGGTGGCCGCTTTTTTAGATAGTAGGGCTCTCGCTAACATCTTACCACTCTTATTTCCTTGCTCATAGAACAGTTTTTTGGATAGGATATAGTTACATCTTAATGTCTATCCTAGTTCAGTGAGTAGTTATTTTAGTAAGTAAGTCCTTAAAAAGATTTATCAGCACGGGATTTTTTATGTGAAGTTTTCAGCACACTGATGCGGTCTGTTAAAGCATCTAAATATGCCTGTCTATCCTTCCTCTTCTGTGAGTACAGTCTTCATCTTGGTTGTTCTCCCCCAATCCTCACTCTCTGACCTCGGGTGGGGCTCAACCCGCTGTTATTCATGACTAAATCATGGAATAAATAAGGAAGTGCAGTACTTCTTGTGTTGGGAAGATGGCAATGAGTGATAGAGGGGGTGGGGACACTCGTCCTATAATCCCCTCATCAGTGTCACTCCTATAAAAGACAGTTCTCATTGTTTCCTCACTCTCTGACTAAGGTCCATGAATAAAGAAATGAACTGGTAGGAGATCAGAGGACCCATTTACTAGTTACCTTGAGGGTGGAATTGTAAGATCCTCAGAGACAAAGCTGCCTGATGTGGGCGGAGTCCTGGTTTAGGGGAACCAATCTGCTCATGTCTAGTAATAATCTTTGTATTTCTATTTTAGTAGATGGACGGGAGATGAGGAAAACCTCAGAGGATTGTCTCACTTTGTCTCCAGACTGTAAAGTAGAAGATGAGGACATCACACAGTATAGTCCAGGAGAAAACCCGACTACCTCAAATGTCCATCCGGCACCACACAGTGTAGATGGACCATCGTATTCCTCTTATCCTGAGGAACCTCAGACTGTGAGGGACGGTGCCGTCCTTCCAACAGAGAAGAGCTTTTCCTGTACTGAGTGCGGGAAGTGTTTCCATTATAAATCCCGTCTTAATAGGCATAAAAGATCTCACACAGGTGAGAAGCCATATTCCTGTCCTGAGTGCGGGAAATGTTTTTCACAGAAGTCCGATCTTTACACACATCAGAGATCTCACACAGGGGAGAAGCCGTATTCCTGTCCTGAGTGCGAGAAATGTTTTTCACAGAAGTCCCATCTTTACATACACCAGAGATCGCACACAGGCGAGAAGCCACCTTCCTGTTCTGAGTGTGGGAAATGTTTCCATTCTAAATCCCATCTTAATAGGCATAAACAATCTCACACAGGTGAGAAGCCGTATTCCTGTCCTGAGTGCGGGAAATTTTTTTCACAGAAGTCCGATCTTTACACACATCAGAGAGTTCACACAGGGGAGAAGCCATTTTCCTGTTTTGAGTGTGGCAAATGTTTCAATGTAAAATCCAGTCTTACTGTTCATAAAAGATTACACGCAGGGGAAAAACCATATTCCTGTCCTGAGTGCGGGAAATGTTTTTCACAGAAGTTCAATCTTTACACACATCAGAGATTACACACGGGGGAAAAGCCGTATTCCTGTTCTGAGTGCGGGAAATGTTTTTCAGACAAGTCCAATCTTTACACACATCAGAGATTACACACGGGGGAAAAGCCATATTCCTGTTCTGAGTGCGGGACATTTTTTTCACAGCTGTCCCATCTTTACAGACATCAGAGATCTCACAGGGGGAAGAAGCCGTATTCCTGTCCTGAGTGCGGGAAATGTTTTTCTGATAAGACCAGTTACTTGTACCATCAGAGATTACACACGGAGGAAAAGCCGTATTCCTGTTCTGAGTGCGGGAAATGTTTTTCAGACAAGTCCCATCTTTACACACATCAGAGCTCTCACACAGGGGAAAAGCCACATTCCTGTTCTGAGTGCGGGACATTTTTTTCACAGAAGTCCAATCTTTACAGACATCAAAGATCTCACACGGGGGAGAAGCTGTATTCCTGTCCTGATTGTGGGAAATGTTTTTCAGTGAAGTCCAATCTTAACACACATCAGAGATCTCACACGGGGAAGAAGCCATTTTCCTGTTCTGAGTGCGGGAAATCTTTTTCACAGAAGTCACATCTTTACAGACATCAGAAATCTCACACGAAGGAGAAGCCTTATTCCTGTCCTGAGTGAGAGAATTGTTCCTCACTGAAGTCCTGTCTTCCTGTACATCAGGGATCCCACACAACCCTTGAGGTGTATTAGTGCCTTGAGTGTGGGAAATGTCTTCTATATGAATGTTGCTGGACATCACAGCTCTCATGTGTGGAAGAAGCACACCCTGATATACACCTCAGATATACTCCATGGCTGATCTTCATCATGTAAGAAACAGTTCATAAGGAGATCAGAGATCACCAAAGACATGGATGAAGTATTCTACCGTGTTGGCCATTGATAGCAGTAGAAAAATAAAAATGAAGTCATTACCTTTCATTGGCTGATTACATTTTGTGGTGTAGAGATTTAAACGTCTATTTTTAAAAAAAAATTGTTAAAAGAATATGACAAGGACTCACACAGCCATTATGAATTTTGGTGATCTTTTTATTTTGTACAGTGATTTCCAATAATCATTAGCTCCATCTTGTGGCAATATTGAAGAACAGCAGGATTAAAGTGTTACTAAACCCAAAACAGTAAAATCTGTCTGTATATGCAGAATAGCATGCTTGTTATACTCACTGTGGAACCTAAGGGGTTAATCCTCTGTATTGTGTAAAAAAAGTCTCTTTGATCCTGTATGCACAGATCTTCCCCCTCCTGCAGGGTCTCTCCCTTGGTAAGGCCAGATAATACACAGTCAGAGTAGTCCTCCTGCACATACCCAGTTTGATCTTTATTGCTGGAGAGAACATTTTCTTGAGCTGAGATTTTCAAGTCACATGATATTAACATCACACATGTGGGTGTGTATACAGATCCTAAATGACAGCCCAGTCCCTCCCTCCTCCTCCATGCCCAGTAACTAAAAAAATAACTCATTGAATGGGATGTCACATCTTGATTGATGGATGATCCACCTTCCATAACAGCATGAGGACACAGGCTATAGTGGAAATCTCCTCCTACCTGAACACTCAGGTAAACCCTGCAGTTTATCACGTGATTGTAGTATACAGATCAGCCAAAAAGGTATATAGTGGCAGTATTTTAATGTAAAAAGAACATTTACAATATAAGCTGTGGGGTGGGGATGAACTATCTGCATATTACTGGGTTTAGTAACACTTTATTATCGCTTTATAACCAATGATAAAAATGTGCTATGGGTACAGTGTTGTATGTCTGAGTAATTGTCATTCAAAGTGTGACAGCGCTGAAAACTGAAAATTGCCCTGGGCGAGAAGGGGTGAAGGTGCCTGATATTGAACGGGTTAAAACATTCAGGCTAATCCCAAACGTATACAGCACTAAAACCAGATTAGGGATAAGCTCAATGTTCAAGTCTAACGTAAATTCGACTCGAACATCGGGTGTTCATTTGCTCACAAACGTGCCGAACATATGGGGCGCTCACGGAAAATTTGAGCACCGCGGAACGCCCCATAATACACTGCGAGATCGCAGTGTATTGATTGCTGCTGATTGGCCAAAGCATGCACCTGACCTGCATGCTTTGTCCAATCACAGCGCAATCTGCTGCGAGAGCCATGATTGGCCAAAGGCAGGGTGCCTTTGGCCAATCATGGCTCAGGGGGACTAAGTTCACACCCCACACTATATAAGGCTGCTTATATAGCGGCCGTGTATGATGTGTGGATGGAGATAGTTTGAGCTAGCTTAGGCAGGCAGGTTAGTTAGTGGCTTGCAGGCAGTGTTTAATATGTGTGTGTGTGTGTATATATATATATATATATATATATATAAACGATGAGTCAGGATTGCTGCACAAGAAATTTATTTCCATAAAAAATTACAAAGACATCGAACCGACACCAGATGCAGCTGGTTGCGACGTTTCGGGCTTTCACAGATAACGCCCTTTCTCACAATCGTATGTCTGCAACTGGTTACATACATCACATGATATATATACACATAAGTTTATTAATTATACTTGATTAAGCTGGAATTAATTATCCCACGTTTAGTAACAGGTTTTTTAACTAATCATTTCTCCTCATTTTACGTGGTTGGAACAATCAATTGTCAACAGGTGCTGTTGTTTCTTTACCGAAAAAGAAGAAAAAAAAGAAAAGAAAAAGAAAGAAAAAACAAGAAAAAGTGAAAAAATTAATCGAATGCGAATAATGACACAAAAGTTTTCTCATAAAGAAAATATGCCTCCTAGAAAAAAACTTCTCTTCATAACATCTATAAAAACAATGAAATCATAATGATAAAAACGTAACAATGAACCCCGAATATCCTCTTTTCACAATAACATCCAAATGAATAAATACAAATCAAAATCAGTATTTAACCCTTTAGGCTGTATCGTATCTAAACGGTTAATCCAATAAACTTCACGTTTTTTCAAATGAAGCTCTCTATAACCCCCTCATCTATTTATGGGTATGCCATCAATGACCATATATCTTAGTTGGGATACTGTATGTTTTTGTTCTGTAAATGTCTGGATAATGGAAGTTTATCCAGTTTATCCCGTATTGAGTACTTATGCCTTGCGATTCTGTCTTTTACCTTCTGGGTTGTTTCTCCCACATAAATTAAACCACATGGGCATTTGATAATATATATAAAATAAGATGACTGACATGTAAAATAATCTTTAATGTCAATATTATAACCTTTATGCGGGTGGCAAAAACTCTTCCCTTTTATTATACTAGTACATTGGGTACATGATAGACAAGGATAGGATCCATGGTTAGGGGGACCTAAAAATGTAGTACGAGCAATAGGTGTGCTGTATTGGTCTGATCTGACCAGTCTATCACGCAACGTTCTACCCTTACGATATGACGGTAGGGGGGGTGGTAAAACTCAGGAATGGTCGGATAATTTTTATTTAATATTGACCAATGTTTTCTAATTATAATATTGATTTTTATAGAGAATGGATGGAACTGTGAGATTAAAGGCAGTCTATGGGTTACATTTTTTTCTCTATTCTGATCCAAGTTGATACGTTCCTGCTGAACTATATCATTTGGATATCCTCTTTGACACAGTCTGTCTTCCATCTCACTCAGTCGCTTCTCTCTTATATCCATCTGATTTACAATCCTAGATATACTTTTCAGTTGGCTTCTCGGTATAGATTAAATACCCCCCGGAGGGTAAAAGCTGGAATAATGTAATAACTGATTTCGGTCTGTAGCTTTTCTATACAGGTCAACTATTATGCGGTTGTCCTGTATACTTAGCAGAGTGTCTAGAAAGGGAACCGCTGTGTCCGAAGAAAATATGTTAAATTTCAAACCAGGAACCAGATTATTCAAATAAAAATCAAAAAGATACAATGAATCTTGGTCGCCCACCCATATGCCAATCACATCGTCTATAAATCTAAACCATGTGATACAGTTGTCTGTATATAATTTACAATGATAAATGAATGCTTCTTCAAGCATGTTCATAAAAGCATTGGCATATGGGGGGGCGACATTCGAGCCCATCTAGCTTGTCCCCCCCCCTATCCTGACCTGCTAGGTTGTATGCTCAGATAAGGGTCAGGTATGGATTTTGGGGGGACCTCTGCACCATTTTTTTTTTAATTTTGGCGCGGGGTTTCCGTTAAAATCCATACCAGACCTGAAGGGCATTGTATGGATTTTGGGGGGACCCCACGCCATTTTTTGTTTCATTTTGGCGTGTTGTTCCCCTTGATATCCATACCAGACCTGAAGGAGGGGAACTGCACGCAATTTTTTTCAATAGTTTTTTTTATCTATATTACCGGGAGCCAACAATACATTACAGCCGCGAGCAATTTTAAATGACATTTTTTTCCTTTAGAAATGTCATTTTGCTGTGGTACTGTAATACACATTACAGAAAGATGCGCCGCTTTACAGGCAGACTAAGGAGACCCCCAGGCACCATATTTAAAGGAATATTTCATTTTTATTGTTTCCCTTTAAGCACTATTAAAATCACTGCTCCTGAAAAAACTGCCGTTTTTAAAACTTTTTTTTGCATTGATCCATGTCCCCTGGGGCAGGACCTGGGTCCCCAAACACTTTTTTGGCAATAACTTACATATAAGCATTTAAAATGAGCACTTTTGATTTTTCACGTTTGTGTCCCATAGACTTTAATGGTGTGCGCACAATTTTTTTGCCTGGTCAAATGTTCTGGTTGCGAACCGAACCGGGGGGTATTCGGCTCATCCCTAAACAAGATTAATGTGTGTGTCATAGTGCTAGTCAGTCATCACAAATGAATTATTCCACTATATATATAGTTAGCTCTTTTGAAATTCAGTGTCTTTGTATTCCCCTTATGTTTCCTATGTGATTTATACTGAAGCCAATTGATCTGTGATCGCTGTTTCCTAAATTGCCCCATATTTCCACATCCATAATCAGGTCTGTATTTTTGGTAATCAGTAGATCCAGTAACGCTTTATTTCTAGTTGGTGCGTCTACCATCTGACCCATAAAATTGTCCTGCAAGACATTTAGAAACTGGCGAGCCTTAGACGAATGCGTGGTTCCTTCTGCCCAGTCTATGTCTGGATAATTTAAATCCCCCATTATGATAACACTTCCCCTCCTTGCTACTAATCCAAATTGTGATAGGAGATCAGTCTCCACCTCCTCCCTCAGGTTAGGAGACCTATAGCATACTCCCAGTATTATTTTCCCCTTAGCTTCATCCCTTTGGAAGTCTACCCATATGGATTCCACCTCCTCCCTAGCTCCCTTAGTGATGTCATCTCTCAAATTTTCTTGTACATTATTCTTGATATATAGGCACACCCCTCCCCCTTTTTTACCCTCTCTATCCCTGCGACAAGTAGAAAAATCTCTATTACCCAGCATACATGTGACATATGTAGCGCCCTCCTAGACAGTCGCTGGGTTAGGTAAATGTAGTTCTTGGCTCACTGTAGTCAGTGTAGCTGCATGTGATTAGTTAGGTCTGTTCTGTGTTTAAATGGCTGCATGGTTGACTGTCTCCCCCGGTCTGGCTGGAAATATTCTGGAAGATAGTAGGCTGAAAAAAGTCAAATTAGCAGCTGAATATTTATGCTGCCCTGGCCAATCCCTGGGGGTGGTAATCTGGTAATCCCAGATGGTAGCTGGGAGTGTGTATAAATATTCTGGGATCTGGAACAGTCTTGTCTTGCCCCTGAGGAGGAAATCACAGCCTAGCGGTGCTGATTGCCCCCTATACATTTCTGCCATGTGCCCGCTGTTCATTTAGGCCTAGGCTGGGCTAGCTAGAGGGCCTAGTTGCTGAAGATTGCTGGAGCTGACTGAGGGGCTTTTTGTCTGAGGATCTGGTCTGGTGTCACTGGGAGAAAGTGTCTGGAAGATATTGGAGGGAGGCAAACAACTATCTAAAGACATTGCGTGAGTACAGAGTGGTGTGAGAGATCCTAGAGATTGTGTGCTGTTACCACCCCTCTGGTGCTACAGAGGGAACTGTGTGTAAAAGGGACATTGGGGGTTATTTACTGAAGGCAAATCCACTTTGCACTACAAGTGCACTTGGAAGTGCAGTCACTGTAGATCTGAGGGGGACATGCAAGGAAAATAAAAAACAACATTTTAGCTTGCACATGATTGGATGATAAAATCAGCAGAGCTTCCCCTCATTTCAGAGCTTTCCCTCAGATCGACAGCGACTGCACTTACAAGTGCACTTTCAAGTGTACTTGCAGTGCACTTGTAGTGCAGAGTGGATTTGCCTTTAGTAAATCAACCCCATTGTGTCCTGAAGAGCTCAGACTATGTCATTCTTAGTGAAAGAACTCAGCTCATCTTCACTGAAGAGGATGATTTATATCCTCAAGTTGTAACCACAAAGCTCAGTTCATCATTTGTTTACACAAGGACACGGCTCATAGTTCTAAAGAAGGCAGTTTAGGGGCTGATTTAATAAAGGCAAAAAGACTGTGCAATTTTCAAGCGTAGTTGTAGTCCTCAGTAAATGTAAATGTGGTAAAGCTTCACTTTGTAAAGAATACCCAATCGGGTACAAAAAAAAATTTAAAAAAACACAGCATTTTTGCTTGCACATGATTGGAAAATGGAAATCAGCAGAGCTTTATCATATTTACTAAGCTCATGGAAAATTAGTGCAACTGCACTTGAAACATGCACAGTCTATTTGCCTTTATTAAACCCGCCTCTTCGTGTCCTCAGATTGCTCCTAAGAGGTACTGGAGGGTCCCACGGTTACCCAACTCCTATGCAAGCTAAAGTTCTACATTAAAGCATCAGAAAAGCATTCCTCTGGACTGATCATTAAGCCAAAAGAATGACCGTGTGTCTGGCTGCAGGGCAATTCATAGAAAAGACCTAAAAGACCTTTTATACTGCTGACTCCTACAGGGGTACCGCTACACGTAAATAAGTGTATCCCACCACCATTCACATGGACATAAACTCACCGATCTCTATTGCCAAACTTTCTCTAGTGTGGCAGGCAGACATAAGAGATATCCCACCGACTGGCTCAGCCCTGCCGCTGTCAGATCTTCTTTGGAGCTCGTATGTCTCGGATGTTTCACATCCTGCAGAAGGAATTTGAACAAAAACATCCACATAGTGTGATACCATCAAACAGAACAAGTTTATAAAAAGATAGCAACACTCACATAAAAATATATGCAAGAACGAGTAAGAACATGATAAAGGAGCAAGTGACCTGGGGTGTGACAAAAGTCACGTGGTTAGTACACCTAAAAGGGGGCATACTCAAATATGAAATGAAAAGGAAAAGATAAAAATAAAGGGGGCTGGGTGGGTGGGATACAAAAGAGAAGGCCGACAGGAAAAAGGAGGAGGAGGGCGGTTTAAGTACAGCCCGACTCCTACAAATTCAGGCCGTCCTCTGACCGGCCTTCTCATAAAAACAAGTGTCAAACCAGATCAGACTGGAGTCCCGCTCCCCTGTTGCACTCTATCACACAGAAGACCTGTACCAGAGCTGAGAGATTCCCGACTCCTTATAAGTTTCACACACGCTGTCTAGCTCCTGCTGTTTTATCGTTAAAGTGACTTCTTCTAGAAGGACCCTTCATATCAATGGTGACCAATGAGAGAAATGTCCCCTTATATCAGTGGTCAGTGAAGTTGTCCCTTACATTGGTGACCAATGGGAGAAGTGTACCCTTATATCAGTGGTCAGTGAAGTGGTCCCTTACATTGGTGACCAATGGGAGAAGCGTCCCCTTATATCAGTGGTCAGTGAAGTGGTCCCTTACATTGGTGACCAATGGGAGAAGTGTCCCCTTATATCAGTGGTCAGTGAAGTGGTCCCTTACACTAGAGACCATAGAGACAAGGATTCCCTTATATCAGTGGTCTGTGTATTGATCCCTAACATTGGTGACCGATGGGAGAAAGACCCCCTTATATCAGTGGTCGGTGTATTCTTCCCTTACATTGATGATCTACAGGAGAAAAATCCCCTTATATCAGTGGTCAGTGTAGTGGTCCCATACATTGGTGATCAATGGGAGAAGGATCCCCTTATATCAGTGGTCGGTGTAGTGGTCCTTTACATTGGTGATCAATGGGAGAAGGATCCCCTTATATCAGTGTTCAGTGCAGTGGTCCCTTATATTGGTGATCAATAAGAGAAGGACCCCCTTATCAGTATGGTCAGTGGGAGAAGGACATTCTTACATTGTCATCAGTGGGAAGACTGCCCCCTAACAGATTATTGATACCAGTTGTTACTGGGACACAGAAATTGTTCATTGCTCAAGAAACCCCTAGAAACCTTTGGAGGAACCCTGGCTGAGAAAAGCTGGACTAGTCAGTAATATATTTCTACCCCACTTGGTGGGAGTGGAGATGACCCCATCTATAAAGATATACAGTACATACACACACAGCACAAGGCCGTGTTCACGCTACAAGACGTTTCTCCGGGCTGCAGTTCCTCTGAGCTCCACAAGGTGGTGAACTCACTCTTACCCAGGCAGGAAGTCTCTATAGAATACAGACAGGAAGTGATGTCAGGTACAGACAGGAAGTTCTGGGTGAGTTGGGAGGAAGTAGAGAGGAGACATTGCTGGAAGAGGTGTTTCATCAGATTTGGCGACCCATCAGAATGTGTAACGGAAGTGACTTTCCGTTGCCGCCATCTTGCTATACCCCGCACTCCTCCATAGTAAGGATACAGTGAGAAGGGGAAAAGCGGACATCTTGTTACACCCACCGGAGTTTTGCATTTTACACTTATTTTTAAAAGTAAAGTGAGTTTATATAGTGAAATACAGTAGTTAGAACTCCGTCTGACCGGTTAGATGTTGAATTTTAAAAGAAGCGGCAAGCCTGCTCATCTCATGGGTTTGTTAAACCATACCTCCCAACATTTCGAGATAGGAATGAGGGACACCTACTATCAAACGTATGTAGGCATAGGACGCTCCCCTGCCACACCCCCTTAAAGGAGAATTAACCAAAAAAAAAGGTTAATCAAATCCACAAGGGTTTTTTTTTACCACTACTATTCCTTTATATATGCTTTTAAAACCTACAAATACAGCAATTTAGAATTTGGATGAAAGGTTTAGCACTGGGAAACTTTTTGAAAGATAAAAAGTGCATTTTATATACAACTACATAGATCAGACCAAAATGAGGGACAAATGAGGGGGAAAGAGGGACAGAGGGACATTGCTCCAAATCAGGGACAGTCCCTCGAAATCAGGGACAGTTGGGAGCTATGGCTAATCTGACAGAAGTTTGCTACTTTTAAAATTCAACATCTAACCAGTCAGGTGGAGTTCCAAGTAAGGATGAGCTCAGGCGTGTTCGCAAGCGGTACGTGCACAGCCCGCCAGGAAATCGGCACTGCACATCGCTAATCACAAGCAGTGAGACATTTCTCGATGTCTGCAGCCGCGTATCGGGACAATGTCTCACTGCCTGTGATTAGCGCTGTGCAATGCTGACTTGCTGGCGGGCTCTGGGCGCGCATTTTGCTAACACGCCTGAGCTCATCCTTAGTTCTAAGTACTGTATTTCACTATATAAACTCACTACTGTTAAAAATAAGTGTAAAATGCAAAACTCCGGTGGGTGTAACAAGATGTCTGCTTTCCCCCTTCTCAGTGTATCTTTACTATGGAGGAGTGCGGGGTGTAGCAAGATGGCGCCGACAGAACGTCACTTCCGTTACACATTCTGACGGGTCGCTTAATCTGAGGAAACAGTGGCAGCAGAGGAGGTAATAAGGTCTTATTTTCTATTTACACCCAGTAACCCCCGTCATGTCCATCCTCTTCCTCCATAGTCACTGTGATGTCTTTTATCCCCAGCAGATGATGATACACACATATATAGTGTGGAAATGTAGAATAACCCTGTATATTACAATGAGGGAATTTATGGTCTGTACCATGAGGGGAGTTATTGATATCAGTAAATGCCGGTTCCAGACATTGTATGTGGGAGGAATTAAATGATAATTAAAGGTTGGGATTAGGGAAGATTCCTGTATGACTATGACGAGTCTCACAATAGGAGTCTGAAAGGGACTGGATTTTGGCTGGATGAGATGTGAACCTGAAGGGGGGCAATTTTATCTGGTAGACTCTGCCCCATTTCTTGAATTTGTGGAATGTGCTGTACCACAGTGGCAGGTTCCAAAAATACATTTCTTTTCACATAAGGCCATTCCAGCTCTCTACTGTCATGTGGAAGGCAATGTTTTGGCCTCATTAGACAGGGTGATCAGCAGCAAGGTTCACATTACCACTGACTCATGGTCAAGCAGGCATGGTCAGGGACAATACATTACCTTCACGGCACACTGGGTAACTCTGCTGGCAGGTGGGAAGGATGCAGGACAGGGTTTAGTATTGAAGCTTGTTCCAGCCACCACACTTCCAAAAAAGCTGGTGGTGATTCCGCCACATCATCTGATCCACCCTTCCTCTTCTTCCTCTATGGCCTTTTCTGCTGAATTCCCCTCTGAACCAGCAGTGCTCCCTAAGCGTTCAAGGGGCTACACAAGCAGTAAGGCTAAAAGATGTCATGCTGTGCTTCAGTTGGTCTCTCTATGGGACAGGAGCCACACTGGGGCAAAGATTCGGTCAGCTCTGCAGGGGCATGCTCAGAGGTGGTTGATACCATGGCAGCATGAGCCAGCAATGGTTGTATGCAACAACCTTCTCTCCACCCTCCGACACTTGACCCATGCTCAATGCTTGACACATGTCCTAAATTTGGTGGTGCAGCATTTCTTGACCAGGTACCCAGGCTTAAAAGATCTCTTGAGGCAGGCCCGAAAAACCTGGTGGCATTTCCGGCAGTCATACAATGCCAGTGCTCGGCTGGCTGATATTCAATGGGAATTCAACCTACCAACAAGGGGGCTTATATTAATCACTGACGTCAACAATGGGGGATTATTTTATCCCACTGACACCAACAATGGATATCAAGGAAATCATGCCCATGGTGACTTGCTAACTGGAGTAAGCGTCTTAAATGGTGGAGGAGGAATGAGGGGAGAGCTTTCTCTATGGAGATAAAACCAGCTATGATACAGTTCTCACAGTCTGCAATACTGCTGACCACCACTGGAGGGAGACTCTCCCACATTTATCTGGCTGGACACACACAGGCAGATACAAATCTTTCATACAATCTGATGCACTCTAAGGAGTGTGGAGCAGACAAGTGATCCCTACACACTTCAGAGGATCCCCCAAGCTATCCTTCAATCCAGAATCCTGATGTGATGACTTCTTCCACTGCCCCACCCCTGCACACATGATTTAGGGCAGATTGGCTGAAGTGTGAGATGTGAGTGATGTACCGGGCAGTGATACACACACATACAGATCCCTGTCTGCCAGATACAATCACTTCCACACACTGACAATAATCTGCATTAGGGAGGTGCTCCGTGTCTGAACAGAAGATTGGATGAACACTGGCTCCTCCCACATTCTTTTGAACATCCAACGTTCACAACATTTGGTGCAGATGAATGTGATGGCTTCTGGCTTTCACTGGTTTCTAGGGAAGCAACTGTTGACTTCACCCCACCCATTCCTTTATATGGCCACGTAGGCAAATGGGTGGGGCATAGATCATGACATCATTTTCTGAATATGGCTATATCTGGGTAATGATGTCACCACTATCCCCGCCCCTTCCTTTATAGAGCTGATGACAGCTCAGGACGCTATCAGTCAGCGAGTGTTACAGTCAAGGATCGCTCCAGTGTGGTGGGTCATTGTGGGTTATTGGGGAGTCAGTGGGTGGTTGGCATCGTGATTTACAATGAGAAACTTTTTGGGGGGATTTTCTTTTATAAAAGACATTGAGGGTCTATATTGTTTTTCTTTTTTTAATGAGTAGAGCTTCTATGTACTATGTACCCCAAACTCATTCATATGGGGGTATCTGGACATTTCCAGATTCTGATAAGCCCCCAGACCCCCACAACCACTAGGCCAGGGTTGTGTGGATGAGGCCCTTTTCCTCATCAAGATGGGGACAAGATGATTTGCCATGGGGGGGTCCCCCTGGCAAGGAACCCCCATGTTGAGGGCACATGGCCTGGTATGTTTCAGAAGGAGAGGCTGGAGCCGCATGCTTGTTTTGTGTGAGGTACCCCCTTAAAATCCATCTTAGACTCAGAGGGTCTGGTATGTTTGGGGGGCTCTATACATTTTTTCATTCTTGCTGGCTTCTTTTTTTTCAGCAGCATGCAGACCCTCCAAAGGTCCCCCCAATACATAGAAGAACCTCGGGGGGGTCTGTGCGATGTTCTGGCAGTCTTTTCTTTGTAAATGTCAGTGCAGCTGCAGCACTTTCTGCACATCACAGAGATGTCCCTTCACAGGCAGGATTAGGACCCCCCAGAATTAGAACTCACCAGGACTAGGACCCCCCCCCCCAGGACTTGGACTCCCAGGATAAAGTCCCCCCAGGATTAGGACCACCCCAGACATTGTTATGTAACCATTTCAGCACTTTGGAGGCACATAGTACACCCAGAGAGTGAAGGGTTAATCACAAGCTGATGGCAGCAGTAGCAGTGCTTGTTTTCTTCAGCCAGCTCTAAGCTACACAGTAACAGTGATCCGCGTATAGCGGTCTGATCCCATTTATACTGGGGGCAGCACAGTTCCACCCACTGTAACCCACCCGCATGGTTTCTGGGCTCCTCCACTCATCCTAAGAGCCTGAAATCACACCCAGCGGCTTCAGGAGGCCAAGAGGGAGGAGAGTGGTGACCGTCTGTCCCCCGATCTCCTCTGCACTGAATGAAGCTGGCAGTCCTCAGCTCTGAGTGTTTCCTGTTTCTGTGCCGTCATTCCCCAGATGATACCGCCAAGGAAGCATCTAACCGAGCGCCATCTGTGCATTGGAGGGTAAAGGAGACATTGGAGGTCTAATATACCCCCATGTCGCATAAAAATAACCTGTCACCTTCCCAATGATATCACATGGGGGTTTGTTAAATCCTTGTGATATCAATACAGCCAAATAAGAAAAAATAAATAAAACAAGATAAAAAGATATAAATTATAATAATTGTATTTAAAAAATAAAAATAATGATACAATTGATATTAAAAATTAAAAAGTAACCCCCATTGCCCTGCACATACCTGCAAACGCACCCATACTGTATATACAGTGGGTATGGAAAGTATTCAGACCCCCTTAAATTTTTCACTCTTTGTTATATTGCAGCCATTTGCTAAAATCATTTAAGTTCATTTTTTTTCCTCATTAATGTACACACAGCACCCCATATTGACAGAAAAACACAGAATTGTTGACATTTTTGCAGATTTATTAAAAAAGAAAAACTGAAATATCACATGGTCCTAAGTATTCAGACCCTTTGCTCAGTATTTAGTAGAAGCCCCCTTTTGATCTAATACAGCCATGAGTCTTTTTGGGAAAGATGCAACAAGTTTTTCACACCTGGATTTGGGGATCCTCTGCCATTCCTCCTTGCAGATCCTCTCCAGTTCTGTCAGGTTGGATGGTAAACGTTGGTGGACGGCCATTTTTAGGTCTCTCCAGAGATGCTCAATTGGGTTTAAGTCAGGGCTCTGGCTGGGCCATTCAAGAACAGTCACGGAGTTGTTGTGAAGCCAATCCTTCGTTATTTTAGCTGTGTGCTTAGGGTCAGTGTCTTGTTGGAAGGTAAACCTTCGGCCCAGTCTGAGGTCCTGAGCACTCTGGAGAAGGTTTTCATCCAGGATATCCCTGTACTTGGCCGCATTCATCTTTCCCTCGATTGTCGTCCTGTCCCTGCAGCTGAAATACTTTCCGTCCCCACTGTATGTGTATGTAAAGCATGATTGCACCACACATGAGGGATCACTACAAATGTTGGAGTGAGAGGAATAATTCTACCACCAGAGATCACACTTGTCTCTAAACTGATGAGCAGGAAAGCGCCTCCTATGGAGATTTTTAGGTACTGTAGTATTTTGTCATGTCACCGGCACACACAATTTTATTACTTGACATGTTTGACATATTTACTCATCACAACCTCATCTTTTATATTTTACCTTAAAATTGTGTATAATGTGTGTGTTCCCACCCATGAAAGTGGGGTGGGGGGGGGCATATAGTTCCGGTGAGTGGTGCCCAGAGGGAGGGGTGACACGAGCACTAAGTGGTGTATATATAAGGGAGTGGAGCAATTTCTTCTTCACGCTTATTAATGGACTTTATTTGAGGAATGTTTGGAATGTGATGTTTGCACATCTTTTCACTTTTTTTACTGTTTGTATATTTTCATCATGGCGCCAATGTGAATGGAGAGGTGGTGTTGTAGTTATTACACTAATTTTTCCACTATTTTATGTATAACAAAGTATTGTAGAAAAGATCACACCATAGAAAAGGAGGAAAGTAGAAAATAAACCCGCATATGAAGGTGACATTTGTGTACGAAGAACAGCTTATTAATTACCACCATTTTATTCTCCAGGGCCTCTGCTTTCAGAAAATATATGTTTGGGGGTTTATCTAATCTTCAGGCCCAAAATCTGCATTTTACCATGTGTGCAAAAAATAATGCAAAACCAGCTCTGGAAGTGAAAGGGTTAATGTGAGCTAGATGGGATTACTCTGCTGTGGTCACACTCTAAACCAGTGGTTCTCAACCTTTCTAGTGCCGTGACCCCTTGATAAAATTTCCCAAGTTGTGGGGACCCCTAACAGTAAAATTATTTTCGTTGGTCGCGTTTGCTGGCACAGTGGCGGCGTTTGCTGGCACAGTGGGCACAGTGCTGACAATTGATGGGCACAGTGGCTGCACAGTGGGACGTTTGCTGGCACAGTGGCGACAATTGATGGGCACAGTGGCTGCATTTGGCACAGTGGCAACAATTAAAGGGCACAGTGGCTGCGTTTGATGGCACAGGTGGCGACGTTTGCTGGCACAGTGGCGACAATTTATGGGCACAGTGGTTGCGTTTGGCACAGTGGCAACAATTAAAGGGCACAGTGGCTGCGTTTGATGGCACAGTGGCTGCGTTTGATGGCACAGTGGCGACAATTGACGAGCACAGTGGCTGCATTTGATGGCACGTTGGCGGTGTTTGCTGGCACAGTGGTGACAATTGATGGGCACAATGGCTGCATTTGATGGCACAGTGGCGGTGTTGCTGGCAGTGGTGACAATTGATGGGCACAATGGCTGCATTTGATGGCACAGTGGCGGTGTTGCTGGCAGTGGTGACAATTGATGGGCACAGTGGCTGTGTTTGATGGCACAGTGGCGACAATTGATGGGCACAGTGGCTGCACAGTGGCAACGTTTGCTGGCACAGTGGCGACAATTGATGGGCACAGTGGCTGCGTTTGGCACAGTGGCAACAATAAAAGGGCACAGTTCCTGCATTTAATGGCACAGTGGCAGCGTTTGCTAGCACAGTGGCGACAATTGATGAGCACAGTGGCGGCGTTTGCTGGCAGAGTGGCGACAATTGATGGGCCCAGTGGCGACAATTGATGGGCACAGTGGCTGCACAGTGGCGACGTTTGCTGGCACAGTGGGACAATTGATGGGCACAGTGGCTGCATTTGATGGCACAGTGGCGGCGTTTGCTGGCACAGTGGCGACAATTGATGGGCACAGTGGCTGCACAGTGGCGACGTTTGCTGGCACAGTGGCGACAATTGATGGGCACAGTGGCTGCGTTTGCTGGCACAGTGTCGACAATTGATGAGCACAGTGGCGGCGTTTGCTGGCACAGTGGCGGCGTTTGCTGGCACAGTGGCGACAATTGATGGGCACAGTGGCGACAATTGATGGGCACAGTGGCTGCACAGTGGCGATGTTTGCTGGCACAGTGGCGACAATTGATGGGCACAGTGGCTGCACAGTGGCGACGTTTGCTGGCACAGTGGCGACAATTGATGGGCACAGTGGCTGTGTTTTGCACAGTGGCAACAATTAAAGGGCACAGTGGCTGCGTTTGATGGCACAGTGGCGACAATTGATGGGCACAGTGGCTGCATTTAAAGGCACAGTTGCAGCGTTTTAATGGGGGTTTTTATTTTCAGATTTTTTCAGTTTGTTTGCGCCCCCACCACTTATTTATATATAAACGTCCCGGTTGGTTCCTCAAAAGTGGTTATTCCGTGCCAGTGCTAGATACACAAAGTGTATAGCACCCAAACATGTATCTAGCACTGGCACGGAATAAACACTTTTGAGGAACCAACTGGGACATTTATATATATATATATATACGTTTATATATATATATATAAATGTTAAGTAACATAATGAAAAAAATGTTATCTTGTCAGCTTCTCCTGTGTGTCTGACTTACCAGATGTCACAGTGACACAGGTGTTCTTCTTCAGGTGTGTCGTTGCCTCCCTCTTGGTACACTCATCCACAGCAAGCGGACTTCGGTGGGTGTAACAAGATGTCCGCTTGCCGACTTCTAAGTCTAAGCATTACTGTGGACGAGAGTACCAAGATGGCGGCGACGGAACGTCACTTCCGTGCAGTCTCTCCTCTGCAGGAAGTGACATCTCGCTGGCCGAGACGGACGGAATCCGGCAGTAACTTCGGGTCCGTCTCGGCCAGCATCTCAGGCAGCATCTCAGCCAGCATCCGCGACCCCCTGGAGAATCGGCAATCGACCCCCAGGTTGAGAACCGCTGCTCTAAACATTAGAGCTCCCCCTAGCTGCAGCCTGGTAATAAAATTGCTAGGAGGTCTATTCATTTATCTGCTACATACTTCCCATCTTTATATAAACATCTCCTGACATTTAGGGGTCTAGTCATAAATCATTTACATAGCAATCTGCTCGGTGACAATGCATGTACATTCCTTCTGTGTGAGTTGGGGGATTGAAGGAATGAAGCGATCTGCTGAGCTGGTTAAAAGTTTTCCATCAAATGAAAATAAACAATGTTACATTTGTTCAGTAGATGGCGATAACTTGATGATTCTTTTCTCCATCTAATGGCCAAATGCAAATTTTCAGGTTAAGATCAATGGTTGGTATTATATTGTTGCTTTGATTAACTTATATACTCCTTCAATGTGTTCTGTACTCACCAGTGTATGAGGATGACCTCAGTTATCTGTATGAAGACATGTCTGATAAAGGAAACTAAAGGGTTTACTAAGGGGAAAATTCATGGGATGAATATGACAATCACTCGTCCAGCCGTTACAAATTCTGGCTATATTGTAGCAAAGTGATTTCCTATGATGGTCAGCTCCATCTAGTGACCATAATGGGGTATTTTTCCTGACTTACCTCCATTAGTAAAAATATCACAATACTGCATTATGACCACTAGATGGAGCCAAGGAAATCAGTGTATGAAATAAAATACATCCAATATTCATCACAGCTGGGCAAATGCTAGTTACATTTGTTCAACTTTTTTTTTTATAATTAAAAAAGGAGGAAGATTTGGCTAAACGCAGAACACAAAAATTACATAAAATTTAAATCTTTCTTACAAATATTAAAATGATGTGTTAAAACCACATGGGAACAAATCCATCAAACACTAGGTTATATATATTCATAATGACTCATTTAGCTTTGCTGCATTATCCAAGAGGTCAACGTGTTTCATATCAATAAGCTTCTTCAGGACTTTGGCAGCAAAGAAAATCAGCCTAACTAAAAAAACATACAGAATATAAATACGTAGCAATCTCTTAATTTTATAACCTTGTAAATTATCATCTGTGCCACTTACACAACACTTGGGGGACATAGCAAGGAGACGGTGATAAATAGTGGTGTCAAAGTAGCTTGCACAGTCAGCTGGTCATGAGTTATAAAGATTAGCGGGATAATAGACATGTGCATGAAAAAAAGTTAAGTAAAAAAAAAACATATTTTTTTACGTGTACAAAATTAAAGTTACACCCAAGATCATAAAATCCCCCCAAAAAATGTTGATGCCCCCCACATATACGCACTTACAAACATAAACTCACACATTGGGGCGCCTACACTAGAAAACATTGATTGCGATACACATGTTACATATCACCACGCACATCAGAATGAGAGCAATAATTCTATCACCAGATCTCCTCTATAACACTAAATTGATGACCTATAGGGGGCTTTTAAAGCATCGCCTATAGAAAATATAGGGTACTGAAGTTTGTCACCATTTCATAGGCGCACACAAATTTAAGGTTGGATATGTTGAGTATCTATTTACTCGGTGCAACCTCGACTTTTACATTTTACCAAAAAATTGGGTCATTTCTTGTGTTTTTGTGCCCCCTGAAATTAACTTTATAGTGTTTTTTACTGGAATTTTGCGTTTCCGAGACTTTTGCGGTAATTAGGGATGAGTTTCGAGTTGCCAGTTCGCCGAACAGCGAACAATTTGGGGTGTGCGCGGCAAATTTGAAAGCCGCGGAACACCCTTTTAAAGTCTATGGGAGAAATCAAAAGTGCTAATTTTAAAGGCTTATATGCATGGTATTGTCATAAAAAGTGTTTGGGGACCTGGGTCTTGCCCCAGGGGACATGGATCAATGCAAAAAAAAAAGTTTTAAAAACGTCTGTTTTTTCGGGAGCAGTGATTTTAATAATGCTTAAAGTGAAACAATAAAAGTGTAATATTCCTTTAAATTTCGTACCTGGGGGGTGTCTATAGTATGCCTGTAAAGGGGCGCATGTTTCCCATATTTAGAACAGTCTGACAGCAAAATGACATTTATAAAGGAAAAAAGTCATTTAAAACTAGTCGCGGCTATAATGAATTGTCGGTCCGACAATACACATAAAAGTTCATTGATAAAAGCAGCATGAGATTTTCCCACAGGGGAACCCCGAACCAAAATTTAAAAAAAAAAAATGGCGTGGGGGTCCCCCTAAATTCCATACCAGGCCCTTCAGGTCTGGTATGGATATTAAGGGGAACCCCGCGCTAAAATTAAAAAAAAAAAAAATGGCGTGGGGGTCCACCTCAAAATCCATACCAGACCCTTATCTTAGCACGCAACCTGGCAGGCCGCAGGAAAAGAGAGGGGGACGAGAGAGCGCCCCCCCTCCTGAACCGTACCAAGCCACATGCCCTCAACATTGGGAGGGTGCTTTGGGGTCCCCCAAAGCATCTTATCCAAATGGTAATGGGGACAAGGGCCTTATCCCCACAACCCTTGCCCGGTGGTTGTGGGGGTCTGCGGGCGGGGGGCTTATCGGAATCTGGAAGCCCCCTTTAACAAGGGGACCCCCAGATCTCAGCCCCCCTGTGTGAAATGGTAAGGGGGTACAAAAGTACCCCTACCATTTCACAAAAAAAGTGTCAAAAATGTAAAAAATGACAAGAGACAGTTTTTCATCTTCTTCGGGTCTTCTTTCTTCGGTTTCGTCCTCCATCTTCTTCCTCTGGTTCTTCCTCCGATCCTCTGATACCCCGTGATGTCAATGGGGGAGGGGGCGGGGTCACCCGGTTATGTAATGAATGACCCCACCCCCTCTGATGTCACGGGGAAACCCATAGGTAAGTCCCCGTGCGTCAGAGGGGGGCGGGGTCACCAGGTTTCCCCACACTCCGTTATTTAACAAGTGTCAGAAGACGAGAAGCGTCACACACCGGGAGCCTCCCATCATGGATGCGGAGCGGCCCGAGAACGAAGAATGGAAGAAAACACCGCAGAGGAAGATGCTGGACGAGAACACCGGAGCAAGAAGCAGAGGATCGGAGGAAGAACCAGAGGAAGAAAAAGATGGAGGAAGAAACCGAAGGAAGATAGAAGAAAGAAGATGGAAAGAAGAAGACTCTAAATAAAGGAATTGTCAAAAATTGTCTCGTCATTTTTAACACTTTTTTGTGAAATGGTAGGGGTACTTTTGTATTCCCTTACCATTTCACATGGGGGGGCCGGGATCTGGGGGTCCCCTTGTTAAAGGGGGCTTCCAGATTCCAATAAGCCCCCCACCCACAGACCCCCACAACCACCGTGAAGGGTTGTGGGGATGAGGCCCTTGTCCTCATCAACATGGGGACAAGATGCTTTGGGGGGACCCCAAAGCATCTTCCCAATGTTGAGGGCATGTGGCCTGGTACGGTTCAAGAGGGGAGGGTCGCTCTCTTGTCCCCCCCTCTTTTCCTGTGGCCTGCCAGGTTGCGTGCTTGGATAAGGGTCTGGTATGGAGTTTTGGGGGGACCCCACACCATTTTTTTTTAATTTGGCGCGGGGTTCCCCTTAAAATCCATACCAGATCTGAAGGGTCTGGTATGGATTTTGAGGGGGACCCCCATGCCTTTTTTTTTTAAATTTTGCTGCGGGGTTCCCCTTAATATCCATACCAGACCTGAAGGGCCTGGTATGGAATTTAGGGGGACCCCCACACCATTTTTTTTTAATTTTGGTTTGGGGTTCCCCTGTGGGGAAATCCCATGCCGTTTTTATCAATGAACTTTTATGTGTATTGTCGGACATAATAGCCATTAATAGCCGCGAGTAGTTTTAAATGACTTTTTTTCCTTTGAAATTTAATTTTGCTGTCAGACTGTTCTAAACACGGGAAACATGCGCCCCTTTACAGGCATACTATAGACACCCCCCAGGTACGAAATTTAAAGGAATATTACACTTTTATTGTTTCACTTTAAGCATTATTAAAATCACTGCTCCCGAAAAAACAGACGTTTTTAAAACTTTTTTTGCATTGGTCCATGTCCCCTGGGGCAGGACCCAGGTCCCCAAACACTTTTTATGACAATAACTTGCATATAAGCCTTTAAAATTAGCACTTTTGATTATTCATGTTCGAGTCCCATAGACTTTAATGGTATTCGCATGTTCGAACAAATTATTTTGCCTGTTCTGGTGCGAACCGAACAGGGAGGTGTTCGGCTAATCCCTAGCAGTAATATTGTGTGACATAAAAAACTGAAACTACCACTATTTTATTTTCTAGGGTGTCTGCTTTCAGAAAACAGATCATGTTTTGGGGTTTTATATAATCTTTAGGCCTAAAATTATTTTTTAACTCCTTCCCGCTCGGCCTATAACAGAATGACGGCCAGGTGGGGGTTCCATTATCCTGACTGGATGTCATATGACATCCAGAATAATAAGCCGCTCAGGCGCACGGCGATCAGTGTTGCAGTGAGTCGCTCTGACACACCGCATCTCCACCCTCAGTAAAGAGCCTATGACGTAGGCTCTTTACCATGTGATCAGCTGTGTCCAATCAAAGCTAATCACATCGTAACCAGAAAGTGCCAGTTATCGGCTTTCCTTTACTCATGCTGACAAGGCGTGTGTAGAGGAGAGCCAATCAGTGACTCTCCTGACAGGGAGGGATCTGCACTTATATTCAGCATTGATTATCATTACCGGCCCATCAGCGATGACCACCAGTGCCCCGACAGTGATGGCAATCAGTACCCAACCTGAGCCCACCAGGGATGCACATCAAGTGTCCATCAGTGCTGCATATTAGTGCCTCCTCATCAGCGTCCATCAGTGAAGGAGAAAACGTACTTATTTACAACATTTTATAACAGAAACAAAGAAAAACTTTTTTTTCAAAATTGTATTTTTTATTTGTAGCACAAAAAATAAAAACCCCAGTGTTGATCAAATACCACCAAAAGAAAGCTCTATTTGTGGGGGGAAAAAATTGTCACATGAGTAGTGTTTCATGACTGCGCAATTATTATTCAAAGTGTGAAAGAGCTGAAAGCTGAAAATTGGCCTAGGCAGGAAGGGGGTAAAAGTGTCCAGTATTGAAGGGGTTAAACATGGGCATAAACCCGCAAAAACGGCTTCGGCAGTGAAAGGGTTAAAGGATAAGTTCACCTTCGGGAACATGTTCCTGTTCCTGTAGCGGCTCAGTGATCCGAGTCCTCTGTGTGACAGCAGTGTGGTGAGAAGTTCCCTGTACCGGCTGTCACTTTATGAAAAGAGCGCGGCCGTGCCATTCATTTACAGAGTTCTGTCCTTTGCCGATGTCGGCTTGTAGTTTTCAATGAACTCCCACACCGCTGCTGAGCTCTCTGGTAGATGAGGGACAAGGAGATTGTCATAAGGGACAAGGAGATTGTCATAAAGGACAAGGTGATTGGGACCCAGATTTAGTCCCTTGTAGGGGTGCAACGGATCAAAAAACTCACGGTTTGGATCGTACCTCGGATCAGAGATCACGGATCGGATCTTTTTCGGATCAGCAAAAAAAAAAAAAAGACAAGACAAATAAACATAACCCCCACTGTAATAGCCGCAATCTCCCCCACTGTAATGTTCACAATCCTCCCCACTGTAATGTTCACAATCTTCCCCACTGTAATGTTCACAATCTTCCCTACTGTAATATCCACAAATCTCCCCCACTGTAATAGCTCACCGCCGCCGCTGGGTGTGCCAAGATGGCCGCCGCTCCAGAGCTAGGCCAAAACCGCGGTCTTTCCTAAGGCCGAGGCAGCGGAGCGCTCCGCTGGTCACGGGTGTGCCGATCCAAACAGGGTGAACCGTTTGGATCACGGATCGGTGATGATCCGTTGCACCACTAGTCCCTTGGACAAGTCGTTTTTAAAAAAAAAAATGTCCACACCCCTAGAATGGTTTCTTACATGATGGAGTATATCTGAGGTGTATATCAGGGTGTGCTTCTTCCCCACATGAGAGCTGTGATGTCCAGCAACATTCATATAGAAGACATTTCCCACACTCAAGGCACTAATACACCTCGAGGATTGTGTGGGATCCCTGATGTACAGGAAGACAGGACTTCCGTGAGGAACAATTTTCTCACTCAGGACAGGAAAGTGGCTTTTCCCCTGTGTGAGAT
This sequence comes from Aquarana catesbeiana, assembly GCF_042186555.1. Classification (NCBI taxonomy): domain Eukaryota; kingdom Metazoa; phylum Chordata; class Amphibia; order Anura; family Ranidae; genus Aquarana; species Aquarana catesbeiana. Next base: position 3,098,833 of record NW_027362661.1, on the reverse strand, counting down.
CTGTGATGTTTGTAAAGATTGGACTTCTGTGAAAAACATTTCCCGCACTCAGGACAGGAATACGGCTTCTCCCCCGTGTGAGATCTCTGATGTCTGTAAAGATGGGTCTTCCTTGAAAAGCATTTCCCACACTCAGGACAAGTATATGGTTTCTCCCCTGTGTGAGAGCTCTGATGTCTGGAAAGACTGGACTTCTGTGAAAAACATTTCCCACACTCAGGACAGCAATACGGCTTCTCTCCTGTGTGAGATCTCTGATGTGTGTCAAGCTGGGACTTCTGTGAAAAAAATTTCCCGCACTCAGGACAGGAATACGGATTCTCACCCATGTGAGATCTCTGATGTGTGTTAAGATGGTACTTCTCTGAAAAACATTTCCCACACTCAGGACAGGAATACGGCTTCTCTCCCGTGTGAGATCTCTGATGCGTGTAAAGATGGGACTTATGTGAAAAAAATTTCCCGCACTCAGGACAGAAATGCGGCTTCTCCCCAGTGTGAGATCTCTGATGTTTGTAAAGACTGGACTTCACTGAAAAACATTTACCGCACTCAGGACAGGAATACGGCTTCTCCCCTGTGTGAGATCTCTGATGTGCATAAAGAGTGGACTTCAGTGTAAAACATTTTCCGCACTCAGGACAGGAATACGGCTTTTCCCCCGAGTGACATCTCTGATGTGTGTAAAGACTGGACTTCTGTGAAAAACATTTCCCACACTCAGGACAGGAATACGGCTTCTCCCCTGTGTGAGATCTCTGATGTGCATAAAGAGTGGACTTCAGTGAAAAACATTTCCCGCACTCAGGACAGGAATGTGGCTTCTCCCCTGTGTGAGATCTCTGATGTGTGTAAAGACTGGACTTCTTTAAAAAACATTTCCCGCACTCAGGACAGGAATGTGGCGTCTCCCCCGTGTGAGATCTCTGATGTGTGTAAAGATTGGACTTATCTGAAAAACATTTCCCGCACTCAGGACATAAATACGGCTTCTCCCCCGTGTGAGATCTCTGATGTGTGTAAAGACTGGTCTTCTGTGAAAAACATTTCCCGCACTCAGGACAGGAATACAGCTTCTCCCCCATGTGAGATCTCTGATGTCTGTAAAGATGGGAATTCCTAGAAAAACATTTCCCGCACTCAGTACAGGAGAACCTCTTATCTGTTGGAAGGACGGCACCGTCCCTCACAGTCTGAGGTTCCTCAGGATAAGAGGAATACGATGGTCCATCTACACTGTGTGGTACCGGATAGACATTTGAAGTAGCCGGGTTTTCTCCTGGACTATACTGTGTGATGTCCTCATCTTCTACTTTACAGTCTGGAGACAAAGTGAGACAATCCTCTGAGGTTTTCCTCATCTCCCGTCCATCTACTAAAATAGAAATAAAAAGATTATTACTAGACATGAGCAGATTGGTTCCCCTAAACCAGGACTCCGCCCACATCAGGCAGCTTTGTCTCTGAGGATCTTACAATTCCCCCCTCAAGGTAACTAGTAAATGGGTCCTCTGTAGGGCGGCAACTAATGATTATTTTCATAATTGATTAGTTGGCCAATTATTGATTTGATTGATCGATTAATTGGATAAAAACCTAAAAAAAAAAAAGGTCGGTGTATAATTTAGTTAATATACTTGAATATCTATATACAGCGGTAAATATAAATATCCAGATATATAGTTGGATATTTAATCCACTCTGAGAATAACAGACAGATAGATGTATTATTAGAGGGAGAATCTGCTACATATCAGAATCAGAGATCAACATTATTAAAATGTAAAAAAAAAGAAGAGGTAAAACTCTGTTTTGCAGATGATCAGACAGGAGTGTAATATAATATGATGGATGACAGACTCCCTTGTCATAGACAGGTAGGTGGGTACAAGCTCCCTGCACCTGATGTCACTTAGGCTAGCCATACACAAACTCATTTTTCCATCAAAAAAACATCCAATTTTCTAACCATTAGTGGGGTCAAATCGGCGTTCCTTTTCCACCACAGTGACGGGGAAATTCTAAGAGAATTTCTCCCTTTCCTTGTTCCTATCATTTTTCCACCCTGTCTGGCCTTCCTTATCTTGAGGCCCCCCTCTCTTTTCCTTCCCCACCCCCCTGCCTTCCTGTTGTCCCTCTCCCTCACACCACCACCTGGGGTCTTTTGCAATCTGAGGGTAACGGCACACCTTTCTATGATATCCTTAGTACTGTGTTATTTACAGTTTGTTTAATTCCATCCCTACCCATTAGAGGCTGTCTGTCATCCCCTGTGTCCGCCCCGGGGGATTTATATTGGGTCCCGTATGCCCACAGCAACCATCTGATTGGGTGAGTTTGTCCTTATCTGTACCCCATTTGTATAAGTGTTTTGATAATGGTTGTAAATGGTTTTGCTGCAATAATCTATTGTGTATATATCTTTGTATATTAAAGCCTTCTTATACCATGTTTTAGATGTACTTCTCCTGAGGAAGCGGTGTCAACTGCGAAACCGGTCGAGATTCAAAGCTATATATACACTCCTAATCTAAAATCTTGCGGAATCCACTTGCTTAGACTGTGTGGTATTTCCCTTTTATGTTTATATATAGTGATGTCATTTGTAATTGTAATTGTATTTTTATCATTTTTTTTCTATTAAAATTGAAATTTTATAAATTTTTAACTCATCCTTATACCTATTACTGTATACCAATATTGAGTACCGGAATAGTCCCACCTCTTTCCTACTCTGGGAGGTTGAGACGGGAGTTGACAAGGGCAGCAACTGCAACTACGTCTCTATCCTCCCATCCCCTTTAATTATGATCTTTGGGATGATGGTACTTATACTCACTATAACCGATATTGTAACTTAGGCCGTGATAATTCTGTAGTACTTGACTGAGTTCCCTAAGTACCCTCGGGTGCAAGCCATCTGGTCCCGGTGATTTATTAATGTTAAGTTTCCCAAATCTCATTTTAATTCTGTCCTCTGTTAACCATGGAGGTGCTTCCTGTGATGTGTCATGAGGATAAACATCACAGTTTTGGTTACTGAAGCGAGTGAAAGTAATATATCTTATATCATATATATATATATAATAATAAATAATCCCAGAAGTAGTATATATGGGGATTTTACCTGGGAGTCACACATGAAGCTATATGGAGGTTAGAGGGGGAAACACTTTTATATTAAAGTAATACTGAAAGCTGAGAATTTTTTTTCATGGATATAATAATTTTAAATATAATGCACAATACTGGTAAACTTTTACTTTATTTAACCACTTCAATACCGGGCATTTTCACCCCCTTCCTGCCCAGGCCAATTTTCAGCACTGTAACATTTTGAATTACAATTGCGCAACACTGTACCCAAATGAAATTTTGATCACCCCCCCCACACACACACACACACACAATAGAGCTTTCTTTTGGTGGTATTTAATCACCCCTGCGGTTTTTATTTTTTGCGCTATAAACAAAAAAAAGCGCCAATTTTGAAAAAAAAAAAACACAATATTTTTTACTTTTTGCTATAATAAATATCCCAAACAAATTTCTTCCTCAGTTTAGGCCAATATGTATTCTTCTACATATTTTTGGTAAAAAAAAGAATCGCAATAAGCGCATATTGATTGGTTTGCGCAAAAGTTATAGTGTCTACAAAATAGGTTATTGATTTATGCCATTTTTATTATTTTTTTTTACTAGTAATGGCGGTGATCAGCGATTTTTGTCAGGACTGTGATATTGCGGCGGACACATCGGACACTTTTGACACTATTTTGGGACCACTGACAGTTATACAGTGATCAGTGCTATAAAAATGCACTGATTACTGTGTAAATATCACTGGCAGGGAAGGGGTTAACACTAGGGGGCGATCAAGGGGTTAAATGTGTTACCTAGAGAGTGATTCTAACTGTGGGGGGAGGGGACTGACTGGGGGAGGGGACCGATCGGTGTCCCTATGTACAAGGAACACACGATTGGTCTCCTCTCCCCTGACAGGACGTTGTTCTGTGTGTTAACACACACAGATCCACGTCCCTGCTCTGTGACCGGCAATCGCGGGTGCCCATCGCACGCGCCCCCTAAACTGCCGGGAAGCCGAGGACGTCATATGTCTATACACGGGATGGGAAGTGATTAACAGTAATGCCTTCTTTTCCCTCCAGTCTATCAGCTCCCACCTTCTCTGGGTTCAGATGCTGACCTTCCCTGCACAGAGACCTTAAAGTCATTGTAAATGTTGGATTTCTTTTCTAAACAAACTTGTCATACTTAGACAGAGCTGCTCTGATTATCTTCTGGACCACCCTTGGCACTTCTGGCTCCTCCTGCCTTCAGAGTTCCCCTATAGGAAGCTGCAAAGTATAGTATAGAGTTCCTCTATAGGAAGCTACAAAGTATAGTATAGAGTTCCCCTATAGGAAGCCCTATAGGAAGCCACAAAGTATAGTATAGAGTTCCCCTATAGGAAGCCGCAAAGTATAGTATAGAGTTCCCCTATAGGAAGCCGCAAAGTATAGTATAGAGTTTCCCTACAGGAAGCTACAAAGTAGGCCAATTAATCGACTGACCAACTAATTGATTATGAAAATAATTGACAACTATTTTCATAATTGATTATAATCAATTATGATGATTTGTTGTTTCAGCCCTACAACTTGGAATCTCCTACCACTTAATTTCTTTATTCATGGACCTTAGTCAGAGAGTGAAGAAAAAATGAGAACTGTGTTTTATAGGAGTGACAGTGATGAGGGGGTTATAGGACGAGTGTCCCCACCTCTCTATCACTCATTGCCATCTTCCCAACACAAGAAGTCCTGCACTTCCTTATTTAGTCCATGATTTAGTCATGAATAACAGCCGGGCTGAGCCCCACCAGAGGTCAGAGAGTGAGGATGGGGGGAGAACAACCAAGATGAAGACTGGACTGATCCTGAAGACCACCATCATTGGGTTATTGACTCCTCCCTCATTATCACTTTCTGTTTAAGGTTCCAAAGTCTGAGCATATCACATTATTATCAACATGTAAAAGTCTGTAGGATATGAATAAACAAAAATAACAATAAATATGTGACACAAAGTGTCACTGAAAAAGGGTAGCGAAAACAAAGATACAATAAAGTAGGAACGTCCATACATAGTAAATAATTGTATACATATAACGGTAGTCACCCATTCACTTAGTGCCTTTGCTTTTCAGGTCTTTCCCCCTTTTTCTGAGGTCACCTTAGTCACTATTGGTTTTCACACTCTGACCCAACCTGGGGGCTTCTCGGTAATGGGTTTGCTGCCCGGACACGCTCCCTCAGCTTTGGATCCTGGCATTATGGGCGGGCTTGGCATTCAGGGCTGCACCACCTTCGCGCAGACATATTTGTAAGTTTATGGTCGTAGTGGAATAAATTGGAATTTCATGTTTTACATTTGCCCACCTACCCTTTAAACTATTTAAATATTGTTATTCTCCTTATTTATAGATTAATACGGTTATGCTCCTGATGAGTGGCTATAAGGTCCCGAAACGGCGTAGAGCTTACAACTACCGTTATATGTATACAATTATTTACTATGTATGGACGTTCCTACTTTATTGTATCTTTGTTTTCGCTACCCTTTTTCAGTGACACTTTGTGTCACATATTTATTGTTATTTTTGTTTATTCATGTCTTCGTACGTTTACATAGAAGTCCTTGTTGGAATGTATTTTATGATGGAATATAAACTATCATTATTGAGCTATGTGCCTACAAATGTAAATTTATGAATTTATGTATTTTAATAAAAATTACTACTTTACTCTAGCTATATCCTTGCTCCCGTGTGCCTCACTCAAAATCCCGCATTTGTTCCCCTTTTTACTTCAATATTGAACCGGGATGGAGAAGGGGTTTGAACGGCCCCACTATCCTCATTTAAAGTCCCATTTTTGTATTTCTTTTCTCTTATAAATCATGTAAAAGTCTGTGCTTCAATCAAATCATCAGATATAAAGTGTCCATCTGGTAGAAAATGGGTTATTATATTTACTTATTATATAGGATACAACAGTTAGTATTTTATAGTATCAGAATAATGTAATGTACAACATAGAGTATATAGTACAGGGATCAGGAGTGTGTAATGTACACCATAGAGTATATAGTGCAGGGGTCAGGAGTATGTAATGTAAAACATACTGTAGAGTATATAGTGCAGGGGTCAGGGGCATGTAATGTACAATATAAATTATATAGTGTAAGGCACTCCTCAAATTTTCCACTTGCCTACTCGCATTTTGCGAGTGGAAAATTATGACTAGCGAGCGTGGGCTGCCTCGGAGGAGGGGGGCGAGCACTGCCGGCAGATGGGGGTTGAACGGGAGCCATTCTCCCAGCCAGGGGAAGAGAGGAGAGTAAGAGTCGAGCTGGCCATCAGAGAGCGGGGATTGCCCACTGTAACAGCTTTCATTTGAATTGCTGGGTTCCCGGTGCCACTCACCATCACATACAGCCCGCCTCCTCACCCAGCACCGCTCACGTCACACAGTCCCGGCTCCTCGCCCGGAACATTTGATAGACAGAACACTGGTCCAATGCCAGGAGAGGAGGCGGGACCGTGTGACATGAGCAGTGAGGAGGCGGGACTGTGTGGCGGTGAGGAGGTGGGACTGTGTGACAGTGAGCGGCATCGGGAACCCAGCAATTCAAAATGAATGCAGTTACAGAGGGCAATCCCCGCACGTTGATGATCAGCCAGCTCGACTCTTCCTCTGCACAGGTGAGGCTGCATTGATGGGCACAGGTGAGACTGTACTGATGGGCACAGGTGAGACTGTACTGATGGGCACAGGTGAGACTGTACTGATGGGCACAGGTGAGACTGTACTGATGGGCACAGGTGAGACTGCATTGACGGGCACAGGTGAGACTGTACTGACGGGCACAGGCGAGACTGTACTGATGGGCACAGGCGAGACTGTACTGATGGGCACAGGCGAGACTGCACTGATGGGCACAGGTGAGACTGCATTGATGGGCACAGGCGAGACTGCATTGATGGGCACAGGCGAGACTGCATTGATGGGAACAGGCGAGACTGCATTGATGGGCACAGGTGAGACTGCATTGATGGGCACAGGTGAGACTGCATTGATGGGCACAGGTGAGACTGTACTGACGGGCACAGGTGAGGCTGTACTGACGGGCACAGGTGAGGCTGTATTGATGGGCACAGGTGAGGCTGTACTGACGGGTACAGGTGAGGCTGTACTGACGGGCACTGGTCACGCTGTATTGATGGGCACTGGTGAGGCTGTGCTGAGGGGCACTGATAAATTTGTTGTTAATATTTATTTTTGTAACTTAATTTTGCATAAAACATTTATGAGGGTGTGTTTAGGGGCGAGGACTGGTTGGGTTGGGTGGGGCAACTGGTGGCAAGTAAGGATGGGCTTTATGTTCGGGTCGAACATGAATTTTACTCGAACATTGGCTATTCGCCGAATAGCGAACAATTAGGGGTGTTCGCGGCAAATTCGAAAGCCACGGAACACCCTTTAAAAGTCTATGGGAGAAATCAAAAGTGCTAATTTTAAAGGTTAATATGCAAGTTATTGTCATAAAAAGTGTTTGGGGACCTGGGTCCTGCTCCAGGGGACATGTATCAATGCAAAAAAAAGTTTTAAAAATGGCCGTTTTTTCAGGAGCAGTGATTTTAATAATGCTTAAAGTGAAACAATAAAAAAGTAATATTCCTTTAAATTTCATACCTGGGGGGTGTCTATAGTATGCCTGTAAAGTGGCACATGTCTCCCATGTTTAAAACAGTCTGACAGCAAAATGACATTTCTAAAGGAAAAAAATTCATTTAAAACTACTTGCGGATATAATGAATTGTCCGGCAATACACATAAAAGTTAATTGATAAAAACGGCATGGGATTCCCCCACAGAGGAACCCTGAACCAAAAGAAAAAAAAAAAAAAAAAAATGCATGGTGGGGGTCCCCCCAAATTCCATACCAGGCCTAGGTCTGGTATGGATATTAAGGGGAACCCCGCAGCAAAATTTAAAAAAAAAAAATGGCGTGGGGGTCCCCCTCAAAATCCACACCAGACCTGAGGGTCTGGTATGGATTTTAAGGGGAACCCTGCACCAAAATTAAAAAAAAAAAAAATGGCGTGGGGTCCCCCTAAAAATCTATACGAGACCCTTATCCGAGCACGCAACCTGGCAGGCCGCGGGAAAAGAGGGGGGACGAGAGAGCACCCCCCCACCTCCTGAACCGTACCAGGCCACATGCCCTCTACATTGGGAAAGTGCTTTGGGGTAGCCCCCACAAAGCACCTTGTCTCCATGTTGATGGGGAAAAGGGCCTCATCCCCACAACCCTTGCCCGGTGTATGTGTATTGCCGGACCGACAATTCATTATAGCCGCGAGTAGTTTTAAATGATTTTTTTCCTTTAGAAATATCATTTTGCTGTCAGACTGTTCTAAACACGGGAAACATGCGCTACTCTACAGGCATACTATAGACACCCCCAGGTATGAAATTTAAAGGAATATTTCACTTTTATTGTTTCACTTTAAGCATTACTAAAATCACTGCTCCCGAAAAAAACGTCCGTTTTTAAAACTTTTTTTTGCATTGATACATGTCCCCTAGGGCAGGACCCAGGTCCCCAAACACTTTTTATGACAATAACTTGCATATAAGCCTTTAAAATTAGCACTTTTGATTTTTCATGTTCGTGTCCCATGGACTTTAACGGTGTTCGCGTGTTCAAACAAATTTTTTGCCTGTTCATATGTTCTGGTGCGAACCGAACGGGGGGGGGGGGGGGGGGGGTGTTCGGCCCATCCCTAGTGACAAGTAACCCTTAAGGCCTGGATAGTAACTGAGGACTTGAAATTTTGAGCTCTGGTGTCGGGCACAGGTGAGACTGTATTGACTGGCACAGGTGAGACTGTACTGACAGGCACTGGTCACGCTGTATTGAAGGGCACTGGTCACGCTGTATTGATGGGCACTGGTGAGGCTGTGCTGAGGGGCACTGATAAATTTGTTGTTAATTATTTTTGTAACTTAATTTTGCATAAAACATTTATGAAGGTGTGTTTAGGGGCGGGGACTGGTTGGGTTGGGGGGGGGGCAACTGGTGGCGAGTAAGGATGGGCTTTATGTTCGGGTCGAAAATTGGCTGTTCGCCGAATAGCGAACAATTTGGGGTGTTCGCTGCAAATTCGAAAGCCATGGAACACCCTTTAAAAGTCTATGAGAGAAATCAAAAGTGCTAATTTTAAAGGTTAATATGCAAGTTATTGTCATAAAAAGTGTTTGGGGAACCGGGTCTTGCTCCAGGGGACATGTATCAATGCAAAAAAAAGTTTTAAAAGTTTTAAAAACGGACGTTTTTTCGGGAGCAGTGATTTTAATAATGCTTAAAGTGAAACAATAAAAAAGCAATATTCCTTTAAATTTTGTACCTGGGGGGTGTCTATAGTATGCCTGTAAAGTGGCGCATGTTTCCCATGTTTAGAACAGTCTGACAGCAAAATGACATTTCTAAAGGAAAAAAAGTCATTTAAAACTACTTGCGGATATAATGAATTGTCCGGCAATACACATAAAAGTTAATTGATAAAAACGGCATGGGATTCCCCCATAGGGGAACCCCGAACAAATAAAAAAAAAAAAATGCATGGGGGTCCCCCCAGGCCCAGGTCTGGTATGGATATTAAAAGGGAAACCCCACGCCAAAATAAAAAAAAAAAAAAAAAATGGCGCAGTGGTCCCCCTCAAAATCGATACCAGACCTGAGGGTCTGGTACGGATTTTAAGGGGAACCCCGCGCCAAAATTAAAAAAAAAAAATGGCGTGGGGTCCCCCTAAAAATCCATACCAGACCCTTATCGGAGCACGTAACCTGGCAGGCCACAGGAAAAGAGGGGGGACGAGAGAGCACCCCCCCACCTCCTGAACCATACCAGGCCACATGCCCTCTACATTGGTAGGGTGCTTTGGGGTAGCCCCCACAAAGCACCTTGTCTCCATGTTGATGGGGAAAAGGGCCTCATCCCCACAACCCTTGCCCGGTGTATGTGTATTGCCAGACCGACAATTCATTATAGCCGCGAGTAGTTTTAAATGATTTTTTTCCTTTAGAAATATCATTTTGCTGTCAGACTGTTCTAAACACGGGAAACATGCGCTACTCTACAGGCATACTATAGACACCCCCCCCCAGGTATGAAATTTAAAGGAATATTACACTTTTATTGTTTCACTTTAAGCATTACTAAAAATCACTGCTCCCGAAAAAACGTCCGTTTTTAAAACTTTTTTTTGCATTGATACATGTCCCCTGGGGCAGGACCCAGGTCCCCAAACACTTTTTAAGACAATACTATGCATATAAGCCTTTAAAATTAGCACTTTTGATTTTTCATGTTCCATAGACTTTAACGGTGTTCGCGCGTTCGAACAAATTTTTTGCCTGTTCGCATGTTCTGGTGCGAACCGAACGGGGGGTGGGGGTGGCGTTCGGCCCATCCTTAGTGGCGAGTAACCCTTAAGCCCTGGATAGTAGCTCAGGACTTGAAATTTTGAGCTCTGGTGTAAGGGTCAGGACTTATAATATTGAGTTCAGTAATCAGTAGAAGATTAAATGTTTACATGAGACAAGTTGTAGAGGTCCCACACCGCTGTCTCCCATCTCCTGAGACTGCACTCGGTGACTTGGGTCTGAGACTATACAGACATATCCCTCCACCCGGTACAGACAGCAGACAACAGAGCAAGTAACCCTGGGAGAATTGTTCTGTCAGAGATCTTGCCATACCCGGTTATGGGGCAGAAGACCCAAAGCACATACCCCAGCTGCCTAGGTCTAGTAACATCTATGATGAAAATGAACATTTTGCTTGCTGCTGAACCCCAGAATCTCCATAAATCCAGTCTAGATACATAAATTGTGTCTGCAGCACAGAGAAGGAAGATTATCCGAGAGAAATACAGGAATACAGGACAGGGAACACAGCTCAGGAAAGTGACCAGGGTAATACAGGCTGATATCACCCAGTCCCCGCCCTACTCTGGACCAATCAGTGAGCAGTATGGGTGGAGGAATGTATTTAGTGTTAATAACCCACCTGTGCTGATCTCTGTAGGATTGTCCTCCTCTATAAATGTCCCCGTTATTCCATCCTCCTCCATAGACTGCTGATCATCCCTCACATACCTCTCTTCTTCTTCTGCTTTAACCTCAAATTCTATATCGATTGGATCTCCACTCTAAACCAAGAAAATGAGAGTGAATATCATCTGTAATATATAAGCTTTATTATTGTGACATCACATAAAAAATCCACTCTTTGGGGCTGAATTATGAAAGCCGTGCGCCATCAGTAGAGGTGCCCGGCGAGGGGCAAAGCACATTTTCATATTTACGAAATGGTGCACCGGGAACAGAGCGCAAATCCCCCATTTACTATAGCAAACTCAGCGTACGGGAGAATGCAATCTGTGCATCACTATGGACATGGCGTACAGCATCTTCAATTCAATATTGACAGAAGATGGAGGTGCCAATATTATGGGGTGATGTGCCCAAAATAGAATGAGAAAGTAACTTTTTCAGACCAAGCAAGTACGTTTAGAACTGCGCAAGATCAACGTAAGCACTGCACATGTGCAAGCGGCTCTTGCGCATGTTCAAATGCGTTTGTTCACTGTGCTGCCAAAATCTTAGTAAATGTCAAGCAACGTAAATGCAATTGCATGGGTTGAACGGGCGCAACCTCTAAACTTAACCTTTTTTTTTTTTTTTTACGCTGGTTGACCTATATATTTTTTAAATGATGTTTGCACACAGGTCATGTTAGCATGTTACGTTGCCAACATGTGATATTATGTAAAAAGACTCTCGCTCCTCTAGCTCCTCCTTAAAGGGCATTTAACCTTCCCCTTCTAATGCATATGATTTCCTTGGGCTAGCTTTTGCTTTTAACCACTGGACATTTTAACCCCCTTCCTAACCAGACCAATTTTCAGCTTTCGGTGCTCTCACATTCTCGCACTGTACCTATATGAAATTTTTGTCCTTCTTTTCACACAAATAGAGCTTTCTTTTGGTGGTATTTAATCACCGCTGGGTTTTTTATTTTTTGCGCTATAAAAGAAAAAAGACCGAAAATTCTGTAAAAAATGCATTTTTTTTTTGTTTCTGTTACAAAATTTTGTAAATTAGTAATTTTTGTTTCATATATTTCGGCCAAAATTTATATCATATATATTATATATTCATATCTTTGGTAAAAATAACCCAAATCGGTGTATATTATTTGGTCTTTGTGACAGTTTTAGAGTCTACAAACTATGGTGCCAATCTCTGAAAATTGATCACACCTGAAGTACTGACGGCCTATCTCAATTCTTGAGACCCTAACAAGCCAGGAAAGTACAAATATCCCCCAAATGACCCCTTTTTGGAAAGTAGACATTCCAAGGTATTTAGTAAGAGGCATGGTGAGTTTTTTGAAGTTGTAATTTTTTCCCACAATTCTTTGCAAAATCAAGATTTTTTTTCTTGATTTTTTTTCCCACAAAATTGTTATATTAGCAGGTTATTTCACACACACAGCATATGCATAGCACAAATTACACCCCAAAACACATTCTACTTTTCCTCCTGAGTACGGCAATACCACATGTGTGAGACTTTTATACACTGTGGCCACATACAGAGGCCCAACATGCAGGTAGTGCCATCAGGCGTTCTAGGAGCAAAAATTACACATATAATTTCTTGACTACCTCTTACAGGTTTGAAGGCCCTGAAGAACCAGGACAATGGAAACGCCCCAAAAATGACCCCATTTTGGAAAGAAAACAACCCAATGCATAATCTATGAGGCATAATGAGTCTTTTGAACATGTCATTTTTTTCTACAAGTTTTTGGAAAATGTGCAAATAAAATGAAAATGCATTTTTTTTTACACAACGTTGTCCATTTACACAATGTTTCTAACACATAGCATGTACATACCAAAAATGACACCTCAAAATACATTCTGCTACTCCTCCTGAGTACGGCGATACCACATGTGTGAGACTTTTCCACAGCGTGGCCACATACAGAGGCCCAACATGCAGGGATCACCATAAGGTGTTCTAGGTACATAAGTTTTAAATCTAATTTGACTACCTATTACACTTTTGTGAGGCACTGTAGTGGCATGGATGATAACTGATGTGGCATGGATGAGCATGAATGGGGATGGATGAGCCATGGATGGGGATGGCTGAGCATGAATGAGTATGGCTGAGTATGGCTGAGTATGGCTGGGTACGGCTGAGTACAGATGGGTACGGCTGAGTATGGCTGAGTATGGCTGGGTACGACTTAGTACAGCTGGGATGGCTGGGTATGACTGGGTACGGCTGAGTATGGATGGGTACGGCTGGGTATAGATGGGATGGCTGGGTACGACTGAGTACGGTTGAGTACAGCTGGGATGGCTGGGTATGGCTGAGTATGACTGGGTACGGCTGAGTATGGGTGGGTATGGCTAATTATGGATGGGGGTGGATGGGATGGCTGAGCATGGATGGATGAGTATTGCTGAGGATGGATGGCTGAGCATGGATGGATGGATGAGTATGCTGAATATGGATGGGTGAGCATGGATGGATGAGTATGCTGAGTATGGATGGATGAGTTTGCTGAGTGTGGATGGGTGAGCATGGATAGATGAGTATTCTGAGTATGGATGGGTATGCTGAGCATGGACGGGTATGCTGAGCATGGACGGGTATGCTGAGCATGGACGGGTGAGCATGGATGGATGGATGAGTATGCTGAGTATGGATGGGTATGCTGAGCATGGACGGGTATGCTGAGCATGGACGGGTATGCTGAGCATGGATGGATGGATGAGTATGCCGAGTATGGATGGGTATGCTGAGCATGGATGGGTATGGATGACTGGAATGGGCAAATATCAGCGCTGTGGGCTCTACACATCCAGCCCACAGCGCTGCTGCCACTGATCTCTCCCCTCTCCCTGTACCGATCGGTACGGGGGGGGGGGGGGGGGGAGAGGAACCGGATGTGATGCCGGTTTGTTTACAAGTGATCACTCCGTCATTTGATGGAGCGATCACATGGTAAATGGCCGCTAACTGTGATCCGTGATGCGCCGGGTCCAGGTCACAGATGTTCTCGGGAGAGCGGGATTCTAGGAGGACGTAATGGTACGACCTCCCAGAGTTATCGAACCACCCTGTAGCAGTCATTCGGCTATGGGACGGTTAGTAAGTGGTTAAAGGGGAACTCCACACTCCATTCTCCAATGCTCTTGTCCCCCTTTCTAACCCCTTGGATTTCCATGGGCTAACTTTTCCTTTTAAAGGGGAACTCCACACTCCACTCCATTCTCCAAAGGCTGTGAGTTGCCTTCACTAATCCAAACCACATCCTTTTCAGAGCATACAACAGGGCCAGCTAGGAAAGATGCGAGAAGAGCGATTGCCCAACCCCCTCCTGAACGATACAAGGCCACATGCACTCAACATAGCTGGCTGCCTTTGGGGCATGTTGGGCTCAGCGCAATACCAACCACAAAGCACCTTGTACCCACTAGTTTAAAGGGGCTTTCCACATTCTGTAAAGCCCCCTGTCTGCAGCACCCCACAACCCCAGCCTAGGGTTGTGTGGAAGAGGTCCTTGTCCCCCTGAATATAGGGACAAGGTGGTTGACTTTTGGGATGCCCGAGTCCCTCCTTCCCCCAAGCATACACCCCCCTTTCATGGGCTGGCTTGCTGTGTGTTTGCCTAGGGGTTTGTTAGTGTTTGGGAGGGGCACAATACTTTTTAGTTTGGGGTGGGATTTTTCACGTGGGGGATTCTCATTTTAAGCCTTAACAGACCCAAATGGTGTTGTATGTATTGGGGGGAGGCTATTTTTTATTTATTTTTTTGGTGTTAAAATCTTGCAGCTGCAATGTAGATTTGCAAGTTTTCTCTAAAGCCGTACATCTTTGAAGCAGCATTTTAAATACATTCTACAGATGCACCACCTTACAGGCAGAGTAAGCCCCCCCCCCTCCCCCAAGTTAGTAGCTTTTCAGCAATTTTGCATTTTAAAGGCACTTCTGCTTGTTTCGTTTTTGGGGTTGTCCAAATTGGTAACATTGATATATTTCCCTTTAGGCTGGGCCCTGGGCCCCCATACCCATTTTAAGGCCAATAACTAGAATATAAGCCAGCCAAGTGGAGACTAGGAAAATTAACAAGTCAGTTCCCATAGACTGCAATGGTATTTGTTGTATAACTTTTGCCCATGTTAGGCTCTTTGTTTGCCGCCCGAGGTGGTGTTTGTCCCATCTGTAATTTTGTAGCATGCTGGATGATGTGCTTAATTTTGGACAGGGGGGTGGCTTATTTTGTGCTAGCTGCATTTGGGTTGGTCTGGGCATGCTCAGGGACTTTGACTTTTTTTCTTTTTGTGTATGAACAGCACTTGGATGTTTCTGGGCATGCTCAGAGAGTGTGTTTTTTGGGTTAGTAATTTAAGGACATCCTTAACAGGTGTACCCACTTTGAAGTTCAGTCTCTACATTGGGTGAACTTGCATTTTGTGTGTTTCATGGACTGTCCATGTGTTTTCAATTGCCTCATTAGCACACAAACCTATGTTATATAAAGCTTGCAGATAGCATGCTTTACCTTGCACTGAAAATGTGTGTGTGTCATGTATTTTGTTGGTTATGTCTTTGCAAAACAAATGTGTTTTAGAGTATTTTTTTTTTACTTTGGTTTATTGTATTTTTTTTGGGGGGGGGGGGGGGGGTATTTTACCCAGAATTTTTTTGATGTTGTCAATGTGTGTCCTTTGTAGGTTGTTTCACTTTAATTTAATTGTCTGTGCTGCATTATTTTGCAAAATCTTCCTCAAGATGTTGTGACTAATGTTAAAATCCTTAATAGATGTCTGTTAGTGGGCGCACTCCTGTTATTTTCCTCTGCAAAATGGTCAGACCTCAAAACCATATTCTGTTACTGTCTCAAATTAACATACATGTGTTTTTTGCTTTCCTTGCTCTATTCCAAGTCCTGTTTTGTTGACTAACACAATTTTTTCCAAATGTTTCTGTTTTATGTGTTTTGTTAATTTCCATGCAACTGATTTCCCAGCTGCAGCTTAACAAGGCTGATTGGCATGGCAAAACAAAAAAAGGTGTGATTTGTCTACAAGCTACTTTCCTGGTGCCTTCATGTAGCATATACATGGATTGTGCGTATACTGCCATGGATAGGCACCAGGAAAGGAAAATTACATAGAGGTAAGTATTCAATTTTCAATTTTAGCCAGTGGTTCTCAGCCTCAGTCCTCAAATACCCCCCGGCTGGACATGTTTTGGGAATTTATCTTAGTTAAAATAGCTGTCCAAAATACCAAGCCATTGACTGTGATTTAAAGCACCTGTGCAAGATAAAGGAAAACCTGCAAACATGGCCTGTTGGGGGTACTTGAGGACAGGGTTAAGAAGCACTGATTTAGAGCACTGAGCTAAAATCGAGCTCCAGACAATCCTAGTCTAATTGGGGGCATTTGAGGGAAAACAAGTGAGTGTTAGAACCCCTGCTTGTTTTTTTAGGTTGGGCTTTGTGTCCCTTTTTTTTTTTAAATTGGCTTCACTTCCTGTCACATAGCCAAACAGGAAGTGAGGGTAAAACCCTATCAATGTCTTTTCTTGGGGACACACAGGTCAATCTAACTAGTGTCCTCATTAGGCAAATTGCACTCTAGCACTTTGTTGTGTACACCCCAAATTATTAGGTATTTTGGGGTTTATTAAAGGCAAATCTGTTCTGCAATACAAGTGTACATGTTGTAAATCTGAGGGAAAGCACTGGTGATTTTATCATCCGATCATGTAGAAGCAAAGATGCTGTTTTTTTTTCTTGCATGTCCCCCTTGGATCTCCAGCAACTGAACTTCCAAGTGCACCTGTAGTGCAAAGTGGATTTGCCTTTAGTAAATAAACCTCAAAGTCCAAGATACCTAATAATTTGGGGTGTACACAGCAAAATGCTAGAGTGCAATTTACCTAATGGGGAAGCTATTTAGATTGACCTGTGTGTCCCCAAGGAAAGACATTGGTAGGGTTTTACCCTCACTTCCTGTTTGGCTATGGAGAAAGTGGCAGCATTTGGGAGGTGTCTTCATACTATCACTGGTGCAGACATCCCCAAAAACTGACCAGACTTCTAATCCCTCTGCACTCTATCCCCAAGCAAAAATAAGAAAGCATTTCGTTTAGTTTAACTTTGCAAAGACACATTCCTAAGTTCACCTGGGATACACGTCAATGGTCTATTTAGACCTTGTTTAATAGAAAACACCAGTTGCCTTTCACTAGAAACATTTGTTAGTCCAGTCTTGGAAATCTGCATCTGATTTACTATTAATTTACATCAAAATATGAATTCCTGCAGCTAGATGTATCTTGATGCTCAACCGCTGTGTATGTGAAATTGCTGTGTGTGCGGAGGTATGTGCCCCGTGGCTCATATCGGGTTCACCGGAAGCGGTGGCCAGCACACAGGAATGACATCACACCCCTACAGGAAGTTGCTTGTACTGCTGCTAATTTTTTCCTACCACCAGGCCCCGCTCACTGTTCTCTGAGGAAGAGATGATCCTTATTTGCAAATTAAGAAAAACATTTTTTTTTTAAACATGGGGTGGTGTTTGTGTAGGTCCCTAACATACATTCAGACATATTGGGGCCAATTTAGACAGGATCCGATTTACCTATCAGCATGTTTTTAGAGTGTGGGAGGAAACCCACGCAGGCACAGGGAGAACATGCAAACTCCAGGCAGATGGTGTTGTGGTCTGGATTCAAACCAGCAACCCTTTTTGCTGTTAGGTGAAAGTGCTAACCACTACACCACTGTGCTGCCCAAATATATCTATAGATGTAGGTTCTTGTGTCCACCAGGAGAGAGAAGTTGGGTAGATGCCACACTCCCAATTTTGGAGGCATAATAATGGTCTAGCACAGGGGTCTTCAAACTACGTCCCTCCAGTTGTTCAGGAACTACAATTCCCATCATGCCTAGTCATGTCTGTGAATGTCAGAGTTTTACAATGCCTTGTGGGATGTGTAGTTCCGCAGCAGCTGGAGAGCCATAGTTTGAAGATTCCTGATCACTCAGGGGTCTCAAAACTGGTGTCCCTCCAGCTGTTGCAAAACTACAAGTCCCATGAGGCATTGCAAGGCTGACAGTTACAAGCATGACTCCCAAAGGCAGAGGCATGATGGGACTTGTAGTTTCGTAACACCTGGAGGGATGCCAGTTTGAGACCCCTGCTCTAGCATATCTTTAAAAAAGGTGGTTTCTCATGTGCCTTGTATAATGCCCAAGAAATATCGTTAGGAAAATACAAGTGGGTCACGGCACATCTACATTCCAAATTTAGCACTTAAGATGGTCATGCACTATGCAATCTGATTGGCCAATCTCTGTACAACTAGATATTTCGGCAAAATAGGTAATAGGAAGACGCACTTGAAAAATTAATTCAAATGATAGGAAATCAAACAGGGTCTTGCACTAAATCTAATTTATTTAAGATCTAACTGATTGCAGTGTATGGTCACCTTTAAAGATCAAGATCGGAAAATATTAATTTATTGGGTTTAGAAATACTTCTCTATTCTTTGTAATGTATTGAAAGATTTGGGTAAAAAAAGAAAAAAAAAAAAAAAAACAAAAAACACATTTTAAAGATATATTAGAAGTGATAGGAATGAGATTAGCATCAAAAGGGTTAATTAAAGCGGAAGTTCGCTGAAAAAAAATATTAAAAGCCAGCAGCTACAAATACTGCAGCTGCTGACTTTTAATATACGGACACTTACCTGTCCAGGGAGCCCGCGGTGTCAGCACCCGAAGCCGATCCGTCCTTGGTAAGGGAATAAGGAAGTGAAGCCGTGCGGCTTCACTTCCTGGTTCCCTACTGCGCATGCGCGAGCCGCGCTGCGCTTCCTCTCAGGTCCCTGCTGTGTTCTGTGTCTCACAGAATACAGCGGGGGAGGACGGGGTAGGCGGCGAAAGTGGCGTAGGTCACCGCGGTGATCTATGCCAGGAAGTGGGAGCAAATACCTGTATTAGACAGGTATCTGCTCCCTCCTCCCCCCTGAAAGGTGCCAAATGTGACACCGGAGGGGGGAGGAGTCCAAAAAGTGGAAGTTCCATTTTTGGATGGAACTCCACTTTAACGGAGAACACCTACTAAATGCCTAACAAGACACATCCAATGAGATGAAATTAACCAATTGGATTGGGCGTGCACTATTGCCTAGTGCCAGCTACAGTTTACATATTTATTATCGTTTTACGCTTCAAAGTGCGCCGATTCGAACGTTCGGTTAATGAGTTTTCCGGCACACCAATTAAGGTGCGAACCGGCGCAGCACATTTGTCTTATTAAATCACCCCCATTGTCTCTATAAGTGTGTTTTATACCCTCTGTCCCACCAACCTTGTAACAGTGAGGGATGGTGTGATCTTCCTGTGTGGAATCCCGGGAATACAGAGGACGGGGACATCTCTCTGGTGGGTTCCTGGTATTTGGTGGCTTCATCTTATCCTTGTCTCCTTCTGAAAACTCCTCCATCACTCCATACTCCTCATCCTCCTCTTTATACTCTTCTTTAACATCAATATTATCATCCCCGAGGTTTCCACTCTGAATATATAACAAAACATTCATTGTAACAAACATGCTGTGTATAAATCAGAACTACCAATAATTGTCAATCATCTACCTGATGATGGTGAGGGATGGTGTGACCTTCCTGTGTGGAATCCCGGGAATACAGAGGATGGGGACATCTCTCTGGTGGGTTTCTGTAGCTGGATGACTCCACCATGATGTCCTGGTACAGATCTTTGTGTTCTTTTAGAGACTCTGACTTCTCCATCACTCCATCCTCATCATCCTCCTCTTTTATCTCTTCTTTAACTTCAACTTTAGAATCTCTCAGGTTTCCACTCTGAATATATAATAAAAATGACATCAATGGTAACAATGCAGATAATGTACAGATCCTAATGATACTATCAGTGATTGTTCCTCATCTACCTGATGATGGTGAGGGATGGTGTGATCTTCCTGTGTGGAATCCCGGGAATACAGAGGACGGGGACATCTCTCTGGTGGGTTCCTGGTATTAGGTGGCTCCATCATATCCTTGTGTCCTTCTGAAAACTCCTTCATCCCTCCATACTCCTCATCCTCCTCTTTATACTCTTCTTTAACATAAATATTATCATCCCCAAGGATTCCACTCTGAATATATAATAAAACATTCATTGTAACAAACATGCTGTGTATAAATCAGAACTACCAATAATTGTCAATCATCTACCTGATGATGGTGAGGGATGGTGTGATCTTCCTGTGTGGAATCCCGGGAATACAGAGGACGGGGACATCTCTCTGATGGGTTTCTGTAGCTGGATGACTCCACCATGGTGTCCTGGTACAGATCTTTAAGATACTCTGACTCCTCCATCACCCCATCCTCATCATCCTCCTCTTTTATCTCTTCTTTAACGTCAACTTTAGAATCTCTCAGGTTTCCACTCTGAATATATAATAAAAATGACATCAATGGTAACAATGCAGATAATGTACAGATCCTAATGATACTATCAGTGATTGTTCCTCATCTACCTGATGATGGTGAGGGATGGTGTGACCTTCCTGTGTGGAATCCCGGGAATACAGAGGACGGGGACATCTCTCTGGTGGGTTCCCATTACTGGATCCATCTGTAGGAAACACACACACTGACTGAATACATTGTTTCTATGTGTTTATCAGATGATGGGGGATCTAGGTGGACCCTCCGTACTGCTCTCTCCTTTACAATAAAGTCTCCTCTTACCCGGTGATGTGAGGGGCGGCTGATTGTCCATCATGACGTCCTTGTAGAGATCCTTGTGTCCTTCTAAATACTCCCACTCCTCCATGGAGAAATAGACAGTGACATCCTGACACCTTATAGGAACCTGACACACACAATGATACAGTCACCATCCAGACACATCCCTTGTCTGTTACTGGATAATGTCCCAGAATTCCCAGCACCGCTCACCTCTCCTCCATCATCTCTCTGGTGACTTCTAGAATCTTCTTTTTATTTCTCTATTCTATCAGGGAGGGAGGTGGAGGCAATGTGATGGTCATATGATCTCCAGACTTCACAGGAGGAAAACTCTAGATCTGAACACAAATACTAAAATTAAATGATATTCCCAGAATCCTCCTCACCTCACCATTCGGGTTTCCATTTTATTAAAGCCCTACTTCAGACTGAGGTATAATTTACCCACACAGGACCCCCACACTCTGCAGGTTAAAAGCTTGTTGCAGGCATTCTGACTTTGTAAGTGAGGATGCTAAGGGTCCGCCCACATCCTAAGAGCATCAGAAAAAAAAGGCAGATGGAGGGACATTGGGATTTGGAGCTGTGAGGTCAGTGTGATGTCATAGGACATATAGACTCTGGATGGAGGGACATTTGGATGGGGAGATTTGAGGGGTCCTCTATATGAGGCTCCCGTGCAAACCAAATCATTGTTCCTGGGTGTGTCCTACCTCTCCTAAACTGAAGAGTGAACTTTGACCTTTTCCATACAGAAATCTGTCAGGAATCTGTGAACGTAAGCTCCATCATATCCTTGTGTCCTTCTGATAACTCCACCATCACTCCATACTCCTCATCCTCTTCTTTAACAACAATATTATTATCCCCAAGGTTTTCACTCTGAAAATATAAGGGGATATGCGGAGGAACGGAGTGTAAATAGCAGACAATTTTCTCCAGAGCTCCTAATGGTGGGGATGGATTTTGCTGAGTGCTGGTGCCAAGTTTCCACCCCCCAGGATCACTGCAGGTGTGGAGAAAAGCTGTGTAAGAGGATATGGAGGAGAGATGAGGAGGAGATCCAGGAATCAGGATAAAGGTCAGGACAAGCAACAGACGAGCGCATCCAAGAGATGAAGCCGGGGTCACTACACAGAAAATCAATCCAAGGAAACAACAGGCAGGACGAGGAATAGCAAGAAGGAGCTCAGAGACCAATGAGAATATTGCTCAGCCAATGGGAGATTATCTCAGCATGACTTACATAATGAAGGAGATGAGGGGGAGGGGAGGAAGTCACTTATGGTGACCATAGAGACATGGAAATTCAGCTGGTTCAGCAGGGATCGGTCACATTTCCATCCATGTGTGGTCACTGCCGGATAAAAGTCACTCCATCAGCGGCTGCAACCAATAGCTTCATCACTGATCTGTGTATTCTGAGAGCGGAGGAGCGCCCCCCATTGTCAGAATACAATAGTGCAGCGGGGAGGATTCCCCCATCCCCCTCCAATGTGTGGATGGGGGAATCACTTCAGTTTTATCCTCTCATCCCGCTGGCTGAACGATAAAACTGAACCATGTACGGCCAGATTTTGAAGCAAGTTATATTAATCATCAACTGATCCCCCTGAAGGGGTTAATCTACATATTACCTCCTCTGCCACCAGATCCAGCAGTGTCTTCTCACTACGTCCTTCCAAATGGAACTTCCTGTGTGTACCTGACATCACTTCCTGTCTCTTTTCCATAGAGACGTCCTGTCTAGGTAGAAGTGAGATCCCCACCTTGTGGAGATCAGAGGTACTGCAGCCCTAAGAAACATTTCATAATGTGAACACAGATTTGGCGAAGCCGTCAGAATGTGTAACGGAAGTGAAGTTTTGTCGCCGCCATCTTGATAAACCCCGCACTCCTCCATAGTAAGGATACACCGAGAAGGGGGAAAGCTGACATCGTGTTACACCCATCCGGAATTTAGAATTTTACACTTATTTTTAACAGTATACTGAGTTTATATAGTGAAATACAGTACTTATGTAGCATTTACCCCCGAAGGAGCCGCTGGTATTTGATTGGGCCTGTACTCTGATTTATCACACCCCCATAACTTGACTCAATCCCCTTGACTCAGCTGTAGTGTAGTGTTGGTGTGAAACGAGAAACAGAGAGTGACCCCACAGTGTACAATATAGCAATAGTGTACCTTGACCTTTGTCTGGGTATCTATTGCTCCACCTGTGGGGAAAAGAAACAACACTGCACATCAATTGCGATTAATCAGATTGTGTCTTTTACTGAACTGGTATAAAGCAATAATTACAATGACTATACTGCCACACAAACGTAATGCGGCAGCACAGTGAGTATCCACAACAACTTTAACACACAAAGACTTCTATAAATAACCCCTGTGCCCGTGTCTCCAAGTGGGACCAATGCCCAAAGTGACAATGCCTTAACCCTCGGCACCTTTCCACTTCCAGCACGCTGTAATCAACACAATAGTGCCAAAAGGTATCAGCACCACACAATGCAATTACTAGGGAGCCCTCCCTGCTCAATAATACAGTTGCGTTCTTATAGTGACTAAATGCAAGGCCTTGCAATAACGGACGTAGTCTTTAATCTTCTGTCTTCTGCTAGCTATATTGTGGTGAGGTAATTGTAATCCAAAAGGGTTTAACAAGCAAAGAATAATGCAAAGTAAATGTTAAAATAGTTCTTGTGATGTAACACACTTATATCTAACTCCGGCGTAGCAGCTTCTAATCCACAAAGTGTAAAATCTCCGTGGAGCATAGGCTTGAGGCCTGTTTGAACTCAGTCTAGCGTGATAGAACAAGTTCTGCGGGACTACAGGTCCCAACAAGCTGTGGTATGAAACTACGTGTGTAAAAAGTGCCTCAAGAATTATGGGCGGCAGCCCTCTCACCAAACTAGGCCTGGAAGGATGGGAACCCTCCTCTCCAGTTGTCTCAATCCTGCTTTAAGCCAGCTCCGTCACGCTGCTCCTCTCCCGCAAGATGACCCGGACTCTCCGATGGCTCCGACAAACGTCTCTGGATCCTCCCCGATTCACTGTCACAACTTACTTGGCACACAGATATCGAACAGAGTCGTTGATTGTTCTGCTCCGCAGAACCTAAAAGCCGTGCTCTCCGGAAAGGCCTCCCCACAGATCCTTGCAGGCAGGCCACGCGCCCCGAAGAGAGCAAAAGAAGTCTGCGTGTGACCTTTTATAACCTACCCAGCATGCAGTTCAGTGCTAAGTGTTCATGGGTAGGTTGATTAGCCTTGTGGGTAGATAAGTCTCTTAGAATGTAAACAAACAAGTCACTTCCTGCTTGAGTTCCTCAGCAAAAGGAATAAACAAAGTCCCTTCTACATTTAGACCACTAGATGGTGCTAAGTACCAGTTTGTAACATTGTTCATAGCTTATTACTACATAGTACTAACGGGCAAAAATTGCAGCGCTACACTTAGAACTCCGTCTGACTGTTTAGATGTTGAATTTTAAAAACAGCGAACTTCTGTCAGATTAGCAAACCTGTGAGATCCGCAGGCTTGCCACTGCTTTTAGAATTCAGCATCTAAACAGTCAGACGGAGTTCTAAGTACTGTATTTCACTAGATAACCTCACTTTACTGTTAAAAATAAGTGTAAAATGCAAATCTCCGGTGGGTGTAACAAGATGTCCGCTTTCCCCCTTCTCAGTGTATCCTTACTATGATCGGAGGTGAGGAGAGTGTGAAGGATGTTGGTGACTCTGGTAGATGAAAAGCTGGGAGTCATATTGCTCTGGTGAGTGGGGAAGCACTACTAAGGGGGCGCCCTCACCATCACGTGTGTAAGAGGTGGAAGAAGGCGTGGCTACACTACAGCTGGCACAGCTTGGAGCACCGAGAACTTTACACCTTATCAACTTTTCATTGATTGGTGGACTTTTTTTTAGAAAAATAAGTTTGTTGAAGTAGATACAAGGTGGTAGCAGTGGACTTGCAGAGAACACTATATTGAGTACAAAATATTTTATGTTTAAATAAATTTGCACAGATTTTTTGTTTATTTAATATAGCAGCAAATATTAGAAGATAAAAGAAGTAGGTGTAAAGTGGAAGCAGTGGATCTGCAGGAAACAGCATCTTGAGCACAAAGCACTTTGTATATGAATTTGCACATGGATCAGTTTACTTCATTTATCAATAAACACCATAAGATCAACGAAGTAGGTGTAAAGTGGAAGCAGTAGATCTGCAGAGAATATTATTTGAGCCCCTAGCACTTTATATATGAATGTCTCCACATATTTTAGTGTATTTGTGATGATTTATGTGCACACACAATAGGACAGCGCTGTGACACATAATGCTCTTCTAGTTGATAAAGGGAATACTTACCTTTGTTACAGCAGCAGTCCGGTATAAGTTATTTTTGTAGGTATTTGAGTTGTTACACATAGCGCGGGTTTTATTCTATTTATATTGGTGACATAATTGCCCAAATCTGGGGATCAGGAGCCATTTCCACCCTTTACTCTCGGCTGGGGTTCTTTGTATCCATATAACAGATGTTCTACATGACTAAATCTGCAATCAATTTTACTGCAAAATCAAAGGTGCCAAAATGTCTCCCCCCCGAGCAGTAATATTATTATTATTATTATTATTATTATACAGGATTTATATAGCGCCGACAGTTTACGCAGCGCTTTACAACATTAGAATATATTTCTATAATATATATGTATATATATATATATTATATATATATGTAATATATTTCTATCCCCCTCGGTGGGAGTGGAGATGACCCCATCTATAAGGATCAGTACATACATACACAGCACAAGGCCGTGTTCAGATGTTTCTCTTGGGTGCAGTTCATCTGAGCTCCACAAGGTGGTGATCTCTCCTCCACCCAGACAGGAAGTCTCTATGGAATAAAGACAGGAAGTGATGTCAGGTACAGACAGGAAGTTCTGGGTGAGAGGTCAGTCAGGAGGAAGTAGAGAGAAGACATTGCTGGAAGTGACAGTAGAGGAGGTAATAAGATCTTATTTTCTATTTACACCCAGTAACCCCCCGTCATGTCCGTCCTCTTCCTCCATAGTCACTGTGATGTCTTTTATCTCCAGCAGATGATGATACACACATATATAGTGTATAGAAATGTAGAATAACCCCGTATATTACAATGAGGGAATTTCTGGTCTGTACCACGAGGGGAGTTATTGATGTCAGTAAATGTCGGTTCCAGACATTGTATGTGGGGGGAATGAAATGATAATTAAAGGGAAGATTTCTGTAAGATTTTACACAGGAATGATCAGCGCCCCTCCAGAGACACTATGATGAGTCTCACAATAGGAGTCTGAAAGGGACTAGGAGGGGACAATTTTATCAAAAAGATGTCCCACCATCCACTGGAGTATCTGCAGCCAGGACCCTTCTCTTCATTTTGGAGTTAAATTGTAATAATACGTGTTATTATGTCCCCGATCACCTCCACACCAGTTATTGTGTCCCCGATCACCTCCACACCAGTTATTGTGTCCCTGATCATCTCCACACCAGTTATTGTGTCCCCGATCACCTCCACACCAGTTATTGTGTCTCTGATCACCTCCACACCAGTTATTGTGTCCCCGATCACCTCCACACCAGTTATTGTGTCCCCGATCACCTCCACACCAGTTATTGTGTCCCCGATCACCTCCACACCAGTTATTGTGTCCCCGATCACCTCCACACCAGTTATTGTGTCCCCGATCACCTCCACACCAGTTATTGTGTCCCTGATCATCTCCACACCAGTTATTGTGTCCCCGATCATCTCCACACCAGTTATTGTGTCCCTGATCACCTCCACACCAGTTATTGTGTCCCCGATCACCTCCACACCAGTTATTGTGTCCCCGATCACCTCCACACCAGTTATTGTGTCCCTGTTACCCCCGCCTGCCACCTATACCTACCGTGGCCTGTTTATTGACCATGAGTCTGCCTGCTTGCTGAACTGACCCATCTGCACATCCCACTAACTACATATCTGGAAGACATCATGCCAGTGAACATGGCATTCTTGGGTTCCCATGGGCTCGCTTGACTTATAGGAACTGGGACAGCTATAGATGACACTACACTAAGCTATATTCCCTGATCACTCATACAGAGGTGACCATTACACTACATTGGTCTTTACATAATTGGTTGATTAGTGTGATACACAAGATACAATTAGCTCCATTCACTAAAGCAGATCACATGCAGTATTTAGGTGAAATGACACATTTCGCAAATTACTGCATGTGATGCTGAAAATGTAAATTCACTTTCCCTTTATGCGGTATTTAGCTCAAAAAGCAAAAATGTTCACTAAATACCTCCATAAAACAAAGTTAAAGTCAATTCACAGGAGGAAATAAAAATAAATGCATGTGGTAATGAAGTAGCGATCCAGGCATGCAATATTTAAGGAATGTGCGGCCGCTGTGTCCTTAACAACCATGAGTCCTCTGATGAATATAAACAAATGAATTGCCCACATTTAAAAATGTAGAAAAATAAAAAACATGGGGTCCCCCAATCCATACCAGGCCCTCTGTCTGGTATGCATTTTAAGGGTAAACCCACACCAAATTAAAAAAAATGTGAATTGCAAAAAAAGTGAAAAACGCTAAGCGGTATTTTAGTGTAGTTCTTAAAGTGGTAGCTATCACTTAGTGAATTGGGCCACATGTCCGGTATATAATCCATTCAGACAGTGAAAAAGTCTCACACGTGGTATCGCCATACTCCGGAGGAGTAGCAGAATGTGTTTTGGGGTGTAATTCTAATGCCCTGTACACACAGTCGGACATTGATTGGACATTCCGACAACAAAATCCATGGAATTTTTTCCGACGGATGTTGGCTCAAACTTGTCTTGCATACACACAGTCACACAAAGTTGTCGGAAAATCCGATCATTCTAAACGCGGTGACGTAAAACACGTATGTTGGGACTATAAACGGGGCAGTAGCCAATAGCTTTCATCTCTTAATTTATTCTAAACATGCGTGGCACTTTGTGCGTCAGATTTGTGTACACACGATCAGAATTTCTGACAACGGATTTTGTTGTTGGAAAATTTTATAGCCTGCTCTCAAACTTTGTGTGTCGGAAATTCCGATGGAAAATGTGTGATGGAACCCACACACGGTCGGAATTTCCGACAACAAGGTCCTATCGCACATTTTCCGTTGGAAAATCTGACCGTGTGTACAGGGCATAAGTATGGCCATGGTGTGTGTGAGAAATATCATATTAAA
This sequence comes from Aquarana catesbeiana, assembly GCF_042186555.1. Lineage (NCBI taxonomy): Eukaryota > Metazoa > Chordata > Amphibia > Anura > Ranidae > Aquarana > Aquarana catesbeiana. Next base: position 3,070,578 of record NW_027362661.1, on the reverse strand, counting down.
CTGACATCTTTGTGAAAAAAAATTAATAATTTTCATTTTCTTTCCGCATTTTTCAACAACTTGGGACAATAAAATGAAGTCTTCAAAAGACTGACCATGCCTCTTAAAGAAAACCGTGGAGTGTTTGCTCTCCAAAATGGGGTCGTTTTGTGGGTATTTCTAATGTCCTGGTGCTCCAGGGCCTTCATAAATGTGATGGGTAGTCAGGAAATTAGATGTGTAATTTTATATATGTAGAACTCCTGAAGGTGCTCCTTGGATTTGTGTTGGCAGGCTGTGAAAAAGTCTCACACATGTGGTATCACCATACTCAATAAAGGCAGCAGAATGTGTTTACTAAGTCATCACACATAGGTTGGACTTGTGTCTTTTTTCAACCCCACCTACTATGTAACTATATAGGTATATCCATGCTGTGTGTTAGAAACATCTTATTATTTAACAACTTTGTGTAAGAAAAAAAAAAGAAAAATTTTCTTTCCTGCATTTTCAAAAACCTTGTGACCAATAATGGCATTTTCAAAAAACTCACTATGCCTTTCAGAAAATATCTAGGAGTGTTTACTTTCCAAAATGAGGTCATTTTGTTGGTGTTTTCACTGTCCTGGCGCTCCAGGGCCTCCAAAAATGTGATAGGTAGTCAGGAAATTAGATGCGTAAATTATGCTCCTTGAAGGCCCAAAGGTGCTCCTTGGATTTTGGGTCACTTTCACAGATGTGGTATCCTTACAGTTGGGAGGAATAGCAGAATCTGTTTTGGGGTGTAATTCTAAGTAGAAAATCTCCAAAGACACTGCGCTCACTTTGTACAAATAGCAGCTCACACAACAAACAAGGAAATTTGTCAATAATGCAGGTATATATAGTGTAGCGCTGATTAGGTGATAATTTTTACAGATTTCAAAGAGATATCAAACAGTTATTCCTAACACCATGTATTCCATAATGAGAAGGAATTCCAATAAGCATCTATTGCATATAAAATATAAAGATAAAATATAAAGTATATAGACTAAAAGTCCCGCATAGGTAATGGGGTTATACACCCTGTGGATATCAGACTAAAGGAAGTGGTATGTAACAAATGGATCCTCAGTATGGAAGCAATGCAGGCTTACCGGAATTGTTGGACTCAGAGAGACATATGTCACCTGAGTCAATAACGCTTGTATTGCCACCATGCAATGAAGTGGGATTTCTCAATGAGACGTTGTGGAATCCAGATGTTATTCTAGGACTCTCGGCAGACCTCTTCCATATGTGACCCGATATCGAAATGGCCCATATAAAGTAAAGAAAGTGGCCACATAGTGTGATACCGTTTTTAAAAGTAAATTTATTGAAAAGTAAAACACTTACATTATCCGTATAAAAAAGCGCTTATAGTAAAATGGTGGCAGGCAGTGGCCTTTTAAAAACAGTATCACACTATGTGGCCACTTTCTTTACTTTATATGGGCCATTTCGATATCGGGTCACATATGGAAGAGGTCAGCTGAGAGTCCTAGAATAACATCTGGATTCCACAACGTCTCATTGAGAAACCCCACTGCATTGCATGGTGGCAATACAAGCGTTATTGACTCAGGTGACATTTGTCTCTCTGAGTCCAACAGTTCCGGTAAGCCTGCATTGCTTCCATACTGAGGATCCATTTGTTACATACCACTTTCTTTAGTCTGATATCCACGGAGTGTATAACCCCATTACCTATGCGGGACTTTTAGTCTATATACTTTATATTTTATCTTTATATTTTATATGCAATAGATGCTTATTGGAATTCCTTCTCATTATGGAATACATGGTGTTAGGAATAACTGTTTGATATCTCTTTGAAATCTGTAAAAATAATCACCTAATCAGCGCTACACTATGTATACCTGTAATTCTAAGTAGGCCTATGCTGTGTGTGAGAAATAATCTGCTTCTCACACTTTAAAAAAAAAAAAAAAAATTACTAAATTAAAACAAAAAAAAAGTGACAAAAAAATGACAGCTTCAAAAAACTCACCATACCTCTTACTAAACACCTTGGACTGTCTACTTTCCAAAAAGGAGGTCATTTTGGGGGATATTTGTACCATCCTGGCATTTTAGTGCCTATTAGATGGTCAGTACATCAGGATTGATCCATTTACAGATACACCCCATAGTTTGTAGACTCTATAACTTTCCTACAGACTAAATAATATACATCGATTTGGGTTATTTTTTCTACCAAAGAAATGTATCAGAATACAGTTTGGCTTTAATTTATGAAGACAATTATTTATTTGCAAAATGTTATAACAGAAAAGTTTTTTTTTTTAATCTGAGTATTTTTGAGTCTATATCGCAAAAAAAAAAGAAAAATCTAGTGGAGATTAAATACCACCAAAAGAAAGCGCTACGTGTCTGAAAAAAATAAATGCATTTCATTTCATGACACTGAATTTCAAAAGAGCCAACTTCCCTAAACTACAATAAAATATTAGGAACAAAGAATACGGAGGAGAGATGGGTTTGCTTTAAGAGCATATTAAATAAGGGCATTAGCCAATGTATCCCATTGGGTAATTTTAAAAGAGCGAACAAAAGTCCTGGATGGCTTAACTCCAATGTAAAAATGCATAAAAAAAGCAAAGGAGAAGGCCTTCAAAAAATACAAGGTTGAGGGATCATCCTCAGCATTCAGACTTTATAAAGAATGCAACAAGAAATGTAAGGGTGCAATAAGGACGGCTAAGATAGAACATGAAAGACACATAGCGGAGGAGAGCAAAAAAAATCCCAAGAAATTCTTTAAGTATGTAAACAGTAAAAAAGGGAGGACAGACCATATTGGCCCCATAAAGAATGAGGAAGGACATCTGGTTACAAAGGATGGGGAGACGGCGAAGGTATTGAATTTATTCTTTTCCTCAGTCTTCACGAGGGAATCAGGGGCTTCAGTAACCAAAACTGCAGTGTTTATCCTCATGACACAACACAGGAAGCACCTCCATGGTTAACAGAGGACAGAATTAAAATTAGACTTGAGAAACTTAACATTAATAAATCACCGGGACCAGATGGCTTGCATCCGAGGGTACTTAGAGAACTCAGTCAAGTGATTGCCAGACTGTTGTTCCTAATTTTTACAGACAGTCTACTGACTGGAATGGTACCAGCTGATTGGAGAAAAGCCAATGTAGCACCAATATTTAAAAAGGGCCCAAAATACATCCCTGGGAATTACAGACCAGTTAGCCTAACATCAATAGTATGTAAACTCTTGGAGGGGATGATAAGGGACTATATATAAGATTTTAGTAATGAGAACGGTATCATTAGCAGTAATCAGCATGGATTCATGAAGAATCGTTCTTACCAAACCAAACTATTAACCTTCTATGAGGAGGTGAGTTGCCATCTAGATAAAGGAAGGCCCATAGATGTGGTATATCTGGATTTTGCAAAAGCATTTGACACAGTTCCCCATAAACGTTTACTGTACAAATTAAGGTCCGTTGGCATGGACCATAGGGTGAGTACATGGATTGAAAACTGGCTACAAGGGCGAGTTCAGAGGGTGGTGATAAATGGGGAGTACTCGGAATGGTCAGGGGTGGGTAGTGGGGTCCCCCAGGGTTCTGTGCTGGGACCAATCCTATTTAATTTGTTCATAAACGACCTGGAGGATGGGATAAACAGTTCAATCTCTGTATTTGCAGACGATACTAAGCTAAGCAGGGCAATAACTTCTCTGCAGGATGTGGAAACCTTGCAAGAAGATCTGAATAAATTAATAGGGTGGGCAACTACATGGCAAATGAGGTTCAATGTAGAAAAATGTAAAATAATGCATTTGGGTGTCAAAAATATGAATGCAATCTATACACTGGGGGGAGAACCTCTGGGGGAATCTATGATGGAAAAGGACCTGGGGGTCCTAGTAGATGATAGGCTCAGCAATGGCATGCAATGCCATGCTGCTGCTAACAAAGCAAACAGAATATTGGCATTAAAAGGGGGATCAACTCCAGAGATAAAACAATAATTCTCCCGCTCTACAAGACTCTGGTCCGGCCGCACCTAGAGTATGCTGTCCAGTTCTGGGCACCAGTCCTCAGGAGGGATGTACTGGAAATGGAGCGAGTACAAAGAAGGGCAACAAAGCTAATAAAGGGTCTGGAGGATATTAGTTATGAAGAAAGGTTGCGAGCACTGAACTTATTCTCTCTGGAGAAGAGACGCTTGAGAGGGGATATGATTTCAATATACAAATACTGTACTGGTGACCCCACAATAGGGATAAAACTTTTTCGCAGAAGAGAGTTTAACAAGACTCGTGGCCACTCATTAAAATTTGAAGAAAAGAGGTTTAACCTTAAACTACGTAGAGGGTTCTTTACTGTAAGAGCGGCAAGGATGTGGAATTCCCTTCCACAGGTGGTGGTCTCAGCGGGGAGCATCAATAGTTTCAAGAAACTATTAGATAAGCACCTGAATGACCACAACATACAGGGATATACAACGTAATACTGACACATAATCACACAGGTTGTACTTGATGGACTTGTGTCTTTTTTCAACCTCACCTACTATGTAACTATGTAATTTGGGTACAGTGTCACATGAGTAATTGTCATTGAATGTGTGAGAGCGAAGGAAGCTGAAAATTGGCCCCCCTCACATCTACATCTTATTAGGCTACTTTCACACTGAGGCGATTTACATGCGTTTTAGCGCTAAAAATAGCACTTGCAAAACGCCTGTAAAGCCCCTCTCCTGTCACTCCAGTGTGAAAGCCTGAGTGCTTTCACACTGGAGTGGTGCGCTTGCGGGACGTTAAAAAAAGTCCTGCAAGCGGCATCTTTGGGGCTCTTTAGGAGCGGTGTGTACACCGCTCCTAAAGTACCCCAGCCCATGGTTAAAAGCACCCGCTAGCAACTGAAAAGCGTCGCTAAAACGATGGTAAAGTGCCGCTAAAAATAGCAGCGCTTTACCGCCCAGGCACCCCCGCCCCAGTGTGAAAGTGCCCTTATTGTATGACCGATACCATCCTAATAATTCTTTCTTTCATTTCCCAAAGTTATCCGTCTACAAGGAGACCTGTATAGATCAAATGACGGCACCAATGAGGATGGAGGAGGACCGGAGTCACATGACTGAGAAGATACTAAACCTCACCCTGGAGATCATCTACCTGCTGACCGGAGAGGTAAGGAGGATTCTGGGAGGTCACATGACATCACTCTTATCTCTATTAATAAAACACAGACCTGACCGGAGAGGTGAGGAGGATTCTGGGAGGTCACATGACATCACTCTTATCTCTATTAATAAAACACAGACCTGACCGGAGAGGTGAGGAGGATTCTGGGAGGTCACATGACATCACTCTTATCTCTATTAATAAAACACAGACCTGACCGGAGAGGTGAGGAGGATTCTGGGAGGTCACATGACATCACTCTTATCTCTATTAATAAAACACAGACCTGACCGGAGAGGTGAGGAGGATTCTGGGATTCTAACATGATATTCCTATTGGTTCCTCAATACAGAGATTTCCTCTTGTGAAGTCAGGTGATCATATGACCATCACAGTGCCTCCATGTGACTCCCTAAAACCTGAGAGACACAACATGGAGAAGATTCTAGAAGTCACCAAGAAGATGATGGAGCTGCTGACAGGAGAGGTGAGCGGTGCTGGGAATTCTGGGACATTATCCAGTAACAGACAAGGGATGTGTCTGGATGGTGACTGTATCATTGTGTGTGTCAGGTTCCTATAAGGTGTCAGGATGTCACTGTCTATTTCTCCATGGAGGAGTGGGAGTATTTAGAAGGACACAAGGATCTCTACAAGGACGTCATGATGGACAATCAGCCGCCCCTCACATCACCGGGTAAGAGGAGACTTTATTGTAAAGGAGAGAGCAGTACGGAGGGTCCACCTAGATCCCCCATCATCTGATAAACACATAGAAACAATGTATTCAGTCAGTGTGTGTGTTTCCTACAGATGGATCCAGTAATGGGAACCCACCAGAGAGATGTCCCCATCCTCTGTATTCCCGGGATTCCACACAGGAAGATCACACCATCCCTCACCATCATCAGGTAGATGAGGAACAATCACTGATAGTATCATTAGGATCTGTACATTATCTGCATTGTTACAATTGATGTCATTTTTATTCTATATTCAGAGTGGAAATCTGAGAGATTCTAAAGTTGAAGTTAAAGAAGAGATAAAAGAGGAGGATGATGAGGATGGGGTGATTGAGAAGTCAGAGCTTGTAAAAGAAAACAGAGATCTGTTTCAGGACACCATGGTGGAGTCATCCAGATACAGAAACCCACCAGAGAGATGTCCCCGTCCTCTGTATTCCCGGGATTCCACACAGGAAGATCACACCATCCCTCATCATTATCAGGTAGATGATTGACAATTATTGGTAGCTCTGATTTATACACAGCATGTTTGTTACAATTAATGTTTTATTATATATTCAGAGTGGAAACCTCGGGGATGATAATATTGATGTTAAAGAAGAGTATAAAGAGGAGGATGAGGAGTATGAAGTGATGGAGGAGTTTTCAGAAGGACACAAAGATATGATGGAGCCACCTAATACCAGGAACCCACCAGAGAGATGTCCCCATCCTCTGTATTCCCGGGATTCCACACAGGAAGATCACACCATCCCTCACTGTTACAAGGTTGGTGGGAAGAAGCTTATAAAGCATGGAGACAATGTGTGGATTTTTATGTGATGTCACAATAATTAAGCTTAAATTTTCCAGATGATATTCTTTCTCATTTTCTTCGTTTAGAGTGGAGATCCAATCGATAAAGAATTTGAGGTTAAAGCAGAAGAAGAAGAGATGTATGTGAGGGATGATCAGCAGTCTATGGAGGAGGATGGAATAACGGGGACATTTATAGAGGAGGACACTCCTACAGAGATCAGCACAGGTGGGTCATTAACACTAAATACATTCCTCCACCCATACTGCTCACTGATTGGTCCAGAGTAGGGCAAGGACTGGGTGATATCAGCCTGTAATCCCCTGGTCACTTTCCTGAGCTGTGTTCCCAGTCCTGTATTCCTGTATTTCTCTTGGATAATCTTCCTTCTCTGTGCTGCAGACACAATTTTTGTATCTAGACTGGATTTATGGGGATTCTGGGATTAAGCTGGCAGCAACAAGTTGATTTTCACCATAGATGTTACTAGACCTGGTCATCTAGGGTATGTGCTTTGGGTCTTCTGACCCATTCCCAGGTACTATACTGTATACTCTTTGTTGTAGATTACATAGTCCTGACATCTGCTCTGTCCCCTCTACCCACTGCTTTATATGAACATAATATGTATTCTCTTTTGTTACATCCATTTCCTATAAAAGACAGTTCTCGTTTCCTCACTCTCTAAGATCCATGAATAAAGAAATGAACTGGTAGGAGATCAGAGGACCCATTTACTAGTTACCTTGAGGGTGAAATTGTAAGATCCTCAGAGACAAAGCTGCCTGATGTGGGCGGAGTCCTGGTTTAGGGGAACCAATCTGCTCATGTCTAGTAATAATCTTTTTATTTCTATTTTAGTAGATGGACGGGAGATGAGGAAAACCTCAGAGGATTGTCTCACTTTGTCTCCAGACTGTAAAGTAGAAGATGAGGACATCACACAGTATAGTCCAGGAGAAAACCCGACTACCTCAAATGTCCATCCGGCACCACACAGTGTAGATGGACCATCGTATTCCTCTTATCCTGAGGAACCTCAGACTGTGAGGGACGGTGCCATCATTCCAACAGATAAGAGGTTTTCCTGTACTGAGTGCGGGAAGTGTTTCCGTTTTAAATCCCGTCTTAATGTGCATAAAAGATCTCACACAGGGGAGAAGCCGTATTTCTGTTCTAAGTGCGAGAAATGTTTTGTAAAAAAATCAGATCTTGTCACACATCAGAGATCTCACACGAGAGAGAAGCAATATTCCTGTCCTGAGTGTGAAAAATGTTTTTCACTGAAGTCCAGTTTTTACAGACATCAGAGATCTCACACAGGGGAGAAGACGTATTCCTGTCTTGTGTGCGGGAAATGTTTTTCACAGAAGTCCCATCTTAAGAGACATCAGAGATCTCACACGGGGGAGAAGCCATATTCCTGTCCTGAGTGTGGGAAATGTTTTTCAGTGAAGTCCGATCTTTACATACATCAGAGATCTCACACAGGGGAGAAGATGTATTCCTGCCCTGAGTGCGGGAAATGTTTTTCACAGAAGTCCCGTCTTAAGATACATCAGAGATCTCACACGGGGGAGAAGCCGTATTCCTGTCCTGAGTGCGGGAAATGTTTTTCACAGAAGTCGATTCTTTACACACATCAGAGATCTCACACGGGGGAGAAGCTGTTTTCCTGTCCTGAGTGTGAAAAATGTTTTTCAGTGAAGTCCAGTCTTTACAGACATGAGAGATCTCACACAGGGGCGAAGCCGTATTCCTGTCCTGAGTGTAGAAAATGTTTTTCACAGAAGTCCAGTCTTTATAGACATGAGAGATCTCACACAGGGGAGAAGACGTATTCCTGCCTTGAGTGCGGGAAATGGTTTTCACAGAAGTCTGATCTTTACAGACATCAGAGATCTCACACGGGGGAGAAGCCTTTTTCCTGCCCTGAGTGCAGGAAATGTTTTTCACAGAAAACCAGTCTTTCAACACATCAGAGATGTCACTCGGGGGAGAAGCCGTATTTCTGTCCGGAGTGTGGGAAATGTTTTTCAGTGAAGTCTTATCTTTACAGACATCAGAGATCTCACACGGGGGAGAAGCCGTATTCCTGTCCTGAGTGCGGGAAATGTTTTTTACGGAAGTCTAAACTTTCCATACATCAGAGATCTCACACGGGGAGAAGCAACTTTCCTGTCCTGAGTGAGGGAATTGTTCCTCACTGAAGTCCTGTCTTCCTGTACATCAGGGATCCCACACAATCCTCGAGGTGTATTGGTGCCTTGAGTGTGGGAAATGTCTTCTATATGAATGTTGCTGGACATCACAGCTCTCATGTGGGGAAGAAGCACACCCTGATATACATCTCATATATACTCCATGGCTGATCTTCATCATATAACAGTTGATAAGGAGATCAGAGATCACCAAAGACATGGATGAAGTGTTGTACCATGTTGGCCATTGATAGCAGGAGAAAAAAAAAATGGAGTCATTACCTTTCATTGGCTGAGTACATTTTGTGGTGTAAGCTTTCACAAACACTTAGAGGTCTATTTTTTAAATTATTTTTGGACAAATGTGAGAAGAATTCATCCCGTCTTGACAAATTGTGGTTGTATTTTACTTCATGCAGTACTTTCCTATGATCTTTTGCTCCATCTAGTGCCCATAGTGCAGTATTGCACTATTCTTTCTTTTAGGCATTTCAGGAAAAAATGCCATATTATGGCCACTAGATGGATCTGATGATCATAGGAATCACGGTATTAACTTAAATATGGCAAAAAATATGTGATACTTGGTGGGCAAATGCATGTCACATTCTTTCAGCAATTTTTATTTTATTTATTTATTTTTTTTTTATAAATAGACCCTTTAATTTCCTTTGTTAGGCATGGTTACATGAGTACAGTAAATATCTAAGAACATAAATTAATAAACCAACCATTGATTTATAACAGAAAAAACTCTAGTGGCTGAATTCAAATTTTCCATTTAAAATCAATGTCAAACATTTGACCAGCACAGCAGATCGTCCAATAACATTTGTTTTTTTACCCCCATTCACCCAGAAGGGATGTAAATGCATTTCTTTCTCATACATCACGGGACACAGAGCCTCAGTAATTACTGATGGGTTATATAGGTATCACTAGGTGATTGGACACTGGCACACCCTAACCAGGAAGTTCAACCCCCATATAATCCCTCCCCTTACAGGGATACCTCAGTTTTTACGCCAGTGTCTTAGGTGTTGGACGTGTAAAGATGTCCTGTGCTGAGCTCCAAAGGGAATATCCTATACTGGGGCAAGCCAGGCGATCCGGATCCATTTCAAAGTGTCCTTTTTAGGCCGAATTGGATGGTACCCGGGTCTTGTGTCCGAAGACACGAGGTTTTACCTGTAACGCTTCCTCTTTTTAGAGAGCTGGACCCCGCATTTCAGAAAATGGTTTTTCTAGCCTTATTTCTGGCTGGGTGCTTTACAGGCCCAGAACTGCGGATTCCCCTATCCATAGGGGGCCCCAGTCTCTGAAGGTTTTTCCAAACGGAGCCCACCGTGAGAGGTGAAGATTGGGTCTGTATAACAGAACCCTGCGGCTGGATAAGGTAAGGGAGATTGCACAGAATTTTTTAGTTCTAGTGGGTTTCTCCTTTGAAGTTAATGCATGCTATGCCTATTGTTGCCACCGGGGGCTGCCAAGAGCACATACCTTCTCATGCTGATGTCTGTCTCAGTGTTTCACGCTGCACAGCTCCTCCAGCCGAGCTCTAGGTAGGATGGGATGGGGGGTTCTCCTCTGGGTGATTCCCCCCCAAGAATAGGGGGGCCACAGGTGGTCTGTGAGGCGGTAGTATACCGCACTGTCACCGCCGCCGCCATCATTGCTACGTGCAGGCCCCATCACTGCTGGCCTCTCTCCTTTCTCCTCCACCCCCGGCCTTGTTCCCCCATGCTTGTCAGAACTGGAGGGTTATCTCGCGCGGGAAGCGCACTTTTTTAAAAAAAATGAGTGGGGGGGGGCGGAGCGTCAGCACGGTCTCCGCGTGCTTAGACGCCCACACTGCCGGCTGCATGGCTAAAGGAGGCACACTTTACAAGTGCACTCAGCCTTTGGAGGGACACAGAGCTGACGGTTGCATGTAAGGTGGAACACAGGCAATCCCCTAGGCAGCATTTACTAAGGAAACACTTGGACTGGGCATTGGTAGCAAGGCTGTGGCTAAGACTACATCGCTCAGCAGTCAGTGTTCATTTTGTTGATACCTCCACCTTGTTGCTTTGCACTATGGGTAGAAGAGGTTCAAATACCCCAAGAACCAGAGACTCTAGGGGATCTCCTTCGGGTTCTGAGGGCCCCCTGTCTGCAGCATCCTCCCCCCCTGAGGGGCCAGGGACGGCTAGCCAGGGAGAGCCGGTGGGGTCAGGGGCTACACCTGCTTCTGGCACTTCAGCCCCTGTATACATTACACAAGAGGTTTTTTCCTCAACCATTAATGGCTTAGAGGAAAGATTAATGGCCGTGATCACATCTTCACTCAGTGGAAGAAAACGCACTAGGCCTTCTTCTGCTACCCAGGACCCTCAGTCTGAGGAGCTCTGGGATAGGGGAGAAGAATCCCTTTCAGAGGATCGGGATGGGACGGATGATTCCTCCTCTGAGGAATCAGGTGGGGAGGGGCCCTCTGCAGCTTCTTAGGATGAGAAAGTCTTAGTGCAGATCCTTGCTGGATTGGTCTGCTCCACATTTAAGTTGCCCGTATCTGAATCAGTTAAAGAACCCTCTTCTTCGTTGGGGTCACTGAAGCCTCCTCAAACAGGACATGCTTTTCCTGTTCATAATTTACTTGAAAAGCTCCTTTTATTCTGAGTGAAATCACCCTGATAAACGTTTTTTTCCACCGAAAAAGTTTTCAACACTTTATCCTATGGAAGAAAAGTTTGTTAAGATGTGGGGAATACTGGCCATTGATGCCGCCATTTCCTCCGTAAATAATAGTCTGACTTGTCCTGTAGACAATGCTCAGATGCTCAGGGATCCTGTGGATAAAAAGATGGAATCCCTGTTGAAAGATGTTTTCACCTTAGCAGGCTCAGTGGCTCAACCTGCAATAGCAGGGATTGGAGTCTGTCAATACTTATGAGAGCATGTTAAGCAGGTCATCAAAGTTTTACCTGAACAGCAGGCCCAGGGGTTTGCTAACCTTCCAGTGGCCTTATGTTTTGCTGTTGACGCCATCAGAGATTCTATCATGCAAACCTCTCGTCTTTCACTTGGGTTGGTGCATATGCGTGGAATCTTATGGTTAAAGAATTGGTCAGCTGAAGCACCATGTAAAAAACTCCTGGCTGGGTTCCCATTTCGTGGCGCAAGGCTGTTTGGAGAAGACTTGGATAACTATATCCAAAGGATCTCTAGTGGGAAAAGCACTCTTCTACTTGTTAAGAGAAAGAGTAAGCGTCCCTCTTTCAAACGGACTCTTTCCCCAGCACCAGGGGCATCAGCCTCCAGGCAGGAGCGACTGCCTCCTCCATCTGGGTCAAGAAACAAGAGTCAACCCCAGGGACAAAAGAAGTCCTAGGGGAAGAAGTCTACTAGACAAGACACTAAGGCCTCTTTATGAAGGGGCGCCCCAGCTCGCTCAAGTGGGGGGAAGACTGCTACAGTTTTTAAGGCTCTGGCAGGAGGACTTCCAGGACAGATGGGTAATCTCCACGGTAACCTTAAGTTACAAGCTGGAGTTCCAAGAATTTCTCTCTCCTCGTTTCCTCAGATCAAATGTCCCCAGGGTTCCAGAGAAAAAGCAGTCGCTCCTTCTAGCGTTAGAGCTGCTTTTGTCGCAAGAGGTCATTATGGTGGTCCCCAGGAAGGATCAAGGATTGGGCTTCTATTCCAACCTTTTTACGGTCCAAAAGCCAAATGGGGATGTCAGACCCATTCTGGATCTAAGGGATCTGAATCGATTCCTAAGGATTCGGTACTTCCGCATGGAATCAATTCGGACAGTAGTCTCCATCCTGCAGGGAGGAGAATTTCTGGCATCTATAGAACAAGAAAGTTCAGGTGTTAGACTTTCCAATTTACCTGTCTCAGGCGGTGCGTCAGAGCCTCAATTGGTGGTTAATACCGAAAACCTGCGGAAGGGGAAATCCTTTCTACCGGTTACCTGGACGGTGGTAACAACGGATGCCAGTCTTTCAGGTTGGGGAGCAGTTCTGGAACAGGCTGCGGTCCAGGGGGTATGGTCCCAAACCGAGAGGACCTTACCCATCAATATGCTGGAGATCTGGGCGGTATATCTAGCCCTAAGAGCCTGACTCTCAGGCTACAGGGTTGCCCAGTCAGGATCCAGTCCGACAATGCCACAGCAGTGGCTTATATCAATCATCAGGGAGGCACCAGGAGCCAAGCTGCTTAAAGAGAGGTGGACCAGATCTTAGTCTGGGCAGAGAAGCAGGTGCCATGCATATCGGCAGTCTTCATTCCAGGGATAGAGAACTGGCAGGCGGACTATTTAAGTCGCCAGCAATTACTCCCAGGGGAGTGGTCTCTGCATCCCGACGTCTTTTGGGCCATATGCCAGAAATGGGGGGTTCCAATGTAGATCTCTTTGCATCCCGATTCAACAAAAAGATGGACAGATTTGTGGCGAGGACAAGGGATCCCCTTGCATGCAGGACAGATGCATTGGTGATTCCGTGGCATCGGTTCTCAATGATTTATGCATTCCCTCCTATTTTGCTACTGCCACGACTCCTTCGCAGGATCAGGCGAGAAAGGAAGTCAGTGCTCCTGGTAGCCCCAGCATGGCCCAAAAGGACTTGGTATGCAGAAATAGTAAAGATGACGGTGGGTTCCCCGTGGACCCTACCGTCACACCCAGACCTGTTATCTCAAGGTCCAGTGTTCCATCCTGCCTTACAAACACTAAATTTGACGGTTTGGCTATTGAAACCCACATTCTGAAAAAACGTGGGCTTTCAGGTCCTGTGATAGCTACCTTGATCAATGCAAGGAAGCCAGCTAATTTATCATAGAGTCTGGAAAGCTTATGTATCCTGGTGTGAATCCAGGGGTTGGCATCCCAGGAAATATGTGATAGGTAGAATTCTGGATTTTCTACAATTGGGATTAGACATGAAGCTGGCCTTGAGTACCATCAAGGGCCAGGTCTCGGCCTTATCAGTATTGTTTCAACGACCGCTTGCTTCGCATTCTTTGGTCCGAAACTTTATGCAGGGGGTGATGCGTCTTAATCCTCCGTTTTAAGGCTCCCCTAAACCCCTGGGACTTGAACTTGATCCTGTCTGTTTTACAGAAACAGCCCTTTGAACCAATACGTCAGATTCCTTTGGTCTTGTTGACAAGGAAGTTAATTTTTCTGGTAGCCATTTCTTCTGCTAGAAGAGTATCAGAATTAGCAGCTCTTTACTGTAAAGAGCCTTATTTGATTGTGCACAAGGATAGAGTGGTACTACGCCCTCATTCTAGTTTTTCACCGAAGGTGGTTTCAGATTTTCATCTAAACCAAGACATTGTTCTGCCTTCCTTTTTTCCAGATCCCTGTTCTCCGGAAGAAAGATCTCTACATTCTTTGGATGTAGTAAGAGCAGTCAAGGCCTATCTGGAAGCAACTGCTTAAATCCGCAAGACGGATGTTTTGTTTGTGCAGCCAGAGGGTCCCAATAGAGGACAGGCAGCGTCAAAATCTACCGTTTCTAAATGGAATCGACAAATGATTATTCAGGCTTACGGTTTGAAACAGAAGATTCCTCTATTTCAGATTAAGGCACATTCCCCAAGGGCTATTGGTGCTTCTTGGGCAGTGCATCACCAGGCCTCTATGGCTCAGATCTGCAAGGCCGCAACCTGGTCTTCAGTCCATACATTCACCAGATTTTATCAGGTGGATGTGAGAAGGCATGAGGATATCGCCTTTGGGCGTAGTGTGCTGCAGACAGCGGTACAGGGTCCTCAGGTCTGATTACACCCTACTTGGTTGTGGTTCCCCCCCCCCCCCCAGGTAGCATTGCTCTGGGAAGTCCAATCAGTAATTACTGAGGCTCTGTGTCCCGTGATGTCCGAGAAAGAAAATAGGATTTTTCATAAAAGCTTACCTGTAAAATCCTTTTCTTTCGAAGGACATCACGGGACACAGAGGTCCCACCCCTCTTCTAATACACTTATATTGCTTGGCTACAAAACTGAGGTATCCCTGCAAGGGGAGGGATTATATAGGGGGTTGAACTTCCTGATAGGGTGTGCCAGTGTCCAATCACCTAGTGATACCCTATAACCCATCAGTAATTACTGAGGCTCTGTGTCCCGTGATGTCCATCGAAAGAAAAGGATTTTACAGGTAAGCTGTTATAAAAAAAAATCTTATTTTTTACTGGCCAAATGCTATGCACATTTTATATGAATAGACCCCTAAATGTCAGGAGACGTTTACATAAAGATGGGAAGTATATAGCAGATAAATGAATAGACCTCCTAGCAATGCTATTACCAGGCTGCAGCTTGGGGGAGCTCTAATGATTAGAGTGTGACCACAGCAGAGTGATCCCATCTAGATCACATTAACCCTTTCATTGCCAGAGCTGGTTTTGTATTATTTTTGCACACATGGTAAAATGCAGATTTTTGGGCCTGAAGATTAGATAAAACCCCCAAACATATATTTTCTGAAAGCAGAGGCCCTGGAGAATAAAATGGTGGTAATTATTAAAGTGTTCCTCGTACACAAATGTCACCTTCATATCCAGGTTTATTTTCTACTTTACCCCATTTTCTATGGTGTGATCTTTTCTACAAAACTTTGTTATAATAATGAGGCGGTCAGAGACTGCAGACATAGTAGAAGAGATGGTCAGAGACTGCAGATATGATACAAGAGGTGATCAGAGACTGCAGACATGATACAGGAGATGGTCAGAGACTGCAGACATGATACAGGAGATGATCAGAGACTGCAGACATGATACACGAGCTGGTTAGAGACTGCACACATGATACACGAGATGGTTAGAGACTACAGCTATAGTACAGGAGATGGTCAGAGACTGCAGACATGATACAAGAGATGGGTAGAGACTGCAGACATGATACAGGAGATGATCAGAGACTGCAGACATGGTACACGAGATGGTCAGAGACTGCAGACATGATACAAGAGATGGTCAGAGACTGCAGACATGATACAAGAGATGGTCAGAGACTGCAGACATGATACAAGAGATGGTCAGAGACTGCAGACATGATACACGAGATGGTCAGAGACTGCAGACATGGTACACGAGATGGTCAGAGACTGCAGACATGATACAAGAGATGATCAGAGACTGCAGACATGATACAAGAGATGATCAGAGACTGCAGACATGATACAAGAGATGATCAGAGACTGCAGACATGATACACGAGATGGTTTTAGACTGCAGATATAGTACAGGAGATGGTCAGAGACTGCAGACATGATACACGAGATGGTTAGAGACTGCAGACATGATACACGAGATGGTTAGAGACTGCAGACATGATACACGAGATGGTTAGAGACTGCAGACATGATACACGAGATGGTCAGAGACTGCAGACATGATACACGAGATGGTCAGAGACTGCAGACATGATACACGAGATGGTCAGAGACTGCAGACATGATACACGAGATGATCAGAGACTGCAGACATGATACACGAGATGGTCAGAGACTGCAGACATGATACACGAGATGGTCAGAGACTGCAGACATGATACAAGAGATGATCAGAGACTGCAGACATGATACAAGAGATGATCAGAGACTGCAGACATGATACAAGAGATGATCAGAGACTGCAGACATGATACACGAGATGGTTTTAGACTGCAGATATAGTACAGGAGATGGTCAGAGACTGCAGACATGATACACGAGATGGTTAGAGACTGCAGACATGATACACGAGATGGTTAGAGACTGCAGACATGATACACGAGATGGTCTGAGACTGCAGACATGATACAAGAGATGGTCAGAGACTGCAGACATGATACACGAGATGGTCAGAGACTGCAGACATGATACAAGAGATGATCAGAGACTGCAGACATGATACAAGAGATGATCAGAGACTGCAGACATGAAACACGAGATGGTCAGAGACTGCAAACATGATACAAGAGATGGTCAGAGACTGCAGACATGATACATGAGATGGTTAGAGACTGCAGACATGATACACGAGATGGTCTGAGACTGCAGATATAGTACAGGAGATGGTCAGAGACTGCAGACATGATACACGAGATGGTTAGAGACTGCAGACATGATACACGAGATGGTTAGAGACTGCAGACATGATACACGAGATGGTTAGAGACTGCAGACATGATACAAGAGATGGTCAGAGACTGCAGACATGATACACGAGATGGTCAGAGACTGCAGACATGATACACGAGATGGTCAGAGACTGCAGACATGATACACGAGATGGTCAGAGACTGCAGACATGATACACGAGATGGTTAGAGACTGCAGACATGATACACAAGATGGTTAGAGACTGCAGACATGACACACGAGATGGTCTGAGACTGCAGACATGATACACGAGATGGTTAGAGACTGCAGACATGATACACGACATGGTCAGAGACTGCAGATATAGTACAGGAGACGGTCAGAGACTGCAGACATAGTACAGGAGAAGGTCAGAGATTGCAGCAGAGACGTAACTAGAATCTTCAGGGCCCCGATGCAAGAAACCTTGAAGGCCCCCCCTGACCCCGCCCCCCATTGGTTCCACGGCCCTCCCCACTGATCCCAGGGCCTTTTGGTCCTTTTGTGGGGCCCTTTATTACAGACCCTTTTCACATTTTCTGCAGTGGGCCCCCCCTTCCTACTGTCTTGGGGTCTCCATGGTGACAGAAAGCAAGAGATATGTCACCAGCACACCAGGGAACATATAAGGGGCCAATGCAGTGGCAAAACTACCAGGTGTGTAAAGTTCGCACTTGTGACCAGACCCTGGCCTTCCCGCCACTGTTGAGGTCCGAAGCCTCCTCTTGCTGTCCTGCCCCTGCTATTGAAAGCGCTGGTCTTTGTCTTTATGGCAGTGGCAGCAGTGCATTAGGACCCAGTGCTGGTTACTTTATGGGGCTGATGGGCACATGCGGGGGAGGGCTGGCTCTATTGGTTGTAGACAGCTGAGCCCCCCACCGGACACCGAGCAGTCATGATGCTCCCAGTCGTATCTAAAAAACAGTATTTATAAGAATCAAGAGTACAATCACATATATATCAGCCACATGTTCTTCAGCCATGTGGGCTCCATGTCAGTAAGGTGGGGGCTCTGATCAATAAAACCACTATAATATTTAATATTAGACCTGACTGAGGGCATCACCTGGACCGCATCTCAATCGGCATGTCGGAGCAGGCAATGCAGGACCAACACTGCTAGGCAACCTTCGGGAGGCTCAGTTGGGACAGGATAGCAAGAGGAGGCTGGGAACCCAAATGATGCAACTGCTGTGACCCTTGTAGTTCCACCACTGGATGTTACATGATGTGGGATTCCCCTTTCTCTCCTCCCTGAAGAGGCGGAGCCCTGAGTGTGTATGAAGAGGCGGAGCTCTGAGTGTGTATGAAGAGGCGGAGCTCTGAGTGTGTATGAAGAGGCGGAGCTCTGAGCGTGTATGAAGAGGCGGAGCTCTGAGCGTGTATGAAGAGGCGGAGCTCTGAGCGTGTATGAGGAGGCGGAGCTCTGAGTGTGTATGAGGAGGCGGAGCCCTGAGTGGGTATGAAGAGGCAGAGCTCTGAGTGGGTATGAAGAGGCGGAGCTCTGAGTGTGTATGAAGAGGAGGAGCCCTGAGTGTGTATGAAGAGGCGGAGCTCTGAGTGTGTATGAAGAGGCGGAGCTCTGAGTGTGTATGAAGAGGCGGAGCTCTGAGTGTGTATGAAGAGGAGGAGCTCTGAGTGTGTATGAAGAGGAGGAGCCCTGAGTGTGTATGAAGAGGTAGAGCTCTGAGTGTGTATGAAGAGGAGGAGCCCTGAGTGTGTATGAAGAGGCAGAGCTCTGAGTGTGTATGAAGAGGAGGAGCCCTGAGTGTGTATGAAGAGGCGGAGCTCTGAGTGTGTATGAAGAGGCGGAGCTCTGAGTGTGTATGAAGAGGCGGAGCTCTGAGTGTGTATGAAGAGGCGGAGCTCTGAGCATGTATGAAGAGGCGGAGCTCTGAGTGTGTATGAAGAGGAGGAGCCCTGAGTGTGTATGAAGAGGCGGAGCTCTGAGTGTGTATGAAGAGGAGGAGCCCTGAGTGTGTATGAAGAGGCAGAGCTCTGAGTGTGTATGAAGAGGAGGAGCCCTGAGTGTGTATGAAGAGGCGGAGCTCTGAGTGTGTATGAAGAGGCGGAGCTCTGAGTGTGTATGAAGAGGCGGAGCTCTGAGTGTGTATGAAGAGGCGGAGCTCTGAGCATGTATGAAGAGGCGGAGCTCTGAGTGTGTATGAAGAGGCGGAGCTCTGAGTGTGTATGAAGAGGCGGAGCTCTGAGTGTGTATGAAGAGGCGGAGCTCTGAGCATGTATGAAGAGGCGGAGCTCTGAGTGTGTATGAAGAGGCGGAGCTCCTGCTAGAACAGCGGTCGGAGGAGGAGTCTAGGAGGGAGATGACAGAAAGCGCAGCAGACTCTCAGGAGTGAGCGAGGAGGATCCAGTTCCTTTGCCATCGGAGGTGAGGAGAGTGTGAAGGATGTTGGTGACTCTGGTAGGTGAAAAGCTGGGAGTCATATTGCTCTGGTGAGTGGGGAAGCACTACTAAGGGGGCGCCCTCACCATCACGTGTGTAAGAGGTGGAAGAAGGCGTGGCTACACTACAGCTGGCACAGTTTGGAGCACCGAGAACTTTACACCTTATCAACTTTTCATTGATTGGTGGATTTTTTGGAGCAAAATAAGGTAATTGAAGTAGATGTAAAGTGGAAGCAGTGGACATGCAGAGAACACTATATTGAGTACAAAATATTGTATGATTACATGAAATTGCACAGATTTTTACTTTATTTATTATAGAAGCAAATATTATGAGATGAGTGAAGTAGGTGTAAAGTGGAAGCAGTGGATCTGCAGAGAATATTATTTGAGCCCCTAGCACTTTATATATGAATGTCTCCACATATTTTAGTGTATTTGTGATGATTTATGTGCACACACAATAGGACAGCGCTGTGACACATAATGCTCTTCTAGTTGATAAAGGGAATACTTACCTTTGTTACAGCAGCAGTCCGGTATAAGTTATTTTTGTAGGTATTTGAGTTGTTACACATAGCGCGGGTTTTATTCTATTTATATTGGTGACATAATTGCCCAAATCTGGGGATCAGGAGCCATTTCCACCCTTTACTCTCGGCTGGGGTTCTTTGTATCCATATAACAGATGTTCTACATGACTAAATCCGCAATCAATTTTACTGCAAAATCAAAGGGGCCAAAATGTCTCCCCCCCGAGCAGTAATATATTTCTATCCCCCTTGGTGGGAGTGGAGATGACCCATCTATAAGGATATACAGTACATACACACACAGCACAAGGCAGTTGTTCATATTACTAGATATTTCTCAGGGCTGCAGTTCCTCTGAGCTCCACAAGATGGTGATCTAATTTCTACCCAGACAGGAAGTCTCTAAAGAATACAGACAGGAAGTCTCTATGGACAACAGGAAGTGATGTCAGGTACACACAGGAAGTGATGTCTGATGCATAGAAGAAGTTCCATGAGGTACAAAGTACAAAGGAGACATTGCTGGAAGTGGCAGCAGAGGAGGTAATGATATCTTATTAATTATTTACACCCAGTAACCCCTCCCCACATATATAGTGTGGAAATATGCAGATTAACCCCTCCAGGGGGATCAGTTGATGGCTGGCCATACATGGTTCAGTTTTATTGTTCAGCCAGCGGAATGAGCAATAAAAATCTGAAGTGATTCCCCCATCCACACATTGGAGGGGGATGGGGGAATCCTCCCCGCTGCACTATTGTATTCTGACAATGGGGGGCGCTCCTCCGCTCTCAGAATACACAGATCAGTGATGAAGCTATTGGCTGCAGCCGCTGATGGAGTGACTTTTATCCGGCAGTGACCACACATGGATGGAAATGTGACCGATCCCTGCTGAACCAGCTGAATTTCCATGTCTCTATGGTCACCATAAGTCAGGGCTCAACAGATCCCAGGTCACCATGGTGACTAGAAATGGTGTCCTGGCCCCTGGGCTCTTGTCATTCTCACTGTTGGTCTGAATAATGTTTCTGCCTGAAACCCGGACACATTATTCAGACAGGAATGTGGCTCGGAGCGGGGCCAGGCGGGAGGGGGAGGGGAGGAGGAGATGATGACACCCGACCTGTGAAGTGAGGGGTGGACTGGACAGGACATGAGAGGACTCATCTCACTGAGCTCCCGCTGCCGATCTTTCTCCTTTCTGCGGCCGCATTACTGTCACCATCGGCTCCTGCTTCCCCCCACAGCTGCCTGTGTCCCTGCAGAGCCCTCCGGCAGAACAGAGAGGAAGGAGCGGGACCGAATCTCCAACATGGCGCCACCTCGGCACTGCCACAAAGATCCCCACAAGGTGCTGAGAAACAGGACTACAGAGTCCTTACAGGAGTAACCAGGACAAGCCTGCAAAGCAGCCAGCTAAGAAACCAGCCAGGGAGGGACATGCTGCTTTATGTACACAAGATGTCCTCTCCATCCACTCTGCTCTCACACACTGCTGGGGGAGATGTACAGGACATGCAGGAGGACACAGGGGAGGGGGGATTGGATTACTATCCTGCATTCTGAACCCTTCCCCCTGCACCCCATGTCCTACAGTGACCTGTACCCTGCACCCCATGTTCTGCATTATTCACCCTGCACCACGTGTCCTGCACCCTAATGCATAGCTCCCAACTGTCCCTGATTTCGAGGGACTGTCCCTGATTTCGATAAATGTCCCTCCGTCCCTCATTCCTCCCTCATTTTGGTCTGATTTATGTTGATGTATATAAAATGCACTTTTTATCTATCAAAAAGTGTTTTTCAGCTCTAAACCTTTCATCTGATTTCTAAATTGCTGAATTTGTAAATTCCAAAAGCCAATATAAAGGAACAGTAGTGGTAAAAAAAAAAGCACTCGTGGGTTTAACCAATCTTGTTTTTTTTTTGTATAATTCTCCTTTAAGGGGGTGTGGCAAGGGGTGTGTCCTATGCCTGCATACTTTTGCTGATAGGTGTCCCTCATTCCCATCTCAAAAAGTTGGGAGGTGTGCTAATGTTATACATTCTGCACATTGCTCCCCATGTCCTGCGTTCTGCACCCTTCTCCTGCCTCCCTGGTCCTGCAGTGACCTGTACCCTTCTCTGGTACCCTGTACCCCATGTCCTGCATTCTGCACACTGTTCCCGTCCCCTGCACCCCATGTCCTGCGGTGACATACATCCTTTTCTGGTACCCTGCACCCCATGTCCTGCATTTTGCACCACTTGTCCTGCAGTGACCTACACCCTTTTCTGGTACCCTGTACCCCATGTGCTGTGTTCTGCACCCTCTACCCCTATGTTCTGCAATCTGCACACTGTACCCTTCCCCTGCACTCCATGTCCTGCAGTGACCTGTATCCTACTCTGGTACCCTGCACCCCATGTTCTGCATTCTGCACCCTGTACCACATGTCCTGCACCCTTCTCCTGCACCTTGCACCACAAGTCCTGTATTCTGCACACTGTAACCTTCCCCTGCACCCCATGTCCTGCAGTGACCTGCATCTTTCTCTGGTACCCTGTACCCCATGTCCTGCGTTATGCACCCTGCACCACATGTCTTGCACCCTTCTCATGCACCTTGCACCCCATGTTCAGCACCCATGTCCTGCATGCTGCACACTGTACCCATCCCCTGCATCCCATGTCCTGCGGTGACCTGTACACTTCTCTTGTACCCTGTACACCATGTCCTGTGTTATGCACCCTGTACCACATGTTCTGCACCCTTCTTCTGCATCTTGCACCCCACGTTCTACATCCTTCACCTCATATCCTGCATTATGCACCCTGCACCACATGTCCTGCACCCTTCTCTTGCACCTTACACTCCATGTTCTACATTCTGCACCCCAAGTCCTGCATTCTGCACACTGTACCCTTCCCCTGCACCCCATATGCTACATTTTGCACTCTTCTGCTTCATCCCATGTCCTGCTGTGGCCTGCACCTTTCCCCTGTACCCCATGTCCTGCACCCCGTGAAAGGAATTATACACCTTGACGACCAACCTCGTTTATGCAGGCAGATCACCGGGACCCTCGGATCCGTGAGACACATATGAGACACAGGAAACAGGCTTTAGTGTTTTCACAAGGTGTCTGTCTTTATTGAATACAACAGTAGTTTATATGTCAGTAAAAATACATGCCTAAGGGTTTTACAAATTTACACTCAGTACTTTCTTATCAAGAGTTAGACTGCTGACTAGATAACAAGAAATAGCTGATGACTTGCTGACACAGAATGTTACTCCAAGAATCGGCTTAACCACAGTATCTCATAGGGTGTGGTTCTATGCAAACTTGTTAGTTTAAGCTAATTATGGCAAAACTCATACATGTAAAAAGTTCACTTCTACTTTATGTAAAATGGAAGGGAATCTAAAATGGAGTCACAGCTGCTCACACATTCCCTTACAATCCCCTCTTAAGTCACGAACATGACAGGGGAATGACTTCTACCCATTGTTGGAAAAGTAACGATGTTGTTTACATATAAACTTGATATGTTGGTTAAAACAACGGGAGGAGTTCCATTTATAAAAAGGGTGATGTTTAAAGGTACAGCCATAAGGGGAATACGGGCTGTACTAGGATGCAGTTTACTACATATCCAACATTTTTCATACCCTGATTTCTGGGCATAATTATATTTGAATTTCAGTAGCAACATTTTGTCTGTAAAACTATCAGTTTTAACTCCTTCATTATCTGATGGTGTATCTCTCTTGTGTCTGGTATGTATATTATCGATGGTGTTATTGGGTGACCCACATATGCCTTTAAGGGCTCCCAAGTCTTCAGGATGATAAAGTTAGTTATGATCCACTATCAGAGAGATTAGGAACAGGAGGCAAAATGCCTTCCCAGAAGTCTGTGGTGCATTAAGCAAGGTCATCTTGTTCAGAGACTTTTTCCCCTGCTTCACTCTCTTTTTGAGGATTTATTTCACTTCCTTTATCCTTGGCTTGCTTCTTAGGTGTTTGGTTCACCTTTTTCACATGACTGGCATGAATCCAGGACTGTTGTTCCTTGGTAAGGAATGCAGGACATGTGACTGCAATCACAGTGGTTGGGTGCCTGAACGGGTACTCTTGCTTCTTGGTACGATTCAGCTGTTGGACCACCACTACGTCTCCTACCTGGAAAGGGTGTGTAGGTTCCAGTGAAGAGAAAGGAGAGGTGCGAGCAACATTTCTTTCAACTCTGTCCAGTTTCAATGAGTTTCCTAATATACTCTCACTGTATTACTTTTAGGTCCCCTCTTTCTAACATAAGTGGTTGTCTGGCCCACGGGGTGGGAAATGGCCTACCCATAAGGACCTCAAATGGAAAGTATCCTGTTTTCTTAGAAGGGGTCATTCTTATTTCAGCCAAAACTGCTGGTAGGACTTTCTGCCACTTATATGTGCCTCCTGTTGCTTTTCTTATTTTATATTTAATGGTTCTGTTCATTCTCTCAACAATACCTGAACTCTGCGGGTGGTAAGGTATATGAAATTTCCAATCAATTTTAAGTGCTTTCACTAAATCTTGGCACACTTTTGAAATAAAGGCAGGACCATTGCCAGAATTTATTTGGAGTGGGCATCCCCATCTAAAGATAATTTCCTGCATGAGGATTTTTACAACTGTTTGTGCATCTTCTTTTGTGGTTACAAATGCTTCTGTCCATCTTGAGAACATGTCTACTATCACAAGTAAATTTTCCTGTCTTTTACTTAACTTAGGCATATGGGTGAAGTCAATCTGTAAATGTGTGGATAGATATGTAAGGTGTTCATGTTTTACCTTGTGTGGATTTCTTGGGTTGTTTCGGATGCGACATATGATTTGACCAAAGAGGGAAAACCGGGATAAAGAAATCATTGTCCAATATTTCACATGTGACCTGCCAGCCTCTGTGCCCTACCCCATGATACTGAGAAAAAAAATAAAGGTGCACTAACTACAGGTATACATGGTCTCCCCTCTTGGCAGACAAGTCCACAATCTGGGCTTTTCTGCACTCCTGCAATATTCCATTATTTAATATCTGTGTCCGTAGCATAAAGAGATCTGACAAGGTTTGGTCTAACAGGGGCATTTCAGGTGCAAGTCATGGCATTTGTATGGTAGCTTCTTGTTTAGAAGCTGCTTCCTTTGCTGCTTTATCAGCTAAGGCATTTCCATTTGAAACATCATCTTGGTTTGTGGTATGTGCCTTGCAGTGGAGGATAGCTATAGAGCGAGGCAATTTAATCACTTCCAAAAGGCTGGACACTAATGTTGAATGTGAAATTGATTTGCCATCTGCTGCTATGTACCCTCTTCTTAACCAGATGATACCAAAATCGTGGACTACACCGAATGCATATTTAGAATCGGTATAAATGTTCACATCTCGTCCTTCAAAGAGCTGGCACGCTCTTGTAAGGGCAATCAGTTCTGCAGCCTGTGCTGATTGAAATGGGACTGGGTTTGCTTTGAGCACTACATCCTGCATGATATGTGTTGTCATTTGGTCTAGAACAAGAACCATCAACAAAAACATTTTGTGCCCCAGGGATTGAAGTGAAAGACATATCTGCATGTGGAGATGTGTCCTGGTGGATTATTTCAATGCACTCTTGTTGAGGAACTATCTCATCCTCTTCTCCTTTTAGACCTAGTAAAGCATTTAGGATCATGGCTGGGCCTGAAGTGGGTGAAGCATATTTTATTTCGAGATTTGGATTTGAGAGGAGAATAACCTTGTATCCACTCAATCTTCGGGCTGACATATGTTGGGTATGAATATTTTTCAACAAAATGGATACATTATGAGTAGTATGTAAGGTGGTTGTATGTCCTAGAGTAAAAGAAGTAGCCATTTCTACTACCATAGCACAGAATACCAAAGCTCTGAGACACGCCGACATGCCCTGTACCGGCATCGGCAGTACTCTTGAGAAAAATGCAATAGGGCAGAGTTTTCCTCCGTGTTCCTGCGCCAGGACTCCCGCTATTGTTTTCCAATTGTCCCTGGCAAACAAGTGAAACATCTTGCCATAATCGGTAATCCGAGACCAGGGGCCGTTACCATTGCTGTCTTAAGGTACACAAATGCATCACACATTTCATCTGTCCATTTTACACAATCTGGCATGTCTGAGCCTGTGGCTTGCCTCAGGAGGCTATCATAAAAAGAGCAGTCAGGTATCCATTGGCGGCAGTAACCAATCATACCAAGAAAAAAGAACATATCTTTCTTTGTCAGTGGGCAGGGCAGACCCACGAGAGCCGCAGCTCTCTTGTGACTGACTCTTCTTTCGCCTTTTGTGAGGGTAAAACCAAGGTATTCAACAGTTTCTTGACTCCATTGCAATTTCTTTTTAGAGACTTTGTGACCATTTTCTGCTAACAAGTACAATAAATCTTTACCATCCTCTCTGCTGGCAACCTGGCTCGGACTGCACAACAACAAATCATCAACATACTGTAATAGGACTGAACCATGCTGGGGATTCCAGGACCACAGGGTTGCCTGGAGTACAACTGAATAGACTACAGGGGAGTCTACATACCCTTGCAGCATTCTGCACCAGGTCATCTGGCGATTTCTAAAACAAAATGCAAGGATAGGCTGTGTCTCTTTGTCCACCAGGATGCTAAAAAATGCATTTGCTAAATCAATTACTGTGGAAAACTCTGCATTGGATGGTATGGAAGTCAGCAGTGATGGCATGTCAGGTACTATAGGTGCTATAGGCACTACAAGATTATTTATGGCCCTAAGGTCTTGAACAAATCTATAACTGCCATCCGGCTTTTTGACTGGATTTATAGGAGTGTTGTAAGGTGAACTTAAGCCAATTTTCCCCTCCCTCTTTCATGTATTTCATATAGAGGTCAACCGGTATGGGTTTTTCTTTGGCTGATGCCGATGCCCATATTTAGAAATTGCGGCGGCCGATATATGATGCTGATTTTTTTTTTTTCATCTTTTTTTTTCTTCCCTTCATCTCATAAAATCTAACAGTTATGCCCTGTACACACAATAGGATTTTCCAATGGAAAATGTGATAGGACCTTGTTGTCGGAAATTCCGACCGTGTGTAGGCTCCATTACACATTTTCTATAGGAATTTAC
The DNA here is from genome assembly GCF_042186555.1 of Aquarana catesbeiana. Lineage (NCBI taxonomy): Eukaryota > Metazoa > Chordata > Amphibia > Anura > Ranidae > Aquarana > Aquarana catesbeiana. The sequence goes on along the minus strand of NW_027362661.1, from coordinate 3,043,460 downwards.
GACACACAAAGTTTGAGAGCTTGCTATAAAATTTTCCGAACAACAAAATCTGTTGTCGGAAATTCCGACCGTGTGTACACAAATCCAACGCACAAAGTGCCACGCATGCTCAGAATAAATTAAGAGATGAAAGCTATTGGCTACTGCCCCGTTTATAGTCCCGACGCGTTTTACGTCACCGCGTTCAGAACGATTGGATTTTCCGACAACTTTGTGTGACCGTGTATATGCAAGACAAGTTTGAACCAACATCCGTCGGAAAAAATCCATGGATTTTGTTGTCGGAATGTCTGATCAATGTCCGACCGTGTGTACAGGGCATTAGACCCCTTTCACACTGGGGCCTTTTTCAGGTGCTTTTGGGCTAAACATAGCACCTGTAAAGTGCCTGAAAAACGGCTCCCCTGCAGTCTCAGTGTGAAAGCCCGAGTGCTTCCACACTGAGGCGATGCGCTGGCAGGATGTTAAAAAAAAAGTCCTGCAAGCAGCATCTTTGGAGCGGTGTATACCGCTCCTCCACCACTCCTGACCATTGAAATGAATGGGTACCGCTGCCGAAGCGCCTGCAAAGCGATTTGGCAGCGGCGCTACACGGGCGCATTTAACCCCTATATCGGCCGCTAGCTGGGTTATAAGCGCCCTGCTAGCAGCCAAATAGCGCCGCTAAAATGACAGCGCCGCTAAAACTAGCAGCGTTTTACCGTCAACGCCTGCCCGCTCCAGTGTGAAAGCAGCCTTAAGTAATAAGCAGGGCCGGATTAACGTAGGAACTATTGGAGCTGCAGCTCCAGGCCCCTTACCTTAAGATAGGCCCATTTAAAAAAAAAAATCACAAAATAAAAAAAAAAGATTGACTTCGAGGGTCGTGGCGCGGCGACCAGGGGCGAGCTCAAATTTGGGGGATAGGAAGCTGAATGTCCACCCCACTACTGATCAAAATGGGGCTCCTATCACCTATGGTCCAGGAGATATGGAGCTCCTTGCGCAGCCTGTCAGAAGCTACATGCAGAGCGGCCAGCTTGTTTAAATACAAGCTGGCACACTCTGTTTGCAGCAGACGGAGAGGATGAGCTCACAGTGCCTCTCCTCACTTCTTGTCAGAGGCATTGAGCTCAATGGACAGCTTGGAGCCTGCAGAGTTTGACAGGCAGCACTGCCTGTCAAACTCACCTATTGATTTCAATGGGGCCACTCTGCAACTGCAAGCCAAACTCGCTCATAGTAGCAGAATAGTCCAACAATGTAAAATTACCATTCAGCGATGTAAATAAAAAAAGGAGGTGGCAGTAGCACCTCATGAACGCCTGTCAGCTGCTGCTATACCACTCATTGAAAAGCAATACACCACTGATCACTTTTAAGAGGGCAGTAAGCATTACCGCAAATGTGAAAGAAACTTGAAACACATCATCCATTTCACACTCCCCATCATCCAGGTCACTCCCCAGCCACTTCCCATGTTAGTCACCTTCCTTCAACTTGTATCACAGGTGACCATTTCCCAACCTGCAGATGACAGACCCTACTCCAAAAGATATCACTCCCAGTTACTCCCCCCCACCTGCTGACTGATATCCCTCCATGACCACCTCACACCCCCCTGCTGACAGACCTCCCTCCCCAGCCTGTTTCCACACACCCTCTCACCTGCTGACCTGTGGATGGGGGAATCATTCCCGCAGTGTTATTGTGTTCTGCCAGTGGGGAGCCTTCCCTACCCACACAATACAATGATCAGTGTTGCTAACTATAGCTGGCAGCACTGATAGTTTTGGGAAAAACCTGACAGGCTGATTGTACTCAAGTCGATTAATAGATTGACTTGAGTACAACCAGCTAGCCCATACATGGATCGACTATGGCTGGTCCCTGCTTAATTGGCTTAATTTCAATTCATGTATGGCCCGCTTTACCACTACGCAGTCCCTAAACATTCTTCCACAAACCTTTTACATTTTTCCTTCCCAGATTCCTTCATTCTCCTCACCTGTACATACTGCCCGTCATACTGCCTGTCATACCCTCCACACTTCTCTCCTATACATAGTGCCCCCTGTCATACCCCCCACAATCCTCTCCTGTACATACTGCTCACTGTCATACCTGCCACACTCCACTCTTGTACATACTGCTCATTGTCATACTCGCCACACTCCACTCATGTACATACTGCCCCCTGTCATACCCTCCACACTTCTCTCCTATACATAGTGCCCCCTGTCATACCCCCCACAATCCTCTCATGTACATACTGCTCACTGTCATACCTGCTACACTCCACTCATGTACATACTGCTCATTGTCATACTCGCCACACTCCACTCATGTACATACTGCCCGCTGTCATACCCTCCACACTTCTCTCCTATACATAGTGCCCCCTGTCATACCCCCCACAATCCTCTCCTGTACATACTGCTCACTGTCATACCTGCCACACTCCACTCTTGTACATACTGCTCATTGTCATACTCGCCACACTCCACTCTTGTACATACTTCCCCCTGTCATACCCTCCACACTTCTCTCCTATACATAGTGCCCCCTGTCATACCCCCCACAATCCTCTCATGTACATACTGCTCACTGTCATACCTGCCACACTCCACTCATGTACATACTGCTCATTGTCATACTGGCCACACTCCACTCATGTAAATACTGCCCGCTGTCATACCCTCCACACTTCTCTCCTATACATAGTGCCCCCTGTCATACTCCCCACAATCCTCTCATGTACATACTGCTCACTGTCATACCCCCCACAATCCTCTTCTGTAGATACTGCTCACTGTCATACGCGCCACACTCCACTCATGTACATACTGCCCATTGTCATACCCTCCACATTCCTCTCCTGTACGTACTGCTCACTGTCATACCCTCCACACTCCTCTCCTGCACATACTGCCCACTGTCTTACCCTTCACACTTGTCTCCTGTACATTCTGCCCACTGTCTTACCCTCCACACTCGTCTCCTGTGCATACTGCTCAGTATCATACCGTCCACACTCCTCTCCTGTACATACCGCCCACTGTGATACCCTCCACACTCCTCTCCTGTACATACTGCCCCTATCATACCCTCCACACTCCTCTCTTGTATATACTGCCCCCATCATACCCTCCACACTCCTCTCCTGTACATAGTGCCCACTGTCAACCCTCCACACTCCTCTCCTGTACATAGTGCCCACTGTCATACCTCCCCACTCCTCTGCTGTGCATACCGCCCACTGTCATACCCCCCACACCGCTCTCCTCTACATAGTGCCCACTGCCATACCCTCCACACTCCTCTCCTGTACATAGTGCCTACTGTTATACCCTCCACATTCCTCTCCCTCACCTGCACATACTTCCCACTTTTATACCATCCATACTCCTCCCCTGCCTCTTACCCACAAAAACTGTTCTTTAAAATTATATTGAATATCCTCAATGTTACCAGCTCTAGAATGGGCACACTTTTGTTAGTTCAACTAAAGGAAATCTTCACAGTCCTCATATTTGTTCTGCCCATTTTTAGTACTCATTTAATTTTGTGATTACTACTGTGATGTATAGAGGAACATAAGGGATGTCGGCTACTCTAAATATACCACTGGAAAAAAAAAAAGTGTCCCTGAAAATATTTTTAAAATGTTGGCACTGCCCAGGGCCACCGGGTCAGTAGGTGGCCCCATGAGAGGCTCTTGGGATCCTGTGATATTAAAACGGTAGTAAACTTTGCTAGCATTACTACTTTTTAGTGGCCCTGAGGTAGGTTATGCTATAATGTACAAGTATGCACAGCATATTAGGGTACACTTACCTGTGAGACTGAGCCCTCCAGTGCTGCACTGTGATCAATCTGGTGGGTCCCGGGCGCTTCCATCTTCACCCAGTCTTCCTTCCGGGTTCTGTGCCTTCGGTCACTTGCCTTGGCCGGGCTGTGTTGCTGTCACTTCCATGCATGCGCATCCTCTCTCTCTCATCCTTCCTCCCTTACCCCTCACCCCTCTCTCATCCCCTTTCTCTCGCTCTCTCATCCTCCCTCTCTCTATTTTATTTAATTTGTTATAACAACAAATTGTTTGCATTTTTCATTATTTTTATTTTTTTTTATAAAAAGCCCCACCATAATTCTCAGCACCAGGCCCATGATGTTCTTAATCCGGCCCTGCTCCCACCCCTCCATAGTACCACCCCTCTTAGTGGGAGGTGGCTTGAACCTCTCGTGGAATGAGTCCTATCAATGTATAAGTGTATATAATAAGTTGAATGAGTCATTACTGCTAGGCTCTGAGGAAGAAGGTACTCCTTCGAAACGTGTGAGCAGTGGTCCTGGGGTCCTCCCCCTCTGCTTTCTGGAAACTGTCGATGCCAGGACTGATTGCCACATTCAAGTGGTTTTTACAGGCTTTCATTCATCACATGTTTGTGAGTAGTATTTTAACTGTTTTTTGTCAATAAATTATCTTGGGATAATGCACAAGGCTGGTGCGCCCTCTTCTTTTTATATTTTTTAAGATGAGGAACAATCGCAGATAGCATCATTGGGATCTGTATATTATCTACATTGTTACAATTGATGTAATTTTTATATTTCTATATTCAGAGTGGAAACCTGAGAGATTCTAAAGTTGAGGTTAAAGAAGAGATAAAAGAGGAGGATGATGAGGATGGGGTGACCGAGGAGTCAGAGTTTCCAAAGGAACACAAAGATCTGTACCAGGACAGCATGGTGGAGTCATCCAGCTACAAACACCCACCAGAGAGACATCCTCGTCCTCTGTATTCCCGGGATTCCACACAGGAAGATCACACCATCCCTCACCATCATCAGGTAGATGATTGACAATTATTGGTAGTTCTGATTTATACACAGCATGTTTGTTACAATGAATGTTTTATAATATATATTCAGAGTGGAAACCTCGGGGATGATAATATTGTTGTTAAAGAAGAGTATAAAGAGGAGGATGAGGACTATGGAGTGATGGAGCAGTTTTCCAAAGGACACAAGGATATGATGGAGCCACCTAATACCAGGAACCCACCAGAGAAGGAGTTTCCAAAAGAACACAAAGATCTGTACCAGGACACCATGGTGGAGACCTCCAGCTACAGAAACCCACCAGAGAGATGTCCCCGTCCTCTGTATTCCCGGGATTCCACACAGGAAGATCACACCATCCCTCACCATCATCAGGTAGATGAGGAAAAATCACTAATAGTTTTGCTTTATACACAGCATGTTTGTTACAATAAATGTTTTATTATATCTTTTAGAGTGGAGTCCTCAGGGATGATAATATTGATGTTAAAGAAGAGTATAAAGAGGAGGATGAGGAATATGGAGTGATGGAGGAGTTTTCAGAAGGACACAAGGATATGATGGAGCCACCTAATACCAGGAGCCCACCAGAGAGATGTCCCTGTCCTCTGTATTCCTGGGATTCCACACAGGAAGATCACACCATCTCTCATTGTTACCTCAAGGTTGGTGGGGTGGTGTCATGGTTATGCAGTAATCTTTCTCTGTCAGCTTACCTCTCCTCATGTATTCAGACTAAGAGGCCAGCCACTCTCACCTGGCTGTTTTTATAACCTCTCCTCTAAGCATGGCTCCACCCCAGGCCCTATCAGGGAACCCTGTATTAACCTGTGCACTGCAAGCCAGCGGTGTTGATCAACCATTGTGTATTCATTGTGTGTTTGGCTTCCTGTTTCCTGCTTGCCATGTGCTCTTCGTTTGTCTCTGTTGCCGACCTTGGCGTGTTCTCAACTATTCCTGTCTGTTCGTGACCCTGACCTTTTGGCGTGTCCCTGACTATCCCTGTTTGCCTGTGACCCTGAACCTTTGGCGTGTACTCTGTTGTTCCTGTCTGCTAGTCGCCCTGACCTCTGCCTTATCCCTTTACTATCCTTGTTGTTCCAGCCTGCTGCTTCCTTCTCCTGTAGTCTACCGTGAGCTGTGAGACCCTAGGGGCCGCGACCTGGAGCCAAACTGCAGCGCAGTCCATCCTCACCACTAGAGGCTCTGGTGAACACCTGCTGGCTCTTAGACTCTGCGCCCTGGGGAATCTATGCTCTAGCTGCCATTGGGATCTGTGTTAGTGATCCAATACACCTGCTTCCTTAACCTCCCTGGGTACTATCCGCAGCAGTTAGTCATAGGGTCCACTATCTTAGTAACACACTCCTGACTCCTACGGAGTGCATCTGTCATCTGCTCTCAGGTGCCCTGACAGAAGGAGCTTATAAAACACAGACTCATGGAGACAATGTGTGGATTTTTTATGTGATGTCACAATAATAAAGCTTATATTTTACAGATGATATTCTCTTTCATTTTCTTAAACTTAGAGTGGAGATCCAGTCGATATAGAATTTGAGGTTAAAGCAGAAGAAGAAGAGAGGTATGTGAAGGATGATCAGCATTCTATGGAGGAGGATGGAATAACGGGGACATTTATAGAGGAGGACACTCCTACAGAGATCAGCACAGGTGGGTCATTAACACTAAATACATTCCTCCTCCCATTCTGCTCACTAATTGGTCCAGAGTAGGGCAAGGACTGGATGATAATCTTCCTTCTCTGTGCTGCAGACACAATTTATGTATCTAGACTGGATTTATGGAGATTCTGGGGTTCAGCTGGCAGCAAAATGTTGATTTTCGCCATAGATGTTGCTCTACCTAGGCACCTTGGGCATGTGCTTTGGGTCTTCTGCCTCATGACCAGGTCTAGCATGATCTCTGACAGAACAATTCTCCCAGGGTTACTTACTCTGTTATTTGCTGCCTGTGCTGAGTGGAGGGATATGTCTGTATAGTCTCAGACCCAAGTCACTGAGTGCAGTCTCGGAAGATGGGAGGCAGCAGTGTGGGACCTTTGCAACTTGTCTCATGTAAACATTTAATCTTCCACTGATTACTGAATACCAATATTATGAGTCCTGACATTACACTGTATCATTTATATTGTACATTACATACTCCTGACCCCTGCACTATATACTCTATGTTGTACATTGCATCATTATGATACTATATAGTCCTACCTGTTGTATCTTATACAATATGTTGTACATTACATAGTCCTGACTTCTGCTCTCTTCCCTCTACCCACTGCTATATATAAACATAATATGTATTCTCTCTTGTTACACCCATTTAATACCAGCTGGACATTTTATATCTGATGATTTGATTGGAGAACAGACTTTTACATGGTGATAATAATGTGATAAAACGTTGGGATCTTAAACAGAAAGTAATAATGAGGGAGGAGTCAATAACCCAATGATGGTGGTCTTCAGGATCAGTCCAGTTTTCATCTTGGTTGTTCTCCCCCATCCTCACTCTCTGACCTCTGGTGGGGCTCAGCCCTGCTGTTATTCATGACTAGATCATGAACTAAATAAAGAAGTGCTGTACTTCTTGTGTTAGGAAGATGGCAATTAGTGATAGAGGGGGTGGGGACACTCGTCCTATAATCCCCTCATCATTGTCACTCCTATAAAAGACAGTTTTCGTTGTTTCCTTACTCTCTGACTAAGGTCCATGAATAAAGAAATAAAATGGTAGGAAATCAGAGGACCCATTTACTACCCTGAGGGGGGAATTGTAAGATCTTCAGAGACAAAGCTGCCTGATGTGGGCGGAGTCCTTATTTAGGGGAACCAATCTGCTCATGTCTAGTAATAATCTTTTTATTTCTATTTTAGTAGATGGACGGGAGATGAGGAAAACCTCAGAGGATTATCTCACTTTGTCTCCAGACTGTAAAGTAGAAGATGAGGACATCACACAGTATAGTCCAGGAGAAAACCCGGCTACCTCAAATGTCCATTCGGCACCACACAGTGTAGATGGACCATCGTATTCCTCTTATCCTGAGGAACCTCAGACTGTGAGGGACGGTGCCGTCCTTCCAACAGATAAGAGGTTTTCCTGTCCTGAGTGCGGGAAATGTTTCCATTTAAAATCTGATCTTAATGTGCATAAAAGATCTCACACCGGAGAAAAGCTGTATTCCTGTCCTGAGTGCGAGAAATGTTTTTCAGTAAAGTCCAGTCTTTCCAAACATCAGAGATCTCACACGGGGGAGAAGCCATATTCCTGTCCTGAGTGCAGGAAATGTTTTTCACAGAAGTCCGATCTTTACACACATCAGAGATCTCACACGGGGGAGAAGCCGTATTCCTGTCCTGAGTGCGGGAAATGTTTTTCACAGACGTCCAGTCTTTACACACATCAGAGGTCTCACACAGGGGAGGAGCCGTATTCCTGTCCTGAGTGCAGGAAATGTTTTTCAGTCATGTCTCATCTTTCCAGACATCAGAGATCTCACACGGGGGGAAAAGCCGTATTCCTGTCCTGAGTGTGGGAAATGTTTTTCACAGAAGTCCAATCTTTACACACATCAGAGATCTCACACGGGGGAGAAGCCGTATTCCTGTCCTGAGTGCGGGAAATGTTTTTCTGTAAAGTTCAGCCTTTCCAAACATCAGAGATCTCAAACGGGGGAGAAGCCATATTCCTGTCCTGAGTGCGGGAAATGTTTTTCACAGAAGTCCCATCTTTCCACACATCAGAGATCTCACACGGGAGAGAAACCGTATTCCTGTCCTGAGTGAGGGAATTGTTCCTCACTGAAGTCCTGTCTTCCTGTACATCAGGGATCCCACACATTCCTTGAGGTGTATTAATGCTTTAAGCATGGGAATTGTCTTCTATATGATTTTTTCAGCACATTACAGCTCTCGTGTGGGGGAGAAGCACTCTTTTATTTATACAACTCTGTTAGAATGATTTTTTTTATATCCCTTAACTTATAAAAAATACCTTTTTATTTTTTGAGATTCGCTCAAATAAAAAAAGTCCTTCAAGTTTTTGAGCAAAAATTTTAAATAGATTTAATAATGAAATAGCGTAAGATTACAAGAAAAATAATATAATACAGAATATAAAAAAAAGTCAAAATGTGTAGTTATGTTGTTGAGATAAAAATTGTGTGTGTATAAAACGAAGAAGAGATAATTAAATGAAGGAATATATAATCTCTCTGCCTTTTTCTTTTATTGAAACGTTTTTCATTTACATACAGATAATAAAAAAAAAATCCCCCCTTCCATCCATTCCCCACCCACTTCCCCAGAGGAGGAAATTCTAAATGTGCATTTTTTTATTTATAGTGCATAATTATCCCATTTACTCGTACTTCCCTACTTTCTTCCACCAACCATAGCTCCATCTGCAAACCATATGTATTTACTCAGAATCCATGTATAAAACGTGGTTTTCTCATTCATTCGTACTTCTCTCATTCTACATTAACCCCTACCTCCCCCATTTACTCATACATTCACACTATTTATTTTCCTTTTTAGGTGCATCACACCTTATCCAGTAATCCATGTATTATTATTCTTTAATTGTTACTTAAATATACCTTTTCCTTATATTTTAAATCCCCTTCCACTTTCTCCTTTACTTTCCCCTTCTGTATTCCTTCGGCCTTCTACATATACTACCCCTTACCATTACTACCCAGTTTCTCTAAGGGGATATCCCTTTGCATCCAACCAGGGATTCCATATCTTTTCAAATTTTTTTACGTTTCCCAGTTTAATATATACAACCTTTTCCTTTCCTTTAATGTTTCCTTTATAGCCTTAACCCATTCCCCACAGGTCGGAGTCATCACCAACTGCTATCTGCTCAATTAGTTTTCTTGCTTGGAATAAACATCTAAGCACTGCTGTTAGTGTGTTACCAGGATCTCCCTCTCCCTCAATGTAGCCCAGCATGCATAGCCTTGCCTCTAGGTTTAGAGATGTCCCAAAGAATACGTTTATAGTACCTAGAACTTCTTCCCAGTACCGGTGTAACTTTGGGCACCTCCAGACCATATGTATAAGATCCCCTCCTGCATCCTGGCATATGGGACATTTGGCATTTTAGTCTCCGTCCAAATTGGAACAGCTTTTTGGGGGGTAAAATACGTTCTATGCAACAAAAATAAATGTGACACTATCTAGGAGGGAGACAACACCAATGGACCCAGTTCCAGTATTCCCCTCCACTGCTCCTCTGTTATATTCCCTAGGTCTTCCTCTCACCTCCTCCTACTAGGGAGATCTTCCATCCCTTCTATTGCCTCCTTGCATATATGCACGTACAAACTAGAAATTAATCTCCCAGAGGTGCTTGCATTAATTACTTTACGGAGAAGGGATATCTTACTCCATTCTAATGCCTGTACTTTGAACTGCACACCCAGGGCATGTTTAATCTGCAGGTACTTCTAAAAGACCGATTCGGAATATCATACTCTACCATGAGTTCCTAAAATGACTTCAAGGTTCTATCCTAGTATATATGGACAAGGCGACTAATACTGCAACTTTCCCACTCTTTGATTTCCCCCATTACCTGAAGTTCTGGCAAATTTTTATTATCCCACGGGGGGGGGGACTCTGTAAATCCTTGATACCCTGATAAAGCCTTGGCTGTTTCCCACACTTTTACAATCAATGTCAGCGTTGGGCTCCTAAGGGAGAAAGAGTCTAACTCCATTGCCTCCACTACTGTGTTGTGAGGGGTATTCAGTAACATCATACCCCTACCCAGTGCTAATCCTCCCTCATGCTTTTGTAGCTGTAATGTACGTAAATGTATTCTATTCTTATATATCCATACTGGAGAATTCTGTAACATATACTGTCATGAATTGGTATGACCAGACTGTGTGGATTGCACAGAGAGAACCAAAATGCATGTAAGTGAATAATTAAGTTTATTTAACGATTAGTGATAACAATATATAAACACCTCCAATATAAACAGTGAACAACCAACCAAACAGTGACTGAAAAACAACAATAACCAGGGTCATTCACAGAAGATCAGCAGACAAACAAGGGCAGTTCCAGAATCATAAATGTAAGGCACGCCGGGGTCATACACAGGGAATCAGCAGATAGGGGAAGGTGCAAAGGAATCAGGCTACAGAGCAGGGATGCAAGGTAACAGGAGGGACAGGATCAGGTATACAGGTAACAGGATCAGGTACACAGGTTGCAAAATCAGGTTCACAGGTTGCAGGTACGGATCAGGACACAAGGAAGATACCAGGGCGATGAGAGCAATCATCAGCCGGGTATTTATATGAATGCCTGTAATCAGCCTCAAGTGACACCTGAACGCAGGAGGTGCTGTCTGCTCCACAGTGCCTGAAAAAAACACCGCTGGTGGAAACTGGTATTACAGCCAAAGGATCCAACAGTGCCACCAACAGGCGAATCCCTCCACTACAGATCAAGAGTGTTGGAAGATACCCGCTGGTGGACACTGGTACTGAGATCCAAGAGACCGATAGTGCCGCCAACGAGCGAACCCTTTCCTGGCAGTATCCCCCTAAAGGAGTGGCCTCCGTACACTCCAATTAGTTGTAACTGTCCATAGTCTATGGCAGTGGTCATCAACCCTGTCCTCAGGGCCCACTAACAGGCCAGGTTTTATGTATTACCTTGGGGAGATGCAGACTAGAATACTGCAATCACTGAGCAGCAAATGATATCACCTGTGATGTATTTCAGTTATCTTGCAAACCTGGCCTGTTAGTGGGCCCTGAGGACAGGGTTGATGACCACTGGTCTATGGCATCAAGCAGAACAACAGATGGGGGTACGTCAGGCTGGGCAACCGGCACTTCAGGCTGGTCATCAGGCACGGCATCAGGTACTTCGGGCAGGGCAACAGGAACATCAAACTGGGCAACGGGCACATCAGGGCAGACAGCGGGCTCCGGGTCATTGAACTGGGCAGCAGGCTCCGGGTCATCAAGCTGGGCAGCAGGCTCCGGGTCATCAAGCTGGGCAGCGGGCTCCGGGTCATCTAGCTGGGCAGTGGGCTCCGGGTCATCTAGCTGGGCAGCGGGCTCTAGGTCATCGAGCTGAGCAGCAGGCTCCGGGTCATCGAGCTGGGCAGCGGGCTCCGGGTCATCGAACTGGGCATTGGGCTCTGGGTCATCGCGCTGGGCAGCGGGCTCTGGGTTGTCAAGCTGAGTAACGGAAAAGGAACCACCAGGCAGGGTATCAGGAATGGGGACCATCAGACAGGGTATCGGGAACAGGACCACCAGGAACTGAATCATCAGGCTGGATACCAGATAGGAGATCACTAAGCAGATCAGACATCAAATTATCAAGCAAGACAGTGGGCGCTGGGACATCAGACTGGAAGGCGGGCACCGGGACATCAGACTGGAAGGCGGGCACCAGGACATCAGACTGGAAGGCGGGCACAGGAACATCAATTTGGAAAGCAGGCACCGGAACATCAGACTGGAAGGCAGGCATCGGGACATCAGACTGGAAAGCGGGCACCGAGATAACAAACTGGAAGGCGGGCATCGGGACATCAGACTGGAAGGCGGGCACCGGGGCATCAGACTGGAAGGCAGGCACCGAGACATCAGACTGGAAAGCGAGCACTGAGACATCAGACTGGAAAGCGAGCACTGAGACATCAGACTGGAAAGTGGGCACTGAGACATCAGACTGGAAAGCAGGTTCTGGAACGTCAGATTGAACAGCGGGCACTGGAACATGGGCACCGGGATGTCAGACTGGGCAGCAGGCACTGGGATGTCAGGCTGATCAGCAGGCACTGGGATGTCCGATGGAGCAGCAAGCACTGAGACGTCAGACTGGATCGCAGTCACTGGAACGTCGGACTGGAGCATGGACACCGGAACATCAGACCGGGCATCTTGCACTGGAACGTCGGACCAGATAGCAGGTACATCAATCTGGTCAGCAGGTACTGGAACATCAGACTGGAACATGGATACAGGAACATCAGACTGGGGCACAGGAACTTCAAGCTGGATAGCAGGCAGAGATTTGGCAGGATCAAGTGGGTCATCGGGTTCAGCTGGCATGAAGGCAGACTGGAGCAGGTTGGTTGGTATGGAGGCAGGTTGGGTTACTGGCAGGATCGTGTGGGTTGGAAAGAACTTGTTTCTTTTTTGGCTTAGCCACCGGAGTTTTGTAGGTAACTGCAGGGCTGTAAGAAAAGGATGGAACTGGGTAAAAGGAAGGGCTGGAATGCGGTAGAGACAAGGGAACAGTGGCTGAAGGAGGTTTTTGTGGGATTGTTACAGGTGAAAGGGAAGAGGCAGGTGGATTAAAGGCAGGATAGCTGCAATGGGTAGAGACTGGGTATAGGTACTTGGTGGGAAGCAGTGTAGATTGGACTGTATCTGAGGTTGCCATGGGTGATGGAAGAAAAGATGTCTGAGCAGGCAGGTGTTTAGTAGCAGGTCTAGGTTTTGGAGAGCTGACAGAAGCTGGGCATAACAGGTCTGACCATGCCTGAAGTACAGGTAGAACAAAAGTGGGCTCACATACCCTCTGTCTGACCAGGGACTGCACTTCATCTATACAATCCTTCAGCAATAGGGATGAGCCGAACACCCCCCTGTTCGGTTCGCACCAGAACATGCGAACAGGCAAAAAATTTGTTCGAACACCGTTAAAGTCTATGGGACACGAACATGAATAATCAAAAGTGCTAATTTTAAAGGCTTATATGCAAGTTATTGTCATAAAAAGTGTTTGGGGACCCGGGTCCTGCCCCAGGGGACATGGATCAATGCAAAAAAAGTTTTAAAAACAGCCATTTTTTTGGGAGCAGTGATCTTAATAATGCTTAAAGTGAAACAATAAAAGTGTAATATCCCTTTAAATTTCGTACCTGGGGGGTGTCTATAGTATGCCTGTAAAGGGGCGCATGTTTCCTGTGTTTAGAACAGTCTGACAGCAAAATGACATTTCAAAGGAAAAAAAGTCATTTAAAACTACTCGCGGCTATTAATGCATTGCCGGTCCGACAATACACATAGAAGTTCATTGATAAAAACGGCATGGGAATTCCCCACAGGGGAACCCTGAACCAAAATTTTAAAAAAAAATGACGTGGGGGGTCCCCCCTAAATTCCATACCAGACCCTTATCTGAGCACGCAACCTGGCAGGCCACAGGAAAAGAGGGGGGGACGAGAGAGCGCCCCCCCTCCTGAACCGTACCAGGCCACATGCCCTCAACATTGGGAGGGTGCTTTGTGGTAGCCCCCCAAAACACTTTGTCCCCATGTTGATGAGGACAAGGGCCTCATCCCCACAACCCTGGCCGGTGGTTGTGGGGGTCTGCGGGCAGGGGGCTTATCGGAATCTGGAAGCCCCCTTTAACAAGGAGACCCCCAGATCCCGGCCCTCCCCCCTGTGTGAAATGCTAAGGGGGTACAAAAGTACCCTTACCATTTCACTAAAAAACTGTCAAAAATGTTAAAAATGACAAGAGACAGTTTTTGACAATTCCTTTATTTAAATGCTTCTTCTTTCTTCTTTCTTCTTTCATCTTCTTCTTCTGGTTCTTCCTCCGGTGTTCTCGTCCAACATCACCTCACAGCGTCTTCTTCCCTTCTTCTCCTCGGGCCGCAGCGCATCCGTGGCATGGAGGGAGGCTCCTGCTCTTCTCTTCATCTTCTTCTCTTCATCTTTTTCTCTTCATCTTCTTCTCTTCATCTTCTTGTCTTCATCTTCTTTTTGGGCCGCTCAAAAAGTGCTCATTTTAAAGGCTTATATGCAAGTTATTGTCATAAAAAGTGTTTGGGGTCCTGCCCCAGGGGAAATGTATCAATGCAAAAAAAAAGTTTTAAAAACGGACGTTTTTTCAGGAGCAGTGATTCGGGACCAAAATTTAAAGAAAATGCATGGGGGTCCCCCCAAATTCCATACCAGGCCCTTCAGGTCTGGTATGAATATTAAGAGGAACCCCACACCAAAATTTTTTAAAAAATGGCGTGGGGGTCCCCCGAAAAATGCATACCAGACCCTTATCCGAGCATGCAACCTGGCAGGCCGCAGGAAAAGAGGGGGGACGAGAGAGCGCCCCTCCTCCTGAACCATCCCTGGCCACATGCCCTCAACTTTGGGAGGGTGCTTTGGGGTAACCCCCCCAAAGCACCTTGTGGCCCCACCCTCCTATAAGAACTGTCACAAGAACAGAAGCATTACACAGTGGGGAAGAAGAAGCCGGAGGAAGATGCCGGACGAGAAGACCGGAGAAAGAAGCGGGGGAAGAACAAGAAGAAAAACACAGAAGGAAGACCAGAAGATGGAAGAAGAAGCGGGGAAAGAAGAAGACATTGTTACCCCATTACCAATTCACACAGGGGGGGTTGGGATCTGGGGGTCCCCTTGTTAAAGGGGGCTTTCAGATTCCGATAAGGCCGCAGACACCCATAACCACTGGGCAAGGGTTTTGGGGATGAGGCCCTTCTCCCCATCAACATGGGGACAAGGTGCTTTGGGGAGCTATCCCAAAGCACCCTCCCAATGTTGAGGGCATGTGGCCTGCTATGGTTCAGGAGGGGGGGCACGCTCTCGCCCCCTCCCTCTTTTCCTGTGGCCTGCCAGGTTGTGTGCACAGATAAGGGTCTGATATAGATTTTTGGGGGGACCCCCACGCATTTTTTTTAAAGTTTTGGTTCGGGGTTCCCCTGTGGGGGAATCCCATGCCATTTTTTTTAATGACTTTTATGTGTATTGCTGGGACCGACAATTCATTATAGCCGCGAGTAGTTTTAAATGACTTTTTTTCCTTTAGAAATGTCATTTTGCTTTCAGACTGTTCTAAACACGGGAAACATGCGCCACTTTACAGGCATACTATAGACAATCCCCACAAAATTTAAAGGAATATTACACTTTTATTGTTTCACTTTAAGCATTATTAAAATCACTGCTCCCAAAAAAATGGCCATTTTTAAAACTTTTTTTTGCATTGATACATGTCCCCTGGGGCAGGACCCGGGTCCCCAAACACTTTTTATGACAATAACTTGCATATTAGCCTTTGAAATTAGCACTTTTGATTATTCATATTTGTGTCCCATAGACTTTAACGGTGTTTGCGTGTTCAAACACATTTTTTGCCTGTTCGCATGTTCTGGATACGAACCAAACCTGGGGTGTTCGGCTCATCCCTATTCATGACTTGAACGATGATTGAAATAATTTCCTTTGACCTTGGAGTTCCTTTTCCTCCCCCCCCCTTTTTCTTTTCTCCCCTCCTCCTTTTTTGTAATTTTATTCACCTGTCTGGGCGATGGTCTAACGACAAACCTATGACAATGCAATATGGGACTACTTTTGAATGGTTGTGATCTTTTCACTTGTATCTTTCCCTGCATATAATGAACCTTCAGATTCAATTTTTGAACGTAGTTAACTAGGCCTTTTGCAACCAGGTTCTCCTCCCCCCTCCCCTTTTGTTCCCCCCTTTTCCTCCCTCCCCTTTATTTACCCCTCCCCCCACCCACATTTATTCTTCCCCCTCCTCACTTTCTCTTCCCCTTTTCTCTTTCTTTCTTTTTCTTTCCTTCTCTTTCTCTGTGTCTTTTCTCTTTTTCTCTTCTTTTCTCTTTTCCTTTTGCCCATTTTCCTTTTTTCTCCCCTTCCCCCCCCCCCCTTTTTTACATTTATTTTTATTTCTATTTCTATATTTATTATTTATATTTATTTTTATTTCTATTTATTTTTATATTTGTTTTTATTTATTTATCTTTTTTCTTTTATTTTTATTTTCATTTTTATCACTATTGTTGTCCCCTTTTCCTTTCTTTTCTTTTCTTCAGCTCTCTGCATCCTTTCTTTTCTTGACTTTACTTTCTCATCTATTTTCAACCATCTGTTTTGGTTCTCCAAATTCCTTGGTCCCAATCCCCCCTTTCTTCTTTTTGTGTTTCTCTCTCTCTCTTTCTTTTGTTCTTTTTCACTTCCTGTTCTTCTCTTCTTGCATCACTCACGTTCCACACATTCACTCCTCCTCCCCACCTCCCTGGATTGGATGCAATCTGCCTTGATGGGTGGGGCCAGCCGACATCATCCGTTTCCATGACATCGGTGGCCCCGGCACTGCAGCGTCCCCTGTTGCTTGGTCACCGCAGGCGCATCACGCACGAGCGGCCGGCGATGACTGCTGTAGTCTAAGCGAACCTGCAAACATTTACCCCCACATGGGTGCTGATCTGTGTCGGGCCGGGGTGTGCCAACGTCATGCGTCTCCATGGCATAGGCGGCCCCCGGCACTACAGTGTCCCCGTTGTCTTGTCACTGCCGCCGCATCGCGCATGCGCGATTGGTGATTGCCGTTGTAATGTAACGAATCCCTGCACTGGCGCCGATTGATATCTAGATTGTGCGATTCATATTTATGTTCCCTAGCAATGGGCCCATCCTTATAGTGACTCAGGATCCACAATACCAATCCTATAGGACAAAGACAGGTAGTATCAGTGTGTTTTTTATGTTAACCCCTTCTTCACATACGTTTTTGGATCTGTTTAATTATGCTAACTTTTTGGTGGGATTTGTGAGGTCATACATATCTGGGGGTGGGAGGAGCTCTGGTTTTCTTTCTTTTCTGATAGGTTGATGGTTATTTAAATTCTTTCCACTGTTATCCCACGTTTATCACGTCTGACGTTGCACCTTTCTTGTGTTGTGATCATGCAATAAACTACCCGTTTGGATGCCACTTTGTGCCGATCCTTGGTGTGCTGGTAAATATCTACAGAGAGAACACCCCTGTCCCGTTCCCATCAATTGGAACATCTCAAAGTATTCATTGTTTACTCTAACTTTTGCTTTCAGTGCCTTATAAAGTATTTTTATCCAGTTAATAAAGGAAGGGCCAAACTGAAACTCCACCAGGACCTGCCAAAGATAATGCCATTCCAGGCTATCAAAAGCCTTGACAGCTTCGAGAGACAGAATGGCCTTTGATCCTTCATTATCCGTCGGGATCTGTAGATTTACATATACCCGCCTTATGTTCACACTGGTGGACCTATGTGGTATAAACCCAGACTGGTCTGGGTGTATGAGTTTCTGAATGATTTTGTTTGATCTGGCAGCTAGCACGTTCGTTAAAATGTTTACATCCATACAAAGTAGGGATATAGGCCTATACGAGGATGTCTCAAGTGAATCCTTCCCCTCCTTGGGCAAGACAATTATGGTGACTTCCATCATAGAAGAGGGTAGTCTTCCTTTCATGGCCGCCCATTTTAATACCTTCAATAATTCTGGGGAGCAGTACTCCCCCATAACGTTTATAGGTTTCCGCTGGCAGGCAGTCCGGCCCTGGGGATTTTTGGTTTGCCATGGTGGCTAACGCCTGTTGTAATTCTTCCAGAGTTATAGGGGCATCCAATCCTTCCCTGTCCCTACCTGAGAGGACCAGGACCTCCAGTCTCTTAAAGAAAACCCCATCTCCCCCTCAACATCTTTCTGTTGTGAACTCCGTAAACAACATGCAACACGTGCGACGAGCCGAGAAAAATTAAGTTCAATAGCCAGTGCGGCTCTACTGCTTGATTCCAAGCATACGTGGAACTTTGTGTGTTGGAATTGTGTACACACAATCGGAATTTACATCAACAAATTTTGTTGTCGGAAAATTTGAGAACGAGCTCTCAAATTTTGTGTGATGGAAATTCCGATGGAAAATGATGGAGCCTACACACTGTCGGAATTTCCGACAACCAGCTCCCATATAACATTTTCTGTTGGAAAATCCTATCGTGTGTACCGGGCATTAGGGTATATTTGTAAGACTAGCTGATAAGGGTGGAGGAGTTGTAAGAGTATGTTATTGGTTCAAAACACATATAGACAATTAAAAAAAGATCCCACATTGATGTATAAAAGAACAGTTATAATCATTAATGGGATATGGATATAAATATAACATTAACAAAAAAAAGAAAAACTTTATTTAATCCCTAGTGTATGCAGGTAATTTACACGTTACCAACGATTCATAAACATGCTGAGGCTCCTTCAGGCCGACCAATTGTGAATGGAATTAGATCAGTGTCAGCAAGATTGGGGGAGTACCTAGACAAATTTTTAGTGTCTTGCAGACAAAAAATCTTAAAGCGGAACTTTTTCTTTTTTAAACAATTCTTAAGTTTATATTATTTCAATGTAACACTCACTTGTTTTGTCAAATATATCCCCCGATGTCCGGTTTCGTATTAAAAACGTAGTTTGAAAATTTCTTACTGGCAGTTTTCATCTTGCCTTGTGGGCATGTGAAGCCCACAAGCATACAGTTCCTGGATACAATGATGCTGAGCTACCAGCATGCACCATGTGTTCCCGCGCATGCTCAGTATGTACGGCGCGGAGCGCCGTAAACTTCCACGTTGCCATCACAACGGGTGGCGTTGTCGGAAGTGCATGCCCTGTTGTGATGGCAATGAAGAGATTTGCGTCACTTAAGGGTTTTGCAAATCTCGCGAGAACGAGCGGCGGCCATCTGCACTGACTCCTGGGAATAAGAACACATAGCTCCCTGAAGACAATGCGCTGCCGGATATGACGGACATACCCACGGTTGGCATAGACCAGAAAGGCCACTGAAAAGCCTCCTAACAAGGTAACCCTTAGGAGAAAAATAAAATTCAATTTTAGAACGATTGAAGTGTGTAAATGCTGTTAATTTAAAGTAGTAAAATCAGGTGGAACTCCGTTTTAACCACTTCAGCCCCAGAAGGATTTACCCCCTTAATGACCAGAGCACTTTTTACAATTTGGCACTGTGCTGCTTTAACTGGTAATTGCGCGGTCATGCAATGCTGTACCCAAACTAAATTTGTGCCCTTTTTTTCCCCACAATACTTTTGGTGGTAATCACCTTTTGCGATATAAACAAAAAAAAGACAGAAAATTTTGAAAAAAAAAGAAAGATATTTTCTACTTTTTGTTATAAAAAAATACAATAAACTCAGTTTTAGTCATACATTTAGGCCAAAATGCATTCAGCCACATGTCTCGGGTAAAAAAAATAAGCGTATATTTATTGGTTTGCGCAAAAGTTATAGCGCCTACAAACTAGGGTACATTTTCTGGAATTTACGCAGCTTTTAGTTTGACTACCTATCACATTTATGACCCCATTTTAGAAAGTAGACACCCCAAGGAATTTGCAGAGAGACATGTTGAGCACATTGAATATTTTATTTTTTTGTCACAAGTGATTGAAAAATGAAAAAAACCCAGAAAATTTTCTATCAAATACTTACCATAATTTTCCTTTCATGATGGACTCCGTTGCAGCCTACGTGTGGGTTAACCCCGCCTCCTCTCCAAAGCTATAGGACCCCATTCCCATAAATTTGAGCTCACAGCTAGAGACTGTGTTCTGCAACTAGCCAACTCTTGACCGATGGGTGGGAACTCCGTATGCCATGGAGTCCATCAGGAAAGGAAAATTACGGTAAGTATTTGATAGAATATTTTCCGTTTTCCTGACAGACTCCATGGCAGCCTACATATGGGAAATAACTAGCCAAACCACACGGGCGGGTATGCTGATCAAAAACAAAACTTTAATTTGCCCCATCAACCGATAGGATTCTTAGACCAAAGTTTACCGATGATGCGGATGCAGGTTCTATGCAATAATGCAACGTGAAAGTATTAATGGAGGCCCACAAGGCCTCTTTGCAGATGACATCTGGAGCCACGTGTCGGGCTGCCCCCCAGAAAGTCGCCATGCCCCTGGTTGAATGTGCCGTCACCACCTCCGGAGGAGCCAAGCCCCTAGCTTTACAAGCCTGCTGGATGGTTTGGACAATCCAGGCCACAATCGTTCTGGTCAAAGCCTGTTTTCCCTTGTTACTCCCAGAGTGTAGGATAAACAGATGATCTGAGTGTCTAAAGGAGGAAGTAGCTTTCAGGTATTCCTTCAGTATTTCTGCTATGTCCAGTGGGTGAGCCTATGCGGCCCCTGGAGCCTTAAATGTAGGCAGGACAATCTCTTGATCCTCATGGTACACTGACGTGACTTTAGGATTTGAACTGAGCATAGGGATGAGGACCATCCGGTCTGGAAAGAAAGTAAGGAATGGTTCTTTATGATAGAAAGACCCAATCTCAGAGACCCTCTTGGCCGATGTGATGGTCATGAGGAAGGTGACTCTTGCGGAAAGATCTTTGATAGAAACCAGATCGGTTCCTGTTGTAATAAGTCCAGCGAGTGTAAATTACACCTGATGCACAGCCGAGGGTTACCAGCCTCTCCCTCTCAAGAACCAGACCATCAGTCCCAATGGCGCCGGGCATAGGTGCTGGACTGCCCCCCTGAGATAGAGAAAAGGTACAGAGTCTCGGAAGCTGAGCTGGGTCAGGAGGGGAAGACATGGCCTGTTTGGCCAGTAGGAAGCTATCACCACCATCTCGACTGCTTCTGCTCGAAATCTCTGCAGGAATCTGAGAATGACCAGGAATGGGGGAAAGGCATATGCCCTGCTGAAGCTCCGCCGATCTATCAGAGCATCTACTCTGAAGGTCTGGCTGCAATGGACCCGGGTGTAATACTTCTTGATCTTGAAGTTTCAGGGGGATGCAAACAGGTCCACTTCAGGATCAACTTCCAAGAACAGGATCCACCTGAACGTCTCTGTGTGAATGGACCATTCATTGTTGTCTGGTTGCACGTGAGACAGTAAGTCCGCCTGCATTCTGGGCTCCGGGAATGAAAACTGCTGAGATATTGGTCAGGTTTTTCTGGGCCCAAGATATGATAGGCTCGACTTCGTGGAGCAAGGTGGAGCTCTGAGTCCTCCTTTGTCTTTTCACATAAGAGACCGCTGTGGTGTTGAACATTCTCAATAAAACTGGTTGCCCTTTCAGGAGATGACTGAAGGCCTGAAGGGCACACCAGGCTGCCTGCAGTTCCAGGACATTCAAACCCAGGTTGCTGAGACGGGCATCCCACCTGCCTTGTGCTAGCTCTGACCTGCAAAGAGCTCCCCATCCGGCACTGCTGGCATCGGTCATGACCATGATCCACAAAGTGGTGACGACGGAGTGGCACGCGAGCCGGTTCCTGCTGTTTCCTGAGTCCCATTGCTGGAGAAACCCTATCTGGAAAGGGCGTAGCCTCCACAAAGACCATTTGACCATGGGGGTCGTAGAAACCATTGTGCCGATGATTTTTAGGCACTGTGAGGCCCTCAGACATGAGGAAATTAGAGCCTGTGACACTCTTCCTCGTATGTCCGGGATCTTCTCCACTGGCAGAGAAAAGGTACTTTCCACAATGTCGAACTGGGCTCCTAGGTATACCAGGTGCTGTACTGGTTCCAAATGACTTTTCTCTAGGTTTAGCAGCCAACCAAACTTGAGCAGTGTGGTGATGACCTGAGCTCTGTGGGTCAGCAGCTGCTCCTTGTCCTGAGAAAGCAATAGAAGGTCGTCAGGCCGTATTCCTTTTGTTCTGATGAGGGCCACCACGGCCAGAAGGACTTTCGAGAAGACCCAAGGTGAAGTTGTCAGCCCGAAAGGGAGGCAGGTGAACTGAAGATGTTTTTGCCCGACCGCAAACCGGAGGTATTTTTGAAACTTCCGCTACAGGCACATGGAAATAGGCATCTTTTAAGTCGATTGAGACTAGCCAGTCACCTGGGTGCTTGGCTTGCTGGATGGTAGACAGAGTCTCCATTTTAAATCCTTTGTGCTTTATAAACTTGTTTAAGTAGGTTAAGTCTATCACAGGGCGCCATGAGCCATTTTGTTTAACACTAGGAAGAGAGGGGAGCACAGCGCTTGGAATTCTTCGCCTTTCGGGACAGGCACAACGGCTCCCTGCGCCATCAGCAAATCCACATAGGACAGTAGCACCGGCTTTTTTTCCTTTCACCGCGGTAGCAGTGTAGGAATAAACCCGAGGGGAGGAGTACTGGTAAAGGACCATGTGTGTCCTGAGGAGACCGTCCTGATGGACCAGTAGTTCGATATTGATGCGACCCAGACATGCGAGGAGAAGCAAACATGCCCCCACCCGACCCACCTGGGCGGGCCCAATCCCAGAACGGCTTAGCCAGTTCACGTCCACTGGATGCCTGGCTTTTGGCAGACTTTTGGAAGGAAGTCTGGCTCCTCCAATTCCTTCTGAAATCCCGGCCGGGCCTGTAGGAGCATGCTTCCCTTGAGCGCTCTTTGCTGCATCTTCACCGCTGGGGCCTCTTCTGGGCAAACAGGCGCCTGTCCTGGGGCAAGAAACTGGACTTCCCACCCGTGGCCCAGGGTATGGCGCTATGCAGCCTGTTACCAAATAACGGGGCCCCTCAAAGGGAATCCTACACCAGGCTTGTTTGGATGCTGGGTCAGCCAGCCAATAGCACAATCATAAGGCCCAATTAGCTGTGATCGAGGATAGCATAGTCTGGGCCAACAGCCAGATGAGATTGATTGAAGCCTCCCACAGGAAGGCCATTGCCAGCTTCACTTCTTGGATGGCCGAGGCCCTGGCCAGTTCTTCTGAAACACCCCTGAGCACTGAATCCACATTCTCTATCCAGACTTCCATTGCCTTGGACATGGCTGCGATGGCCAGGGCGAGCTTGCAGTCCATACCGGCTAGCCCGTAGATCCTCTTGAGATCTTGATCTATTCTCCTCTCGAGCCCATCTTTGAAGGACACAGCATCCTCCAGAAGAAGAGTAACGTGCTTAGTCAATCGCATCAGTGCCGCATCTACCAGGGGAGCATTTTCCAAGCGCTTCACGTCGTCTGTCTTGAAGGGGTAGAGACTTGAGTTTTTATTTGACAAAGAGGTCTTCTTGTCCACTTTACCCCATTCATCCACCATAATGTCTTTCAACTCTGATAGAAAATTAGAGCGTTCCTTTCCTAGGTGCTTAAAGAACGTTCCTTGGCTGGGGGAGTGGAAGGACCTTCCCATTTGGGAGCCTCTTTGACTGCTTTAATCAGTGGTGAGACTAGGGCAAAGTCAAAGCCTCCAAAAAAACCTCATCTCCCTCAACTTCGCTGGCTGAAGACCCGGGAGATTCATCATAAGGCTGGGATAGACCTGGATCTTCTTGGGCCTCATCAGCCAGGGAGCCTGATATAGTGGTGGACTGGCTCCACGTGCGCATCGTACGACATTCCTTTAGGGTATGCTGCATCACACGCTTCACTAGAGACTCTATTTGTTGGTTTTCATTCTCTTTTTCCCCAACTGCCCAGGCAAAGCACGGATCACATAAAGATTTGCCCTCCGGGTCTCGTGTCCCACATCCCCAGCAGGCTCTGCGGTCATGGCGGTGGGTACGGTGTCTGGAGAAGGAATGGGAACATCTCCTCTGTCGCATAAAGATTTGCCCTCTGGGTCTCATGTCCCACATCCCCAGCAGGCTCTGTGTTTATGGCGGTGGGTACGGTGTCTGGAGAAGGAATGGGAACATCTCCTCTGTTGATGGGGTCCTAAACGGAGAGTCGCGTCTGGACCTGGACAAAGAACGATGATGTTGTGGCCTGACATGGTCTCTGTTGTCCCGTGCCACGAGCTGGCGATCTGACCTGGAAGGGCTAAAAAGAAAGAAAGAAGTTAGGAAACAGAGGCAGGTTGTAGGGCACATGTCTAACAACGAGCATTTCCTGGCCCTTCCCCCTCCCTCGCACATACCTTGTGCATAAGGGCTGGCCGCAAGAAGGCAGTGACCTGTCCATGGCACCCTGTTGGAAGACCACGCAAGGATCCCACAGTCCGTAAGCAAGGGTCAAAAAGGGGTACCCGGTGACCAAAAAACATAAGGATTATACTTCCCCTTTAAGAGCAGCCACTCCCCGTGAACCACGGTCCTGGCTAGTGCTTACCAGATGCCAGACGTCCAGGGCTTGGGAAGCTGCCGCACGCTGCCCGCAGGAAATCCCACAGAGCCAGGGGCTGACAGTTATTTTTTTTTCTTTTAAATACCCACCCTGATGACGTCACCGCTGCGCTCAGCTCACGTCTGAACTGGATCAGACATCAGGTGCCTGCGCGGCTGCCGGGTTCATCCACTGAGCTGCGCATGTGTGAACCAAGTCTCTGGTTTTGTGCATGCGCGGAAGCTTGCTGCGGCCGCGACCCAGAAGAGAGACGGTGTCCTGGAATGTAGAAGTGTTCCATGTGCCATGAGAGGCTGTAACTAGAGCCTGGGATAGAAACAACAGGTGAAACGGACAAACGACAAGTACAAACATAAACCGCTGTCATGGAGGGATTTCTGCTGAGGGCTCCAGACCTTGCCAGCCGACTGCGCCACGCTGGACGTCTGCTCCTGGGCATACGCAGGCTTTCCCCCACCACTGGGACATACATGCCTGAAGCCACTCACCCGCCGTGGTTGGGCCCTGGGCTTTTCGCACTGCTTGAGTAGTATGCCCGACTCCGGCCCGCTCTGAGCTTATCCATCCGGTCTTGGACGTCATGTGAAAAACGTAAGTGTATACTCTGTAGGTCCAATGAGGAGGACAAAAAAGGAACACAGTCTCTAGCTGTGAGCTCAAATTTATGGGAATGGGGACCTATAGCATTGGAGAGGAGGCGAGGTTAATCCACACGTAGGCTGCCATGGAGTCTGTCAGGAAAAACAATTTACACAAAGTTGTCATTGAAATGATATATTGCTCACATATGCCATTGGCATATGTGAAATTACACCTCAAAATACAATTTGCTGCTTCTCCTGAGTATGGGGATACCACATGTGTGGGACTTTTTGGCAGTCTAGCCGCGTACAGGACCCCGAAAACCAATCACCACCTTCAGGATTTCTAAGGGCATAAATTTTTGATTTCACTCCTGACTACCTATCACAGTTTTGGAGGCCTTTAAATGCCAAGATAGCACAAAACCCCCCAAATTACCCAATTTTGGAAAATAGACACCCCAAGCTATTTGCTGAGAGGGAAGTTGAGTCCATGGAATATTAAATATTTTTCCTCAAGTTTTGGGAAAATTACAATTTTTCGCAGCTATTTGCTGAGAGACATGTTGAGTATTTTGCAGATCTCACTTTTTGTCACAAAGTTTTGAAAATTGAAAAAATATATATTTTTTTCCTTTTCTTTCTTCATTTTCCAAAACAAATGAGAGCTGCAGAATACTCGCAATGCCTCTTTGCAAATACCCTGGGGTGTCTACTTTCCAAAATGGGGTCATTTGGGGAATGTTGTGCTATCTCTACATTTCAGCACCTCTAAAACTGTGATAGGTAGTGAGGAGTGAAATCACCATTTTACGCCTTTAGAAAGCCTGAAGGTGGTGATTGGTTTTCTGGGTCCTATACGTGGCTAGGCTCCCAAAACGTCTCCCACATGTGGTATCTCCATACTAAGGAGAAGCAGCAGAATGTATTTTGGGGTGTAATTTCACATATACCCATGCCATGTGTGAGAAATATATCATTTAGTGACAACTTTGTGTAAAAAAAAAAATAATTGTAATTTTCCTGAAACTTGTGGCAAAATATAAAATATTCTATGGACTCAACATGCCTATCAGCAAATAGCTTGGGGTAATTTGGGGGGTTTTGAACTGTCCTGGCATTTCATGCCCAACATTAGAAGCTTATGCCACACATCACCCACTCTTCTAACCACTTGAAACTTCTGTGTCCTTCTGACACTTTTGGATTACATGAAAATGTATTTATTTTTTTGCTAGAAAATTACTTTGAACCCCCAAACATTATATATATATTTTTTTTAAAGCAGAGGCCCTACAGATTAAAATGGTGGGTGTTGCAATTTTTTTTTCACAAAGTATTTGCGCAGAGATTTTTCAAACGCAATTTTTGGGGAAAAAACACTTTTTGGATTTCAATGCACAAAAACACACTATATTGCCCAAATGTTTGGTGAAATATAAAAGATGATCTTATGCCGAGTACATAGATACCAAACAGGACATGCTTTAAAATTACGCACACCCGTGCAGCAGAGACAAACTATATACATTTTTAAAAGCCTTTACAGTTTACAACTTTACATTTACAGAGGAGGTCTACTGTTAAAATCACTGTCCACAATCTGACGTTTGCAGTGATACCTCACATTCATGGTGCATTTGCTGTTTACATATGACACAAGACCGCTTTCACCTTTGCATTCACCTTTGCGCACGTGCATGAGAGGACAGGGGTGCTTTAATTTTTATTTTATTTTTTAATTATTCATTTTGCTTTTTATTTTATTTTTACACTGTCCCTTTCATTTTTTTGGTTGTTTTTTATCATTGTTTTTGTTATCACAGGGAATGTAAATATCCCCTTGAAAAATTTGGGGTCTATTAGACTCTAAATCTCTCATCAGCCCTTAAAGCATCTAACCACACCAAGATCGGTGTGATAAGATGCTTTCCAAATTTCCCAATGGCACTGTTTATTTCCGGCGAAACCAAAATCATGAAATGCTCGTAGCTTCCAGTTTCTTAAGCCATAGAGATGATTGGAGCCATTCTGGTCTCCGATCAGTTCTATGGTCAGCTGGCGGAACCACTGGCTGCATTTTTGGGTTCCCCAGTGGGACAGGAGAGCCCGAGAAAACCATGGGAGACAGCGGGAGGAGGGGAAATGTTCCCTCCCACTGCTTGTAAAAGCAGTCTAGCAGCTAAATAGCAGCTAGGATTGCTTTTACATGAAAGCCGTCTGCTGGCTGAAAAAAATGACACCAAGATGATACCTAAAACCTGCAGGCATCATTCTGGTATAACCACTCAAAGTCCAGCAACATACAAGTACGTCGCTGGTCCTTGTTTAGCATATATTGTTCTTTTTTTTCATGCAGCTTTTGGGTTAAATGAAAAAAGAGAACCTAACAGATTCCACCATTCACATCGATCAGTGGTATGCCCAACATTAGAATACCGCCCTGCATCCACCCACTTCTAATGATGGGCATACATGCACCATAATTTTTTTCGTTCAGCCCATGGGCTGAGCGAAAAAAAAAAAGAACCTAACCGATTCTTCAGTTCACATCGATCGCTGTGGATGAAGAAATCTCTGCCAAGAAAAGTAAATAAAAATATATGCTGAAGCATAGGAGCAATCCACCCCTAATGTCCACCAAAGCCCCTATGCTTTAGCACTGGAGTCACTGATTTATGTATCGTGAGAGCAAACTCTGTTGCTGTCAAAATAAATAAATCAGTGCTGCAGCTGAATGGTGTACCTGCAAAGCAAACAATGGTAATTCAATAAAACATTAACTCAATAAAACAACTTTTTTTTAATTGCAATCCATGCCAGAAAAAGAGTAAAAAATATATGCCGAAGCATAGGAGCAATCCACCCCTAATGCCCACCCCTGCCCCCATGCTTCGGCATATATGCTCTTTTTTTACCTTTGTTGGTGAAATCAGCACTGGAGTCACGGATTTACGTATCGTGAGAGCAAACCCTGTTGCTGTCAAAATAAAGAAACCGTGCTGCAGCTGAATGGCATACCTTCAAAGCAAATAATGGTTAAAGCGCAGTTCTGCCAATTTTTTTTTTTAAAGTCAGCAGCTACAAACACTGCAGCTGCTGACTTTTAAAATAAGGACACTTACCTGTCCAGGGCACTCGCGATGTCGGCACCCGAATCCGATCTCTCCCTCGGCTCTTGGGTGCTGCCACCACCATCTTCGGTAAGGGAATCAGGAAGTGAAGCTGCGCTATCCCACTGGTCTCTCCTGTCTTCTGGGACCTGTGTGTATCCCAGAAGACAGCGGGGGGGACGGGAAGTGGCATAGATACCCGCGGGTGGCTCAGGTATCTATGCCCAGAAGTGGGAGCAAAATACCTGTATTAGACAGGTATCTGCTCCCCCTGAAAGGTGCCAAATGTGACACCGGAGGGGGGGATTCCAAAAAGCAGAAGTTCCATTTTAGGGTGGTTTTCCGCTTTAACAATAAAACATAGTAACAATACAGTATAACAGTAGGACATACCTGAAAAGCAAATACGATAAAACACAGTAACAATAAAACATTCCAGTTAAGCATAAAATACAGTAAAACAGAGCAGAACAATATAGAGAGAAGGGTAATAAAATTACAACTATTATTGGCTTTTTTATTTATTGTTTTAACTTTTATTGTAACTATAAACGTTACAGCTTAGGGTCTCTCAAAATGTGATGGCCATCTAACATCTTTCGAAACCTTGTGTGTTAGTGTGCCCTAGGACTGTGCCATGCTGTACCCTATTCTAATACTCCACTAGTGTGTGGTAGTGACGGAAACAATCACCGATGCAGAGACCAGGTTGGTCAGGACAGGAGAGCCAATAATAGTGGGTATAACATCTATATCCGCTTTTTCTACAGATACTACATCTTCTCTGGGGTGTTCTGCATTTACATTGCGGAGTTGGGACACAGCACCGTCTGGAAACAGAAGGGCTGTGATGATCTCTTCCTGGAATTTTAAGAAGGATCCAAATTTGTCCTGACGCTTTGTATAGCACATAAGCATTCAGCAGAGCCAATTGGAATAAGTATACAGACACTTTCTTATACCAGCGTCTGGCCTTACGGGCAATTAAGTACGGCACCATCATCTGGTCATTGAAGTCTACCCCTCCCATGTTAAGGTTTATTTGTGGACACAGAGGGGCTTCACAGCAACACCAGTCACTGTTGGAATTTTGACTATCGTATCTGCGTGAAGGGAGGACGAACGAAAACATTCCCTGTGTCCCTCCACTTCACTGCAAGCAAATTATTACATCTCAAGCAGGCTCTCTCCCCCCATCTAAGTCAGGTTTCTACAAGTCATTGGGGGAAGCCCCGACGATTAGATCGCACGCTGCCACATGCGGCAATTCCACAATCAAAAAGGTGACTAAAAAGCGGCACGCTTTTGTAATAATTGTCCACTACAAGTGGTACCCCTTTCCGAATAAGGGTGATACCAAGTCCCAAACAATCTTACCGCTGCTCTCTATGTAGTGTGGGCATCTGTGGGGCTCCACGTGACTATTTCTTCCCCTCATAAACCATAAAACTATATATATAAGCCTGTTGCCCTGTCACAGAACTTATACATCTTGACCCCATATCTGGCACGCTTGCTGGGAAGATACTGTTTGAAAGACAAGCGGCCAGAAAATTTAATCAGGCACTCATCAATGCAGACAACTTGATCAGGAATAAACAGGGCTGCAAACTGTTGGTTGAAGTGGTTTACGGGGGGGCGAATTTTGTGGTGCCAATCATATCCAGGGTCACCTCGAGGACGACAGAGTTCATTGTCATTGAAGTGCATGAACCACAAGATCTGCTTGTATCTAGTCCTGGCAATGCAAGCAGAGAACACGGGCATATGATGAATTGGGTCAGTGGACCAATATGACCGCAACTCATTTGTTTTAGTTATGCCCATGAGGAGGGATAGGCCCAGAAATTACTTAAATTTGGAAACCGTAATAGGTTTTCATTCTCTGGCAAGGGTCAAATTGGGATTAGCGGCAAAGAATTGACCAGCATACAAATTGCTTTGGTCCACAATAGATCTATAGAGAAAAAAAAACAGTGAATAAAAATCAAGTGACGTAAAATCAACTGTTTCCACCGGTATCCTGGGTTGGCCAGTGAATGGGGAAAGTACAGGTGCTGCAGAAGTGGTGGGCTCCCAATCAGGATTGGCATATGCAGCTGGAAGGGCACTATGGGCTCTACGGGCCTGTCTTTGTCTTCTTGGTGGCTGTGGGGCACTACTTGTGCTAGCCACCGCACCAGCTTGAACTGGACTTATGGGACTCGCCACTTCACCAAGTGTTACTGCAGTGCTGGTTTGTCTATGACCAGGATTTGCTAGGCCACCGGTGCTTGCTAGTTCACCAGAAGGATGAGCGGCACTAGTACTGGCTCTCTGCTCCATATGAGAGCCATGCGGTTCTTGCACCTCAACATAAGAACGGGGTCGGGTACGCCTGACCTTAGCAGGGACCACTACTCCATCGTCAGAGCTATCTGTCAGGGTGCCCCCTGACTGCTCTCTACCAGTTCATATACGCAGCCTGAATCTGACAGCGGAGCTTCCCTATCGCTCTTCACTAGTGTACCTCTGTTTGGACATTTTGGCCACTAAATTTATAGGTACAACTAGTGCGACTCACAGGGAAAAAAAAAACATAGGTTGTCACCGACCACTTCAATCGCTACAAAAAATGAACTGTTAGCATATGCAGGGATCAGGCCTGACTCTGCAAACGCTGCAGTTATGTATGTTGTGTTTTTTTTGTAAGTGACAGTGATCGGTTGATACTGCACTTGGGTGGGCTGGGCTGGGCTGGGCAGAGGGGCTAAACGCAGATGCTAGCAGGTGTCTGGGCTGATCCTGCTAAGGCTGTGTTTTTGGGAACACTAAACTATTGGGGATGCTAGTATAGATCTGATCAGATCAAAGATATTGATCCATTCAAACACTATACTAGTAAGGGAGGTGTATGGTGTGTGCGTGGGTGTTGGCGCTACTTGCACTAATCTGACACTGCCTGGGACTGACGCTGACCCTAACTGACGCTAAAACCTAACTGATGTCACCTGCTGGGCGATCAGGAGGTTAAACCTTTATTAGGTAATATATGGTGGGTACCCTGATGCTATAAAAAACTGACGGTGACAGTAACTAGCTAACACGCGTGACACTAAATACAGTGCTCAGAAAAGACATGTGTACATTATATAGGTGACAGAGGGTGAAAGGGTAACTGGGGGTGATCAAGGGGTTAAACCTATATTAGGGGGTTAATAGGGGGTACCCTAAACCTATCTGGGCCTGACCTAATGCTGACAAGGGACACTAGTACAGTGATCAGTGAAAATCTGAAAACTGCACTTGGTGACACAGTGACAGGGAGTGAAAGGGTTAAATGAGGGGGGGGGGGCGATCAGGGGGTGAAAAGTGTGCCTACGTGTACTGATGTCAGTGTAATGTTGGTGCAACTTCACTTTTAGATGTCCTCTCATCTCTCTGGAACTGAAAGCGGAGGTGACATCACTTCCTCTGCCTGTGTCTACATTTAAGGACAGAGGACAGTTTCTCATTCACCAGAACCGATCACCAGGTTCAGGCCAAAAATCATTGGCCTGGGCCTGGAGACTAATCGGTTCTGAAATGAATCCGATCACTATGGGGATGGCGGGGCATACGCATGTGTTCCCTATAACCGCAGGCGCAAGCTACGGTGCCCTACAGCGATTTGCGCAGCAGTGCCAACTGTCGCCATATAATGACAGTGGCTGGTCGGCAACTGGTTAAACAGACCTCTAAGTGTTTGTGAAAGCTTACACCACAAATTGTGCTCAGCCAATGAAAGGTAATGACTCCATTTTTATTTTTCTACTGTTATCAATGGCCAACACGGTACAACACTTCATCCATGTCTTTGGTGATCTCTGATCTCCTTATGAACTGTTTCTTACATGATGAAGATCAGCCATGGAGTATATCTGAGGTGTATATCAGGGTGTGCTTCTTCCCCACATGAGAGCTGTGATGTCCAGCAACATTCATATAGAAGACATTTCCCACACTCACGGCACTAATATACCTCAAGAGTTGTGTGAGATCCCTGATGTAAAGAAAGACAGGACTTCAGTGAGTAACAATTCCCACACTCAAGACAGGAAAGTGGCTTCTCCCCCGTGTGAGATCTCTGATGTGTGGAAAGATTGGACTTCTGTGAGTAACATTTCCCACACTCAGGACAGGAATACGGCTTCTCCCCTGTGTGAGATCTCTGATGTCTGGAAAGATTGGCCTCATCTGAAAAACATTTCCCGCATTCAGGACAGGAAAAAGGCTTCTCCCCCATGTGAGACTTCTGATGTCGTAAACATTGTACTTGTCAGAAAAACAATTTCCACACTCAGGATGGGAAAGTGGCTTCTCATCTGTGTGAGATCTCTGATGTGTTTGAAGACTGACCTTATATGTAAAACATTTTCCACACTCAGAACAGGAATACGGCTTCTCCCCTGTGTGAGATCTCTGATGTGTGTAAAGATTGGACTTCACTAAAAAACATTTCCCACACTCAGGACAGGAATACGGCTTCTCCCCCATGCGAGATCTCTGATGTGTGTAAAGACTGGACTTCTCTGAAAAACATTTCCCACGGGGGGCGTGGCCCAGACCGGCATGTGAGAGGACGCACTTCTCACAACTCCTGCCTGATCCTCAGATTGATCCTTTCCCGGCACCCCTGATCCTGATTTTTTTCGGCCCCCCAGCTGGCTTCCGAGACCCTCTGCCATCCGGACCCACCACCGGCCCTCTGTACAAGCGCTAAGACCCGCCGAGGCCCGTTGGAGATGGCGGGACCGGACTCTCAAGATGGCGCTGCCGCTGCAGCAGCTAAAGCACAGCGCACGCCGCGAATAACGGACAAGCCCAGGGACAATACCAGCAAGAAACAGCTAAAAGGACCGGGTAAGGAACATTACAGAGACATGACATATTATACACAGAAATTACAAAACCCGGAGGACACGGGGGCGGGGGGGGGGGCGGCGAGCAATGGGGAAGCTGCAGATCTTTTTTCACAAGCTGACTGGGGCCTAGATACAGAAAATATGCCTGAGCAGCTCCATGAGAACTCTAATCATCCTCCCTCCCCCCCATCGTCAGATGAAATAATAGAGACCCTGGAGCAGCCCACCCTGGCTGATATTTTGAAGGCTGTTAATGTGTGCACAGCCACAGTCACTGATATGAAGGAGCAGTTTGGGGGCCTAAGGGAAGAGGTTTCACTACTTAGACAAGACCTGCAAAAGATTAGAGAAAGAGCAACTGCAGTTGAGAGCAGAGTGAGTGATCTGGAGGAGCAGGTACCCCCACTGGCACGAGAAGCAAAGGCAGCTTATCGGTTGGCCCAAGACACATACAACAGAGCAGAAGACACGGAAAATCGTTTACGCAGGAACAATGCTCGGATCGTTGGCCTCCCCGAGAAATCAGAGGGCAGAGATCCTACATCGTTTGTGGAGAGCTGGCTGATTGAGTTATTTGTCCGTGAAGCTTTTTCGCCATTTTTTACAGTGGAGAGGGCCCACAGAGTGCCGGGGCGTCCTCCCCCACAAGGTGCTCCCCCCAGATCAATGTTGGCCAAATTGCTACACTACCGTGACAGAGAGGCAGTGCTCAGATGTGCAAGAGAACAGGCCAATGTGAAGTTTAATGAAGTGAGAGTGTCATTCTATCCGGACTTTTCGGCTGAGGTGCAAAGAAATAGAGCTAGGTTCAGCGATGTGAAAAGGCGCCTCAGAGCTTTACAACTGCCATACGCCATGCTATATCCGGCAAAGCTGCGAGTAACTGCGGAAGGACATGCTCAATTCTTTGATTCTGCCAGAGAGGTGGCTGCCTGGCTAGATCATAACGAACAAGCACTACGCCGTCACCGTGCGGATGTGGAGGGTGACTGACCGGGACACATTTCTAGATGCTAAGAGTGCTGTCTACAAATTGAGATGTCGCACCCCCTCTCTTTAATTGTCTTTTTTGGACTGCAGAGTCATTACCATACCCTTTTGATTTTTGTTTTTATACCCTCTACCATAATCTACCAACACACCTGACCTTTTCCAAGTTACCCAATTGCCGGGAAACATCCTATATCTCTTCAGTGAAAGGAACTGAACTGTGAAACCCCCCACTACTCAACTTGAGATGTGTGACTTATTAGTTGGTCTGCTTTTAGGCCGTGTTGGGCCCTACAGGCCTACCTTGTTGGCATGGCTCATCAGGCTGTCCATTCTGTTTATTTTGGCTAGGCCTCTCACAGGAGTGAGAGAGTCAAATCACAAAAGGAAATACCCTAGTGCAGTTGCACTGATGTTTGTTGGCACCATTGTGCTATGTTATTTTTTACAATCTGTTTCTTACCACAGTCCAAGAAACTTACTCCCACTAACCCCATGGTACTTTGTTCCCACTCAAGTCTACTGCTATTCCTCCCAACAGGATCTTGGTGGTCTCTATAAAAGGAAGCCACCTTATGTCCTACCCTCGCAGCTAACTGTGTTTTTGCCATGGCAGGTTCCCCAGTGATCTCCTGGAATGTCAGGGGCTTGAACTCCCCCCTGAAACGTACTATGATTTTCTCATGTCTGAAAAAGTTTTATCCTGCAATTATCTGCTTAAACACATCTAACATCTGATTCTAAAAATTGTATGGGGTATAGATGGATCGGGTGGTCGTACCACTCCACCCACACCTCCTTTTCTCGGGGGGTGAGTGTGGTGATACACAACTCCCTGGATTACCAGGAATTTGAGTCAAAAATAGATCAGGAGGGTAGATTTGTTTTCCTGCATTGCCGCATTGGTACTCTGAGGTGTGTCCTGGCCTGTGTGTACATTCCTCCCCCGTTTAATGCTCGGGTACTCCGGCTTCTCCTGGAATTTCTGGAGGGGAAGCCGGATCTCCCATTGCTGTTAGTGGGAGATTTCAATAGTTGGTTGACTCCGGCCTTGGATAAACACCCGGGCCCGAGCACCCCAACTCCATATAGGCTAACTCCTCTGGCTAGATTACTTCAGGAGGTGGGATGGTTGGACTTATGGAGACACCGGAATCCCACGGCTAAACAGTTCTCCTGTTTTTCGAAGGCACACGGCTCATTATCTAGAATAGATTTGGTAGTGGGAAACCCGGCTATGCTCTCCTCGGTCTTGGACATCTCGTACAAACCTCGGTGTGTGTCTGATCATTCCTATATGGTGATAACTCTTATTGTATCCCACCAGTCCACACTCCCTAAAGTACCGTGGAAATTCAATGCCTTTTGGCTTCAGCTTTTTACCTCCCCTGAGAAATTAGAAGGTAACATAAAAAAGTTTTTTTCATGTCAACTGGGCTCGTTGTCTGTCCTTGCAGAATGGGAGGGCTTTAAAACACACCTTAAGAAAATACTTAGCAATGAGGTTACCCAGATTAAGAAACACTCTGAGGTGCTACGGGAAACACTGGAATCCCATGCTTGCTCCCTTGAGGCAAAATATGTTCAGGATCCAACTGATTCCGCAAGGGAGGCGTGGCAGTCGGCTCAATCAGCATATGAGCATCTGCTGGCCTCCTCGGCGGACAAAAAGAGATTTTTCTCCAAGACTGCTTTTTTTGAGGAGGGGGAAATGATGGGACGTCTTTTAGCTAGAATAGCTAATTCTGAAAAGAGATCTCCAGTAATCGGTTCCATAAAGAAGGCTGATGGGCGGCTAGTACACTCCCCAGATCAGATACTCCAGACATTGGCGGAATTTTATGAACAGTTATACTGTTCATCTTCTAGATATAGTTCCGGAGAGCTGTCTAACTACTTGGATGACATTGTATTTCCACAGCTTACAGATTCCCAGAGAAAAGAATTAGACTCCCCTTTGACTTTGGATGAGTTACAGGAGGCGGTCGCAGGGTTCCCTGACTGTAAGGCTCCCGGGGGGACGGCATCCCTATGGAAATCTATAAAACCTATTCTGAGATACTACTCCCCAAGCTGTTAGATGTATTTCTCACTGCTAGGGAACATAATACCCTAGCTCCCTCCATGTCCAGGGCCCATATTGTGTTAATTTTAAAACCTTGCAAAGATCCAGTAGACCCAGCCTCATATAGACCGATATCCCTACTGCAATCAGACATCAAAATATTAGCAAAAGTTTTGGCTATTAGGTTAAATAAGGTGGTTGCCTCAATTATACACCCCGATCAGGCGGGATTTATGCCCAACAAATCAACAGCAATAAATCTTAGAAGGCTATATCTTAACATGCAGTCCCCACCGGATAACAAAGGTTAGAGGGCGTTGCTGTCCCTAGACGCAATGAAAGCCTTTGACAGCGTGGAATGGCCATATCTATGGGAGGTGATGAGGAGATTCGGCTTTGGAGAGATATACATCTCTTGGGTGCGGCTGTTATATCACTGCCCTCAGGCAATAATTAGAGAGGCGGGTAGAATGTCGATGCCCTTTGCTCTGGGGCGTGGTACACGGCAGGGGTGCCCTTTGTCCCCCCCTGCTGTTTGCCCTGGCCATAGAGCCGCTGGCAATACGGATTAGGGATTGCAGGGATATCACCGGCTTCTGTTATGGAGATAGACAGGAGAAGGTGATGCTTTATGCAGATGACACCATGATTCTCTTGGGGGACACTGACCAATCCCTAAAAAACACAATGGACACAGTGGCTCGCTTCGGGGAATTTTCAGGTCTTAAAATAAACTGGTCCAAATCAGCCCTAATGCCGTTAGACAATACACGTCTATTAAATGAAGAGAAAGTTGGGGGAATACCTATATCCGCTTCCTTTAGATACCTGGGGATACAGGTCTCTCCCAAGATTAGGGAATACAGTCAGCTGAACATTTCCCCACTGTTGGCTCGATTTCGTTTACGAGTCAAAACCTGGAATGCTCTGTGTATGTCGGTTGCGGGCAAGGTGAATCTAATTAAAATGATTCTAATGCCTCAACTGCTATACATACTACACAATTCACCAGTAGTCATTCCACTCAAGATATTCAGGATAGTTAATGCCATTTTTCGTGAATTAATATGGAAGAACCGCCCACCTAGGATAAAACTAGAAAATTTACAACGCCCTAAGGATGAAGGTGGCCTTGCATTACCGAACCCATGGCTTTATTACCTGTCATCGCAAATGCAACATTTGATAGGTACCATGGCCATGGAGGGGGAGTCTACAGTCAGGATCCCTGGCGCTTCAGAGTATATATTACTACATACGTTAGGGGGTAAATCAGTCCCCACGGCTTTAGAGGCCTCAGCTTTTAGCAAACCTCAGAAGTGTTTTCCCACTTATGCCCTCATACAAAAAATATGGAATAAAACTAAGTATATTCAGGAGGCGACAGGTATTTGTGAATATAGTCCTATATGGGGAAATGAATCCTATCCAGAACTTGCTAAATTACAACATGCGGAGAGGTGGAAGAGATTTGGCACTCTTTACTTAAAGCAAATTATAAGTGAGGGAACATTGCGATCCTTTGATAATTTGAGGGACCTATACGGACTTCCGACTTCCATGCTGTTTTATGATATGCAACTTAGGCATGCATTTGACGCACAGTCAAAAACCGCTGACTGGCACACTAACTCAAACCCGTTGGTAGATTTGCTTAAAGGGGCGGAGACCTCTAAAGGATTCATTTCCCAGAGCTATGGCATTTTACTTTCCATATGCTCTCTGAATGTAACGCAAAGACTAACGCAACTATATACACTTTTGAGAACGTATTATACACCTCATAGATTACACAATATGGGATTGCTTTCTACTACAACTTGTACTAGATGTAAGAGAGATCATGGAGATTTAATACATATGTTGTGGAGGTGCCCCAGACTGCATGTGTACTGGAGGGGAGTGGTGGATACGTTGGGCGCGGTGTATGGGGTCTCAATTCCGCTGGACCCTAGACACTGCATTCTGAATGTGTTAGATGAACTGGACTGGGAACCCCATGTCAGAGAAGCCCTAT
The DNA here is from genome assembly GCF_042186555.1 of Aquarana catesbeiana. Classification (NCBI taxonomy): domain Eukaryota; kingdom Metazoa; phylum Chordata; class Amphibia; order Anura; family Ranidae; genus Aquarana; species Aquarana catesbeiana. The sequence goes on along the minus strand of NW_027362661.1, from coordinate 3,005,060 downwards.
CTAGAGCCCTCTTTGTGGCCCGTAAGCTAATCATGGTACATTGGAAATCTGAAACGCCCCCCTCAGTCAAGGAATGGATTACTGCACTAGGTAATATATTGAGAATGGAAAAGATTATATACCAGCATAGGAGATGTTCAAGGAAATTTGAAAAACTCTGGGAACCATGGCTAGACACTCCTGGGCTTGCCCCGGAGGACCTGGTCATGGATAGATTATTGCGCCTTAATAATGGCTGAAGGCACTAGGTACCCTGTATCAGGCTTGAATGGAGCCTAGAGCTCCGGTTGGTTACAGACGGAGGGTTGGAACTTTGAAAGATGCAGATGCAGTAATTTCATTTCTTTTTATAATCTTTAACAGTGGGAACTGTACTACATTATTGTATAGATGTGATTCTATTTCTGACGCTACGCCTGTTTATGCTATTATGTATTATGTACTTGTGGCTTCTTGGACTGTATGTACTTGGTTTTCAATAAAATCTTTTTCTTGGATAAAAAAAAAAAAACATTTCCCACACTCAGGACAGGAATACAGCTTCTCACCTGTGTGAGATCTCTGATGTTTGTAAAGATTAAACTTCACTGAAAAACATTTCCCACACTCCAGACAGGGATATGACTTCTCCCCCGTGTGAGATCTCTGATGCTTGTAAAGATTGGACTTCACTGAAAAACATTTCCCACACTCAGGATAGGAATACGGCTTCTCCCCCGTGTGGGATCTCTGATGTGTGTAAAGATTGGACTTCACTGAAAAACATTTCCCACACTCAGGATAGGAATACGGCTTCTCCCCCGTGTGGGATCTCTGATGTGTGTAAAGATTGGACTTCACTGAAAAACATTTCCCGCACTCAGGACAGGAATACGGCTTCTCCCCTGTGTGAGATCTTTTATGCACATCGAGATTGGATTCAAAAGGGAAACATTTCCCGCACTCAGTACAGGAAAACCTCTTATCTGTTGGAAGGACGGCACCGACCCTCACAGTCTGAGGTTCCTCAGGATAAGAGGAATACAATGGTCTATCTACACTGTGTGGTGCCGGATGGACATTTGAGGTAGCAGGGTTTTCTCCTAGACTATACTGTGTGATGTCCTCATCTTCTACTTCACAGTCTGGAGACAAAGTGAGACAATCCTCTGAGGTTTTCTTCATCTCCCGTCCATCTATTAAAATAGAAATAAAAAGATTATTACTAGACATGAGCCGATTGGTTCCCCTAAACAAGGACTCTGCCCACATTGGGCAGCTCTCTGAGGATCTTACAATTCCACCCTCAAGGTAACTAGTAAATGGGTCCTCTGATCTCCAACCAGATCATTTCTTTATTCATGGACCTTAGTCAGTGAGTGAGGAAACAACGAGAACTGTCTTTTATAGGAGTGACAGTGATGAGGGGATTATAGGACAAGTGTCCCCACCCCCTCTATCACTCATTACAATCTTCCCAACACAAGAAGTACTGCACTTCCTTATACAGTCCATGATTTAGTCATGAATAACAGCGGGGCTGAGCCCCACCAGAGGTCAGAGAGTGAGGATGGGGGGAGAACAACCAAGATGAAGACTGGTTATTGACTCCTCCCTCAGGTCACTTTGTTTAAGGTTCAAATGTTTGAGGATGTTATCACATTATTATGAATGTGTAAAAGTCTGTGCTCCAATCAAATCATCAGATATAAAATGTCCAGCTGGTAGAAAATATGTGTAACAAAAGAGAATACATATTTATAAGATACAACAGATAGGACTATATAGTATCAGAATGATGTAATGTACAACAAAGTGTATATAGTATAAGGGCCAGGTCTAAAAATAATGGTATTCAGTAATCAGTGCAAACTTAAATGTTTACATGAGACAAGTTGCAGAGGTCCCACACCGCTGCCTCCCATCTCCTGAGACTGCACTCAGTGACTTGGGTCTGATACTTTATAGACATATCCCTCCACCCGACGTAGGCAGCAGACTATAGAGCAAGTAATCCTGGGAAAATTGCTCTGTCAGAGATCTTACTAGACCCGGGTATGGGGCAGAAGATGCAAAATACATGCCCCAGGTGCCCAGGTCTAGTAAAGCCTGTGATGAAAATAAACATTTTGTTGACAGATGAACCCCAGAATCTCCATAAATCCAGTCTAGATACATACATTGTGTCTGCAGCACAGAGAAGGAAGATTATCTGAGAGGAATACAGGATGGAGAACACAGTTCAGGAAAGTGACCAGGGTATTACAGGTTGATATCACCCAGTCCCCGCTCTACTCTGGACCAATCAGTGAGCAGTATGGGTGGAGGAATGTATTTAGTGTTAATGACCCACCTGTGCTGATCTCTGTAGGAGTGTCCTCCTCTATAAATGTCCCCGTTATTCCATCCTCCTCCATAGACTGCTGATCATCCCTCACATACCTCTCTTCTTCTGCTTTACCATCAAATTCTATATCGATTGGATCTTCACTCTGCAACAAGAAAATGACAGAAAATATCATCTGTAAACTATAAGCATACATAAAAAATTCACACATGATACCTACAAGTCTAGTCATGTTCTAGATGCTCCGTTCCACCAACCTTGTAACAGTGAGGGATGGTGTGACCTTCCTGTTTGGAATCCCAGGAATACAGAGAACAGGGACAGGGACATCTCTCTGGCGGGTTTTTGTAGCTAAATGACTCCACCATGGTGTTCTGGTACAGGTCTTTTTGTTCTTTTGGAAAATCTGACTCCTTCATCACCCCATCCTCATCATCCTCTTCTTTTATCTCTTCTTTAACCTCAGCTTTAGAATCTCTCAGGTTTCCACTCTGAATATAGAATAAAAAAGGCATCAATTGTAACAATATAGATAATGTACAGATCCTAATGATACTATCAGTGATTGTTTCTCATCTACCTGATAATGGTGAGGGATGGTGTGACCTTCCTGTGTGGAATCCCGGGAATACAGAGGACGGGGTCATCTCTCTGGTGAGTTCCCATTTCTGGGTCTATCTGTAGGAAACACACACACTGACTGAATACATTGTTTCTATGTGTTTATCAGATGATGGGGGATCTAGGTGGACCCTCCGTACTGCTCTCTCATTTACAATAAATTCTCCTCTTACCCGGTGATGTGAGGGGCGGCTGATTGTCCATCATGACGTCCTTGTAGAGATCCTTGTGTCCTTCTAAATACTCCCACTCCTCCATGGAGAAATAGACAGTGACATCCTGACACCTTATAGGAACCTGACACACACAATGATACAGTCACCATCCAGACACATCCCTTGTCTGTTACTGGATAATGTCCCAGAATTCCCAGCACCGCTCACCTCTCCAGTCAGCAGCTCCATCATCTTCTTGGTGACTTCTAGAATCTTCTGCATGTTGTGTCTCTCAGGTTTTAGGGAGTCACATGGAGGCACTGTGATGGTCATATGATCACCTGACTTCACAAGAGGAAATCTCTGTATAGGAAAACCATTAGGAATATCATGTTAGAATCCCAGAATCCTCCTCACCTCCCTGGTCAGGTCTGTTTTATTAGTAGAGATAAGAGTGATGTCATGTGACCTCCCATAATCCTCCTCACCTCTCTGGTCAGCAGGTAGATGATCTCTAGGGTGAGGTTTAGTATCTTCTCAGTCATGTGACTCCGATCCTCCTCCATCCTCATTGGTGCTATCATTTGATCTATACAGGTTTCCTTGTAGATGGTAACTTTGGGAAATTAAAGTAAGAATTAATTGGATGGTATTGGTCACACAATAATAGGATATGGATGTGAGGAGGGGGGGATTGGAGGGTTGCTGTACATTTAAGGACTACTGCCTTCATGCCCCTCTTTAAATATCCCTGTCTGTTTTGTGTCCCCCACAGCCCTTCAGCCCACCTAACCACTCAGAGTTGTTCAGCACTATTACTAAGAGACCCCCAAAGTCCTTCAGCTTCACTTCCTCCTCGGGGGTCCTAGAGTCTTTTAGATGAAGTAAACCCTCAGAGGTTTGCAGAGTCCTTTAGTCCCACTACCTCCTCAGAGACCCTACTTTACTCAGAACCAGTGGCGGAACTACCATGGTCGCAAAGGCTGCACCTGCCACTGGGCCCTGGCATTCTGCAAATGCAGAGAGGGCACTAAGACAGCAGGAAAGGGTCCTGCTTTAGGAGTAAAGAGTGCTGGGATCAGTGGAGGCTCCCCCGTGATTGCAGAGCCCCCTTGCTGTCCCTGATCTGCCCCCAACGCGGGCACAGCACCCTCCAACATCAGCCAACTCCTCTCCCGACTCCTCCTTCCCAGACACAAGCTTGAAGTTCTACATACTGGGAGGGCTCTGCGCCGGCTCTGAGGGACCATTCACTGATGCCAGCTACAGGGTCCGGAGCATGGCGAGTGCTTGTATGTGGTGTGGGGGTCCTCAGTGTGTGTGGGGCCCTTGATATGTGTGGGGGGCAGGATACTCTCTCTGCACCTCTGCCAGCTGCTCTCTGGAGTTTCTGCTCAGCCTTCTGCTCCATCTCTTCACTTGTCCCCCCAACACCTGGGTTCCCTTTCCAGGGCTGCCCATATTATTGCCCCTTCATCTGCCCCACCCATTTCTATCCCTTGCCCATACCCCCCTCTGACTGGCACACCAGTTGAGACACCCTTCCCCCCATTCCTGTACCTCATCCCACCCTTTGTCATCACTTGGAAACTTCAGTGGCTGCATTGTGCCAGATTTGGGGTCACAGAGAGCAAAGCACCTCGCTGGGCACTGCAGAAAGGGATCGGTGGAGGTGAGCCCTGTGTGTGCAATCAGTGGAGGTGAGCTCTGTGTGTGCAATTGGTGGAGGTGTGCCATGTGCATGCGATCGGTGGAGGTGAGCCCTGTGCACGAGATCGTTGGAGGTGAGCCCTGTGCATGTGACCTGTGGAGGTGAGCCCTGTGTGTGCAATTGGTGAAAGTGAGTCCTGTGTGTACAATTGGTGAAGGTGAGCCCTGTGTGTGCAATCGGTGAAGGTGAGCCCTGTGTGTGCAATCGGTGAAGGTGAGCCCTGTGTGTGCAATCGGTGAAGGTGAGCCCTGTGTGCAGTCGATGGGGGTGAGCCCTGTGCGTGCGATCGGTGGAGGTGAGCCCTGTGCGTGCGATCGGTGGAGGTGAGCCCTGTGCGTGAGATCGGTGGAGGTGAGCCCTGTGCGTGAGATCGGTGGAGGTTAGCCCTATGTGCAAGATCGGCAGAGGTGAGCACTGGCTGCAAGATCGGCTGAGGTGAGACATTGGTGGACCTACCAGGTTGCAAAGGTCATACTTGTGATCAGACTCTAGTGTTACGCTACCATGGGGGGGCCAAAGACAGCAGAAAAGGGTTCCACTGCAGAAATAAAGGGCCACGGAATCAGTGGGAAGGGTCCTGGGACCGCTGGAAAGGGCCATGGGACCAGTGGGTCAGGGGTGTCCTTCATGGTTTCTTTCACCAGGGCCCTGAGGCTGGGTTCACACCTATGCGAATTAGATGCGGGTTTCCCCACATCCAATTTGCATGACAGGAGAATGTGATCGGCTCTCTATGGAGTCGGTTCACATATCACCGAGGCGGCTGCAGAGCGGCTAGCACAGAAACGCTGTGCGTCTTGCCTATGGAGATTTTTAGGTTCCGTAATTTCTTGAGTAGTTGTGTCATCGTGGGGAGAGCAATTAGGTTACAAAAATAAACATGGCTATTATTAGTATTATTCATCTAAGCAAGCAAAATCATCAGAAGATATATTATAATTACCCTCCAAGTATCAGATAATAGATGGTCAGACCCAAAGATGGCTGCCAATTAATGGGTGGAGATGAGCTTCCTCGGAGTGGCGTCTCTCCTCTAGGTGATGATCTGAGTGTCCTCAGGAGATGGTGTCTACGTTCCAGATGGTGTGAGTAGATGGTCCCCCCTCAGTGTGTCTCCTTCCCATCTTACTGAGTGATAAAACAATCCCCTCATAAAATGTGAATAAACCCCGCCCAGAAGGAGGGACCTTCTTCTCCTTATTGGTGGTTTTGTCTGATAACTACTTATGTGTTTACTTTTGTATTACCTCCCTTGACCACCAGGTGGCACCCTATGAGCAGACCTATTCATCCTATACATTCAGTCTATCTGGGGACTGAAGTAACTCATCTGTTATAGGGAACAATTATTACTTCACAAATGGGACCTTGTGAGAACTATACAATGCCTTGGAGAGGAGATATTATTCCTGATGTATGTATGATCGGTACTTTCTGGTCTAACGGGAATTAAATGGAGATTTTTATCTGTCAGGCAGTGGATTTTTATATAGCAATTTTAAAAATAGTTGTACACAATAGAAAGAAAAAAATATATCATTTTGGATTACCAATAAACAAGTATATGATAATATTATGACTGGACCCGTGTTAGATAAGATGATAATTTGGGTCATAATCACGTCTTTTTAAAAATTATTCTGTATACGGAAACAGTGAGATTCCTTCTGGTACAATTTCACCAAAACGAAATGAGCCCCAACGTTGTTCATAGTTCCATCTTACCAGATGATGAACGGCACATCTGTCCATCTATAAAAGTCACACTTATATATGAGCATAATAATCATCATGATGAGAACAATCTCCACATATTTTACAGTTACCTTCATAATACATCCATAGCGTTCAAGTTGGCTTATCCTCCTAACCTTGGAATGTGGTGAAACTTGATGTTCTTCATTTAGTGGCACAATAGAGATAGACTGTCAGGCCAGGTTCACACTGGTACGACACGACAGTCATACGACACACAGTCGTATGACTATGGATCTGACTTTGCCCTGCGACTTGAAGTCCAACATCCATCCGACTTCAATGAACGGGGATCCAACTTTGATCCTGACAATGCCAGGCTCTTTGGGCCTGGTATGAATCTTTAGGGTAAACTCCACGCGAAATGTTAAAAAAAGGCATGGGTTTCCCCTCCAAGACCATACCAGACCCTTCGGTCTGGCATGGATTTTAAGGGGAACCCCCACAACTAAAAAACAGCGTGGGGTCTGCCCCAAAATCCATACCAGACCCTTATCTGAGCAAGCAGCCTGACAGGCCAGGAAAGGGGGTGGGGACGAGCGAGTGCCCCCCACCTCCTGAACCGTACCAGGCCGCATGCCCTCAACATGGGGGGATTGGTTCTTTGGGGCAGGGGGGCCCTGCGCCCCCCACCCCAAAGCACCTTGCCCCCATGTTGATGGGGACAAGGGCCTCTGTCCGACAACCCTGGCCAATGTCACCGCCAGGGGCATGATGGGGCAGTGACATGATAAGGGGGTGGAGCCTCCGTACGGCACATCGCACACCTAGCATTAGAGCGGGTAAGAGCATTGAGTCAACATTGGAGGAAGAACTGATGGAGAAGACAGCGGACATAGGGAGAAGAACCGGAGAGGGCTAGAAGACAGCAGACAGAGGAAGAAGAACCGGAGAGGGTGAAGACATCGCCAGAAGAGGGAGAAGAGCCGGAGAGGGGAGAAGAAATCGGAAAAGAGATGCTGAAGCTGCCTTAAATTTTTTTTTTTAAACGTGTGTACTGTTTTGTTTTTAAATTTTTTTTTATAAGGTGAATGGGTAGGGGTATGTACCCCATACTCATTCACATAGGGTGGGGGGCAGACCCCGACAACCAATGGCCAGGGTTGTCGGGAAGAAGCCCTTGTCTCCATCAACATGGCAAAGCACCCACCCCCCCATGTGTCTCAGAAGCATCAACTTCTCAGAATAAAAGGCAACGTAGGATCAGGGTGTGCCAACACAGGAGAAGAAACAAAGGCAGCCTTGAGACTCTCAAAGGCCTTAATGGACTCCGGAGACCAACTCTGTGGGTTGCCGTCTTTCCTGGTCATATCAGTCAGGAGCTTGACCAGAGACGAGAAGTTATGAGCAAACTTCCGATAATAGTTGGCAAAGCCAAGAAAACGCTGCAGAGGACGTAAACCCACGGGTCGAGGCCACTGTAGGACCGCTGAAAGTTTCTCTGGGTCCATCGAAAAACCAGCAGTGGAAATGACATAGCCCAGTAATTTAACCTGTTCACAATGAAATTCGCACTTTTCCAATTTACAATAGAGATTGTTCACTCTTAGTCTCTGAAGCACACGACAGACATCTGTGTGGTGGCTCTCCAGGGACTTGGAAAATATGAGGATATCGTCGAGATAAACCACCACACATAACTGCAACAAATCTCGGAGAACATTGTTAATGAACTCCTGGAAAACTGCCAGAGCGTTACAAAGGTCAAAAGGCATTACCAGATACTCATAATGACCTGATCTGGTATTAAACGCAGTTTTCCACTCATCGCCCTCCTTAATCCTGACGAGATTGTATGCCCCTCTCAAATCAAGCTTCGTGAAAACCGTTGCTCCCTTGAGGCGGTCAAATAACTCTGTAATCAACGGAATGGGATAGGCATTCTTAATCGTGAAATGATTGAGACCCCTATAATCGATACAAGGTCTCAGCTCACCAACTCAGCTCAACTCAGCTCTTCTTCACAAAAAAGAAACCAGCACCAGCAGGAGACGAAGGTTTGCGGATGAAACCTCGAGAAAGTGCATCTGCAACATACTTCTCCATGGCTTTATCCTCGAAGACCGACAAAGGGTAAACCCGGCCACGAGGGGGTATGGCACCAGGTTGAAGGTCAATTGCGCAATCATACGAACGGTGTGGAGGCAAAGTACCGGCTTGACCTTTGTCAAAGACATTGCTAAAATCGCGGTACTCCTCCGGCAGGGAGGAGAGTGAAGAGGTACACAGGACCTTGGCTACCTTCTGGAAGCATCTCTCACTGCACTGCGGCAACCAGGACAGGACTTCAGCACGGAGCCAATCAAAAGAAGAGTTGTGCCTCTGTAACCAAGGATAACCAAAACCAGAGGAAACTTAGGTGAGGAAATAACTTGGAATTGGATTATCTCATGGTGAAGGGCCCCTACGGCCATGGACAACGGAACAGTCTCATGAGTCACATGAGCAGGCTGTAGAGATCTCCCATCAAGAACCTCAATGGCAAGTGGAGTCTCACCCATCTGCAACGGAATTGAGTGCTTCGATACAAAGGCAGCATCAATGAACAGGCCTGCAGCCCCAGAGTCGATTAGAGCCTGTATCTCGACGGATGACTCAGCCCAAGACAGGGTAACCAAAACCAGGGGCTTATCTTTCTGGGAAACTGGAGACGAAACAACGCCACCTAAGGTCTGTCCATGACAGGACCTCAAGGTTCGGGCGTTCCCTGAACCGGTAGGACAAGACTTTAAAAAGGGACCAGCCTGGCCACAATAAAGGCACAATCTGTCCCTCCTCCTAAGGGATCTCACATCTGCAGAGAGACGCGTGAAGCCCAAGTGCATGGGTTTATCTTCACAGACCGACTCGGTACCAGGAGGCATGGGAGGTGAGGGAGGCAAGGGTGGGACTGCAAAGCTCGGAGACAAATGTACAGGGGGCTTGCGCCAGCGCTCCATAAAGAGAGTCTTTCTCTGAGTCTGGAGTCAATGAGGATGGCAAATATGATCAATCTCTCCAGCTCAGTGGGTATATCTCGGGCTGCTATCTCATTCTTGATGTTATCTGAGAGACCATGAGAGAAGGCAGCCACGAGGGCCTCATTGTTCCAAGCAACCTCTGCTGCCAGAGTACGGAATTCAATGGCGTAATTGGCAAAAGTTCTCGTACTCTGTTTGATGGACATGAGGCTCTTGGCAGCAGAAGCGGAGCATGCGTGAACGTCAAATACCCTTTTGAAGGAAGCCACAAATTCTGGGTAACTCAGGACCACAGGTTTTTGCATCTCCCATAGAGGATTTGCCCAGGCCAAGGTTCGCTCAGAAAGCAAACATATCACGAAACCTACTTTGCTTCTGTCCGTGGGAAATGCCTGGGGCAGCATCCCAAATTATATCTCAACCTGGTTGAGAAACCCTCTGCATTGAACTGGATCACCCCCAAATCGCTGGGGAAGCGGAGCGGAACCAGACATGCCTCTTATAGAGGTAATACTCGAGGCGGGTGCCTGCACAGAAACTGGAGCAGCAGCAGGGACGGCCTGCAACACAGGTTGTACCAGAACAGCCATAGTGGAAGATTCCAGGTGAGCCGTGCGGTGATCCTGGTCATCCAAACTGGAAAAAATATTACCAGCAAGCAGGATCAGGAGCCAGAAGGGACGTAAGCCGGGCAAGTCTTCAACAGGAGCACAGGAGAGTCTCTGAGATGTGACCAAAGGCAAAGGCAGAGATGAAGTGAGCTGGACGGCTTTAAGTAGCCAGGACTGACGAGCAGATCATCAACAGCTGAGTCACTGTGGAGAGAAAGGAGCTGGCAATTAGCCGACAGCTGAGCGGCCAGCTCAGAGAAGGACGGGCTGAGTCCAGCCCTGACACACCCCCTTTCCTGACCTGCCGAGCTGTGTGCTCGGATAAGGCTCTGGTATGGATTTTGGGGGGACCGCGTGGGGGTTCCACTTAAAATCCATGCCAGATCGAAGGGTCTGGTATGGTCTTGGAGAGGGAACCCATGCCATTTTTTTTTATTTTTGCATGGGGTTCCCCTTCAAGATCATCAGAACACAAGTCGCATGCCAAAGTCAGATCAGTTAGGACGACGATACAACTTCAGTGATATTCAATGGGCTGAAGTAGGATCAAAGTTGGACTAAAATAGTGCAGGGAGCATTTTCAAAGTCAGACCAACTTGTGTCTGACCAGTTAAGACGGCTTTCATAGGGAAACATTGATTTTTACAAGTCATGAGCTCCCAATGTCGGAGCGTTTGTCGTACCAGTGTGAACCCAGCCTGAAAGGTCCCAGTATGTTGATTGGCTCACCTGGTAAATAGAAAATGTCTCCTCATCAATACAGATGTGTGTGAATTCTTACGTCTCGTTAACATAGACCAGGGCTTTTATTCAACTGTTTTGTGCTGTTAATGAGTACAACAAAGAGAAGACCCTCTGTGTATCTTGCTATAGAATGCTGGCCTGTGTTTGTTAGGTCCAAGGTTTGTCATACAGATACAATTTGGAGAACGATAAGAAGAGTCTTTTCTAGGCTTTAGGTGGGGAAATAACAAAAACCCATTGTCCAGAAACTGCAAGGAAACTTTCCCTTTAGGCTCCATGCACACTGGACGTTAAAGTAAGGTTATAAAAACGCCAGTAGCTTTGCTGTGAGTCTACTTTCCAAAATGGGGTCATTTGGGGGGTATTGTACTGCCCTTCCATTATAGCACCTCAAGAAATGAGATAGGCAGTCATAAACTAAAAGCAAGTTCCAGAAAATGTACCCTAGTTTGTAGGCGCTATAACTTTTGCGCAAACCAATAAATATACACTTATTGAATTTTTTTTTACCTGAGACATGTGGCTGAATGCATTTTGGCCTAAATGAATGACTAAAATTGAGTTTATTGTATTTTTTTATAACAAAAGGTAGAAAATATCTTTTTTTTTTTTTTTCAAAATTTTTTGTTTATATTGCAAAAAATAAAAACCATAGACGTGATTAAATACCACCAAAAGAAAGCCCTATTTGTGGGGAAAAAAAAGGGCGCAAATTTTGTTTGGGTACAGCATTGCATGACCGCGTAATTACCAGTTAAAGCAGCGCAGTGCCAAATTGTAAAAAGTGCTCTGGTCATTAAGGGGGTAAATCCTCCAGGGCTGAAGTGGTTAAGATAGGCTTTTGTCTGCAAGACACTAAAAATTTGTCTTGTCTTCCTGCGGCCTCCCCCTCCCGCATGTGGCGGTTGAACCCATTCTGGTTCACCACCCTGCCGGACTTGGATGCCGTCCAAAGGGAATGGACACACTTTTTCCGCACCAACCTGGACTCAGCGCCTGCCGGGTCGGTGTGTGAGGCTTTCAAACTCCATGCCCATTTGGTTCTGTCTACACGCATAAAAAGGCACAAAGGCACATCCAAGCTCACACTGCAACAGTCTGAAGAGCTGTTGAGCTCCCTCGAACAGGTGTTTCTCACAGACCCCTTGGCAGCCAACGCTTCCCTTGTCGATTGCAATCCAGACTTACTGATCAATTACACTTTGAAAAGGGCATCCTTTTTAGTAAACAACGCATTTTTGAACATGGCGAATGCGCGGGTAAACTGCTCGCTTATCTCGACCACAGACCCCCAGTAGTGGTACGGCTCCAGTCAGCCTCTGGGGCCATGATTTTGGACCCTAACTTGGTGGCAGAGGAGTTCAGGCAGTTTTACTCCGACCTATATACATCCACAGCACAACACACACAAACTGAATTGTCCCAGTTCCTCCAGGACATCGACTTCCCCACCCTTACCCACTCCCAAAAGTCCCAACTAGAGGCGCCTATCACCTCAGATTGCATTATCGAGGCGTTGGCACACCTTCCACCCTCTAAGGCACCTGGTTCTGACGGCCTCCCCCTAGAATTTTATACACAGTTTCCTGAAGTCCTCATCCCCAAACTGCAGGCTCTATATAACCACATTTTTGACTCCGCGACCCTCCTGTCATCCATGGGAGAAGCTCTCATTGTTCTCATCCCCAAACCCGGCAAGGACCCCCTCTTTCCAGAGTCCTACCGCCCCATCTCACTCCTACAACTAGATGTAAAAATCTTAGCCAAAATTTTTGCCCTGCGACTCAATAAAATAATACTCAGCCTGATTCGCCCTGACCAGACCGGGTTCATGCCCAACAAGAACACTGCATTCAACCTTCGCAGGCTCTTTATGAACTTGCAGGCCACACATGACAACACTGGATCCAGGGTAGTGGTGAGCCTGGACGCCGCCAAGGCGTTCGATTCTGTGGAATGGAACTACTTCTGGGAATGCCTCCGCAGGTTTGGTTTCGGCCCTAAATTCCTCAAATGACTACAACTTCTCTACCAGGCCCCTAACTGCCCGGATCCAGGTCAATGGAAGGATTTCCAACTCTTTTACACTATCCAGAGGCGCTCGCCAAGGGTGCCCCATATCTCCTTTGCTGTAAGCTCTGGCCATGGAGCCACTAGCTTTTGCCATCAGAGCCCACCCCCATATCAAAGGTCTCCACCTGGGCCAGATGACTGAGATCTTCAGCCTCTATGCGGACGACATGCTTTACAACTGATAAAGCAGTTCGGGGAATACTCCAGCCTGCAAATCAATTGGTCCAAATCCCAAATCCTTCCACTGGATGTGGATGTTCCATCGGTGGCCCAGGCTGCACTCCCAATGGTCAGAGCGAGCCAAATCAAGTACCCTGGTGTACACTGCTCGAGAGCCCCCGCAGACTACATAGGTCTGAATCTAGAACCACTCTTTGCCCTCCTCAAAACAAAGACCCAAGTTTGGTCCCGAAACCCTCTTGGAGTCATGGGACGTATAAACTTAGTTAAAATGATTCTCCTCCCTAAGCTGCTCTACTTGTTCTGGCATGCCCCCTCTACGTCCCTCTCTGAATCTTTAAATCCATGGAAGCTATTCTTAACACTTTTGTATGGGGCTCCTCCCAGCACAAACTTAGCCTTTTGGCTAAGATCAAGTGTAGTATCGACTATAGCCTTTAGGGGTGTCTCTGCTTCACAGCTAGGACGTTGAGAACCACTTCTATCTATCCAAGCCATTTGGTCCTTGTGGGGTACCCTCTGCTCAGCCTTGTAGGATTGTTGATTCAATTCAGCTTCACCTACTTGCTGCTATTGGGTTAGAGGCTTAGCCCCCACAGGGAACGAGATTGCGGTCTTCCCTCCTCCCCCCCACTCTGCATTACTACCTCCAGGCAGTAGATGCTAGAGTCTTTGTAAAGGCTACGAAAAGAACGAAGACGTTGAGGAACCAGAAGGAAGCCGCCTAAGAACACCTGAAGTTACATCCAACTCCTCGACGATGGGGAAGAGCGACAAGAAGACCAACAAGGAGAAGAAGAACCCCATTCCAGCCACTTCCTCTGAAGAGCCCGAGAATGCCGCTGCCTCAACCTCCACCTCTACCCCGGCCGGTACCGAGCTTGCTTGCAGGTTCTGTAGGGTTACAGGCCATGAGACCAAGGACTGTCCGAGGTCCAAAGCCTGCAACCTTTGCAGATTGGCAGAGCATGTCTTCAGACACTGCCCCCAGAGGACCCAGACCTACGCTGGAGCCCTGATCCAGGGTAAGCCACCCTCCAGCACCGGGAGGAAGCTGCCAGAAAACAAACCAAAGAATCCAAAGGAGCCTCGAAAGGCTACAGGTGAGTCTACTCCCACCCCCCCTGCCCCACCCCCTGCCTCCAGCACACCCCCACCCACCCCCTCTGTGCCGGAGGAGCCCCTCCCCCCCCGAACCTGTCCTCCCTCGAGGACTTCCCCACCCTCCCACCTCCCTCCACCCCCACCAGTGGCCCAACAGGAAGCCGGAAACGGAAGCCAGAGAGCCCAACAGCTGAGGAACCCGCCACCTTCACCAAACGGCCCAACGGGGTCCAGCGCGACAGCGATGGACCAGAGCAAGTAGTGGAGGACCTAGAGTCTGCGGGGGAGGAGGAGGAAGAGGAGGAGATCATGGCCGACTCTGAGCCTGACCTCCCCCTCAACATCAACCAGAAGATGATGGAGGCTATCCTTGAGGAGCTGGGTCTGGCCCAGAACATAGGACAGACAGAGGACACAATGGAAGAGCCATCCCCCCCTCCGAGGAGGGAAGTTCGGCCCCTTGTTTACTAGACCCTCATACCCTTTTCATTATGGCTGAGATCTCAATCTTTTGAGGAGTATCAAGGATACATCTAGAAGGCAAACGGTGCTGACATTTCTTTCTACACAGCAGAGTGATGTCTACATGCTCCAGGAGTGAGCTCTTCCTTCCCTGAGGAGGTACACCCATCTGACTTCTCAGTGAACCCTTGGTCCCTCCTACTGGTCCGGGGGTGGCGATTGTAAATCTGCAGGGGTAGCCATTCGTGTCAGGGGTGGACGCTTCACGGTTGACTCTATCCATGAGCTAGTCTGTGGCCGTCTTCTGATCATAGACGGCTCGTGGGTGGGATAGCCAATTAGGCTCATCAACGTGTACGCCCCCTGAGATAAGAGTGTGCGGCTGGAACTTTTCCAGACCCTGGGGACCCAACTCGTCACCACCAGAGCAGTAGTGATCGGCGGTAATTTCAACTGTCCGATAGAGGAGGACAGGCACAGCTCCAGCATGTACGCAAAACTTGATACTACTTCTAGGCTGCTCAAGGAGATGATCTCTGAGGCTTCCCTGCAGGACACTGTGGGATCCATAGGGAAAGGTACCGTGAACTATTCATGGTGCAGACCCGATCTGTGTGTTCCAAGATTGACTTCGTGCTAACTTCAAGAACAGTCAAGCATCGTGAGTTCTCCATGATCCCCTGCTTTTTCTCTGACCACAGGGCTATTCACCTGGGCGATTGCTTTGCCCGCGGACCGGGTTCCTGGAAGCTGAATAGCACCCTGCTGGAAAATGAGGAATTGATGGGCGATCTCCGGGAGGCCTATGCCACCTCGAAGGAGGAAAAGAGATTCTTCGGAAGGGTAAGTGATTGGTGGGAGTTTGTAAAAGTCAAGCTGCGCAGCTTCTTTCAGGCAAGGGGACGCCAGCAAGTGTGTGCCAGGAAGAGGGAACTCAGGAGGCTGCAACGTCAGTTGCAGTCCCTGCAGGACCTTCATCACTGCAGCTGGGACGTTAGGCAGGACCTGGAGGACACAAAGAAAAGCCTGAAAGGGCACTTCGAGGAAGAATCCAGGCACATTGTCTTCCGAGAAAGGTGAGAAGTGTAATTCTTTCTTTTTCAGGAAACTTCACTCGGGACACACACCCTTGTCAGAGCTGCGGGACGAGACTGGAACACTCCAGAAGGAGAAGGAGGCTGTGATGCAAGTGGTCAGAGACTACTACACCAACCTCTACTCCCCGAAAACAACAGACACACAGGCGACCGATAACTTCCTGTCAGGTATCTCTAACCAAATTGATCCTGCAGGTGCATCAGCCGTCGACGCCCCCTTGGTGTTGGGGGAGCTGCACTCTGCCGCTACATCCTTCAGGCGGGGCAGGACCCCGGGCTGCGATGGTCTCCCAGTTGAGCTCTATGTAGCACTGTGGGATCTCGTGGGTCCGGACCTGCTCGAGCTGTAAAAGGAGGTGGTGGTGGAGGGCAGAATGCCTCAATCACTGAGGGAGGTGATGTTCACAATTTTGTACAAGTGCAAAGGGGAGAGGTTGGACCTGAAAAATTGGTGTCCGATCTCTCTTCTGAGCGTGGACTACAAAATCCTCGCCAACAGGCTGAAGTCTGTCATCGGACAGAACATCCACCCGGATCAGACTTGTGGCATTCCTGGTCGCAGGATTGCGGACGGCCTTGCGCTTGTTCGGGACACGGTCCAGTACATTCATGGCCGCCGTGTGCATGCAGCCCTGGTCAGTCTTGACCAGGAGAAGGCCTTTGACCGTGTCTCCCACGAGTTTATGTGCAGAGCTCTGCGCAGGTTTGGTCTCGGGGAAACCTTTTGTTCGTATATGAATGTAATGTATAATGACATTTCTAGTTTGGTGTTGGTAAATGGCTGGAAAACTGACCCCTTTCCAATTTTGTTTGGGGTCAGACAAGGCTGCCCTCTCTCACCTCTGCTTTTTGTTTGTTGTATAGAGCTCTTCGCCCGAGGCATCAGACGGAACCCAAAGATCAGAGGGATCACTGCACCAGGACCGGACAGACGGGAGGTCAAGTGCTCACTCTACATGGACGACGTGATGGTGTTCTGTGCTGATCGGCGCTCCATCGACACACTCGCCCAGACCTGTGAGGACTTCAGCCAAGCTTCAGGGGCAAAGGTCAACTGCGGGAAGTCAGAGGTCATGCTCTTCGGAAAGTGGTTCCTGCCTTCTTCTGCACCCATTCCTTTCAGCATCAAGGCGGACTTCATCAAAATTCTTGGGGTCTGGTTTGGAGCTGAGGGCGCAGCCCTGAAGTCCTGGGAGGAAAGACTGGCAAAGATGCGACAAAAGTTTGGACTTTAGAGCCTCAGAGAACTCACCATTGAAGGTAAAACACTGGTACTCTGCAGCGAGATTCTCCCCGTGTTGCAGTACCTCGCCCAGGCCTGGCCCCCCGGGTTAACACCTGCAAGGCCATAACCAGGGCAGTGTTTCACTTCATCTGGAGCTCCAAAATGGACAGAGTGAAGCGGGAAGTTATGTTCAAGGAACCCCTCAAGGGCGGTAAGGGTGTGCCCGACATCGCTACTCTGCTGAGGGTGTGCTTTGCTTGTAACTGCATCCGCAGGACTTTGGTTGACAGAACTGTAGACTCTGGTGGTAACTCCATGTCCCGTTTTTTCCTTTTGCCTTTTTGGAGGTCCCTAGGATGGGACAAATGAGACAGCTCCATCCCCTACAACTGGGACACCCCTTGGTACTGCTTGGACACCTTCAAGTTTATTAAGGAGCTGGGGCTACATGGAGTGAAGCCCGACTTGTGGAAGCCAAAAACTATCCACAAGTTGATTAGAGCATCGGACATTGTTGAGACTGTTCCAGGCCTCCCTTCAGCCACCTGCAAAGTGGTCTGGAGGAATGTTTCTTCAAAGAGACTCACTTACAGGCACAAAGATCTGGCATGGATGGCAATCCAAGGGGGGTTGCCACTCAGGACATTCATGCATGCCAGAAACCTGTGCAGATACAGGCACTGCCCCTTTTGCATCATCCAGGAGGAAACTGCTTTTCATGTTTTCTGGGAGTGCCCGTTTGCACAGGACCTGTTGAGGGCCTTGGAACCTGAACTGAAGGACTTTGTACCACAGACTGCTATCACACACTTTGGTGTGTTGAACAGACTCTTCTGTGGAACTCATTTACAGGAGGACATTGACAGTGCCTGGCGGGTGCTGTGTTGTTTTAAGGATGCTTTGTGGTGCGCCAGAAAGCACCTCATCCACCAGCGAGAGAGGATGTCCATCGGGGACTGTCGCAGACTGGTCCACAGTCTGCTCAGAGACTATCACTTGATGGACTTCGAGGAGGTCTGAAGATCCCCCCCCCCCCTTTCCCCACCTGTGTATCCTTTGGCAGTTCAATAAAGCTTCGGGCCTGTGAACTCTTTTTCCCTCCTCTACCCTAACTCCTCCCCCCATCACACCGTTGCCCATTTAAATGCTACTAGACAGTATGACCTGACTTTTTGTGACGTTTTTGAAGTACTTCTTTCAGGGTAATGTGGCGTCATGCATGATGTGATGTTTCGGGGTACCATTACTCTGCGCAACACATCAGGCATCATACCGCAGGATGAATATAATTTATTTGTATGCTTGGAAATGTATTGTTATGTAGCGTATTTATGCGCTGCGTCGCAGTACAGAGTGGAATGTACCCTGTTGAAGTATTTGTTTTTTGTATATTTTCTTGCAAAATAAAGTATAAATTTTCAATCCTCCCAGCACAAACTCTCCTGGCGAACTCTGAAATGTCCTGATCATCTGGGTGGCACTGCCCTACCTGACCTTACCCTCTACTATATTGTTTCTCAATTGTCCCATTTCTACTACTACAACCAAATTGACAGAGGCCGATACTCTACCCTGGTGTGCTCTCCCTCCACCGGCTCGGTCGCCCACCCATTCCAGGTCCTCATGCGTGGCACCTATGGGCCCTCGGACACCAGAAGCAACATGTTGTTTCATCACTGTAATGTCTGGCAACTTGCCATGGCCATTACCAAGGCCCCTACATTTCACACTCACACACCTCTGTGGGGCAACTCTCAACTTCCTGAACTGCTCACAGTCCCTGACCAAAACCTCTGGACGGCCAAAGGAATACTGTTTCTCTCACATGTTCTGGATGGCGGCACGGTCAGGTCGTTCCAGGCCATCAAAGGACAAATTTGGCCTATCTAACCGAATGCTATTCCGCTACCTCCAGCTTCGACACGCCCTCAACTCCCATTTTGGAGAATCCGTCCCCAGGCTTGGGTCGCTGCTCCTGGTTGAAGTTCTTCGCGGTCAGGACCCTAAGGGGCTGATCTCCTCTTTTTACAACCACCTCATGCTGCCTGCGGCCACTTCACAGGCGTACCAGCTGAAGTCCAAATGGGAGGCGGACCTGGGGGCTGTGGAGGATGGAGACTGGGAGGATGCATTGGCCGCCTCTAAGACAGTATCCCCCGAATTGTCGGACCGACTTACACACTTATATATCCTGCATAGGTCCTACCTCACCCCGACTCGCCTATCCAAGTTCAAATCCGATTATAGTCTGGCCTGCCCCAAGTGCGGGGATCCCAAGGGCACATTTTATCACCTGCCTGCCCACGACTCGAGGAATACTGGTCACAAGTGGTTAAGTTCCTCCACGATCGCATGGGCTCTCCTCTATCCCTGTGCCCCCACCAATGCTTACTTGGCATCCTCTCTGTCTCTGAAAAGGTACCTTAACATATTCCTACAAGAATCTCTGTTCCTTGCCAATATGCAAATAGCTCGTACCTGGATCAAAGTGACCCCTCCTACCATTCAGCAATGGATAGGGGCAGTGAATGCCACCCTCCCCTATAAAAAGGTGTTGTACTTGCACAGAGGTTGCCCAACCAAATACAATAAAATTTGGGATAGGTTGATACCCGGTTGATTGTAATCCCTAAATGAGGCACACCCTCCAATGTGGCTCACGCATTTGCTTGTTGCCCCTTATTCTGACTGTTACTATGCACTAGAGTACAGTGTTATATGCTCCCTGCTAACCTAATGTCTTTATGGGAAAAAAAATAAAATACGTGCTACCCCTCCACACAGACACATTGGTCCTAGTGGTCGGGTTCTCAGGAATGCTCTAATTAATGTGGACTGTCACACGCATCACTTCTCTGTAGGTTATGTCAAATGTGTTACCCTCTTGTTTAGTGCCTGTTGCACTTGTTACTTGTGTATGTATCCTTTTTTCTTTATGCTCAATAAACTTCCTTTTGATTAAAAAAAAATGTACGAATGAATGGGAAAACCACGTTTTATACATGGATTCTGAGTAAGTACATACGGTTTGCAGATGGAGCTATGGTTGGTGGAAGGAAGTAGGGAAGTACGAGTAAATGGGATAATTATGCACTATAAATTAAAAAAAAGCATATTTCGAATTTCCTCCTTTGGGGAAGTGGGTGGGGAATGGATGGAAGCGGGGATTTTTTTTTTATTATTATTATCTGTATGTAAATGAAAAACGTTTCAATAAAATAAAAAGGCAGAGAGATTATATATTCCTTCATTTAAACTCTCTTCTTCGTTTTATACACACACAATTTTTATCTCAACAACATAACTACACATTTTGACTTTGTTTTATATTCTGTATTATATTATTTTTCTTGTAATCTTACGCTATTATATTATTAAATCTATTTAGAATTTTTGCTCAAAAACTTGAAGGACTTTTTCTATTTGAGCGAATCTCAAAAAATAAAAAAGTATTTCTGTAAGTTAAAGCGAAGAACTACAAACTATATATATATATTTTTAAACCTTTTACAAGCATTTAAAAAGGTGTTTTAACACTCACGTCTTCTGTTTTATTTCTCCCCCAATGTCCGGTTTCATCTGTTTAAATAACTTTGATCTTGGTGTTCTGTTCGTTCTCATTTTGCTTGTGGGCATGTGAAGCCCACAAGCATCCTGTTCGGGGATACGGTGCTGCTGCTCGACCAGCATGCACTGCCCCGTTCTCGCGCATGCGCAGTAATGCACCGCTGTAAAGTATGCAGGTTGCCATGACAACGCGCAGCGTCGTCGGAAGTGCCCGCCCCGTTGTTATGGCAACCTAGCCCTTGGCGCAGCCCACTGACTCCTGGGAAATGATGACACACATCTTCCAGGAGCAGTAGCGAGCGGAGGGGCCAAGGGAAGTGATGTCAGGAGCTGAGGTGATGAAGGAGGCAGATTTCGATCGACCACATAGCAACAGGCATAAAAAGGTAAGTAAAAAAAAAAATTTCTCCAAATTTTTTTTTTCTACATTTATTTCATGCACATTAATTACTTTTTTGTGGGTGGAATTCCACTTTAACCACTTCAATACTGGGCACTTATACACCTTCCTGCCCAGACCAATTTTCAGCTTTTAGTGCTGTCGCAGTTTGAATGACAATTGCGCGGTCATGCTACACTGTACCCAAACTAAATTTTTATCATATTGTTCCCACAAATAGAGCTTTCTTTTGGTGGTATTTGATCACTTCTGCGGTTTTTATTTTTTGTGAAACAAATAAAAAAAGACCGAAAATTTTGAAAAAAATAAAAGTTTTGCTTTTGTTTCTGTTTAAAAATTTTGTATATAAGTACGTTTTCTCTTTCACTGATGGGCACTGATAAGGTGGCACTGGCAGGCACTGATAAGGTGGCAGCAATGAGGTGGCACCAATGAGCGGGCACTGACGATGGGCACTGATAGGCGGCACTGATATGCAGCACTGATGGGCATTGATAGGCGGCACTGATAGGCGACACTGATGGGCACTGAAAGGCTGCAAAGATGGGTTCTTATGGGTGGCACTGCTGGGCACTGATAGGCGGCACTGATACGTGGCACTGATACGCGGCACTGATAGGCATCCCTGGTGGCACTGGCAGTGGTAGGCATTTGAGTGGGCATTGATTGGCAGCTGCCTGGGCATTGATTGGCAGCTGCCTTTGCACTGATGAGTATTTCCCTGGGGGTCTAGGGGGCATACCTGGTGGTCCAGTGTAGCTGATTTCCCTGGTGGTCCTGGGCGGCTTCCCTGGTGGTCCTGGGCGGCATCCGAGGGGGGGCTGTGCTGATAAACAATCAGCACAAACCCCCCCTGTCAGGTGAGCAGCCGATCGGCTCTCCTCTACTTGCGTCTGTCAGACGCGAGTGAGGAAAAGCCGATCACCGGCTCTTCCTAGTTACATCGTGATCAGCCGTGATTGGACACGGCTGATCACGTGGTAAAGAGTCACCGTCAGAGACTCTTTACCTAGATCGGTGTTGCGGGGTGTCAGACTGACACCCCACAACAACGATCGCCGCGATGCGCGCCCCCGGGGGCGCGCAGCGGCTCAATATCCTGCGGACGTCATATGACGCCCAGTCAGGATATTGAAACCACTTTGCCGCCGTCATTCTGCTATATGGCGGGCGGCAAATGGTTAAGGAATATAAAAAAAAAATCATTCTAACAGAGTTGTATAAAAGAGAGTGCTTCTTCCCCATGAGAGCTGTGATGTGCTGAAAAAAATTATATAGAACACAATTCCCACACTCAAGGCACTAATACACCTCGAGGATTGTGTGGGATCCCTGATGTACAGGAAGACAGGACTTCAGTGAGGAACAATTCCCTCACTCAGGACAAGAATACGGCTTCTCCCCGGTGTGAGATCTCTGATGTGTGTAAAGACTGGACTTCACTGAAAAACATTTCCTGCACTCAGGACAGGAATACAGCTTCTCCCCTGTGTGAGATCTTTGATGTTTGGAAAGATTGGACTTTACTGAAAAACATTTCCTGCACTCAGAACAGGAATACGGCTTCTCCCCTGTGTGAGATCTCTGATGTATGTAAAGATTGAACTTCTCTGAAAAACATTTCCCACACTCAGGACAGGAATACAGCTTCTCCCCCGTGTGAGATCTCTGATGTTTGGAAAGACCGGACTTTACTGAAAAACATTTCCCGCACTCAGGACAGGAATACGGCTTTTCTCCTGTGTGAGATCTCTGATGTGTGTAAAGATTGGACTTCTCTGAAAAACATTTCCCACACTCAGGACAGGAATACGGCTTCTCCCCCGTGTGCAATCTCCGATGTTTGGAAAGACTGGACTTCACTGAAAAACATTTCCCGCACTCAGGACAGGAATACGGCTTCTCCCCTGTGTGAGATCTCTGATGTTTGGAAAGACTGGACTTTACTGAAAAACATTTCCCGCACTCAGGACAGGAATACGGCTTTTCTCCTGTGTGAGATCTTTTATGCACATTAAGATCAGATTTTAAATGGAAACCCTTCCCGCACTCAGTACAGGAAAAGTTCTTATCTGTTGGAAGAACGGCACCGTCCCTCACAGTCTGAGGTTCCTCAGGATAAGAGGAATACGATGGTCCATCTACACTGTGTGGTGCCGGATGGACATTTGAGGTAGCCGGGTTTTCTCCTGGACTATACTGTGTGATGTCCTCATCTTCTACTTTACAGTCTGGAGACAAAGTGAGACAATCCTCTGAGGTTTTCCTCATCTCCCGTCCATCTACTAAAATAGAAATAAAAAGATTATTACTAGACCTGAGCAGATTGGTTCCCCTAAACCAGGACTCCGCCCACATCAGATAGCTTTGTCTCTGAGGATCTTACAATTCCACCCTCAAGGTAACTAGTAAATGGGTCCTCTGATCTCCTACCAGTTCATTTCTTTATTCATGGACCTTAGTCAGAGAGTGAGGAAACAACGAGAACTGTCTTTTATAGGAGTGACAGTGATGAGGGGATTATAGGACGAGAGTCCCCACCCATTGCCATCTTCCCAACACAAGAAGTACTACATTTCCTTATTTAGTCATAAATAACAGCGGGGGTGAGCCCCACCAGAGGTCAGAGAGTGAGGATGGGGGGAGAACAACCAAGATGAAGACTGGACTGATCCCGAAGACCACCATCATTGGGTTATTGACTCCCTCATTATCACTTTCTGTTTAAGGTTCAAATGTTTGAGGATGTTATCACATTATCAATGTGTAAAAGTCTGTGCTCCAATCAGATATAAAATGTCCAGCTGGTAGAAAATATGTGTAACAAAAGTGAATACATATTTATAAGATACAACAGATAGGACTATATAGTATCAGAATGATGTAATGTACAACAGAGTCAGGGGGGCCAGATCTAATAATAATGGTATTCAGTAATCAGTAGAAACTTAAATGTTTACATGAGACAAGTTGCAGAGATCCCACACCGCTGCCTCCCATCTCCTGACACTGCACTCGGTGGCTTGGGTCTGATACTTATCTGAGACATATCCCTCCACCCAACACAGGCAGCAGACTATAGAGCAAATAATCTTGGGAAAATTGCTCTGTCGGAGATCTTACTAGACCCGGGTATGGGGCAGAAGATTCAAAATACATGCCCAGGTGCCTAGGTCTAGTAAAGCCTATGGTAAAAATAAACATTTTACTGGCAGATGAACCCCAGAATCTCCATAAATCCAGTGTAGATACATAAATTGTGTCTGCAGCACAGAGAAGGAAGATTATCCGAGAGAAATACAGGAATACAGGATGGGGAACACAGCTCAGGAAAGTGACCAGGGGATTACAGGCTGATATCACCCAGTCCCCACCCTACTCTGGACCAATCAGTGAGCAGTATGGGTGGAGGAATGTATTTAGTGTTAATGACCCACCTGTGCTGATCTCTGTAGGAGTGTCCTCTATAAATGTCCCCGTTATTCCATCCTCCTCCATAGATTGCTGATCACCCCTCACATACCTCTCTTCTT
This sequence comes from Aquarana catesbeiana, assembly GCF_042186555.1. NCBI lineage: Eukaryota > Metazoa > Chordata > Amphibia > Anura > Ranidae > Aquarana > Aquarana catesbeiana. Next base: position 2,980,536 of record NW_027362661.1, on the reverse strand, counting down.
CTTCTGCTTTACCTTCAAACTCTATATCGATTGGATCTCCACTCTGAATCAAGAAAATGAGAGAAAATACCATCTGTAAACTATAAGCATACATGAAAAATCCACACATGATACCTACAAGTCTAGTCATGTTCTAGGTGCTCCGTTCCACCAACCTTGTAACAGTGAGGGATGGTGTGACCTTCCTGTGTGGAATCCCGGGAATACAGAGGACGGGGACATCTCTCTGGTGGGTTTGTGTAGCTGGATGACTCCACCATGGTGTCCTGGTACAGGTCTTTTTGTTCTTTTGGAAAATCTGACTCCTTCATCACCCCATTCTCATCATCCTCTTCTTTTATCTCTTCTTTAACCTCAGATTTAGAATCTCTCAGGTTTCCACTCTGAATATAGAATAAAAATGACATCAATTGTAACAATGCAGATAATGTACAGATCCTAATGATACTATCAGTGATTGTTCCTCATCTACCTGATGATGGTGAGGGATGGTGTGATCTTCCTGTGTGGAATCCCGGGAATACAGAGGACGGGGACATCTCTCTGGTGGGTTCCCATTACTGGATCCATCTGTAGGAAACACACACACTGACTGAATACATTGTTTCTATGTGTTTATCAGATGATGGGGGATCTAGGTAGACCCTCTGTACTGCTCTCTCCTTTACAATAAAGTCTCCTCTTACCCGGTGATGTGAGGGGCAGCTGATTGTCCATCATGACGTCCTTGTAGAGATCCTTGTGTCCTTCTAAATACTCCCACTCCTCCATGGAGAAATAGACAGTGACATCCTGACACCTTATAGGAACCTGACACACACAATGATACAGTCACCATCCAGACACATCCCTTGTCTGTTACTGGATAATGTCCCAGAATTCCCAGCACCGCTCACCTCTCCTGTCAGAAGCTCCATCATCTTCTTGGTGACTTCTAAGATCTTCTGCATGTTGTGTCTCTTGGGGTTTAGGGAGTCACATGGAGGCACTGTGATGGTCATATGATCACCTGACTTCACAAGAGGAAATCTCTGTATTGGAAAACCATTAGGAATATCATGTTAGAGTCCCAGAATCCTCCTTACCTTTCCGGTCAGGTCTGTGTTTAGTCATAGAGATAAGAGTGATGTCATGTGACCTCCCAGAATCCTCCTCACCTCTCCGGTCAGGTCTGTGTTTTAGTCATAGAGATAAGAGTGACGTCATGTGACCTCCCAGAACCCTCCTCACCTCTCCGGTCAGCAGGTAGATGATCTCCAGGGTGAGGTTCAGTATCTCCTCAGTCATGTGACTCCATTCCTCCTCCATCCTCATTGGTGCTGTCATTTGACCTATACAGGTTTTCTTATAGACGGATAACTTTGGGAAATGAAAGTAAAAATTATTTGGATGGTATTGGTCACACAATAATAGGATATCGATGTGGGGACTACTGCCTTCATGTCCCTCTATAAATGTCCCCATCTATTTTTTGTCCCCCACAGCCCTTCCCTCAGCCCCACTAACCTCTCAGAGTTGTCCAGCCCTATTACTTCCTAAGAGACCCCCAAAGTCCTTCAAACCCTCAGAGGTTTGCAGAGTCCTTTAGTCCCACTACCTCTTCAGAGACCCTACTTTACTCAGAACCAGTGGCGGAACTACCGTGGTCGCAAAGGCCACACCTGCCACCGAGCCCTGGCATTCCGCCAACACAGGGAGGCCACCAAGACAGCAGGAAAGGGTCCTGCTGTCAGAGTAAAGACTCCCAGGATAAGTGGAGGCTCCCCCAGTGGTCGCCAAGTAGGATTGCTGAGAAGAGGGTGTGAAGTACATTCAGCCTTTGCAGAGCCCCCTTGCTGTCCCTGATCTGAGCCCAATGTGGGCACAGCACCCTCCAACATCAGCCAAATTTTCTCCCGACTCCTCCTCCCCAGACGCAAGCTTGAAGTTCTACATACTGAGAGGGCTCTGCGCCGGCGACCATTCACTGATGCCAGCTACAGGGATCAGAGCATGGCGAGTGCTTGTATGTGGTGTGGGGGTCCTCAGTGTGTGCGTGGAGCCCTTGAGATGTGTGGGGGGCAGGATCTTCTCTCTGCACATCTCCAACTCCTCTCCTACCTCTGCCAGCTGCTCTCTGGAGTTTCTGCTTAGCCTTCTGCCCCCCATCTCTTCTCTTGTCCTCCCAACACCTGGGTTCCCCTTCCAGGGCTTCCCATATTATTTCCCCTTCATCTGCCCCTCCCATTCCTATCTATCCTCCCCATCTCATCACTCTGTCATCCCTGCCCATACCCCTGGCACACCAGTTGAGCCACCCTTCCCCCCATTCCTGTACCTCATCCCACCCTTTGCCATCACTTGGAAACTTCAGTGGCTGCATTGTGCCAGATATGAGGTAACAGAGAGCAAAGAAGCACCTCGCTGGGCTCTGCGGGAAGTGATTGGTGGAGGTGAGCCCAGTGTGTGCAATCGGTGGAGGTGAGACCTGTGCGTGCGATTGGCAGAGGTGAGCCCTGTGTGTGTAATCAGCGGAGGTGAGCCCTGTGTGTGTAATCAGCGGAGGTGAGCCCTGTGTGTGTAATCAGCGGAGGTGAGCCCTGTGCGTGTAATCAGCGGAGGTGAGCCCTGTGTGTGTAATGAGCAGAGGTGAGCCCTGTGCGTGTAATCAGCGGAGGTGAGCCCTGTGTGTGTAATGAGCAGAGGTGAGCCCTGTGCGTGTAATCAGCAGAGGTGAGCCCTGTGCGTGTAATCAGCAGAGGTGAGCCCTGTGCGTGTAATCAGCGGAGGTGAGCCCTGTGCGTGTAATCAGCGGAGGTGAGCCCTGTGCGTGTAATCAGCGGAGGTGAGCCCTGTGCGTGTAATCAGCGGAGGTGAGCCCTGTGCGTGTAATCAGCGGAGGTGAGCCCTGTGCGTGTAATCAGCAGAGGTGAGCCCTGTGCGTGTAATCAGCAGAGGTGAGCCCTGTGTGTGTAATCAGCAGAGGTGAGCCCTGTGTGTGTAATCAGCAGAGGCGAGCTCTGTGCATGTGATTGGCAGAGGTAAGCTCTGTGTGCGAGATCAGTGGAGGTGAGGCCTGTACATGCGATCCATGGAGGTGAGCCCTGTGTTTGCAATCAGAGAAGGTGAGCCCTGTGCGTGCAATCGGTGGAGGTGAGCCCTGTGGGTGCAATCGGTGGAGGTGAGCCCTGTGGGTGCAATCGGTGGAGGTGAGCCCTGTGGGTGCAATCGGTGGAGGTGAGCCCTGTGGGTGCAATCGGTGGAGGTGAGCCCTGTGGGTGCAATCGGTGGAGGTGAGCCCTGTGGGTGCAATCGGTGGAGGTGAGCCCTGTGGGTGCAATCGGTGGAGGTGAGCCCTGTGGGTGCAATCGGTGGAGGTGAGCCCTGTGCGTGCAATCGGTGGAGGTGAGCCCTGTGCGTGCAATCGGTGGAGGTGAGCCCTGTGCGTGCAATCGGTGGAGGTGAGCCCTGTGCGTGCAATCGGTGGAGGTGAGCCCTGTGCGTGCAATCGGTGGAGGTGAGCCCTGTGCGTGTAATCTTTGGAGGTGAGCCCTGTGCGTGCAATCGGTGGAGGTGAGCCCTGTGCGTGCAATCGGTGGAGGTGAGCCCTGTGCGTGCAATCGGTGAAGGTGAGCCCTGTGCGTGCAATCGGTGAAGGTGAGCCCTGTGCGTGCAATCGGTGAAGGTGAGCCCTGTGCGTGCAATCGGTGAAGGTGAGCCCTGTGCGTGCAATCGGTAAAGGTGAGCCCTGTGTGTGCAATCGGTGAAGGTGAGCCCTGTGTGTGCAATCGGTGAAGGTGAGCCCTGTGTGCAATCGGTGAAGGTGAGCCCTGTGTGCAATCGGTGAAGGTGAGCCCTGTGGGCAATCGGTGAAGGTGAGCCCTGCGGGCAATCGGTGAAGGTGAGCCCTGCGGGCAATCGGTGAAGGTGAGCCCTGTGTGCATTCGGTGAAGGTGAGCCCTGTGTGCAATCGGTGAAGGTGAGCCCTGTGTGCATTCGGTGAAGGTGAGCCCTGCGGACAATCGGTGAAGGTGAGCCCTGTGTGCATTCGGTGAAGGTGAGCCCTGTGTGCATTCGGTGAAGGTGAGCCCTGTGTGCAGTCGGTGGAGGTGAGCCCTGTGCGTGCAATCGGTGGAGGTGAGCCCTGTGCGTGCAATCGGTGGAGGTGAGCCCTGTGCGTGCAATCGGTGGAGGTGAGCCCTGTGCGTGCAATCGGTGGAGGTGAGCCCTATGTGCAAGATCAGCAGAGGTGAGCACTGGGTGCGAGATCGGCGGAGGTGAGACATTGGCGGACCTACCAGGTTGCAAAGGTCATACTTGTGATCAGACTCTGGTGTTCCGCTACCATGGGGGGGCCAAAGACAGCAGAAAAAGATCCCACTGCAGAAGTAAAGGGCCACGGAATCAGTGGGAAGAGTTCTGGGACCGCTGGAAAGGGCCATGGGACCAGTGGGTCAGGGGGGTCCTTCATGGTTTCTTTCACCAGGGCCCTGAGGCTGGGTTCACACCTATGCGAATTGGATGCGGATTTCCCCGCATCCAATTCGCATGACGGGAGAATGTGATCGGCTCTCTATGGAGATAGTTCACATATCTCTGAGGCGGCTGTGGCGCGGTTAGCACAGAAACGCTGTGCGTCCTTGGCTCCCTTTCAGGGCCAAATTCAGGCAAAGATTGGTCCCTGATTCATCCCTGAAATGAAGAACAGGGATGCACAGTGTTCCTGTGTGATCCGCGACCGTCTGCAGTGTGAACCCAGTCTGAAGGTTCTAGTTACTTCTCTGCTCAGAGCCTCAGTATTTTCGCCCCTCTGACACCAATGCTGGAACCAGCAATGTAAGGGGCTCTATGCTCCATACTCCTGACCCCTGCACTCCATCATTGTGTTGGCTGCATATTGTAATGATTACCCATTTGCTGCCTGTGTAGTGTAATAATTGCCCTTTGTAGGCCATGTATAGTCAGGATGGTCATTGTCTTGTCTATTTATTGTCAGTGCTGTTTGTTTAGAGGAACATATTATTAGAATTTATCTCCAAAATGAAGAGAATGTTCCGGCCCCATAAATGGGGAAATGTTTTGACCCCGAAGGGGTTTATCTACAAATAATAAAAATTCGGGCAGCACTTGCACTATGGACAAAATATCTGAATCCACAACATGATAGTTCCAATAAAACTTTCTGATAACAAAACGTCAGACAACTCCCGGGGGAACCTGGAAGAACTTACTCAGAAACCTCCTGGCTGTAGATGACTAGGAGTGCTGGGCCCTGTAGTCCCACAGAGTTTGTGGTGCCTGTGAACCAATAGACGCCTCTATAGCAGTAAATGGGGAATATCTGCATAAGGAGCAGAAGAGCTAATCCATCCACCACCAGGGTCCTGGCTGCAAATGGCGGGCTGGATACCTCTTAGATGTAACCAGAGAGGGCGCCTCACATAACCTGGCGACATCCGACGTGTTTGGATTGGAGAACACCAATCTATGTCCAGGAGGGCTATTGGCAGGTGAAGAGGTCCTAAAATGCACTCCTACCCCCCCAGATTCCTTAATCATTTATAGCCCAGACCTACATCTTCTATATCACCAAATATCACTAAATTCATACAAAACAACTTTATATAATCATCAATAACTGTTAAAATTATATAAAAATACTATAAAAAGGCATAAAACAGATGAATCAAAAGCAAACAATTCAATATCAATATTCAGTCCAGCCGGAACAATTGTACTGAGCTGAAAGATCAATTTTGATTCCCATTTGGACGTCTTTTTGATCCCCCCCCAAAATCCAGTCCCTTTTTAACTCCTATTGTGAGATTAATCATGTAAAATGTTTCAGAAATCTTCCCTAATCCCAACCTTTAATTATCATTTCATTCCCCCCACATACAATGTCTGGAACCGACATTTACTGACATCAATAACTCCCCTCGTGGTACAGACCATAAATTCCCTCATTGTAATATACGGGGTTATTGTACATTTCCACACTATATATGTGTGTATCATCATCTGCTGGAGATAAAAGACATCACAGTGACTATGGAGGAAGAGGACGGACATGACGGGGGGTTACTGGGTGTAAATAGAAAATAAGATCTTATTACCTCCTCTACTGCCACTTCCAGCAATGTCTTCTTTCTACTTCCTGCCACATCACTTCCTTTCTGTACTAGACATCACTTCCTGTCTATTTTCTATAGAGACTTCCTGTCTGGGTAGAAATGAGATCACCACCTAGTGGAGTTCAGAGGAACTGCAGCCCCAAGAAATGTCTCATGGTAACCATTCCTTTAACCACTTCAATACCGGGCACTTAGACACCTTCCTGCCCAGACCAATTTTCAGCTTTCAGCGCTGTCGCAGTTTGAATGACAATTGCGCGGTCATGCTACACTGTACCCAAAATAAATTTTTATCATTTTGTTCCCACAAATAGAGCTTTCTTTTGGTGGTATTTGATCACCTCTGCGGTTTTAATTTTTTGCTAAACAAATAAAAAAAGACCGAAAATTTTGAAAAAAATAAAAGTTTTGCTTTTGTTTCTGTTAAAAAAAATTGTAAATAAGTACGTTTTCTCTTTCACTGATGGGTACTGTTAAGGCGGCACTAACAGGCACTGATACGGCGGCACCGATGAGGTGGCACCAATGAGCGTGCACTGACGATGGGCACTGATATGCGGCACTGATGGGCACTGTTAGGCGGCACTGATGGGTGGCACTCATATGCAGCACTGATGGGCATTGATAGGCGGCACTGATGGGCACTGATGGGTGGCACTGGGTGGCACTGGTTGGCACAGATGGGCACTGATAGGCGGCACTGCTGGGCACTGATAGGGTGGCGCTGATGGGCACTGATAGGCGGTACTGCTGGGCACTGATGGGCACTGATATGTGGCACTGATGGGCACTGATACACGGCACTGATATGAGGCACTGATGGGCATCCCTGGTGGCACTGGCAGTGGTAGGCATTGAAGTGGGCACTGACTGGCAGCTGCCTGGGAACAGATTGACAGCTGCCTGGGCACACAGTGGCATTTCCCTGGTGGTCTAGGGGCATACCTGGTGGTCCAGTGTGGATGGCTTCCCTGGTGGTCCTGGGCGGCTTCCCTGGTGGTCCTGGGTAGGATCCGAGGGGGGGCTGTGCTGACAAACAATCAGCACAGACCCCCCCCATCAGGAGAGCAGCCGATCGGCTCTCTTCTACTCGCGTCTGTCAGACGCGAGTGAGGAAAAGCCGATCACCGGCTCTTCCTATTTACATCGTGATCAGCCGTGATTGGACACGGCTGATCACGTGGTAAAGAGTCTCCGTCGGAGACTCTTTACCTAGATCGGTGTTGCAGGGTGTCAGACTGAGACCCCGCAACAATGATCGCCACGATGCGCGCCCCCGGGGGCGCGCAGCGGCTCGATATTCCTGATCACGTCATATGACGTCCGATCAGGAATATCAAACCACTTTGCCGCCATCATTCTGTAATAGGGCGGGCGGCAAGTGGTTAACCACCTCAATACGGGGCACTTTTAACCCCCTTACACCTCCCAACTGTCCCTGATTTGGAGCAATGTCCCTCTGTCCCTCATTCCTCCTCATTTGTCCCTCATTTTGGTCTGATCTATATAGTTGTATATAAAATGCACTTTTTATCTATCTTAAAGTGTTTCCCACGCTAAACCTTTCATCTGATTTCTAAATTGCTGAATTTGTAAATTCCAAAAGCCAATATAAAGGAATAGTAGTGGTAAAAAAAGCACTTGTGGGTTTTACCAATCTTGTTTTTTTGTACAATTCTCCTTTAAGGGGGAGTGGCAAGGGTTGTGTCCTATGCCTGCATACTTTTGCTGATAGGTGTCCCTCATTCCCATCTCAGAAAGTTGGGAGGTATCCCTTACATACAACATTTTACCCATCAGTGTTGCCAACCTCCCGCAGCATTTTTTACTGACAAAACATGGACAATTTGCTGACTGAGCACATTTTTTTTACTAACAACCTGAAAAATGACAGAACTTCTATTAAAAATGAAGACAACCGATATTTAAACAGTAGGAGGTTTATGCCGCTGGTGCATGCTGGGGGAGGGTATAAATATTTGGGACAGTCCATGTGCTCGCTCTCTTCCCCTGGGCTGGGGTCTAGGGAGGTGCTGCTGGATGGACCTCCGTTGTTAGGCCCAACAGCCTGTTTTGGGGCCTAAAGTGCTCAAATTATCCTGAAGCTGTCCTGGCTAGTCTGGAGGAAGCTGTGCCAAGGAGGAGATTCAGAGGGGGCGCCTTGCTGGAGAGCCAGGAAGAAAGCCGGTCTCTTAGAAGGGCCTGGTGACTCACTTGGAGAATGCTTTTAAATTTTGGGGATGTGCTTACAGTGTTGCTGGTTTGGCTTAAAGGTTCTGACACTGTGAGACTGGACATTGATCTGGAGAGTTTGTAAGTGATCTGCTACGAAATCTGAGACCCCCAACCCCCCTAACCCTCGCCTCCTGAACCGATCTGCAATAACACTTCAAAAGACAAATGTTCCCGGCGCCCAATATCCTCTCTTGGTCGCCGTATTTTAGCCATGCACTAAGCCCTGGGGTGAAATACTGGACCGCCCCTTGCCTCTGGAGTGCCATACCCACTTCTGGGGTGTCAGAGGGGTAATATATTTATATTGCACATTACATACTCCTGACCCCTGCACTATATTCTATATATTGTATATTACATACTCCTGACCCCTGCACTATATACTCTATGTTGTACATTACATACTCCTGACCCATGCACTATATTCTATATATTGTATATTACATACTCCTGACCCCTGCACTATATACTCTATGTTGTACATTACATACTCCTGACTCCTGCATTATATACTCTATGTAGGACAATCAATGTCTTTGTGTGTAGGACAATCAATGTCTTTGTGTGTAAGACAATCAATGTCTTTGTGTGTAGGACAATCAATGTTTTTGTGTGTAGGACGATCAATGTTTTTGTGTGTAAGATGATCAATGTTTGTGTGTAGGACAATCAATGTCTTTGTGTGTAGGACAATCAATGTCTTTGTGTGTAGGACAATCAATGTCTTTGTGTGTAGGACAATCAATGTCTTTGTGTGTAGGACAATCAATATTTTGTGTGTAGGACAATCAATGTTTTTGTGTGTAGGACGATCAATATTTTTGTGTGTAGGATGATCAATGTATCACCGTAAAATGTCAGAGCGAGAGCAATAATTCTAGCACCAGACCTTCTGTGCAACTCTAAACTGGTAACTTGTAAAGGCTCCCCTTCAAGATCATCAGAACACAAGTCACACGCCAAAGTCAAATTAGTTAGGACGGCAATCCGACTTTGATCCAACATCAGTGATTTTCAATGGGCTGAAGTAGGATCAAAGTCAGACCAAAATAGTGCAGGGAGCATTTTCAAAGTCAGACCGACTTGTGTCCGACCAGTTAAGACGGCTCTCATAAAATTTAAGAAAGTATGGCAATGTTGGCTGGACGACAAGGACACCTTGACTTGATCTGCTACGGTGGGGGAGTGCTTTAGCAAGCACTCTATGTATTGGGTAAAATGATGATGTAATCCTGATTAGATAATTATCTGACTGTGCGATGATTGGGTGTACCATTGATCCCTAGAAAACAAAGTGTTTTTTCATTTTTTTGAACAGTTATGAGTATGGAATGTGATTTAGCAATAGTGAAAGCAATATTGAAAGGCTGTACAAGTTGGGGTCACAGACACAGGGCTATGCAATCTATCCCCCAACTCATAGATTCCTGACATGTTCAGGCTGAGCATTGTGGTGACAGACTGCAGTCCCCTATATCCTCCATAGCAAGAGCTATAGAAGCCCCTCCAGGTCAAAAGATAACTGTGAATAATGGGCTGAGAATTATTGTCATCACTCTGGGGTGATAGCTTACATGTGTAGGATAATCATTCATTTTGTGTGTAGGGCGATCAATGTCTTTGTGTGTAGGGCGATCAATGTCTTTGTGTGTAGGACGATCAATGTCTTTGTGTGTAGGACGATCAATGTCTTTGTGTGTAGGACGATCAATGTTTTTTGTGTAGGACGATTGATGTCTTTGTGTGTATGATGAGCAATGTCTTTGTGTAAAGGACGATCAATGTTTTTGTGTGTAGGACAATCAATGTTTTTGTATGTAGGATGATTGATGTCTTTGTGTGTAGGACGATCAATGTTTTTGTGTGTAGGACGATCAATGTCTTTGTGTGTAGGGCGATCAATGTCTTTGTGTGTAGGGCGATCAATGTTTTTGTGTGTAGGATGATTGATGTCTTTGTGTGTACGGTGAGCAATGTCTTTGTGTAAAGGACGATCAATGTTTTTGTGCGAAGGACAATCAATGTTTTTGTGTAGGACGATCAATGTATTTGTGTGTAGGACGATCAATGTTTTTGTGTGTAGGACGATTGATGTCTTTGTGTGTAGGGCAATCAATGTTTTTGTGTGTAGGGCGATCAATGTTTTTGTGTGTAGGGCGATCAATGTTTTTGTGTGTAGGACGATCAATGTTTTTGTGTGTAGGACGATCAATGTTTTTGTGCGAAGGACAATCAATATTTTGTGTGTAGGGCGATCAATGTTTTTGTGTGTAGGACGATCAATGTTTTTGTGTGTAGGACGATCAATGTTTTTGTGCGAAGGACAATCAATATTTTGTGTGTAGGACGATCAATGTTTTTGTGTGTAGGGCGATCAATGTTTTTGTGCGAAGGACAATCAATATTTTGTGTGTAGGACGATCAATGTCTTTGTGTGTAGGACAATCAATGTCTTTGTGTGTAGGACAATCAATGTTTTTGTGTGTAGGACGATCAATGTTTTTGTGTGTAAGATGATCAATGTTTGTGTGTAGGACGATCAATGTCTTTGTGTGTAGGACGATCAATGTCTTTGTGTGTAGGACGATCAATGTTTTTGTGTGTAGGATGATCAATGTTTGTGTGTAGGACAATCAATGTCTTTGTGTGTAGGACAATCAATGTCTTTGTGTGTAGGACGATCAATGTTTTTGTGTGTAGGACAATCAATGTCTTTGTGTGTAGGACAATCAATGTCTTTGTGTGTAGGACGATCAATGTTTTTGTGTGTAAGATGATCAATGTTTGTGTGTAGGACGATCAATGTCTTTGTGTGTAGGACAATCAATGTCTTTGTGTGTAGGACGATCAATGTTTTTGTGTGTAGGATGATCAATGTTTGTGTGTAGGACAATCAATGTCTTTGTGTGTAGGACAATCAATGTCTTTGTGTGTAGGACAATCAATGTCTTTGTGTGTAGGACAATCAATGTCTTTGTGTGTAGGACAATCAATATTTTGTGTGTAGGACAATCAATGTTTTTGTGTGTAGGACGATCAATATTTTTGTGTGTAGGATGATCAATGTATCACCGTAAAATGTCAGAGCGAGAGCAATAATTCTAGCACCAGACCTCCTGTGCAACTCTAAACTGGTAACTTGTAAAGGCTCCCCTTCAAGATCATCAGAACACAAGTCACATGCCAAAGTCAAATTAGTTAGGACGGCAATCCGACTTTGATCCAACATCAGTGATTTTCAATGGGCTGAAGTAGGATCAAAGTCAGACCAAAATAGTGCAGGGAGCATTTTCAAAGTCAGACCGACTTGTGTCCGACCAGTTAAGACGGCTCTCATAAAATTTAAGAAAGTATGGCAATGTTGGCTGGACGACAAGGACACCTTGACTTGATCTGCTACGGTGGGGGAGTGCTTTAGCAAGCACTCTATGTTTTGGGTAAAATGATGATGTAATCCTGATTAGATAATTATCTGACTGTGCGATGATTGGGTGTACCATTGATCCCTAGAAAACAAAGTGTTTTTTCATTTTTTTGAACAGTTATGAGTATGGAATGTGATTTAGCAATAGTGAAAGCAATATTGAAAGGCTGTACAAGTGATTTAGCAATAGTGAAAGGCTGCACAAGGGTTAGGGGGGAGGGAGAGGGGGGAATTTTTGTACACGTTGTACTGTACTGTATGAGCTGTTAAAATGTTAATAAACAAACATTTTAAAAAAAGACGGCTCTCATAGGGAAACATCGATTTTTTACAAGTCATGCGACATGAGATCCCAATGTCGGAGCATTTGTCGCACCAGTGTGAACCCAGCCTCATTGTCTGAAAGGTCCCAGTATGTTGATTGGCTCACCTGGTAAATAGACAATGTCTCCTCATCAATACATATATGTGTGAGTTCCTACGTCTCGTAAACATAGACCGGGGCTTTTATTCAACTGTTTTGTCCTGTTAATGAGTACAACAAAGAGAAGACCCTTGTGTATCTTGCCATAGAATGTTGGCCTATGTTTGCTAGGTCCAAGATTTCTCATACAGATACCATTTGGAGAACAATAAGAAGAGTCTTTTCTATGCTTCAGGTGGGGAAATAACAGAAACCCATTGTCCAGAAACTGCAAGGAAACTTTCCCTTTAATGACCTTATCCCTTATGTTTGTAGATGTAATTGTTCCAATGATGGAATTGATCTTTCTGATGGGAAAGTCAAACTAAAATGACAACATTTATCAGATTTGTGTGGCTTGTGATGAAGAGATTTTTTGTTTTTGTTCAAAGTCATGTGTTTTTTAGTGCATTTTGCAGTTTGCAGAAACGCACTACAGTCCATTTAACATGGTTTTCTATGGTACACGTTCACATCTATGCGTTTTGCAGCCGGTGTGTTTTTGGAAAGGGTTGGGGACTTTTTTCCTACGTTTTCCGTGTAATGGACTTCAATGGAAAGGCCCTTCAGGTCTGGTATGGATATTAAGGGGAACCCAAATTTTTTTTAAAAATGGCGTGGGGGTCCCCCTCAAAATCCATACCAGACCCTGCAGGTCTGGTATGGGTTTTAATGGGAACCCCGTGCCAAAATTTTTTTTAAAAATGGCATGGGGTCCCCCCAAAAATCCATACCAGACCCTTATCCAAGCATGCAACCTGGTAGGCCGCAGGAAAAGAGGGGGGACAAGAGAGCAGCCCCTCCTCCTGAACCGTACCAGGCCACATGCCCTCAACATTGGGAGGGTGCTTTGGGGTAGCCCCCAAAGCACCTTGTCCCCATGTTGATGGGGACAAGGGCCTCATCCCCAAAACCCTTGCCCGGTGCTTGTGGGGATCTGCGGACGGGGGGCTTATCGGAATCTGGAAGCCCCCTTTAACAAGGGAACCCCCAGATCCTGCCCCCCTGTGTGAATTGGACCCACAGGCATTTTTTTTTTAATTTTGGTTCGGGGTTCCCCTGTGGGGAATTCCCATGCCGTTTTTATCAATGAACTTTTATGTGTATTGCCGGGACCGACAATTCATTATAGCCGCGAGTAGTTTTAAATGACTTTTTTCCTTTAGAAATGTCATTTTGCTGTCAGACTGTTGCAAACACGGGAAACATGAGCCCCTTTACATGCATACTATAGACACCCCCCATGTACGAAATTTAAAGGAATATTACACTTTTATTGTTTCACTTTAAGCATTATTAAAATCAGTGCTCCCAAACAAATGGCCGTTTTTAAAACTTATTTTTGCATTGATACATGTCCCCTGGGGCAGGACCCAGGTCCTCAAACACTTTTTAAGACAATACCATGCATATAAGCCTTTAAAATTAGCACTTTTGATTTTTCATGTTCGTTTCCCATAGACTTTAACAGTGTTCGTGTGTTCGAACAAATTTTTTGCCCGTTCGCATGTTCTGGTGCGAACCGAACGGGGGGGTGTTCGGCCCATCCCTAATCTTCATCATGTAAGTTCATAAAGAGATCAGAGATCACCAAAGACATGGGTGAAGTGTTCTACCGTGTTGGCCATTGATAGCAGTAGAAAAATAAAAATGGAGTCATTACCTTTCATTGGCTGAGTACATTTTGTGGTGTAAGCTTCTGTAACCATTTAAAGGTCCATTTTCAAAAAAAAATATTTTTGGACAAATGTTACAAGCATTACTCCGGCCATTGTGAATTTATATATTCATGCTCAATTCCCCTAAAATATTATTTACACAAATAACCTCCAACAGCTGGATCAACTTATCCCCCCATACAAGTAAGATAAAACAGAAATATATATTCCCAGCACTATAAACCTCCAATGATAAATTATCTAATAATAATCTCTTTTAGCTGTCATATATGCACCAACAAATTGTCTAAGTGTCTATAAAATGGTGCACTCCAGATCATCCATTCATATCAATGAATGGGTCATATCAAGCATGATGTCCTACAGAACATTTGCCTCCAGATATATCCCTCCTTCATCCAAATATGTAAGTCAGATAGTCCTCTCTCCTTTATTTCTTTCAAGTAGGATTATAAAAAACCGAGAACCACAAATCCCAAATAACCATAAAATTAACCATATGTGCCACCGATTCTCCCCACCAATCACACACCGCTGTGCAAGACTTGCATGCAGATGGACTCTCACCACATAAAGCAACCCTTGGTTCTCATAGGGTCATACAGGTCTTGTTGTAATAAACCATAGTCACCACATATCCTTCTTGGTCCGCGGGAAATTGCTATTCAGACCACCATAGGCATGTTAGATAGCTCCAGAGATTATTATAGAGAAGGCAAAACTCATGGGATTCTCATCTATGTAGGGTGAGGGTTTCTGGGGTGATCCGGTAAAATGTGGAAAAACGGACTTTCTGTTTTACCCAGTGTCACGGTCACCCACCTGGCTCCCTCAAACTCCTCACCTGCCCACCATTCCCCACATTTTCAAGCCCTCCACCATTGCATTTCCTAGTGGTGGTGAAGCCCTCATTAGGAGGCATCTCACTGGCACCCAGCACTGAGGTTACATGGTCTATGTGTGGGCCCCAGGGAGCTGCCTCCTACTGAGGGCTTCACCAGCTCCTCCTAGCAATCTACCTCCCCACTGAGCCTGCATGTGAATTCACCACATACAAGCTACATGCCTGTCGTTACACACCCCTCCGCTGTCTCGGTGGGTATGATACAGTCCCACTGAAGGCAAAGGATGCGCTCCCTGTGCGTGGCCAAAGCAGAGGGGGTAGAGCTGGTTCTAAAGGCAACCAGACACTAGGCCTTGGGTTGATGGTATAATGTCCAGCACTGGAGATAAATATCTGAGTGGGGCCCAGGCACTCTGTCTCCCTGCTCGCTCTCCCCCTCGTTCTGCTGCTGTGCTGTGAGGGGCCATGTGCTATTGACAGACCCCCACAGGCCCCCTTACCAGGACTAGGGATGAGCTTTGTATTAGAATCGAACGCATGTTCGACTCGAACATTGCCTGTTCGGCCATTCGCCTGAAGAAAATTAGTGGTGTTCTTCTGATCCTATTAGTACAGTACCGCAGGCAGCTGCAGTATTTACAAGTTAGTGTAGTGCGTCCTCTGCACAGTGTGCACCTAAAACTGCCTGAAGAAAATTAGTGGTGTTCTTCTGATCCTATTAGTACAGTACCGCAGGCAGCTGCAGTATTTACAAGTTAGTGTAGTGCGTCTTCTGCACAGTGTGCACCTAAAGCTACCTGAAGAAAATGATTGGTGTTCTTCTGATCCTATTAGTACAGTACCGCAGGCAGCTGCAGTATTTACAATTTAGTGTAGTGCGTCCCCTGCACAGTGTGCACCTAAAGCTACCTGAAGAAAATTAGTGGTGTTCTTCTGATCCTATTAATACCACAGGCAGGCAGCTACAGAATTTACGATTAGTGTAGTGCGTCCTCTGCACAGTGTGCACCTAAAGCTAGCTGGAGACAATTGCTGTTGTTCTGCTCCTATTAATACCACAGGCAGGCAGCTACAGTATTTACAGTTAGTGTACTGTGTCCTCTGCACAGTGTGCACCTAAAGCTACCTGAAGAAAATTAGTGGTGTTCTTCTGATCCTGTTAGTACAGTACCGCAGGCAGCTGCAGTATTTACAAGTTAGTGTAGTGCGTCCTCTGCACAGTGTGCACCTAAAGCTACCTGAAGAAAATTAGTGGTGTTCTTCTGATCCTATTAGTACAGTACCGCAGGCATCTGCAGTATTTACAATTTAGTGTAGTGCGTCCCCTGCACAGTGTGCACCTAAAGCTACCTGAAGAAAATTAGTGGTGTTCTTCTGATCCTATTAATACCACAGGCAGGCAGCTACAGGATTTACAGTTAGTGTAGTGTGTCCTCTGCACAGTGTGCACCTAGAGCTACCTGGAGACAATTGCTGTTGTTCTGCTCCTAATAATACCACAGGTAGGCAGCTACATTATTTACAGTTAGTGTACTGCGTCCTCTGCACAGTGTGCACCTAAAGCTACCTGAAGACAATTGCTGGTGTTCTCATACTAATAATACTACAGGCAGGCAGTTGATTCTGCTAGCTGCAGTATCAGTATATATATATATATATATATATATATATATATATATATATATATATATATACATCCCAGCTTTGTGCAGCTACATCTCACTGCAGGCCATTAGTATGTCTGGAAGGCCAAAAAGGAGAGGCAGACAGTCACAAGCCAATAAAAGAGGGCAAGTAGGCTCTGTGTCTAGAGGCAACAGTGCTGGTTGTGGAGAAGGTGCATCCTCATCAGCACGTGGCCGTGGGACAAGCTTGTCCTTTTTTTCGGCAGCTGGTTGTGTTGAGCCGCAACATGCGGAAGACTTGGTAGAATGGATGACCAAGCTGTCCTCATCCTCCTCATCCCCTCTCACCCAGGCTCAGGGTACTTTGTCTGGAAAAGCAGCTGCCAACGCGGCCTCTTCCCTCGGCTCAATGGCATCAGTCACTCCTTCCCTAGCCCCACCATGTCCACCTAAGGAGTCCCCCGAACTGTTTGACCACAGTGTTGGGTACATGCTCCAGGAGGATGCCCAGCGTTTTGAAGGCTCCGATGATGGTACCCAGCTAGACGAAGGCAGTAACGTGAGCCCAGAGAGAGGGGGTGCCCAAGAAGGACAGCAATCTGGCAGTCATGTTCCCCCAGCTGCAGCATACTGCCAGCTTTGCTCCAGTGATGAGGAGGGAGGGGATGATGAGGTCACTGACTCCACGTGGGTGCCTGATAGGAGAGAGGAGGAGGAGGAGGCACATCACCAACGAGGCAGGATGCCCTCCAGGGGCCAGCTTAAGGGCAGCACACCGACTGCATCACACTGCAGAGCTCTGCATGTGCAGGGCGCTGCGGTCTCTGCGCGTTATTCCAAAAGTTCTTTGGTGTGGGCCTTTTTTGAGACAAGTGCATTAGATCCCACCCCTGCTATTTGCAACATATGTCTCAAGCGTATCTCGCGTGGCCAAAACATCTCCCGCTTGGGCACCACATGCTTCACCAGACATATGTTGACCTGCCATGCAGTTCGTTGGCAAGCGTACCTAAAAGACCCACACCAAAGAACAAAGAGGACCTCTCCTTGCTCCTCATCAGCTGGGATCTCCAACCCCACTATACCTTCAGTCCTCTCTGAGACCTGCACTGAGAGGAATGAAGGTGTAGAATTAGGTGTGTCACAGCCAAGTACTTGGGGGCAATCTACACTGACGTCAGATTGTACCAGGCAAATTTCCCTGCCCCAGCTGCTGCACCGCTGAAAGAAGTTCGCTCCCAGCCATCCACATGCCCAGCGGTTAAATGCTAGCTTGGCTAAATTGCTAGCACTTCAACTGCTGCCTTCCTAGTTGGTAGACTCTGCCCCCTTCCGTGAGTTTGTGGAATGTGCAGTTCCTCAGTAGCAGGTTCCCAAATGCCACTTTTTCTCACGGAAGGTGATTCCGGTTCTCTACAGGCATGTGGAAGGCAATGTCTTGGCCTCGCTGGACAGGGCGGTCAGCGGTAAGGTGCATATTACCACTGACTCATGGTCCAGCAGGCATGGGCAGGGACGTTACCTATCTTTCACAGCGCACTGGGTGACTCTTCTGGCAGCTGGGAAGGATGCAGGACAAGGTGCAGTAGTGTTGGAGGTTGTTCTGCCACCACGCCTCCAAAATACTACTAGTGGTGATTCTGCCACACCTCTCTCCTCCACCCCCTCCTCTTCTTCTTCCTCCATGGCCTCTTCCTGTGATTTCTTCGGAACCAGCGGTGCTCTGTAGGCATTCAAGGGGCTACGCAAGCATGCAGGCCAAAAGATGCCATGCGGTGCTTGAGCTGGTGTGCTTGGGGGACAGGAGCCACACTGGGGCAGAGATTCTGTCAGCTCTGCAAGGGCAGGTTCAGAGGTGGTTGACGCCATGCCAGCTTAAGGCAGGTATGGTGGTTTGCGACAATGGCACCAACCTCCTCTCCGCCCTCTGACAGGGACAACTGACCCATGTACCCTGTTTGGCTCACGTCCTTAACTTAGTGGTGCAGTGGTTCTTGGGCAGGTACCCGGGCTTACAGGATGTCCTGAGGCAGGCCAGGAAAGTCTGTGTGCATTTCCGCAGGTCATATAATGCCAGTGCTCAGCTGGCTGACCTCCAAAAGGAATTTAACCTGCCCAAGAACCGCCTAATCTGTGACATGCCCACCAGGTGGAACTCAACGTTGGCCATGCTAGTGGCTGCACACGCAGCAGAGGGCCATCAATGAGTACCTGTGTGACTATGGCACCAGGACAGGGTCAGGGGAGCTTGTTTTTTTTTCCCCACGCCAGTGGGCCATAATCAGGGATGCATGCACTGTCCTGTCACCATTTGAGGAGGCCACGAGGATGGTGAGCAGTGACAGTGCATGCATCAGTGACACTGTCCCCCTTGTCCACCTGTTGGAGCACACGCTGCGTGGAATAATGTACAGGACACTTGAGGCAGAACAGAGGCAGGAAAAGGAGGACTTCCTTAGCTCTCAAGGCCCCCTTTATCCAGACAGTGTTCCTGCGTGCCCGCCGATCACACAGGAAGAGGAAGATAAGGAGGAGGAGGAAGACGAGGATCGTCTCAGCATGGAGGTGGAGCCTGGCACTCAGCATCAGCAGCAGTCTTTAAGAGATCATTTACAGTCCCAAGAAACCCATGGACTTGTACGTGCTGGGAGGAGGTGGCTGCGGATCATGTTGTCCTTAGTGACCCAGAGGACTCTGGACCGAATGCCTCAGCAAACCTATGCTGCATGGCCTCCCTGATCCTGCAAAGCCTGCGGAAGGATCCTCGCATTTGTGGTATCAAGGAGAGGGATCAATACTGGCTGGCAACCCTCCTTGATCCACGTTACAAGGGTAAGGTTGCGGACCTTATCTTGCCGTCGCAGTGGGAGCAGAGGATGAAACATCTTCAGGAGGCCTTGCAGAAAGGTCTGTGCAACGCGTTCCCAGAGACTGGGAGGTTACAAACTCCTGTTCCTGGACAACGTGTTGCTGAGGCTTCGGTTAGTCAAAGGAGCGGTGGAGAAGGTGGCCGTCTGACCGATGCGTTCAGACAATTTTTTAGTCCGCAGCCCCAAGGTATGATCGGTTCCAGCAACCATCGCCAGCGTCTCTTTTACATGGTGCAGGAATACCTAGGGGCAAGATCTGACTTGGACACTGTTGTGGAATCTCATATTAGCCAATGTATTTCATATTATATATATTGATTTGCATATATATTTTATTGATAATTATTATTATTATTTATATTATTATATAGTAGTGGTTTTATCAATATTATTATTCAATAAGTAAAGCAACAATTATTAATCTTTAATAATGTATACTGTATTTTCCAGATTTAGAAAGTCTTCATTTTTAAGTGTTGAACTTTAAATGACCTCTGCTTTATGACAAGTACTTGTAAACAGGTGTTCTCGAAAATGTATTAAGATAGTCTACTGGGTGAAAGTTCATTAGAATAGATTCAAGTAATATAGAATTGTCTCAGACAGATAAGAAAACAGGTGGTTAAAATAATTAGGTGGAATACAGGAAAGTTATGTACAGAACATTAATTAAGTTTGACAGGGTCAAACAAAGGTCTGCTTGTGCCTGTTAAAATACATGCATATAGTGAAACATATAAAACATCTGGTGGGGTTATTGAAAGTTAATTGTCTCAAAGTTGTAAATCTACAAATCCTTGAAGCTAGTTAAATCTTATCAAGATAAGGAGAGTTTGATAACACAGCTGGGTGCCAGACTGTCTCTATACAGGTGTTTTTAATTGGACAAAAACAGTTATAAATCACTTTAATGAACATATAGGAATTTTGGGAATAATTAAGTTTATCTGGTTGTAGAACAGGTGTCAGATTTATGGTTGGTTACTTTGACGTAGATCTTAGCGACCAATCATATGTAAGAGAGATGTTAAGATAAGACTTGTAAAAGTGTATATAAATGCAAGCTCTGCAATTGTTAGACAGACAAGTCAGATAGGAGCTCATAAGGCTGAACTCTATGTATGCTGCCCTATTGCACGGGTCATAGAGGTCAGAACCAATGGGCAAGTATCTGTCCTAACTTGTCCCCTCGGACAAGTCAGATAGGAGCTCATAAGGCTTAACTCTGTGTATGCTGCCCTATTGCATGGGTCATAGAGGTCAGAACCAATGGGCAAGTATCTGTCCATAACTTGTCTCCTCATACGAGTCAGGGAAGACTTCTTGACTTGTTCCAGAATGTGGTCTCAGGTGAATTTCCCTCACAAACTTGGTCGAGCTGGAACCCAGAACTCTGTAAGGGGACCAGACCACTGGTCGACCGGCTGGTCCCTATCAGGTGACAGGTTCCCAAGAATTGGCAGTAAAGACCCATTCTGGTTCAAGGTGAGAACACTTCACAATCGTTTCAATTTGGTTAGAGGATAAGAATATTTATATCTAATATGCTTGCATTGTAAGAAACTGTATAAATTAGACCTGTATATTGTAATATTTTGAACATAAACCTGTATGATATCAGCTGTTAATAAACCTGCATTGCTGAAGTTCTGCCTGGTTCGATACTTTACTATTCTACTTCAACACCTTTCCCACAGAAAATCCTCTGGGTTACTGGGTCTTGAGGATGGATCACTGGCCAGAGCTTGCACAGTATGCAATTGAGCTACTGGCCTGTCCTGCATCCAGCATTCTTTCGGAATGCACATTCAGTGCTGCTTGAGGTTTTGTAACCGATCACAGGGTGCGCCTGTCCACCGACTCTGTCGATCGACTGACCTTCAGAAAAATGAATCAGTCTTGGATCACCACCAGCTACCAAGCACCTGATGCTGATGTAACCGAATATTTTTTTTTTTAAATGTCAGATCCTTTCAAGACTGTCTATGCTGATGCTGAGTGACTATCCTGTTATGCTGAGTGACTATCCTCTTCCTCCTCAATGATCATGCTGATAGCTTGTAAGAATAATTTTGGTTCTGGGCGCCGCCACCAGTGGCTAAGGCCCAATTTTTCAGCCCCTGTTTAACAGGGGCGTGTAATTACAATTTTTGATGCAATATTTTGCAAGGAGGGTTCATTGCTGCACTCAACTAGAGTATTTGTGAGGGGTTGCAGTGTTGTGGCACCAGCACCAGCGCCTAAGGCCCAATTTTTCAGCCCCTGTTTAACAGGGGCGTGTAATTACAATTTTTGATGCAATATTTTGCAGCAGGGCTTGTTCCTGCGCTCCGACTAGAGTATCTGTGAGGGGTTGCAGTGTTGTGGCACCAGCACCAGTGCCTAAGGCCCAATTTTTCAGCCTCTGTTTAACAGGGGCGTGTAATTACAATTTTTGATGCAATACTTTGCAGCAGGGCTCGTTCCTGCGCTCCAACTAGAGTATCTATGAGGGGTTGCAGTGTTGTGGCACCAGCACCAGTGCCTCTTCCTCCTCAATGATCATGCTGATAGCTTGTAAGAATATTTTTGGTTCTGGGCGCTGCCACCAGTGGCTAAGGCCCAATTTTTCAGCCCCTGTTTAACAGGGGCGTGTAATTACAATTTTTGATGCAATATTTTACAGGAGGACTCATTCCTGCGCTCCAACTAGAGTATCTATGAGGGGTTGTAGTGTTGTGGCACCAGTGCCTAAGGCCCAATTTTTCTGCCCCTGTTCAATAGGGACATGTAATTACAATTCTTGATCTAATATTTCACAGCAGGGCCCGTTTCTGCGCCCACCAAGAGTAACTGTGAGGACTTACAGTGTTGTGGCACCAGCACCACCACCA
Source organism: Aquarana catesbeiana (assembly GCF_042186555.1). Lineage (NCBI taxonomy): Eukaryota > Metazoa > Chordata > Amphibia > Anura > Ranidae > Aquarana > Aquarana catesbeiana. The sequence continues at coordinate 2,958,410 of NW_027362661.1, read as the reverse complement.
CCACCACCACCAAAGGCCCAATTTTTCTGACCCTGTTCAACAGGGACATGTAATTACAATTCTTCATCTAATATTTCACAGCAGAGCCCGTTCCTGCACCCACCAAGAGTAACTGTGAGGGCTTACAGTGTTGTGGCAACACCAACACCTAAGGCCGCAATTTCTGCAGAGTATATAGGGCAGGCCCCTACTTCCAAACATCCAACTTACAAACCACTCCTACTTGCAAACGGAAGGAGACAACAGGAAGTGAGATGAAATCTACCCCTAGGAAGGGAAATTCTCTCCTGTAAGAGTTAATATGGGAAAAACATGTCTCCTCTCCACTGATGCTTTATCACCAATCCTTGTTTCACTAAAAACCCCAAATTGTCAAAAAACATTTGTCATCGGGACAGAAAGTGAGGTAAAATCTTCTGAAGAGGAGCACAGACAGCAAAACAAATGTCACAGGGGTGATAACCCTTCCCTATGTTTTCCAAAAAGCTACACTTTAAAAATGTACCAGTTCAAAATTACGAACAGATTCTACTAAACAACAAACCTACAGTCCCTGTATTGTTTGCTCCGCCTGTATACTGCTGTACAGAGGGCCTGGGGCCCCACGCCTTTCCTTTTTTTTATTTGGGTGCGGGATTCCCCTTAATATCCATACAAGACCCAAAGGGCCTGGTAATGGACTGGGGGGGGTCCCCATGCCATTTGTCTCAGTGATTTTCATCCATATAACCGGGACCCGACATTACATTAAAGCCGTAAGCAGATTTAAATGACTTTTATTCCTTTAAAAATGTCATTTTGTGCAGGGACTGTTCTAAGCACGGGAAACACGCGCCACTTTACAGGCATACTATAGACACCCCCAGGTACGATATTTAAAGGAATATTTCACTTTTTTTTTCACTTTAAGCATCATTAAAATCGCTGCTCCCGAAAAAACGTCCATTTTTAAAACTTTTTTTTGCATTGATACATGTCTCCTGGGGTAGGACCCGGGTCCCCAAACCCTTTTTAGGACAATACCATGCAAATTAGCCTTTAAAATTTGCACTTTTGATTTCAAACGTTCGAGTTCCATAGACTTCAATGGGGTTCTAATGTTCGTGCGAATTTTCGGTCCGTTCGCAGGTTCTGGTGCGAACCGAACCGGGGGGGGTGTTCAGCTCATCCCTAACCAGGACCCGTGAACCGTGGAAGACCCTTTGCTACTGGCCCCTTACTTTCTCTACCCCAAGCTCTCCACTGCTGCCTGTTGAGTCACTTTAACTTGCACTGTGCCACAGTTTTTCCATCCTTGCTGTGTGTCCAGTCTGTGCTATGGACTTAACCTTTAGTGTGGCAGAGTTCTGCCATTCTTGCTATCTGCACATCCTGTGCTACAGACTTAACCCTTCTTGTGCCAGAGTTCTGACATCCTTGCTGTGTGCCCAGCCTTATGCTGGGGACTTAATCCTTTGCCATGCCCTATGCTGAGGACTGAATCCATGTTGTATCCAATCACTGCCTACCCTTGCTATGTGCCTGGACTACTGCCCTGTGTTGTGGACTTAAAAGAGAAGTATGGGTTTCCTTTTTTTGCGCAGTTTTAATCCTTATGAGTGCCTAGTATCTAAAACTCTTTCCTGCCCTCTGAGAAGTGCACGCTTTATGTTAAAAAAATAAATAAATACCTTTAGGAGGGCTACAGACTTTCTTGGAGTGTCATGCCAACAATCTGGTCTGGATCCATCCCCTTCCCTCTCTTCTGTGTGATTGATGTCGGCTCTGAGCTCTCTGCTCATTCCCAAGACTTCACACTGTCATGTGACTTCATCAGGGGACAATCCGTGGATCCCATGATGAAGTCATGTGATGTGACGCAACACGTAGGACCCCTCGTGACTGGAAGTTATGTGTGACACCAACTTATGCTGAGTATACAGATGTTTTTATGCACTGTTTCTATTTGCTGAATGTAAGAGTCTTTTTAATGGAATAAAGTGTTGTTATTTACAATATCACACCATTGGAGGCATTTTATGGTTTATCCTAAAAGGTTGCTGAACAGATGCATTGGCATCTTAAAGGGACAATTTTCATCTTAAAGGGACCAGTATCATATTATCCTGTGTATCAATTTGCATGAAGTGGAGATCCTTGGTATGTCCTGGAAGTCCACTAAGCTGAACCAAAAGGCTTGTATGCGTTATAAATAAGGTGAGGGTTTGGAGTGTTTGCACAGAGATGGAATTGCACTGCAATGATTATTTATGAACACATGAGGACTTTTTTTCTGTATAGAAGAAGGTGGCGGATATTATATCATGCTTAAGGGGTGGAACATTTCCGCCTATACCTACAGTATATGAACTTATTGGATTCACTATAATTTGTGTATACTCTATTTGGTTATTCATACTGTATGTGAAGTTTTATGCATTATTTGCACTATTGTATTTATCGATATGTGTTTAATTAATATAATAAAATTATATACAGTATTTGGCTAATGATTGTGAGGCTGTGACACCCCATGATACACTCTCTGTGTTAGAACTCAGTAGGGGCCGCAGCAACCAATACACCTGATATAAGATTTATGTATACATTTTCACATATTTATATACATTTTACACTTTTATTTAAATTTTGTGCTCCATTCACAATAATGAAATCCACAGACTACAGTGCTCTTGGGATCTTTCCAGAAAAGATAGACCCTATTATTATGATGGTCTGCAGTGCATTTATAAAGTGCACAATAAAAGCAAGGCTTGTCTCCACTTCCCCTCCTCCACACACTAGGTAGGTTCAAAGCATATATCAAAATGACAGAAAAGGGGAACTCCTCGCATAAAACCAAGGCACATTCACATTTGCAGGCAGCCAACATGCAACACCACTATTGCATAAGGCTTAGTGTCATAGAAGACCTCACCGCTAAATACAGGTAATTCTGGAGTACCAAACATCCAGTTAGAGCAGTGCTGGATCGCCCACCAGCTGGCGCTCTTCTATGGGACTAAGCGTAGTGCCCCGTACACACGGTCGGACTTTGTTCGGACATTCCGACAACAAAATCCTAGGATTTTTTCCGACGGATGTTGGCTCAAACTTGTCTTGCATACACACGGTCACACATAGTTGTCGGAAAATCCGATCGTTCTGAACGCGGTGACGTAAAACACGTACGTCGGGACTATAAACGGGGCAGTAGCCAATAGCTTTCATCTCTTTATTTATTCTGAGCATGCGTGGCACTTTGTCCGTCGGATTTGTGTACACACGATCGGAATTTCCGACAACGGATTTTGTTGTCGGAAAATTTTATCTCCTGCTCTCCAACTTTGTGTGTCGGAAAATCCGATGGAAAATGTCCGATGGAGCCCACACACGGTCGGAATTTCCGACAGCACGTTCCGATCGGACATTTTCCATCGGAAAATCCGACCGTGTGTACGGGGCATAAGGCTAACCTCTGTGCTCTGCCTCGCTCACCAGTGATCTCTGTGCTCTGCCTCGCTCACTACTGATCTCTGTACTCTGCCTCGCTCAACACTGACCTCTGTGCTCTGCCTCGCTCACCACTGATCTCTGTACTCTGCCTCGCTCACCACTGGCCTCTGTGCTCTGCTGCGCTCACCACTGACCTCTGTGCTCTGCCTCGCTCACCATTGATCTCTGTGCTATGCCTCGCTCACCACTGACCCCTGTACTTTGCCTCGCTCACCACTGATCTCTGTGCTCTGCCTCACTCACCACTGACCTCTGTACTCTGCCTCGCTCACCACTGATCTCTGTGCTCTGCCTCACTCACCACTGACCTCTGTACTCTGCCTCACTCACCACTGACCTCTGTTACCTGCACCGCTCACCACTGACCTCTGTGCTCTGCCTCACTCACCACTGACCTCTGTACTCTGCCTCGCTCACCACTGATCTCTGTACTCTGCCTCACTCACCACTGACCTCTGTACTCTGCCTTGCTCACCACTGACCTCTGTACTCTGCCTCACTCACCACTGACCTCTGTACTCTGCCTCGCTCACCACTGATCTCTGTACTCTGCCTCACTCACCACTGACCTCTGTACTCTGCCTCGCTCACCACTGACCTCTGTACTCTGCCTCACTCACCACTGACCTCTGTACTCTGCCTCGCGCACCACTGATCTCTGTACTCTGCCTCACTCACCACTGACCTCTGTACTCTGCCTCGCTCACCACTGACCTCTGTACTCTGCCTCACTCACCACTGACCTCTGTACTCTGCCTCGCGCACCACTGACCTCTGTACTCTGCCTCGTTCACCACTGATCTCTGTGCTCTGCCTCCCTCACCACTGATCTCTGTACTCTGCCTCACTCACCACTGACCTCTGTGCTCTGCTTGGCTCAACACTGACCTCTGTGCTCTGCCTCGCTCACCACTGACCTCTGTACTCTGCCTCACTCACCACTGACCTCTGTACTCTGCCTCGCTCACCACTGACCTCTGTACTCTGCCTCGCTCACCACTGACCTCTGTACTCTGCCTCGCTCACCACTGACTTCTGTGCTCTGCCTCGCTCACCACTGACCTCTGTACTCTGCCTCGCTCACCACTGATCTCTGTGCTATGCCTCGCTCACCACTGACCTCTGTACTCTGCCTCGCTCACCACTGACCTCTGTACTCTGCCTCGCTCACCACTGACCTCTGTACTCTGCCTCACTCACCACTGACCTCTGTGCTCTGCTTGGCTCACCACTGACCTCTGTGCTCTGCCTCGCTCACCACTGACCTTTGTACTCTGCCTCGCTCACCACTGACCTCTGTACTCTGCCTCGCTCACCACTGACCTCTGTACTCTGCCTCGCTCACCACTGACCTCTGTACTCTGCCTCGCTCACCACTGACTTCTGTGCTCTGCCTCACTCACCACTGATCTCTGTACTCTGCCTCACTCACCATTGACCTCTGTACTCTGCCTCACTCACCACTGACCTCTGTACTCTGCCTCACTCACCACTGATCTCTGTACTCTGCCTCACTCACCATTGACCTCTGTACTCTGCCTCACTCACCACTGACCTCTGTGCTCTGCCTCACTCACCACTGACCTCTGTACTCTGCGACCTGATATTGTCCTGCGACCTGATATTGTGACTCAATCACTCCATGCACTTTATTCCTCTCGGATGCTGGTATTGTATATCTCAAATCACATCCTATTGGATTAGAATATAACATTTGAAGGTTTTACTTGAGTCCTTGGGGTCATGTATTAATATGATGTGTTTTCTTTTTATGTTTTGTAAATCAGGATTTTAACTTTATCCGATTAAAAAATTTCCATTTTTTATCCTATGTGTGTGCCTATAAAGTCCATTTTTGCAATTCCATATTTTTTCCATAAAAGTAACAGGAGGTGAGATCATAATAGCATTATGTACACTTATGACATAACATATATAGTTACATAGTAGGTGAGGTCGAAAAAAGACACAAGTCCATCAAGTCCAACCTATGTGTGTGATTATATGTTCTAGATGTAGTAGAGAACACAGCGATTTGATCCACTTACTGTGGAGATGTCCCAAGCTCCACCTTTACTGGAGTAAGGTCCTGGATACCCTTAACAGAGTGTTTCAGGTTAATATTGGTCAGGATGCCAAGTCTTGTTTATTGGGCATTGTGGATGGCCTTCAAGTGGGGAAGATCACCAAACAGGCCATAGCCAGAGCCTTGTTCCAGGCCAGAAAACAAATCCTTGGACATTGGAAGTGCTTGGAACCTCCCTCGTGGATGGAATTTGTGGCAACGATGGGAGATATGATCCATTTGGAAAAATACATTTACCTGCATAAGGGCAGTTTGCATACATTTCAAGCACTATGGTTGCCTTGGCTTGATACTCCAGGACTATCCCCAACTGACCTAATCTTGGATTGGATCCTTTATAGATAGCATCATTCTCTTTTTTAGGGTTATATGTGGAGTTATTTTGGAGTAAGAAATGCTCATAACTTGACACTGCGGTTAGAAATGATATGTTTATTTCCATACCAGTGTGACATTGTTGGATTTGTCATTGATAATGTAGTGGTTATCTGTTAAATTCTCTGGAATGTTACAATGACTTGTAATTGAAAAAATGTATTCTCAATAAAACTTTGAGACAAAAAAGAATAATTCTATCACCAGAGCTCCTCTGTAACACTAAACTGATGACCTATAGGGGGCTTTTAAAGCGTTGCCTACAGAAAATATAGGGTACTGACGTCTGTCACCAATTCACAGACGCATACAAATTTAAGGTTTAATATTTTGGGTATCTATTTACTCAGTGCAACCTTGGCTTTTATATTTTACCAAAAAATTGGGTAATTTATTGTTTTTTGTGCCCCTAAAATTACCATATTTATCGGCGTATAACACACACCTTAACTTTAAGAGGGAAGTTTCAGAACAAAAAACTTAAAATTTAAAATAAGGGTCAGTGCTCTGCAGCCTCATCAGTGCTCATCAATGCAGCCTGATCTATGCCCATCTGCAGCCTCTAATATGCCCATTATACAGCTTGTTTAGTGCCCATCTGCAGCCTCTAACATGCCTATCTGCAGCCTCTAATGTGCCCATTATTGCAGCCTCTAACATGCCCATGATTGCAGCCTGTTTAGTATTCATCTGCAGACTTGCCTTTGCAGATGATCGCAGCCGCGCCAGTGCTGGATGACACAGAGCTGCGATCTCCTGTGTATCCAGAGATTAGACACTCACATTCCCACCCGGCTCATATGATGGACAGAGCAGTGATCCAATGCCAGGCCAGGGGGGGGCGGGACTGTGTATGACAGCGCCAGATACACAGGAGATCGCGGCTCTGTGTCATCCAGTGGCGCTCGCCCCCCCTCCTTCCACTCCGAGTAGCAGGGACCAGGGTATAACACGCACACACAATTTCCCCCTGATTTACAGATATTTTTTTGTTTCCTAGACTTTTGCGATAATATCGCGTGACATAAAAAAACTACCACTGTTTTATTCTCTAGGGTGTCTGCTTTCATAAAATATATCATGTTTTGGGGGTTCTATATAATCTTCAAGCCTAAAATTATTTTTTAACTCCTTCCCGCCTGGCCTATAGCAGAATGATGGCCAGGCGGGGGTTCCATTATCCTGATTGGAAGTCATATGACCTCCAGAAGAATAAGCCGCTTGGGCTCGTGGCGATTGGTGGTGCGGTGTGTCACTCTGACACACCACATCTCCAATCTCGGTAAAGAGCCGATGACGTAGGCTCTTTACCATGTGATCAGCTGTGTCCAATCAAAGCTAATTACATTGTAACCAGGAAGTGCCGGTTATCGGCTTTCCTTTATTCATGCTGGCAATGCGTGAGTAGAGGAGAGCCAATCAGTGGCTCTCCTGACAGGGGAATATCTGCACTGATATTCAGCATTGATCAGCGATGATCGCCCGCGATGACCACCGGTGCCCCACGAGTGATGACTAGCAGTGCCCGCCTGTGATGCCAATCAATGCCCATCAGGTATGCCAATTGGTGCCTAAAAGGGATGCTTGTCAGTTCCTCCTCATCAGTGCTGCATATTAGTGCCTCCTCATCAGTGAAGGAGAAAACTTACTTATTTAAAAAAAATTTATAACAGAAACAAAGAGAAACTTTTTTTTCAGAATTTTCTGACTTTTTTATTTGTAGCACAAAAAATAAAAACCCCAGTGGTGATCAAATACCACCAAAAGAAAACTCCATTTGTGTAAAAAAAAAAGATAAAAATGTCATATGGGTACAGTGTAGTATGACCGCGTAATCGTAATTCAAAGTGTGAGAGCGCTGAAAGATGAAAATTGGCCTGGGCAGGAAGGGAGTGAAAGTGTTCCGGTATTTAAGTGGTTAAACATGTGGGCTCTCTGGTAGATGAGGAACAAGAGATTGTCATAAGGGACAAGGAGATTGGGACCCCAATTTAGTCCCTTGGACAAGTAGTTTTTTTCAAAAAATGTCTACACCTCTAAAACTGTTTCTTACATGATGAAGATCAGCCATGGAGTATATCTGAGGTATATATATCAGGGTGTGCTTCTTCCCCACATGAGAGCTGTGATGTACAGCAACATTCATATAGAAGACATTTCCTGACCTCAAGGCACTTATAAACCTTGAGGGTTGTGTGGGATCCCTGATGTACAGGAAGATAGGACTTCAGTGAGGAACAATTCCCTCACTCAGGACAGGAATACGGCTTCTCCCCCTTGTGAGATCTCTGATGTGTGGAAAGACTGGTCTTCTGTGAAAAACATTTCCCACACTCAGGGCAGGAATACAGCTTCTCCCCGTATGCGAACTCTGATGTGTGTAAATATGAGACTTCTGTGAAAAACATTTCCCACACTCAGGACAGGAATGCTACTTCTCCCCCCGTGTGAGATCTCTGATGTCTGTAAAGACTGGACTTCTGTGAAAAACATTTCCTGCACTCAGGACAGGAATGCTGCTTCTCCCGTGTGAGTTTTCTGATGTGACAAAAGACTGTACTTCTGTGAAAAACATTTCCCGCACTCAAGACAGGAATACGGCTTCTCCCCTGTGTGAGATCGCTGATGTGTGAAAAAATGGGACTTCTGTGAAAAACATTTCCCACACTCAGGACAGGAATATGGCTTCTCCCCTGTGTGAGATCTCCGATGTTTGTAAAGACTGGACTTCACTGAAAAACATTTCCCGCACTCAGGACAGGAATACGGCTTCTCCCCTGTGTGGCATCTCTGATGTTTGTAAAGATTAGACTTCAGTGAAAAACATTTCCCACACTCAGGACAAGAATATGGCTTCTCCCCTGTGTGAGATCTCTGATGTGTGGAAAGACTGGACTTCTCTGAAAAACATTTCCCGCACTCAGGACAGGAATAAGGCTTCTCCCCCGTGTGAGATCTCTGATGTGTGTAAAGACTGGATTTCAGTGAAAAACATTTCCAGCACTCAGGACAGGAATACGGCTTCTCCCCCGTGTGAGATCTCTGATGTGTGTAAAGATTGGACTTCACTGAAAAACATTTCCCACACTCAGGACAAGAATACGGCTTCTCCCCTGTGTGAGATCTCTGATGTGTATAAAGATAGGACTTCTGTGAAAAACATTTCCCACACTCAGGACAGGAATACGGCTTCTCTCCTGTGTGAGTTCTTTTATGCACATTAAGATGGGATTTAGAACGGAAACACTTCCCGCACTCAGGACAGGAAAAGCTCTTATCTGTTGGAAGGACGGCACCGTCCCTCGCAGTCTGAGGTTCCTCAGGATAAGAGGAATACGATGGTCCATCTACACTGTGTGGTGCCGGATGGACATTTGAGGTAGTCGGGTTTTCTCCTGGACTATACTGTGTGATGTCCTCATCTTCTACTTTACAGTCTGGAGACAAAGTGAGACAATCCTCTGAGGTTTTCCTCATCTCCCGTCCATCTACTAAAATAGTAATAAAAAGATTATTACTAGACATGAGCATATTGATTCCCCTAAACCAGGACTCTGCCCACATTAGGTAGAATTGTCTCTAAGGATCTTACAATTCCCCCCTCAAGGTAACTAGTAAATGGGTCCTCTGATTTCCTACCAGTTCATTTCTTTATTCATGGACCATAGTCAGCGAGTGAGGAAACAACGAGAACTGTCTTTTATAGGAGTGACAGTGATGAGGGGATTAAAGGGATGTGTGTCCTCACCCCCTCTATCACTCATTGCCATCTTCCCAACACAAGAAGTCCTGCACTTCCTTATTTAGTCAATGATTTAGTCATGAATAACAGTGGGGCTGAGCCCCACCAGAGGTCAGAGAGTGAGGATGGGGGGAGAACAACCAAGATGAAGACTGGACTGATCCTGAAGACCACCATCATTATGGGTTATTGACTCCTCCCTTATTATCACTTTCTGTTTAAGGTTCCAAAGTTGGAGGATGTTATCACATTATTAACAACATATAAAAGTCTGTGCTCCAATCAAATCATCAGATATAAAATGTCCAGCTGGTAGGAAATGGATGTAAAAGAAGTAGGTCCTATATAATGTACAACTTATCATATAGGATACGACAGGTAGGATTTCATAGTATCAGAATGATGTAATGTACAACATAGAATATATAGTGCAGGGGTCAGGAGTATGTAATGTACAATACAAATTATATAGTGTAGGGGTCATGACTCATAATATTGGTATTCAGTAATCATTGGAAGCTTAAATGTTTTTTTTTTCACAATAGAGAAGCTTAAATGTTTACATGAGACAAGTTGCAGAGGTCCCACACCGCTGCCTCCCATCTCCTGAGACTGCACTCGGTGACTTGGGTCTGAGACTATACAGACATATCCCTCCACCCGGCTCAGCCAGCAGACTACAGACTTAGTAACCCTGGGAGAATTGTCTGTCAGACATCTTGCCATACCCGGATATGGGGCAGAAGACCCAAAGAACATACCCCAGGTGCCTAGATCAAATAACGTCTATGGTGAAAATGAATATTTTGCTGCCAGCTGAACCCCAGAATCTCCATAAATCCAGTCTAGATACATAAATTGTGTCTGCAGCACAGAGAAGGAAGATTACCCGAGAGAAATACAGGACGGGGAACACAGCTCCGGGAAGTGACCAGGGGATTACAGGCTGATATCACCCAGTCCCCGCCCTATTCTGGACCAATCAGTGAGCAGTATGGATGGAGGAATGTATTTAGTGTTAATGACCCACCTGTGCTGATCTTTGTAGGAGTGTCCTCCTCTATAAATGTCCCCGTTATTCCATCCTCCTCCATAGACTGCTGATAATCCCCCACATACCTCTCTTCTTCTTCTGCTTTAATCTCAAATTCTATATCGATTGGATCTCCACTCTAAATCAAGAAAATGAGAGAACGTCATCTGTAAATATAAGCTTTGTTATTGTGACATCACATAAAAATCCACACATTGTCTCCATGAGTCTGTGTTTTATAAACTCCGTCCCACCAACCTTGTAACAGTGGGGAATGGTGTGACCTTCCTGTGTGGAATCCCGGGAATACATAGGACAGGGACATCTCTCTGGTGGGTTCCTGGTATTAGGTGACTCCATCATATCCTTGTGTCCTTCTGAAAACTCCTTCATGACTCCATACTCCTCATCCTCCTCTTTATACTCTTCTTTAACATCAATATTATCATCCCCGAGGTTTCCACTCTGAAAGATGTAATAAAACATTCATTGTAATAAACATGCTGTGTATAGGGGGCGTGTCCAAGCCGCAGACCAAGATGGCTGCTTGGCTCTAGAGCTCCCTGCCACACCGGGTCTCTATTGCGGCTCACAGAGCACTAGACAGCCACTTTCAGCCCCAAACGGAGACACAAACATCGAGGAACAACCAGGCTATGTCCCACAGAAACAAGGGGCCGCGCTGCTTAACAGATTTCTTCATGCGGATGACCAGCAAGCATGCACAAGATGGCACTCGGGAGGACGGCCATTCTCCTCTTCCTCTAAGGAGGTAACTCCTAAAGCCACAGAAATCTCTTTGACATGGAGGACTCCTCACAGCAGCAAGACAACCCCACAGCTTCTGATAGAGGTAAGAGAGCTATAGAATCACCTCTGAAAACACCATTAAGGCTATGTTATTATCCCTCCAGGCTGGTCTGCATTCTGAGCTATGCTCCTCAGTGTCCCACCTTACTCACAGAACAGATGGCATTGAAGACCGCACAGATCACCTAGAATAACAGTTAGGAGTGATCATAAAAGCACATGGAGGATGCTCATGAGGAACAGACGGACATGATCCATAAACTACAAATTAAAAGTTGCAGATTTAGAGGATCGCTCCTGCCGCAATAATTTAAAGATAAGAGGAATCCCTGAAGCTGTTAAACCACAAGAGCTCATACCTTACTTGCAGCAGCTTTTCCTAAAGCTTATCCCAGATCTCACACCTAGAGATTTACTAATGGATAGAGCACACAGGATCCCCAAACCAACACATCTGCCTGACACAGTCCCTAGAGAAGTTCTAACGAGGATCCATTTTTATCATATCAAAGAACGCCTACTGAGAGCAGCCAGATGCTCCCGCGCACTCTCCTATACGTGGGGATAGCCCTGTACCAGGACCTGTCTGCAGCAACCTCAAAATCGAGAAAAGAATATACCCCTATCACTGTGATTTTGAGAGAGCACAATATAGTTTACCGCTGGGGCTTCCCCACCAAATTGTTGATCACATATCAGAGCCAACAAATCACCATCACATCCCCTAAAAATGGCTACAAGATGCTCCATAACTGGGGCCTAACACCTTCATCATATACAAGTGGCCCAAGTAACAATGCAATCCGTAAATCCTGAGAGATATGCTCCATAGCAATTGCAAAACCTACCTGATGCTCTCATGACCACAAAGTCTTCCTACTCCCCCCTCAGACATGATGTCTAGTTCCTCATTACCCACTTGATCTGAGGCCCAGAATGTGGACCAAAATGTTATAACTTGTTCATCTGTTTGATCTTTTTCTGGTTATCACATGCCCTGGCACGAAGTGTGCTACTTACACAACCTACATTCACTGCAATTGTTTCTATTTTTTTGTGTTAACTACGACTGTTTGTTTAATCATAACCTACTGCTTATGATAATACTAACCTGAGTCCAGGTACCGTTCCCTACCCTCCCATGTACCTACAACTCGGTGGTACTCCTACCTCTTCATTTTGCATCCTTCGAACGATACTATCACTAATCAATATATCCATCCGTATTACCACTATCAATGCAAATGGCCTTAATAGCCCCTACAAAAAGGTCTAGAATGTGGAGAGAAGCCATCACTCAAAAAACAGACATACTTTGCGTTCAAGAAATGCACTTTATGCAAGACAAAGCTCCTTCATGTCAACACCACCTCTACCCCCATACTTACTTTACACATGCTACCAAAAAAATGAGGGGTGTCATGATTGCTCTACATAAATCTCTAGCTTTCTGTCACCTGGAAGCTGATTCCTATGGCAGATACCTAATCCTACATGCCCTCTTTCACAATATACAATATGTTATAGCCAACATATATGCTCCCAATTTTCATCAAAAATAATAATGAATAAGCTATCTCATTACCCAAAGGAATGCATCATTTTATGCAGAGATTTTAATGACGCGATTGATACCGCTCTTGACTCCTTTAACCAGCGCAGACAAAGATCCACAGGCCTTTCCACACTCACACAACTGGAAGATCTTTATGGTTCCTGGTGGTATTTACACAGGATGGAAAGGGACTATACCTTCTGCTCTGCCGCACAAAAATCATACTCCAGAATTGACCTTTTCCTGTTACAGAAAAGTATCCTGCAAACCATATCCCATGCAAATATAGGCTTAATTACATGGTTGGACCACACGCCGGTTACGATGAACATTTCGATCAACCGGTCCAATAAACTGTCCACCATCTGGCCATGAACACTTCCCTTTTATCCCAACCTCAGTGTCAGGAAAAGATCAAGCAGGAGTTGGAGATCTACTTTCTGTGCAATATGAACTCTGTATCAAATAACGTACAGCTTTGGAACTCCCATAAAGCCTTTATGAGAGGTTTTTTCATTAAGCTTGGGGCCTAAGAGAAACGTGTGCGAAACGAGAAATACAATCACTTCCTTGATCAGATATGCAAATTAGAAAAGACAAAACCTCCCCTATTGATGCAGATACCACCTGCTTACATACACTCAGAGAGGAGTTTTGCTCCTTCCTATTTGCCACCTTTGATCACCACATCAAATGACAAAGTCACATGGTGTACCTCTGGCAATAGACCAGGCGCTCTCCTAGCCAGACAAATGAAATGTAAAGCCGCCTCCTCCAAAGTCCCATACATGCTAACAACCCTGGGCCGTAGAGTGAGTAATCCCATAGTCATCGCTAACTGCTTTCGAGATTTCTACACATCCTTATACAACCTAAATACCGCCACAGATACCACTAATCCAGAAACCTTCCCTATCTCCCAGTTCCTCGACCCATTGCAACTGCCCTCACTTACGCCCGACCAACTAGCAGATCTTAATGCCCCGTTCTCTGCGCCAGAAATCTTAAAAGCGATCGGCTCACTACCCTTACTTAAAGCCCCAGGAGCTGATGGCTTTTGTAATGAGTACTTTAAAACATACGCAGACACTCTAACACCACACCTCTGTACTTCCTTTAATCACATTATGCAGACAGGCGACATCCCAAAAGAATCCTTAGAGGGCCTCATTGTCATGATTCCTAAACCGGGTAAACCTATTGACAACCCAGGCAATTATAGGCCTATCTCACTCCTAAACACTGATCTTAAAATCTATGCAAAGATCCTAGCCACCCGTATATCACGTCACATCCCTTTACTAATACATGCAGACCAGGTTGGATTTATTCCAAGGCGCCAAGCATCTGACGGCACTAGGAGAATCTTAGACCTCATACAATGGGTGGAATTTCACAAAACGCCTTCTCTGCTCCTCTCTTTGGATGCAGAGAAGGCGTTTGACAGAGTCCTTTGGTCCTACCTTAACTCAGTCCTCCAAAAATTTGGATTTGCAGGCAACATCAACACTGCAATACTAGCTTTGTATTCACACCCATCAGCAAGGGTTTGGAGGTCTGGTATGACCTCTGACCCTTTTACGATTTCCAATAGAAGAAGATAGGGATGCCCCCTCTCCCCAATAATATTTGCTCTAGTGATGGAACCCCTCTCCACAGCCATAAGAGCCCACCCAATGATCTCAGGATTACAAATTGGAGACTCTAACTACAAATTAGGACTCTACGCTGATTATGTCATTGTAGTTCTGACCAATCCTCTTCAGTCCCTACCAGCACTTGATGACCTGTTCATACAGTTTGGCCAGATATCCTTATACAAAATCAACTGCTCCAAATCAAATTTGATGGGAATATGCCTAGATCAAGGTACAAAAACAAATCTCACTCGTCTATCCCTGTTTCCACGGGCCCCAGCCTCAATGCTTACTTACCTAGGATACAGTTAACTGTCCCCTCCTGCAACACCCTCCATACAAATTATGAAGCACTTTTTAAGGAACTGCAGGATATCGGCACCTCCCTCCGAACCACCCGGGCTTCCTGGGATGGGAAGATAGCACTATCCAAAATGCTCCTCTTGCCTCACCTGCTATATATGTTTCAAACTCTCCCAGTACCGCTACTCTCTTCTCAACTGGATACGCTACAATGCACGATCAACAACAATATCTGGGATGGCAAATGCCCCAGAGTTAAACACTCCACCATGTGCACTGCAACAGCCAAAGCAGGAATGGGAGCTCCTAAACTCAAGAACTACTACAAAGCAGTTCTCCTAAACCAAACCCAGCATTTGTGGTCACCCTCATCTCACCCTCTGTGGGCGCAAATAGAATATTCCTCCCTTCGCTATCCCACCAAATCTCTGCTAGTGGCCATATGGCTACAACATGGACCAACGCCATCTTTCTTAAGCACAGTAAATGCAACCCTCAAAGTGTGGAGTTCAATTCATCATCAAAATAACAGTCTCTTGGAGAAAGCAATGGAATCTCTTCCTCTGGCTGTGCTGGAAATAATATGCTCTGATATGTCCCTAGCCTCCTGGATAACAGCGGGCATTACCAAAATTGGAAACATCCTACATGAAAGGAAGCTACGCCTCTTCCAACACCTACATGAAGATTACCACATTCCCAATAAGGACTTCTTCAAGTACCTAAGAGTGTGACATGCTCTGTCCTCTATCACAAAATCGGATCAACCCATCACGACCGACCTTATACAAATCTACGACCGCCCTGCATCACTCCTAAAGGAATCCTCTGTTTTCTAAAAAATGCTGGACTCTGCATAAATCCCAGAGAAGACTCGATCAATGAAAAAATGGGAAGATACCCTGGACTTTTCCACAGACCTAACATCTTGGCACCTCGCAACACACCTCACCTTGAAAGCCTCTAGATGCACATCGCACTGGGAAAAAGCTCAAAAAATACTCCACCATTGGTATTACACGCCAACAAAATTATCCCCCTGTTCGCTATGCCGTTCGCCTGCTTGTTGGAGAAATTGCGGAGGCACGGGGTCCACGGTACATGTCTGTTGGTCCTGCCTGCTGCTCCTTCCCTTCTGGCAATCTGTTCAAACACTCATCACCAATATCACCGGCAACTCAACAAAAATCACACCCCAACTGGCATTGCTAGGCTTGGGAATGGGAACATGGAATTCTTCTCATCATATCATCCTTACCCACATCCTAATTGCAGCTAGACATTCCATAACAAGGAACTGGAATATCATATCGCCACCTTCTTCTCAACTAGTCCCCCAACTCCTTAATCAACATCTACAGATGGAACTTATGTTCGCCATAGCAAACCTGACCCTGCCTAAATTGCAGAGCGAATGGGCCCCATGGCTCAGTTGCTTCATAGTTACATAGTTAGGTTGAAAAAAGACACAAGTCCATCCAGTTCAACCTTAAAAACAATAAATAAATAAAATTAAAAATATCGTACAATCCAATATACCCAATTTTATACCCTCAGTTGATCCAGAGGAAGACAAAAAACCCCAACAGAGCATGCTCCAATTTGCTACAGCAGGGGAAAAAACTCCTTCCTGATCCCCCAAGAGGCAATCGGATTTTCCCTGGATCAACTTTACCTATAAATGTTAGTACCCAGTTATATTATGTACATTTAGGAAAGTATCCAGGCCTTTCTTAAAGCAATCTACTGAGCTGGCCAGAACCACCTCTGGCGGGAGTCTATTCCACATTTTCACAGCTCTTATAGGGCGTACACACGGTCGGACTTTGTTCGGACATTCCGACAACAAAATCCTAGGATTTGTTGGCTCAAACTTGTTTTGCCTACACACGGTCGCACAAAGTTGTCGGAATTTCCGATCGCCAACCACGCGGTCACGTACACCACGTACGACGAGACTAGAAAAGGCCGGTTCAGAACCAAGCGCGGCACCCTTTGGGCTCCTTTTGCTAATCTCGTGTTAGTAAAAGTTTGGTGAGAGACGATTCGCGCTTTTTCAGACTCGTGGCTTTCAGATCGTTTTCTGCCGTTCAGTTTGTGCTTGTGGGTTTGTATCTGCTCTTCAGTGCGTGCAGTCAGTTCGTATCAGAGTTTTCTGTGTGATCTTGCCTGCTCGTTGCTGTTTTTCAGGTCGCTCTTCACAGGCCTTGCTGTTCTTCAGTGCGTTCTGTTACCTCATTCTGAGCAGCCGACCGTTTTCTAGCCATGTTTCGTATGCGTACTCCTCGTAGAGTTCGTGCTGTGCGGGGGCTTGGTGTTGGGGTCCTGACCTTGACACAAGTCCAGTCCATGAACAGGGTGGGGAGGAGTTCATGGACCAAGAATTGGTTGCTTCAGCGGGACCAGTTCTCTCATATGCCTTTGCTCCGTGAGATCCGTGAGAATAATCCTAATGATTTCAGGAACTTTCTCAGGATGACGGACCCCGTGTTTCACCGTTTGTTGGCTTCGCTGACCCCCTATATCAGCAGGCAGGATACCTGCATGAGGCAAGCCATCACTCCGGAGCAGAGGTTGGTCGCTACCTTGCGGTATTTGGCCACAGGGAGAAGTCTGCAGGACTTGAAGTTCTCGACAGGCATCTCCCCCCAGGCTCTGGGGATCATTATCCCAGAGACCTGTTCTGCCATCATACAGGTCCTGCAGAAGGAGTATATGAAGGTAAGATTTTTATCCTTTTATATCACATTTTATTGTCTTTAATGTTTGATAATATATTGTATTTCTTTCCTCGTTCCCTAATTACCATGCTTGTAATATGCTGTGAATGTCCCCTTTGTCCTCATGCATGCTGGATTTTTATGTCATTATTATTTTAGGTCCTTCATACATATTTGCCCTTCAATAACCTCCCCAGCATGGTGTCTCCTGGCCCTATATTCACCTCATGTAGTCACTTAACAATGTATTTTATCAGCTCCATAGTAGTGCTTTACCCCAAACACCCCCTAAAATGTTTGGTAATGTTATTTTTGATTTAAATTCAGGCAGAGTGCCAGAGGCTTTTTTTTGTGGTGTCCCCAAATAATTTTAGTAACCCTCCCTCCCCCAACTGCTAAGTCAGCTGATCCCAATTCTCTATGTATCCTCAATCATCTATCTGCTGACTGCCAAACCCATACACACTATACCCACCTCTTTACTGGTCAGATTTATGGCTGAATTACCCAAAGCATGTAGTGCAAGGGCCTGCCTGTATACTTTACAATGGTACTGTTTAAAGTTTTTGTATCCTATTATTATCTTGATAGGTAATAGCAGAATGTCCAAATGTCCTCAAATGTGTACAATGTGTATTTATATCTTTGTATTATGACACTTCTTACCTGTCCAGTGGGCTGCCAATAGTGTAACTAAGGAGGGGCTGTTCCAAGTAATACCCATTATTTAGGCATTCATCTCTCAATGAAGTGAAGAGGGTTACCTGTCCAAGATTTCCACACACCCCATAATGTTAGAAATGGCCCATGAGAGGGGGGGGAGGGGGAATATGATAGGTGTACCTTATACTTTGGCCTTGTTAAATTCCCCTAATAAATGCTATCTGGAGGTTGCCCCATAATGTTTGTGTCTAATCTGCTTGCCATGTTTCAGAGTAAAAATAGTAATGTTTATTGTTTTTTCCTCAACAGTTTCCTTCCACGCCACAGGAATGGCAGACTGTGGCCTCCCACTTTGCCCAGCGGTGGGACTTTCCTAACTGCGGAGGGGCAATTGATGGTAAACACGTCCACATCATCCCACCACCCAACTCGGGGTCGTACTATTATAATTACAAGGGGTTTAATAGTATAGTGATGTTGGCGGTGGTGTCGGCTAATTACAACTTCTTGTATGTGGACGTGGGGAAGAATGGCCGGATGTCCGATGGTGGAGTCATCGCCCAGACGGAGTTCTACAGGCGTCTCCAGAATGGCAGCTTGGACTTGCCAGCTCCAGAGGACAATGTTGAAGGACTCCCATTTGTGTTCGTTGCTGATGAAGCATTTGCGCTGGGGGACCACCAGATGCGGCCATTCCCGATGAGGACCCTCACCCCGGAACAGAGGGTTTTTAATTACCGGCTGGCCAGAGCCCGAAGAGTGGTGGAAAACACATTTGGAATCCTAGCCAGCCGGTTCCGCCTATTTCTGACACCTATCCATATGGCGGAGTATAAACTGAACCATATAATACTTGCGTGCTGTGTTCTCCATAACTTTTTACGGAAACATTCGGCCAACTATGCTGGCTCAGTTGGGCCTGAGGCCGGAATCCTACATCAAACCACACTGACGGCGCTTGAAAGTGGCCGTCCTGGCTTGCCCTCCCTGAGTGTCCGTGATGTCCGGTTACGCTACCTGGAGTTCTTTGCGGGTAGGGGGGCTATCAATATGCCAGACAATATGTGAAGCCTTTTTAAAATAAAAAAAAAAAAAGAAAATCTTTGTGGACATTTACTGCTTGTGTTTGTTTTAGCTGACCCTGACAGAAATGTTTTGAGTGCAGAAAATGTGATTGTGTAACCTTATACAAAGCACTGTTGGCTGTTATTTCCTAAATGCAAAAACACATTTCACTACAAGTGCACTTGCAACTGCACTGAAACTGCACTTGTAGTGCAAAGAGGATTTGCCCTTAGGAAATAACCCCCACTTTTGCATAAAACAGCTATTACATCACCCCAAAAGTGTTGTAGTGTTGAGACAATAATCCACACATTCTTGAGTAAGCCACTTTTTTATACCTGCACAATCACATGTGCATTTACCAAAGGTTTTTAAAACAAACCAACATGTTTGTTGTATAACAATTTTTGCAGTAGCATTAGCAAAATTCGAAATGTCCATTTCAGATAAAACAGGCCTGTGTAAAACCAACAAGAAAGCCAAAAAACTTGAACTTACAAAGTTCACATTAGGTAAAACCTGAAGGCTATATCAGACATCAGTATTTAGGAACTGGGTTTGATATAGCGTTCAGATGGGGGCAGATAGCACATGTTGGCACACTGTGCGCATCCTCCAAATTTGGCTTTTCAAAACATTGCAAAAAAATTTTAAAGATTGAACCACAATACAAAAAGTGATTTTGTGGGGTTTTAAATTCGCCCCAAAACATCAATGATGTTATTATTTTTTTTAATAACATCATGGATTTTTTGCTGGATGTTTTGCAGTTCGGCATTACACCCCATGATCTCCCCGATCAGGATCTGGGCACTTTCTGAAGTAAAGCGTTCTCTATCCCTCACATCACGATCACCTAAAAAGAGATAAAGAAAAAAAAAACAGGTCTCAAAAATCTGCCACCATCCATCTCTTTTACCTGAGCCTGTGGTCGCAGACACTCACCTGTTGTGGTGCCAATCTCCACCACATCTTCTTCTTCCTCCTGCTCAGCTTTGGTTTGGGGTATTTCACCTTCTTCCAGAGGTGGGGGGTCTCTGGTCTCCTCGGATGAGGGGTGTCCTCCGAGTCTTTTCTCCCCTATGTAAAACAAAAATGGTATAATTAGCACACAGATATTTGATGGCAGAACTAGAAATAGGAAACATTGCTTGGAAGTGGGGTACAATTGTCTATTTTAGCCGAGTTCCAAGATGTATTTTTTTTATTGCCCTTTGTCAAGCTGCAATACTTTACCGGTTTAGTACAAGCTTCACAGATGTAGCCCCCCCTATAGTATACACTGGAGCACCTGTGTGGCCCCCTAATAAAAATGGTGTTCTTGTGTCCCACACTAGTGCTCCAGTGTCCAGATGTGAAAACAGCTGCTCAGTGTCCTCTCCTTACACACAATCTAGTTTGCATTTCATTCTAGTAACAAACCCATCTACACAAACAAATATTTGGCATCCAAGTAGGCCCAAAAAAAATGTGGGAAAATGCATATGGCCTAAACAATGGTGTTCTAGAGGCCGAAAGAAAAATGTTTGATACGAACGAATAATGGGCCCATGAACATTAAAGTTGCCCTTTTCAACGTTACAATTAATAAAAGCATATGGAGCAGCACGAACGTAATAAAGACAGAAAGAATAGGAACACAGCATATCTACTTACTTTTTTGCAGCACTCTCTGGATCTTTCGGTACTGCTCTGGCTCTCTCAACTTCAGGTCCGACCACCGCTTCCTGAGCTGATCTTTCGATCTTCGTACCCCGAAATTCCTGTGAAGGCTTTTGACCACTTTCGCCATGATCTTTGGTTTTCTGATGTTGGGGTTGGGGTAAGGCCCATACTTTCCGTCATAGTCGGACTTCTTCATGATGTTGACCATCTCCAACATCTCCCCAAAGGACATATTTGTGGCCTTAAAACGTCTCCTTCTGGATCGGGACGTGTCCGGATCCGGGCTTTCCTCCTCCTCCTCCTCCTCCTCGTTGCTAGAATTAGCATGCACCTGCTGTAACTCCGCCATGTGCTCTTCACCCACTGCGCCAAACGAAAAGGGGCGGGGAATAGACTAGAAAGAACGTCAGGGGCGGGCGGAGTTACACGCATGCGCAGTGTGTATAAAGCGTAACACGCGTGCATATTACGTACGATCTGTGAGCGGAGGAAGGAGCATTGGACGCACCGATCGTAAGAACGAAGGTAAGAGACAAACTTGTGCCTATACTGCTTCTAGATTGAGGCCTATATTGTAACAAGATTAGGAGAGTTTTGTCTGACATTAGGCTTTGTCTTGTGTTGTGTCTTGCAGTGAACATGGATATGCTACTCAAAGATAATGACTTCATGTCAGTATTCCTAGAGATGCTAAGGGAGCTGCCCTGTCTGTGGGAGATTAAACACCCCCATTTCAAGAACCAAGCAAAGAGGAAGGCAGCACTGGTGCAATTGTGTGAAATTGTGAAGCAGGTGATCCCCACGGCAGACATCACCTATTTAAAGATATTAATTGGTTGCCTGAGGAGCACATATCTGAGGGAGACCAAGAAGGTCCTGGATTCACAGAGATCCGGAGCAGCAGGTGACATCTATGTCCCCAGGATGTTGTACTACGACAGGCTGCATTTTCTGGCAGGCCAGACTGAACCCAGGCCATCCCTCTCCAGTCTTCCTTCCATGCTTCCTTCCCCCCCGGCTGAGGCTTCTGATGCCCAACCTGGGCCTTCCAGGCCACATGTGGAGGAGCCCAGATTGAGCCAGGTATAGCATTCCTCTAAATATTTCTGCTTGTCCAATCAATGATGTTAACTAGATGTTAGTTGGGAGTACTAATTTAGGATTGGGATTGATGAAGCAAAACATTACAACCATGTCCCTTTTTCATACACAGGGAAGTCTCAGCCAGGAGGTGGCCGGGCCGAGCCGGCTGGCTGATCTGCAGGTCCCTCCACTCCCCCTGGAAAGAGAAAGTGGCAGTAGGAGGAGTGCCCTAGAGGAGGCTGCTATAGGATTCTTTTGGAGGGCTACAGAGGTCCTGGGAGCACCCCATACCATGGAGGAGAACATTGCTGCCTTCATTGCATATAAAATGCAGAGGATGGAGGAGGGCCAACAAGTCATGTGTGAGGCCCTCATATTGGAGGCTCTTGAGAAAGGTATGAGGGGCCAAATGACACCTCAGACACACCTTTGGGATGGTCCTCCTCCTCCTCCTGCAGGTCCTCCTCCTCCTCCCTCTCCTCCAGGTCCCCCCAGTCCTCCTCCAGGTCCTCCCAGTCCTCCTCCAGGTCCTACTCCTCCTCCTGCCACATCTCCAACTGCACAGCCACAGCCCGGAAGGAAGCGTGGAAGGAAGACCAGACAGTGATTGCCCTGGGTTCAGTCTGGTCGGCCAAAAGATGCAGCCTCTTGTGGTACCACAGCCTGGGGACACAGATGTCATCTGCTGCTATCCGGATATCTGCGAATTCTGGACCAGACTGCCCTCCCTTACATATGGACTCCTCAGGCCACCAATTTTGATGTTGAAGAATTGATGTCTGCCATGGGGGTCCCAGGCTTCGCTAATTTCTCATGTTGATCCAGTGTTGCCTCCCTCTTTGTTTGGTTCTGATCCCTTAATAAAGGAATTTTTGTTTTGAATTATACTCTCCTATGTGTTTTACTTCAAAAAGGACAGTTTGTTTGTGAGGATTCAGGTACAGTTCAAATATACAATGTGAAATGAACAAGGGACACCAACACCAAACAATCTCCTTGACATTAAATAATAAAAGATATCAATGGTGTTGGGGTAACTTGACACACAAAACACACCCAAAAATATTCTGGAGTAAAAATAAAAATAACATTGAACAAAGATCAGCCTTGGAAAAAATCCAAACATTAAAAAAAAAAAAAGGCTGAAAATCCAAAAAAAAAAAAAAAAAATAATATAAAACTGTCAGATGTGACAACTAATAACAATATATTCAGGGAATCCCACTAAAAAAACACAAATAAAAGTTTGTGAGAAGTGTGTGTGAATATGAGCATCCAAACTACTTAATTCTTGTCACATTATAAAGAAGAAGAGAGTGCGCTGTATTAAACAATTTTTAACATTGCAGCGTGACGAAAGTGCTGTATCCATTGCGAACGCTAAGTTTACCAGAACGAGCTGTCCCGTCTCGGAATTTCTTCTGAGCATGCGTGGCACTTTGTGCGTCGGAACAGGCCACACACGGTCGGAATTGACGCGATCGGATTTTGTTGTCGGAAAATTTTATCTCCTGCTGTCCAACTTTGTGTGTCGGAAAATCCGATGGAAAATGTCCGATGGAGCCCACACACGGTCGGAATTTCCGACAACACGCTCCGATCGGACATTTTCCATCGGAAAATCCGACCGTGTGTACGGGGCATTACTGTGAAGAAACCTTTGCATATTTGGAGATTAAATCTCTTTTCCTCTAGACTTAAAGAGTGCCCCCGTGTCCTCTGGGTTGACAGTAAAGAGAATAACTCAACACCAAGTTCACTATATGGACCCCTTATATATTTGAACATGTTGATCATATCCCCCCTTATTCTCCTCTTCTCAAGAGTGAATAAATTCAGTTCCTCTAATCTTTCCTCATAGCTGAGCTCCTCCATGCCTCTTATCAGTTTGGTTGCACTTCTCTGCACTTTCTCCAGTTCCCCGATATCCTTTTTGAGAACTGGTGACCAAAACTGAACTGCATATTCCAGGTGAGGTCTTACTAATGATTTGAACAGGGACAAAATGATATCTTTCTCTCCAGAGTCCATACCTCTCTTAATACAAGAAAGGATTTTGCTCGCTTTGGAAACCGCAGCTTGGCATTCCATGCTATTATTGAGCTTATGATCTACCAAAACCCCCAGATCCTTCTCCACCATGGATTCCCCAGTTGTACTCCCCCTAGTATGTATGATGTATGCATATTCTTAGCCCCCAAGTGCATAACTTTACATTTATCAACATTAAACCTCCTCTGCCACATAGTTGCCCAACTAGACAGTGCATTGAGGTCAGCTTATCTGCCACATCTGCCACACCTCATCTGCCACATAGTCGCCCAATTAGACAGAGCATTGAGGTCAGCTTGTAAATTGGAGACATCCTGTAAGGACGTTATTCCACTGCATAGCTTGGTGTCATCTGCAAAGACAGAAATGTTACTTTCGATCCCAGACCCAATATCATTTATAAAGGTATTAAAAAGTAAGGGTCACGGTGGCAGGAGGCGGAGCCTAGCAGAGCAGACATGCATTGTTAGAGCTCCACACCGCTGAGGAGAGAAGAGAAGGACAAAGCGGAGCCTGCAGGCTCAAAAGGTATCCATTTGAACCTTTTTGCCCCAGGGAACAAACTGTGAAAGTTTGGGCAGGAAATATGGTACTGGGAGGAAACCGTGGCAGAAATAAAAATCACCTCACAAAGAGCTCACAGGCACTCACTGCAGCTGAAGCAGCTCCAGTCACCTCACAAGATACAGCATCAGGGCGCTCTCACAGACAGAAAATGTCACAGCAAGACTCTCCATTTGAGTCAGATACAGAACAAATCCTCTCACAAACTTCTCCACAAGCCTCCTCAGTATCCCCAGTAATATTATTACAATTTGAAAAGATGCTTCATAAGGCTTTAAAACAAACCTCAGACCAAATAACAAACAGCCTAACCAAAGAAATAAGAGAGCTGGGAAACCGCACCGCAGCCTTAGAAATAAAAATGGATGAAATTGAAATTACAACCCAAGAAAATATAACAGAATTGGAACAATTAAAAAAAGAGAATTTAATACTTCAAACTAAGCTCGAAGATTACGAAAATAGAGCCAGACGTTCAAACTTGCGCATAAGGGGAATACCTGAAACTGTGACAGACCTGCAATCTACTATTACTGCTCTATTACAAGAACTAAAGCCAGATATCCCTATTGAACGTTTAGAACTGGACAGAGTACACAGAGCCCTCACAGCCAAAAAGAAAGATGGACCCCCACGTGATATAATCACAAAATTTCATTATTACAGAACAAAAGAACAAATACTAATTGCTGCAAGAGAAAAAAAGGAACTTAATTTTCAAGGACACAATTATCAAATTTTTGCTGACCTATCCCAACTTACTATTACTAAAAGACGATCCATGAAACCCCAACTAATGGAACTGCAACGCCACAACATTATGTATCAATGGGGCTTCCCCTTTTCAGTCAGATTTAACTACCAAGGTACAATTTACAGAAGCAGATCAGCAGATGAACTACAACAAACCCTTTTAAAATTAAATCTGACAGAACCCACAAGCAGCAACACTCCCACACACAGAAGAATGGCGTCATCTTCACCTTCAGGCAGCACCCAGAAAATTTCAGAACAAAATGGGAATCATCATTCTCACAAAAGAGGCCGTTATGCCACATCATCCATGGACCAAGAAGATTCAATGGACTGACATCCTAATTCCTGATATCTCTTCATTTATTATACTAAGAGATGGTTCTCTATAAAAAACCTATATTTATAACTGAATGTAACTGCATTCTGATAGTCACACACTGTGTGGTATCATGTTACATTCCAGTTATATTTCTTATTACTTCTGATTCATATAGCCTTAGAATATATAAGTGAAATAAGGAAATTCTTGTTCAGTTATATATTATCAAGTAATAACAATAGATTTATTACCTTTTAGGACAAATATATTCAATAATCCAGAAGTAATGGAAGCTTTTTCTTTCTTTTCTTAAAACAAATATATTATTACCTAACTAGTTCCTAGAATTATGTTTTTGTTTATTCTAATCTGAAGCAATACAACCTCTATTTTATGAGTTAACATATCTAAACAGTTACATATGAATAAAATATGTAATTGTTTACTCTAAAAGGGTTAAAATCCCAAAATAATTCAAACTATCTTCATCAATACCAAAGTTATTAACAGTACCTTTCTAACTGAATTATTTAGCCACTATATTCTGCACTCCAATTAATGAAACATCATTTTGATGTCTTTTGACATAGCAGCACTTCTCTCCTGTAAGCGGAAGATCCGTGTACCCCCATTAGCCCTCCTCATTCTCCCAACCATATTATGTGGGAGTGTGACGAAGGCACTTATTCCCCTGAGAGAGATATTTATTCTCTTTCACGGGTAAATTGTGATTACTTGCAAAAAATAATTTATACAATGTATCATCTAATCTCATATGTTTTTTGTTTACTCTTTACTCCAGAATTCACTGGTTTCTTTTCTATCTATTCATCTCTTCAGTCCACACAGGTTGATCTGCGCAGTCAGCTCTGCATAACAAAAAGTAAGTCAAAACTATTTGATCTATTGCCATGGCACCACTGAATATACTTTCCCTGAATGTTCAGGGAATAAATGTCCCTCAAAAAAGGACCAAAGCCTTCCGTACTTTCCATAACAAGAAGGCTCACATAGTATGCCTCCAAGAAACACACTTCACCAAAGATTCTACTCCAAAATATATTTCTCCTTTTTATCAACAAATTTACACGGCTTCTGCCTGTACCAAGCAAAGGGGAACTCTAATTGCATTTCACCGATCCACACCATTCACCTTATCATCAGAAATTAAAGACCCAGAAGGTAGATACCTGATACTCATGGGTTATATAATGGATACAGCAATCACGGTGATTTCCTACTACGCTCCTAACAAACAACCTACACCATTCCTCTCACATATATTACAAGTGATTAATACACACAAAATAGGAACAGTGATAATGTGTGGGGATTCGAACCAGGTCCTCCTCCCATTTCTAGATAAATCACCTTTTACACCATCCAAAATAACCTCTAGATTACCTTTTTCTCAACTTCTTTCCAAATACAATCTGGTAGATTCATGGAGAGAAAGTAACCCAATGAAAAAGAAATTCACTTATTTCTCGCACCCTCATCAAACCTTCACCAGAATAGATCATATTTTTCTAACAATAGGAATGATACCAGAAATTATTGCATCAGATATAATTCCGATTCCGTGGTCTGACCATAATGCAGTATACACTACTATAGCCTCAGCCATACCAAAAGCGCATGACCCAACGTGGTACTTACCGGACATAATGCTCAAACACCCACTACATCAGATGGCCATTGAACAAGCTTTAAAAGAATACATATCAATTAATAATACAACAGACATCTCCCCAATAACACTGTGGGAAGCTCATAAGCCTGTCTTGCGTGGTACAATACAAAGACAAATGGCACTATTTAAACGGGAACGCAAAAATCTAGCAAAAAAACTAGAACTCAATTTTAATGCAGCCTACATATCATTTCAAGATAATCCATCTCAGAGTACAAAATCTCATCTGGAAAAATCTAGATTGGAATACGATCTATTTCTCACTGAGTCAGTTGATAAATCCCTCAAACGCTCCAAACACAATTTCTACATGAATACAAACAAACCAGGTACATATTTGGCTCGGGCATTAAATTCAACTAACAAATCTTTCAAACCAATACGTTTGAAATTATCAAAAAATGTTTACACTTGTAATCCAGTTAAAATAGTCCATAAATTTCACTCACATCTCGCAACTTTATACAAGACAAACAAAGAATTTAATCCTACAGAGGCTGAATCCTTCTTCTCAAAAATAACCTTACCTGAGTTATCTCAGAATCAAAAAAGCAGTTTGGATGAGCCTATAACTATAGATGAAGTTGCTAACGCCATAAAAGACCTAAAACTTAACAAAAGACCAGGCCCAGACGGCTACTCGGCTTTATACTATAAAACATTCTCAGAAATACTCTCTCCCATTCTCACTGAAACTTTTAACAAACTTCTAGATGGACATTCTTTTCGGCAAGAAACACTAATGGCAATTGTTTGTATGATCCCAAAACCCCTTTCTGATGATACTTCCTGTGTGAATTATCGGCCTATCTCTCTGTTAAACCTCGATATTAAATTATTAGCAAAAATAATAGCAAAACGCCTCAATAGCATTATAGGAAAATTAATACATAGAGATCAAGTAGGCTTCATGCCAAATAGACAGGCAGGCGATAATATACGCAGGGCAGTGTTATTGGCACATATTGCTAAAAAACGGAAAATCCCTTTATGTTTTCTATCTCTCGATATTAAGAGGGCATTTGACACAGTATCCTGGCAATATATGCAATATTCATTACAAAAATGGGGTTTTGGACCCCACTTTTTAACATGGATCAAAGCATTGTATAATAAACCCAAAGCCTATATAAAATATGCTGGATACAAATCTGAAGCCTTTAATATCGAAAGAGGTACCCGACAGGGTTGCCCATTATCTCCCTTATTATTTGCCCTTATACTCGAACCCATGGCCCAATACATCAGAACAAACCAAACTATAACTGGCATTGAAGTAGGAGGTATTACACACAAATTATGTATATTTGCAGACGATATATTACTTTTTCTATCATTACCACAGGTCTCTGGTCCTAACTTAATACCAGCTCTTGATGGATTTGCAGCCCTATCCGGCCTTATGATTAATCCTAAGAAATGCCTAGTGCTTAATATTTCACTCACAAACATGTAATTGATCCCGGCTAGGGCTGCACTCCCATTCACATGGGCAGAAAAATCAATCCCATATCTTGGAATTCATTTAACAGCATCTCATTCTGACTTATTCTCAACCAATTATCCTCCTGTATAGGGATGAGCCGAACACCCCCCCGGTTCGGTTCGCACCAGAACCCGCGAACGGACCGAAAGTTCGCACGAACGTTAGAACCCCATTGACGTCTATGGGACTCGAACGTTCGAAATCAAAAGTGCTCATTTTAAAGGCTAATTTGCATGGTATTGTCCTAAAAAGGGTTTGGGGACCCGGGTCCTACCCCAGGGGACATGTATCAATGCAAAAAAAACTTTTAAAAACGGCCGTTTTTTCGGGAGCAGTGATTTTAATGATGCTTAAAGTAAAAAAAAAAAGTGAAATATTCCTTTAAATATCGTACCTGGGGGGTGTCTATAGTATGCCTGTAAAGTGACGCGTGTTTCCCATGTTTAGAACAGTCCCTGCACCAAATGTCATTTTTAAAGGAAAAAATCTCATTTAAAACTGCTTGCGGGTTTAATGTCATGTCGGGTCATGGCAATATGGATGAAAATCAGTGAGACAAACGGCATGGGTACCCCCCAGTCCATTACCAGGCCCTTTGGGTCTTGTATGGATATTAAGGGGAACCCCGCACCCAAATTAAAATAAGGAAAGGTGTGGGGCCACCAGGCCCTATATACTCTGAACAGCAGTATACAGGCGGTGCAAACAAGACAGGGACTGTAGGTTTGTTGTTAAGTAGAATCTGTTTGTAATTTTGAACATTTTTAACGTGTTTAGCTCCAGCCAAAAAATCTTTTCTAAGCTTTTTGGAAAACATAGGGAAGGGTTATCACCCCTGTGACATTTGTTTTGCTGTCTTTCCTCCTCTTCAGAAGATTTCACCTCACTTTTTTGTCCCAATGAAAAATGTTTTTTGAAAATTTGGGTTTTTTTGTGGAACAAGGATTGGAAAGCATCAGTGGAAAGGAGAAATTGTTTTCCCATATTAACTCTTACAGGAGAGAATTTCCCTTCCTAGGGGTAGATTTCATCTCACTTCCTGTTGTCTCCTTCCGTTTGCAAGTAGGAGTCGTTTGTAAGTTAGATGTTTGAAAGTAGGGTCCTGCCCTATATACTCAGCAGAAATTTGGGCCTTAGGTGTTGCTGTGGCCACAACACTGTAAGCCCTCACAGGGCCCTGCTGTGAAATATTAGATCAAGAATTGTAATTACATGCCCCTGTTGAACAGGAGCTGAAAAATTAGGCCTTAGGCACTGGTGCTGGTGCCACAACACTGCAACCCCTCACAGACACTCTAGTTGGAATGCAGGAACGAGCCCTGCTGCAAATTATTGCTTCAAAAATTGTAATTACACGCCCCTGTTAGACAGGGGCAGAAAAATTGGGCCTTAGGCACTGGTGCTGGTGCCACAACACTGCAACCCCTCACAGACACTCTAGTTGGAACGCAGGAACGAGCCCTGCTGCAAAGTATTGCATCAAAAATTGTAATTACACGCCCCTGTTAGACAGGGGCAGAAAAATTGGGCCTTAGGCACTGGTGCTGGTGCCACAACACTGCAACCCCTCACAGACACTCTAGTTGGAACGCAGGAACGAGCCCTGCTGCAAAGTATTGCATCAAAAATTGTAATTACACGCCCCTGTTAGACAGGGGCAGAAAAATTGGGCCCTAGGCACTGGTGCCGGTGCCACAACACTGCAACCCCTCACAGACACTCTAGTTGGAATGCAGGAACGAGCCCTGCTGCAAAGTATTACATCAAAAATTGTAATTACACGCCCCTGTTAAACAGGGGCTGAAAAATTGTGCCTTAGGCACTGGTGGTGGCGCCCAGAACCAAAAATGTTCTTTCAAGCTATCAGCGTGATGATTGAGGAGGAAGAGGATAATTACTCAGGGATAGTCACTCAGCATCAGCATAGGCAGTCTTTGAAGGGATCTGAGATTTCAAAAAAAATTATTCGGTTACATCAGCATCAGGTGCTTGGTAGCTGGTGGTGATCCAAGACTCATTCATTTTTATGAAGGTCAGCCGATCGACCGAGTCGGTGGACAGACGCACCCTGTGATCGGTTACCACGCCTCCAGCAGCACTGAATGTGCGTTCCGAAAGAACGCTGGATGCAGGACAGGCCAGTAGCTCAATTGCATACTGTGCAAGCTCTGGCCAGTGATCCATCCTCAAGACCCAGTAACCCAGAGGATTTTCGGTGGGAAAGGTGTCCAAGTCTGATCTTGCCCCTAGGTATTCCTGCACCATGTAAAACAGACGCTGGCGATGGTTGCTGGAACCGATCATACCTTGGGGCTGCGGACCAAAAAATTGTCTGAACGCATCGGTCAGACGGCCACCTTCTCCACCGCTCCTTCTTTGACTGACCGAAGCCTCAGCAACACGTTGTCCAGAAACAGGAGTTTGTAACCTCCCAGTCTCTGGGAACGCGTTGCACAGACCTTTCTGCAAGGCCTCCCGAAGATGTTTCATCCTCTGCTCCCTCTGCGATGGCAAGATAAGGTCCGCAACCTTACCCTTGTAACGTGGATCAAGGAGGGTTGCCAGCCAGTATTGGTCCTTCTCCTTGATACCAGGAATACGAGGATCCTTACGCAGGCTTTGCAGGATCAGGGAGGCCATGCAGCGTAGGTTTGCTGAGGCATTCGGTCCGGAGTCCTCTGGGTCACTAAGAACGACATGGTCCGCAGCCACCTCCTCCCAGCCACGTACAAGTCCATGTGTTTCTTGGGACTGATCCCTTAAAGACTGCTGCTGATGCTGAGTGCCAGGCTCCACCTCCATACTGACACAATCTTCCTCCTCCTCCTCTTCCTCCTCGTCCTCTTCCTGTGTGATCGGCGGGCACGCAGGAACACTGTCTGGATAAAGGGGGCCTTGAGAGCTAAGGAAGTCCTCCTCTTCCTGCCTCTGTTCTGCCTCAAGTGCCCTGTCCATTATTCCACGCAGCGTGTGCTCCAACAGGTGGACAAGGGGGACAGTGTCACTGATGCATGCACTGTCACTGCTCACCATCCTCGTGGCCTCCTCGAATGGTGACAGGACAGTGCATGCATCCCTGATCATGGCCCATTGGCGTGGGGAAAAAAAACCAAGCTCCCCTGACCCTGTCCTGGTGCCATAGTCGCACAGGTACTCATTGATGGCCCTCTGCTGCGTGTGCAGCCGCTGCAGCATGGCCAACGTTGAGTTCCACCTGGTGGGCATGTCACAGATTAGGCGGTTCTTGGGCAGGTTAAACTCCTTTTGGAGGTCCGTCAGCCGAGCACTGGCATTATATGACCGGCGGAAATGCACACAGACTTTCCTGGCCTGCCTCAGGACATCCTGTAAGCCCGGGTACCTGCCCAAGAACCGCTGCACCACCAAGTTAAGGACGTGAGCCAAACAGGGCACATGGGTCATTTGTCCCTGTCGGAGGGCAGAGAGGAGGTTGGTGCCATTGTCGCAAACCACCATTCCTGCCTTAAGTTGGCGTGGCGTCAACCACCTCTGAACCTGCCCCTGCAGAGCTGACAGAACCTCTGCCCCAGTGTGGCTCCTGTCCCCCAAGCACACCAGCTCAAGCACCGCATGGCATCTTTTGGCCTGCGTACTTGCGTAGCCCCTTGAACGCCTACGGAGCACCGCTGGTTCCGAGGAAGAGGCCATGGAGGAAGAAGAAGAGGAGGGGGTGGAGGAGAGAGGTGTGTCACAATCAGCATTTTGGAGGCGTGGTGGCGGAACAACCTCCAACACTACTGCACCTTGTCCTGCATCCTTCCCAGCTGCCAGCAGAGTCACCCAATGCGCCGTGAAACTTAGGTAACGTCCCTGTCCATGCCTGCTGGACCATGAGTCAGCGGTAATATGCACCTTACCGCTGACCGCCCTGTCCAGCGAGGCATGGACATTGCCTTCCACATGCCGGTAGAGAGCCGGAATCGCCTTCCGTGAGAAAAAGTGGCGTTTGGGTACCTGCCACTGAGGAACCGCACATTCCACAAACTCACGGAAGGGGGCAGAGTCTACCAACTGAAAAGGCAGCAGTTGAAGTGCTAGCAATTTTCCCAAGCTAGCATTCAACCGCTGGGCATGTGGATGGCTGGGAGCAAACTTCTTTCGGCGGTGCAGCAGCTGGGGCAGGGAAATTTGCCTGGTACAATCTGACGTCGGTGTACCAAAAGCAGATTGCCCACAAGTACTTGGCTGTGACACACCTAATTCTACACCTTCATTCCTCTCACTGCAGGTCTCAGAGAGGACTGAAGGTCTAGTGGGGTTGGAAATCTCAGCTGATGAGGAGCAAGGAGAGATCCTCTTTGTTCTTTGGTGTGGGTCTTTTAGATACGCTTGCCAACGAACTGCATGGCAGGTCAACATATGTCTGGTCAAGCATGTGGTACCCAAGCGGGAGATATTTTGGCCACGCGAGATACGCTTGAGACATATGTTGCAAATAGCAGCGGTGCGATCTGATGCACTCGTCTCAAAAAAGGCCCACACCAAAGAACTTTTTGAATAACGCGCAGAGACTGCAGCGCCCTGCACATGTGGAGCTTTGGGGTGTGATGCAGTCAATGTGCTGCCCTTAGGCTGGCCCCTGGAGGGCATCCTGCCTCGTTGGTGATGTGCTGCCGCCTCCTCCTCCTCCTCCTCCTCCTCCTCTCTCCTATCAGGCACCCACGTTGAGTCAGTGACCTCATCATCCCCTCCCTCCTCATCACTGGAGCAAACCTGGCAGTATGCTGCAGCAGGGGGAGCATGACTGCCAGATTGCTGTCCTTCTTGGGCACCCCCTCTGTCCGCGCTCATGTTACTGCCTTCATCGAGCTCAGTATCGTCATCAGAGCCTTCCAAACGCTGGGCATCCTCCTGGAGCATGTACCCAACACTGTGGTCAAACAGTTCGAGGGAATCCTCATGAGGACATGGTGGAGCTAGGGAAGGAGTCACTGATGACATTGAGCTGAGGGAAGAGGCCGCTGCTTTGCCAGACAAAGCACCCTGGGCATGGGTGAGAGAGGATGAGGAGGATGAGGACGGCTTGGTCATCCACTCGACCAAGTCTTCCGCATGTTGCGGCTCAACATGGCCAGCTGCCGAAAAAAAGGCCAAGCGTGTCCCATGGCCACGTGCTGATGAGGATGCACCGTCTCCACGACCAGCACTAGACACAGAGCCTGCTTGCCCTCTCTTATTGGCTTGTGACTGTCTGCCTCTCCTTCTTGGCCTTCCAGACATACTAATGGCCTGTAGCTGCACTAAGCTGGGATAGAACACCTGTAATTTTCTTCAAGTAGCTTTATATACTGTAACCAGACAAGCCTGCCTGTCAGTAGGAAGATAACAGGAACGGATCTAGCTGAACACTGTGAGCAGGACGCACTGTACTAAATGTAAATAGTCTAGCTGCCTGACCGTGGTACTAATAGGATCAAATAGAACACCTGTAATTTTCTTCAGGTAGCTTTATATACTGTAACCAGACAAGCCTGCCGGTCAGTAGGAATTTAACAGGAACGGATCTAGCTGAACACTGTGAGCAGGACGCACTGCACTAAATGTAAATAGCAGGAACGGATCTAGCTGAACACTGTGAGCAGGACGCACTGCACTAAATGTAAATAGTCTAGAAGATAACAGGAACGGATCTAGCTGAACACTGTGAGCAGGACGCACTGCACTAAATGTAAATAGTCTAGAAGATAACAGGAACGGATCTAGCTGAACACTGTGAGCAGGACGCACTGCACTAAATGTAAATAGCAGGAACGGATCTAGCTGAACACTGTGAGCAGGACGCACTGCACTAAATGTAAATAGTCTAGAAGATAACAGGAACGGATCTAGCTGAACACTGTGAGCAGGACGCACTGCACTAAATGTAAATAGCAGGAACGGCTCTAGCTGAACACTGTGCGCAGGACGCACTGCACTAAATGTAAATAGCAGGAACGGATCTAGCTGAACACTGTGAGCAGGACGCACTGCACTAAATGTAAATAGCAGGAACGGATCTAGCTGAACACTGTGAGCAGGACGCACTGCACTAAATGTAAATAGCAGGAACGGATCTAGCTGAACACTGTGAGCAGGACGCACTGCACTAAATGTAAATAGCAGGAACGGATCTAGCTGAACACTGTGAGCAGGACGCACTGCACTAAATGTAAATTGCAGGAACGGATCTAGCTGAACACTGTGAGCAGGACGCACTGCACTAAATGTAAATAGTCTAGAAGATAACAGGAACGGATCTAGCTGAACACTGTGAGCAGGACGCACTGCACTAAATGTAAATAGCAGGAACGGATCTAGCTGAACACTGTGAGCAGGACGCACTGCACTAAATGTAAATAGCAGGAACGGATCTAGCTGAACACTGTGAGCAGGACGCACTGCACTAAATGTAAATAGCAGGAACGGATCTAGCTGAACACTGTGAGCAGGACGCACTGCACTAAATGTAAATTGCAGGAACGGATCTAGCTGAACACTGTGAGCAGGACGCACTGCACTAAATGTAAATAGTCTAGAAGATAACAGGAACGGATCTAGCTGAACACTGTGAGCAGGACGCACTGCACTAAATGTAAATAGCAGGAACGGATCTAGCTGAACACTGTGAGCAGGACGCACTGCACTAAATGTAAATAGTCTAGAAGATAACAGGAACGGATCTAGCTGAACACTGTGAGCAGGACGCACTGCACTAAATGTAAATAGTCTAGAAGATAACAGGAACGGATCTAGCTGAACACTGTGAGCAGGACGCACTGCACTAAATGTAAATAGCAGGAACGGATCTAGCTGAACACTGTGAGCAGGACGCACTGCACTAAATGTAAATAGTCTAGAAGATAACAGGAACGGATCTAGCTGAACACTGTGAGCAGGACGCACTGCACTAAATGTAAATAGCAGGAACGGCTCTAGCTGAACACTGTGCGCAGGACGCACTGCACTAAATGTAAATAGCAGGAACGGATCTAGCTGAACACTGTGAGCAGGACGCACTGCACTAAATGTAAATAGCAGGAACGGATCTAGCTGAACACTGTGAGCAGGACGCACTGCACTAAATGTAAATAGCAGGAACGGATCTAGCTGAACACTGTGAGCAGGACGCACTGCACTAAATGTAAATAGCAGGAACGGATCTAGCTGAACACTGTGAGCAGGACGCACTGCACTAAATGTAAATTGCAGGAACGGATCTAGCTGAACACTGTGAGCAGGACGCACTGCACTAAATGTAAATAGTCTAGAAGATAACAGGAACGGATCTAGCTGAACACTGTGAGCAGGACGCACTGCACTAAATGTAAATAGCAGGAACGGATCTAGCTGAACACTGTGAGCAGGACGCACTGCACTAAATGTAAATAGCAGGAACGGATCTAGCTGAACACTGTGAGCAGGACGCACTGCACTAAATGTAAATAGCAGGAACGGATCTAGCTGAACACTGTGAGCAGGACGCACTGCACTAAATGTAAATTGCAGGAACGGATCTAGCTGAACACTGTGAGCAGGACGCACTGCACTAAATGTAAATAGTCTAGAAGATAACAGGAACGGATCTAGCTGAACACTGTGAGCAGGACGCACTGCACTAAATGTAAATAGCAGGAACGGATCTAGCTGAACACTGTGAGCAGGACGCACTGCATTAAATGTAAATAGTCTAGATAGAAGATAACAGGAACGGATCTAGCTAAACTGAATACAGTGTATATATATATATGCAACACCTGGGATGCATATATATACACAATACACTGTAAGTGCAGCTAACTGACTGACTGTTCTGCCTAATCTATCTAACTCAAATCAAATGACACTGTCTCTCTCTCTCTCTATCTCTCAGCACACCGGAACACACACTACACAGGGCCGCCGTGCAGGCGGCCTTATATAGTGTGGGGTGTGTACTAAATCCCCTGAGCCATAATTGGCCAAAGCCACCCTGGCTTTGGCCAATTACAGCTCTCTCTACTGACGGCGCTGTGATTGGCCAAGCATGCGGGTCATAGTGCATGCTTGGCCAATCATCAGCCAGCAATGCACTGCGATGCCGCAGTGAATTATGGGCCGTGACGCGCCACACGAATTTAGCGCGAACGGCCCATAACGTTCGCAATTCGGCGAACGATCGAACAGCCGATGTTCGAGTCGAACATGGGTTCGACTCGAACACGAAGCTCATCCCTACTCCTGTATTAAGACAGATCACAAATCTAATAAAACAATGGTCGCAACTTCCTTTATCCTGGATAGGGAAGATTAATGCAATCAAAATGACTATTCTACCCAAATTGCTTTATCTATTCAGAGTCCTCCCTATTCCAATTCCTTCCTATTTTTTGAGAATAGTACAAAAAAGAGCAACTTCGTTTATATGGGGCTCTTCTAAACCACGTATACCTATACACACACTACATCTTCCCAAAAATAAAGGAGGCCTGGGATACCCTAATTTTACTAACTACTACAGAGCAGCACATTTGGCCAGTCTGTCCAAATACCATGCAAAACAGGAAATCCCATTATGGGTATTTATAGAGGCTTCAGAAAATGACCCTCTATTAATATCAAATTTATTATGGCTTGATCCTAAAGACCGCTTTAAAATTCATAATCCCATAACTAAACACTTCTTATCTCTCTGGGATAAACTAAAAACCAAATATCAGTTACAATCTCCACACAATCCTCTCCTTTCTTTTATCAGAAATCCGGCCTTTTATCCGGCATGGATCTACCCAAATTCTTTTAAAGCTTGGACAACATCAGGCATTCAGACACTAAATGACTTCATAGCATCTAAATCATTCCTTTCATTCCCATCGCTTAGAGAAAAATATGATCTACCAAACTCTGAGATATTCAGATATCTCCAAATCAAAAATTTCTATACACCATTCCTAAAGGGGGATACACCATTATCCCAATTATCCATTTTTGAATCAATCTGTACAAAAGATCCATTTGCTAAAGGTACAATTTCATCACTTTATAATCAATTATATGGAGTAGCAAATCTTAATAGACCCTCTTACGTTCAGAGGTGGGAGGAGGACCTGGGACGAACTTTAGAAGACACGGACTGGTCTAACATATGGCTCACATCTAAGTCATCCTCACCCAACATCTTAGCACTGGAGACAAATTATAAAGTCCTTGGTACCTTGTACCCGCTAGAGTGGCAAAATATTCACCTAATACCTCAGCTCTTTGTTTTCGAGGATGCCCAGAAATAGGCACATATTTACACATATGGTGGACGTGCCCAGTAATCCAAACCTTCTGGAAGGAAGTCTTCGTGATTGCATCTAAAATATTTAAAAAAATAATACAACCAGATCCATATTTAACTTTACTTAATCTAAAACCGGAATGGTTAACACTCTCTCAATTCAAACTTATGATCCAACTAATAACGGCTGCAAAACAAACAGTGGCCAAGGCATGGAAATCTCCTACATTGGTACTAGCAGAAACAATTCACAGAATGAATAATACAATGTCCCATGCTAAGATGGTAGCCATCGATCAAAATCAAATTGCAAAATTTGAAAAACTTTGGCATCCTTGGATAAAACAACAGTTCCTGTCAAACTTCAATGACTCTGTCCTGTTGCCATGGTAACAGATTAAATGACTTACAGAGACACCCATTCTAAGGCTTCAAAGAGAACTAAAAAGAATAATAAACTGACGAGCGGGACAACCTTGTGGACCATACCTCTACCTTTCAACCCTTTTTCTTCTTTCTCTTTCCTTTTCTCCACCTTACGAGTAAAGCTCATTATCAGAATTTATTTGACCTATATACACTCTACTTGTAAACAATATGTATAGTAGGTATAATTCATTTAAATACCTACAAAAGTAACTAAGGAAATGATATATATCTTTAATTTAGGTTTACGTGAACCCAATGTTTAATATTTGAAATTTCATGATATTTACCCATATAAACCCTACTGCAAAACAATGAGCTTACTTTATAGATCCTTGTAAACTTACTTTATGTATCTTTATAACATTGTATACTCAATAAACTTCTTTTGACAAGGAAAATAAAAAAAAAAAAAAAAAAAAGTAAGGGTCACAGCACTAAACCTTGGGGTACACCACTGATAACCTTAGACCATTCAGAGTAAGAATCATTAACCACTACTCTCTGAATTCTGTCTTTTAGCCAGTTTTCTATCCATTTACAAACTGATATTTCCAAGCCTGTAGACTTTACCTTACACATGAGCCGCGTGTGGGGATCTGTGTCGAATGCTTTTGCAAAATCCAAGTATACCACGTCCACAGCCACCCCTCTGTCCAAGATTTTACTTACCTTTTCATAAAAAGAAATCAGGTTTGTCTGACAACTTCTGTCTTTCATGAACCCATGCTGTCTGTTGCTTAAAATGTTTTTTTCCAGCAAGAACTCGTCTATGTGGTCTTTTATTAAACGCTCCAGTATCTTTCTGACTATAGAAGTTACAATAACAGCTCTATAGTTACTTGGTAAAGACTTTGATGCCTTTTTAAATATAGGCACCACGTTCGCCCTGCGCCAATCCAGTGGTACTATTCCCGTCATTAATGAGTCCCTAAAAATTAGATACAATGGCTTTGAAACTACAGAGCTCAATTCTTTTAGGATCCATGGGTGGATGCCATCAGGTCCAGGTGCTTTATCCAACTTTATTCTGTCTAAATAATTCTGGACCATATCACTTTTGAGCCATTGTGGATCATTCGGGGCTGTGTCACTACCACCCCCATTATGGACATAAGCTCTCCCATGCTTCAATATTGACACTACCGCCTTACTTCGTTGATTACACAGTATTACTCTCTGTTGAACCTGATGAAGCCTACCCTATTAGCTGAACACAACCCTCTCTCTCTGCCTAATTGCTTAAGTATAAAGTTGTCCACTACCTCACCATAACACTCACCCCGCCCCCCATGTACCTGGATCTGAAATCTGAACTCCATAACATATTGTCATAAGAATTCTGTTTTGATATATTTGTATTTACTAACATTTTCTTGATTGTCATATTGTATATTGCATCACCTATGCCTTATGATGCACTCATAAGTAAAAGTTTGTAAAATTAGCAAAAAACTTTAATAAAAAAACTTAAGTAAAAAAAAAAAAAAAAAAACATGTTTTGTATAAGGCTAGGTTCACACTGCTGCAGTGCGAATTTACCGCGATTTTACCGCGAATTTACCGCGATTTTACCGCGATTTTACCGCGATTTTACCGCGAATTTCAGGAGTTGGATATAGCTGCGATTGATAGTCTAGCCAATGGAATCATAATGTAAAAAAAAAAAGGGTCTTAACTTCCTGTGTACTTCCTGGTTTTTGTGGAGAGTAGTGTGGTGGAATTCGCACATATGTGAACCATCAATGCGATTCAAGAACGATTTACATTGATGTCTATGGAGACTAAATTCGCAACGCAGCGCAGTAAACTCGCACAGGACCTTTTTTTCACGCAGGTTATATTCGCAACGCGTCGATGTGAACGGCACTAATGTTAATCTATGTAATTTAAATGACTTGCGAATTTGAGCGATCGCAACGGCTCAAATTCGCAATAGAATTCGCAGCAGTGTGAACCTAGCCTAAATCACAACTACCAATAATTGTCAGTCATCTACCTGATGATGGTGAGGGATGGTGTGATCTTCCTGTGTGGAATCCCGGGAATACAGAGGACGGGGACATCTCTCTGGTGGGTTTCTGTAGCTGGATGACTCCACCATGGTGTCCTGGTACAGATCTTTGTGTTCTTTTAGAGACTCCTCCATCACCCCATCCTCATCATCCTCCTCTTTTATCTCTTCTTTAACTTCAACTTTAGAATCTTTCAGGTTTCCACTCTAAATATATAATAAAAATTACAACAATTGTAACAATGCAGATAATATACAGATCCTAATGATACTATCAGTGATTGTTCTTCATCTACCTGATGATGGTGAGGGATGGTGTGATCTTCCTGGGTGGAATCCCGGGAATACAGAGGGCGGGGACATCTCTCTGGTGGGTTCCCATTACTGGATCCATCTGTAGGAAACACACACACTGACTGAATACATTGTTTCTATGTGTTTGTCAGATGATGGGGGATCTAGGTGGACCCTCCGTACTGCTCTCTCCTTTACAATAAAGTCTCCTCTTACCCGGTGATGTGAGGGGCGGCTGATTGTCCATCATGACGTCCTTGTAGAGATCCTTGTGTCCTTCTAAATACTCCCACTCCTCCATGGAGAAATAGACAGTGACATCCTGACACCTTATAGGAACCTGACACACACAATGATACAGTCACCATCCAGACACATCCCTTGTCTGTTACTGGATAATGTCCCAGAATTCCCAGCACCGCTCACCTCTCCTCCATGATCTCTCTGGTGACTTCTAGAATCTTCTTTGTATTTCTCTATTCTATCAGGGAGGGAGGTGGAGGCAATGTGATGGTCATATGATCTCCAGACTTCACAGGAGGAAAACTGTAGAATAGGAACACAAAAAGTAAAATTAAATGATATTCCCAGAATCCTCCTCACCTCTCCATTCAGGTCTCCATTTTATTAAAGCCCCACTGCATGCTGAGGTATAATTTACCCCACAGGACCTCAACACTCTGCAGGTTCAAAGCTTGTTGCAGGCATTCTGATGTCATTACATACAACGCAGGATCAACAGTCCCACTTTGGTAGTGAGGATGCCAAGAGTCTGTCCATATCCTAAGAGCATCAGAAAACAAAAAGAGATGGAGGGGCATTGGAGGAGGAGCTGATAGGTCAGTGTGATGTCATAGGATTCTCTGACTCTGATAGGAGGGACATTGGGAGCAGGAGCTGTGAGGTCAGTGTGATGTCAAAGGACATATAGACTCTGGATGGAGGAACATTTGGATGGGGAGATTTGAGTGTCCCTCTATATGAGGCTCCCACGTAAACCAAATCATTGTTCCTGGGTGTGTCCTACCATCTCCTAAACTGAAGAGTGAAGTTTGACCTTTACCATACAGAAATCTGTCAGGAATCTGTGAAAGTAAGCTCTCATGTGATCAGGTAACATGCGGAGGAATGGAATGTAAATAGCAGACAATTTTCTCCAGAGCTCCTAATGGTGGGGATGGATTTTGCTGAGTGCTGGTGCCAAGTTTCCACCCCCCAGGATCACTGCAGGTGTGGAGAAAAGCTGCGTAAGAGGATATGGAGGAGAGATGAGGAGGAGATCCAGGAATCAGGATAAAGGTCAGGACAAGCAACAGACGAGCGCATCCAAGAGATGAAGCCGGGGTCACTACACAGAAAATCAATCCAAGGAAACAACAGGCAGGACGAGGAATAGCAAGAAGGAGCTCAGAGACAAATGAGAATATTGCTCAGCCAATGGGAGATTATCTCAGCATGACTTACATAATGAAGGAGATGAGGGGAGGGGGAGGGGAGGAAGTCACTTATGGTGACCATAGAGACATGGAAATTCAGCTGGTTCAGCAGGGATCGGTCACATTTCTATCCATGTGTGGTCACTGCCGGATAAAAGTCACTCGATCAGCGGCTGCAGCCAATAGCTTCATCACTGATCTGTGTATTCTGAGAGCGGAGGAGCGCCCCCCATTGTCAGAATACAATAGTGCAGCGGGGAGGATTCCCCCATCCCCCTCCAATGTGTGGATGGGGGAATCACTTCAGTTTTTTACTCTCATCCCGCTGGCTGAACGATAAAACTGAACCATGTATGGCCAGATTTGGAAGAAAGATATATTAATCATCAACTGATCCCCCTGAAGGGGTTAATCTACATATTACCTCCTCTGCCGCCAGATCCTGTAGTGTCTTCTCTCTACGTCCTTCCAAATTAAACGCCTTGTTTTTACCTGACATCACTTCCTGTTTGTATTCCATAGAGACTTTTTTTACCGGGTAGAGGTGAGATCACCACCTTGTGGAGCTCAGAGGAACTGCAGCTGAAGAAACATCTCATAGCGTGAACACTGCTGTTTCCAAGTATAGACACTGACACTGTGAAATGAAGACACTGCAAGCTGTTTGAGGAGTCATGTTGAATTTTATAACAGGAACAGCAAACACAGAACAGGAAACAGGAAGTACAAGCAATGCAATATTACCATAGAGTATATTACAATAGAGTCACTGTATTTGTATAAGAAGTCCATAACACCTCCCTTTTTTTACATTCAATCCAAAAATCTGTAAACAACCTAAAAACAGATTGTGAACAGTCTTAAACATAACATGCTGTGTTACTGGAAGATACACTACAGATTGAGTTTATTTGGCGGTCTTGAAACTCGAAGGCTGCACAAGACCACAGTGATTTTGCCTGGGGAATGCTGTTCAGCTCCAGAAGGTGTTGAAGAGCTGCTCTCTTTCCTGGCTGGTGTGTTTGGTACAGAAGAACTTACTGGTATATGTGGCTTCATTATGTCATCCTCATGGTATCCTTCAGATATGACTGTAGTATTGTCTCTGCCTTGCTTACGTGGTCCAGTAGGACAAGGGGCATTGTAGGACTAGGGGCATTGAGCTCCTCAGGAGGATCAT
The DNA here is from genome assembly GCF_042186555.1 of Aquarana catesbeiana. Taxonomy (NCBI): domain Eukaryota; kingdom Metazoa; phylum Chordata; class Amphibia; order Anura; family Ranidae; genus Aquarana; species Aquarana catesbeiana. Next base: position 2,914,699 of record NW_027362661.1, on the reverse strand, counting down.
GTGCAGGATGCTCATAGGCTTGTGCTGTGAGTTGTTCTGCCACTCGCAGGTCCACTCGATTGCGGCAGTAGAGATTGCCTTCCACATCCACAAGATATGAGTGAGGAGCAACTCTCTGAACAGAGGTGCCCAGTCTCCAGTGACCAGTACTGTCACCAGGCAGCAGCTTCATACAGATTGACTCTCCAGTTCTTAGCTCAGGTAAGCCTTTGGCAGACACATCAAATGTCAGTTTGGAGATCTGTTTTCTATGTCAGAGTTTCTCCAGTACACCTGTAACCACGCAAGGTTCAAGCAATTTGTTTGCCACAGGTAATGAAGTCTTCAGTCTCCTTGACATCAAGTGCTGTCCAGGACTACTGTCTATACCTTCGGTTGGGGTGTTCGTCCAATATAGAATGGCTTTCTACAGGTCATTACCATCATATTGGGACTTCTTGTAAAGATTCTTTACTATCTTTACAGCTGATTCTGCTTTGCCATTAGCTTGTGAGTGCCGCAGGGATGAGGTAAGATTATCCTAGATTACTCTGTCTGGCAGGCCATAACGTGCAAACTGTACTTCACAACGCTTGATTGTAGTTTCAGCAGACAGGTCAGGAAGGTGCTCAATCTCCCAAAAATCAGAATAGTGATCCACAATCAGTAGAAAATGTTGCCCAGTATAATTCAGTAAATCCATGCTTACAATTTGCCAAGGCCCGGTGGGCAGCACATGTGACATTTTGGGTTCTTTCTGTTGTGCCTGTACATATTCATTGCATGCCGAGCAACAGCTAACAAAGTCTCTAATCTCATTTTGCATGTTGGGCCAATATAAGGTATCTCGTGACTGCCTATAGCATGCTTCTCCACCAATGTGACTGGCATGAATGCATGTCACCAATCTTAAGAGATTTAGGAATGATGACTCTTGAACCCTTGTAAAGTATGCCATCCTGAATGCCCATTTCATCTCTGAAAGTCCAATATTCTCTCACAAGTAATGGCACTTCCATCTTTGAATCTGTCCAACCATTCAGAACAGCAGATTTACGTGTTTGCAAACTCTTATCAATTTCTGTGTGCGGTTTTATCTGAAGAAAACGCTGGTCTGTGACGTTTACATTGTAGACTGTGTGTTGTGCACATTCAGGTGTGCCACCTGCTACTGTAGCTCTGCTAAGAGTGTCACTAATGTATATTTCAGGTCCAGCTTTATAGGCAACATTCAGGCAATAGTTTTGTAATGTTAGCAACATGCTCTGTAGGTGTTTGGGTGCACACAAAAGTGTTTTCTTGAAAATAGAGGCTTATGGTCAGTTTCTGCCGGGATCTCGTCACGACCATAGAGGTAGTGATGAAAGCGCTGGCAGGCAAACACAATACTCAGACATTCCTTTTCAATTTGTGTGTAGTTTTACTCAGTAGGGGTCAGTGCCCTTGAAGCAAATGCGATCGGATGGCCAGCTTTCAATAGACAACACCCGAGTCCACTTTTTCTTGCATCACTTTGAATAGTTACAGGTTCTGTAACATCTTTTTTTTTTTTTTTTTTTTTTTTTTATGCCACATCAGCGAGGTATTGTTACGGGGGTCATCTTTCAATAATTTAATATTCAAATTCTTCCCTTCATTTCATCACATCATAGTGGCAATTTTTGTCTGCATTTTTAGAAAAAATATATACCCAAACAATTTTTTATTACCCCCTATTTCCCTTTTATAAACCCAACCCGAAATCCCGAAACTCCCCCCCCTCCCCACCTCGACCCCCCCCCCCAATCCCTTGACCATACCTCAGTTATCCCCCCCCCCTCTATCACATTAAACTCTTCCTGTCTACCCCTGTGACTGCTCCGCTTGCCCCTATGACCCCTCAATATATAGACCAAGTCTCTAAGCTAGATAGCCCATATCTCCGCGGCTCTTAGGGATTCCTTAAACTTCACCCATGCTCTCCACTTCATTTCAAAGGCCGCCATTTTCATCCCTTCGCTAAACCTTAAGTATTCTAAACTGTAAATATCATCAGGTTCTGTAACATCTTAGTACTTAAGGATAGGTGTATCTGTGACCAAACGTTTGATTTACTGCACTTCATTATCTTGCTTAGGAAGCCAATGCCAAACCACATCCTTGTTCAGATCTCTTCTCAATGGCTCCCAGACTTCTGAGAGACGTGGTGGGAATTTTGCTAAATAGGTAACAAATCCTATGAAGCGCTGCAGAGATTTCACATTAGATGGCTGCGGCTAATCCAGTATAGCCCTGATTTTTTTTCTGGGTCAGCCTTCAAAACATCCAAAGATAGTATAGGTCCATGGAAGCGGACCTCTTTGACCTTGAATCGCATGCTCGGAAACAATTTGACGTATGCTCGGAAGCATTGAATTTCATTTTCTAGGCTTGTCGTAGTGTTGTACGTCACCGCGTTCTTGACGGTCGAAAGTTCAGCGAACTTTTGTGTGACCGTGTGTATGCAAGGCAAGCTTGAGCGGAATCCCGTCGGAAAAGCCATCATGTCTTTTTCAAAATCCCGATCGTGTGTACGCGGTATTAGTGTCACCTGCCTACAATGATTTATCAATTCCAGCAGTTTGCCATCATGATCTTGCTCTGCTTCTCCATCCGTATCCCCATAACCTACCACAAGTATGTCATCATTAACTGGTTCAATACCATTGAGTCCAGCCAATAGTTCATGTTGTTTATGTTGATGCACCTCTGGTGCAACTGAATCTCCAAAAGGCAGTTTGAGATACCTTTTCCTGCCCCAGGGAGTCCAGAACGTTGTCATGTAGCTTCTTGTAGTATCCAACTTACATTGCGAAAAATGCATCCCGAGCATCAACAAGTGTGAACAGTCGTGCCTTTGGCAACTTGTACAAAACATCCTTGAGAGTTGGCATGATGTAATGATATCCTCTCAGTGCCTGATTCAAGAATTTGGGATCTTTGCATATTCTTAGCTTATCAGGTTTCTTTACAATCACCATATTACTTAGCCAGTCAGTTGGTTCAATCACTGGTGCTGAATGTCCATCAGCCTCATACTGGTCAAGCTGTGCCTTGACTGCCTGTTTTAGGGCCACTGGTACATTGCGTGGTACACATTGGACTGGAGGAAACTTGGGTCAAGGTGGAAATGAACTTCCCCTGGAACAGATTCTACAGGCCCAGTAAAAACATCACTAAATTCCTGTAATAGCTGTGGTTTTGTCAAGAGCCCTTTGAAATGATTGTCCATCATGTGGAGCTCTGTGTGGATGGAGAAATGCATCAGCCTTAGATACTCACAGGTTGAGCCGGATAACAGTGGTTTTTGGCAGGCTTCCACAATTTCAATCTCTAGCTTGTGTGTCACTCAGTCCACAAATGACACATTCAGTCCTGAAGAGTCCTAAAGATTTCATGATCTCACCCGAGTATAACTTCAGTTTGCTGTCACTTGGCATTAGACATGCTTCAGGTGATAACATAATTTTGTCCCTCAAGCACATGACATCACACGTCGCTCCTGAATCAAGCTGGCAGGATTCAGACTTATTATTTCATTTTAAAGTGACAAACCATTTCTTCCCTCTGGATTGCACAGCTCCGATCATTTCACTTCTGTATATCACTTCAGTGGGTTGTGGCTCTTCCTCACATGCAGATGTGTCCTCCATGGTTTGTCATTTTCCTATTGATGGCTGTTTCTTACTTGACAAACAAACGTTAGCAAAATGATTTGCTCTTCCTACAAGACCCACAAGACCTCCCATAAGCTGGGCACTGCTCTTTAGTTCTTTGATGCACAGTCCCACAATATTTGCATGCTGTAGGGTTGGCAGCATTTGTTCTGGATGGGCGGCATTGTTGCTGCTGTTTGCTCATGTGGTGTCGCTGCATTGCAATGTTTATGCTGTCGATCTGCTGTCTGTCCTGTTCCATAACCTTTAGGCGTCTGTCAGTGAGCTCTTCTGTACGGCACATTTCAATGGCTGTGTTTAACCCCTTCAATACCGGGCACTTTCACCCCCTTCCTGTCAAGGCCAATTTTCAGCTTTCAGCTCTCTCACACTTTGAATGAAAATTATGCAGTCATACAACACTGTACCCAAATGAAATTTGTATCATTTTTTTCACACAAGTAGAGCTTTCTTTTGGTGCTATTTAATCACTGCTGGGATTTACATTTTTTGCTAAAAAAACAAAAAAGTACCGAAAATGTAAAAAAAAAAAAAAAAAATGTTTTATTAGTTTCTGTCAGTAAATGTTGTAAATAAATATTTTTTTTCCTTCCCTGATGTGCACTGATGGGGCTGCACTGATGGGCACTGATAGGCAGCACTGATAGGTGGCGCTAATGGGCACTAATGAGGCAGCACTGAAGGGCACTGATGAAGCGGCACTGATTAGGTGGCACCGATGAGGAGGCACTAATATGCTGCACTGATCGGCACTGATAGGTGGCACAGATATGCGGCACTGATAAGCAATAATAGGTGGCACTGATAGGTGGCACTGTTGGGCAATGATAGGTGGCATGGATAGGCGGCACTGATGGGTACTGATGGGCCACACTGATGATCAGGCACTGATGGGCACTGAAAGGCATCACTGGCTGCCATCACTGATGGGCACTAATTGGTGTCACTGATGGGCACTACTGGGGCTGTACTGTAATCAGGGCATTGATGATCAGTGCCCCGATTACCTGTGTAGCACCCTGTGGTTTAGTCAGGGATACTCCTCAAAAATGTACTTGCCAGGAGTAGTTATCTTGGTCAATTGCTAGAGATCCATTGATTTCTCCCTAAGTTTGTCCTTGTTGTACTTTTCTCTTCTACCACTAGGTGGCCGTACACTTGGTAGTACTAGATATGAGAAGGACAACTCAAGGTCAGGTTATGGGTATATGGGGTATCTCAGCCAATGGGCAGGGGTTTTCTTGAGTCCCTTGGCCTGCTGGGAGAGCCTATATATTTGGGTGGAGTCAGGTGATCTATGTTCTGTGCCTCTTGGACGGTTGTCTGGGTGGACGTGTGTCTTATGCCCCGGGCTGCTAGACCGGAGATTGGGCCTATCTCGGGGACGTCTGGCTGCCAGGCTGTGTGAGGGTCTATCCAGAAGCAAGAGGGCAGCGCAGGGTTAGGATTGAGGCTTTCAGTCCAACCCGAAGCAACGGTTCTGTTGGCCAGAGAACCTGCCAGTGGTCAGAGGTAGAAGGGAAGCTGTCGCCACAAAGGGACCATCCACCTTATTACCAGGGACCACAGTGAGTAACTGAAGCAAGTACCTGAGCAGCATTCTCACTGAATGGGCACGTGGAGAATCGGGAAACTTCAGGCGGTGATCAAGTCATGGATCCAGCCAGCGGAGGTGAAGCTTGCAGAGCAGCCTTGTGTGTCAAGCCAGGGACCGAGCCGGCCAGCAGGGGTGAAGTTTGAGGAGTATCCGGAGTGCCAAGCTAGGGACCCAGCAAGGAAGCGTGGGTGACGCTTGTGGGAGATACCACCTCAAACCTTGGAGGAGCTCAAGGGATTCAGAGCCAGTGAATTGGAGGGTCCAGGGAGAGACCGGGAGCTCAGTGTTGAAGAACTACAAGAGGCAGTTGTAGTGAAGCTGAAGGAACTGTTACGTTTGAGTTAGGAACTGTTAAAGACTGTTGCCATAGGAGACAGCATTCCTGCATGTGCAGATATGGCACCTTCCTGGGGCCTTTCTCTGCACAGCTGTCCTCCTATTGAAGTCTCGGAGTCTGCCAATTGAATCTGCAAATACTTAAGGGTGTCCTGGCCCTAACCCTCTTTCCCCTCAAAATATAAAAGGGACTGTTAAGAGAAATAAAACCTCTTTTACAGAAGTGTCCGGCGCCCAATAACTTTATGCACCTTGCACCCACTATGCCTCACAACCCACCACATACAGAAGGATGTTAGCTATCTTTGGCCTGGAAAGATCTCATTAGACTGGACAAGGCCAGAGACCGTGCTATACCTGTACTTCTCTCCCCTGCGAGGAGATGCCACTGATTGGCTCTCCTCACCACACACTCTGTCATAGTGAGCCAAGGAGAGCCAATAAATGGCACTTCCTTGTTTACATGTGATCTGCTGTGATTGGACACATGGGTAAAGAGCTGCATCACCGGCTCTTTACTGAGATCGGGGTCGCGCTGTGTCCTAGGAACATGGCCCGGCCGTGATCGCCACGCTGTGCGTCCGCACGGGCACGTAAGAGCGGTGGTTCTAGGGCACCACCATATGACGTCCCAGAAGGAGAGTGCATTCAGCCCGCTGTCATTTTACTATACAACGGGTGGGAAGTGGTTAAGGTAAAGTAGTGCTCTCTTAGAAGACTCCTGTGTGTGCTCTCACACCTCATACCGAGAACAATTTTGTCCCTTATTAATTCATCTTTTAGAGTACCAGATTCTTCAAAGGTGTTTATTTATGAATTTTTCATAGAGTACCAGATTCTGAAGTTGCCGCCTTTTCTCTCAAGGGTGTAACAAAGTTATCAAGAGATTCTCCATCTTCTTGTTTGCAGCATCCAAACACAAATCTTTCATCAATGACATTTTTAGTAGGTTTGAAATAAGCTTCTAGGGCATCTAATATGGCTGTAACATTCTCTGCCATGATGATCAGATTGCATAGTTGCCAACATTGCAAAAAAAATATGTGGGACACTTTTTTGGCTGTAGGCGGAGCCGAACAATAATTAGGGGCGGAGCATTCATTTGTAGGCGTGGCTTATCAATAGAAAATACAAGTGCGGCACGCGAAGCGCGCCGCTGTGGAAAATGGGTGTGGTTTACGTGAAATAGTGGGCATGGCTTAAATGGGCGTGGCTCAAAGAGGGTGTGGTTAGAGTCTGAGATGAATGAGGGATGGAGAGGGAAAGGGGGAGAGAGGAATGAAGGGACAGCAGCCCCAGATCCTACACAACAATAGAAATATGTGTATTCTAGAAGGTTTAACAATCAGCAGATAAAGATACTCCAAAAACCTGGTGTTAGCGCTTCAATCATCCCGACACCATGATTGTTATGGTGTCAGGATGATTAAAGCGCATTATTTCTATTATTACATTGTACTATAAAATGAAATCATTCAACTCACCATAATGCAGAATCAGTGGGATCCCTGAGCGTGTCACCTGCCACGTCGCCTGCCACCAGCAGAGTCCATTCTTGCATCAGGTGCCCCCAGCAGAGTCTGTCCTTGTATTAGGTGCCCCCAGCAGAGTCAGTATAGACCCCCTCAGTGCAGACCCCCCTCCATCAGTGCAGATCCCCCTCATTGCAGACCCCTCCTCTATTAGTGCAGACGCCCCTCAGTGCAGCCCCCCTCTATTAGTGCAGACCCCTCTATATTAGTGCAGACCCCCCTATTAGTGCAGACCCCCCTCAGTGCAGCCCCCCCTCTATTAGTGCAGAAACCCCTTAGTGCAGTCCCCCTCAGTGCAGCCCCCCTCTATTAGTGCAGACCCCCCTCAGTGCAGACCCTCCCTCTATCAGTGCAGCCCCCCCTCTATTAGTGCAGAAACCCCTTAGTGCAGACCCCCTCAGTGCAGCCCCCCTCTATTAGTGCAGACCCCCCTCAGTGCAGACCCTCCCTCTATCAGTGCAGATCCCCCTCTATTAGTGCAGACCCCCCCTCTATTAGTGCAGGCCCCTCTCAGTGCAGACCACCCCCTCCATCAGTGCCAGTGCAGACCCCCCCTCCCATAACGCCCCCCACCACACGTCCAGGAGCGGCCGGTGTTCTGCCGAGAAAGTTCCCCTCGGCAAGTAAGGACCCCCCTGTACTGCGCAGGCGCAGCACTTGCGCAGTACGAGCCAGCGGAATTAGTCGAGCTGAATAGCTGGGGAACTTTCTCTGCAAGACACCAGTGCCGTGTGTTCAGTGGAGAGGGGAGGGGCCGATCCGTGCAGCTAAAGAAGCCGATTCATTGGCTGCACGGATCGAGCCCCCTTCCTCTCTCCACTGAACACTAGGGGGAAGATCTAGCGGCGGCACCGGCGGCCATTTGGCTGGAGCCAGCTGCTCCAAAAATTAAAAAAACAACATTCCCGATTTTCCTGATGGAAATCAAGATTCGGAACAGCCTCCAATCGGGACGAGGGTCCCAAAATCGGGACTGTTGGCAACTATGAGATTGTACCTATACACATGTCTGTATTCTCTGCTGTGATGATCAGATTGTATCTATACACATGTCTGTATTCTCTGCTGTGATGATCAGATTGTACCTATACACATGTCTGTATTCTCTGCTGTGATGATCAGATTGTACCTATACACATGTCTGTATTCTCTGCTGTGATGATCAGATTGTACCTATACACATGTCTGTATTCTCTGCTGTGATGATCAGATTGTATCTATACACATGTCTGTATTCTCTGCTGTGATGATCAGATTGTACCTATACACATGTCTGTATTCTCTGCTGTGATGATCAGATTGTATCTATACACATGTCTGTATTCTCTGCTGTGATGATCAGATTGTACCTATACACATGTCTGTATTCTCTGCTGTGATGATCAGATTGTACCTATACACATGTCTGTATTCTCTGCTGTGATGATCAGATTGTATCTATACACACGTCTGTATTCTCTGCTGTGATGATCAGATTGTACCTATACACATGTCTGTATTCTCTGCTGTGATGATCAGATTGTACCTATACACATGTCTGTATTCTCTGCTGTGATGATCAGATTGTACCTATACACATGTCTGTATTCTCTGCTGTGATGATCAGATTGTACCTATACACATGTCTGTATTCTCTGCTGTGATGATCAGATTGTATCTATACACACGTCTGTATTCTCTGCTGTGATGATCAGATTGTATCTATACACACGTCTGTATTCTCTGCCCATGACTCTTCTCTGCTGTCTGCACTGCTGTGAGTTTCTCATACAACCCTGTAGCCAGGGAATAATCCTCAAACTCAGCTCTGGGGGAAGAATATCATTTATGGCAGCCACATACCTCCCAACCATCCCGGATTGCCCGTGAAAGTCCAGCTGTGGGAGGTCTGTCCAGCATCCCGGGCACCTTCATTCTGGGACAAATTCAATACAATGTCCCGGAATTGCCCCGTTGGCCGATCTGATGCCCCCTAAAAATTGCTGCCGCATTGCCGCTGTCCCTTACTGCCCGCTGTACTAGTTCTGGACGAGACCGCTTCATTTCACCCCCAGATGCTGCCTGGCTCACTGCCAAAACAACTGGTGCTAGGCATGGCCTGCCTGGCGTCTAACAAAGTCTAATCTACTAACCCCCCATTATACTGCCCTCCACTGCCACCCCTCCCACCGTACTGAAGAGGCGGAGCTCCGAGTGTGTATGAAGAGGCGGAGCCCTGAGTGTGTATGAAGAGGCGGAGCTCTGAGTGTGTATGAAGAGGAGGAGCTCTGAGTGTGTATGAAGAGGTGGAGCTCTGAGTGTGTATGAAGAGGTGGAGCTCTGAGTGTGTATGAAGAGGAGGAGCTCTGAGTGTGTATGAAGAGGCGGAGCTCTGAGTGTGTATGAAGAGGCGGAGCTCTGAATGTGTATGAAGGGGAGGAGCTCTGAGTGTATATGAAGAGGCGGAGCTCTGAGTGTGTATGAAAAGGCGGAGCTCTGAGTGTGTATGAAGAGGCGGAGCTCTGAGTGTGTATGAAGAGGCGGAGCCCTGAGTGTGTATGAAGAGGCGGAGCTCTGAGTGTGTATGAAGAGGCAAAGCTCTGATTATGTATGAAGAGGTGGAGCTCTGAGTGTCAATGAAGAGGTGGAGCTCTGAGTGTGTATGAAGAGGTGGAGCTCTGAGTGTGTATGAAGAGGTGGAGCTCTGAGTGTGTATGAAGAGGTGGAGCTCTGAGTGTGTATGAAGAGGCGGAGCTCTGAGTGTGTATGAAGAGGCGGAGTCCTGAGTGTGTATGAAGAGGCGGAGCTCTGAGTGTGTATGAAGAGGAGGAGCTCTGAGTGTGTATGAAGAGGAGGAGCTCTGAGTGTGTATGAAGAGGCGGAGCTCTGAGTGTGTATGAAGAGGCGGAGCTCTGAGTGTGTATGAAGAGGAGGAGCTCTGAGTGTGTATGAAGAGGCGGAGCTCTGAGTGTGTATGAAGAGGTGGAGCTCTGAGTGTGTGAAGAGGAGGAGCTCTGAGTGTGTATGAAGAGGTGGAGCTCTGAGTGTGTATGAAGAGGAGGAGCTCTGAGTGTGTATGAAGAGGCGGAGCTCTGAGTGTGTATGAAGAGGTGGAGCTCTGAGTGTGTATGAAGAGGAGGAGCTCTGAGTGTGTATGAAGAGGAGGAGCTCTGAGTGTGTATGAAGAGGAGGAGCTCTGAGTGTGTATGAAGAGGAGGAGCTCTGAGTGTGTATGAAGAGGCGGAGCCCTGAGTGTGTATGAAGAGGCGGAGCTCTGATTATGTATGAAGAGGTGGAGCTCTGAGTGTCAATGAAGAGGCGGAGCCCTGAGTGTGTATGAAGAGGCGGAGCTCTGAGTGTGTATGAAGAGGAGGAGCTCTGAGTGTGTATGAAGAGGCGGAGCTCTGAGTGTGTATGAAGAGGAGGAGCTCTGAGTGTGTATGAAGAGGAGGAGCTCTGAGTGTGTATGAAGAGGCGGAGCCCTGAGTGTGTATGAAGAGGCGGAGCCCTGAGTGTGTATGAAGAGGCGGAGCTCTGATTATGTATGAAGAGGTGGAGCTCTGAGTGTCAATGAAGAGGTGGAGCTCTGAGTGTGTATGAAGAGGCGGAGCTCTGAGTGTGTATGAAGAGGAGGAGCTCTGAGTGTGTATGAAGAGGTGGAGCTCTGAGTGTGTATGAAGAGGAGGAGCTCTGAGTGTGTATGAAGAGGCGGAGCTCTGAGTGTGTATGAAGAGGCGGAGCTCTGAGTGTGTATGAAGAGGCGGAGTCCTGAGTGTGTATGAAGAGGCGGAGCTCTGAGTGTGTATGAAGAGGAGGAGCTCTGAGTGTGTATGAAGAGGCGGAGCTCTGAGTGTGTATGAAGATGAGGAGTCCTGAGTGTGTATGAAGAGGCGGAGCTCTGAGTGTGTATGAAGAGGAGAAGCTCTGAGTGTGTATGAAGAGGCGGAGCTCTGAGTGTGTATGAAGAGGTGGAGCTCTGAGTGTGTATGAAGAGGAGGAGCTCTGAGTGTGTATGAAGAGGCGGAGCTCTGAGTGTGTATGAAGAGGTGGAGCTCTGAGTGTGTGAAGAGGAGGAGCTCTGAGTGTGTATGAAGAGGTGGAGCTCTGAGTGTGTATGAAGAGGAGGAGCTCTGAGTGTGTATGAAGAGGCGGAGCTCTGAGGGTGTATGAAGAGGTGGAGCTCTGAGTGTGTATGAAGAGGAGGAGCTCTGAGTGTGTATGAAGAGTCGGAGCTCTGAGTGTGTATGAAGAGGCGGAGCTCTGAGTGTGTATGAAGAGGTGGAGCTCTGAGTGTGTATGAAGAGGAGGAGCTCTGAGTGTGTATGAAGAGGTGGAGCTCTGAGTGTGTATGAAGAGGCGGAGCTCTGAGTGTGTATGAAGAGGCGGAGCTCTGAGTGTGTATGAAGAGGCGGAGCTCTGAGTGTGTATGAAGAGGAGGAGCTCTGAGTGTGTATGAAGAGGCGGAGCTCTGAGTGTGTATGAAGAGGCGGAGCTCTGAGTGTGTATGAAGAGGAGGAGCTCTGAGTGTGTATGAAGAGGCGGAGCTCTGAGTGTGTATGAAGAGGCGGAGCTCTGAGTGTGTATGAAGAGGAGGAGCTCTGAGTGTGTATGAAGAGGCGGAGCTCTGAGTGTGTATGAAGAGGCGGAGCTCTGAGTGTGTATGAAGAGGCGGAGCTCTGAGTGTGTATGAAGAGGCGGAGCTCTGAGTGTCAATGAAGAGGCGGAGCTCTGAGTGTGTATGAAGAGGCGGAGCTCTGAGTGTCAATGAAGAGGCGGAGCTCTGAGTGTGTATGAAGGGGCGGAGCTCTGAGTGTGTATGAAGAGGCGGAGCTCTGAGTGTGTATAAAGAGGCGGAGCTCTGAGTGTGTATGAAGAGGCGGAGCTCTGAGTGTGTATGAAGAGGCGGAGCTCTGAGTGTGTATGAAGAGGCGGAGCTCTGAGTGTGTATGAAGAGGCAGAGCTCTGAGTGTCAATGAAGAGGCGGAGCTCTGAGTGTGTATGAAGAGGCGGAGCTCTGAGTGTCAATGAAGAGGCGGAGCTCTGAGTGTGTATGAAGGGGCGGAGCTCTGAGTGTGTATGAAGAGGCGGAGCTCTGAGTGTGTATAAAGAGGCGGAGCTCTGAGTGTGTATGAAGAGGCGGAGCTCTGAGTGTGTATGAAGAGGCGGAGCTCTGAGTGTGTATGAAGAGGCGGAGCTCTGAGTGTGTATGAAGAGGCGGAGCTCTGAGTGTGTATGAAGAGGCGGAGCTCTGAGTGTGTATGAAGAGGCAGAGCTCTGAGTGTGTATGAAGAGGCGGAGCTCCTGCTGGAACAGCGGTTGGAGGAGGAGTCTAGGAGGGAGACTGACAGAAAGCGCAGCAGACTCTCAGGAGTGAGCGAGGAGGATCCAGTTCCTTTGCCATCGGAGGTGAGGAGAGTGTGAAGGATGTTGGTGACTCTGGTAGATGAAAAGCTGGGAGTCATATTGCTCCGGTGAGTGGGGAAGCACTACTAAGGGGGCGCCCTCACCATCACGTGTGTAAGAGGTGGAAGAAGGCGTGGCTACACTACAGCTGGCACAGTTTGGAGCACCGAGAACTTTACACCTTATCAACTTTTCATTGATTGGTGGATTTTATTAGCAAAATACATATCCACATATTTTAGTGTATTTGTGATGATTTATGTGCACACACAATAGGACAGCGCTGTGACACATAATGCTCTTCTAGTTGATAAAGGGAATACTTACCTTTGTTACAGCAGCAGTCCGGTATAAGTTATTTTTGTAGGTATTTGAGTTGTTACACATAGCGCGGGTTTTATTCTATTTATATTGGTGACATAATTGCCCAAATCTGGGGATCAGGAGCCATTTCCACCCTTTACTCTCGGCTGGGGTTCTTTGTATCCATATAACAGATGTTCTACATGACTAAATCTGCAATCAATTTTACTGCAAAATAAAAGGGGCCAAAATGTCTCCCCCCCGAGCAGTAATATATTTCTATCCCCCTTGGTGGGAGTGGAGATGACCCATCTATAAGGATATACAGTACATACACACACAGCACAAGGCCGTGTTCACACTACCAAATGTTTCTCGGGGCTGCAGTTCCTCTGAGCTCCACAAGGTGGTGATCTCACTTCTACCCAGATAGGAGGTCTCTATGGAAAACAGGAAGTGATGTCAGATACACACAGGAAGTTCCATAGGAAGTAGAGAGGAGACATTACTGGAAGTGACAGTAGAGGAGGTAATAAGATCTTATTTTCTATTTACACCCAGTAACCCCCCGTCATGTCCGTCCTCTTCCTCCATAGTCATTGTGATGTCTTTTATCTCCAGCAGATGATGATACACACATATATAGTGTGGAAATGTAGAATAACCCCGTATATTACAATGAGGGAATTTATGGTCTGTACCACGAGGGGAGTTATTGATGTCAGTAAATGTCGGTTCCAGACATTGTATGTGGGGGGAATGAAATGATAATTAAAGGTTGGGATTAGGGAAGATTTCTGTAAGATTTTACACAGGAATGATCAGCGCCCCTCCAGAGACACTATGATGAGTCTCACAATAGGAGTCTGAAAGGGACGGGATTTGGGGGGATGAGATGGTGAACCCGGAGTGTGGGGGGGGGGGCAATTTTATCAAAAAAATGGATTTTTCAGCTGAATACAATTGTACTGTGGGACTACAGGGCCCAGCACACAGTCATCCTACCAGCCGGGGTATTTCTAAATAAGTGCTGCCAGGTTACCCCAGGAGTTGTCTGACACTTTGTTATCAGAAAATTTTATTGGAAATATCGTGTTGTGGATTCAGATATTTTGTCCATAGTGCAAGCACTGCCCCAACATTTATTATTTGTAGATTAACCCCTTCAGGGCCAGAACATTTCCCCATTTATGAGGCCAGAATTATAAACTATAATAATACGTGTTGCTGTGTCCCCGATCACCTCCACACCAGTTATTGTGTCCCCGATCACCTCCACACCAGTTATTGTGTCCCCGATCACCTCCACACCAGTTATTGTGTCCCCGATCACCTCCACACACCAGTTATTGTGTCCCTGATCAACTCCACACCAGTTATTGTGTCCCGGATCACCTCCACACCAGTTATTGTGTCCCCGATCACCTCCACACCAGTTATTGTGTCCCCGATCACCTCCACACACCAGTTATTGTGTCCCTGATCACCACCACACCAGTTATTGTGTCCCGGATCACCTCCACACCAGTTATTGTGTCCCCGATCACCTCCACACCAGTTATTGTGTCCCCGATCACCTCCACACCAGTTATTGTGTCCCTGATCACCTCCACACCAGTTATTGTGTCCCTGATCACCTCCACACCAGTTATTGTGTCCCCGATCACCTCCACACCAGTTATTGTGTCCCTGATCACCTCCACACCAGTTATTGTGTCCCTGATCACCTCCACACCAGTTATTGTGTCTCTGATCACCTCCACACCAGTTATTGTGTCCCCGATCACCTCCACACCAGTTATTGTGTCCCCGATCACCTCCACACCAGTTATTGTGTCCCCGATCACCTCCGCACCAGTTATTGTGTCCCCGATCACCTCCACACCAGTTATTGTGTCCTGATCACCTCCACACCAGTTATTGTGTCCCTGATCACCTCCACACCAGTTATTGTGTCCCTGATCACCTCCACACCAGTTATTGTGTCTCTGATCACCTCCACACCAGTTATTGTGTCCCTGATCACCTCCACACCAGTTATTGTGTCCCTGATCACCTCCACACCAGTTATTGTGTCCCTGATCACCTCCACACCAGTTATTGTGTCCCTGATCACCTCCACACCAGTTATTGTGTCTCTGATCACCTCCACACCAGTTATTGTGTCCCCGATTACCTCCACACCAGTTATTGTGTCCCTGATCACCTCCACACCAGTTATTGTGTCCCTAAAAACCTCCCCACCAGTTATTGTGTCCCTGATCCCCTCCACACCAGTTATTGTGTCCCTGATCACCTCCACACCAGTTATTGTGTCCCTGATCACCTCCACACCAGTTATTGTGTCCTTGATCACCACCACACCAGTTATTGTGTCCCTGATCACCTCCACACCAGTTATTGTGTCCCCGATCATCTCCACACCAGTTATTGTGTCTCGGATCACCTCCACACCAGTTATTGTGTCCCCGATCACCTCCACACCAGTTATTGTGTCCCCGATCACCTCCACACCAGTTATTGTGTCCCTGATCACCTCCACACCAGTTATTGTGTCCCTGATCACCTCCACACCAGTTATTGTGTCCCTGATCACCTCCACATCAGTTATTGTGTCTCTGATCACCACCACATCAGTTATTGTGTCCTGATCACCTTCACACCAGTTATTGTGTCCTCGATCACCTCCACACCAGTTATTGTGTCCCCGATCACCTCCACACCAGTTAGTGTTGCCCCTGTTACCCCGGCCTGCCACCTGTACCTGCCCTGGCCTGTTTATTGAACATGAGTCTGCCTGCTTGCTGAAAATGGATGAGCTCCGGCATGTTCACATGCTGCATGTGCAGAGCCCGCCAGGAAGTCGGCACGGCACGCCTCTGCAGCCGCACATCGGGAAATGTCTCACTGCTTGTGATTAGCGCAGCACAGGCCGACTTCCTGGCGGGCTCTACACGTGCAGCATGCGAACACGCCGGAGCTCATCCTTATTGCTGAACTGACCCATCTGCACATCCCACTAACTACATATCTGGAAGACATCATGCCAGTGAACATGGCATTCTTGGGTTCCCATAGACTTGCTTCACTTATAGAAACTGGGACAGCTATAGATGACACTACACTAAGCTATATTCCCCGATCACTCAAACAGAGGTGACCATTACACTACATTGGTCTTTACACAATTGGTTGATTAGTGTGATACACAAGATACAATGGGCTCCGTTCACTAAAGCAGATCACATGCGGTATTTAGGTGATCTGACACGTTTTTCCCAAATACCGCTAAAAATGGCAATTCACTTTTTTGTGGTATTTACCTCAAAAAACAAAAGCATAAAACAGCATTAAAGTCAATTCACAGAAGTGAATAAATTAATGTAGTAATTAAGTTGTGATCCAAGCATGCAATATATGAAGAATGTGTTTTATTTTAACTGAATGTTAAGAAGCTGGTAGGTGCTGTCAACCAGTAAACAACATGGTTTTTAAGGAGCAGGTGGCGACCATGTCCATAGCAACTTGTAACTGTCATAGTAGTCAAGGAGCCGGCAGCCGCTGTGTCCTTAACAACTATGAGTCATCTGCAGAATGTAAACAAATTAATTGCTGGCATTTAAAACTGAAGAAAAATAACAACATGGAGCCCCCCAATCCATACCAGGCCCTTTGGTCTGTTATGCATTTTAAGGGGAACCCCACGCTAGTTTAAAAAAAAAAAAAAATGGAATGGGGTCTCCACAAAAATCCATACCAGACCTTTATCTGAGCATGCAGCCTGTTAGGCCACCCCCTCCGGAACAATACTAGACCACATGCCATTAACATAGGGGGTCCACAAAGCACTTTGTCTCCATGTTGATGAGGACAAGGGCCTCTTCCCCACAACCCTGGCCTGGTGGTTGTGGAGGGTCTGCGGGTGTGGGGGCTTATCAGAATCCGGAAGCCTCCTTTAACAAGGGGGGCCCCCAGATCCTGCCCCTCTCCTCCATGTGAATGAGTATGGGGTAAAAACACACAGCCAGTTTTTGACAAATCCTTTATTCAACCCCCTCTCCCCCCCCCAAAAAAAAAATCAAAAATAAATACCCCAGAAGTAGATCCAACCTCATGACGAACGCCAGCTGCTGACACAAGCAAAAAAAAAAAAAAAAAAACAGACTCACACTGACTCTTGGCTCCCATTACATGTCCGCTCCACAGCCTTCCACCGCTAAATAAAGTAAGGGGCGGTAGCACCCAATTAAGTCATTGGGTGACCCCACCCCCTTATGATGTCATCAACCCAGCATGCCACAGTCAATGGGGGCCTAGTATGGACTGGGGAACCCATGCTGTTTTTTCTTTCTTAATTTTTAAATGCTGGCAATTCTTTTGTTTACATTTTGCTGTCAGCGGGGAATCCTGCTGACAGCAGATGACTCGTGGCTGTTAAGGACATGGCAGCTGCCCAATCATTAACAACCATGACAGTTACTGGTTGTTAAGGACACTGGCTATCACCAGCTTTAAAGTACCGCAAGCTTTAACCACTAAAATACTGCATCACTTAATAAATAAAATAGCTCTTGCTGTATAAAATATCACACAATAAAATAGTTCAGTCTGTATTTTAGTAGCATTTTTTTGTGAATTGCAAAAAAAAATTGAAATAGTTGATAAAGCGGTAGATACCACTTAGTGAATTGAGCCCAATGCCCGGTATAATAATCAGTTCAAAGTGAAAGTCTCACACATGTGGTATCACCATACTCATAAGGGGTTTTCTTTCCTGCATTTTCAAAAAACACTGTGGCCAAAAATGACGTTTTCAAAAAACTTCCTATGCCTCTCCATAAACACCTGGGAGTGTTTACTTTCCAAAATAGGGTCATTTGGTGGGCATTTCCACTGTCCTGGTGCTCCAGGGCCTCCAAAAATGTGATAGGTAGTCAGGAAATTTAATGTGTTATTTATGGTCCTCGAAAGCCCAAAGGTGCTCCTTGGATTTTGGGTCCCTCTATGCATCTAGGCTGTGAAAAAGACTCACACCACTGAAAGCAAAAGGAAGACTTGCTCGTTGTCGCAGAGCGTTCTATAAATATGGAAATAAGGCAAGGAGGACGTTAGTAAACACCCTGTAAACCAATAGGGCTGGAAATTATATCAGGCAAATTAAAACAGGTGAGGATACCCTGGTGAAAATCAGCCAAGAAAATCGCATACGAGTTTAAAAAATATTATGCGGCCCTATATGATCTTGAAGAGCATAATGCTACTCACACACAGGAAGATAAACACTCTGCGGCACAGGGATATATAAAAGATTCAGGGATGCCGACACTACCTAAATTAGCCATTGAAAAATGAAATGCACCAACTTCGGAAGAAGAATTTAGAAGAGCATTAGATTTGAGGAATACAGGGAAAGCCCTGGGAGCAGATAGACATACTTTGCTCTGCTATAGATCTTTTGCAAA
This sequence comes from Aquarana catesbeiana, assembly GCF_042186555.1. NCBI lineage: Eukaryota > Metazoa > Chordata > Amphibia > Anura > Ranidae > Aquarana > Aquarana catesbeiana. The sequence continues at coordinate 2,896,413 of NW_027362661.1, read as the reverse complement.
TTGGTTTGCCAATTTGTACAGGCACATAATTCTCTTATGCCGCGTACACACGGTCGGACTTTTCAGCTACAAAAGTCCGACAGACTTTCGACAGACTTTCAACGGACTTTTGGCAGACTTTCAACGGACTTTCCAACGACTCGACTTGCCTACACACGATCACACCAAAGTCCGACGGATTCGTACGTGATGACGTACACCGGACTAAAATAAGGAAGTTGATAGCCAGTAGCCAATAGCTGCCCTAGCGTCGGTTTTTGTCCGTCGGACCAGCATACAGACAAGCGGATTTCTGGGTCCGGCGGAGTTACGACGTAAAGATTTGAAGCATGTTCCAAATCTAAAGTCTGTCAGATTTGCGACTGGAAAAGTTCGCTGAAGGTCCGGTGAAGCCCACACACGATCGGATTGTTCGCCGGATTTGGTCCGTCGGCGTCCGTCAGACAAGTCCGGTCAAAAAGTCCGACCGTGTGTACGCAGCATTAGAGTAGGTCAAACACTGCTTAGGGACATCTTACAGGCGAGCATAACAGTCATATCAAAAGAGGGGAGAGATCTGGCAGTCTGTTTGAGCTACCGGTCCATATTGTTATTAAATATCAATTTGAAAATGTTTACTAAGATCCTGGCATCAAGAATAACGCAGCATATAACATCTCCTATCCATCCAGATCAGGTGGGGTTTGTTCCAGGTAGGGACAATACACGATTGTTCAATGCAATTCATCATTGCACTTACCAATCGTTACCGCCAGTGGTTTTATCTACCGACAGGGAAGAAGCATTTGATAGGGTAGATTGGACATTCATACTGGCCACTTTAGAACATATAGGGCTTGGTGAAGAAGGGATGCAGAGTTGGATTTTGGCACTCTATTTGGCTCCCTCGGCTAGAGTGAGGATCAATGATGCCACCTCAGAAGGGTTCTCTATATGGAACGGAACCCGACAAGGCTGCCCATCGTCTTCTCTCATTTTATACTTACTCTTGAACCATTTTTACACATGGTTATTGCAAATCAGGATATGAAGGGTATTCATATGAAGGGGATGGTACATAAATTAGCGGCATAGGCAGACAACTTGATTTTCTTTTTGACCTCCCCTCTGACTTGTTTACCTTTGCTTTTGGTAGAAATGTGCAGATATGGTACCCTCTCGAACTGTAAAGTAAATTACTCAAAATTAGAAGTGAAGGGGGTGAGCATAGACATAATAGCAAAACATCATATAGGCTCTCAATTTAATTTTAAATGGATGGATTCACATATTCATTACCTAGGTTTGAAAATTCCGAACAATTTGCGTAAAGTTTTTGAACTTAAAGCGGAATTCCACCCATAGAAAATCAGCAGCTACAAAAAGTGTAATGCGGGCGTACGAAGCCTGGCTCCTCTTCCCCCCTCCTCTCTGCATTGTCACTGTTGGTGCCTGGCTGTGGCTTCACAGCCGGGCACCCACTGAGCATGCGTGAGCTGCGCTGCGCACTGTGACTGGCTGGGCAATCATCTGGGACCTGTGACGTGTCCCAGATGACTGCCGAGAGGGAGGGGTGAACTTGCTTCTGGCGCCACGGTGCCCAGGGAGGAAGTTGGAGCTGGATCCCTCTAAAAAGAGGGTATCCGCTCCCCCCCCAAAAAAAATTACATGCCAAATGTGGCATGTCAGGGGGTCACCTTCACTTAAAGCAGAAGTTCCATTTTCTTAATCGTACATCACGGGACACAGAGCCATAGTAGTTACTAAATGGGGGTTATATAGGCACCTTCAGGTGATGTACACTGGCACACCCTAGACAGGAAGTTTGACTCCCTATATAACCCCTCCCCCTACCAGGAGTACCTCGGTTTTTTTCGCCAGTGTCTAAGGTGTTGGTCACGAGTAAAGATGTGCTGTGCTGAGCTCCGCTGGAGCAATCCTTGCTGGGGCAGGCCATGCACCCGGATACATTCAAAGTGTCTTTTTAAGCCGAAATGAATGGTACCCGGGCCTCATGTCTGAAGAAACGAGGTTTTGTCTTTAACGCTTCTCTTTTTAGAGAGCTGGACCCCGGGAGACAGTGCTTTTGGTATTTTTAGTCATAAAGTTTCCTGGCGGGGTGCTTTACGGGTCCAGGGTGTGGATCCCGATAAAAAGGGGCCCCAGTTCCTGAAGGTTTGTTAACGGAGCCCAGCGTGAGTAGGTGAAGATTGGGTCTGTTTGGTTTACCACAGAACCCTGCAGCTGGATAAGGTAAGTGGATATTCCTAAGGAATTTTCTATTTCCTATGGGTTTTCTCCTTTAAGTAAATGTTTGTCATGCCTATGGTCGACACTGGGGGCTGTCAAGAGCACTTACCTATTCCATGCTGATCTTTCCCGTTTTGTGTCAGAGAAGCTGTACGCTTCCTCCAGCCCTGGTCTCAGGTAGGAAAGGGGGGATTTTTCTTTAAGGAGATCCCCCACCTGGACAAGAGATGGGTCTCTCACTAGAAGGCATGCGGGCATGGATCAGTCGGCAGTATGCCGCACCGCTCCCGCCATCACCACCATAGCACAGCGGTTCTCTTCCTCCAGCCTTCCTCTCCTTTCATCCCAGCCCTCCCTGCATGCGATCTGGTTGGGATTAGAGCCCACTCGCGTGGGAAAGCAGGCTTTTTTGAAAAAAGTGAAGGGGGGGCGCGGTGGGAAGTCAGAGGGGGGCGAGCCTTAGCGCGGCGTTGACGTGTGCAACACAGGGGCTCTGTAGGCTATAAGATACACCTTTGGCAGGTGCATTTAGCTGACAGAGGGACACAGAGCAGACGCGGGCATGTGAGTGTGGTGACACAGGCATTTCAGGACACATTTACTTAGCATCAGGAGTTTTAATAGCAGCGGCAGTTGCTGAACTATTACTCAGCGGTGGGTGCATTTTTTGTAGTACCTCTGCTTTTGTGCTTTGCACTATGGGTAGAAGAGGAGGTACAAATACCCCAAAAGATAAGGGTTCAAAGGGATCACCCTCAGGCTCTGAGGACCCTGCCTCTGCAACACCATCCTCCCCTGAAAAACCTAGGGAGGCTGGTCAGAATGAGCCATTGGGATTGTCAGGGGTTGCTACTGCTTCCGACATTTCAGCCCCTGAATATATGACTAAGCAGGATTTTTCCTCAGCCATAGTTGCATTAGAGGAAATATTGGTGGCTTTAATTGCATCTTCACAAGGTGGAAGAAAGCACATGAGGTCCCCTTCTGCCACCCAGGACCCTCAAGTAGAAGAACAGGGGCAGGGGGAAAATGATTTCTCCTCAGGGGACCCTGAAGAGTCTGGTGACTTCTCTTCCAAGGATTCAGGTGGAGAAGAACCTTCTTCGGTTTAACAAACTGAGAAATTGTGGGTGCAATCCCTAACTAAAATGATCCGTTCCACATTTAAACTACCCTTAACTGAGTCGGCTGAAAAGCCCACTTCTTGTTTGGGTTCACTAAAGTCTCCTCAGGCTTTGTGTGCTTTTCCTGTCCATTCATTGCTGGAAGAGCTTGTGTATTCTGAGTGGGATCACCCAGATAAGCAATTTTCTCCAAGCGTCTTCCAGGACAGCCCATGAGACCTTGGGCTCCTCCTACCAGGACAGGAAACACATTACACCCACCAGATAAAAGGGCGGTCCTCCAGGCCCATGTCAGTTATTTGTGTTTCCGTCTCCGGACGGGGGGAACCTGGTCCCTAGGTCTCATGAGCAGGGGCTCTATAGGGCTATTTGGGGCATTTCACTAACCTCTGCTCTGCCAGTAGCAGCACTCCGCTGGAGAGGTTGGCTGTGCTGCGGTCTCCTGTGTCTCAGTGCCTGGAGAGGGCCAGGACCGGCATGGAGTCAGCTCCTATAGCGCTGTCCTTAGGAAAGCAGCGGTTCCTCTCCTCACAGGCAGCGTGGCTAGTTGTGTGAGGAGAAGCAGGAAGCTGCGGCGCTCGAGTAGGGGGCGGGGCTTCTGTGCTCCAAACTGGCCCACAGGAAGTACTAAGAGCAGGTCACTTCCGGGGCATATGACATCATTGCCGGGCGCCGGAGACGCCGGTTCCAGTCTCCTTAAACGGCGCGAACAGGAGACACTGGCCGCTGGTGTCTTCTGGTGAAAGCAGCCAGGCTGTGGAAAGCCAGAAAGGGGCAAGATGGATCAATCTGCAGTTCCTACACAGGCAGTCGATGCGCCCAACACCAGCACCTCACAGGTAAGCCTGAAGTGTTATGTCACTGTCTTGCTCTCCTTGTGAGTGTTCCCTCCCCCTCCCCTCTCTGTAGTAGTGGGTTAAGGGGACACATTTCCTCCCTCCTGCACATGGTGGTTTGGAGTGGTGGGGTGGCTGTGAGTCTCATTAGGGGTCACTTATCTTTTTGTCTTACAGACCAAGACCCAAGACAAGACTCAAACGCAGCCACCTAAAAAGAAATGTGCGGTGTGCGCAAACAAATTGAGCTCCTCGTGGAGCAAAGCCGTTTGTCGCAGCTGTATAGATGGACTTGTAAAGGATGACCCGGTTACCTCTTGCCAGAAAATGCTAACCTCTGTTAGGGACTAGCTTGCATCCACCAGAGAGTGAAGACTCTGAGGTCAGATCTACCCGTTCTTCCCCTGAAGATTCAGGGTCAGATATAGAGTCCAGGGATAGAGAATCCACTCGAGGCTCGAGATTTAAGTTATCTGTAGAGGATGTGGATGACTTGTTAAAGGCTATCTATACCACCCTTGTATTGAAAGAGGAGGAGATTCAGTTATCCAAACACGATCTTATGTATAAGGGATTGCATAAGAAAAAACCTAGAGTTTTTCCAGTCCATAGTTCATTGGCTGATACTGTTAAACTGGAATGGGATAACCCGGAGAGAAAACCATTCTTCTCTAGTAACCTAAAAAGAAGGTTCCCTTTTGATGAGGACCCTGCGCAGCCATGGAATAAAAAATGGAAGCTGGACACACCTCTTTCAAAGGTTTCAAAAAATTCGGACCTAGCGTTTGATGATATGGGCACGCTTAAGGATCCGATGGACAAGAGGGGGGATATCCTTCTCCACAGAGCCTGGGACTCAGCGGTTGGGAACCTGAAACCAGCTCTAGCCTCCACTTGTGTGGCCAGGAATCTGGAGGTTTGGTTGACCCAGATTCAGTTACACCTGTCAGCGGGTACCTCGAGAGAGCAGATTTTGAAGTCCTTTCCTCTCCTCTTTCAGGTAGGGTTCTTTTAAAGAGAGAAAGAGAAAAAGGAATAAGAAATATGTACTCCTATCCCAGCAGGTTTTGAAAAATGAGGGTAAAACATTTGAGGAGAATAGTAGTTAGACATTACGCTAAATAGTCGTGTTGCAAAGGCTCCAATTATTTTAATATTTTATTAATGTTATTATTAAGTCTCACACATGCGGTACACCCATATTTGGGAGGCATAGCAGAATTATGTCTATGCTGTGTGTCAGAAATAACTTGTTGAAGCGGAGTTCCACCCAAGAATGGAACTTCTGCTTTAAGTGCAGGTGACCTCCTGACACGCCACATTTGGCATGTCATTTTTTTGGAGGGGGGGGGCGGATACCCTTTTTTTTTTTTAGAGGGATCCAGCTCTCCCTTCCTCCCGGGGCACTGCAGCACCGGAAGGAAGTTCACCTCTCCCCCTCCTTCTCGGCAATCATCTTGGACAAGTCACAGGTCCCAGACGATTGAAGTGCGTGCCCACAATGACAATGCTGGAGCCGCAGAGAGGAGCGGGGCTTCGTTCGCCCACATCGCAGGACAGTGGGACAGGTGAGTGTCCGATTAATAAAAGTCAGCAGCTACACTTTTTGTAGCTGCTGACTTTTATATGGGTGGAACTCCACTTTAAAATGGAAACTTAAAAAAAAAAAAAAAAAAAAATGGCAGCGTCAAAAAACCCACCATGCCTCTTACTAAATACTTTAGACTGTCTACATTGCAAAAAAAATGGGTAATTTCAGGGGGTATTTCTACTGTACTGGCATTTTAGAGCCTCTCGAAATCAGATAGCCAGTATATCACGGTTTATAAAATTTTATATATATATTAAAAGGCCAGTATGGTGGCCTTTATTTATAGGAGGAGCCCGGTGGATATTTCAGCTGACCGCTGCTCTCTGTCGGTTCCAGTGCGCGATTCGTTGCGTCACCAGGCCGACTCTTCAGCTCACTGCGTGTTTGTGAGTCTTGTTCTGAATACAGTACGTTGCGGTTGCTTATTCGTGGTTTGTTGTTCAAAGTCTTGCTCGCTGTCACAGGTAGGATTCGTTACCCCCTTGTCATATCACGTTCAACCAGCTTGTTTCTCGTTTTGTTCCCCATTAATTGTTCAGTTCTGCCATGGAGCTTACGAATCGTTCGTAGGCCTCCAGTACGCAGTAGTCACAGGCCCTTCACTGTTTCTTCTCCGATTCACAATGGATGCATGGCACACTTGCCATAGTGCAATTCGTACCTAGTCGCATCAGCGGCACTACGGTTAGCATCGGACACATCCCGCACCGATTCATACCATTCCCCCCCCTACCTTACTAACGATTCGTTCACTTCATGCCATATACATCACACCAATTCAAGCCTAAGTCGCCTTGTTGGCGCAAAACCCTTCGATTCACGCGTATCCCACGCACCGATCGTGACAGTTCGTACCATACCCTACCTTCGTTATTCATATCATTGTGCTGACCGATTCGGATCGTGTCAGCAGCTACATGCATCACACTCCAAACCGAACCTAGTCGCGCCAGCGGCACAACGGTTCGCATCACTTGCATCCCACGCATTCATATCGGTTCGTACCCTAACCTACGATTCGTTATTCACATCGTTGTTTTGACCAATTCAGATCGCATCAGCAGCTACATGCATCACACTCCAAACCGAACCTAGTCGCTTCGGCAGCACAACGGTTTGCATCACGAGTATTCCACACTGTAACGAGCCCCTTGCTTGGTCGGTTCTTCTCTCCCGACACTCCTCTGCAGCTATAGAATCAGATTGCAGATCGCAACATCTGATGGTTCGGTCATCCGATGCTCCGGGACTAGAACTACAGCGATGTGCCGTTCTAATCCAGTTGTGTAGCTCAGAACAAACACCAGGCAGGCTGTATGTAAGTTCAACCAGGAATCTCCCTTTGACAGGAATACAGGCCCTTTTATACAGTAAAAGAGGAGGTGCAGACCTCCTGCTCATATTACTCTAACAATACACCTGTAACCTAATTAACATGAGCTAGTTTACTAACATGACCTTTTGCCCAGACTTGTGGTCACCGAGCTTCACACAGTACATTATACATTATCATAAGTACAACCACAGGACATTTTCACAATAGCAGGAGCTAATTACAATTAACAATACAAACAGTGTTCTCTCCCCTCCTCAGCCTAGTCATCAACACCTATAGTAGGAGTAGACTGTTCGTCTCCTAGCCAGTCCTGGAGGCTAATGTGATCAGCTCACTCAATTAACATGTTGAGTTCAGAATCAAACAAACCAATAATAGTCTTTACATATATATCCTGGGAGATATTGGGGATAAATATTACTGTCCCATTTTAAGCAATCCAAGACATACCCTCCAAGTCACCATTTCCCATATGGCATACACAGGGTCCCCAGAGTCTGTGTGTCCTGGGGGACCAGGACCCGAATCCACAGTAATACCACCTCAAGAGTCCCCAGGCATACAGCTCACAAAGAGCACCGTCCCCCTAAATGCCAGGGCCCACGATCGATCGGCAAGAGGCTAGCATTCAGTCCCCTCCAAAAGTCTCTCTCCTGGCTAGGTCTGTCACATTTCTCCCCTTTCGGCAGGAGACTAACACAGGAGGAGACCCCAGATGGGTTGACTCCGAAGTTAGTCAGTAGTTCCAGTCCTCTAATGCCTGTACCCACACAGTACCCCAAACAAATTGTTCCAAACAAAGCATTATTCACCCAGCCAACCTCTGCCTCTCTCAGAGAACATATCTGCCACTGGGGAGAGGCCTGGACTGGCCCTTCTCCCTGGAGTCCTTTCTGCCGCTGGAGAGAAGACAGGGTGTCTGGGATCACTCCGTCATGCTGTTGGGGATCTGGGCCAACTGCCTAGCATCCCTGGGGTATACAGGTGGAGACTGAAGTCCCATCCACCTTCATAGGAAATCCATCCTCTGTTAGTTGAGGGCAGAGTCCAGCAGTACTCGGCCCTGTTGCCAGCCCTTCTGCTGGAAACCCCACACCATCTGCTCCGGCTAACTGTTAGGGCAGGAGGCTGGCTTCCTCCACTCCCAAACTGTGTAGCTGCTATTGGGGAGGTGAGCCGGCTGCTTCCTTTTCCATTCCCTCATCTGGATGTTGGGACGATATGTCTGTGGTACTGTCTCCCAGGTGCACGGATCTTTGCTGGGGAGGAAAGACCACTTCCTCCACCCTGGCCAACTGTTGGGGAGGGACAACGAACACCTCCTCTCCCTTCTCCCCCTGTATCCTGATCTGCTGCTGGGAAGTGACCACCTCCTTCTCACCCTGAGCCTCCGGAACCGCCGCAGGTGTAGGGCAGAGATCTTGGACCCTCTGTCCGGTTGCCAGCGCTTCAGCTGGGGATGTTCCTTGTAACTTCACAGATACTTCTGTTGGTGCTGGGCAGAGCACAGTGAAGTTTGGCCCTAATAACAGCTCTTCTTCTGCTGGAGGCTCACCAGGTTGTTCTTCCTCAGCAGAAAAGTCTATCAAATCCCCTGTCTCTGCAACCGGTGTCTGGGGATAATGGTTCACCATCTCCTCTTCGTGAAACCCAGAAGATGCTATCAGTGCTGGGTAGAGCACAGTGAAGTTTGGCCCTAATAACAGCCCTTCTTCTGCTGGAGGCTCACCAGGTTGTTCTTCCTCAGCAGAAAAGTCTAGCAGAGACAGGGGATTTGAAACTGGTGTCTGGGAATAAAGGTTCACCATCTCCTGTCCCTGGAACCCAGAAGATGCTATCAGTGCTGGGCAGAGGTTAGCAGAGCTCTGCCCTGTTGTCAGCACTTCAGGTTTGGGGATGGCAATCTTCAGATTTTCCACTGCCGATTCTCTGGCATTCTGCTGGACAGGCACATTCCTCCATCCAAGATCATCCAATGCAGAAACAGGTCCATCAAGGTCAGTCAGCACTTGCTGCATCCGCCATAAGACCTCCGCCTCCATAGCTGCGGGGCCAGGTTGGCAAAACACACTGTTACTCTGCCACATTGTCAACTCTTCAGCCAGGATTTCAGAGTTGTCATCTGGTATTTCTTGATAATCCCAGGCAAAGGGAGCACCACCCTGCTGCTGAGCAGAGTCTAACAGCTGTCTGTAGGTGATCTCCAGCCCCATTCCTGAATGGCCAGAAACTCCAAATCTTCCTGTGCCCAGTGCACTTCTGAGACATTCAGTCTTCGCTCTCTGCGCTCCATTATTTCCTCCAAACGCCACTCCCGATCACTCCCAAAGTCAGGGTCCCTGGAAAGCCTCCAGTATAACAATCCCAGGCCATCGTAGTCAAAGCCTTCCGTGGGGCTGTCATCTGCTGTCCACAGGTACACTTGGGCTACATACCACTGGTGGGCTCCGTAGCTCTCGTCCAACCGCATTTCTGCCCGGATCAGTCTGCTTAACTCAGCTGTCCACTCCTGGTTTGGCTGTTCCCCCAATAACAGCATTCGCACTTCATACTGCGACCAGTACCTTACATGGATGGAGGGGAGAACTTTTCTCTGGTTTCGCTGCTCATGGGCTAGCGCTTCCTTCCAGAGTTCGCAGCGGATAGAATCAAACCATCCTAGCAGGACCTGCTCTAATACTGGTCCTCTGTGCTTTATCTGCATCTCTCGCAACCTCCTTCTGAATTCCTCTTCCATGGTGGCTGGTATCTGTACCTCTCCTACTATCTGTACCTTGGATCCAGGTGATGGTTTGGATGTGTTCACGGCAAGGAAGCACGATCCCACCATTCCCTCCACGGCTCTCAAGTAAGTCTTTCAGCGTGGCTCTCCTGCAGGCTGGTTTGGAGTGTCCCAGTAACTGGAGAGCAAATCCCATGGCTGCCAACCAATATAACGAGCCCCTTGCTCACTCGGTTCCACTCTCCCGACACTCCTCTGCAGCTATAGAATCAGATTGCAGATCGCAACATCTGATGGTTCGGTCATCCGATGCTCCGGGACTAGAACTACAGCTATGTGCCGTTCTAATCCAGTTGTGTAGCTCAGAACAAACACTAGGCAGGCTGTATGTAAGTTCAACCAGGAATCTCCCTTTATTGACAGGAATACAGGCCCTTTTATACAGTAAAAGAGGAGGTGCAGACCTCCTGCTCATATTACTCTAACAATACACCTGTAACCTAATTAACCTAATTAACATGAGCTAGTTTACTAACATGACCTTTTGCCCAGACTTGTGGTCACCGAGCTTCACACAGTACATTATACATTATCATAAGTACAACCACAGGACATTTTCACAATAGCAGGAGTTAATTACAATTAACAATACAAACAGTGTTCTCCCCCCTCCTCAGCCTAGTCATCAACACTTATAGTAGGAGTAGACTGTTCGTCTCCTAGCCAGTCCTGGAGGCTAATGTGATCAGCTCACTCAATTAACATGTTGAGTTCAGAATCAAACAAACCAATAATAGTCTTTACATATATATCCTGGGAGATATTGGGGATAAATATTACTGTCCCATTTTAAGCAATCCAAGACATACCCTCCAAGTCACCATTTCCCATATGGCATACACAGGGTCCCCAGAGTCTGTGTGTCCTGGGGGACCAGGACCCGAATCCACAGTAATACCACCTCAAGAGTCCCCAGGAATACAGCTCACAAAGAACACCATTCCCCTAAATGCCAGGGCCCACGATCGATCGGCAAGAGGCTAGCATTCAGTCCCCTCCAAAAGTCTCTCTCCCGGCTAGGTCTGTCACACACACTCAACTCGTTACACTCCCTATCATAAATCTACGATTCATTGCGTATGCCATTTTTCACAGTTCGTTCCTACACATAATATTTCTGCTATCCTTTTCTTTTTGCCTCTCAGTAGGTTACCTTTGTTGCAAACATTGCAAGAATACGCATCAGCAACCGCTGCAAAACTCGTATCTCAGCATATACCCATTGCATTTGCTACAAACAGGCTTCTCAGCATACACTCCTTGCAATCGCTGCAAGTATTCGCATCTCAGCAGTTACCCATTCGCTACACCACAAACATGCTTCTCAGCCTAAAACGCCAAATGCTGCAAGCACACATCTCAACATAACTTCTTGCAAATCGCTGCAACCAGACTCAATTGCACTCACACAGTCACACTTTGTTTTAGTGGCACTTAATCGGCCACTCATCTCCAGTGGCATTCATACGAGCCACTCATTATTTCCCTCTGTCTTTCTCCCTCAGGTCAGTCGTGTTCAGGTGCCATCCTGTACCAGGTTGGACGTTATTTCCCCAGGTAAAAAAACAATATTTCTTTATCGTACATCACGGGACACAGAGCACCATAATAATGACTATGTGGGTTATACGCTTACCTTTACGTGATTGGACACTGGCAACCAATAGTAAGACGGTTCCTCCCATATAACCCCTCCTACACAGGAAGTGCCTCACTATTTTCGCCAGTGTCTTGAAGGTGATGGTCATGGCTGTTGAAGCTCTTCAGTTTCTTCAAAGAAATGTCCCACTGAGGATGTTATAATCGGATCCATTCGGATGGCTTACTAAGCTAAAGTGAATGGTACCCGAACCTTGGTTCAAGAACGAGGTGTTGCTTGTAATGTGTCCTTTTTAGGCGCTGGACCCTTGTTAAAGTTGGTATTCCTGGTCAATCTTGCCCAAGGAAACCATAAAGGGTGCTTTACAGGTCCAGGGGTGTGGACCCCAATATGGGGGACCCGGTCCCTGAAGGTCCTTAGAGGCACTACCCGCCATGATGGGGGAAGATTGGGCCTGGCAAGACAGGCCCTGCTGCTTGGGATGGTAAGTACTCCCTCTGGGGCCTTATATGTGTATGTATGTATGTATGTATATATATATATATATATATATATATATATATATATATATATATATATGTATTTCACCCTTATAAAAGTGCTAGTATAAGCCTTGAGCCTGTGCCAGGATTACAGAGACTGGTTTGGCACGCATTTTATAAATTTTTTGCGTGCGAGTGCGGGCCGCGTGCACACCGCGTGTGCGTCACCGGTGTGCGAGTGCGTCGCCGGTGTCCACGTGCGCTGCCGCTATCCGTGTCACAGGTGCACCGCGAGCGTCAGGACGGTGCATGCGCCATGCGGTAGGCGGGTCGCCGATCGCAGATGCGCGCGCTCGCTCTCATGCTAGTGCTTATAAGCATGGAGCTCCTGCCGTGCGCATGGAGGAAGCAGAGCAAATGGTGGGCACGTGAGCCTGGTGGTCTTGGACACAGCGGTGACAGGTTTAAAACTAGTTGTAGTTTGTGGGGAGTACTCCTTTTTAGTTTCCTCGTGTGTAAGCAATGTCTTCCAAAAAACGAGGAACAAGGAACAAGGCAAGCACAGGGGTAAGAGTCCCTCCACAAAAAGACAGGAGACCAACCCCATGGTGATGCAGCCTCAGTTTCTCCTGAAGGACCTGCGGCTTCTGACCTGGCTGAGCCATTGCACTTGTCAGGCATAGTAGCCAGTACCAATGTACCTGCCTCGGCTTATGTTACAAAGGATGATTTGGCATCTGCCTTAGCGGGTCTTGAAGGCAAAATAGCTGGCATGATTGCCTCTGTAACACAAGGGGGAAGGAAGCGTAATAGATCTCCCTCCCCCGGGCCTGGGCCAAGTGGTGAGTCACTAGAGCCCCAGGACTCTTATAGCCAGATGGGTCCAGGTAACCTGGAACCAGAATGGGCAGAGGATCCAGAGGAGGTGGTCATGAAGGACCAGGAGGTAGGAGAGGCTGAAGATTCCTCGGCTGAGGACTCTGGCTCTGAGGAGCCAATTTCAGCCTCCCATTGCCAGAAATTGTTTATCCAATCTCTAATGGAGATGGTACGAATTGGGTTTAAGTTACCCCCAGTTCAGGAGTCTGCACTCTCTTGTTCCACTCTGAGATCTTTGCGACATAAACAAATTTCCCAAGCTTTTCCCTTGCATCCGTTACTGGAGCAGGTGATTTATGCGGACTGGGAGCATCCTGACAGGATATACTTACCTCCCAAAAGGTTTTCTGTTTTATACCCTATGGAGGAGAAGTTTAGGGAGAAATGGAGCACACCTTTGGTAGACACTGCCATATCTTCCGTGAATAAAAACTTAACCTGTCCAGTGGATAATGCCCAGGTTTTCAAGGATCCGGCTGATAAAAAGCTAGAGTCCTTATTGAAGGCCTCCTTCTCGGTTGCCAGTGCAGCAGTTCAGCCTGCTATTGCAGCCATTGGGATTTGTCAATCCCTAAAGGATCACTTTAAGAGGATAGTAAAGAACATACCTGGCCTGGAGGAATCTGCTGAGGAACTATCCCTCATGCCTTGTGTTTTTCGGGAGACGCTTTAAAAGACTCTATCCAACAGATGTCTCGTTTTGCGTTACTATTAGTTCATATGCGCAGAGTATTGTGGCTAAAGAACTGGTCTGCTGAGACACCATGTAAAAGGCTACTTGCTGCTTTTCCATTTCATGGAGAGCGTCTGTTTGGCGAAGATCTGGATAAATATATCCAAAAGATCTCTGGAGGAAAGAGCGCTCTGCTTCCTATTAAAAGGAAGGGGAAACAGCCCTCTTATAAAATTCCTAATCCTCCAGGGCCTGGTGCCTCTTCCCCTAAGCGGTATCGACGGCCTCAGCCGTCTGGGTTTAAAAGACCACAGGGTCAGAAAAAACCCTGGACCCAAAAGCCACCCAAGCCCAACTCCAAGTCTACCTTGTGAAGGGGCGCCCCCGCTCTCACGGGTGGGGAGCAGGCTTCAGCTGTTTGGGGAGGCCTGAGAAGAACTGGTTCAAGACAGATGGGTCATTTCCACTGTAAAGAACGGTTACAGAATAGAGTTCCGGGAGGTTCCCCTGAACCACGTTCTACACTCAAGGGTCCCGGCGGATCCAGAGAAAAGAAGTTGCCTACTCCTAGTTTTCACCATCTGCTGATGCAGGGAGTAATTGTAAAGGTCCCGCACGAGGAAATATTCAAGGGGTTTTACTCAAACCTATTCACCAAATGGGGAAGTAAGGCCCATTTTTTACCTCAAGGCTCTCAACTTCTTTGTAGACGTCCGATCTTTCCGCATGGAGTCGGTTCGTTCAGTAATAAGGTCCCTGAGAAAGGAAGACTATTTGGCATCAATAGATATCAAGGATGCGTACCTTCTTGTGCCGATCTTCGGTCCACACCAAAGGTTCTTACGGTTCGCCTTAGAGGGCAGTCATTTCCAGTTTGCGGCACTGCCTTTCGGTCTAGCCACAGCCACCAGGGTCTTCACAAAGGTTCTGGCCCCAATATTGGCTTCCCTAAGATCTCAAGGAGTCTCCATAATAGGATACCTGGACGATCTACTTCTAAGGGAATGCTTTCGCCCTACACTAGTTCTTTTATTCCATTCCCTTTCTTCACTTCGGCACAGCCTTCTGCCCTCTCTCTCTCCTCCCCCCTTTTATCTTCATCCCACCTCCAATTTTTGTCATTCCCTCACTTCTATCCACTAATTTTCACCCATTCACAGTGATTCCTCGTGGTTTCATGCCTTCCCCATTGACGGCCTGTGTTAGGGGTTTCCGTTGGCCCGTCCACTGCGGCTCCCGGTTGGAGGTTATTCCGGATGCCTTGGCGGCCCACATTATTCCATTACCCTACAGACCTTAACCAGTAAGTATGCACTGACATGCTGCTGGTGATGTCATTTTACCTCTATCCATCATTGATTATCTTTATATCCAACTTTTAGACTACCACGTGCATGCTCCTGACGAGTGGCGCTCAGCCACGAAACGCGTAGAGCTACATGATGCCGTGTCTTCACCTATTCTCTACCTGGTTCAAGTTTTTATACAATCATCACCTTTACAGGCTTAGTGAGGCCATAGGCCCTGCAGGTTTTACCTTATATTTATTATTTTACCCTATCATGTTTGTGGAACTTTGGAATTTTTCATTGAATCACCACGCTTTTCAATTGGTATCCTGTTATCAATTTATTGTGTACTGTTTTTTACCTGTACCTTGACATCAATGGTTATGTTTCAAGATACGTATATTATCCTCTTAATGTTGTTATCATGTATCAACAATCTTTGTACATTTATATTGTAACAATAAAATTCCTCTCTTCCACATAATTACCATCATCTCGCTTTCATGTGCTTCATTCAAAGTCCCACCCCCTCCGCTCCCCTTCTTGCTACACTAGTTCTAAACGTGTCAAGAACAGTGCGTGTCTTATAATGCCTAGGTTGGGTACTAAATTTGAAAAAGTCAGCTCTTTGTCCGACCCAAACCTTGGTGTATCTGGGTCTGGTCTTGGACACCACCCAAGAAAAAGTGTTTCTTCCGCCCTTAAAGGTCGCCTCCATAGTGGAATTTGTACAGAAAGTGAAAATAGAACCAACACCTTCCGTTCGGCTGTACATGAGG
This sequence comes from Aquarana catesbeiana, assembly GCF_042186555.1. Classification (NCBI taxonomy): domain Eukaryota; kingdom Metazoa; phylum Chordata; class Amphibia; order Anura; family Ranidae; genus Aquarana; species Aquarana catesbeiana. Next base: position 2,880,813 of record NW_027362661.1, on the reverse strand, counting down.
TTATGGGCAGCCCAAAGAGAAGTAAATCATATACTAACCTGGGCAGAAAAACATGTGCCATTTCTGTCGGCAGTGTTTATCCCGGGGGTGGACAATTGGCAGGCGGATTTCCTGAGTCGCCAGAAATTGTTACCAGGGGAATGGTTCCTGCATCCCGAGGTTTTTCTACAGATCTGCCAATACTGGGGGACCCCAGATGTGGATCTGCTGGCATCCAGATTCAATGCCAAACTGGTCCAGGACCAAGGATCCGCTTGCTGTCGGGATAGACGCGTTAGTGGTTCCATGGGATCAGTATTCTCTGATATATGCCTTCCCTCCGATCCAAATTCTGCCGCACTTACTACGCAGAATACGGGAGGAACGGAAGCCGGTGATCTTAGTGGCCCCAGCGTGGCCCAGGAGATCATGGTACTCGGAGATTGTGAAGTTGGCAGTAGGAGATCTGTTGGTTCTGCCTTGCCGCCCAGACCTGTTGTCTCAAGGGCCCATATTCCATCCTTCTTTACGGTTGCTGAATTTGATAGCCTGGCTATTGAGACCAGACTATTGAAAGACCGTGGTATTATGGGTTCAGTCTTGTCCACTTTGATAAACGCTAGAAAGTCCGTTTCTAGAGCTATCCATTATAGAGTCTGGAAGTCATACATTTCTTTTCTTGTGTGAGAAAAGGAAATGGAACCCTCGTAGGTATACGATTGGAAGGGTGCTCGCCTTTCTCCAAACAGGAGTAGACTTGCAGCTTGCTTTAGGGACAATCAAGGGACAGATTTCGGCCTTATCGTTTTTTTTCCAAAGACCAATTGCATCCCATTCTTTGGTGCTAACCTTTGTCAAGGGAGTAACACACCTCAGGCCACTGCTTAAACCACCTTTATGTCCTTGGGACCTAAATTTGGTACTGTCAGCCTTACAGAGTCAGCCCTTTGAACTTATTAGGCATATCCCTTTTGTCCTATTGACCAGGAAATTAGTTTGTCTAATGGCTGTAACATCGGCTAGAAGGGTGTCAGAATTGGCCGCCCTTTCGTGCAAAGAACCTTTTATGGTTCTTCATCAGGACAGAGTGGTCATGCGTCCTCGTCCGGATTTTCTACCAAAGGTAGTTTCCAAATTTCATTTGAATCAGGATATCATTTTACCTTCCTTTTTTCCAAACCCTAAAACTAGGGAGGAAAGGCCGCTTCACTCACTGGATGTGGTGAGAGCGATAAAGGTTTACTTAGAAATGTCAGCTCCCTTTCGGAAAACTGACTATCTTTTTGTCTTGCCTGAGGGTCCTAAAAGAGGACAGCCGGCAACAAGTTCATCTATATCCAGGTGGATTCGCCAGACTATTGTCCAGGCGTATGGATTAAAGCGCAGGGTTCCACCCCGGGATTTAAAAGCACACTCCACTAGAGGGGTTAGTGCATCATGGGCAGTATGCCAGTAGGTGTCTATGGCTCAGGTTTGCAAAGCAGCCGTTTGGTCTTCAGTTCATACGTTCACCAGGTTTTACCAGGTGGATGTGAGATCTCAAAATGAGATTTGGCCACAGCATGCTGCAGGCTGCTTTATAATCTCAGATCCATTGGGTCTAGGGATGATGTGTCGTTCCCCCCCCCCCCCCCCCCCTCAGCTGCATTGCTTTAGGACATCCCACATAGTCATTATTATGGTGCTCTGTGTCCCGTGATGTACGATAAAGAAAAATGGATTTTTAAAACAGCTTACCTGTAAAATCCTTTTCTTGGAGTACATCACGGGACACAGAGGTCCCTCCCCTCTTTTTCTGGGATCGTCATTGCTTGCTACAAAACTGAGGCACTTCCTGTGTAGGAGGGGTTATATGGGAGGAACCGTCTTACTATTGGTTTCCAGTGTACAATCACCTAAAGGTAAGCGTATAACCCACATAGTCATTATTATAGTGCTCTGTGTCCCATGATGTACTCCAAGAAAAGGATTTTACAGGTAAGCTGTTTTAAAAATCCATTTTTTGCCACCAAGCTGGCCTTTGGCTCTAAAAGCAGCCCCTGGTTGTTTGACATTTTTGCCCAGTCCCTCACTTGGATCCAATCACACCAGGCCCAGTGCCACAAGGTTATCCATAATCTCGATGACTTTCTGCTCATTAAATGGCCAGACATACCCCTGGTAAATCTAGACAGGCTAAGAGTGGTCTTCAACAATCTCAATGTGCCTATAGCCGAACACAAAGTGGAAGGCCCAGCACATTCCATCACCTTCTTGGGCATTGTCCTGCACATGCAGGCTTGCCCGCCTGATGACAAACTAGCCCGTGTTAGGTCAGTCATTCGCAATTTTACCCGGTCACAGGGCTGTACTAAAAGACAGCTGCAGTCCTTAGTAGGCATGCTCAATTTTGCAATGAGGATTATTCCACAGGGGCGGTAGTTCATCTCACGGCTCTTGGTCTTTTTCGCCCGAGTACAGGACCCCGACCAAGTCCTCAGACTAGACACAGAAGCCATAGCGCACTTAACTAGGGAAGAGTTCCTCACCAACTGGAATGGCATATCCATGTTTATTCCCTCAGTATTAGCCCAGTTGCCACAAGTATTCACAGACGCTGCAGCCTCCACAGACTTTGCTGTTATTTTTGGTCACCACTGGTTTCTGGCCTCCAGAAATCTACTTGATTTCTGGTTTTGCTCGATCCTCGTCTTTGTTCGAAATGTACCCCATTGTGGCAGCAGCCCAAGTCTGGGGCCACACGTGGACAGGTCAGTCAGTACTCTTCACCACAGACAACCAGGCTACGGCCGACATCATTAATAAGGGTAGATACAAGTCGCTCCCCGTCATGTCCTTCCTGCGCAGGCTGGTACAATTATCATTACATCACCAATTAAATATTTACTGTGAGCATATCCCTGGCAAGTGCAATGCTGCAGCAGATGCACTGTCTTGCTTCAATTTTGTCTCATTCTTCCAGCAGGTATCCGGAGCCGACCTGTCATCCACTCCTATCCCACCTTGGTCTCAACTAACAATGGGTTGAACCCACATCTTGCCAATGCAACCCGGCTCATCAACCACTCGCTGTCTTGCAACACACTTAAGGCTTACCGCACGACCTGGAAGACCTACTGCAGGTTCCTAGCCGCTTGTCCCGGAACCACAGCAGACGACGTCAGTCACGTCCTAGCCTTCATATCTTATTGCCATACACAGCTGGCTCTCGCTCATAACACTATCAGGTTGTACCTAGCTGGTATTCAGCATTTCCTGTCCTTACAGAATATCCGACAGCCATCTGTGTTCACAGCTCATACAGTGAAAGCCCTGCTGCGGGGAATTCAGAAGCAGCAGCCCGCTACCAACGGCAAATGCTTACCCATCACAAGCACTATCTTCAGGGGCATGTCCAAAATCCTCACACTTTCCCCCTTTTGGGCTCTTGCCCAACCTGGTCATCCAGGCGGCCATCTACCTGGCTTTCCACGACTTCCTACGACCTAGCGAGTTCACCTCTGGTAGTACCAGTAGACAGGTACTGTAAGACACCTGCTGACTCGCTTCCCAAACCATTATGTCCTTCACCTTACGGTCTCCAAAACACAACAAACCGGACCCAGGGTAGATATAAACTTCTTCAGGACCAGCAATGCTTGATGCCCAGTAACCATCCTTGACCGTCTGCTCTCTAACCTACCCAGCCAGCCAGTCTCCAGCCCGTTACTGCCTTTTCTGGTCAACCCCCTGACTGGCAGTCAGTTTATCAAACATGTTAGGGTCCTACTGGTCAACTTAGAACCTAGATCCCAGGCAGTATTCTGGACATTCCTTCCGGATCGGTACAGCCTCAGCCGCATCTCAGCACGGAATGCCAGACCATGTTATCAAGAAGCTAGGCAGATCAGATGGAAGTCCGCCTGCTTCACCAGATATATTCCGAACCCTCAAGTGGAGATGGCCCTAGCCTTCTCCAAGCTTGCTCAATCAGCTTAGGATCAATAAAGATATATTCCCTACCTGCTTTTTTTTGGCCCCTTCTCTTGGCTTACCTACCAGATGACCAAAGGCCACACCACAGGTCTATTTATGTTGTAAGTCTAGTTGTGTGTTTATGTGATCCACATCTGTCTCGGTCTTAGGGCCATGACTTTATATATATATATATATATATATATATATATAATCTCCCATAGTTTGTGGACTATAGCTTTCCTACAGACTAAACAATATACGCTGATTTGAGTTATTTTTATCAAGGAAATGTAACAGAATACTGTTTGGCTTAAATTTATGAAGATAATTTATTTTCAATATTTTAAAAGAGAAAAAATGTGTTTTTTTTTTCAAAATGTGTGTATTTTTTAATTTATATAGCAAAAAATGTAAAACTTAGTGAGGTTAAATACCACCAAAAGAAAGCTCTATCTGTTTAAAAACAAAAAGATAAAAATTTAATTTGGATACAGTGTTACATGACTGAGTAATTGTTATGAGAGCGCTGAAAGCCGAAAGTTGGCCTGGTCAGGAAGGGAATAAAAGTGTCCGCTATTGAGCTGGTTTAATGTACAGCAATCCTCCTATTCCCCCCTAACATCCACATCCTATTATTGTGTGACCAATACCATCCAAATAATTCTTAATTTCTTTTACCAAAGTTATCCGTCTACAAGGAGACCTGTATAGATAAAATGATGGCACCAATGATGATGGAGGAGGACCGGAGTCACATGACTGAGAAGATACTAAACCTCACCCTGGAGATCATCTACCTGCTGACCGGAGAGGTGAGGAGGATTCTGGGAGGTCACATGACATCACTCTTATATCTATTAATAAAACACAGACTTGACCGGAGAGGTGAGGAGGATTCTGGGAGGTCACATGACATCGCTCTTATCTCTATTAATAAAACACAGACCTGACCGGAGAGGTGAGGAGGATTCTGGGAGGTCACATGACATCACTCTTATCTCTATTAATAAAACACAGACCTGACCGGAGAGGTGAGGAGGATTCTGGGAGGTCACATGACAAACTCTTATCTCTATTAATAAAACACAGACCTGACCAGAGAGGTGAGGAGGATTGTGGGACTCTAACATGATATTCCTATTGGTTCCTCAATACAGAGATTTCCTCTTGTGAAGTCAGGTGATCATATGACCATCACAGTGCCTCCATGTGACTCCCTAAAACCTGAGAGACACAACATACAGAAGATTCTAGAAGTCACCAAGAAGATGATGGAGCTGCTGACAGGAGAGGTGAGCGGTGCTGGGAATTCTGGGACATTATCCAGTAACAGACAAGGGATGTGTCTGGATGGTGACTGTATCATTGTGTGTGTCAGGTTCCTATAAGGTGTCAGGATGTCACTGTCTATTTCTCCATGGAGGAGTGGGAGTATTTAGAAGGACACAAGGATCTCTACAAGGACGTCATGATGGACAATCAGCCGCCCCTCACATCACCGGGTAAGAGGAGACTTTATTGTAAAGGAGAGAGCAGTACGGAGGCTCCACCTAGATCCCCCATCATCTGATAAACATATAGAAACAATGTATTCAGTCAGTGTGTGTGTTTCCTACAGATGGATCCAGTAATGGGAACCCACCAGAGAGATGTCCCCATCCTCTGTATTCCCGGGATTCCACACCGGAAGATCACACCATCCCTCACCATCATCAGGTAGATGAGGAACAATCACTGATAGTTAAAACTTATAGAGAAGCATTTTGTGTTACAATGAATGTTTTATTATATTTGCAGAGTGGAAACCTCGGGGATTATAATATTGTTGGTAAAGAAGAGTATAAAGAGGAGGATGAGTATGGAGTGATGGAGCCACCTAATACCAGGAACCCACCAGAGAGATTTCCCCGTCCTCTGTATTCCCGGGATTCCACACAGGAAGATCACACCATCCCTCACTGTTACAAGGTTAATAGAATGAAGCTTATAAAACGCAAATGGATTGTTTATGTCAGCTTATTTTTTACAGATGACATTTTCTCTCATTTTCTTGATTTAGAGTGGAGATCCAATCGATGTAGAATTTGAGGGTAAAGCAGAAGAAGAAGAGAGGTATGTGAGGGATGATCAGCAGTCTATGGAGGAGGATGGAATAACGGGGACATTTATAGAGGAGGACACTCCTACAGAGATCAGCACAGGTGGGTCATTAACACTAAATACATTCCTCCACCCATACTGCTCACTGATTGGTCCAGAGTAGGGCGGGGACTGGGTGATTTTCTGTATTTCTCTCAGATAATCTTCCTTCCCTGTGCTGCAGACACAATTTATGTATCTAGACTGGATTTATGGAGATTCTGGGGTTCAGCTGGCGGCAAAATGTTCATTTTCATCATAGGCATTGACCTGGGACATGTTTTTTGGATCTTCTGCCTCATACCCGGTTCTAGTAAGATCTCTGAAGCCCCATACACACTATCAGATTTTCTGCTGATTTTTGCCTTCAGATTTACCAAAACCATGTAGTACAAGGGCCTGCCTGATTGCATACAAATTGAAACTCCTAAAGTTTGACCTCATATTATATGGTTTTGATAAGTCTGAAGGAAAAAATCAGCAGAAAATCTGATAGTGTGTATGGGGCTTAACAGAACAATTCTCCCAGGATTACTTGTTCTGTTGTCTGCTGGCTGTGCCGGGTGGAGGGATATGTCTGTATAGTCTCAGACCCAAGTCACTGAGTGCAGTCTCAGGAGATGGGAGGTAGCGGTGTGGGATCTCTGCAACTTGTCTCATGTAAACATTTAAGCATCCACTGATTACTAAATACCAGTATTATGAGTCCTGACCCTTACACTGTATAATTTATATTGTACATTACATACTCCTGACCCCTGCACTATATACTCTATGTTGTACATTACATCATTCTGGTAATGTATAGCCCTAACTGTTGTATCTTCTATAATACACTACATTGGACTTACTTATTTTGCAGCTGGACATTTCTACCAGCTTGACATTTAATATCTGATGATTTGATTGGAGCACAGACTTTTACATGTTGATAATAATGTGATAACAGCCTCAAACTTTGGAACCTTAAAGCGGGGGTCCACCTATCTACCGTTTTTTTTTTTTTTTTTTAGTTCATTCACAAACTTTTCTTCTCAGCATTACATACTCACATATTGTGTGTAATATGTCCGCCTGTGTCAGATTTCGTCGGAAAGAATAACTTATATTATTCACTGCAGGCGGTTTCCATCTTCATTGTGGGCATTTGAAGCCCACAAGCATTTATTTCCTGGATGTGGTGAATGCTGTGCTCCCAGCATTCACCGCTCGTTCCCGCACATGCTCAGTGGCATCCTGGGAAGCCTGAGACTAGCTCCCAGGAGACTGTGCAGAGTCTGGGAGAGGCTAGAAACACGCCTACTCCCACGGGAGGAGAACCAGGAAGTGCAAAGAAGAATAGAAAAATAAAAGGTAATTACAGCGATTTAAATTTTTTTAAACGGCATGTCAGCATCTAGGCAAGGAAGAGAATACATACAGATATTGTTCAAAATTTGGGTGGAACCCCGCTTTAAACAGAAAGTGGTAATGAGGGAGGAGTCAATAACCCAATGATGGTGGTTTTACAGTGTTACTAAACCTAAAAAAATTTTTTACCTTAATGATTTGTTTGCATTAAGGTAAAAAAGGCTTTTAGTGTCCCTGTGCCCCCTTCCCTGTATGAAGGGGAAGAGAGGGGAGAATAGATCAGCGCTGTGCAGGGCTGCATCTTTTCTCCCCTTACTTCCTCTTCACACAGCATTCGAGCAGGAGCCATTGGCTCTTGCTGCTATCAATCAGATGCAGTAAAGAGGAAGTGGGGGGTGGGCCTAAGTCCCGTTGTGTAAGTCTATAGTGCACGGCTCTGTAGACACACAGCTCAGGACCACGGGGACCACACTCTCCCCATAGCCAGCAGCTGGCTATGGTGCTTCCTCTAAAAAAGAGGAGCCAAGATCGCAGCCAGGGATCAAAGAAGAGGAGCAATACCATTGCACAGAGCAGATAAGTATATGTTTGATATTTTAATAAAAAAAAAGGTTTTGACTTTAGTAACACTTTAGGGATCAGTCCAGTCTTCATCTTGGTTGTTCTCCACCCATCCTCACTTTCTGACCTCTGGTGGGGCTCAGCCCCGCTGTTATTCATGACTAAATCATGGACTAAATAAGGAAGTGCAGTTAACATAGGGGCTATTGGAGCTGCAGCTCCAGGCCCCTTACCTCAAGATAGGCCCATTTGCCCAAAAAACTATTGACTTCGAGGCTTGGCCAGCAGGGGATTTGGGGGTTAGGTAGCTGAAGACCTACCCCACCACTGATCAAAATATGGGGCTCCTATCATCTATGGTTCCAGAGATATGGGACTCCTTTCGCAGCCTGTCAGAAGCTACATACAGAGCGGCCAGTTTAAATACAAGCTGGCACACTCTGTTTGCAGCAGACGGAGAGGATGAGCTCACAGTGCCTCTCCTCACTTCTTGTCAGAGGCATTGAGCTCAATGGACAGCTTGGAGCCTGCAGAGTTTGACAGGCAGCACTGCCTGTCAAACTCGCCTATTGATTTCAATGGGGCCACTCTGCAACTGCAAGCCAAACTCACTCGTAGTAGCAGCATAGTCCAACAATGTAAAACTGCCATTCAGCTATGTAAAAAAAAAGAAACAAGGAGGTGGCAGTAGCACCTCATGAACACCTGTCAACTGGTGCAGCTGCTGCTCTTTGGAAAGCAATCCACCACAGATCACTTTTCAGAGGGCAGTAAGCATTACCACAAATGTGAAAGAAACTTGAAACACATCATCCATTTCACACTCCCCACCAACCAGGTCACTCCCCAACCACTTCCCATGTTGGCCACCTCCCTTCAACTTGTATCACAGGTGACCATTTCCCAACCTGCAGATGACAGACCCTACTCCAAAAGATATCACTCCCAGTTACTCCCCCCAACCGCTGACTGATATCCCTCCATGACCACCTCACACCCCCCTGCTGACAGACCTCCCTCCCCAGCCTGTCCCCACACACCCTCTCACCTGCTGTCCTGTGGATGGGGGAATCATTCCCGCAGTGTTATTGTGTTCTGCCAGTGGGGAGCCTTCCCTACCCACACAATACAATGATCAGTGTTGCTAACTATAGCTGGCAGCACTGACTGTTTTGGGAAAAAACTGACAGGCTGGTTGTACTCAAGTTGATTAATAGATTGACTTGTGTACAACCAGCTAGCCCATACATAGATCGACTATGGCTGGTCTCTGCTTAATTGGCTTCATTTCAATTCATGTATGGCCCGCTTAACCACTACGCAGTCCCTAAACATCCTTCCATGAACCTTTACATTTTTCTTCCCAGATTCATTCATCCTCCTCACCTGTACATAGTGCTCGCTGTCATACCCTCCACACTCCTCTCCTGTACATACTGTTCATGGTCATACCCTCCACACTTCTCTCCTATACATAGTGCTCACTGTCATACCCTCCACACTCCTCTCCTGTACATAGTGCCTGCTGTCATACCCTCCATACTCCTCTCCTGTACATACTGTTCATGGTCATACCCTCCACACTTCTCTCCTATACATAGTGCTCACTGTCATACCCTCCACACTCCTCTCCTGTACATAGTGCCTGCTGTCATACCCTCCATACTCCTCTCCTGTACATACTGTTCATGGTCATACCCTCCACACTTCTCTCCTATACATAGTGCTCACTGTCATACCCTCCACACTCCTCTCCTGTACATAGTGCCTGCTGTCATACCCTCCACACTCTTCTCATGTACATACTGCCCATGGTCATACCCCCCACACTCCTCTCCTGTACATAGTGCCCACTGTCATACCATCCACACTCCTCTCCTGTACATACTGCTCACTGTCATACCCTCCACACTCCTCTCCTATACATAGTGCTCACTGTCATACTCTTCACGCTCCTCTCCTGTACATAGTGCTCACTGTCATACCCTCCACACTCCTCTCCTTTACATAGTGCTCACTGTCATACCCTTCACGCTCCTCTCCTGTACATAGTGCTCACTGTCATACCCTTTACGCTCCTCTCCTATACATAGTGACCACTGTCATACCCTCCACACTCCTCTACTGTGCATACTACCCACTATCATGCCATCCACACTCTTCTCCTGTATATACTGCCCCATCATACCCTCAACACTCCTCTCCTGTACATACTGCCAACTGTCTTTCTCTCCTCACTCCTCTCCTGTACATACTGCCAACTGTCTTTTACTCCTCACTCCTCTCCTGTACATACTGCCAACTGTCTTTCTCTCCACACTCCTCTCTTGTACATAGTGCCCACTGCCATACCTTTCATACTCATCTCCTGTACATAGTGCCCACTATTATACCCTTCACATTCCTCTCCCTCACCTTTTATACCATCCATACTCCACCCCTATACCTCTTACCCACAAAACAGTTCTTTAAAATTATATTGAATATGCTTAATGTTACCAGCTCTAGAATGGGCACACTTGTGTTAGTTCAGCTAAAGGAAATCTTCTCAGTCCTCATATTTGTTCTGCCCATTATTAGTACTCATTTAATTTGCGATTACTACTGTGATGTATAGAGGAACATAGGGGGTGTCAGCTACTCTAAACTACTGGTACCACTGGTAAAAAAAAAAGTGTCCCTGAAAATATTTTTTTAAATGTTGGCAACTATGCACTTGGGCACTGCCCAATGGCCACCGGATCAGTAGGGGGCCCCACGAGAGGCTCCTGTGATATTAAAGTGGTAGTAAGCTTTGCTAACATTACTACTTTTTAGAGGCCCTGAGGTAGGTTATGCCATAATGTACAAGTATGCACAGCATATTAGCACATTAGGATACACTTACCTGTCAGACTGAGCCCTCCAGCGCTGCGATCAGTCTGGCGGGTTCCGAGCGCTTCCATATTCACCCGGTCTTCTTTCAGGGTTCTGTGCCTTCGGTCACTTGCCTTGGCCGGGCTGTTTTGCTGTCACTCCCACACATGCGCATGCTCTCTCTCATCCTCCCTTCCTTATTTATTTTTATAAAAAGCCCCACCAAAATCCTCAGCACCAGGCCTATGATGTTCTTAATCCGGCCCTGCACTTGTCCTATAATCCCCTCATCACTGTCACTCCTATAAAAGACAGTTCTCGTTGTTTCCTCACTCTCTGACTAAGGTCCATGAATAAAGAAATGAACTGGTAGGAGATCAGAGGACCCATTTACTAGTTACCTTGAGGGGGGAATTGTAAGATCCTCAGAGACAAAGCTGCCTGATGTGGGCGGAGTCCTGGTTTAGGGGAACCAATCTGCTCATGTCTAGTAATAATCTTTTTATTTCTATTTTAGTAGATGGACGGGAGATGAGGAAAACCTCAGAGGATTGTCTCACTTTGTCTCCAGACTGTAAAGTAGAAGATGAGGACATCACACAGTATAGTCCAGGAGAAAACCCGACTACCTCAAATGTCCATCCGGCACCACACAGTGTAGATGGACCATCGTATTCCTCTTATCCTGAGGAACCTCAGACTGTGAGGAACGGTGCCGTCCTTCCAACAGATAAGAGGTTTTCCTGTACTGAGTGCGGGAAGTGTTTCCATTTTAAATCCAATCTTGATGTGCATAAAAGATCTCACAAGGTGGAGAATCTGTATTCCTGTGCAGAGTGTGGGAAGTGTTTTCTTTTTAGATCAAAACTTAATGAACATAAAATATCTCATACGGGAGAAAAACCGTATTCCTGTTCTGAGTGTGGAAAATCTTTTTCACGGAGCTCATACCTTCACACACATCAAAGATTGCACGCGGGGGAGAAGCCATATTCCTGTCCTGAGTGTGGGAAATCTTTTTCATGCAAGTCCAGCCTTGACAAACATCAGAGATCTCACACAGGGGAGAAGCCATATTCCTGTCCTGAGTGTGGGAAATCTTTTTCATGCAAGTCCAGCCTTGACAAACATCAGAGATCTCACACAGGTGAGAAGCCGTATTCCTGTCCTGAGTGCGGGAAATGTTTTTCAGATAGTTCCCATCTTTCCGTACATAAGAGATCTCACACTGGTGAAAAGCCGTATTACTGTCCTGAGTGCGGGAAATGTTTTTCAGACAATTACCATCTTTCTAGACATCAGAGATCTCACACAGGGGAGAAGCCGTATTCCTGTCCTGAGTGCGGGAAATGTTTTTCAGACAATTCCCATCTTTCCGCACATCAGAGATCTCACACTGGTAAAAAGCAGTATTCCTGTCCTGAGTGCGGGAAATGTTTTTCAGACAATTCCCATCTTTCCGTACATCAGAGATCTCACACTGGTGAAAAGCCGTATTCCTGTCCTGAGTGCGGGAAATGTTTTTCAAAAAATTCTCATCTTTCCAGACATCAGAGATCTCACACTGGTGAAAAGCCGTATTCCTGTCTTGAGTGCGGGAAATGTTTTTCAGACAATTCCCATCTTTCCATACATCAGAGATCTCACACTGGTGAAAAGCCGTATTCCTGTCCTGAGTGCGGGAAATGTTTTTCAGACAATTCCCATCTTTCCGCACATCAGAGATCTCACACTGGTGAAAAGCCGTATTCCTGTCCTGAGTGCGGGAAATGTTTTATAAAAAATTCTCATCTTTCCAGACATCAGAGATCTCACACTGGTGAAAAGCAGTATTCCTGTCCTGAGTGCGGGAAATGTTTTCCAGACAATTCCCATCTTTCTGCACATCAGAGATCTCACACAGGAGAAAAGCCATATTCCTGTTCTGAGTGTTGGAAAACTTTTTCATACAAGTCCAGTCTTACCAAACATCAGAGATCTCACACAGGGGAAAAACCTTATACCTGTCCTGAGTGTGGGAAATCTTTTTCAGTGAAGTCTGATCTTTACAGACATCAGAGATCTCACACAGGGGAGAAGCCGTATTCCTGTCCTGAGTGCGGGAAATGTTTTTCAGACAATTCCCATCTTTTAGCACATAAGAAATTTCACATTGGTGAAAAGCCGCATTGCTGTCCTGAGTGCGGGAAATGTTTCCCTTCTAAATCCAAACTTGGTGTGCATATACGATATCACACGGGGGAGATGCTGTATTCCTGTCTTGAGTGCGGAAAAGGTTTTTCAGCGAAGTCCAATCTTTCCATACATCAGAGATCTCACACAGGGGAAAAACCGTATTCATGTCCTGAGTGCGGGAAATGTTTTTCAAAGAGGTCCAATCTTTACACACATCAGAGATCTCACACAGGGGAGAAGCTGTATTCCTGTCTTGCATGTGGGAAATGTTTTGCTCATAAATCAGTCCTTGTCACACATCAGAGATCTCACACGGGGGAGAAGCCGTATTCCTGTCTTGAGTGCGGGAAATGTTTTTCACTGAAGTCCAATCTTTCCAGACATCAGAGATCTCACACGAGGGAGAAGCCACTTTCCTGTCCTGAGTGAGGGAATTGTTCCTCACTGAAGTCCTGTCTTCCTGTACATCAGGGATCCCGCACAACCCTCGAGGTGTATTAGTGCCTTGAGTGCGGGAAATGTCTTCTATATGGATGTTGCTGGACATCACAGCTCTCATGTGGGGAAGAAGCACACCCTGATATACACCTCAGATATACTCCATGGCTGATCTTCATCATGTAAGAAACAGTTCATAAGGAGATCAGAGATCACCAAAGACATGGATGAAGTGTTGTACCGTGTTGGTCATTGATAGCAGGAGAAAAATAAAAATGGAGTCATTACCTTTCATTGGCTGAGTACATTTTGTGGTGTAAGATTTTGTAACCATTTAAAGGTCCATTTTTTAAAACATTTTTTGGACAAATGTTACATGCATTAATCCGGCCATTGTGAATTTATATATCCATGCTCAATTCCCCTAAAATATTATTTACATAACTAACCCCCAGCAGCTGGATCAACTTATCCCCCAGACAAGTAAGATAAAACAGAAGAAATATACATTAACAGCGCTTTAAACCTCCAATGATAAGTAATCAAATAATAATTTCCTTTAGCTGTCATATATCCTCCAACAAATTGTCTAAGTGTCCATAAAATGGTGCACTCCAGATCATCCATTCTCCCAGTGCAAAAAATTCTTCCAATCACTCGCCAACCCCTCCATGAAATATACTGAAATATAAATTGAACTGTCAGCAAATGATCAGACCGTTATCAATGACTGGGTCATATCAAGCATGATGTCCTGCAGGACATTGGCCTCCAGGTGTATCCCTCCTTCATCCAAATATGTAAGTCAGATAGTCCTCTCTCCTTTATTTCTTCCAAGAAGGATTATAAAAAAGAGTACCAAATTGTTTAGGGTAGTGTTTTAAGCAATAAAAATGGTAAGTATAGAATTATGCTTACATAAATGATAAATGCAATATCCCAAATAACCATAAAATTAGCCAAATGTGCCACCGATTCTCCCCATCAATCACACACTACTGTGCAGGACTCGCATGCAGATGGACTCTCACCAGACAATGCAACCCTTGGATCTCATAGGGTCACACAGGGCTGTAATAAACCATAGTCACCACATATCCTTCTTGGTCCCCGGAATTGCTATTCAGACCACCATAGGCACGTTAGAGAGCTCCAGAGAGTATTATAAAGAAGGCAAAACTCATGGGATTCTCATTCATGTAGAGTGAGGATTTCTGGGGTAATCTGGTAAAATGTGTAAAAACTGACTTTCAGTTTTAAAAGGTGTCACAGTCAACCACCTGGCTCCCCAAAACTCCCCACCTGTCCTCCATTCCCCACATTTTCCTTGTCAAAAGAAATTTATTGAGTATACAATGTTATAAAGATACATAAAGTAAGTTTACAAGGATCTATAAAGTAAGCTCATTGTTTTACAGTAGGGTTTATATAGGTAAATATCATGAAATTTCAAATATTAAACATTGGGTTCACGTAAACCTAAATTAAAGATATATATCATTTCCTTAGTTACTTTTGTAGGTATTTAAATGATTTATACCTACTATACATATTGTTTACAAGTAGAGTGTATATAGGTCAAATAAATTCTGATAATGAGCTTTAATCGTAAGGTGGAGAAAAGGAAAGAGAAAGAAGAAAAAGGGTTGAAAGGTAGAGGTATGGTCCACAAGGTTGTCCCGCTCGTCAGTTTATTATTATTTTTAGTTCTCTTTGAAGCCTTAGAATGGGTGTCTCTGTAAGTCATTTAATCTGTTACCATGGCAACAGGACAGAGTCATTGAAGTTTGACAGGAACTGTTGTTTTATCCAAGGATGCCAAAGTTTTTCAAATTTTGGAATTTGATTTTGATCGATGGCTACCATCTTAGCATGGGACATTGTATTATTCATTCTGTGAATTGTTTCTGCTAGTACCAATGTAGGAGATTTCCATGCCTTGGCCACTGTTTGTTTTGCAGCCGTTATTAGTTGGATCATAAGTTTGAATTGAGAGAGTGTTAACCATTCCGGTTTTA
Organism: Aquarana catesbeiana; assembly: GCF_042186555.1. Classification (NCBI taxonomy): domain Eukaryota; kingdom Metazoa; phylum Chordata; class Amphibia; order Anura; family Ranidae; genus Aquarana; species Aquarana catesbeiana. Next base: position 2,865,340 of record NW_027362661.1, on the reverse strand, counting down.
GATTAAGTAAAGTTAAATATGGATCTGGTTGTATTATTTTTTAAAATATTTTAGATGCAATCACGAAGACTTCCTTCCAGAAGGTTTGGATTACTGGGCACGTCCACCATATGTGTAAATATGTGCCTATTTCTGGGCATCCTCGAAAACAAAGAGCTGAGGTATTAGGTGAATATTTTGCCACTCTAGCGGGTACAAGGTACCAGCGAGTTAGGACTTTATAATTTGTCTCCAGTGCTAAGATGTTGGGTGAAGATGACTTAGATGTGAGCCATATGTTAGACCAGTCCGTGTCTTCTAAAGTTCGTCCCAGGTCCTCCTCCCACCTCTGAACGTAAGAGGGTCTATTAAGATTTGCTACTCCATATAATTGATTATAAAGTGATGAAATTGTACCTTTAGCAAATGGATCTTTTGTACAGATTGATTCAAAAATGGATAATTGGGATAATGGTGTATCCCCCTTTAGGAATGGTGTATAGAAATTTTTGATTTGGAGATATCTGAATATCTCAGAGTTTGGTAGATCATATTTTTCTCTAAGCGATGGGAATGAAAGGAATGATTTAGATGCTATGAAGTCATTTAGTGTCTGAATGCCTGATGTTGTCCAAGCTTTAAAAGAATTTGGGTAGATCCATGCCGGATAAAAGGCCGGATTTCTGATAAAAGAAAGGAGAGGATTGTGTGGAGATTGTAACTGATATTTGGTTTTTAGTTTATCCCAGAGAGATAAGAAATGTTTAGTTATGGGATTATGAATTTTAAAGCGGTCTTTAGGATAAAGCCATAATAAATTTGATATTAATAGAGGGTCATTTTCTGAAGCCTCTATAAATACCCATAATGGGATTTCCTGTTTTGCATGGTATTTGGACAGACTGGCCAAATGTGCTGCTCTGTAGTAGTTAGTAAAATTAGGGTATCCTAGGCCTCCTTTATTTTTGGGAAGATGTAGTGTGTGTATAGGTATACGTGGTTTAGAAGAGCCCCATATAAACGAAGTTGCTCTTTTTTGTACTATTCTCAAAAAATAGGAAGGAATTGGAATAGGGAGGACTCTGAATAGATAAAGCAATTTGGGTAGAATAGTCATTTTGATTGCATTAATCTTCCCTATCCAGGATAAAGGAAGTTGCGACCATTGTTTTATTAGATTTGTGATCTGTCTTAATACAGGAGGATAATTGGTTGAGAATAAGTCAGAATGAGATGCTGTTAAATGAATTCCAAGATATGGGATTGATTTTTCTGCCCATGTGAATGGGAGTGCAGCCCTAGCCGGGATCAATTCCATGTTTGTGAGTGAAATATTAAGCACTAGGCATTTCTTAGGATTAATCATAAGGCCGGATAGGGCTGCAAATCCATCAAGAGCTGGTATTAAGTTAGGACCAGAGACCTGTGGTGATGATAGAAAAAGTAATATATCGTCTGCAAATATACATAATTTGTGTGTAATACCCCCTACTTCAATGCCAGTTATAGTTTGGTTTGTTCTGATGTATTGGGCCATGGGTTCGAGTATAAGGGCAAATAATAAGGGAGATAATGGGCAACCCTGTCGGGTACCTCTTTCGATATTAAAGGCTTCAGATTTGTATCCAGCATATTTTATATAGGCTTTGGGTTTATTATATAATGCTTTGATCCATGTTAAAAAGTGGGGTCCAAAACCCCATTTTTGTAATGAATATTGCATATATTGCCAGGATACTGTGTCAAATGCCCTCTTAATATCGAGAGATAGAAAACATAAAGGGATTTTCCGTTTTTTAGCAATATGTGCCAATAACACTGCCCTGCGTATATTATCGCCTGCCTGTCTATTTGGCATGAAGCCTACTTGATCTCTATGTATTAATTTTCCTATAATGCTATTGAGGCGTTTTGCTATTATTTTTGCTAATAATTTAATATCGAGGTTTAACAGAGAGATAGGCCGATAATTCACACAGGAAGTATCATCAGAAAGGGGTTTTGGGATCATACAAACAATTGCCATTAGTGTTTCTTGCCGAAAAGAATGTCCATCTAGAAGTTTGTTAAAAGTTTCAGTGAGAATGGGAGAGAGTATTTCTGAGAATGTTTTATAGTATAAAGCCGAGTAGCCGTCTGGGCCTGGCCTTTTGTTAAGTTTTAGGTCTTTTATGGCGTTAGCAACTTCATCTATAGTTATAGGCTCATCCAAACTGCTTTTTTGATTCTGAGATAACTCAGGTAAGGTTATTTTTGAGAAGAAGGATTCAGCCTCTGTAGGATTAAATTCATTGTTTGTCTTGTAAAAAGTTGCGAGATGTAAGTGAAATTTATGGACTATTTTAACTGGATTACAAGTGTAAACATTTTTTGATAATTTCAAACGTATTGGTTTGAAAGATTTGTTAGTTGAATTTAATGCCCGAGCCAAATATGTACCTGGTTTGTTTGTATTCATGTAGAAATTGTGTTTGGAGCGTTTGAGGGATTTATCAACTGACTCAGTGAGAAATAGATCGTATTCCAATCTAGATTTTTCCAGATGAGATTTTGTACTCTGAGATGGATTATCTTGAAATGATATGTAGGCTGCATTAAAATTGAGTTCTAGTTTTTTTGCTAGATTTTTGCGTTCCCGTTTAAATAGTGCCATTTGTCTTTGTATTGTACCACGCAAGACAGGTTTATGAGCTTCCCACAGTGTTATTGGGGAAATGTCTGTTGTATTATTAATTGATATGTATTCCTTTAAAGCTTGTTCAATGGCCATCTGATGTAGTGGGTGTTTGAGCATTATGTCCGGTAAGTACCACGTTGGGTCATGCGCTTTTGGTATGGCTGAGGCTATAGTAGTGTATACTGCATTATGGTCAGACCACGGAATCGGAATTATATCTGATGCAATCATTTCTGGTATCATTCCTATTGTTAGAAAAATATGATCTATTCTGGTGAAGGTTTGATGAGGGTGCGAGAAATAAGTGAATTTCTTTTTCATTGGGTTACTTTCTCTCCATGAATCTACCAGATTGTATTTGGAAAGAAGTTGAGAAAAAGGTAATCTAGAGGTTATTTTGGATGGTGTAAAAGGTGATTTATCTAGAAATGGGAGGAGGACCTGGTTCGAATCCCCACACATTATCACTGTTCCTATTTTGTGTGTATTAATCACTTGTAATATATGTGAGAGGAATGGTGTAAGTTGTTTGTTAGGAGCGTAGTAGGAAATCACCGTGATTGCTGTATCCATTATATAACCCATGAGTATCAGGTATCTACCTTCTGGGTCTTTAATTTCTGATGATAAGGTGAATGGTGTGGATCGGTGAAATGCAATTAGAGTTCCCCTTTGCTTGGTACAGGCAGAAGCCGTGTAAATTTGTTGATAAAAAGGAGAAATATATTTTGGAGTAGAATCTTTGGTGAAGTGTGTTTCTTGGAGGCATACTATGTGAGCCTTCTTGTTATGGAAAGTACGGAAGGCTTTGGTCCTTTTTTGAGGGACATTTATTCCCTGAACATTCAGGGAAAGTATATTCAGTGGTGCCATGGCAATAGATCAAATAGTTTTGACTTACTTTTTGTTATGCAGAGCTGACTGCGCAGATCAACCTGTGTGGACTGAAGAGATGAATAGATAGAAAAGAAACCAGTGAATTCTGGAGTAAAGAGTAAACAAAAAACATATGAGATTAGATGATACATTGTATAAATTATTTTTTGCAAGTAATCACAATTTACCCGTGAAAGAGAATAAATATCTCTCTCAGGGGAATAAGTGCCTTCGTCACACTCCCACATAATATGGTTGGGAGAATGAGGAGGGCTAATGGGGGTACACGGATCTTCCGCTTACAGGAGAGAAGTGCTATGTCAAAAGACATCAAAATGATGTTTCATTAATTGGAGTGCAGAATATAGTTTTTGTTGAAATTATTTATTCCAGGGTGGTTGTATATGGTTAGTCTTGCCCTAGGCTAAATAATTCAGTTAGAAAGGTACTGTTAATAACTTTGGTATTTATGAAGATAGTTTGAATTATTTTGGGATTTTAACCCTTTTAGAGTAAACAATTACATATTTTATTCATATGTAACTGTTTAGATATGTTAACTCATAAAATAGAGGTTGTATTGCTTCAGATTAGAATAAACAAAAACATAATTCTAGGAACTAGTTAGGTAATAATATATTTGTTTTAAGAAAAGAAAGAAAAAGCTTCCATTACTTCTGGATTATTGAATATATTTGTCCTAAAAAGTAATAAATCTATTGTTATTACTTGATAATATATAACTGAACAAGAATTTCCTTATTTCACTTATATATTCTAAGGCTATATGAATCAGAAGTAATAAGAAATATAACTGGAATGTAACATGATACCACACAGTGTGTGACTATCAGAATGCAGTTACATTCAGTTATAAATATAGGTTTTTTTATAGAGAACCATCTCTTAGTATAATAAATGAAGAGATATCAGGAATTAGGATGTCAGTCCATTGAATCTTCTTGGTCCATGGATGATGTGGCATAACGGCCTCTTTTGTGAGAATGATGATTCCCATTTTGTTCTGAAATTTTCTGGGTGCTGCCTGAAGGTGAAGATGATGCCATTCTTCTGCGTGTGGGAGTGTTGCTGCTTATGGGTTCTGTCAGATTTAATTTTAAAAGGGTTTGTTGCAGTTCATCTGATGATCTGCTTCTGTAAATTGTACCTTGGTAGTTAAATCTGACTGAAAAGGGGAAGCCCCATTGATACATAATGTTGTGGCGTTGCAGTTCCATTAGTTGGGGTTTCATGGATCGTCTTTTAGTAATAGTAAGTTGGGATAGGTCAGCAAAAATTTGATAATTGTGTCCTTGAAAATTAAGTTCCTTTTTTTCTCTTATAGCAATTAGTATTTGTTCTTTTGTTCTGTAATAATGAAATTTTGTGATTATATCACGTGGGGGTCCATCTTTCTTTTTGGCTGTGAGGGCTCTGTGTACTCTGTCCAGTTCTAAACGTTCAATAGGGATATCTGGCTTTAGTTCTTGTAATAGAGCAGTAATAGTAGATTGCAGGTCTGTCACAGTTTCAGGTATTCCCCTTATGCGCAAGTTTGAACGTCTGGCTCTATTTTCGTAATCTTCGAGCTTAGTTTGAAGTATTAAATTCTCTTTTTTTAATTTTTCCAATTCTGTTATATTTTCTTGGGTTGTAATTTCAATTTCATCCATTTTTATTTCTAAGGCTGCAGTGCGGTTTCCCAGCTCTCTTATTTCTTTGGTTAGGCTTTTTGTTATTTGGTCTGAGGTTTGTTTTAAAGCCTTATGAAGCATCTTTTCAAATTGTAATAATATTACTGGGGATACTGAGGAGGCTTGTGGAGAAGTTTGTGAGAGGATTTGTTCTGTATCTGACTCAAATGGAGAGTCTTGCTGTGACATTTTCTGTCTGTGAGAGCGCCCTGATGCTGTATATTGTGAGGTGACTGGAGCTGCTTCAGCTGCAGTGAGTGCCTGTGAGCTCTTTGTGAGGTGATTTTTATTTCTGCCACGGTTTCCTCCCAGTACCATATTTCCTGCCCAAACTTTCACAGTTTGTTCCCTGGGGCAAAAAGGTTCAAATGGATACCTTTTGAGCCTGCAGGCTCCGCTTTGTCCTTCTCTTCTCTCCTCAGCGGTGTGGAGCTCTAACAATGCATGTCTGCTCTGCTAGGCTCCGCCTCCTGCCCCCCCATTCCCCACATTTTCAAGCACTCCACCATTGCATTCCCTGGTGATGGTGGTGAAGACCTCAGTAGGAGGCAGCTCGCTGGCACTGAGATTATATGGTCTGTGTTTGGGCGCCAGGGAGCTGCCTCCTACTGAGGGCTTCACCACCTCCTCCTAGCAATCTGCCTCCCCACTGAGCCTGCATGTGGATTCACCACATGCAAGCTACATGCTTGTCGCCACGCACCACTCTCCCCTGTCTTGGTGGGCATGGTACAGTCCCACTGAAGACAAAGGATGCGCTCCCTGTGCGTGGCCAAAGGAGAGGGAGCAGGGCTGGTTCTCAAGGCAACCAGACACTAGGCCTTGTGTTGCCTGGCAATGGTATAATGTCCAACACTGGAGCTAAATACTGGAGCGGGGCCCAGAGCTATGTGCCAGAGCTATGCCATTCTTGCTGTATGCACAGCTTTGTGCTAGGAACCTAATCCTTTGCCTTGCCCTTCTCTGAGGGCTTAACCATTTGCCATGCCCTGTGCTGAGGACTGAACCCATGTTGTATCCAATGACTGCCTACCCTTGCTGTGTGCCTGTACTACTGCCCTGTGTTGTGGACTTATAAGAGAAGTATGGGTTTCCTTTTTTTTTTTTAGTCTTAATTCTTATGAGCGCCTAGTATCTAAAACTCTTTCCTGCCCTCTGAGAAGTGCACGCTTTATGTTAAACAAATAAATACCTGTAGGAGGGCTACAGACTTTCTTGGAGTGTCATGCCAACAATCTGGTCTGGATCCATCCCCCTTCCTTCTCTGTGTTATTGATGTCGACTTTGAGCTCTCTGCTCATTCCCAAGACTTCACACTGTTGCATCATGTCACGTGACTTCATCAGGGGACAATCTTGGGGTTCCCTGATGAAGTCATTTGACGTGACGCAAGACGTAGGACCCCTCGTGACCGGCAGTAATGTGTGACACCATCTCATGCTGAGTATACAGATGTTTTTATGCACTGTTTCTATTTGCTGAATGTAAGAGTCTTTTTAATGGAATAAAGTGTTGATATTTACAATATCACACCATTGGAGGCATTTTATGAGCAGATGCATTGGTGTCTTAAAGGGGCCATTTGCGTCTTAAAAAGAACCAGTATCATATTATCCTGTGTATCAATTTGCATGAAGTGAACATCACTGGTGTGTCCTGGAAGTCCACTAAGCTGAACCAAAAGGCTTGTATGTGTTATAAATCAGGTGAGAGTTTTGAGAGCATGGAGTGTTTGCGCAGAGGTGGAAGTGCACTGCAATGATTATTTATGAACACATGAGGACTTTTTTTCTGTATAGAAGAAGGTGGTGGGTATAATATCACACTTGAAGAGTGGAACATTTCAGCCTATACCTATATGAACTTATTAGATTCACTATAGTGTGTGCATTTGGTTATTCATACTGTTTGTGAAGTTGTATGCATTATTTGCACTATTGTATTTATTGATATATCATTTTATTTTAGTAGTTGAACACATATTTGGCTAATGATTGTGAGGCTGTGACACCCCATACTAAACTGCATTATCACTCAGACTGTGAAAACACAATAGGGGCTGCAGAAGCCAATACACCTGATATAAGATTTATGTATGCATTTTCACATATTTATATCAATTTTAGGTAGGTTCAAAGCATATATAAAAATGGCAGAAAGGGGAACTCCTCACATAAAACAACCAAGGCACATTCACATTTTCAGGTGCCCAACATACAACGGCACTATTACATAAGGCTTAGTGTCCTAGAAGAGCCCACCGCCCCATACAGGTAATTCTGCAGCCGGCGTGAAGTCCACCACGCTAATCATGAATGGTCCATCAGCGACATTACTTCTGGGTACCAAGCATCCAGTTAGAGCAGTGCTGGAATGCACACCAGCTCCAGAACTACCTGTGTAGGGCAGAGGCACTTTTTTTATGAGACTAAGCCTTAAACTGACCTCTGAACCCTGCCTCACTTACCACTGACCTCTGAACTTTGCCTCGCTCACCACTGACCTCTGAACTCCACATTGCTCCACTGCACACCACTGACCTCTGAACTCCACATTGCTCAACACTGACCTCTGGACTTTACCTTGCTCACCACTGACCTCTGAACTCCAAATCGTTCCATCGCTCACCACTGACCTCTGAACTCCTCGCTCACCTCTGAGCTCCACATTGCTCACCACTGACCTCTGAACTCCGCTTTGCTCCATCCCTCAACACTGACCTCTGAACTCCGCTTTGCTCCATCCCTCAACACTGACCTCTGAACTTCGCCTTGCTTACCACTGACATCGGAACTCTGCCTAGCTCACCACTGACCTATAAACTTCACCTCACTCACCACTGACCTCTGAACTCCTCCTTGCTCACCACTGACCTATGAACTCTGCTTTTCTCCATCGCTCACCACTGACTTCTGCGTAGCTCACCCCTGACTTATGAACTGTGCCTAACTCACCACTGACCTCTGAACAGCTCCTTGCTCACCACTGACCTCTGAACTCCTCCTCACTCACCACTGACCTCTGAACTTCTCCTCGCTCACCACTGACCTCTGAACTCTGCCTCGCTCACCACTGACCTCTGAACTCCACTTTGCTCCATCACTGACCTCTAAACTTCGCCTTGCTCACCACTGACCTCGGAACTCTGCCTAGCTCACCACTGACCTATGAACTTCGCCTCAATCACCACTGACCTCTGAATTCCCTGCACACCACTGACCTCTGAACTCCTCCTCGCTCACCACTGACCTCTGAACTTTGCCTCGCTCACCACTGACCTCTGAACTTCGCCTCGCTCACCACTGACCTCTGAACTGCTCCTTGCTCACCACTGACCTCTGAACTCTGCTTTGTTCCATCGCTCACCACTGACCACTGAACTCCGCTTTATTCCATCACTCACCACTGACCTCTGAACAGCTCCTCACTCACCACTGACCTCTGAACTCTTCCTCGCTCACCACTGACCTCTGAACTTCTCCTCGCTCACCACTGACCTCTGGACTCCGCTTTTCTCCATCGCTCACCACTGACCTCTGAACCCTGCTTTGTTCCATCACTCACCACTGACCTCTGAACAGCTTCTCACCACTGACCTCTGAACTCCTCCTCACTCACCACTGAACTCTGAACTTCTCCTCGCTCACCACTATTACATGCGCACTTTTTTTTGAAAAAATTCACTTTTTTGAATAAAAAATAAGACAACAGTAAAGTTAGCCCAATTTTATTTTTATATTTTGAAAGATAATGTTAGGCCAAGTAAATTGATACCCAACGTGTCACGCTTCAAAATTGCGCCCGCTCGTGGAATGGCAACAAACTCTTACCCTTAAAAATCTCCAAAGATAATGTTAGGCCAAGTAAATTGATACCCAACGTGTCACGCTTCAAAATTGCGCCCGCTCGTGGAATGGCAACAAACTCTTACCCTTAAAAATCTCCATAGGCGACATTTAAAAAATTCTACAGGTTGCATGTTTTGAGTTACAGAGGAGGTCTAGGGCTAGAATTATTGCTCTCGCTCTAACGATTGCGGTGATACCTCACATGTGTGGTTTGACCACCGTTTTCATATGCGGGAGCTACTCACGTATGCGTTCACTTATGCACGCGAGCTCGTCGGGACTGGGCGCTTTAAACAAATGTTTTTTTTTCTTATTTATTTTACTTGATTTAATTTATTTTTTCACTGTTTAAAAAAAAAAAAAAAAAATGGGTCACTTTTATTCCTATTACAAGGAATGTAAACATCCCTTGTAATAGAAAAAGGCATGAAAGGTCCTCTTAAATATGAGATGTGGGGTCAAAAAGTCCTCAGATCTCATATTTGGACTAAAATGCAATAAAAAAAATTGTGATTTGAAATAATTACTTTGAAAAAACGTCCCTTTTAAGACGTATGGGCGAAAGTGAGGTTATGCCGTCCCTTCCGCCCTGCTGTGGTATGAAGATGGGTGGGGGCCATCTTCCCCTCACTCGTCTCCATACCCGGCCACGGACAGGTCCCGATCACCTCCTTTTTTTTTTCGAAAGCCCATGGCGTGTGAAACACACTCAAAAACTTCACCCGGTGTCAAAAAAATGTGCACACACATAAAGAGTGAAACACAAAAAAGTGCAATGGGTACACAATCCCTCTAAAATCAGAGGGCCTTGCCCTGAATCCCCCGGGGCGTTAGGCTCCTGACGGGGACAAGGGTACTTACACTTGGTCCATCTGGCCGAAACCAGACGGACCCCTTTCTCTGGAGGATCTGCCGAAACAGACCCACCCAAGTACTCGGAGGGGCTCCCCTGAAGAGAGACCCCATGAGAGAGGGTGAACCCAGCCAAAAGGCCATGTCCACCCCCTCCCAAGACTTTCAGGGCAGGCCCGAGGACCTGCAACCCTACTAATCACACAGTGCAAAACGTGTATAATACAAAAAGTGACACACAAAGGAAATAAATAAAAAGAAAGTGGGGGAGAAGGAAGTAGAGGGGAGTGAAAAAGTGGCCATTGTGCAATTCAATGGCCAGGCCCTCCGACCAGGAATAAAAAATTCCTTCGGTCCCAGCCAAAAGGCCCGGCCCAGGAGGCAGGTGCTAAAAAAGCGTGTATATGGTGCAGTGACCGTGGTGCCTTAAATCAAAGTGACCCTCACTCACAGTGATCTTCAGGCACCCCTGGACTGCCACTCCAGGGGCACATACACCATAGGCTTTCAGGACTGACCCAGACCACAGCAGCCCCCACCCGAGGCAGGAAGGCTTGAAGTTCTGAGAGCTTGGTGAGAGTCCTTTACCATCAGGCTCCACCGTCGTTCCCATCACTCCTACCTAATTATATTCGGGAGGTACTAACCGCCCCCCCCTCAAAAGGAGGTGCCGGTGTTCTCTCCCGAAAAACTGTCTGGAGCTAGAACTACCCCAATCTAGACCAGAAGGCCAGGGACCCGACCCTTTGGCCAGACCCAATGCAGCACCCATTCTCAACAGGAGCACCCTTCCAGGCGGCTCAGACTCAACTATGGGCCGGCCCCCAGTATCTGTCAGGCAGCTGGGCGTAGTCACTACCGAAACCGCCCTTCCAGTTGCAATGACAACATTGGATTTGCCTGTCCTCCCCAATGGGAGCAGCACAGCGCCTCCTCTGGCAACTGATAAGAACAGATAATACACTTGATCTTAGCCAAAACGCCAGACAGCAGAGGGGAGAGGAAAGAAAGTGCGGCACACAAAACCGGACAGAAGAGGAGAGAGGAAAGAAAGTGTGGCACACAACACCGGACAACAGAGGAAAGAAAGTGCGGCACACAACATGGCACCAGAGGAGAGAGGAAAGAAAGTGCGGCACACAACACCGGACAGCACAGGAGAGAGGAAAGAAAGTGTGTCACACAATACCGGACAGCAGAGGAAAAAACGTGTGGCACACAGCACCAGACAGCAGAGGAATAAAAGTGCGGCACACAACACCGGACAGCAGAGGAAAGAAAGTGCAGCACACAACACCAGAGGAGAGAGGAAAGAAAGTGCGGCACACAACACCGGACAGCAGAGGAGAGAGGAAAGAAAGTGTGTCACACAATACCGGACAGCAGAGCTGCTGGAGATGAGGAGAGTGCACAGCTTGTCACGCTGTCTCACTTCCTGATTATATTGTGATGTGAGGTTGCTATGAAGACATGTGAAAAGTGTGCACGCACCAGATCGCTGCCAAAGCCTGTGTACGTATGCCAAGCATGTCCAAAGGAAGAAGTGACTGAAAGAGGGGGTGGATTGCTGGAGTTGTATCCACCCCCTGAAAACTTTCCAACCCAGAATAGATCATTAGAAGCTTCCACCTGACACTTCAATTACATGTACTGCACACACTAAAGGACAGAGGAAGGGAAGGAAGGAATGGTAGCATTAGTGTAATACAGTATGTACTATTTATTTCTTTATTGTACATCACGGGACACAGAGCAGCATGGTAATGTCAGTCCATCCATTGCTGGAGCAACTTACTGTATATATGCTGAGTGGGATCACCCAGATAGTCATTATCTCCCTCCTAAAAAGTTTTCAGCATTTTATCCCATGGAGGAAAAATTCACCAAAAAATGGAGTATACCAGCAGTTGATGCTGCTATATCCTGTGTAAATAAAAATTTAACTTGTCCAGTGGACAATGCTCAAACGTTTAGGGATCCAACGGATAAAAGATTGGAATTCTTGTTTAAAACCTCTTTTTCCTTGGCAGGTGCAGTAACTCGGCCCGCAGTTGCAGCAATAGGCATTTGTCAATCCCTAAAAGACCAGTTGAAACAGGTTCTCAAGGTCAGTGGCCACCAACCCTGTCCTCAGGGCCCACTAAGGCTGGATTCACACCTATGCATTTTTAGTGCTTTTTGCATTTTACAGATTTGCACTACAGAACTTGTTCCATAGGAAACCATGTTAAGTGGACTGCAGTGCAAAATGCAAAAAACACTAAAACTGCAGAGATGTGAATCCAGCCTAACAGGCCAGGTTTTATGTAGGGATGAGCCGAACACCCCCCGGTTTGGTTCGCGGCAGAACATGCAAACGGGCAAAAAATTTGTGCGAACACCGTTAAAGTCTATAGGACTCGAACGTGAAAAATCTAAAGTGCTAATTTTAAAGGCTAATATGCAAGTTATTGTCATAAAAAGTGTTTGGGGACCCGGGTCCTGCCCCAGGGGACATGTATCAATGCAAAAAAAGTTTTAAAAATGTCCATTTTTTGGGAGCAGTGATTTTAATAATGTTTAAAGTGAAACAATAAAAGTGAAATATTTCTTTAAATTTCGTACCTGGGGGGTGTCTATAGTATGCCTGTAAAGGGGCGCATGTTTCCCGTGTTTAGAACAGTCTGACAGCAAAATGACATTTCAAAGGAAAAAAAGTCATTTAAAACTACCTGCGGCTATTAATGAATTGTCGGTCCGCCAATACACATAAAAGTTAATTGATAAAAACGGCATGGGATTACCCCACAGGGGAACTCCGAACCAAAATTAAAAAAAAAAAATGGCATGGGGTCCCCCTAAATTCCATACCAGGCCCTTCAGGTCTGGTATGGATATTAAGGGGAACCCCGCGCCAAAATAAAAAAAATGGCATGGGAGTCCCCCTCAAAATCTATACCAGACCCTTCATGTCTGGTATGGATTTTAAGGGGAAACCCGTGCCAAAATTTAAAAAAAAATGGCGTGGGGTCATAAATCCATACCAGACCCTTATCCGAGCATGCAACCTGGCAGGCCACAGGAAAAGAGGGGGGACGGGAGAGCGCCCCCCCTCCTGAACCGTACCAGGCCACATGCCCTGAACATTGGGAGGGTGCTTTGAGGTAGCCACCAAAGCACCTTGTCCCCATGTTGATGAGAACAAGGGCCTCATCCCCACATCCCTTGGCCGGTGTTTGTGGGGGTCTGCGGGTGGGGGCTTATTGGAATCTGGAAGCCCCCTTTAACAAGTAGACCCCCAGATCCCGCCCCCCTCTGTGTGAAATGGTAATGGGGTACAAAAGTACCCCTACCATTTCACAAAAAAAGTGTCAAAAATGTTAAGAATGACAAGAGACAGTTTTTGACAATTCCTTTATTTAAAGTCTTCTTCTTTCCATCTTCTTCGGGTCTTCTTTCTTTTCCTTCCTTCTTCCTTCATTTTCTTCCTCCATCTTCTTCTTCCTCTGGTTCTTCCTCCGATCCTCTGCTTCTTGCTCTGGTGTTCTCGTCTGGCATCTTCATCCGCAGCGTCTTCTTCCCCGCTTCGTTCTTGGGCTTCTCCGCAACCATGGGAGGCTCCCGCTGTGTGACGCTTCTCTTCTTCTGACACTTCTTATATAAAGGAGGGCGGGGCCACCCGGTGACCCCGCTCCCCTCTGACGCACGGGGACTTGACGGGGACTTCCCTATGGCTTTCCCCGTGACGTCAGATGGGGCGGGGTCACCCGGTTACGTAACAGCATGTTTTTTTTAACCCCCACGCCATTTTTTTTTAAATTTTGGTTCGGGGTTCCCCTGTGGGGAAATCCAATGCTGTTTTTATCAATTAACTTTTATGTGTTTTGTCGGACTGACAATTAATTAATAGCCACGAGTAGTTTTAAATGACTTTTTTTCCTTTGAAATGTCATTTTGCTGTCAGAATGTCCTAAACACGGGAAACATGCGCCCCTTTACAGGCAAACTTTAGACCCCCTCGAGGTACGAAATTTAAAGGAATATTACACTTTTATTGTTTGACTTTAAGCATTATTAAAATCACTGCTCCCGAAAAAATGTCCCTTTTTTAAAACTTCTTTTTGCATTGATCCATGTCCCCTGAGGCAGGACCCAGGTCCCCAAACACTTTTTATGACAATACCATGCATATAAGCCTTTAAAATTAGCACTTTTGATTTCTCCTATTGACTTTTTAATTGTTGGCTGTTCGGCGAACTGGCGAACAGCCGATGTTCGAGTCAAACATGAGTTCAACTCGAACTCGAAGCTCATCCCTAGTGGCAAAACACTGTAAAGCCTCACAGATACTTTTGTTGAGCGCAGGAACAGGCCCTGCTGTGAAATATTAGATCAAAAATTGTAATTACATGCCCCTGTTACACAGGGGCAGAAAAATTGGGCCTTAGGCAGTGGTGGTGCTGTCCTGAACCGAAAATATTCCTAGAAGCTGTCATCATGAAGATTGAGGTGGAATAGGATAGTCACTCAGCATATGCAGTCTTCAAGGGATCCCACATCCATAGAAAAATCAATTGGTTACATCAGCATCAGGTGCTTGGTTAGCTGGTGATCCCAGACTGATTCATTTTTATGAATGTGAGCCGATCAACAGAGTCTGTGGACAGGCGCACTCTGTGATCGGTTACAAAGCCTCCAGCAGCTCTGAATGTGCGTTCAGAAAGAACGCTGGATGCAGGACAGGCCAGTAGCTCAATTGCATATTGAGCAAGCTCTGGCCAGTGGTCCATCCTCAAGACCCAGTAACCCAGTGGATGTTCTGGTGGAAAGGTCTCCAAGTCTGATCTTGCCCCTAGATATTTCTGCACCATGTAATTCAGACACCGGCGATGGTTGCTGGAACTGATTAGACCTGGGCACTGAGGACTGAAGAATTGTCTGAAGGCATCGGTCAGCCGGCCACCTTCTCCACCGCTCTTTCTGTGACTGAACGAAGCCTCAGCAACACGTCCAGCACCAGGAAATTGTAACCTCCCAGGCTCTGGAAACGCATTGCACAAACCTTTCTGCATGGCCTCCCGAATATGTTTCATCCTCTGCTCCCTCTGCGAAGGCTGGATAAGTTTTGCAACCTTACCCTTGTAACGTGGATCAAGAAGGGTTGCCAGCCAGTAATGATCCCTCTCCTTGATACCACGAATCCTAGGGTCCTTTCGCAGGCTTTGCAGGATCAGGGAGGCCATGCAGCGTAAGTTTTCAGAGGCATTTGATCCTGAGCCCTCTGGGTCACTGAGGATCACATGATCCTCAACCACCACCTCCCAGCAACGTACAACTCCATGGATTTCTGGGGACTGCAAACGATCCTTTGAAAAATGCTGTTGATGGTGAGTGTTATCCTCTACCTCCATGCTGACACAATCCTCCTCCTTCTCTGCCTGTGTGATCGGCGGGCCTGCAGGAATACTAGTATCTGGATAAAGAGGGCCTTGAGAGGTAAGGAAGTCCTCCTCTTCCTCCCGCTGTTCTGCCTCAAGTGTCCATTATTCCACAAAGCGTGTGCTCCAACAGGAAGACAAGAGGGACAGTATCACTGATGCATGCACTGTCACTGCTCACCATCCTCGTAGCCTCCTCAAATGGTGACAGGACAGTGCATGCATCCTTGATCAGTAGCCACTTTCGTGGCAAAAAAAACAAGCTCCCTTGACCCTGTCCTGGTGCCATACTCACACAGGTACTGATTGATGACCCTCTGCTGCGTGTGCAGCTGCGGCAGCATTGCCAACGTTGAGTTCCACCTGGTGGGCATGTCACAAATGAGGCGGTTCTTGGGCAGGTTGCATTCTCTTTGAATGTCAGCTAGCTGAGCACTGGCATTATGTGACCGGCGGAAATGACCACAGACTTTCCTGGCCTGCCTCAGGAGATCCTGTAAGCCAGGGTACCTGCTCAAGAACCGCTGCACCACCAAATTCAGGACGTGAGCCAAATGGGGAACATGGGTCAAGTGTCCCTGTCGGAGGGCAGAGAGGAGGTTGGTGCCATTGTCGCATACAATCATTCCTGGCTGAAGCTGGTGTGGCGTCAACCATCTCTCAGCCTGCCCCTGCAGAGCTGACAGATTCTCTGCCCCAGTGTGGCTCCTGTCCCCTAAGCAGACCAACTCAAGCACCGCATGGCATCTTTTTGCTAGTGCTTGCGTAGCCCCTTAAATGCCTATGGAGCATCGCTGGTTCAGAGGAGAAATCTGCAGAGGAAGAGGCCATAGAGGAAGAGGAGGGGGTGGAGGAGAGAGCTGTGGCAGAATCGCCACTACCATTTTGGAGACATGGTGGCGGAACAAGCTCCAACAATACTGAATCCTGTCCTGCATCCTTCCCAGCTGCCAGCAGAGTTACCCAGTGCGCCATGAAAGAAAGGTAACGTCCCTGCCATGCCTGCTGGACCATGAGTCAGCAGTAACATACTGCTGATGCCCTGTCCAACGAGGCCAAGACATTGCCTTCCACATGCTGGTAGAGAGCTGGAATGGCCTTCCGTGAAAAGAAATGGCGTTTGGGAACCTGCCACTGAGATACCGCACATTCCACAAATTCACGAAAGGGGGCAGAGTCTACCAGCTGAAAAGGCAGCAGTTGCAGTGCTAGCAGTTTGGCCAAGCTAGCATTCAGACGCTGAGCATGTGGATGGCTGGGACAAAATTTCTATATATATATTAAATACACTGCAGCTAACTGAATAACCTGCCTGCCTGAAGTATATTAGAAAAACTACACCAGGAACGGCCTGCAGTCATTATATATATATATATATATATATATACTGTGTATATATATATATATATATATATATATATATATATATATATACACTGTATATATGTATATATATATATATATACACTGCAGCTAACTGAATAGCCTGCCTGCTCAATCTAAATGACACTCTCTCTCCATCCACGCCAACAACACACTACACAGGGCCGATGTGCAGGCAGCCTTATATAGTGTGGGGCCTGGACTTAGTCCCCCTGAGCCATGATTGGCAAAAGGCACCCTGCCTTTGGCCAATTATGGCTGTCTTAGCTGAGGGCACTGGTATTGGCCAAAGCAATGCAGGTCATGGTTCATTGCTTTGGCCAATCATCATACAGCAATGCACTGCGCTCCCGCAGTGAATTATGGGGCGTTACGTGCCGCTCGAATTTGGCGTGAATGGCCCATAATGTTCGGTTTTCGAAATGAAAGGGGCCAATGTTCGAGTCAATCTCGTGTTCGACCCGAATAGAAAGCTCATCCCTAGTTTTATGTATTACCTTGGGGAGATGCAGACTAGAATACTGCAATCACTGAGCAGCAAATTATATCACCTGTGATGTATTTCAGTTATCTTGCAAACCTGGCCTGTTAGTGGGCCCTGAGGACAGGGTTCATGACCACTGCTCAAGGTTGTCCCTGCTCAGCAGGTCCGGGACTTAGCTGAGCTGCCAAGGGCACTATGTTTTGCAATTGACGCTATTAAGGATTCTATTAATCAGGCATCACGCCTTATGCTCTTGCTGGTGCATATGGGTAGGATCCTGTGTTTGAAAAATTGGTCAGCTGAGGCGCCATGCAAAAAACTTCTGGCTGGTTTTCTGTTTCACAGGGAACGGCTGTTCGGGGATGATTTGGACAAGTACATCCAAAAAATTTCAAGTGGGAAAAGTACCCTATTACCAGTTAAGAGAAGGAGTAGGCATTTCTCATTTAAATGGGCTTCCTCTCCAGGGCCAGGGGCAACAGCCTCTAGGCAGTAGCAATGGCCTCCGCCGTCAGGTTCAAGAGGTAAACCTCAAGGTCAAGCCCAGGGACAGAAGAAGTCCTGGGGGCGGGAACCTACAAAACAGAATTCCAAGGCCTCCTTATGAAGGGGCGCCCCTGCTCGCTCGGATGGGGGGAAGACTTCTGCAGTTCTCAGAGGTTTGGCAGGAAGAGATTCAGGACAGATGGGTCATCTCCACAATAGCTCTAGGTTACAAACTAGTTCCCATCATCTCGTTTTCTGAAGTCAAACGTTCCCAAAGATCCAGGGAAAAGGAAATCTCTGTTACTAGCACTAGACCGGTTGATGTTTCAAGGGGTGATCATGGAAATCCCTATGGAAGAGCAGGGGTTGGGGTTTTATTTAAACCTCTTCACATTGCCAAAACCAAATGGAGATGTCAGACCCATTCTAGATCTCAAAGATCTAAATCAGTTTTTGAATATCCTGTCCTTTCGCATGGAGTCAATCCGGTCAGTAGTTTCCATCCTACAAGGAGGGGAACTTCTAGCGTCCATCGACATCAAGGGTGCATACCTGCATGTGCCTATTTTCCCCGCTCACCAGAAATTTCTGCGATTCGAGGTAGAGCGACACCATTTTCAGTTTGTAGCCTTGCTCTTTGGTCTAGCTACTGCACCCTGGGTATTTACAAAGGTTCTGGCCCCACCTCTGGCCAGACTAAGGGCTCGGGGTATAACAGTTATGGCATACCTGGATGACCTGCTGCTGGTAGACCAGTCGGTAGCCCGCTTGGGCCAAAGTGTGGTCAGCACATTCAACTACCTGGAATACCTAGGTTGGATTCTCAACCTAGAGAAATCATCCTTAAGACCACTAAAAAGACTGGAGTACTTAGGTCTGATCATAGACACAGCCCAGAGAAAGGTGTTTTTGCCACAGGCAAAGATCAGTGCCATTAAGGAGCTGGTCCAGGTGGTCAGGACGAAGGAAAATTCCTCCATTCGCCTTTGCATGAAGTTGTTAGGGAAGATGGTGACTTAATTCGAAGCTGTTCCCTATGCCCAGTTTCATTCGAGACTGTTGCAAAACAGTATTCTATCTGCTTGGAACAAAAAGGTCCAAGCTCTAGATTTCCCAATGAATCTGACCCCAAAGGTGCGCCAGAGCTTCAGTTGGTGGTGGATAACCAAAAATCTGCAGAAGGGGAAATCCTTCACACCAGTTACCTGGAAGGTGGTAATGACAGATGCCAGCCTTTCAGGTATAAAAAATACACGTACACCATGCCATTTCCGGTGTCCGTTTATTTTTTATCCGTTATATCTCCTTTTATCCATATTGTCCTACTGGAATTTTTTTAAACAGTTTTTACCCATCTCCAGTAACACACTCTGCTGCTTCTACTTAATATTTCGCTTTGTAGTATACATATACCTTTTAAACCATGCCTTTTAACATATCCCATTTCATTCTTTTAAAATGTTCTTTTCAACCTGCCGTAAGTTTTATTCTGCATATATCCCCGTCCTATTATTAATATGTGAAGCTCGAACCTGTGTATCATGATTTGTTTACTTTTTTGGCCAAATATCTACAAGAAAATGGCCACTGGACTTTTTCCAGCCTTTGAGCCACTGGAAAATGGCCGCCGACATCTATCCTGCCTTTGAGCCACTAGAAAATGGCCGCCGAACGGATGTTTACATCATGTTTGGTAAATATCTACTTGAAAATGGCCGCCGGCTGACTTCCGGCGACCGGAGCCATGGGAAAATGGCCACCGGTTTACTTCCGGCGACCGTATCTACAAGAAAATGGCCGCTAAATGACAATTAAAATGCTCGGATCTGTGTATTATGATCTGTTTACTTTTTTTGGCCAAATATCTACAAGAAAATGGCCACCCGCTTTTACCCGGCCTCTGAGCCACTAGAAAATGGCCGCCGACATCTATCCAGCCTTTGAGCCACTAGAAAATGGCCACCGAATGGATGTTTACATCATGTTTGGTAAAGATCTACTTAAAAATGGCAGCCGGCTGACTTCCGGCGACCGGAGCCACGGGGAAATGGCTGCCGGCGACCGTATCTACAAGAAAATGGCCGCTAAATGACAATTAAAACACACATAAAAAGACACTTCCCAATGCCTCTAGTTATCCCCTAATGAAGTCATGTGACAGTGACGAACACATGTAGGATAGGGATGAGCCGAACACCCCCTCTTTCGATTCGCACCAGAACCTGCGAACGGGCCGAAAATTCACACAAACTTTAGAACCCCATTGAAGTCTATGGGACTCGAACGTTTGAAATCAAAAGTGCTAATTTTAAAGGCTAATATGCAAGTTATTGTCCTAAAAAGGGTTTGGGGACCCGGGTCCTGCCCCAAGGGACATGTATCAATGCAAAAATAAGTTTTAAAAACGGCCGTTTTTTCAGGAGCAGTGATTTTAATGATGCTTAAAGTGAAAAAAAAGTGAAATATTCCTTTAAATATCGTACCTGGGGGGTGTCTATAGTATGCCTGTAAAGTGGCGCATGTTTCCCGTGCTTAGAACAGTCCCTGCACAAAATGACATTTTTAAAGGAATAAAAGTAATTTAAAACTGCTTGCGGCTTTAATGTAATGTCAGGTCCCGGCAATATGGATGAAAATCAGTGAAACAAATGGCATGGGTACCCCCCCCCCCCCAGTCTATTACCAGGCCCTTTGGATCTTGTATGGATATTAAGGGGAACCCTGCACCCAAATTAAAAAAGGAAAGGCGTGGGGCCCCCAGGCCCTATATACTCTGAACATCAGTATACAGATGGTGCAAACAAGACAGGGACTGTAGGTTTGCTGATAAGTAGAATCTGTTTGAACTAGTTTTGAACTGCTACATTTTTAAAGTGTAGCTCCAGCCAAAAAATCTATTTTAAGCTTTTTGGAAAACATAGGGAAGGGTTATCACCCCTGTGACATTTGTTTTGCTGTCTGTGCACCTCTTCAGAAGATTTCACCTCACTTTCTGTCCCAATGACAAATGTTTTTTGACAATTTGGGGGTTTTAGTGAAACAAGGATTGTTGATAAAACATCAGTGGAGAGGAGACACGTTTTTCCCATATTAACTCTTACAGGAGAGAATTTCCCTTCCTAGGGGTAGATTTCATCTCACTTCCTGTTGTCTCCTTCTGTTTGCCAGTAGGAGTCGTTTGTAAGTTGGATGTTTGAAAGTAGGGGCCTGCCCTATATACCCTGCAGAAATTGGGGCCTTAGGTGTTGGTGTTGCCACAACACTGTAAACCCTCACAGTTACTCTTGGTGGGCGCAGGAACAGGCCCTGCTGTGAAATATTAGATCAAGAATTGGAATTACATGTCCCTGTTGAACAGGGGCAGAAAAATTGGGCCTTTGGTGGTGGTGGTGCTGGTGCCACAACACTGTAACCCCTCACAGATACTCTAGTTGGAGCGCAGGAACAAGCCCTGCTGCAAAATATTTCATCAAAAATTGTAATTACACGCCCCTGTTAAATAGGGGCTGCAAAATTGGCCCTTAGGCACTGGTGATGGTGCCACAACACTGCAACCCCTCACAGATACTCTAGTTGGAGCGCAGCAATGAACCTTCCTTGCACAATATTGCATTAAAAATTGTAATTACACGCCCCTGTCAAACAGGGGCTGAAAAATTGGGCCTTAGCCACTGGTGGCGGTGCCCAGAAACAAAAATATTCTTACAAGCTATCAGCATGATCATTGAGGAGGAAGAGGATAGTCACTCAGCATAACAGGATAGTCACTCAGCATCAGCATAGGCAGTCTTAAAGAGATCTGACATTTCAAAAAAAATTATTCGGTTACATCAGCATCAGGTGCTTGGTAGCTGGTGGTGATCCAAGACTGATTCATTTTTATGAAGGTCAGTCGATCAACCGAGTCGGTAGACAGGCACATCCTGTGATCAGTTACAAAGCCTCCAGCAGCACTGAATGTGCGCTCCGAAAGAACGCTGGATGCAGGACAGGCCAGTAGCTCAATTGCATACTGTGCAAGCTCTGGCCAGTGGTCCATCCTCAAGACCCAGTAACCCAGAGGATTTTCGATGGGAAAGGTGTCCAAGTCAGATCTTGCCCCTAGGTATTCCTGCACCATGTAAAACAGACGCTGGCGATGGTTGCTGGAACCGATCATACCTTGGGACTGAGGACTAAAAAATTATCTGAACACATCGGTCAGACGGCCACCTTCTCCACCGCTCCTTCTTTGACTGACCGAAGCCTCAGCAACACGTTGTCCAGGAACAGGAGTTTGTAACCTCCCAGTCTCTGGGAATGCGTTGCACAGACCTTTCTGCAAGGCCTCCCAAAGATGTTTCATCCTCTGCGATGGCAAGATAAGGTCCGCAACCTTACCCTTGTAATGTGGATCAAGGAGGGTTGCCAGCCAGTAACGATCCCTCTCCTTGATACCACGAATACGAGGATCCTTCCGCAGGCTTTGCAGGATCAGGGAGGCTATGCAGCGTAGGTTTGCTGAGGCATTCGGTCTGGAGTCCTCTGGGTCACTAAGGACGACATGATCCGCAGCCACCTCCTCCCAGCCACGTACAAGTCCATGGGTTTCTTGGGACTGTAAATGATCCCTTGAAGACTGCTTCTGATGCTGAGTGCCAGGTTCCACCTCCATGCTGACACAATCCTCCTCCTCCTCCTCTTCCTGTGTGATCGGCGGGCACGCAGGAACACTGTCTGGATAAAGGGGGCCTTGAGAGGTAAGGAAGTCCTCCTCTTCCTGCCTCTGTTCTGCCTCAAGTGCCCTGTCCATTATTCCACGCAGTGTGTGCTCCACCAGGTGGACAGTGTCACTGAAGCATGCACTGTCACTGCTCACCATCCTCGTGGCCTCCTCAAATGGTGACAGGACAGTGCATGCATCCCTGATCATGGCCCACTGGCGTGGGGAAAAAACCAAGCTCCCCTTGGGGAGTGCGACCTCTGCACAGTGTTCAGCTAAAGCTACAAGTTAGTGTAGTGCAACCTCTGCACAGTGTTCAGCTAAAACTACCTGTAGAAGGTTGGTGGTGTTTTCCCTGATCCTATCACTACTGCAGGTAGCTACATTATTTACACATTAGTTTAGTGCGACCTCTGCACAGTGTTCAGCTAAAGCTACAAGTTAGTGTAGTGCGACCTCTGCACAGTGTTCAGCTAAACCTACAAGTTAGTGTAGTGCTTCCTCTGCACAGTGTTCAGCTAAAGCTACAAGTTAGTGTAGTGCACAGTGTTCAGCTAAAGCTACAAGTTAGTGAAGTGCGACCTCTGCACAGTGTTCAGCTAAAGCTACCTGTAGAAGGTTGGTGGTGTTTTCCTGATCCTATCACTACCGCAGGCAGCTACATTATTTACACGTTAGTGTAGTGCGACCTCTGCACAGTGTTCAGCTAAAGCTACAAGTTAGTGTAGTGCGACCTCTGCACAGTGTTCAGCTAAGCTACAAGTTTATGTAGTGGGACCTCTGCACAGTGTTTCAGCTAAAGCTACCTGTAGAAGGTTGGTGGTGTTTTCCTGATCCTATCACTACCGCAGGCAGCTACATTATTTACACGTTAGTGTAGTGCAACCTCTGCACAGTGTTCAGCTAAAGCTACAAGTTAGTGTAGTGCGACCTCTGCACAGTATTCAGCTAAAGCACCTGTAGAAGGTTGGTGGTGTTTTCCTGATCCTATCACTACCGCAGGCAGCTACATTATTTACATGTTAGTGTAGTGCGACCTCTGCACAGTGTTCAGCTAAAGCTACAAGTTAGTGTAGTGCGACCTCTGCACAGTGTTCAGCTAAAGCTACCTGTAGAAGGTTGGTGGTGTTTTCCTGATCCTATCACTACCGCAGGCAGCTACATTATTTACACGTTAGTGTAGTGTGACCCTTGCACAGTGTTCAGCTAAAGCTACCTGTAGAAGGTTGGTGGTGTTTTCCTGATCCTATCACTACTGCAGGCAGCTACATTATTTACACGTTAGTGTAGTGTGACCTCTGCACAGTGTTCAGCTAAAGCTACCTCTAGAAGGTTGGTGGTGTTTTCCTGATCCTATCACTAAGGCAGGCAGCTACATTATTTACACGTTAGTGTAGTGCGACCTCTGCACAGTGTTCAGCTAAAGCTACCTGTACAAGGTTGGTGGTGTTTTCCTGATCCTATCACTACCGCAGGCAGCTACATTATTTAAACGTTAGTGTAGTGCATCCTCTGCACAGTGTTCAGCTAAAGCTACAAGCTAGTGTAGTGCGACCTCTGCACAGTGTTCAGCTAAAGCTACCTGTAGAAGATTGGTGGTGTTCTCATACTACAGGCAGGCAGTTGATTTTGCTAGCTTCAGTGTATATATATATATATATATATATATATATATATATATATATATATATATATATATATCCCAGCTTAGTGCAGCTACATCTCACTGCAGGCCATTAGTATGTCTGGAAGGCCAACAAGGAGAGGCAGACAGTCACAAGCCAATAAAAGAGGGGAAGCAGGCTCTGTGTCTAGAGGCAACAGTGCTGGTCGTGGACACGGTACATCCTGACCAGCACGTGGCCATGGGACACGCTTGGCCTTGTTTTCGGCAGCTGGCCGTGTTGAGCTGCAACATGCGAAAGACTTGGTCGAGTGGATGACCAAGCCGTCCTCATCCTCCTCATCCTCTCTCACCCATGCTCAGGGTACTTTGTCTGGCAAAGCAGCTGCCAACGCGGGTTCTTCCCTCGGCTCAATGGCATCAGTGACTCCTTCCCTAGCTCCACCATGTCCTCCTGAGGAGTCCCTCGAACTGTTTGACCACAGTGTTGGGTACATGCTCCATGAGGATGCCCAGCGTTTAGAAGGCTCTGATGATGATACTGAGCTAGATGAAGGCAGTAACGTGAGCACAGACAGAGGGGGTGCCCAAGAAGGACAGCAATCTGGCAGTCATGTTCCCCCTGCTACAGCATACTGCCAGGTTTGCTCCAGTGATGAGGAGGGAGGGGATGATGAGGTCACTGATTCAACGTGGGTGCCTGATAGGAGAGAGGAGGAGGAGGCACATCACCAATGAGGCAGGATGCCCTCCAGGGGCCAGCTTAAGGGCAGCACACTGACTGCATCACACCGCAAAGCTCCACATGTGCAGGGCGCTGCTGTCTCTGCGTGTTATTCCAAAAGTTCTTTGGTGTGGGCCTTTTTTGAGATGAGTGCATCAGATCGCACCGCTGCTATTTGCAACATATGTCTCAAGCGTATCTCGCGTGGCCAAAACATCTCCCGCTTGGGTACCACATGCTTGACCAGACATATGTTGACCTGCCATGCAGTTCGTTGGCAAGCGTACCTAAAAGACCCACAACAAAGAGGACCTCTCCTTGCTCCTCATCAGCTGAGATCTCCAACCCCACTATACTTTCAGTCCTCTCTGAGACCTGCATTGAGAGGAATGAAGGTGTAGAATTGTGTGTGTCACAGCCAAGTACTTGTGGGCAATTTGCTTTCGGTACACCGACGTCAGATTGTACCAGGCAAATTACCCTGCCCCAGCTGCTGCACCGCCAAAAGAAGTTTGCTCCCAGCCATCCACATGCCCAGCCATTGAATGCTAGCTTGGCAAAATTGCTAGCACTTCAACTGCTACCTTTTCAGTTGGTAGACTCTGCCCCTTTCCGTGAGTTTGTGGAATGTGCGGTTCCTCAGTGGCAGGTACCCAAACGCCACTTTTTCTCACGGAAGGCGATTCCAGCTCTCTACCGGCATGTGGAAGGCAATGTTCATGCCTCGCTGAACAGGGCAGTCAGCGGTAAGGTGCATATTACCGCTGACTCATGGGCCAGCAGGTATGGACAGGGATGTTACCTAAGTTTCACGGCGCATTGGGTGACTGTGCTGGCAGCTGGGAAGGATGCAGGACAAGGTGCAGTAGTGTTGGAGGTTGTTCCACCACCATGTCTCCAAAATGCCACTACTAATGATTCTGACACACCTCTTTCCTCCACCCCCTCCTCTTCTTCTTCCTCCATGGCCTCTTCCTGTGCTTTGTCCTCGGAACCAGCGGTGCTCCATAGGCGTTCAAGGGGCTACGCATGTACGCAGGCCAAAAGATGCCATGCGGTGCTTGAGCTGGTGTGCTTGGGGGACAGGAGCCACACTGGGGCAGAGATTCTGTCAGCTCTGCAGGGGCAGGTTCAGAGGTGGTTGACGCCGCGCCAACTTAAGGCAGGAATGGTGGTTTGCGACAATGGTACCAACCTCCTCTCCGCCCTCTGACAGGGACAAATGACCCATGTGTCCTGTTTGGCTCACGTCCTTAACTTGGTGTGCAGCGGTTCTTGGGCAGGTACCCGGGCTTACAGGATGTCCTGAGGCAGGCCAGGAAAGTCTGTGTGCATTTCTGCCGGTCATATAATGCCAGAGCTCGGCTGGCAGACCTCCAAAAGGAATTTAACCTGCCCAAGAACCGCCTAATCTGTGACATGCTCACCAGGTGGAACTCAACGTTGGCCATGCTGCAGCGGCTGCACACACAGCAGATGGCCATCAATGAGTACCTGTGCGACTATGGCACCAGGACAGGGTCAGGGGAGCTTGTTTTTTTTCCCCATGCCAGTGGGCCATGATCAGGGATGCATGCACTGTCCTGTCACCATTTGAGGAGGCCACGAGGATGGTGAGCAGTGACAGTGCATGCATCAGTGACACTGTCCCCCTTGTCCACCTGTTGGAGCATACGCTGCATGGAATAATAGACAGGGCACTTGAGGCAGAACAGAGGCAGGAAGAGGAGGACTTCCTTAGCTCTCAAGGCCCCCTTTATCCAGACAGTGTTCCTGCGTGCCCGCCAATCACACAGGAAGAGGACGTGGATTGTGTCAGTATAGGGGTGGAGCCTGGCTCTCAGCATCAGCAACAGTCTTTAAGGGATCATTTACAGTCCCAAGAAACACATAGACTTGTACGTGGCTGCGGATCATGTCGTCCTTAGTGACCCAAAGGACTCCGGACCGAATGCCTCAGCAAACCTACGCTGCATGGCCTCCCTGATTCTGCAAAGCCTGCGGAAGGATCCTCGTATTCGTGGTATCAAGGAGAAGGAACAATACTGGCTGGCAACCCTCCCTGATACACGTTACAAGGGTAAGGTTGCGGACCTTATCTTGCAGTCGCAGAGGGAGCAGAGGATGAAACATCTTCGGGAGGCCTTGCAGAAAGGTCTGTGCAACGCGTTCCCAGAGACTGGGAGGTTACAAACTCCTGTTTCTGGACAACGTGTTGCTGAGGCTTCGGTCAGTCAAAGAAGGAGCGGTGGAGAAGGTGGCCGTCTGACCGATGCGTTCAGACAGTTTTTTGGTCCGCAGCCCCAAGGTATGATCGGTTCCAGCAACCATCGCCAGCGTCTGTTTTACATGGTGCAGGAATACCTAGGGGCAAGATCTGACTTGGACACCTTTCCCACCGAAAATCCTCTGGGTTACTGGGTCTTGAGGATGGATCACTGGCCAGAGCTTGCACAGTATGCAATTGAGCTACTGGCCTGTCCTGCATCCAGCATTCTTTCGGAACGCACATTCAGTGCTGCTGGAGGCTTTGTAACCGATCACAGGGTGCGTCTGTCCACCGACTCTGTCGATCGACTGACCTTCATAAAAATGAATCAGTCTTGGATCACCACCAGCTACCAAGCACCTGATGCTGATGTAACCGAATAATTTTTTTTGAATTGTCAGATCCCTTCAAAGACTGCCTATGCTGATGCTGAGTGACTATCCTGTTATGCTGAGTAATTATCCTCTTCCTCCTCAATGATCATGCTGATAGCTTATTAGAACATTTTTGGTTCTGGGCGCCACCACCAGTGCCTAAGGCCCAATTTTTCAGCCCCTGTTTAACAGGGGCGTGTAATTACAATTTTTGATGCAATTCTTTGCAGCAGGGCTAGTTCCTGCGCTCCAACTAGAGTATCTGTGAGGGGTTGCAGTGTTGTGGCACCAGCACCAGTGCCTAAGGCCCAATTTTTCAGCCCCTGTTAAACAGGGGCATGTAATTACAATTTTTGATGCATTTCTTTGCAGCAGGCTAGTTCCTGCTCTCCAACTACAGTATCTGTGAGAGGTTGCAGTGTTGTGACACCATCACCAGTGCCTAAGGCCCAATTTTTCAGCCCCTGTTTAACAGGGGCCTGTAATTACAATTTTTGATGCAATTCTTTGCAGCAGGGCTAGTTCCTGCGCTCCAACTAGAGTATCTGTGAGGAGTTGCAGTGTTGTGGCACTAGCACCAGTGCCTAAGGCCCAATTTTTCAGCCCCTGTTCAACAGGGACATGTAATTAGAATTCTTGATCTAATATTTCACAGCAGGGCCCGTTTCTGCGCCCACCAAGAGTAACTGTGAGGACTTACAGTGTTGTGGCACCAGCACCACCACCACCAAAGGCCCAATTTTTCTGGCCCTGTTCAACAGGGGCATGTAATTACAATTCTTGATCTAATATTTCACAGCAGGGCCCTGTGAGGGCTTACAATGTTGTGGCCACAACAACACCTAAGGCCCAAATTTCTGCTGAGTATATAGGGCAGGCCCCTACTTTCAAACATCCAACTTACAAACGACTCCTACTTGCAAATGGAAGGAGACAACAGGAAGTGAGATGAAATCTACCCCTAGGAAGGGAAATTCTCTCCTTTAAGAGTTAATATGGGAAAAACTTTTCTCCTTTCCACTGATGCTTTATCACCAATCCTTGTTTCACTAAAAACCCCAAATTTTCAAAAAACATTTGTCATTGGGACAAAAAGTGAG
This sequence comes from Aquarana catesbeiana, assembly GCF_042186555.1. Lineage (NCBI taxonomy): Eukaryota > Metazoa > Chordata > Amphibia > Anura > Ranidae > Aquarana > Aquarana catesbeiana. The sequence continues at coordinate 2,836,851 of NW_027362661.1, read as the reverse complement.
GTGAAATCTTCTGAAGAGGAGCACAGACAGCAAAACAAATGTCACAGGGGTGATAACCCTTCCCTATGTTTTCGAAAAAGCTTAAAATGGATTTTTTGGCTGGAGCTAAACACATTAAAAATGTACCCGTTCAAAATTACAAACAGATTCTACTTAACAACAAACCTACAGTCCCTGTCTTGTTTGCACCGCCTGTATACTGCTGTTCAGAGTATATAGGGCCTGGGGGCCCCACATGTTTCCTTTTTTAATTTGGGTGCGGGGTTCCCCTTAATATCCATACAAGACCCAAAGGGCCTGGTAATGGACTGGGGGGTACCCATGCCATTTGTCTCACTGATTTTCATCCATATTGCCGGGACCCGCAAGCAGTTTTAAATTACTTTTTTCCTTTAAAAATTACATTTTGTGCAGGGACTGTTCTAAGCACGGGAAACACGCGCCACTTTACAGGCATACTATAGACACCCCCAGGTACGATATTTAAAGGAATATTTCACTTTTTTTTTTTTTTTTTTACTTTAAGCATCATTAAAATCACTGCTCCCGAAAAAACGTCAGTTTTTAACGTTTTTTTTGCATTGATACATGTCCCCTGGGGCAGGACCCGGGTCCTCAAACCCTTTTTAGGACAATACAATGCAAATTAGCCTTTAAAATGAGCATTTTTGATTTTGAACGTTCGAGTCCCATAGACGTCAATGGGGTTCCAACATTCGTGCAAATTTTCGGTCCGTTCGCAGGTTCTGGTGCGAACCGAACCGGGGGTGTTCGGCTCATCCTTAATTGAGATATACCCACATGCTGTTACCTTACAGTGGTAAGGGTACATCTATACATTACTCTGCACAGAAAGCAGGTAGTCACCTATCATCAGCACTTTATGCCAGCACCAGCACTTTGTCATTTTATGCTGACACTGCTAATATACAGCCACTTACCTACCTTGCACCTTATATGGACACTTCTTATCTTTTTGCTTTCACCTATAAGAACATTTGCAGCATATACTTATATGGAGGAAACTTTTTTGTATGCTTTTATATGCCGTTTAGGATTTTACCTATTCCTTCAGGATTTATTGCAATTGTAGTGCATCTTCTTTTGAGCACTGTTTTTTCACTTCATTTGTACACCATATGGATATATTTCCTATCACTGTTCTATGAAGAATCATTTGGGTGGCCTATATCAATCATCAAGGGGGGCACAAGGAGTCACGCAGCCCAGAGGGAGGTGAACCATATCCTAGCTTGGGCAGAGAAGCATGTACCTTGCCTATCGGCAGTCTTCATTCCAGGAATAGAGAATTGGCAGGCAGACTTCTTGAGTTGCCAGCAGTTGTTCCCGTGGGAATGGTCTCTTCGCCCTGACATCTCCCTGGCTATATGCCAAAGATGGGGGACCCCGGACGTAGATCTATTGGCGTCAAGGTTCAACAAGAAGTTGGACAACTTTGTGTCAAGGACAAGGGATCCACTTGCATGCAGGACGGATGCGTTGGTAACTCCTTGGGATCAGTTTTCACTGATTTATGCATTCCCCCCTATTCAGCTGCTACCACAACTTCTTTACAGGATCAAGGAGGCAAGGAAGCCGGTGGTTTTTGTAGCCCCGGCATGGCCCTATCTTACAAACTCTAAATTTAACGGTTTGGCTATTGAAAACCCACATTCTAAAGAATTGCGGGCTTTCCGGGTCAGTGGTGTCTACATTGATTAATGCAAGAAAACTGGCTTCCAGAGTTGTATATTGTAGAATCTGGAGGGCATATATTTCCTGGTGTGAATCCAATGGTTTGCATTCTCGGAAGTATGTCATAGGTAGAATTCTTGCCTTTCTGCAATTAGGGGTAGAAATGAAGCTGGCCTTGAGTACTATCAAGGGTCAGGTCTCGGCCTTATTTGTATTGTTTCAAAGACCACTTGCTTCGCATTCCTTGGTCCGGGTTCTTATGCAAGGGGTAACGCAGCTTAATCCGCCAGTTAGGTCACCCTTGTGACTTGAATTTAGTTTTGTCAGTATTGCAAAAACAGCCTTTTCTGCCGATACGGTATACTCCTTTGGTCCTTTTGACATGGAAATTAGTTTTGCTGGTTGCTATATCCTCCGCAAGAAGGGTATCAGAGTTGGCTGCTTTTTCCTGTAAAGAGCCATATTTAATTATTCACAAGGACAAGGTGGTGTTGCGCCCTCATCCAAGCTTTAATCTGAACCAAGATATTGTTTTACCTTCATTTTTTCCAGAACCCTGTTCTATGGAGGAGAAGTCACTACATTCCCGTGATGTAGTGAGAGCAGTCAAGGTCTATTTGAAGGCGACTGCTCAGATTTGGAAAACTGATGTTTTGTTTTTACTGCCCAAAGGTCCTAGGAAGGGACAGGCAGCGTTGAAATTTATTATTTCTAAATGGATTCGGCAAGTCATTATTCAGGCTAAGGTTTTAAAGAGGAGAACTCCTCTCTTTCAGATCAAAGCGCACTGTACCAGAGCAGTTAGTGCTTCATGGGCGGTGCATCACCAAGCCTCCATAGCTCAAATCTACAAGGCCGCAACTTGGTCTTCAGTCCATACATTCACTAAATTCTATCAGGTGGATGTAAAAAGGCATGAGGATATCGTCTTTGGGCGCAGTGTGCTGCAGGCAGCAGTATAGGTCTTCAAGTCTGATGGCGCCCTGCTTTATTTGTGTCTTCTTCCCCTCAGATAGCATTGCTTTGGGACATCCCACATAGTAATTACTATGCTGCTCTGTGTCCCGTGATGTACGATAAAGAAAATAGGATTTTTATAACAGCTTACCTGTAAAATCCTTTTCTTGGAGTACATCACAGGACACAGGTCCCTCCCCTCTTTTTGGGATATATGTATATTGCTTTGCTACAAAATCTGAGGTACTCCCTGTATGGGAGGGGTTATATAGGGAGGGAACTTCCTGTCTTGGGTGTGCCAGTGTCCATCACTCTAAGGTGGCCTTTAACCCACATAGTATTTACTATGCTGCTCTGTGTCCTGTGATGTACTCCAAGAAAAGGATTTTATAGGTAAACTGTTATAAAAATCCAATTTTTTTCTTTCCCATACTTCTCCTTTAATGTTCTGGCTAAAAAAATATAGTAAATCCTTGACTAGTTGGTTCTTCTGTCTGAGAAAAAAATAAAATCAATCCCAGCACATCCTCTCTCAGATGTTTCGTCCTTCAAAGAATAATAGGAAATGTTTTTATTCAATATTGCGGAGGAAGAATCCAGTCTGCATCCCCCAATGTCCTCTCTATATCTTGGGAACTGGATCTGGCTAGTCCCCTGCAATGATAGTGGCGGTTCTCCCAGACAAAGTCATCTTTAAATCCTGCAAAATACTTTTCTTGGAATTTTTATCAGCATGACAATAAATGTTAACCGGTATAAATGTAAACTACGAGCCTGCATATTGCACATAAGCACTGCCCAGCACAATTTCATGAGAGCAGATTAATATTCAAAGTTTTACAAAGGCCTTCCCTTCACTACAAGAGGCACCGGTACCCATAAAGTCCCTCCACACCCCCACTAAAGCCTCGTACACACAATAGAATTTTCCGGAGACAAAACCTCAGACTTTTGTCCGAAGGGCTTTGGCCAGGAACTTGTCTTGCATACAAAGGGCAAAGAATTGTTGGCCAACAAACACGAACGTAGTGACGTACTACATGGTTTTTCAACTCCTTAGCACCACCCTTTAGGCTCCTTCTGCTAATTTTGTGTTAGTAGAAGTTTGGTGAGTGCTGATTCATGCTTTTCAGTTCGTGGTTTTCAGTTCACGCTTTTCAGTTTGTTTCTGAACGGCCGTTTGTCAACCAGCCATGTTGCGGAATCGGAGGAGATAACGTGTTATTTATTATTGGCCTTGGAGTTAATGCTTTGACCCATATCCAGTCCAGGAACAGGAGGAGGAGGCGTTCTTGGACCAAAAATTGGTTGCTTTATTAATTGTGACCAATTATGTGATATGCCTTTGCTGCGGGAGCTCCAGGAGAATAATCCAGATGATTTTCGGAATTATCTCCGGATGACGGACCCCTGCTTTCACCAACTCTTGGCATTGTTGACCCCCTATATTAAGAAGCAGGACACATGCATGAAGCTTTTATTTTATTTTATTTTTTGGTTGAATAATAATGATTTGATTTGGTATATTTTCTATATTTTTGGATGCATAGAATGCACTTTTTGGTTAAGTTCTATTGGCAGATAGCATGTCAAATTTTATTTGTTTTCTTTTTTTAATGCACAATAAAAATTTTTTGGAGACTAATACTTGGCTTTTTGTTTTTTACTTTAAATGACATTTTGGGAGTAGGCAGTTACATTTTAAAAAATACAATGTAAAATGAACAATAGACATCAACATAGTTGTATCTTGGATCTTAAAAACTACGGATAATGGTGTTGTGGTAACTTGCCCAAATAAAAAAAATAACAAGCATAATAATATTATTTTAATATATCTTGATATCACCGGAAAAAAAGCCTTTGAAAATTTGTTTGCAATACTCCATCAGTATCATCAGCAAAGCAGCTTCATTATTATCCCATTAAAGAAGAAGAGAATTGTGCGCTGCATTTCGAGATTTCATAATTTGCCACGTCATGAATGTTAATTCTCCATTACGAACGCTAGTTTACAAGACCAACCGCTTCTGGCTCGTCCTTGCTTCCGAACATGCGTGTTTGTACTTTGGACTTTTGTCCGACGGACTTGTGTACACATGCTCGGAAAATCTGACAACAGACATTTGTCCGCAGAAAATTTTAAAGCCTGCCATCCAACATTTGTCCGTGGAAAATCCAACAACAATTGTCCCATGGACGTACAAAAGGTTGGATTTTCCGCCAACAGCCTGTCATCACACAATTCCCGTCGGAAAATCCGATCGTGTGTATGAGGCTTTAGACATGTCAGATATACTGTACATTCAATGTCGGCCTCTCTTCCTGGTCATTACTGACAGAAATGACAAAACATCCAATATTCTCTCCCCTTGGGTTCTGGAGAACTCGTCAACTCCACCATTTCCTTCTTTCACGTCCCCTGCCCTCACTCAGTTCCCGTCCCTTAACTCCTTGGCGCCAACCGTAGGGAAATATGCAGCCTCTTGGTGCCTGGCACTTAGCTCCGAGGGGGCGCATGTATACATTAATTGCTCCCTATGCACTTGTGCTGAGAGCATGTACTGCGTGCTTCCAGCACTTAAAAGCTCATGGTCAGGAGTTTCTTTTTGAACCATGTGACAGCCAATCACGTCACGTCATCTTAAGCCATGCCCCCGCCTCCCGGTGTCATAAACCTCGGGAGGCACTGGCACCATGAGGTTAATGGCTTTTGAAACCATATGTGAGGAAAAGGGATTACTAAACATTCGCTCTCCTCATTATATGCATTGATAATTCACCGGAATGACTCACAGCTACTTCCTTACCTACACAAATTATCACAAAATCTACAACTGTTTTTGACACAAATCAGGCTGACGGAATACTCTGTTGCAAACATAAAACCACAGATAACACCGACATTCAAGAAACGGGATATAAAATTCTTAGTTCCCAGTGCCCTCCATGCCATCTCTCTGTGCCTACCCGCTGCCTGCTGGTGATGTGGTGAAGGAGAAGGCACATTTCTACACACATTCTGGGCTGTCCCAAGCTGGCCATGTTTTGGATTAGACATCTGCATTTTGCTTCGTTTTAAATAAATATCCTGACAAATGTTTCAGTAAGTGGCTGGTAAAAGAAAAAACATGCCAACCCCCCACTCTCCATCCTGAAAACCGCACTGATCTTCTCCCATCAGCTGCTGCAGCCAGCAGGCTGGGGTAGAGTTGAAGCCGGTCAACAGCACTGAAGGGTGGGGGCACTGGGGGATTGGTAGGAGGCTCAAAGAAAAGGGAGGGAGGGAGTCCGAGCAGCGGGTGGGATGTATTGGGACATTTTGATCGACCTGTGGTGAACCTGAAGCAGTAGAATCTGGGATTGGAGAAAAAGCCAGCATCAGGGGAGCAACAGGTGGACTGCTGTTTAACCACTTCAAAACAGGGCACTTAGACACCTTCCTGCCCAGACCAATTTTCAGCTTTCAGCGCTGTCGCAGTTTGAATGACAATTGCGCAGTGATGCTACACTGTACCCAAACTAAGTTTTTATCATTTTGTTCCCACAAATAGAGCTTTCTTTTGGTGGTATTTGATCACCTCTGCGGTTTTTATTTTTTGCTAAACAAATAAAAAAAGAAAAAATTTTGAAAAAAATAAAAGTTTTGCTTTTGTTTCTGTTAAAAAAATTGTAAATAAGTAAGTTTTCTCTTTCACTGATATGGCGGCACTGACAGGCACTGATACAGTGGCACCAATGAGCGGGCACTGAGGATGGGCACTGATATGCGGCACTGATGGATGGCACTGATATGCAGCACTGATGGGCATTGATAGGCGGCACTGATGGGCACTCATGGGTGGCACTGATAGGCGACACTGATGGGCACTGAAAGGTGGCACTGCTGGGCACTGATAGGGTGGCACTGCTAGGCGGCACTGATGGGCACTGATATGAGGCACTGATAGGCTTCCCTGGTGGCACTGGCAGTGATAGGAATTGGAGTGGGCACTGATTGGCAGCTGCCTGGGCATTGATTGGCAGCTGCCTTTGCACTGATTAGTATTTCCCTGGGGGTCTAGGGGGCATACCTAGTGGTCCAGTGTGGCTGGTTTCCCTGGTGGTCCTGGGTAGGATCTTAGGGGGGGCTGTGCTGATAAACAATCAGCACAGACCCCCCCGTCAGGAGAGCAGCCGACCGGCTCTCCTCTACTCACGTCTGTCAGCCGCGAGTGAGGAAAAGCCGATCACCGGCTCTTCCTATTTACATCGTGATCAGCCGTGATTGGACACGGCTGATCACGTGGTAAAGAGTCTCCGTCAGAGACTCTTTACCTAGATCGGTGTTGCAGGGTGTCAGACTGAGGGGGCGCGCAGCGGCTCGATATCCTGATCACGTCATATGACGTCCGGTCAGGGATATCAAACCACTTTGCCGCCATCATTTTGTAATAGGGTGGACGGCAAGTGGTTAAGTGGGGGAGGCGAAAGCTGAGGGGACTAATCTTAGCAGACAGTCAGAGAGGCTGTGAGATGGCAGAAAGCTCAACATACAATGAGCTTATAGCGGAAGGGAGAATGCCATAGATGTACTTCTTATGTACCTGGCCAGCTGGAAGCAGTTCTGTAGGTCAGTATATATCCATGGCAGAGAAAGACTTACAGCATCACCTATGGGCCATTTTTGAGTACCGTTTTTCATGATTTCATCAGCACACACAATTAGTAAAATATTACAATATTACATCCAACTAACATCATGTGACATAAAATATTGGAACTACCACCATTCTATTCTGCAAGGCCTCTGCTTTCAGAAAAAATATGTTTGGGTGTTTTCAAGAGCAACCCTGCTTTTGCTGAGAAATAAACATTCGCCTCTGGAGGATCTATGTACATCGCAGGGATTGAACAAACTTTGTTGCAGATTCCTACCTTTTGTTATTCTGAAGAAACATTTGTTTATTTGTCTGTGTCTATACATCCAATATTCATCATGGTTGGGTGAATGCTGGTCATATTCATTCAACTATTTTTTTTTCAATAGTGTTTTAGTGACATCTAAGTGTTTGTGAATGACCACAAAATCTACTCAGCCAATGAAAGGTAATGACTCTTTTTATTTTTCTACTGCTATCAATCGCAAACACGGTACAACACTTCATCCATGTCTTTAGTGATCTCCTGAGCTGTTTCTTACATGATAAACATCAATCATAGTGTATATCTGAGGTGTATAGTGTATATCAGGGTGTGCTTCTTCCCCACATGAGAGATTAGATGTCCAGCAACATTCATATAGAAGACATTTCCCGCACTCAAGGTACTAATACACCTCAAGGATTGTGAGATCCCTGATGTACAGGAAGACAGGACTTCAGTGAGGAACAATTCTCTCACTCAGGACAGGAAAGTGGCTTCTCCCCCATGTGAGATTTCTGATGTGTGGAAAGATTGGACTTCTGAGAAAAACATTTCCCACACTCAGGACAGGAATACGGCTTCTCCCCTGTGTGAGATCTCTGATGTGTGTAAAGATGGGACTTCCGTAAAAAACATTTCCCGCACTCAGAACAGGAATACGGCTTCTCCCCTGTGTGCGATTTCTGATGTCTGATAAGATCAGACTTCTGTGAGTAACATTTCCTGCAATCAGGACAGCAATACGGCTTCTCCCCCGTGTGAGTTCTCTGATGTGTATACAGATTGAACTTCTGTGAAAAACATTTCCCGCACTCAAGACAGGAATACGGCTTCTCCCCTGTGTGAGATCTCTGATGTTTGCAAAGACTGGACTTGGCTGAAAAACATTTCCCGCACTCAGGACAGGAATACGGCTTCTCCCCTGTGTGAGCTCTCTGATGTGTGTAAAGATGGGACTTATGTGAAAAACATTTATCACACTCAGGACAAGAATATGGCTTCTTCCCTGTGTGTGATCTCTGATGTATGTAAAGATGGGACTTATGTGAAAAACATTTCCCGCACTCAGAACAGCAATACGGCTTCTCCCCCGTGTGAGATCTCTGATGTGTGTAAAGAGTGGACTTCACTGAAAAACATTTCCCACACTCAGGACAGGAATATGGCTTCTCCCCTGTGTGAGTTCTTTTATGTACATTAAGATTGGATTTAAATTGGAAACACTTCCCACACTCAGTACAGGAAAAGCTCTTATCTGTTGGAAGGACAGCACCATCCCTCACAGTCTGAGGTTCCTCATGATAAGAGGAATACGATGGTCCATCTACACTGTGTGGTGCCGGATGGACATTTGAGGTAGTTGGGTTTTCTCCTGGACTATACTGTGTGATGTCCTCATCTTCTACTTTACAGTCTGGAGACAAAGTAAGACAATCCTCTGAGGTTTTCCTCATCTTCCGTCCATCTACTAAAATAGGTATAAAAAGATTATTACTCTCCTCTGATCTCCTACCAGATCATTTCTTTATTCATGAACCTTAGTCAGAGAGTGAGGAAACAGCGAGAACTGTCTTTTATAGGAGTGACAGTGATGAGTGTCCCCACCCCCTCTATCACTCATTGCCATCTTCCCAACACAAGAAGCACTGCACTTCCTTATTTAGTCCAGGATTTAGTCATGAATACCAGCGGGGCTGATTCCCACCAGAGGTCAGAGAGTGAGGATGGGGGAGAACAACCAAGATGAAGACTAGACTGATCCTGAAGACCACCATCATTGGGTTATTGACTCCTCCCTTATTATCACTTTCTGTTTAAGGGTCCAAAGTTTGAGGATGTTATCACATTATTATCAACATGTAAAAGTCTGTGTTCCAATCACACCATCAGATATAAAATGTCCAGCTGGTAGGAAATGGGTGCAAAAGAGAATACATATTATGTGTATATATAGCAGTGGGTAGGGGGGAGAGAACAGAAGCAGGACTATGTAATGTACAACATATTGTATAAGATACAACAGATAGGACTATATAGTATCAGAATGATGTAATATACAACATAAAGTATATAGTGCAGGGGTCAGGAGTATGTAATGTACAATATAAATTACAGTCAGGTCCATAAATATTGGGACATTGACACAATTCTAATCTTTTTGGCTCTATACACCACCACAATGGATTTGAATGAAATAAACAAGATGTGCTTTAACTGCAGACTTTCGGCTTTAATTTGAGGGTATTTACATCCAAATCAGGTGAACGGTGTATGAATTCCAACAGTTTGTATATGTGCCTCCCACTTTTTAAGGGACCAAAAGTAATGGGACAATTGGCTGCTCAGCTGTTCCATGTCTAGGTGTGTGTTATGCCCTCATTATCCCATTTACAAGGATCAGATAACAGGTCCAGAGTTCATTTCAAGTGTGCTATTTGCATATGGAATCTGTTACTGTCAACTCTCAATATGAGATCCAAAGAGCTGTCACTATCAGTGAAGCAAGCTATCATTAGGCTGAAAAAACAAAACAAACCCATCAGAGAGATAGCAAAAACATTAGGTGTGGCCAAATCAACTGTTTGGAACATCCTTAAAAAGAAAGAATGCACCGGTGAGCTCAGCAACAGCAAAAGACCCGGAAGACCACGGAAAACAACTGTGGTGGATGACCGAAGAATTCTTTCCCTGGTGAAGAAAACACCCTTCACAACAGCTGGCCAGACCAAGAACACTCTCCAGGAGGTAGGTGTATGTGTGTCAAAGTCAACAATCAAGAGAAGACTTCACCAGAGTGAATACAGAGGGTTTACCACAAGATTTAAACCATGGGTGAGCCTCAAAAACAGGAAGGCCAGATTAGAGTTTGCCAAACAACATCTAAAAAAGCCTTCACAGTTCTGGAACAACATCCTATGGACAGATGAGACCAAAATCAACTTGTACCAGAGTGATGGGAAGAGAAGAGTATGGAGAAGGAAAGGAACTGCTCATGATCCAAAGCATACCACCTCACCAGTGAAGCATGGTGGTGGTAGTGCCATGGCGTGGGCATGTATGGCTGCCAATGGAACCGGTTCTCTTGTATTTATTGATGATGTGACTGGTGAAAAAAGCAGCAGGATGAATTCTGAAGTGTTTTGAGCAATATTATCTGCTCATATTCAGCAAAATGCTTCAAAACTCATTGGATGGCCCTTCTCAGTGCAGATGGACAATGACCCGAAACATACTGCGAAAGAAACCAAAGAGTTTTTTAAGGGAAAGAAGTGGAATGTTATGCAATGGCCAAGTCAATCACCTGACCTGAATCCGATTGAGCATGCTGAAGACAAAACTGAAGGGAAAATGCCCCAAGAACAAGCAGGAACTGAAGACAGTTGCAGTAGAGGCCTGGCAGAGCATCACCAGGGATGAAACCCAGCGTCCGGAAGTTTGATGGATGAGTGTCCCATTACTTTTGGTCCTTTAAAAAGTGGGAGGCACATATACGTAATTCCTACACCGTTCAACTGATTTGGATGTAAATACCTTCAAATTAAAGCTGAAAGTCTGAAGTTAAAGCACATCTTGTTTGTTTCATTATAAATCCATTGTGGTGGTGTATAGAGCCAAAAGGATTAGAATTGTGATGATGTCCCAATATTTATGGACCTGACTGTATATAGTATAAGGGTCAGGACTCATAATATTGGTATTTAGTAATCAGTGGAAGCTGAAATGTTTACTGGAGACAAGTTGCAGAGGTCCCACACTCCTGCCTCCCATCTCCTGAGACTGCACTCAGTGACTTGGGTCTGAGACTATACAGACATCCACCCGGCACAGCTAGCAGACAACAGAACAAGAAATCCTGAGAGAATTGCTCTGTTAGAAAAAATGCTAGACCCGGATATGGGGTAGAAGACCTAAGACACATAGTTACGTAGTAGGTGAGGTCGAAAAAAGACACAAGTCCAACCTATATATGTGATTATATGTCAGTATTACCTTGTATATCCCTGTATGTTGCGGTCGTTCATGTGCATATCTAATAGTTTCTTGAAACTATCGATGCCCCCCGCTGAGACCACCGCCTATGGAAGGGAATTCCACATCCTTGCCGCTCTTACAGTAAAGAACCCTCTACGTAGTTTAAGATTAAACGTCTTTTCTTCTAATTTTAATGAGTGGCCACATGTCTTGTTAAACTCCCTTCTGCAAAAAAGTTTTATCCCTATTGTGGGGTCACCAGTACAGTATTTGTAAATTGAAATCATATCCCCTCTCAAGCGTCTCTTCTCCAGAGAGAATAAGTTCAATGCTCACAACCTTTCCTCATAATTAATATCCTCCAGACCCTTTATTAGCTTTGTTGCCCTTCTTTGTACTCGCTCCATTTCTAGTACATCCTTCCTGAGGACTGGTGCCCAGAACTGGACAGCAAACTCCAGGTGCGGCTGGACCAGAGTCTTGTAGAGCGGAAGAATTATTGTTTTATCTCTGGAGTTAATCCCCTTTTTAATGCATGCCAATATTCTGTTTGCTTTGCTGAGCCTATCATCTACTAGGACCCCCAGGTCCCTTTCAATCCTAGATTCCCCCAGAGGTTCTCCCCCCAGTGTATAGATTGCATTCATATTTTTGCCACCCAAATGCATTATTTTACATTTTTCTACATTGAACCTCATTTGCCATGTAGTTGCCCACCCCATTAATTTGTCCAGATCTTTTTGCAAGGTTTTTACATCCTGCAGAGAAGTTATTGCCCTGCTTAGCTTAGTATCATCCGCAAATACAGAGATTGAACTGTTTATCCCATCCTTCAGGTCGTTTATGAACAAATTAAACAGGATTGGTCCCAGCACAGAACCCTGGGGGACCCCACTTCCCACCCCTGACGATTCTGAGTACTCCCCATTTATCACCACCCTCTGAACTCACCCTTGTAGCCAGTTTTCAATCCATGTACTCACCCTATGATCCATGCCAACGGACCTTATTTTGTAAAGTAAACGTTTATGGGGAACTGTGTCAAATACTTTTGCAAAATCCAGATACACCACGTCTACGGGCCTTCCTTTATCTAAATGGCAACTCACCTCCTCATAGAAGGTTAATAGATTGGTTGGGCAAGAACGATTCTTCATGAATCGATGCTGATTACTGCTAATGATACCTTTCTCATTACTAAAATCTTGTATATAGTCCCTTATCATCCCCTCCAAGAGTTTACATACTATTGATGTTAGGCTAACTGGTCTGTAATTCCCAGGGATGTATTTTGGGCCCTTTTTAAATATTGGTGCTACATTGGCTTTTCTCCAATCAGCTGGTACCATTCCAGTCAGTAGACTGTCAGTAAAAAATAGGAACAATGGTCTGGCAATTACTTGACTGAGTTCCCTAAGTACCCTCGGGTGCAAGCCATCTGGTCCCGGTGATTTATTAATGTTAAGTTTCCCAAGTCTAATTTTAATTCTGTCCTCTGTTAACCATGGAGGTGCTTCCTGTGATGTGTCATGAGGATAAAAACTGCAGTTTTGGTTACTGAAGCCCCCCGATTCCCTTGTGAAGACTGAGGAGAAGAATAAATTCAATACCTTCGCCATCTCCCCATCCTTTGTAACGAGATGTCCTTCCTCATTCTTTATGGGGCCAATATGGTCTGTCCTCCCTTTTTTACTGTTTGCATACTTAAAGAATTTCTTGGGATTTTTTTGCTGTCCTCCGCTATGTGTCTTTCATGTTCTATCTTAGCCATCCTTATTGCACCCTTACATTTCTTGTTGCATTCTTTATAAAGTCTGAATGCTGATGATGATCCCTCAACCTTGTATTTTTTGAAGGCCTTCTCCTTTGCTTTTATATGCATTTTTACATTGGAGTTAAGCCCCCCAGGACTTTTGTTCACTCTTTTAAATTTATTACCCAATGGGATGCATTGGCTAATGCCCTTATTTAATATGCTCTTAAAGCAAACCCATCTCTCCTCTGTGTTCTTTGTTCCTAATATTTTATCCCAATTTATGCCTTCTAGCAAGGTTTGTAGTTTAGAGAAGTTGGCTCTTTTGAAATTCAGTGTCTTTGTATTCCCTTTATGTTTCCTATTTGTGTGATTTATACTGAAGTCAATTGACCTGTGATCGCTGTTACCTAAATTGCCCCGTATTTCCACATCCGTGATCAGGTCTGTAGTGATGGTAATCAGTAGATCCAGTAACGCTTTATTTCTAGTTGGTGCGTCTACCATCTGACCCATAAAATTGTCCTGCAAGACATTTAGGTACTGGCGAGCCTTAGATGAATGTGTGGTTCCCTCCACCCAGTCTATGTCTGGATAATTAAAATCCCCCATTATTATAACACTTCTTATCCTTGCTGCTAATCCAAATTGTGATAGGAGATCTGTCTCCCCTTCCTCCCTCAGGTTAGGGAGCCTATAGCATACTCCCAGTATTATTTTCCCCTTAGGTTCATCCCTTTGGAGCTCTACCCATAAGGATTCTACCTCCTCCCTAGCTCCCTTAGTGATGTCATTTCTCACATTCACTTGTACATTATTCTTGATATATAGGCATACCCCTCCCCCCTTTTTACCCTCTCTATCCTTGCGATAAAGGGTATACCCTTGAATGGTTGCCAGCCAATCATGAGAGCTGTTGAACCAGGTCTCTGAAATTCCCTCAAAATCCAAATCCTCCTCGTACAACAGTATCTCTAGTTCACCCATCTTGTCCACCAGGCTCCTGGCATTGGTGAACATGCCACGTAGTTTAGACCGGTCACATGTTATCCTCTTATTAAGTGTTCCGAGTTTGCTACTAGGACTTGCTACTATACTTACCTTGAGTTTATGTGCTTTGGTCAACCCACCACTAATGCCCCCAATACTACCCTCTGGAATATGCTCCACGCTGACTATATCTACCTCTGAATCCTCCCCCCGTCACCTAGTCTAAAAACCCCTCTAACTTTTTGGCCATCTTCATTCCTAGCTGATCTGCACCCTCTTCATTTAGGTGCAGTCCATCTCTTCTATAGTACTGGTTATCGACTGAGAAGTCGGCCCAGTCCTCCAGGAACCCAAACCCCTTCTTACTGCACCAGCTCCTCAGCCACTTGTTTACTTCCCCAATCTCCCTCTGCCTTTCTGGTGTAACTCGATGTACCGGTAGTATTCCTGAGAATACTATCTTGGAGGTCCTTTGCCTCAATTTAGCTCCCAAGTCCCTAAAATCGTTCTTTAGGACACTCCATCTGCCTCTGACTTTGTCATTGGTGCCAACGTGCACCATGACAGCTGGGTCTTCCCCAGCTTCTCCCAATAATCTGTCCACTAGATCTGAGATCTGCTGAACGCGAGCGCCTGGTAGACAACATACAGTTCGGCGCTTCAGGTCTTTGTTACAGATTGCCCTCTCTGTCCTTCTAAGAACTGAGTCCCCTACCACCAGAATCTGTCATTCCTTTCCCTTCGCTTCCCCCCCCACTCTCACTGGAGGAGTTCTTTCCCGGCAGCTAGGAGAGTCCCTCAGCTCTAGCAGTGTTGGTCCCTGACTGGTTTCACCAATGTCACTCAATGGAGCGTACTTATTGGGATGCTCCAGCCCTGGATTGGCCTCCCTGGCATTTCCCCCTCTACCCTTCCTGACTGTCACCCATGCCATGTACGTTCCTGGCTCTCCTTTAGTATGGATTGACTTCTCAGTGCTGACAGTTGCTTCCCCAGATTCAGAACCTGGGCTTCCAGGAAACATTGTGCTTACATTTTGCCCAGCAGTATTCACCCTCAATCGGATGATCAAGGAACGCATACATGCCGCAAGATGTACACCAAGCCGCCTCTCCATACCCGCTGGGCATCGTACCTGTTAATTTAATGAGGATTATACCCTGTCCAAATTACCTAACAACTAGCTTCCTGACACTAATACTCAACAAGACAATACACAGGTACTCAACAAGACAATACACAGGTATTCACAGACCTACGTGCACTCGCAGACCTACGTGCACTCGCAATGCACAAGTACTAACGATTCACACACACTACTCAGACAACACTCAAGTACTCACACTACACAGGTACTTTGACCCCTGTTATAACCTCCTGTTTTAAACTCGTTTTTAACTCACCACTTAGTCCAGTTCCAATAACTCTTGTTTTTAACTCACCACTTAGTCCAGTTCCACCTGGACAGAGTTCCAGCAAGCTAAAAGATGAGCAGGCTCAAAATGAGTTCTACAGAAATTTATATAGGCCTCAAGTACCTGTGACCAATTAACCAATCCCCTTAATTAGTAGGCTGAAGGAAAAGAAAAGGCTGTTTAAAAAGTGCCAGTGTTAATAACTGCAAGGAAAACCCCCAAAAAGAACCTAAAATGCAACACAGCGATCACCAGCAGTCAAAAGCAAAACTTGTTCACACTCTCCACTCAAGGTCCCCACTGTCTAGCCTCCAACCACATGCCCAAGGTACCTAGGTAGAGCAAAATCTATTGCGAAAATCAATATTTTGCTGCCAGCTGAACCCCAGAATCTCCATAAATCCAGTCTAGATACATAAATTGTGTCTTCAGCACAAAGAAGGAAGATTATCACACAGTCCTTGCCCTACTCTGAACCAATCATCGATCAGTATGGGTGGAGGAATGTATTTAGTGTTAATCACCCACCTGTGCTGATCTCTGCAGGAGTGTCCTCCTCTATAAATGTCCCTGTTATTCCATCCTCCTCCATAGACTGCTGATCATCCCTCACATACGTCTCTTCTTCTGCTTTCACTTCAAATTCTATATCAATTGGATCTCCACTCTAAATCAAGAAAATGAGAGAGAATATCATCTATAAACATTAAGATTTATTATTGTGACATCACATAGAAAATCCACACCTCCTCATCATTATCTCTAGGAGTCCATGTTCTAGATGCTCCATCCCACCAACCTTGTAACAGTGAGGGATGGTGTGATCTTCCTGTGTGGAATCTTTGTGTCCTTCTGAAAACACCTCCAATGCTCTATACTCCTCTTTATACTCTTCTTTAACATCAATATTATGATCCCCAAGGTTTTCACTCTGTATTTATAATAAACCATTAATTGTAACAAACATGTTGAGTATAAATCATATCTACCAATAATTGTCAATCATCTACCTGATGATGGTGAGGGATGGTGTGATCTTCCTGTGTGGAATCCCGGGAATACAGAGGATGGGGACATCTCTCTGGTGGGTTTCTGTAGCTGGATGACTCCACCATGGTGTCCTGGTACAGATCTTTGTGTTCTTTTAGAAACTCTGACTTCTCCATCACCCCATCCTCATCATCCTCCTCTTTTATCTCTTCTTTAACCTCAACTTTAGAATCTCTCAGGTTTCCACTCTGAATATAGAATAAAAATGACATCAATTGTAACAATGCAGATAATGTACAGATCCTAATGATACTATCAGTGATTGTTCCTCATCTACCTGATGATGGTGAGGGATGGTGTGACCTTCCTGTGTGGAATCCCGGGAATACAGAGGACGGGGACATCTCTCTGGTGGGTTCCCATTACTGGATCCATCTGTAGGAAACACACACACTGACTGAATACATTGTTTCTATGTGTTTATCAGATGATGGGGGATCTAGGTGGACCCTCCGTACTGTTCTCTCCTTTACAATAAAGTCTCCTCTTACCCGGTGATGTGAGGGGCGGCTGATTGTCCATCATGACGTCCTTGTAGAGATCCTTGTGTCCTTCTAAATACTCCCACTCCTCCATGGAGAAATAGACAGTGACATCCTGACACCTTATAGGAACCTGACACACACAATGATATAGTCACCATCCAGATACATCCCTTGTCTGTTACTGGATAATGTCCCAGAATTTCCAGCACCGCTCACCTTTCCTCGATGATCTCTCTGGTGACTTCTAGAATCTTCTTTGTATTTCTATATTCTATCAGGAAGGGAGGTGGAGGCAATGTGATGGTCATATGATCTCCAGTAAATGTGTATATAGACTGCCCTGCCAAAAATGAAAATCAAGATTATTAAACAGTTTGTCACATGTAAAAATGTAAAAAATAAAGAAATGAATGACACCAGAAAATATAACCAATGTCCAATGTATCAAAAGGTCCCATTCAAATATTAGTTGCTTGAAAAACAAGAGGTAGGTGAACAGGTGCTGGTGCCATTAGTAACAGATAAACACGTGACCACTTCCAGGTGACCCCACATGGATGTACACTCACCACAATGGATGGATCTTCTATTACTAGATAGGTCTCACTGCACTTTTTTGGTTGGACCCACTATGTATCTTGTCACCAACTTGACCATTCACATGTACCTGGATGTGATATCTTCCAATGCCATACACTGCCACTCCCCCCACTAATAAAAGTGGTATAATCCGTTTAGTATAGACCAGCGGCCTCCAAACTGTGGCCTGGGGGTCCTTTGCTTGCCTTTATGTAGCCCTTGGGGCACTATTCCATCCACTGACACTAACAATGGGGCACTATTTATCCCACTGACACCAACGATGGGGCATTATTCATCCCACTCACACCAATAGGGGCATCATTCCTTCGATTGATATCAACAATGGGGCACTATTCATTTGATTGATACGAACGATGGGGCACAGTTCCTTCCACTAACACCAATGATGGGGCACTATTCCTCCTACTGACACCAACGATGGGGCATCGTTTACTTCCACTGGACATTTTCTACTCCCACTGGCCCCCCTAAAGTCTGAACTGGCCCTTTGTTTAGAAAGTTTGAAGACCCCTGATATAGACTGATGAGGTGAGAAGGTGACACATCTCCAAAATGGAAGTAAGTGGGGAAATGTTCTGACCCTGAAGGGGTTAATCTAGGTTTCCACACTATTTATCTGGTGGAGATAAAAGAAGTCACAGTGACTATGGAGGAAGAGGACGGACATGACGGGGGGTTACTGGGTGTAAATAGAAAATAAGATCTTATTACCTCCTCTGCTGCGTCTTTCAACAATGTCTTCTCTCTACTTCCTCCCGATTCACCTCTCACCAAGAACTTCCTGTAGCTTCTGTAGCTGACATCACTTCCTGTCTGTATTCCATAGAAATTTCCTGTCTGGGTAGAGGTAAGACCCCCATCTTGTGGAGCTCAGAGGAACTGCAGTCCTGAGAAACGTCTCGTAGTGTGAACACGGCCTTGTGCTGTGTGTGTATGTACTGTATATCCTTATAGATGGGTCATCTCCACTCCCACCAAGGGGGATAGAAATATATTACTGCCTAGTCCAGCCTTTCTCATTTATCAACCAGGGTTCCTCCAAAGGACTCTAGGGGTTCCCTCAGAATTGATCAATTTCTGTCTCTCAGTAACAACAATTTCATGATAATGTAAAAATGTCCTTCTTTCACTGATCACTGATATGAGGGGATCCTTCTCCCATCGGTCACCAATAAGGGACCAATAAACAGATCACTTGTTTGGTTTTGTTTTGTTTGGGTTTTGACTGAATTTGCCTTGTTAGGGGGTGAGAGAATGGCTGGACTGAATGGGTATTCAGCCAAGTTGAACCTTCAGTTGCAGTATGACTACCAATGCTAAACTTCAGTGAGTGCAGTTTTTAGTATTTCCCTTTTTTTTAAAAGGTGTCCCTTTTCTCTCCCCCCTGAGTGTGTATGAAGAGGCGGAGCTCTGAGTGTGTATGAAGAGGCGGAGCTCTGAGTGTGTATGAAGAGGAGGAACCCTGAGTGTGTATGAAGAGGAGGAACCCTGAGTGTGTATGAAGAGGCGGAGCTCTGTGTGTGTATGAAGAGGCGGAGCCTTGAGTGTGTATGAAGAGGCGGAGCCCTGAGTGTGTATGAAGAGGCGGAGCTCAGAGTGTGTATGAAGAGGCGGAGCTCTGAGTGTGTATGAAGAGGAGGAACCCTGAGTGTGTATGAAGAGGAGGAACCCTGAGTGTGTATGAAGAGGCGGAGCTCTGAGTGTGTATGAAGAGGCGGAGCTCTGAGTGTGTATGAAGAGGCGGAGCTCTGAGTGTGTATGAAGAGGCGGAGCCTTGAGTGTGTATGAAGAGGCGGAGCCCTGAGTGTGTATGAAGAGGCGGAGCTCAGAGTGTGTATGAAGAGGCGGAGCCCTGAGTGTGTATGAAGAGGCGGAGCCCTGAGTGTGTATGAAGAGGAGGAACCCTGAGTGTGTATGAAGAGGCAGGGCTCTGAGTGTGTATGAAGAGGCGGAGCCCTGAGTGTGTATGAAGAGGCGGAGCTCTGAGTGTGTATGAAGAGGCGGAGCTCTGAGTGTGTATGAAGAGGCGGAGCTCTGAGTGTGTATGAAGAGGAGGAACCCTGAGTGTGTATGAAGAGGCGGAGCTCTGAGTGTGTATGAAGAGGCGGAGCCCTGAGTGTGTATGAAGAGGCGGAGCTCTGAGTGTGTATGAAGAGGCGGAGCTCTGAGTGTGTATTAAGAGGTGGAGCTCCTGCTGGAACAGCGGTCGGAGGAGGAGTCTAGGAGGGAGATGACAGAAAGCTCAGCAGACTCTCAGGAGTGAGCGAGGAGGATCCAGTTCCTTTGCCATCGGAGGTGAGGAGAGTGTGAAGGATGTTGGTGACTCTGGTAGATGAAAAGCTGGGAGTCATATTGCTCTGGTGAGTGGGGAAGCACTACTAAGGGGGCGCCCTCACCATCACGTGTGTAAGAGGTGGAAGAAGGCGTGGCTACACTACAGCTGGCACAGTTTGGAGCACCGAGAACATTACACCTTATCAACTTTTCATTGATTGGTGGATTTTTTTTTAGAAAAATATTGTATGTTTACATGAATTTGCACATATTTTTAGTTTTTTCAATATAGCAGCAAATATTATAGGATTAGAGGAGTGGGTGCAAAGTGGAAGCAGTGGATCTGCAGAGAACAGCATCTTGAGCACAAAGCACTTTATGTTGTATATGAATTTGCACATGGATCAGTTTACTTCATTTATTGATAAACACCATAAGATGAATGAAGTAGGTGTAAAGTGGAAGCAGTAGATCTGCAGAGAATATTATTTGAGCACCTAGCACTTTATATATGAATGTCTCCACATATTTTAGTGTATTTGTGATGATTTATGTGCACACACAATAGGACAGCGCTGTGACACATAATGCTCTTCTAGTTGATAAAGGGAATACTTACCTTTGTTACAGCAGCAGTCCGGTATAAGTTATTTTTGTAGGTATTTGAGTTGCTACACATAGTGCAGGTTTTTTTTTTTTATTTATAATGGTGGATATACAGTACATACACACTCAGCACAAGGTCGTGTTCACACTACGAGACGTTTCTCGGGGCTGCAGTTCCTCTGAGCTCCACAAGGTGGTGATCTCACTTCTATCCAGACAGGAAGTCTCTATGGAATACAGACAGGAAGTGATGTCAGTTACTAACAGGACGTAGAGAGGAGAGATTGCTGGAAGAGGCAGCAGAGGAGGTAATAAGATCTTATTTTCTATTTACACCCAGTAACCCCCCGTCATGTCCGTCCTCTTCCTCCATAGTCACTGTGATGTCTTTTATCTCCAGCAGATGATGATACTCACATATATAGTGTGGAAACCTAGATTAACCCCTTCAGGGGCCAAACATTTCCCCATTTACGGGGCCGGAACATTCTCTTCATTTTGGAGATAAATTCTAGTAATAAACAACACTACCAATAAATATACAATGACCATACATGGCCTACAAAGGGCAATTATTACACTACACAGGCAGCCAATGGGCAATCATTACAATATGCAGCCAACACAATGATGGAATGCAGGGGTCAGGAGTATGGAGCATAGAGCCTCTTACATTGCTGGTCAGGAGGAAGAAAACATTCCCCAGCCTGTCATGAAGAATATGTTCCATCATTGGTGTTAGAGGGAGGAAAATACTGAGGGAAGTAGAGGAGCTGAGGGGCTGTGAGAGTTTGGTAAAGCTGAAAGACTTTAGGGGCCTCTGAAGGGGTATCGTAGCTGAAGGACTCTGGGACCCATGAGGGGGTAGTCAGGCTTCAGGGCTCTGAGGGGAATAGTGGCCTGGAGGGCTCAGGGGACTCTTGAGGGACAGAGGGGGGTCTCTGGGTCTGTGATGGCCCTCCCACCCCACCTCTACTTACTTTTCAGACCTGGCAACCTTAGAACTGGCAACCTTAACCATCTTATTGTCTGAGTGGTTACTTGATTTGTTCTGGAATATCAAGTAAGATGAAGAAGGGAATTCCTTCACTCATTGGTGAGCACTTGTTTTTAGAGGAATTCTGTTTCAGCTGAAAATCAATTCCCGAAAGAAAACAAAACCCAACAGGGAAAGGGGGATATCTGATCCGGCAGGCCAAGAGGGTCCCAGGTCCTCCAAGATGTAATAAACACTAAACAGCCAAACTGAATGTGTTCCCATGGGGGCAGTTCTTAAATGTACAGCAACCCTCCTATTCCCCCCTCACATCCACATCCTATTATTTTGTGACCATACCACACCAACCCAATAATTCTTACTTTCATTTCCCAAAGTTATCCGTCTACAAGGAGACCTGTATAGATCAAATGACGGCATCAATGAGGATGGAAGAGGACCGGAGTCACATGACTGAGAAGATACTAAACCTCACCCTGGAGATCATCTACCTGCTGACCGGAGAGGTGAGGAGGATTCTGGGAGGTCACATGACATCACTCTTATCTCTATTAATAAAACACAGTCCTGAACAGAGAGGTGAGGAGGATTCTGGAAGGTCACATGACATCACTCTTATCTCTATTAATAAAACACAGTCCTGAACAGAGAGGTGAGGAGGATTCTGGAAGGTCACATGACATCACTCTTATCTCTATTAATAAAACACAGACCTGACTGGAGAGGTGAGGAGGATTCTGGGAGGTCACATGACATCACTCTTATCTCTATTAATAAAACACAGACCTGACCGGAGAGGTGAGGAGGATTCTGGGAGGTCACATGACATCACTCTTATCTCTATTAATAAAACACAGACCTGACTGGAGAGGTGAGGAGGATTCTGGGAGGTCACATGACATCACTCTTATCTCTATTAATAAAACACAGACCTGACTGGAGAGGTGAGGAGGATTCTGGGAGGTCACATGACATCACTCTTATCTCTATTAATAAAACACAGACCTAACTGGAGAGGTGAGGAGGATTCTGAGATTCTAACATGATATTCCTATTGGTTCCTCAATACAGAGATTTCCTCTTGTGAAGTCAGGTGATCATATGACCATCACAGTGCCTCCATGTGACTCCCTAAAACCTGAGAGACACAACATGCAGAAGATTCTAGAAGTCACCAAGAAGATGATGGAGCTGCTGACAGGAGAGGTGAGCGGTGCTGGGAATTCTGGGACATTATCCAGGAACAGACAAGGGATGTGTCTGGATGGTGACTGTATCATTGTGTGTGTCAGGTTCCTATAAGGTGTCAGGATGTCACTGTCTATTTCTCCATGGAGGAGTGGGAGTATTTAGAAGGACACAAGGATCTCTACAAGGACGTCATGATGGACAATCAGCCGCCCCTCACATCACCGGGTAAGAGGAGACTTTATTGTAAAGGAGAGAGCAGTACGGAGGCTCCACCTAGATCCCCCATCATCTGATAAACACATAGAAACAATGTATTCAGTCAGTGTGTGTGTTTCCTACAGATGGATCCAGTAATGGGAACCCACCAGAGAGATGTCCCCGTCCTCTGTATTCCCGGGATTCCACACAGGAAGATCACACCATCCCTCACCATCATCAGGTAGATGATTGACAATTATTGGTAGTTCTGATTTATACACAGCATGTTTGTTACAATGAATGTTTTATCATATATTCAGAGTGGAAATCTCGGGGATGATAATATTGATGTTAAAGAAGAGTATAAAGAGGAGGATGAGGAGTATGGAGTGATGGAGGAGTTTTCAGAAGGACACAAGGATATGATGGAGCCACCTAATACCAGGAACCCAACAGAGAGATGTCCCCGTCCTCTGTATTCCCGGGATTCCACACAGGAAGGTCACACCATCCCTCACTGTTACAAGGTTGGTGGGACGGCTTATAAAACACAGACTCATGGAGACAATGTGTAGATTTTTTATGTGATGTCACAATAATAAAGCTTATATCTTACAGATAACATTCACTCTTATTTTATTGATTCAGAGTGAAGATCCAATTGATATAGAATTTGAGGTTAAAGCAGAAGAAGAAGAGAGGTATGTGAGGGATGATCAGCAGTCTATGGAGGAGGATGGAATAACGGGGACATTTATAGAGGAGGACACTCCTACAGAGATCAGCACAGGTGGGTCATTAACACTAAATACATTCCTCCACCCATACTGCTCACTGATTGGTCCAGAGTAGGGCGGGGACTGGGTGATATCAGCCTGTAATCCCCTGGTCACTTTCCTGAGCTGTGTTCCCTGTCCTGTATTCCTGTATTTCTCTCGGATAATCTTCCTTCTCTGTGCTGCAGACACAATTTATGTATCTAGACTGGATTTATGGAGATTCTGGGATTCAGCTTGCAGAAAATATGTTTATTTTCAAAATAGGCATTACCCGACCTAGGCACCTGGGACATGTGCTTTGGGTCTTCTGCCCCATGCCTGGGCCTAGCAAAATCTCTGACAGAGCAATTGTCCCAGGATTACTTGCTCTGTTGTCTGCTGACTGTGCTGGGTGGAGGGATATGTCTGTATAGTCTCAGACCCAAGTCACTGAGTGCAGTCTCAGGAGATGGGAGGCATCGGTGTGGGATCTCTGCAACTTGTCTCATGTAAACATTTAGGCCCCTTTCACACTGCTGCGACTTGAAAGTTGCACAATTTTGCCGCAATTTTGACACACGATTTCAGGGAATGCCTGTGTAAATCCGAGGTCTATGGACCTCAACTCGCATCAAAGTCGGACCGAAGTAGTATAGGGACTACTTTGTGTAGTGATATAGTATAGTGGTGTAGATAATTAATTAGTAGTTATATAATGATGATGTAAGTACTCTTCCGCAGCAACCCAATTCTTCCAGAGAGATGCACTTTATTGACTTCCAACACAGAACAAAGTCCAAAGTCCACAGATGACAAAAAAATCCGACAGAGGAAATATAATTTAGAGTCCCATTTTTCCTAGGTCTGCGCCTTCATAGTCATACACAGACAAGACTATATTATAGACTGAACGCCATGTTATATTCACTAGACACTGAATGGCTGAGCAATTTGATTGGCCGTTTCCATTCAGGCCTTTGATATGCGTTAGTCTTTCAGACAGACAACAACCCCCAGCCGTGAACAGCTGCAGTCATAAACCACCCCAATTTGCACTCCCGCATATCAACATCAACAAGTCCCCTTAGATATGTGTAATTAGATTAGATTAACAGATACCACCTGAACACCCTTTGAAATGTTCAATTAGGTTAACAGGCCATACCTCACACACCTAGGTAGACTTGCATAACATTAACACATCAAAGGGTCTTCAGCTGTCCCCTTGCTATGTTAAAATTCAGTTGGCTCGGACAAATCAACCATCGTCATCGTACTGTATGTGTACATACAGATAATAATATAATGTCCCACATAAATCGGTGAACATATTACAACAGTTTGAAGACGGTGCCACTTGAAGTTCTACAGATATGAATGGTACTCATTAGAAATCATGGGGTATGACTTGTCCTGCGACTTTGCAGTCGCAGGACAAGTCACACAAGTGTGAAAGGGGCCTTAGGCTTCCACTGATTACTAAATACCACTATTATGAGTCCTGAACCTTACGCTATATAATTTATATTGTACATTACATACTCCTGACCCCTGCACTATATACAATATGTTGTACATTACATAGTCCTGACTTCTGCTCTCTCCCCTCTACCCTCTGCTATATATAAACATAATGTGTATTCTCTTTTGTTACATACATTTCTCCAAGCGTCTTCCAGGACAGCCCATGAGACCTTGGGCTCCTCCTACCAGGACAGGAAACACGTCACCCCCACCAGATAAAAGGGCGGTCCTCCAGGCCCATGTCAGTTATTTGTGTTTCCTCCGGACGGGGGTAACATGTTCATGGAACCTGCTCCCATAGGCCTTATAAGCAGGGGCTTTGTATGGCTTTTTTCTGGGGCATATCACTTACCTCTTCCTCTGCCAGAAGCAGCACACCGCTGGGGAGGTTGGCTGTGTTGCTGTTCTCTGTCCTCAGTGCCTGGAGAGGGCCAGGACCGGTGTGAGGTCGTGCCCCTAGCGCAGTGCATTGCACTCTAGCTCAGCTGAGCTTCGGTTGTCCTTCCCTGCCGACAGCCTGGCTGATCTGAGCAAGGAATGGAGGAAGCCGCAGCATTCGAGGGGCAGAGCTATTGCGCTCCAAGCTGGCCCACAGGAAGTGCCTGGAGAGGGTTACTTCCGGGGCATATGACATCATCATCGGGCGCCGGAGACGAGGTTCCAGTCTTCATAGACGGCGCGAACAGAGAACGCTGGCTGCTGGTGTTTCTTGGTGTTAAGCAGCCAGGCTGTGGATGACCAAGAGGGGCAGAATGGATCCTCCTGCAGTACCTGCACAGGCAGCGGATGCAGTTCCCAACACCAGCACCTCACAGGTAAGCCTGGGGTGTTCTGTCACCACCTTACTATCCCTGTGAGTGTTCCCTCCCCCTCCCCCCTCTGTAGTAGTGGGTGTAAGGGGACACATTTCCTCCCTCCTGCACGTGGTGTTACGGAGTGATTGTGTGGCTTTAATTACATTGTGGGTCATTTATTTTGTCTTGCAGACCAAGACTCAGGACAAGGCCCAAGCGCAGCCACTTAAAAGGAAATGTGCGGTTTGCGCAAACAAATTGAGCTCCTCATGGAGCAAAGCAGTTTGTCGCACCTGTATAGACGGCCTAGTAAAGGATGACCTGGTTGCCTCTTGCCAGAAGATGCTTACTTCTGTTAGGGATGAGCTTGCGTCCACCTTCAGTTCCTTTAGAACGCTTATTGACAAGCTCCAGACTCCAGCAGAGAGTCCGTCTTCACTGAAGGCGTCAGTAAGCACTCCGCAGCAGGCAGAGAGTGAGGACTCTGAGGCTGAGGTCAGATCTACCCGTTCTTCTCTGGAAGAATCAGGGTCAGATACAGAGCCCAGAGATAGAGAATCCACTCGAGACTCAAGATTTAAGTTATCTGTTGAGGATGTAGATGACTTATTAAAGGCTATCTATACTACCCTTGAGTTAAAAGAGGAAGAGGTTCAGTTATCCAAACATGATCTTATGTATAAAGGATTACATAAGAGAAAATCAAGAGTGTTTCCAGTTCATAGTTCTTTGGTCGATACTATTAAACTGGAATGGGATAATCCTGAGAGAAAACCATTCTTCTCTAGTAACCTAAAAAGGAGGTTTCCTTTTGATGAGGACACTGCGCAGCCATGGAATAAGAATCCCAAGTTAGACGCACCTCTTTCAAAAGTTTCTAAAAACTCGGACCTGGCGTTTGATGATATGGGTACGCTTAAGTATCCGATGGACAAGAGGGGGGGTATTCTTCTCCACAGAGCCTGGGACTCAGCAGTTGGAAACCTGAAACCAGCTTTGGCTTCCATTTGTGTGGCCAGAAATCTGGAGGTTTGGTTGACTCAGATTCAGTCACATCTGTCAGCAGGTACCTCCAGAGAGCAAATTTTAAAGTCTTTTCCTCTCCTATTTCAGGCAGTGGGTTTTTTGGCAGATTCTTCCGCTGAGTCGGTAAGAATGTCAGCCAGGACTTCGGCTCTAGTGAACTCGGCCAGGAGAAGCCTTTGGCTTAAGACCTGGTCAGGGGACTCGGCCTCCAAGTTGCGCCTTTGTGGCCTTCCTTTAACTGGCGATCATTTATTTGGCCCAGGTCTACAGGAGGCACTGGAACGCACGGCTGATAAGAAAAAGGCGTTTCCAGAGAGAAAGAGAGTTCAGACAGCCAGAAAATTTTTTTGTGGCCAAAATAGGCAACAGAGTCCTAGAGAAAAGGACAGCAGGCCGAAAAAGCATTGGACTGGGCACAAAGGCAGGGGCAAAGGGGGAGTGCTATTTAACCCTCCTCAACAGCCCGCCAAGCCGCAGTGACTTGTGTTCCCCGGTGGGAGGGAGATTGAGGGCCTTCATCCCACAGTGGGCAGCAGTCACTCGGAGCCCCTTCGTCCTGGACCTAGTGACCAACGGGTACAGGCTGGAGTTTGTTCACCAACCACCAGAACGTTTGTTGGTCACATTTCCTCCACAAGATCGGGAGAAAGCGAGGGCTTTGGGTCTCCAGATCGGAGACTTATTAGATCAAAAAGTCCTGATTCCTGTTCCTCGATCGGAGCGGGGCAAGGGATTCTATTCCCATGTATTTGTGGTCAGAAAGCCGGCAGGAAAGTTTCGACTTATCCTGAATCTCCGGACCTTAAACAAGTCCATCAGATACAAGCATTTCCGTATGGAGACGGTTTTTACAATCAAAAACCTACTATACCCAAACTGCTTTATGGCCACGTTGGACTTAAGGGATGCTTATCTTCACATCCCTATCCATCCAGCCTTCCAAAAGTTTTTGAGATTGGCAGTGAAGACAGGTATGGGGACCCGACATTTTCAATTTCAGGCCCTCCCCTTCGGTCTTTCCTCAGCCCCACGCATCTTTACGAAGGTGTTGGGGGAAGTGCTGGCTCTTCTAAGATTAAAGGCAATAACGGTTATCCCTTACTTAGACGACCTCCTGATAGTGGCAAAATCATACCAAAGGCTGTTGGAAGATCTCCAGGCTGTACAGGACTTCTTACAGTCCCTAGGCTGGCTAATAAACAAAGAAAAATCGTCCTTGATTCCGGCCCAGAAAGTAACTTATCTGGGTTACGATTTTTGCTCCGTGAACCAAAGAGTTTTTCTTCCTCAGGAGAAGATTACCAAAGTGTTCCAGACTATGTCTACATTGCAGACCAACCAGTCGGTCTCTCTGAGACAGGTGTCGAGGGCAGTGGGTCTTATGACCTCATGTTTTCCCGCAGTACTGTCACGGACCTGGCCGGGACGGAGGCTGTTGGAGAGGACTGTATGCAGGCCTGTTGCCCACCGATTATGGGCCCTAGCATTTGGGGGAATGGTGCTCTCTGTGAGCTGTATGCCTGGGGACCCTGGGGTTGATGTTACTATGGATTCAGCTCCATGTCCCCCCAAAACACACAGACTCTGGAACCCTTTATATGCCATATTAGAATGGTGACTGATTTATACCATTGGGACTCGTACTGTTAAATGCTAATGTCATCAATTCTGCTATAATGTGTTTAGTGTGGCTCTAAGAGTCTTTTCACCCATTGTTGTTTATGTTAATTGAGAGAGCTGATCACATTAGCCACCAGCACTGGCTAATAGACGAATGGTCTGGGCTGAGGAGGGGGGAGATTGTTGTTTGTATTGTTAGTTGTAATTAGCTCCAGCTATTGTGTTTATATTAATGTGTGAAGCTCGGTGCCTACAAGTCTGTCATCTGGTCTGGGTACATTTTGTAGTAAATTAGCTCATGTTAATTAGGTTAGCTTTGAGTCATCCCTGCTGTATAAAGGTCTGTGAGATCTCAAAATAAAAGGCAGTTCTGATGTACTCCAAGACTGGTGTTGTCTAGTTCTTGGGGTTTCTATAGCCAGATCCATTGGACTCGTGTTCCAGAACTTAGGAAGCGGTATACAGACGGAAGCACTCAAGCGGAGTGTGGGGCGTTCCGTGACAAGTACCATGGGCGAGACTCCGTCAGCGTCCGTTACAAAGGTTTCTTTTAAGAAACTGGGACGGGGACGTAAGGTCCCTGGAGTCAAGGATCTGGCTTCCCGACAGGATAAAAAGAAGCCTGTGGTGGTGGAGAGCTGGTCAGCACCTAGCAGGAGGTCTCCCATGGTCCTTTCCCATTTCCCGAAGGATTACCACGGATGCGAGTTCCTGGGGATGGGGGGCCCACCTCAGCAATGCAGTAGCGCAAGGAGAGTGGTCCCCAGAGGAGGCAAGGGCCTCATCCAATCAAAGAGAGCTGCTTGCAGTCCAGAGAGCCCTCCAGTCTTTTCAGATGGAGGTCAGGGGTCACAACCTCCAAATCCTGTCAGACAATATAGCGACAGTCGCGTATATCAACAAGCAGGGAGGCACGAGAAGCCGGAGGCTTCAGTCCATTGCCCAGGAGATCCTTTCATGGGCAGAGGGGAATCTAGCCTCCATTTCTGCTGTACACCTGAAGGGGAAAAACAATTGCCTGGCAGATTATCTCAGCCGTCACAGGATAGACCGAGACAACTGGTCCCTTCATCCCGAAGTCTTTGCAGATCTCACCAAGAGATGGGGTTATCCGGTAGCGGATTTGTTCGCAAACCGAAACAACCGCAAGACGGAGATATTCTTTTCCATGAACCCGGCAGACCAAGCCTTGGGGATCGATGCTCTGGCAAACCCGTGGCCTCCAGGCCTATGTTATGCCTTTCCGCCAATCAGGCTGATTCCAGAAGTCCTCCGGAAGTTTCGGCTGGAAGAGACAGATCTGATTCTAATTGCCCCGTTTTGGCCCAAGAGGCCATAGTTTTCCCTGCTACAGTCTCTGGTTTCAGAGCCTCCGTGGAGTCTTCCGAAAAGGGAAGACCTATTATTGCAGGGTCCAGTATCACACCCTCAGGTGGTTTCCTTAAACTTGACGGCCTGGTATCTGAAGAAAAGATACTGAGCGCCCAAGGGTTCTCTGACAAAGTAGTCAGGACTCTCGTGAATTGCAGGAAGCCAGTTACTAGAGCCATATATTCCAAAGTTTGGAAAAGGTTTAACTCATGGTTATCTGAAAATGATAGATTAGCTCATGATATTCCCTCTATTTTGGATTTTTTCCAAGAGGGTGTCGACAAAGGTCTTTCTGTTAGTACCTTAAAGGTACAGGCGGCAGCTATTAGTGTGTTCCTCCAGTTTTCTCTCCTGGAAAATCCCACTATAGCCAGATTTTTCAAATCTATCTCTAGGGCCAGACCAGTAGTGGTGAGAAGTTGTCCAACGTGGGATCTGTCCCTAGTACTTCAAACTCTGGTAGAATTTCCGTTTGAACCTCTGGAAAGTATGTCAGTTAAGTTAAGTTACATTAAAAACTGTGTTCCTTATAGCTGTTACCTCAGCTCGTAGGGTAAGTGAGTTGCAGGCCCTATCAGTTAGGGAGCCCTTCCTCACGATTTTTGAGGATCGAGTTGTGTTACGAACCGATCCAGGTTTTTTGGCCAAGGTGGCAAGTACATTCCACCGATCTCAGAACATTGTATTGCCAACCTTTTGTAGTTCGCCACAGGGCGACTTAGAAAGAAAATTTAGTTTCCTAGATGTAAGAAGGATTCTCTTGGTCTATCTTGAGGTCACGAAGACCTTTAGGAAAACTGATGCCTTGTTTGTCCTCTTTTCTGGAGTTCACAAGGGGAATAGTGCATCTAAAGCCACATTGGCTAGATGGATAAAGCAAGCCATCTTGGAAGCTTACAAAATTAGGGAGGTCCCTACACCTTTTGTTACTGCGCACTCAACTAGAGCCTTGTCTACGTCTTGGGCTGAGAGGGCTGGTGCCTCACCAGAACAAATTTGCAGGGCTGCCACTTGGTCCAGTTACTCGACCTTCATTAAACATTATCGCCTGGATCTCCTATCAGCTCAGGAGCAGGCGTTTGGTCGTAAGGTCCTTCAGGCAGTTGTCCCTCCCTAGACTGGTAAGTTCTGGCTCATCGTCTCATGGGCTGTCCTGGAAGACGCTTGGAGAAAAGCTGAGTTAGACTTACCGGTAACTCCTTTTCTGAGAGTCTTCCAGGACAGCCGGATTCCCACCCGGTATTGTCTGAAGTTATGTGTATTATGCATATGTTTTGCAGGGTCCTACGGTTCTTGAGAATACTGACATGGGCCTGGAGGACCGCCCTTTTATCTGGTGGGGGTGACGTGTTTCCTGTCCTGGTAGGAGGAGCCCAAGGTCTCATGGGCTGTCCTGGAAGACTCTCAGAAAAGGAGTTACCGGTAAGTCTAACTCAGCTTTTCCTACCAGCTGGACATTTTATATCTAATGATTTGATTGGAGCACAGACTTTTACATGTTGATAACAATGTGATAACATCCTCAAACTTTGGAACCTTAAACAGAAAGTGACAATGAGGGAGGAGTCAATAACCCAATTCAGGATCAGCCCAGTCTTCATCTTGGTTGTAATCTCCTCACTCTCTGACCTTTGGTGGGGCTCAGCTCCGCTGTTATTCATGACTAAATCATGGACTAAATAAGGAAGTGCAGTACTTCTTGTGTTGGGAAGATGGCAATGAGTGATAGAGGGGGTGGGGATACTCGTCCTATAATCCCCTCATCACTGTCACTCCTATAAAAGACAGTTCTTGTTATTTCCTCACTCTCTGACTAAGGTCCATGAATAAAGAAATTAACTGGTAGGAGATCAGAAGACCCATTTACTAGTTATCTTGAGGGGGAAATTGTAAGATCCTCAGAGACAAAGCTGCCTGGTGTGGGCGGAGTCCTGGTTTAGGGGAACCAATCAGCTCATGTCTAGTAATAATCTTTTTATTTCTATTTTAGTAGATGGACGGGAGATGAGGAAAACCTCAGAGGATTGTCTCCCTTTGTCTCCAGACTGTAAAGTAGAAGATGAGGACATCACACAGTATAGTCCAGGAGAAAACCCGACTACCTCAAATGTCCATCCGGCACCACACAGTGTAGAAGGACAATCATATTCCTCTTATCCTGAGGAACCTCAGACTGTGAGGGACGGTGCCGTCCTTCCAACAGATAAGAGCTTTTCCTGTACTGAGTGCGGGAAGGGTTTCCGTTTTAAATGTCATCTTAATGTACATAAAAGATCTCACACAGGAGATAAGTCACTTTCCTGCCCTGAGTGCGGGAAATGTTTTTCACAAAAATCCAATCTTCAAACACATCAGAGGTCTCATACGGGAGAGAAGCGATATTCCTGTCCTGAGTGCGGGAAATATTTTTCACAGAAGTCCAGTCTTCACACACATCAGAGATTGCACACTGGAGAGAAGCCGTATTCCTGTCCTGAGTGTGGGAAATGTTTTTCACGGAAGTCCAGTCTTTACACACATCAGAGATCTCACACAGGGGAGAAGCCGTATTCCTGTCCTGAGTGCGGGAAATGTTTTTCAGACAAGGCCAATCTTTACAGACATCAGAGATCTCACACAGGGGAGAAGCCGTATTCCTGTCCCGAATGCAGGAAATGTTTTTTAGTGAGGTCTGATCTTTACAAACATCAGATATCTCACACGGGGGAAAAGGTGCATTCCTGTCCTGAGTGCGGGAAATGTTTTTCGGTGAAGTCTCATCTATACACACATCAGAGATCTCACACGGGGGAAAAGCCTTATTCCTGTCCTGAGTGCGGGAAATGTTTTTCACAGAAGTCCCATCTTTACACACATCAGAAATCTCACACGGGGAGACGCCGTATTTCTGTCCTGAGTGAAATGTTTTTCACGGAAGCCTTATCTTTACAGACATCAGAGATCTCAGAGACATCAGGAGAAGCCACTTTTCTGTCCTGAGTGAGGGAATTGTTTCTCACTGAAGTCCTGTCTTCCTGTACATCAGGGATCCCACACAACCCCCGAGGTGTATTAGTGCCTTGAGTGTGGGAAATGTCTTCTATATGAATGATGCTGGACATCACAGCTCTCATGTGGGGAAGAAGCACACCCTGATATACACCTCAGATATACTCCATGGCTGATCTTCATCATGTAAGAAACAGTTCATAAGGAGATCAGAGATCACCAAAGACATGGATGAAGTGTTGTACAGTGTTGGCCATTGATAGCAGTAGAAAAATAAAAGTGGAGTCATTACCTTTCATTGGTTGAGTACATTTTGTGGTGTAAGCTTTCACAAACACTTAGAGGTCTATTTTTAAAAATAATGTGTTTAAGAAATGTGACCAGCATTATGATCAATGGTTCCATCGAGTCGCCATAATGAGGTATTGTGCTTTTTTACTGATTGAGGCAAAATGTCTTATTTATTGCCACTAGATGGAGCTGATGATCATAGGAAATCGCTGAGTTAAATTACGGCCAGAATTTGTAATGACTGGATGAATGTTTGTCACATTTGTCCAACAAATTTTCTTTAAATAGACCCCTTAGTTTCCTTTGTCAGGCATGGTTTCATACTAATAGAGATCATACTCATACACTAATAATTACAGTAGACATTGCAGGATATAAGTTATTTAAACCAACAATATTAACTGGATCCCGTCCAGCCACAATGACAGTGGGACTGCTATTGTTCTGGGAGGACGTCATATGACATCCTCCCATTCTTGCCACGCATGTGTGCCCGCGGGTGGCGAGTAGCGACTGTGGTAAATAGCCGATGACGTAGGTTCTTTACCATGTGATCAGCTGTGTCCAATCACATGTAAACAAATGCTGGTTATCGGCATTTCCTTTCCTCACCACTGTCAGTGTCACGCGGCATCTGTACAGTTGTGGCGTTTGTTGTGAGTTGTGGATGTTTTGGCGTGTTTAGTCAGCTTAAAGCTCTTCCCTCCCTCCTTCTTCTTCTCAACATGTTATCCTTCAAGATATCCAGCGGTATATATCTGGACTCCACTTATTATTTTCCCTAGGATAACAGGGTGAGACTTGGCTATGCTGTTTTTGGTTTGGTGGGACCCCCGAGTGTAACAAGCATTGCCATTGTGTTGCAGGGGTTGTTCTGAAGTTGGGGTATATTCCAAGGCACATATAGTATTTTTTGCCTCTAGGGATATTGCTACATAGCCTTGGATTACATTGGACCCAGCAGTTCATCCTCTATATTGGATGTAAATGGAAATTTATGGGGTGAGATATCACAAATGTGCATACAATGGTGGCCTAGATCTTGGTTTCTCTGTTTTTGTACAATGATTTCTTGTTTATACATGCAAATGTTCATCTTACTACCCACATTTTGGAACACTTGATGTAGGAAATTTACAAGATCTTGGAAAGAATATTTTGTAAGTAAGGTATAAGGAGGGGTGGATCATGTAAATTTCTCCCCTTCTCCCCTATCCCCCTTTGGGATATATAGAGATAGACCTGCTACTAACTATGCTCTCTACTTGCTTAGTATATTATAGATTTCTCCCCTGTGTGCCATACTTTGTTTCCCCCCTTGGTGAGACATTTGGGGTTCCCTATGCTCTGACCCCCCCAGACTGGATTGTGGATTCCATCATTTGCCCCCATATTGATGTAAGCTGTACAGTCTGTGTGTGTGTGTATATATATATATATATATATATATATATATATATATATATATATATATATATATAAAAAGTGCAAAAGGTTGCTGCACTTAAAAACGTCTTTGCTTTATTTCACAATATCTTCAGGAGAGATTTACAAAGCAAGTATAATCCTTTCAAGCAATATCAAAGGCAACAAATGCCTCATTTGTTGCCTTTGATATTGCTTGAAAGGATTATACTTGCTTTGTAAATCTTTCCTGAAGATATTGTGAAATAAAGCAAAGACGTTTTTAAGTGCAGCAACCTTTTGGACTTTTTTCTATATACAAGGTCGGTGGGAAGACCTGATTGCTGGCACTAAACTGTAAGCAGAGTGCGGTTCTCCTCTACAAGTGAATATTATATATATATATTCTAATAAAGTACATAATATAAATGACATTATTTAAACATAAATAGATAGATACTTACCTTATCTTTTGTTTTTTGGATGTTTGGTGATAATAGTGATGTTTCCCTCAAAAGTATACAGTCCTGAAGAAGCTATTAGTGAAACGCGTTGACAATTGGACAAGATCATCTGGACTATACAGAATATATACAGAATATTGTATATTCCGATAGAGGCCATTTGTGAAAGTTTTATATATATAATGACATTTTTTCTATTAATTATATGTAAAATATCTTTATCTTTGATATTATTAATTTTCTGTATAGCTGATTGCCAAGCTTAGAAAGTCTAATCAAAGCCATTCAGCTGCTTTCTGTTTATCAGGGACAGCCTTATTTCCCTTTGTCTGAAATCTGCATGGGGGGGCCTCTCACTTCATGGAAACGTTGCCCTTCTCTTCTACACAGGTATGCCTACTGTTCATTCTAACCGCCTCGCCCCGCCCAGCCCCACCCCCATCCCTCCTATTCTTAATCAGAAAGAGAAGGAGAACTTCCTCGTTTTGGTTCCTAGCTGCCTGAGAGAGACAGAGTACAGGCAAGCCTGTTAAGTATGTTCTGCTCAGTGCAGCACATGGCGGCACACACACAGACACACACTTCTTACGAATCGTTATATGGCTTCAACTTTCAAGTGGAAGTCCAGTCAAAAAAGATTTTTGAGCGACTTTGAAAAAGGTACCTGCACTACTTTGATGCAACTTTTGCTGCAACTTTGATCCAGAGTGTAACATCGGATCAAAGTCGCATTCTAAATCGCACAGCTTTGGAGTCGCACTAATGGAAACGTAGCCTAAGGCTAGAGTGCAACTTTGAAGCGTGACTTTGATGCGGCTTTGAGTGCAGCTTTGTTCCAACTTTACGCTCTCTGGATCAAAGTCGCATCAAAGCATTGCAGGTACCTTTTCAAAGTCGCTGATTTTCAAAGTCGCATGGATGGGGACGGGTGCCATTAAAATCAATGGGCTGTGACTTGTCATGCGACTTTGGACACATAGTTGCATGACAAGTCACAATTCCACTATTGCGACCCCAAAGTTGCACGATTTAAAGTGCGACTTTGAGTGCAGCTTTGTTCCAACTTTACACTCTCTTGATCAATGTCGCATCAAAGCATTGCAGGTACCTATTCAAAGTCGCTGATTTTCAAAGTTGCAAAGATGGGAACGGGTGCCATTTAAATCATTGGGCTGTGACTTGTCATGCAACCTTATGTGTCCAAAGTTGCATGACAAGTTGCACTAGTGGAAACATAGTCTTAGTGTGGTTTAAATAGAAAAGATATTCTCCTGCGCTAGTGCGGAGGGCCTTAGTACAGATGGTAGTATTTCCTGGTAGTGGAGTGATCATGCATACCCCGCTGCCTAGGCCCGACTAGAGGAAGTCCGAAATGCTATGTAGAAAAGGGAAAGGAAAGCGCATGACCTGATGCATGGATCATAATAAAAAAGCTTATTATAAACAAATGGGTTTATACAGAGGTAGATACTACATATTCAAAATTACAATAATGATAACAACAATGTTGTCACTACTAGATGGAATGATATGAAATGATTAGACATGTGCACTGACAAAAAATTTGTTCGTTTTCGTTTCATTGATTTTTTTGCTTTTTTTGAAAATTTGGATTTTCAAATTTCAGAATTTTCGAATTTTCAGATTTCCGAATTTACGGATTTCAGAATTTTTGAATTTCCGAATTTTTGGATTTCGGATTTCCGAATTTTTGGATTTAGAATTTTCAAATTTCCAGATTTCAATTTTTCGGATTTCCGAATTTTTGAAATTCGAAAATCTGAAAAAAAGAAAGAAAATCTGTAAAATTCGAAATAATAACTAACTATTAAATTATAGGTATTGGAATTTCCTTTCAAATTTGACTGTTCGGTATTCGTTATTTCAGATAATTCGTAACTTTGGATAAATTCGTACTCATTACGTTCACTAACAGCTACATTTTAAAGGAAATTCCAATACCTATAATTTAAGATTTATTTAATTAATTATTATTTCAGATTTTCGGGTTTTCGAATTTTCAGATCTTCATTCTTATTCTTGGATTTTCAAATTTCCAGATTTCCAAATTTTTAAATTTATGAAATTTTGAATATTTATATTTCTGAATTTCGAAATTTCAAATTTCCGAAATTTCGAATTTCCAAAATTTCTAATTTACGGAAATTTGTATTTACAGAAATTCGTAATTTTGGAAATTTGAACATTTTGGAAATTGAAAAATTCTGAAATTTGGAAATTTCGGAATTAACTAATTTGTTAAAAATTTGTTAAAAAACAAATTCAGAACTAAACGAATTGCACATGTCTAGAAATGATACCTATACAAGAGATAAAATTAAATGAATACTTGTCCAACATGTTTCGAGGGTTTTCCCCTTCATCAGAGCCTTGAAGAGCAAAATCTGGTCTGCGTGTTATAATAGAGAGACAACTGGATGGGTGGTATAACTCTAGTAACCATATGGGTCGAATATCCTTCAGTGTAGGGATTTATCCTTCCACATCGCAGTGTTCTATGTTAAACAGACACCAAATAGATAGACATTTGTAGAGAATTGCAGATGCTAATATGAATGTTAGAATCATAAATAAAATGTGGATTATAAAAAATATATGGATAAATATGTATATATCTATGGAAAAAAAATATAAAATATATCTGGAGTATAAAAGAATATATACATACATATACACACACACATATATATATATATATATATATATATATATATATACACACACACACACACACACATACATGTATGCAAACACACATGTTCATGCACACAAAGCACACATGTGCATACACAAACATACATATATAAATGCACACCCACTCCTGCATGTGTAAGTACAATAAAACTGGCCTCATCGGTTGTTAGACTGAAAGCAAAGCATAGGACATTTAGAAAATGAAAAAAAAAATTAGTTAAAAAATTGATTAAAAAGTTAAATATTGGTAGTTACCATATGGTAGAAAGTATACGCCGGCAACCCGACAGCTTCTCCATAGAAAATATTTATTTAAGCATTACAGCAGTAACATCATCCAAAAAAAATTGACACGTTTCGGCCTTAGGCCTTCATCAAAAGCATAAAAATATGACATTAAAAGTGTGTTTGTTTGGCCCAGGTCTGGTCATCTCCACCTGTAACCAATTAATGGGTTGATTTTTTAATTAGGTGAATTTTGCCCTTCATACCTCACAAGGGCTGCTTCCCTTATATATACCTGTTTTAATGTCATATTTTTATGCTTTTGATAAAGGCCGAAACGCGTCAGTTTTTTGGATGATGTTATTCAACAGCTTCTCCATAGGAAATATTTATTTAAGCATTACAGCAGTAACATCATCCAAAAAAAAAATTGACGTGTTTCGTTCTTAGGCCTTCATCAAAAGCATAAACATATGACATTAAAAGTGTTTGTTTGGTCCAGCTCTGGTCATCTCCACCTGTAACCAATTAATGCCTTGATTTTTTTTAATTAAATGAATTTTGCCCTTCATACCTCACAAGGGCTGCTTCCCTTATATATACACCTGTTTTTAATGTCATGTTTTTATGCTTTTTATGAAGGCCTAAGGCCGAAACGCGTCATATTTTGGACGATGTTACTGCTGTAATGCTTACATATTTTTTTTTTCTATGGAGAAGCTGTCGAGTTGCCGGCCTGTACTTTCTAAGGATCTTTTGTGAGCTTAATTAGCAAGAGCACCTTCAGTTGCACCTGCAGTTGTCTGTAGTTGGTTATTATTGGTCATGAAGACCTATGGGTATAACATCATAGAATAAATGGACCTTGTCTGAGACAATCAAATATAGTGTAATGTCTTTAACCGCTTCAGCCCTGGAAGATTTTACCCCCTTCCTGACAAGAGCACTTTTTGCGATTCGGCACTGCGTCGCTTTAACTGACAATTGCGCGGTCGTGCGACGCTGTACCCAAACAAAATTTGCGTCCTTTTTTCCCACAAATAGAGCTTTCTTTTGGCTGTATTTGATCACCTCTGCGGTTTTTATTTTTTTGCGTTATAAACAAAAGAACAGCAAAAATTTTGAAAAAAACACCCACTTTGCACTGAAAGTGCACTTGGATGTAAAGTTGCTGTAGATCCGAGGGGGGCATGCAAGGAAAATAAAAAACAGCATTTTAGCTTGCACATGATTGGATGATAAACTCAGCAGATCTACCCCTCAGATTTACAGCGACTGCACTTCCAAGTGCACTTGTAGTGCAAAGTTTTACAGAGGGGGTATTTACTAAAGGAAAATCCACTTTGCACTGCAAGTGCACTTGGAAGTGCAGTCGCTGTAGATCTGAGGGGGACATGTAAGAAAAATAAAAAACAGCATTTTAGCTTGCACATGATTGGATGATAAAATGAGCAGAGCTTCCCCTCATTTCAGAACTACCCCTTAGATTTAGAGCGACTGCACTTCCAAGTGCACTTTCAAGTGCAAAATGGATTTGCCTTTCGTAAATAACCCCCATAGTTATATAGTAGGCGAGTTTGAAAAAAAGACACAAGTCCAGCAAGTCCAACCTATGGGTGTGATTATTTGTCAGTAAAAAGTGGATTTGCCTTTTTTAAATAACCCCCCATATCTTTTACTTTTTGCTATAATAAATATCCCAGATTTTTTTTTCAAAAAAACTTTTTTTTTCCTCAGTTTAGGCCAATATGTATTCTTCTACATATTTTTGGTAAAAAAGAAACGCAATAAGCACATATTGATTGGTTTGCGCAAAAGTTATAGCGTCTACAAAATAGGGGATAGATTTATGGGATTTTTATTATTATTTATTTTTCTACTAGTAATGGCGGTGATCTGCGATTTTTAATCGGGACCGCGATATTGCGGCGGGCAGATTGGACACTTTTGACACATTTTTGGGACCATTGACAATTATACAGCGATCGGTGCTATAAAAATGCACTGATTACGGTATAAATGTCACTGGCAGGGAAGGGGTTAACCACTAGGGGGCGATTAAGGGGTTAACTGTGTTCTTACTGTGGGGGGATGGGACTTGCTAGGGTAAGAGAGAGATCAGTGTTCATACTTTATATGAAAAGACGATCAGTCTCTTCTGCCCTCAGAGAACCGGGATCTGTGTGTTTACACACACAGATCCCAGTTCTCGCTGTGTCACGAGTTTTGGCGGGAGCCCGGTGGTCATCACGCCATCCGGGCACTCGCATCGGCTCCGGGGGCGAGCAGCGGGCGTGTGCCCCTAGTGGCCACAGGGCGAAGCAATGTACCATAACGTCGTTTCTCCCAGCCGTGCCATTCTGCCACAGTAAAACAAGTGCTTAAAGTATCTAGACATTACTGGGGATGAGATGGGGCACTGGTGCTAGCGACCTACCTAGTGGTTAGTTCAGGTGTCTCAGCCTGAGATCCGTGCTTGGAAGTCCAAGTCTTTGCTGGGCTATCGTGGCAGGGCACCTATCGAGGTGCTGTTCAGAGCACACTGTTGAGTTGCAGCCATGCAGCTTTCAGGGTCGTTAACGCTCACAATGTGAGTGCTCGAGGGGGTGCAGAAATAGACAGCTGCTCAGTGAGGCTGTGTGACATGTGAGCCGGATCCCTTAGTGTGGTCGCCTGTACTGTGATCATTGTAGACTGTGAGCCGAGACTCCAGAGCACTTCCAGCTACACTAACAGTCCCCCCTCCATGTCCAGCTCCATGTGCACAGCTATACTGTATATATGGGGGGGGGGGCGAGGGAGCCAGGGGAGTACACAGGGGCCTGGGGGCAGCAGGAGCTGAATAGGAGGGGTGGTGGGGGCGAAATGTAGAGGAACCGATCCCCCCCACGAGGAAAATGGAGGAAATCGGTTGCTTTATATGCCGTCCTCACTGCCCCTCCTCTATATGCTGCAATTGCAATCCCTGTACATACGTGGCACCTCTTTGATTGGGGGGGGGGTAAGAGGATATGTGCTGGGGGACACTTTGGGAAGGGCCAGGACTTACAAGATGTGGTGTCAAATCTGACTCCCCTAGCACCCTGTTCTCTGCTTTCCCAAAGCACCCCCCAGCACATATCCTCTTACCCCCCACTCATCACTCCTCCAGGTGTATTTTCGGTAATGATAAAAAAGGAATGCTGCGCTGACCCCAAAAAAATATATAATCAATATAGTGAATAGCGGCTAACACACAAACAAACCAAGTCACACCAAATGTATACAAAACAAGTGCAGCGCTAAAACAAAACTGAAATCTTGTATGAAACAAAAGTAGATCTGTGGCTTTAAAGCAACTATTGATAATGTGGATCAACACCATAAAAAAACCTGTGAAGTATATATGAATGTCTATAATGCAATGTGCTATGCTCTGCAACCAGAGTCCATAAATATAAAAAGGAAAAGTCTTCTCAAACAGAGGGGGTGCTTGAACACAGGATGTTGACCGAAGACTGGAATATACAGCAACCACAGGAAACACGTCATAGACATCTAGAGTTAAGTACTCTTACCGGATCTTGTAGGACATATTTGCCATATAGCAGTACGTCTGTCAGAGCTTATGGAGGTGGTCTCCCGTGAAATCCACCCAGGTGTTATCCCTTAGGTCACGATCTCCGATAGGCAGGGTTGTCACAGGTGGGGGTTGTCAGCTCACTCGCACACTCTCCGGTTCCAGGATCAAAAGGTCAAAAGAAATCGATAGCGGATGAAGTCATGGAGAAAAAAGAGAGAAGAGGCTCCACATGGCGTAGGTCAAAAAATAAAGGGATTTTATTGGATAAAAAACCTTACAAAGTAAAAAGTGATCACTAAGTTAAAATGGTGGCAATGTGAGAAGCTAAAACGCCCTACGTGTTTCGACTAAAAAGCCTTCGGTAACCCCCCTTTCCTTTCCCAGTTACTATTGTCCGCTCCTCTGAATACATAAAAACACACAGACCTCAGCAGCGCCGCTGAGTTCTATACTCCTTCTCCCCGTCTCCTCCTGTCTGTGCATGTATGTACAGGAGAACATCGGAGCCAAGGAGGAGGGGCCAGCTTCAGTGAGGTATGTGAGGTGTGCAGCCAATCAGTGGGGAGACATGCTGGCTGCCACAGAGGGGGCGATCGCTGCATGTGGGGCGCAGGGGCACCCCGCAAGAGATGTGGGGCAGATGTCACAAGTGCCCACGCTGGTGCACCCCATTAGCCAGAGAACTGGAGCTCAGTGCTGGAGTTTGCTCCCCGGCACTGTGCTCCGGGAATTAGCATGTGTTGTCATGGAAATTCCACTATACACTATGCGCAATCCGTCTCCTGCGCTACTAAGCGCCCTTTCAGCCTTTTGGTATAATTCATATTACTATGTCCCCATTTCCCCAAATAAACAGACATAGTCACCGTCCTCTTACATCCTCAGCTCCATTGCTCCACTGCCTGCCATCAGGAGCAGAGGCATTCATCGGCAACAAAAGGAAAATGACAAACAGGAAGTCATGGCTCCAACAGCCAATCGCTTCCTCCATGCAAAATGACATCACAGAAAATGACTACACAGGAAATGGCTACACTAACGGGGAGGGCATCCACCATCTTGGTCAGCATGGAGCCCATTCAATACTGCTCAGAGTAACCAGTATCTAGTAAGATCATTCTTGTTCTTACAGGCTTGAGAAGATCTGTGGGGACATTGCTACTGCTGTTGTCAATATACAGTACGAGTATGTTAACAAGGCAGATATCAATGTCCTCTTATTAA
This sequence comes from Aquarana catesbeiana, assembly GCF_042186555.1. NCBI lineage: Eukaryota > Metazoa > Chordata > Amphibia > Anura > Ranidae > Aquarana > Aquarana catesbeiana. The sequence goes on along the minus strand of NW_027362661.1, from coordinate 2,793,794 downwards.
AGCAGATATTAAAGCAGATATGTATCCAAAAGGGATAGCGTAGCCTCAACAGAGATATAATAATATGTTTCTCTCGTTATGCGGACTTCGCTTTTCTAATGTGCATAGACATTTGAAGCCAAGAAGCCCAGCGCATTGTGCTTGATACATACAAACCGGCAAATGCCCACACACACAGAGAACACATCTCCAAGCCCATGAGAAGGTTTTCATACTGAAGGTTTTCCACGATGGTGGAATGCCAGGGACCAGTCACAATGGCAACTGCTGTGACACTGGTAATTCCGCCACTGTCCCCACCCCTGTCCTGGGACCTCCCCAGATCCCCCTCCATGGAGTGCTGCTCGCCGACTTCCCTTCCTCCCCCACCCGCTGGCTGCATCTGCTGCTGTGGTTGGAGATCAGTGCGGTGTTCAGGCGTGTACTCCTCCCCCTCCCGTCTGTATAAAATTAACCACTTGCCAACCAGCCACAGTCTATATACTGCGGCAGGTCGGCTCTATTGCACAAAACGACATACCCATAAGTCTTTTATTGCAATAGATACTGTGAGCCCATCCCCCACACAGTTAGAACACACTGAGGGAACATAGTTGACCCCTTGATCGCCCACTAGTGTTAACCCCTTCCCTGCCAGTGACATTTATACATTGATCAATGCATTTTTATAGCACTGCTCAATGTAATAATGTCACTGGTCCCCAAAATTGTCACTTGGAGTCAGATTTGTCCACCGCAATGTCGCAGTCCTGCTATAAATCACTGATCGCCGCCATTACCAGTAAAAACATTAAAAATAAATAAAAGTCCATAAATCTATCCTCTATTTTGTAGACAACTTTTGCGCAAACCAATCAATATACCAAAAATATGTAGAAGAATACAGATTGGCCTAAACTGATGCAGAAATTAGTTTTTTTTATTGGAAATTTATTATAGCAGAAAGTAAAAAATATTGTTTTTTTTTTTCAAAATTGTCATTCTCTTTTTTTGTTTATAGCGCAAAAAAAAAAAACGCAGAGGGTGATCAAATACCACCAAAAGAAAGCTCTATTTGTGGGAAAAAAAGGACGTCAATTTTATTTGTGTACAGCGATGGACCGCGCAATTGCCAGTTACAGCAACGCAGTGCCGTATCCCAAAAAATGGCTTGGTCATTAAGGAGGGCAAATCCTTCCAGGGCTGAAGTGGTTAAAGTAGACCTGTCATAAGAGCAATATGTAGAAGTTCTCCAAACCACACACGATATGAAAATCGGAAGTTACATTTCGTCCGACTAACAATCTGCCGGTTTTCGGATCGCTGGTATGGTGCTTTCGACAGTCAATTCCAATTTTTCCATCAGACAAAAGCTGGATGTGCGGACTATAACATTTTTGTCGTATGTGAACTCATCGTCCGATTTTCGTTTTATTAGTACGGTTTTCATCTGCAAAAAATTGTAAGAGCAAGACATGCTCAGAAATATAATAATACATACAAAACTATTCAACACTTTACATCACTTCTGACGTTGTATTCTGCTGAAGAAGTCCCCGCCCACTGGGACGCAACGCGTCCAGAACGTAACGGCGTGACGTCACCCGCTGCTACCGCGCATGCTCCACTCCGTGTCTCTGCACGGCGGTTCTCTATCAATCTTGTTGTGTTCGTTCTGGCACTTGTGAAGTGCCATTTTTGTAAGTGACATTTTTTACTCATTTAAATAAATTGGTATGTACAGAGAGCACTATGTTTTGTCCTTTTATATTACATATACCATGTGAGAGCCATCCTTATCCATAGCTCTGGTTAGAGCCATCCTCACCTTCAGCCCAGTGTCTCCTGACGGATTACCTTCATCCAAACAGGATCCCCTGTCAATTGACCCATATGGGAATGCTTTATTGACCCTCTATAACAAAAGGGTCCTGGTCATCAGGTGAGAGGCCACTCATTATATCGGTGTTGGGCACACTCATCTACTACCTTAATGGCATGCAGTCACGTGTGGTGGATATTCACTGAATACTTGGACATCATTAGCTGTCACGTGTGATATAATGATTGGACATTACTAGTGCATGCATCTAGTTTTGTATGCTACTGAAGGACTTTATGTTTTTTAGCATATTGATTTTTAGCATTTTTGATATTTCCATATCTTGCTCCTGTAAATGTATTATTTATTTTTATTATGTTTTATTAGCGCTGCACCTTTCTTTACATATTTCATTGAGGGATTTGATTGTTTGACCCTGGTGTACAGCTGCTTAGTTTGTGTTTTTTTTGCATACACGCGCTGATTTACTTATCCCATTTGTTGTATTCTGTCCTGCGAGAATTTTCTTATGGTGAGTAACCTCTTCTCTTTCCACATAAGACTAGCATGCAACAAAAAACGGACGAACAGTCATCCAAAAATCTGATGGTGTGTACGAGGCTTAAGTGTAATGATAATACCAGAAGGTGTGAGATTGTTCTAGAAGATCAGTAGAAGTACAGGGCATGGACTCACATCTGTAAGGTTGTGGGGAACCCATCCAGGGATCAGACAACCTATCTGAGGGCTTGTGGAGAATATGTCTGTCTCCTCACTGAAGTCAATGGGTGGTCACTTCACTGTTTCCCTATATTGGCCCAACCTTCTACTCTGATCTATCCATCCTTCCACTCTCTACATTGTACACACCTCGGGACATCAACCATGTGCACAGCTGGAGATCATCTTTCCAAAATCATTCCACTGATGGAACGCACGCCTTCAGATTAATATGATGTGTACTGGTGCTCCAATCATAACATTCCGGGCCCCAGCAGTGCACATCCCCATATTAATATGACACATGTATTGGTGGTCCGATTACAACACTCCAGGCCCCAGTGGTGCATACCACCAGATCAATACTGCATGTGTACTGGTGGTCCAATTAGAACACTCTAAGCCCCAGCAGTGCACACCAGTCCTGATATCTCTTCAATGTAACTCTGCGGTGAAATCTCCACTCATTAATTACTAGCCAGATTCTCTATATTACCTCCTGTATGTACAAAACTACCCCAAACCCCTCCCCCACTCCTCACCATCCAATTGGAGGAATTGTTTCTTCTTCCTGAAATCTAGACCTAGAGAGGAATAGAAAAGATCTAACAAACACCACAAAGTCTTTTTATAGAGATTTATTACATCCAATCCAAAACTATTTTACACATATTTATTCCATGGAATAGGAAGAGATTTTTATATCAATAATCCATCAAATCTCCATTTTTACTGGACTTTATTCCCATCAATAATCAATCAGGAATCCATGCCAGCAATCATCAGATCAATAGAAATGTAATCACGGTTTGATCCTCCAACATAACCAGTGCACAGAATTATAAATATATCACATGAAATGGATCTTACTGGTTGGTTGATGTCATTTATCGATCTATTGATTCCCTTATATGATATAATAGATTGATTTCTCCATGTATTTATTATCCTCTCCATATATCTCTTCACCTTGTCTAACATAATACAAATCCTAAGTGCTATAAATCTCAGTCATGTCCATGAATTGTATTTAACTTGGGTCTTTATAATAGGATATACTGGACTTTTACTTCATTCATTATTTTTATATCGTCTTCTTACACCTGTCCTGATGAAGTGACACTTTGAAGCCATGAAACACGTTTATTGTGTATTTTACAGTTCTTGTCCAATAAACACCTTTGAAGAAAACATTCCAGAGTTACCTCCTTTATTTTGGGGGTCTCTGCTGACCTCATCCTCATTTTTTATTGGGGTGAAAGTTCTCCACCGGGATCCAAATACTGCTTAGTATATGATGACCATCCGGAATTCCCCGACGACCATGGAGTATGACCACCCATTGACTTCAGTGAGGAGACAGACATATTCTCCACAAGTCCTCAGATAGGTTGTCTGATCCCTGGATGGGTTCCAAGTACTTTCTACTGATTTTCTAGAACAATCTTGCAACTTCTGGTATTATCACTATACTTAGTCCCATCTCTCCCATTGCCTTTTATCCTCTTTTTCCCCCGTCTCCTGATGGTTTGGAGAATTTCTAAATATTACTCATATGACAGGTATACTTTAATTGTACGCAGAGTAGAGAGGAAGGTGTACACAGACTCCTCCCATTGTTGGTTTAAAAGGCGGTAACTATAGGGTATTCTGACCTGTCCAATCACAATATGCCCTGAGAAGCCCCCACCATGTCCAGCTACCTCCCAGACATGAGACTGTCCTCCAATCTGGTCATTTCCTGATAGATCAGATGACAAAGTCGTATCTATGAGGGTTACTGTCATGTCATATCTATGGGTCCCTTATTGTACTATAATCCATCCCCCTCCACCTCTAGACCTGTACTGGGAAAAATCTGGGCTGCGATTGGTGAAGACAATACTGCTGTTATCTTCAATACTGTTTTTTGGGCGTGATTTGTATTTCTTAAACCTGTGTCCCGTGAGGCAGAGACTGGTTGTCAGAGCGCAATCAGATACAAGAAGAGAGCCCGGTGTGTCCTCATCTATCCAATCTGTCCACAGAGGAGAATTACAGTAGGATGTAGGTTGGAGAGCGCCCCCCGCTGTCCTAATCTATCCACAGAGGATTATTGGGATGAAGGATGGAGCCCCACTGTCCTCACTGTGATTTTAATGTCTTCTATTTGTGAACAAGGAATCTTCATATAATGAACAGGAATTTCCCAGCATGCTGGTCTCATCAGTGGTGGCAGTTTTGGTGTGAAGCTCCAAAAATCACATTTTTATTTTGTAGTAATGAATACATGAAGGCGCAACAATACAATATAAAATGGAGGAATCAGAGGAAGGACAGATCACCGCTCAGATCATTCCTGAATAACGTTTAATAGATATCAGAGAATAGAAAAAATACTTCTGGAATTATACTCCATCACTGAACCTGAAGAAAAGGCAGGTTAATCTGATATAATTCCATTCTGGACATTCTGGACATATCAGGATGTATTACCTGCAGAGGAGGAGAGAAGTTTCCACAGACCATTTTCTAATCTTCTTCTGTGTATAGATACATCCCAGTATCCTCTACCCCTTCATAAAAGAATTTAATGAGAGTGTTACATGAGGAAATGTTGCTGTGATGATGGAAAAGGGCTCTGTAAGAAATCATGGGGAATGGGGGCTCCTACTGTACTCTGTAAGAGATGATGGAATAGGTGGAGCTTGTACTGTGCTCTGTAAGAAATTATGGAAAAGGGGGGCTCATACTATGCTCTGTAAGAAATGATGGAAAAGGGGGAGCTCGTACTGTGCTCTCTAAGACATGATGGAAAAGGGGGAGCTTGTACTGTGCTCTGTAAGAAATTATGCAAAAGGGGAGCTCATACTGTGCTCTCTAAGACATGATGGAAATGTGAGAGCTTGTACTGTGCTCTGTAAGAAATTATGGAAAAGGGGGCTTGTACTGTGCTCTGTAAGAAATGATGGAAAGGGGGAGCTTGTACTGTGCTCTGTAAGAAATTATGCAAAAGGGGAGCTCGTACCGTGCTCTCTAAGACATGATGGAAATGTGAGAGCTTGTACTGTGCTCTGTAAGAAATTATGGAAAAGGGGGCTTGTACTGTGCTCTGTAAGAAATGATGGAAAAGGGGGGGCTTGTACTGTGCTCTGTAAGAAATGATGGAAAAGGGGGGGCTTGTACTGTGCTCTGTAAGAAATGATGGAAAAGGGGGGGCTTGTACTGTGCTCTGTAAGAAATGATGGAAAAGGGGAGGTCATACTGTGCTCTGTACGAAATTATGGAAATGGGGGAGCTCGTACTGTGCGCTGTAAGAAATGATGGAAAAGGGGGGGCTTGTACTGTGCTCTGTAGGAAATCGTGGAAAAGGGGGAGCTTGTACTATGCTTTGTAAGAAATTATGGAAAAGGGGGAGCTCGTATTGTGCTCTGTAAGAAATGATAGACATTTTTATACACACTAATATTTTTATATCTTTCTGGAAATGTGTGCTATGTGTAATGTAGAAATCTCCAGCTGCACAATGTACGTCAGTGGTCTACTATGCTGGGAGTAGATCTGACGTAGATTGTATGTAGATGGCGGGATATCCGATTTCATGCCTAACTGACCCTAGTATGCAAATACACCAAACCATCCCCTTTGTGCTCACACTTTAGGGGTTTAATAGGTGTCCCCCATTTATAGGGAATCACCTTGTGAATCAACCACCTAATACTGAGGGTCCCTCACCATGGCAGGGGCCCACACACTCATGGCCTTCCAACCATTGGGATAGCAGACTGGTATGCTTGGCTGTCATGTGTACATGATGAGAACACACAGCTGATTGGCTCAGTTATACTGATTGATTGGATAGACAGCAGAGGAGGGGGGATTTTTAGTGAAAATAAAGTTATTTTTCTTTAAAAGTATACCCTTGTGGAAGATTGTAGGACCTGACTAAGATTATTAGTGTTGGATCTGATTTTTCTCATCCCCCATCTGTAATGATAAAACTTGGGATGAGGAATAAATTCTCCATCATCTGGGAAATCTGTGACTGGCACAGGAAAACTGAATCTGTATATCTACAGAGACCTCCAATGGGTTCTACATAAATTGTATAGAATGTTTGTCACCCCGTGCTTCCATTTTCATTACAGTGCAGCCCGGGTGTCAGAAGACCTCCCAACAACATCCCACTTCCATCATCTCATCACCATCCAATGTGGTCTCCATTTTACTAATAACATTCTAAGACTTAGTATGTGTGTTACCTCCAATATCTGTTTTTATACATAGTAAAGCCCACTTGCTGCAGGACCTCTAAACATCGATTCACTTCTGAGACTGACATCTTCTCATCATGATCCAATGCTATCAGCAGTCTGGTCAGAGTTCTGTTTGTGGTGATAATTGAGGAAAGGTCATCACAGCAAGATAATGTCACTTTACAGCCATAAACTCTGGTGGGAGAAGAAACAGGAAAGAGAGGTGAAATGTTCTTCCAGTGATGGGCAGAAGAAGACACATTCCAATGAATAATCAGTTGGCGGATTCTTAGAAGGTTAAATGTTGGGACATTTGGATGGATGATCTCATGAAATATTGGTTGGACTGGACTACTCCTGCCCACACCCCCTGTGGACCCCCCCACCCCCTTCCTCTTTCTGCCTATCTTCCTCCCCTACCTCCCTTCTCTTTTTGTTCTACTCTTTCACCTTTTCCACTTCTTTCTCACCTCTCTCTTTTCAGTCAACCTTTTCTTTTCTTTTCTTTTCTTTTCTGAAGGATGCTAAATTTTAGGTTCTACTGTTGTGTATTGTACACTCATGTTACGGGTTTACAAGTAGCCAGGCATGGCCCGGGCTCTGGACCAACTGGTACTTATAACTCTCTCATTTGAGTTTTACATGGGATCACGACTCCTGATTCCATCATGCTGGTGGAGGCCTCTGGGCCCTGATTTGCTTTGCATATTATATGTTATAATACTCTATTGTAAACCTGTACTGTTGGTTTATATGACAATAAAACTTTTGTAAAAGAAATATTGGTTGGACCTTCTTCACTGAGCAGAGAGCTGTGAATGTCAGTCTCCAGCTCAATGGAGTACCAGGCTGTGGAGGGGGCAGAAGCAGCTGGCTCTCTGGGGCATGCTGAGAGGCTGAGCCAGCTACTAGTTCAGGCATCTGGGTGGTTCCTGACATTAACCCTTTTGTCATCTACATCGTACAGACCTGACAGCGGGGGGGTTTACACACAATCCGTTGGCTGCAGCCCCCCGGGATTGTGTGTAAAACTGACAAGCACACTCCTATCTGTCAGATGAAAGCATTCAGGCGGCTGTGCTGCTGCCTGATTGCTCACACAACCCCCGATACTGGCGCCCCCACACGCCTGCCATGTATTCCAGGCTCCGCTTGCCCACTTGCGGGCCCAGGACCAACATTGTGGGTGCCGGTGGGTAGGGAGAAAAGTGTACACACGTCCGCTCTCCTCCCCTTCTTGCTGTGACCCGGAAAGCGACTTCTATGAGGCCACTTCCGGGTCCACCTCTCAGTGTCCCCAACTAGCATAGGTGGGAAGCAATGCGATGTGCATTGTAAAACATTCAGTGGAGCCCAGAGGAGACATTGGGGGTCTTTTAGACCCTGGATGTCTCATTAAAGAGAACCTGTCACCTAAAAATCATCACATAGGGGACTTTTTGTCCCCTATGTGGTGAAATTAAAAAAAGTAAAAAAAGTAAAAAAAATACATTTTTTTTTGCAAAAAAATAAAGCTACACCCATGCACATAAAATCTCCCCCCCCCCACAAAATGTTGAGGGCCCCTCACCCCCACATATACACACATACAAACGTAAAACGCAAGTGTCAGGAGCACCTATGCATGAAAACATTGATTGCGATACATATGTTACATATTGCCGAGCATGCTGGCATGAGAGCAATAATTGTAGTACCAGACCTCTTCAGTAACATTAAACTGTAGGGGGGGCTCCCCTTGGCTCCCCACAGGGGGGCCTCTCTCTGATCTCTCCCTCTCTGGAACCCTCTAGCAGCATGTGACCCCAGCTTATATGGGAGTCCCGCCTCCTGCCAAACAAATTAATGATTGGCCAGAACTCACGCATGAGCTGCCTGTCACTCAGATCCCAAGTCCAACCTCTCTTCCAGAACCATTTCCTCTGAAATTTCCTGCACTACACTGACACTCCCAGTTCTCAAAATAAACAACCAGGCCTGGAATCACAATGCAAGCCTGCCCAAATTTACCTGAAACCATACTTTGTCATTTAAACTCAGAAAGCTCACCTACATGAAAGTAGGTGACCGCTACACTTTGAATTTCCTAGACCCTTGCGGTAATATCGTGTGACTTAAAAAAATTGGAACTACTCTATTTTATTCTGTAGGTGTCTGCTTTCAGAAAATATATGTTTGCGGGGTTTTATGTAATCTTCAGACCTAAAATTATTTTTTAAATGTGTGCTCTGGCAGCGAAAAGGTTTAAGTCAGGTTGCCTTCAGAGTCTGGACTGTTTCAGTGAGGTCAGCCGACAGCAGACTTTAGCCCGCTGTCAGCTGAATACAGGTCACAGGAGTGCAGAATAAAGTGCACTCCTGTGACCCACAAGAAAAGTATAGCCAAAATAGCTTTGGCTATACTTCTCCTTTAAAGTGTAACTACACCCTCCTGTTCTCTACAGCCGCATCCTTAACAACCTATGAGTCATCAGCTGTCAATAGGCTTCCCAGCTGACGGCTAAATAGAAAAAAAAATTTGCAGGTAAAAAAAAAAAAAAAAAATAGCGTGGGGTCCCCCCAGTCCATACCAGACCCTTATCCGAGCAAGCTGCCTGGCAGGTCAGGAAAGGGGGGCTCTGCCCCCCACCCCAAAGCACCTTGTTACCATGACAAGGGTCTCTGCCCCACAACCCTGGGCTGTGGTTTTAGGGGTATGCAGGCGGGAGGATTATCGGAATCTGGAAGTTCCTGCGCCCCCCCACATGAATGAGTATGGGGTACATAGTACCCCTACCCATCCACCAAAAAAGTATAAAAAATTAATAAAATCACAGACAGGTTTTGACAATTCCTTTATTAAAAAGTAAAAAAACAGTGTCTGCCAATGTAAATCCATCGTCAATCACACCACCCTCCGCACATGAAAAAGAAAAAAAAAAACGCTCCTGCTGTCCATGAAGGCCGACCGCCTACTGCAGGCTCTGCCATTTTACAGTTCTTATACAGGTATGGGTGGAGCCCCCTTGTGACATCACCGACTCAGCATGCATCGGTCAATGACATCACAAGGGGGCGGTGCCACCAGGTGACCCCATCCTTACCTATATAAGAACTGTCAGACGGCAGAGAAGGCAGTAGATGGACAGCCTTCATGGACAGCAGGAGTGTTTTTTATTTTCTTTTTTTTGGGTGCAGCAGCGGTGGGATTGATGATGGATTTACAATCGGGGACACATTTTTTTAATTTATTTTTTTAAATAAAGGATTTGTCAAACAGTTTTTATTACTTTTTAACACTTTTTGGTGAATGGATAGCTTATTCACATGGGGCAGGATCTGGGGGCCCCCTTTGTTAAAGGGGACTTCCAGACACCAATAAGCCCCCCCCGCACGCAGACACCCACAACCACAGCCCAGGGTTGAGGGGAAGAGACACTTGTCCCCATCAACATGAGGACAAGGTGCTTTGTTGAGGGCATGCGGCCTGGTATGGTTCATGAGGGGGGCACTCCCTCGCCCCCCCCTCTTTCTTGACCTGCCAGGCTGCTTGCTTGAATAAGGATCTGGTATGGACTGGGGGGACTCCATGCCATTTTTTTCTTTATTTTTTTTCAATAGCCGGTTGCTGGCAATTGTAACCGCAAGTCAATTTAAATGTGATTTGACCTTTCTTTTATTTTTTTTTCTAAAATGTAATTTTTCCTGACAGACTCCATGGCAGCATACATTTGGATTAATCCCACCTCCTCTCCTACCCTATAGGACCCCAGTGCCATAAATGTTTGCTCCGAGCCAGCAGCTGTGTTTTTTTTTTTTGTCCTCCTCCGAAGGACCTGAGTGAATGGTTTGTTCCTATTCCCCACAACTATTACCTGTCAAGCCGCGACTGGAGGAAGATGGGTCGCGAGTCTCCTATAAGCCCTATTTATTAGCAGGGTATGGAGGGGGCAATGGAAGAGGCGCCTGAAGAGCTAGAAGCCTGATCACTGGCAGGCAAGCAGCGAGGTGGCCAATTAGCCCAGCTATTAGCGGGTGGCCTTATCTGCCCCAGGACCAGTATGACAAGTGCTTTTCCCAGGCCTAATATGTTCATGGCAGGAATGGTGAGATGTGCCTTTTCTATTGCAGCAGTGTTTAGATGTCTCGCTCTTTCCCAGTGTTTAATTCCTCTCTGCTGTTCCATTCCGGCCGGTCCCCATGACCAGATCTGCGCATGTGCGGCCGGTTCCTGGAACAAGGCTTGGTTCAGGCAGATGAGGCTACACCGCGCATGCGCACAGGTGTCAGCGGCTGACGCGGCAGTGACGTCAGGGAGGCGCCACTTTTAAAACTCACTTCAAGACCTATAGAAGAAAAAAACAGTTTGGAAAGTCAGGAGGACAGCGTCTGTAAAACTAGTCACGAAGGTGGGGAGTATAACAGTATCTAAACAAAAGTAAATGTTGCATAAACACTACACCCACCCAGGGACAGGGGGTCTTGTGCCAGTAGCTCAAATTAGGTAATTAATTAGAAGAGACTACCAAGGCAAGTTCCTCTGAATCATACAACAGCTTATAAACTTTGTGGTGGAGGTATTATGGTATTCAATATATTTTTATTGTGGGTGGAATTTTTGTTTTTTCTAATAAAGAATTCTATTTAAACTTTTTGTATTATTGAGTGTTCCTCTCTGAAGAATCCTTGTCCTGGCCCCTTTGGGGTCTCTTTCCCAACCTTTTTTTTTTCTTCACTTCAAGGCCTGCAAGCCCCAGGAATCCTTGTGGGCGTTGTGGCGATTTCACGAGGCCGCTGGAGCTGGTGGAAAGGTAGGGAGGGGACTTCTGGACTGGTCTCTTCATGTTCCCTTACTGACCTGGTTGTGTCCTCACAGCTTTGCTACTTCCTAGCTCTTTTGAAGGTGGACTTGTCACTGCCTTCTGGTGGCCAGCCTTCTCACAGCAGGTATTTGCAAAGGGATTTTATTTTTTTCTCTTGTTTCTGCCTGCTGGAGGGGAGGGAGAGGGAGGGGTTGGGCAGGACATTCAAATTTCTGGTGATCTACTTTGTGCTTTTCTCTCTCTCTTTCTTTCTTTCTCTTCCCAGCCCTTCTAGGTCTGATCCCCAGTGCAGCTCCTGTAAGGAAAGTGATCTAGCAAAATCACACCAGCATTCATCTTCCACATCCGGGCGCCACAGGTCACACTCTTGATCTAGGTGCCACAACAAGGACTCAGGCTCCTCATCCAGGTCTTCCCATCACCCCAGCTGCTCAGGTCGAAAGTCCTGCTGGGGATGCGGGTCCCGAGTTCCAGAGGGCAGATCCCTCTGCAACCCCTGTTACGCCAAAGCAGCAGGTGAAAGAACAGGGGCGGATCAACAAATGGAGTCCCTGATCGAAAGGGTCCTCAAAGAATCCCTGAGAGAAATGGGAATCGGCCATACCCACAGCCCTTCTAATGAGCTGTCACGCTCACCAGCTAGAGAAACTCAGGGCCAGGATTCATGGTAAGCATCGCAAGCGAGCTGCCCATCAGCAATGCTGGCTGACGGTGAGTCTGAGGCAGAGGATCCTGGGGTGGGCTTCAACTTTGTCCCGGTCCCCTCCTTCGTTAGGGCAGTAAGAGAGACCCTAAATTGTGAGGAGCCAGTGGGATTCCCCTCCAAGCAGAGGAAATTCTTCAGACAGCTGAACAAAGAGCGTTTGAATTGCCAGCTTCTGGGAGAACTGGGGGAAGTTGTCACGGACAAATGGCGCAAAGTGGATAAAAAGAACTCCATAGGCAGATCGATACTGATCTTAAATGGATCTACCTAACGGCAGGCATGGCCTGCAAGCCAGCCCTGGCCCTAGCTGCGGTGTCCAAAGCTATGGAGGTCTGGACAGATGGTGTAGATGACACCCTGAGAAGCGTTTTTGAAGAAGTAGCCAGGAGCTCACCCGTGCAAGAGTTAAGGTTAGCGTCAGCCTTCTTGGGGGAGGCTTCCATCGACCTTGTCCGCCTAGTGACCTGAGTTATGCTGTCTGCTGTCACTGCCATCTTTGGCTCCGGCCGTGGTTGGCCGACTCTGCCTCCAAGCAGGTGTGGTGCCGAATTACCTTTGAGGGTTCCTCCCTCAGTAACAACAAATTGGATAGTGCCATAACTCAGGCCATAGGAGGCAAGTCTGGGTTCCTGCCCCAGGTGCCTGCTGAGCCAGAACGGACCTTCCCAAGGAAACAGAGTGCAGATCGTGCTAGGGAAGCTCGTAGCTACAAACCCGTCCGAGAGTTCGAGCGAACCTGGAAATCAGGACAGTCCTCCTTCTGGAAACCCTCCAAGATTACACCCACTGGCTATCGGCATGTCTAGGCGGCCTTAATCCAAGACTTCTGGACCATCAAAATGGTATCCTCAGGCCATGCTGGACCTTCAGAAGTATTTACAGTTTCAGATTTGTTCCCACAGGCCTTCCACTCTCAGAAGGAAAAAGACAAACACTGTTGTCCTACGTGGACACTCTGGTGGAACAGGATGCAGCCGTGCCCGTTTCAGAAAACGAGCGAGGACAAGGGATCTACTCACCCCTATTTATGGTCCAGAAGAAGAAGGGCTCATGGAGGCCTGTCATAGACCTTACATAGTACATATAGTTACATAGTAGGTGAGGTTGAAAAAAGACACAAGTCTATCAAGTCCAAGCTATGTGTGTGATTATGTGTCAGTATTACATTGTATATCCCTGTATGTTGCGGTCATTCAGGTGATTATCTAATAGTTTCTTGAAGCTATCAATGCTCCCCGCTGAGACCACCGCCTGTGGAAGGGAATTCCACATCCTTGCCGCTCTTACAGTAAAGAACCCTCTACGTAGTTTAAGGTTAAACCTCTTTTCTTCTAATTGTAATGAGTGGCCACGAGTCTTATTAAACTCTCTTCTGCGAAAAAGTTTTATCCCTATTGTGGGGTCACCAGTACAATATTTGTAAGTTGAAATCATATCCCCTCTCAAGCGTCTCTTCTCCAGAGAGAATAAGATCAGTGCTCGCAACCTTTCCTCATAACTAAGATCCTCCAGACCCTTTATTAGTTTTCTTGCCCTTCTTTGTACTCGCTCCATTTCCAGTACATCATTCCTGAGGACTGGTGCCCAGAACTGGACAGCATACTCCAGGTGCGGCCGGACCAGAGCCTTGTAGAGTGGGAGAATTATCGTTTTATCTCTGGAGTTGATCCCCTTTTAATGCATGCCAATATTCTGTTTGCTTTGTTAGAAGCAGCTTGGCATTGCATGCCATTACTGAGCCTATCATCTACTAGGACCCCCAGGTCTTTTTCCATCCTAGATTTCCCCAGAGGTTCTCCCCCCAGTGTATAGATTGCATTCATATTTTTGCCACCCAAATGCATTATTTTACATTTTTCTACATTGAACCTCATTTGCCATGTACTCACCCACCCCATTAATTTGTTCAGGTCTTTTTGCAAGGTTTCCACATCCTGCGGAGAAGTTATTGCCCTGCTTAGCTTAGTATCGTCTGCAAATACAGAGATTGAACTGTTTATCCCATCCTCCAGGTCGTTTATGAACAAATTAAATAGGATTGGTCCCAGCACAGAACCCTGGGGAACCCCACTATCCACCCCTGACCATTCTGAGTACTCCCCATTTATCACCACCCTCTGAACTCGCCCTTGTAGCCATGTACTCACCCTATGGTCCATGCCAACGGACCTTATTTTGTACAGTAAACATTTATGGGGAACTGTGTCAAATGCTTTTGCAAAATCCAGATACACCATGTCTACGGGCCTTCCTTTATCTAGATGGCAACTCACCTCCTCATAGAAGGTTAATAGATTGGTTTAGCAAGAACGATTCTTCATGAATCCATGCTGATTACTGCTAATGATACCGTTCTTATTACTAAAATCTTGTATATAGTCCCTTATCATCCCCTCCAAGAGTTTACATACTATTGATGTTAGGCTAACTGGTCTGTAATTCCCAGGGATGTATTTTGGGCCCTTTTTAAATATTGGTGCTACATTGGCTTTTCTCCAATCAGCTGGTACTATTCCAGTCAGTAGACTATCTGTAAAAATTAGGAACAACGGTCTGGCAATCACTTGACTGAGTTCCCTAAGTACCCTCGGATGTAAGCCATCTGGTCCCGGTGATTTATTAATGTTAAGTTTCTCAAGTCTAATTTTAATTCTGTCCTCTGTTAACCATGTAGGTGCTTCCTGTGTTGTGTCATGAGGATAAACACTGCAGTTTTGGTTACTGAAGCCCCCCGATTCACTCGTGAAGACTGAGAAGAAGAATAAATTCAATACCTTCGCCATCTCCCCATCCTTTGTAACCAGATGTCCTTCCTCATTCTTTATGGGGTCAATATGGTCTGTCCTCCCTTTTTTACTGTTTATGTACTTAAAGAATTTCTTGGGATTTGTTTTGCTCTCCTCCGCTATGTGTCTTTCATGTTCTATCTTAGCCGTTCTAATTGCACCCTTACATTTCTTGTTGCATTCTTTATAAAGTCTGAATGCTGAGGATGATCCCTCAACCTTGTATTTTTTGAAGGCCTTCTCCTTTGCTTTTATATGCATTTTTACATTGGAGTTACGCCATCCAGGATTTTTGTTCGCTCTTTTAAATTTATTACCCAATGGGATACATTGGCTTATGCCCTTATTTAATATGCTCTTAAAGCAAACCCATCTCTCCTCCGTATTCTTTGTTCCTAATATTTTATCCTAATTTATGCCTTTTAGCAAGGTTTGTAGTTTAGGGAAGTTGGCTCTTTTGAAATTCAGTGTCTTTGTATTCCCTTTATGTTTCCAATTTGTGTGATTTATACTGAAACTAATTGACCTGTGATCGCTGTTACCTAAATTGCCCCGTATTTCTACATCCGTGATCAGGTCTGTATTGTTGGTAATCAGTAGATCCAGTAATGTTTTATTTCTAGTTGGTGCGTCTACCATCTGACCCATAAAATTATCCTGCAAGACATTAAGGAACTGGCGAGCCTTAAATGAATGCACGGTTCCCTCCGCCCAGTCTATGTCTGGATAATTAAAATCCCCCATTATGATAACACTTTCCATCCTTGCTGCTAATCCAATTTGTGATAGGAGATCCGTCTCCACTTCCTCCCTCAGGTTAGGGGGCCTATAGCATACTCACAGTATTATTTTCCCCTTAGCTTTATCCCTTTGGAGCTCTACCCATAAGGATTCCACCTCCTCTCTAGCTCCCTCAGTGATGTCATCTCTCACATTCACTTGTACATTATTCTTGATATATAGGCATACCCCTCCCCCTTTTTTACCCTCTCTATCCATGCGGTATAGGGTATACCCTTGAATGTTTGCCAGCCAATCATGAGAGCTGTTGAATTAGGTCTCTGAAATTCCCACAAAATCCAAATCCTCCTCGTACAACAGTATCTCTAGTTCACCCATCTTTTCCGTCATGCTCCTGGCATTGGTGAACATGTCACATAGTTTAGACCGGTCGCATATTGTCCTCGTATTGGGTGTTTCGAGATTGCAACTAGGACTTGCTATTATACTCACCTTGTGTTTTTGTGCTTTGGTTAACCTACCACTAATGCCCCTAATACTACCCTCTGGAATATCTTCCGCGCTGGCTATCTCCGTCTCTGGACCCTCCCCCCCATCGCCTAGTTTAAAAACCCCTCTAACTTTTTGGCCATCTTCATTCCCAGCAGATCTGCACAATCCTCATTTAGGTGCAGTCTGTCCCTTCTATAGTACCGGTTACCGACAGAGAAGTCGGCCCAGTCCTCCAGGAACCCAAACCCCTCCTTACTACACCAGCTCTTCATCCACTTGTTTACTTCCCTAATCTCCCTCTGCCTTTCTGGTGTGGCTCGATGTACCGGTAGTATTCCTGAGACGTCTTTTTCCTCAATTTAGCTCCTAAGTCCCTAAAATCATTCTTTAGGACACTCCATCTGCTTCTGACTTTGTCATTGGTGCCAACGTGCACCATGACAGCCGGGTCTTCCCCAGCCCCTCCCAGTAATCTGTCCACAAGATCCGTGATGTGCCGAACCCGAGCGCCCGGTAGACAACATACTGTTCGGCGCTTCAGGTCTTGGTTACAGATTGCCCTCTCTGTCCTTCTAAGAATTGAGTCCCTTACCACCAGAATCTGTCTTTCCTTTCCCTTTGCTGCCTCCCCACTCTCACTGGAGGAGTTCTTCCCCCAGCAGCTAGGAAAGTCCCTCAGCTCCAGCAGTGCTGATTCCTGACTGGTTTCACCAATGTCACTCAATGGAGCGTACTTATTGGGATGCTCCAGTCCTGGATCGGCCTCCCTGGCACTTCCCCCTCTACCCCTCCTGACTGTCACCCATCTACTCTTTGCTAGTGCCTGCACCTCTTTGTCTCCACCCGCCTCTGTGCTGGCCCCTGCCGGCACCTGCCGTGTACGTTCCTGGCTCTCCTTTAGTATGGAGGGACTTCTCAGTGCTGACAGTTGCTTCCCCAAATTCAGAACCTGGGCTTCCAGGGAAACAATGTGCTTACATTTTGCACAGCAGTATTCGCCCTCGATCGGATGATCAAGGAACGCATACATGCGGCAAGATGTACAAAGAGTCGCCTCTCCACACCCGCCGGGCATCGTACCTATTAAATTTAGTGAGGATTTGGGGATTTTACCCTGTCTAAATTACCTAACAGCTAGCTTCCTGGCACTAATACTCAAGACAATACACAGGTACACAACAAGACAATCCACAGGTACTCACAGACCTACGTGCAATCGCAGAACAGTCACAGACCTACATGCACTCGCAATACTCAAGTATACAGTACACAATACACAAGTACTAATGATCCACACACACTACTCAGAAAACACTCAGGTACTCACACTACACAGGTACTATGACCCCTGTTATAACCTCCTGTTTTAAACTCTGGTTTTTAACTCACCACTTAGACCAGTTCCACTTGGACTAAGTTCCACAGCCTTACACTGAGCAAGCTCAGGATGAGTCCTACACACAGTTATATAGGCACCTGTGAGCAATTAACCACCCCCCTTAATTGATAGCCTGAAGGAACCAGATAAAAAAAAAAAAAAAAAAGCTATTTAAAAAGTGACAGAAAAAGGTGATTGAAAAACTTAAGCAGTGTGACTCTTCAACACATGTGCTGCCGGTTCTTTTTTGGCGTGAAAAAATGACTAAGTATGAAAATTGGCGAAAAAAAGACTAAGTCCCCACCGTCTGTTCGTGAAATACCTTCTAAGTACGAAAATCTTCAAAAAAAAGACTAAGTCCCCACTTTTTTGGGGTGAAAAAATGACTAAGTCCCCACTTTTCCCCCCAAGCTGGCCAACGACTATTAAGCTGGGGGGACTTGCTGCGGGGGGGTGTCTCAGGGTCGGGGGAGACTGTGAAAAAAATTTGGGGGGTGGGGGAGGGGGGGTAGGGGGGTGGGGGGCCCCGCCAGGGAAGGGTTTCTGGTCAGCTTGGCGCGATGAGGGGCCTACTTTGAGCACCTGTATCCGGGGACCCTTACGGTGAAAGCCCCCCAAACTTGGCACAGTTGTGCGGAAGACTGATGGCTACAGGTGGAAGAAATTTCGGGTCCAGGGAACCTAAGGCCGCCCGGTACCGACTCCCCAAAGTGGGCCCCTCGTGTCGGTTTGGCGCCTGGGGAAAAGGGCGCATATAGTGGGGCAACTTTGGCCTCCGGTATCCGGGGATCCACCAAGTCAAATCCCCCCAAACTCGGCACACTTGTAGGGGAGCTCCACGGCTACACGTGGAAGAAATTTCGGGTCAAGGGACCCGAAGGACGGCTGGTACCGGTTCCCCAAAGTAGCCCGCTCGCTTAACATGGAAGTCTATGGGGAAATGAGGCGATTTTGGGGCTCTTTTCACTTATCGCTTAACCATTCGAAGACCGAATGGGCTAGGGGCACCAAACTTGCACCCCTTCTTCCCAGATAGCACAGCTACACCTCCAAAAAATTTGGAGGTTCGGGGGTGCTGTACCGGGGACTTACCGGGGCCACAATGTTGACCGTCTTCCCGGTACCGGTGCTCCCGGACCCTAGGTCACAAAATTACCAAACTTGGGGGTGTTGTAGATTCACTCTCTGGGTACCCCCACACCGATTTGGGGCCCGGTACCCCCACCGGAACCTTCCGGTAACCGGAAAATGCCACTTTGAAACGGTATAGCTCGGGCCCGGTTCACCGGGGAAAGCCCCAGTAGGGTTCAAAAGAATATTTCATCGCTTTCCAGTAGAATGAGACCCCCCTCGACTTTCGGGGGTCAATAACCGCTTCACACACTACCGGCAAAGACGTGCGCGTTGCTCTCCGGAGGTTTGGGGGTGTTTTACCGGGGACTTACCGGGGCCACAATGTTGACCGTCTTCCCGGTACCGGTGCTCCCGGACCCTAGGTCACAAAAAAAAAACACTTCAGGTACTCACTGGCCAAGTTTGGGGTCCAGGGAACCGATAGCGGCCCGCTGGCACCCCGAAAAGTGGAACCGAGAGAAACCGCGATTTAACATTGGAGTCTATGGGAAAGTCACTCAATTTTGGGGTGTTCTGAATCAGCGGCTGTTGGGGTTAGGAACACCAAACTTGGCACACCTGTAGGGGAAGCGATGATCTACATGTGGTCCAAATTTGGGGTTCCTAACCCTTAAGGTTGCCCCGTAACTGTCTTCCAAAGATGGCACCCCTAGCGTCGGTTTGGCGCCTGGGGAAAAGGGCGGATATATTGGGGCAACTTTGGCCTCCGGTTTCCGGGGATCCACCGAGTCAAATCCCCCCAAACTCGGCACACTTGTAGGGGAGCTCCACGGCTACACGTGGAAGAAATTTCGGGTCAAGGGACCCGAAGGACGGCCGGTACCGGTTCCCCAAAGTAGCCCATTCGCTTAACATGGAAGTCTATGGGGAAATGAGGCGATTTTGGGGCTCTTTTCACTTATCGCTTAACCATTCGAAGACCGAATGGGCTAGGGGCACCAAACTTGCACCCCTTCTTCCCAGATAGCACAGCTACACCTCCAAAAAATTTGGAGGTTCGGGGGTGTTTTACCGGGGACTTACCGGGGCCACAATGTTGACCGTCTTCCCGGTACCGGTGCTCCCGGACCCTAGGTCACAAAAAAAAAAACACTTCAGGTACTCACTGGCCAAGTTTGGGGTCCAGGGAACCGATAGCGGCCCGCTGGCACCCCAAAAAGTGGAACCGAGAGAAACCGCGATTTAACATTGGAGTCTATGGGAAAGTCACTCAACTTTGGGGCCTCCTATTTCTTCGGCCGTTGGGGTTGGAAATGCCAAACTGGGCACACTTATAGGGGAGATGGTGCACTACATGTGGTCAAAATTTGGGGTTCCTAGACCCTACGGTTGGGCCGTAACCGTCTTCCAAAGACGGCACCCCTAGGGCGGAAAAACCGGTTCTGCTACCCGAGAATTTCGGACTTAGGCTCTGGCGGGTCCCGGTCGGAGCACTTTGAGGGCTCGTATCTCCGGCCCCCTTGGGTCTACGAACCCCAAATTTGGGGTGCACACTCATGGGATCTAGGTCTATAACATATCCACCCCTAGCTCAAACGGTTCGGAAGTTTACTTTCTTGGAGCCAAAAAATCACTTGAGATTGAAAGTTAGGTTGACACAAAGGCTACAAGGTGATTTCCAGAAAAGTGATTTCGGCCGCCTTTGGTTCCAGCGACCCCAAATTTGGCCTGCACCTAGGGGGGCTCTAGAAACCCCCAAGTACCAAGTTTGAAGTTCCTGTGACCTACGGTCCCGGAGATATTGACCGGTAAACCGAAAAATTCAGGCCGGCCATGGGGCACCAAGGGACCGTTTCCGATCTAGCGGTCACTCGCTACCCCCTCGGCCGCGGTGGCCACCATGGGTCGGTCAACTTTGGAGGACCCTATCTCCCCCATACTTTGAGCTAGAGACCCCAAATTTGGCAGGTCGCTACCGGTGGATTTTAGACACCAGATCCGGGTGGACCGACCCTCCTGCGAGCCACCGTGTGGAAGTTTCTCTCCGATTGAACCCGGAATACCACCCCGGGAAAGAGGGGACTCATCTAAGGTCACTGGGCCCATAACCTGTCGGTAGTGGTTCGGACGAAAATTCGCCTAAGTCCCGCTGGTAACCGCAGCTTAAGTGCTGTGAGTCACCCTAAAAGGAAAAGCCCCAAAAATGCAACCCAGCAAACAAAAAGCAAGACTTGTTCACTCTAACTCTGGTTTTTAACTCACCACTTAGACCAGTTCCACTTGGACTAAGTTCCGCAGCCTCACACTGAGCAGGCTCAGGATGAGTCCTACACACAGTTATATATCCCAATTAATTTTCAGACCTGAAAATTCTCCAAATTGTTCTATCGCGAAGAGTGCATTGCATAGTGAAGGGCCTGAATCTGCTAGATATAATAATGTGTCATCCGCATACATGCTAATCTTTTCAGTCAGAGTGCCCATTTCTAGTCCCTTAATCTCTGGATTTGCTCGAATGGATATTGCCAGGGGTCCTGCCGCCAGGGCATATAACAATGGGGATAGGGGGCAGCCCTGTCTTGTGCCTCTACTGAGGTGAAATAATTGAGATGCCCATCCATTAGCTACTACTTTGGCCCTAGGTGCCTGGTATAATAGCTGGACCCATTTGATGAATTTTGGGCCAAATCCATAACCCTCCAAGCATCTCCATAGGTACCTCCACTCTACCGAGTCGAAGGCTTTCGCTGTATCTAAGGTCACTACAACCCGTGTACCAACTTCCTCATGTGTAGCTTGTAGATTAATGTAGAGTTTCCGTAAGTTGAACGAGGTGTTACGTCCGGGCATAAACCCAGCTTGATCTGCGTGGATCAATGATAATATTACCTGATTGAGCCTGATAGATAGTGCTTTGGCTAATATTTTAATATCAACTTGTAGGAGTGATATTGGACGATAGGATTCTGGTAATCCCAAGTCTTTTCCAGGTTTAGGGATGAGGACTATGGTGGCCTCTGTCATAGATGGGGGCAAAGTTCCAATTTCAAATAGATGATTATATAGCTGTAATAATTTAGGAGCTAATACTTCATTAAATTGGGAATAGAATTCAATTGGGAGTCCATCTGAGCCGGGAGATTTGGATCTAGCAAAGCTAGCTATAGCAGTTAATATTTCGTCTACAGTAAGTGGTGCTTCTAGTAGTTCTATCTGTTCTTTTGTTAGCTGTGGGAAAGTCTCCTTTTCAAGAAAGAGAGACATGAGCGTGTCTCATTGGGGGCTGTCGTTGTATATAAGTCAGCGAAGAAATCCCTAAACATTGATGTTACTGTGGGAGGGTCTGTAATCTCTTGTCCTCCTGGGCCATGTAGTTTAATAACCACCGGGGGTCTATCCTCGCTATGTACTAAATATGCCAACAATTTGCCCGCCTTTTCCCCATGTTCAAACATTTTCTGTTTGGAGAAGAACATCTTTTGTCTGGCTTTTTGGTATTGTAACTGTTTAACCACTCTAGTTTGTAATTTAAGTTGATCTGCATTTACTGATGTCGGGGTGTTGGTGTATGTTTTTTCAGTAGAGGACAAGTCCTCCAGCGCCTTACCGAGGGCACCGGAAGAGTCCATCTTAATTTTATTAATGGCGGTTATCAATGTATGTCTAGCGAATAGCTTAAAAGAATCCCATACTGCAGCTGGAGATGCTGACTCATCATTTTCTACAAAATATGTTTTCCATTTATCCATAAGCTCGTTATCTTCTGGTAGAAGAGAGAGCCAGAATGGGTTTAAACGCCAAGTACGTGGTGGTTTTGCTACTGGAATATTTAACGTAATCCAGTAAGGGCTATGGTCCGATAGTACTCTAGGGCAAAACATTACCTCCGATAGCCTTGGGGCCAATCTGCGTGAGATAAGTATAAAATCTATACGGGACATGGACCCATGAGAGGACGAGAAGCATGAGTATGACCTATCTTGTGGGAACCTGTGCCGCCAAGTATCTATTAAATGGAAGGTGGAGACAAGTTTAGAGAATCTAGTTTAAGTGGGAACATTATGGACATTTGAGGCTTGTTGTAATTTGTCTAAAGACGGGTTTAGAGTGACATTAAAGTCTCCCAACCATATCGCTGCTACATTCGGATGGCGGGTCATAAATGATATACCTTCCTGGACTGTGGAGACATTAAATGGAGGTGGTATATAAAAGGCCATTATGAGCAAAGGTTCACCATATACTTTAGCATGAATAAAGACATAACGGCCTTGTGGATCAGTGTTTAACTCATACAGTTCAAAATGTACCGATTTGGCTATTAATACAGAGACTCCTCTGGAATGGGACGTGTGGGTAGAGTGATACCACCCGACCCATGGCCTACGGAGCGCCATCTGAACACTACCCTCTATATGGGTTTCCACCAGTGCCACTATATCCGCACGCTGCTTCTTTAGGAATGTGAAGACCGCCGCACGCTTAAACTTCTCACGGAGGCCCCTCACATTCCATGTAAGAAATTTCAAAGATGCCATTGGCAAAACTTTTTAATCATTAATAAAGTATTTATATAAAGTAGTTTGCTCTCCATATATAATGTACATGAGTTTCTAACTTTCAAACCCATCCGCCTCAGTCGTTTAACACATATCACATAAGTACATTTCCATAGATCTAACACATGTGATGTTACCTGCTTTCTATCACAAATATGCACAACAGAGTGTAACCTAACCCTAAACCTACGAACTCCCACCCCCCTCCCTGCCCTACACTGACCCAAACTTGTGTGGGCATAATCCCTTAACTGGTTGTGAACTGGGAAACATTCTAACTTCTTATTAAACAATAGAATGTAGAGCAGTTGGTTGAGTCCCTGGAAGCTAAATAGCATGAGTAGTATTAACCATATCACTCGCATTAGGCGTAGTATGATTTTTCGATCTTCTTGCTTCCCTTTGGCTGCGACAACTATGTTCCGAAGAGTGTTCCAACGCTCATGGTGCTGCTTCCCAGAACTATGTGGGGTAGAGTCTCGCTGCACGGTGCATGTTAACTGTAGGACTTTGTCTTCCCCGGAGCCCCGGAAGGTACTTTGACTCTTGCACTGTGGGTATTCAGGATTTATGCTGTGAACTTGAGCCGGCTAGAAACAGTTCCTGGTCACGGCTATATCAAAAGTGAGGTTTAATCAATCAGCTTGTTGAGGATTAGCTCGTCTTTCCAACCAAGAGATCACCTCCTCTGGATCCTCAAAGAAGACCGCACGACCGTCATGCTCCACCCTGAGACGAGCTGGGAAGATCATTGAATACTTGTATTGGAGGTTTCTTAGCTTACGCTTGGCTTCTGTGAAACTCTGGCGACGACGTTGCACCTCTGCGGAGAAATCCGGGAAGATGGCCACTTTCACGTTCCCCACTGGGATATTACCTTTCTCCCTTGCCATTCGTAAAGCAGTGTCCCGATCTTTATAGTTAAGGAGTTTAGCTATAAACGTGCGAGGGGGAGCGCCCAAGTTTTGCTGCCGCTGCTTTTTGTGCTTTAGTTGGTGACATACTGTGAATATCCTGGAAGACTCTCGGATAACTCCCAGCTCAAGATAGCAGACTGACGTGCTTGGTGATCAGAGAGGGTGCAGTCTTAGTTTTAATAAGCACCTGGGTGCCCAGGGACAGGAGCTGATCTGGCTGAGTTGATGTGTGAGGTGTCACCCCTCCCTTCTCAGAGATACTGGCAGTCTGGAGCTGTGCCCTGTAAGATACAGGGGACCGAGTATGTACTTTTTAGAGGGGAATAACAGAGCCACAGACTGTATTCGCAGCACAGGCAGAGGAGGTAGGTGTGCCAAGATGGCCGCCGATCACTACATATAGGCCCAGGCCGCAATCTAGGCCGGTTATGGGCGTCAGTCTCCCTGGGTCTCTGGTGGGTAAATAGGCCAGTAATCAGGGGGATAAGTGCAGTCCAGCCCTCCCAGGAGGTTATCAAGCAGCTGGGTACCTGTGTAGTGCAGCAGGCTTCAGGCAGGGCCGTAGATGAGGAGGACCAAGATGGCCGCGACCTCCGGTGGTATGCCGAAGCCGCGGTCTAAATTTGTTTTTGCCGCCGAGCGGAAGATCGCCGCTCCGCTCGGGCCGCCACGCGTTCCTCCGCCACAGGAACCAGATATTTCTGTCCTAGGTGTCCCAGGGAGACAATCCAGCCAGTTGCTCAGTGCAAATAGTCCAGGATTAATTGTAAAACAGGAGTAATGGACGGAGCTCTGTGTCCACACGTCCTACTCCATGCTGTGTCAGGCCACGCCCCGTTCATTCATATTTTTAAACCTTTTACATATATTTACATGTATCACACTGAAAAAAGCGCAAAATTGAAAAAAAAAAAAACAACTTTACTTTATTTGTATATAACTTTGCAATGCTTTTTAGCAAAATCATAATTTTAGTGTAGTTTTTTTTTTTTGTAATCTTTATTTTTATTTTATATAATAAAAAAAGGAACATACATACATACATTCTATGGTCATTCTTACCACATTACATGGCATTTCTTCCAGTGCAAACCGATATGTTGATACAAATACAAAATGTATAACAAATTATAAAACGTAGGAGTAAGGGAGGGAGGGGAAAGGGGATGAGGGATTAAATCATCTCCAAACTGTATTGCACTGTTGAACAGTCATACTGAGTCCCAAAAGGGGGTCCCGCCGTACCAGCTTAGCCGGACCCATCCCTCTTAGCCCTCCATTTTAGTACCAGAGGGAGGGGCCCCGTTTTTGATTCAAGGCCCCCAGATGCCCACTGGGCGGATTCCCCGGAAGGGGGGCCACAGGCCTCCAACTAACCTTCACCTAGGGGAAGCGCCCCCTGGGCATCCCATTGGGCCAGTGCGGTCACCCAGGTGCCTATGTCACCAGGCGGAGCCCCTGACCAATACGTCTAAACAAATAACATCTCTAATATCTAATAAAGGAGATACAAAACTTGTTTGTAGTCACTAGCAACGCATAGCGTCTCATATGAGCCTTAAACTATAGACCTTGTGAACCATGCATTTAGGAAAGAAAAAGTTTGCACCTTGTGCAATCAATAGGTCGTTGAGACATTCCATTCAGGCACGCACGTCACCACGAACAGGCCTCCTTAGCTTCAAGGAGGGCTCTGCCAACTCCAACAGCGCGACATCCAGGCTAGAGGACACCGGATTAGTGTCGATGGTGAATCTCCTCCACTGAGCCCAAATACCATCAAAGCGCTCACTCCTATCTTTGCACCTCGCCACCCACTCCTCCGCCTCCCTGATATTGTCCACCTTCTGTAGCCATTCTTTTAAGGTAGGAACCTGTGGACGCTTCCAATAGAGAGGTACAAGCCTTTTAGCAGCATTTAATAGATGAGGAAGGGCGCTTTTTTTGTAATGGCTTAGAGGGAGGGTGGGGAGGTGCAAGAGGAAATGTTCAGGGGAGAACGGGATCTCAATCTGCAGGGCATTTTTAATGGTAGTCTGTACTTCCATCCAGAAAGGCCTAATTACTGGGCATTCCCACCATACATGAAGAAGGGTGCCTTTCTGACCACAACCTCGCCAGCAGCGGTCAGAAACCGAGGGGTAGATACGTGCTATGACAGCTGGTACACGGTACCAGCGGGTTAGAAGCTTGTAGTTAGTTTCCTGCGTTCTAGACTCTATGGAGCTAGAGTGTGTTAGTTTATATATGTGTAGACGTTCTGGCGTGAACTCCACCCCTAGGTCTCGTTCCCATTCCCTTATGAAAGCTTACTAGCGGTGGAAACCGAGCCCAGTAGCCTGTATAGCTCAGAAATCAAATGGGGAGTTGGCTCTTCTTCTATGAAAAGACTTTCTAGTGTGGTGATAGTGTCTAGCCCTCTCATCGGGGTCCCCTCTGTTGCAATAAAGTGTTGGAGTTGCTGGTGCCTCCACCAGTCCATAGGGAATCTGCCGTGGCTATTCCGCAAGGCGTCTAGGGGTATCAGCTTGCCCTTATCCACGAATTTGCCGTAACTGTAATTGCCGTCTGTAACCCAAGTACCGAAAAAGGTCCTCTGCTCCCCAGGAGGGAACCACCTATATCCCCCCAGAGGTGCCAATGGGGAGCCCGGGGGCACCAAAGCATACAGGGCATTTGTGCGATCCCAGACCCACAGAATGTGAGTGGTTAGCGGTGAAGACGTCTGTGAGAGTCCTCTGTGTTCACGAGGTAGCCAGGGTGCGTATGACAAGTCCCGGCCTGCTAAGCTCTTCTCCAAGGAGACCCACATTTTTGAACCCCCGTGATGACGCCAGTTAAGAATATGTTGGATCGCAATGGCTCTATAGTATCGTCGTATATCCGGGAGGCCCAAGCCTCCCATTTCCTTGGCCTTCTGTAGTAAAGACACCGCCAGTCTTGGCTTTTTACCATGCCAAATGAAATTAATCATTAGGCTTTGAAGCTGAGCAAAGAAGCTCCTGGGGAGGGTAATTGGCAGCATCTGTAAATAAAAGAGCACCCTAGGAAGGATGTTCATCTTGAGTATGCTAAGTTTGCCTAGCCATGTGAAGGAGGTCTTGGTCCAGTTCTGTAAGTCTCTACGCACCATGCTCAAAAGGGTGGGGAAATTAGCCGAGTAAATAGTATCAAATCGATTTGTAAGTTGGATACCCAAGTACTTAATAGACGTTTTAGCCCAGCTAAATGGGAAGGCTTGTTGTAAGTCAGTAGCCATCTTTATAGGGATGGTAATGGGCAGAATTTCGGATTTCGAAAAGTTTATTTTAAAGTTTGACACATGACCAAAAATTTTTAGTTCCCTCATAAGGTTTGGCAGTGACACTAAGGGCTGGGTCAAGTGAAAGAGCACATCGTTGGCATAGGCCGACAGTTTGTGTTCCGTAGACCCTACCGTTATCCCTCTGATATCAGCGTTTGCCCGTATTGTTCGAAGCAGAGGCTCCATAGCCAGAGCGAACAGTAGGGGGGAGAGGGGACACCCCTGCCTCGTGTCATTCCGTATGGGGAATCCCAGGGATAGATGGCCGTTCACTTTGACCTTCGCGCTGGGGGTCGAGTAAAGCGCCATGATCCATCTAAGCATATGAGGGCCTAGTCCCCAAGCCTCCAGAACCGCCTTAAGGTATGACCAATCTATCCTGTCAAAAGCCTTTTCGGCATCCGTGGACAGAATAAGGTAAGGGGTGGAATTCTTATGGGAACATGCCCATTGTATGAGCTGCATGGCCCGGATGGAATTGTCCCTAGCTTCTCTACCTGAAATAAATCCCGTTTGATCGGGGTGGATAAAGGAGGGCAAGACGTGTTTAAGTCGATTTGCCATAATCTTAGCAAAAATTTTTATATCGACGTTAAGTAGTGATATCGGTCGATAGCTTTGTGGGATAGTGGGGTCCTTGCCCTCCTTCGGCAGCACAGTGATGTGGGCAAGTAAAGCCTCAGGGGGAATCTGGTGGTTTGTGGCTAAAGAGTTGAAATACCTGCACATATGATTTTGTAGCAGGGGAAGAAACTTTGCGTAATACGCTTTGGAGTATCCATCCGGGCCAGGGCTCCTCCCATTAGGTAGGGCCTTCACTGTTGAAATAATCTCCTGAGGGGAGACGGGGGAATCAAGGTCTAGCTGCTGCTCTGGCGTCAAGGAGGGGAGTCCAGCTGCGGCGAGATAGTCGCCAATCGCTTTTAGTTTTGCTGACCGTCCTGTGTGTGAGATATCTTTATCTAGGTGATATAAGTCTGCATAATAATCTCTAAAGATTGAGGCAATCCCGGAGGAGTGTAATGTAGCCGTACCGTCAGGGGACCGGAGCGAGTGTACGTGGGCTGTCAGTCTTCTCTTCCGAAGCGCTCTAGCTAGCATTCTGCCACATTTGTTTCCCTGTTCGTAGTATTTATGTGAAAGGTGGCGTAGTTGTCTGCGCGCGCGACGGTCAAGGAGGCGAGAAAACAACTCCCTCAGTTCAGTCAGCCGTTCGCGGGCGTTAGCATCCCCCTGGCGTTTGTGTTTAAGTTCCTCTTCCTGCAAAGCTGTCAGTACCCTCTTAAAGTCTATCTGTCTTTCCCTTTTGAGTTTGGAACCCAGGGAGATCAATTCACCCCTGAGTACCGCCTTATGGCTTTCCCACACCACTCCGTCTGCCATATCCTCGGACACATTCTCCGCAAAATAATGTGTAATGGTCTCAGAGACCTTAGCTACCACCGAGGCGTCATCCAGGAGGTTTTCGTTGAGCCTCCAAGACCAGGCCCTCCGTGTTTCGTCTGGGACCCGTAACACGGCCCATACTGGCGCATGATCTGAAATAGTGATGTTGCCTATTTCAGCTGACTGCAGCAATTCAAGGGTGTCATGATCCACGCACATAAGGTCTATGCGTGTATAAACGTCATGAACCCCCGAGTAGTAGCTGTAGTCCCTCTCCGATGCATGAAGAGCTCTCCACGTATCTATAAGGAAGCTATTCTGCAGTGACTTGCGAAAATGCTTGAGGAAGGCTTGGGAGTGAGTGGGGCGGCCATGGGATGTGTCAACGAGCGGATCTGGGCTCGCGTTAAAATCCCCTCCAAGAATTAGGTGTCCCTCCCTGAATTCGTTCAACTTATCTAGCACAGAATCAATAAAGGAGAGTTGCTGGGCATTGGGTGCGTAGAGAGTCGCAAATGTAAATTTTTTGTTGGTCAAGACCCCCTTCACAAAGACGTATCTGCCCTGTGAGTCAACCTGACTCTCCGAAAGTTGGAATGGGCATGACTTATGGAATGCAATGGCTGTACCTCGTGATTTGGCCACCGGGGAGTTGCTAAAAAACCATTGGGTGTATAGATGCGTGGGTCTCTTTGGAAGGGACTGTTCCCTGAAGTGAGTCTCCTGCAGGAAAACTACCTGGGCCCCCAGTCTCTTTAGCTCCAGCCATAGCCTGTTGCACTTATGTGGAGAGCAGAGCCCCCTGACATTGTAGGACAGTACCTTTAGTGACGGCGTACCTGACATGGATGATAGCTGATCGTTCACACCTCCTCTGGTTCCCCTGTGCATGGTTCAGTCGGTCAAAAGGCAACCTGAAGATCAAAGCAATAAACGGTTAGCTTTAGAAAGTGATCTAAGACACAAAATAATATCAAGGGGGGAAGTGGGAAGAAGGGGGAGGAGAGGCTAGGGAGGGGTGGGAGGGGGAGGGAAGGGGGGCTTGAGGGGGTTAGGTGGAGAAGTGGAAGGGGTAGGGAGGAAAAAGGCGGGACCGGGATAAGGATAAGAAAAGGAAAACAAAACAACAATAGACTATAGAGCTCGCCCGGGAGGGGGGTATCAACCCAGAAACCACCCGGGTGAAGACTCGGAGTCCCTCAAGGGACTGTCACCCAGTAAGGTGAGGCCTAGGTGGGGTACGTGGGTGACCACCAAGGGGACGATTAGCCCATCCTTCCTTTCAGTCCATTCCAACACATAAACAGGGTGGAAAAAAGATGTGCAAAAAAGAGGGGATAAACAGTGCATCTCAACAAAAGGAAGAAGGAGATTGTGGAACCCGGACTCCCCAAAAGTGCAAAAACAAAAAAGAAGAGGGGAGGACAAGGCGGCCAGGCGAGGAGCTGGACCGCGGACCCCCTAATCCATCATGGTGCCTAATGGTTCTTGTAGTTGAGAAGTAGTGCCCACTGTGAGATGCCTCGCAGGAGGTGGTAGAATGTGACAGCAATGCGTCCGTTAGGCCCAGAGCCCTGGTTGAAATACCAATGATGGAAAGGGGATTCCATCCAAAAAATTAGGAAAAGCGATGAGGGTGGCAGTAGCTTGTTCAGTCACTGGTTGTGGACGTGCCCGGACGTGGGCCCTCCGTATGCCTGTTACGGCCACGGGACCGCCTGTTTCCTGCCGCCTGAATCCATGGTTGAGGTAGCTGGGGTATTGGGATGTCCGGGGTGGTGCGCCAATCCGGGAAATCTACAGGGTTAAGCTCCAAGGTATGTAAGAAGCGGGGGAGGTCATCCTTTGTGCGTAGTATAGCCCAACGGCCATTTTTGGAGGCCTGGAGGCTGAATGGGAAGCCCCAGCGGTATGTGAGGCCTGCCGCTTGGATTTCCGTTAGAAGTGGGCGAAGGGCCCGTCGCTGCATTAGGGTACGCCGTGAGAGGTCCTGGTAAAAGGACAGTTGAGCTCCATCAAAGTCAAAGACTGGTCTGTTACGCATCTTTTGCATTATGCGATCCTTCAATGTAAATTTGTGTAGCTTGCAGATCACATCTCTGGGGTTATCAGGGTCCTCTGATGGGGGCCGAAGTGCCCTGTGAGCTCTGTCTATCTCAATCGGCACCGACGGAGGCAAACTCAGGATTTCACGGAACACTCCCTGCAAGGTGGGAACAATGTCCTTAGGTGCAGTGGCTTCTGGGAGGCCTCGTATGCGAATATTCGCCCGCCTGCTGCGGTTCTCCATGTCGTCTAACTGGCACAATAGAGCCTCAATTTGGTGACTGTGTGTGATGGTCTGTTCTCTGAGCTGGGAGATGGCGGGTATAGAATCATCAAATTTCTGCTCCAAAGTCTCTACCCTGTGACCCAGCTCAGTGGTATCAGTTTGCAGTTGTTCAATATCTTGCCTGAAGGCCCTCTCAATCCTGCTTGTAAAGCGCTCTAGATCTTCTTTAGTAGGGAGAGACCATAAGTGCTGCCTGATGTCTCTGTCCTCAGTCAAATCTGCCAAATGTGTGTCCCTGTCCTGTGATGATGTAGAGTGAGGGGATGCAGGGGGGATGGAGTCGCTTACCAGCCTGGGAGAAGAGATAGGAGACAGAGCTGGAGGCGCTGGCTGAATCTCCTGTTGCTGCAGTGTGGCCGTTCGTTCCGGTGCCATCTTGGATTTCCCCCTCTGGTGACGGGGGGTGTCTAGAAGGAAGGAATCCAGCGATCCCTGACCGTTAGGGTGGGCTTTTTTCGGCTGGGAAGAAGCCCGCCGCCGCTGTGACATACCCTGTGCGGAAATCGGGGGGTGATCACCCCTGTAGCTGCTGATTATGCTGCGGACTGGACGGAGCTCAGGCTCAGCACGTCCTCACTCCTCCATAGCCAGGCCACGCCCCCATTTTTAGTGTAGTTTTAAAAAGGAAAACTTACAGAATAAAATGCACACTTTATGTGCAGGAATGCTATTCATTTTTAACCATATCTTGCCCAGCCTATAGCAGAATGATAGTTCCATTTTTTTCTGACTGGGCGTCATATGATGTCCTTCATGATAAGCCACTCGGGCGCGCCCCACATGGGCACACAGCATGGCGATCAGTAGTGCGCTGTGTCACCCTGACACACCGAATCTCCGATCTCGATAAAGAGCCTATGATGTAGGCTCTTTACCATGTAAACAGCTGTGTCCAATCAAAGCTGATCACATCGTAACCAGGAAGTGACAGTTATCGGCTTTGTTCTATGCGCGCTTGCAGGGCACGTGTAGAGGAGAGCCGATAAGCGGCTCTCCTGACAGGGAGGGGGGGATCTGCGCTGATAATCAGTGCATTGATTATCAGTGCAGACCCATCAATGGCAGACCCATCAATGGTGCCCGCCAGGATGCCAACAAGTGGTTACTTGGAATGCCAATCCATGCCCACCTAGAATGCCAATCAGTTCCCATCAGGGATTCCAATCAGTGGCCATCAGGGATGCCAATCAATGCCCATTAGTAATGCCTGTCATTTCCTCCTCATCAGTGCTGCCTATCGGTGGCATCTATCAGTGCCCATCAGTGCTGCCCATCAGTGCCACCCATCAGTGCCCATCATTGCCGCCTATCAGTCCTCATCATTGCCGCCTATCAGTGCTGCCTATCAGTGCCCGTCAGTGCTGCCTACCAGTTCAGCCTATTAGTGCCACCTATCAGTGCTGCATAACCTTGCGCCTATCATTGTTCATTTCCGCCTATCAGTGCCCATCAATGCCACCTACCAGTGCCCATCTGTGCTGCATATCAGTGCCACTTATCAATGCCCATCAGTGCCGCCTATCAGTGCCCATCAATGCTGCAGATCAGTGCCCATCAGTGCTGCCTCATCAGCATCCATCAGTGAAGGAGAAAACTTACTTATTTACAAAATTTTATAACAGAAATGAAGAAAAAATTTTTTTTTTTTTTAAATTGACAGTCTTTTTTTTTATTTGTTTAGCAAAAAATACCCAGTGGTGGTCAAATACCACCAAAAAAAAAGCTCTATCTGTGGGGAGGGTACAGTGTTGCACGGCCGCGCAATTGTTATTCAAAGTGTGAGAGCGCTGAAAGCTGAAAATTGGCCTGGGCAGGAAGGGGGTGAAAGTGCCCTGTATTGGAGGGGTTAGACTAAATCTGCCCCAAAAAAGAAAAAGCGCCTTTTTTTTTTGTTTTATTACATTTAATTAAATTTAATTAAGTATTAGGGAAAAAAACTCATTGTTCACAAAAAGAAAGCCTTGCTTGTCCTTAAAAAAAACAGAATATGTGTGACATTGCTATCTTATGGAATGACAAAATTATTGCTGAATAAACAGGCTCATAGCAGAAATTTGAAAATGACTCTCGTCCATAAGGGCGTGAGAGCTGAAGTGGATAATAATAATAATAATAATAATAAAATATATTAATAAATATGAATTATTAATAAATAATATATTATAATAAATTCTGCTCAGTGTGTGGCTGTCCTCTCTCAACAAAAGTTGACTGTTTGATTCTGTCTAAAGGACATCATGGAAAACTTTTGTCAATCAGCAGCTGCAACCACCAATCAGTCACCTTGTTTGTGTGGAAGGAGAAAACTGAGCAAAATAACTAACAGTGTACGCTCAGCTTTACACTTGTTCTGCTCTCTGTGTACAAAGAGGAAGTTGGATGCAACTAATGGTGAATTGTGTAAGATGTGCCGTGTTTCCAGGTTTTTATCTTCCAGAATCTTCTGTGATTGGACTCTTCACCTTTCTAGAACTATTTTCAGGTCTCTTCATTGTCGGGTAGAACAAACAATCTGATTGGAGGATGTATGGGCAGATCTAACAAGGTGAGGCCCCACCAATCATTCTACTGACTGCTCTAAACAAAGTGGAGTTCCATATTCTGAGAGCCGGCAGGAAATGGGAACTCCGCTCATTGCTCACAGCACTCTAATTCCACATTGACCTGAAGTCTGTATATTGTATAGGTTCCATATAGATAATGTATAAATGGATGATGTATACTGTATATAGAGAGGAGGAGATTCTATCATTCTATATATCCCTGTGTATAACATCCCTCCACTGATACCATAGATCAGAAGTCTGTATATTGTGTAGTCTCCATAAAGATAATGTATAAATGGATGATGTATACTGTATATAGAGAGGAGAAGAGTGCTGTTTCCGGTGCCCAAGCTGCATGTCTGGATGTGGTTGGATGGAGGGGCTACTGGTAAATTTAGCTGTGCTAGGTGGTAACCAACCTGGCTGATTTATAGTCTTTGTGATCATTTGGGTTTTCTCCTAAGCCTGGTTTAGCTGTGGTTCCTTCCTTCTGTCAATAGGTGGCACTGTTGCCTTTTAGTATGATGAGCTGCAGTGAGACTAAGTGTCTCGGGCCACTGAGGAAGCTGGGAGAGGGTAGTCAGGTGATCGGGGTCCTCCCACCCAGACCTTGGTCTGGTGTAGATGTGTGAGGAACAGCTGCGTTGGGTGAAGCCTGGAGTCTGAGGCCTGGTCATGTGCTCAAGACTCTGTAAGAGAAACCTGTCCGCTGCCTGGGGGCATGGGAGACGTTCTGCCAGAGAGAGAGCTTCTTGTTGCCTTGGGGCATGGGAGACGTTCTTCCAGAGAGAGCTTCTTGTTGCCTGGGGGCATGGGAGATGTTCTTCCAGAGAGAGCTTTGTTGCCTGGGGGTTTGCAGAGAAGGATGGAGTTCTGAAATGAAGTACCAGAGGTTACTCTTCATGAGCTGGGGACTGTGAAGAGGCTGGGAAAGCATCAAGGGGAGCTCATCCAAGGAAACCCGGCACAGTGCTGTGAGTTTTTGTTTGATATAGGAGACAGCTATTGCTAGGTAAGTACAGAACATTGGGTGCAGGCCTATGGCCCTTGTTCTGTATTGTTCTCTACCTGCGCTATTTTGTTTTTGGAGTTACACAGTTAGGTTGAAGAAAGACACAAGTCCATCTAGTTCAAACATAAAAATAAATAGAATAAAAAAAAATCATACAATCCCATATACCCAATTCTATACCCACAGTTGATCCAGAGGAAGGCGAAAAATCCCAGCAGAGCATAATCCCCAGCATGGAGTCTGCTGATCTGTCTGCATATTGTCCTAGGGTGTCCCGTGCCCTAACCCTCTCTCCCTCATTTTTCCTGTTCTGAGCCATAAACTCACTTTTGTTCATCCTAAACGTGACTGGCGCCCATCTTTTTCTGCACTCATCATGCCTAAGAGGTGCCCTGAGGTTAAATGTCAGCCTTCCCTGATGCCGGGGGTCAGGGGGGCACTACAAGTGTATTTGTGTTCCTCTCCTACAGTCCCTGTTTCCCCCTGTTCACTCCACTGTACAGAGCTACTTCTAAGGAAATTTTATCGCCCCAGCCTGGCCCCATAATGTGGCTTCTCAAGCTGCCTTATGGTGGCACCTGCTATGCAAGTTGGTGAAGGAGGAAAGGCAGAGGTCTGACCCGCGTTGGTCTCAGTGCCAACTTTTAATCTTTGCTGTGAAGCGTGTTTCTGGGCAGAATTTAGGCCACGTAGTGCTGACTTCTAATAGAGCAGCATGTCTCCCAGCACACACCGCCGCTGTCACTTGTCAGACACAAAGAAAGATAGAAAAGGGTTTACCACACTTCCTTCTTCTCGCTCACACAACTCCCTAGCTCTGCTGTTTCCTTGCAAAACCACAAGGCAGTTTCATACACAAGTTAGTAGAACATAAAGTGACAATCATATCAGAGTCAGACTACCGGCATCCCTTCAATTTGGTTTAAAATGGTCGTCATCATCAGCCTGAAACCAGATCTGCATTCCCCGGGCAGAGAAAACCTTCAGAAATAAATATTAGTGGGAAAAAAACTTTACTCTCGTTTTTGTCCCCATCAGAGAATTCTCCAACTTGCTTCTGAATTTCTGCAATCCGGGTCAAAGGCGCCAAAAATGTAAAGGGAGTTGTGGATTTTCTCAGAAAATCCCAGAATCAGGATGCAGATGGTCTTCCATCAGAGAAGGCATTATTGTGCACACAGAAGATAAGACGTGGGGAGGTCAAGGAATGAGATCCATCTCCATCCTCTAGGCTTTACACAGCACTTTATATTTTTTTATAATTCAATTTTTATTACATTTTTTTACATTTAGGACAAATCATACAATACTGTACAAAAAGATATGTAAAAACAAAGAAAAAAAAATTAAAGAGTAGACTGTATATATACACTTTTATCTTTGCTCTTCTACCTTAAATCACGTTTCTCAATTATATTGTTTATCTAATAAACCCTTCTATACAGTATTTAGAACCCACCATCCCCACCTCTTCCAAAAAAAAAAACAAACAAACCCCCCCACCCCCAAAAAAAAAAGGAGGAGGAGATGGGAGAGGGAAGGGGATGAAGTGGAGGCAAAAGAGGGGCACAATCTAAAAAAAAAAAACTAAAAACAAATGTATTAAAAAAAATGTGCATGGAACCTACCAACAATGACGGGGGAAGAAAAACAAACCAAAAAAAAACAAAAAACATTTTAAGACCCCTGTAAAAGAGGATGTAATCCCTTCCTAAGTTAGGAGCAATTGTGTAATGCCAATTGTGGCATTACATACCAAAAATGTGCATGAAGCCTACCATCAATGACGGGGTCACAGCCCTTTATATATGGTAGGTACATCCAGATAGGGGATTAGACTGAAATTATCATTGGTCAATTCATCTCCGCATTCTGCCATAAATTATCCAATCACATGACAACTACATATACATTACCCCCTTCACTCTCAGGAGGTTTCCCCCCCCCCCTTCATGATCCAGGCATTCTTTGCTATTCAGCACTGCGCTACTTTACCTTGTAATTGCACGGTCATGTGACACTGTACACAAATCACATTTATATCATTTTTTCACACACATAAAGCTTTCTTTTGATGGTATTTGATCACCTCTGGATTTTTTATTTTTTGCGCTATAAACGAAAAATACCAAAACATTTTGAAAAAAAATGTTTTACTTTCTGTTCTAAAACATATTCAAAAAAAATATTTATAAATTGAGGCCAAAATGTATTCTGCTACATGTCTTTGGTAAAAAAAAATCCCAATAAGTGTATATTGATTGGTTTGTGTGAAAGTTATGTCTACAAATGATGGTATATATAATGGAATTTGTTTTATTTTTTATATTAGTAATGGTGGTAATCAGCGACTTATAATGGGACTGATAGTGCAGTGTGCAATCTGACACTAACTGACACTGGGTGGGAACTGACTAACTGACACTGACATCACCAGTGACAGTAAGGGCTCATTCACACCATACGTGCCTGAAAACTGATGGGAAAACTGCAGATTTCACTTGCAGAGACATCAGTTTACCTCAGTTTTCATGAGAGTTGACATCAGCTTTCATGTCAGTTGACATGTCAGCATTATTCCGTCCCCCTCATCACTGTCCACCATTCTGTTCCCACCATCACTGTCCACCATTCTGTTCGCACCATCACTTCTTACATTCCGTCCCCCTCATCACTTCTGCCATTCCGCTCCCCTCATCACTTCCGCCATTCCGTCCCCCTCATCACTGTCCACCATTCTGTTCCCACCATCACTTCCGCCATTCCGTCCCCTTCATCACTTCCACCATTCCATCCCCCTCATCACTGTCCACCATTCTGTTCCCACCATCACTTCTGCTATTCCGTCCCCCTCATCACTTCCGCCATTCCGTCCCCCTCATCGCTTCCGCCGTTCCGTCCCCCTCATCACGTCCGCAATTCCGTCCCCCTCATCACTGTCCACCATTCTGTTCCCCTCATCACTGTCCACCATTCTGTTCCCACCATCACTGTCCACCATTCTGTTCCCACCATCACTGTCCACCATTCTGTTCCCACCATCACTGTCCACCATTCTGTTCCCACCATCACTGTCCACCATTCTGTTCCCACCATCACTGTCCACCATTCTGTTGCCACCATCACTTCCGCCATTCCGTCCCCCTCATCACTTCCACCATTCCGTCCCCCTCATCACTGTCCACTATTCTGTTCCCATCATCACTGTCCACCATTCTGTTTCCACCATCACTGTCCACCATTCTGTTCCCACCATCACTGTCCACCATTCTGTTCACACCATCACTGTCCACCATTCTGTTGCCACCATCACTTCCGCCATTTCGTCCCTCTCATCACTTCCGCCGTTCTGTCCCCCTCATCACTTCCGCCGTTCCGTCCCCCTCATCACTTCCGCCGTTCCGTCCCCCTCATCACGTCCGCAATTCCGTCCCCCTCATCACTGTCCACCATTCTATTCCCCTCATCACTGTCCACCATTCTGTTCCCCTCATCACTGTCCACCATTCTGTTCCCACCATCACTGTCCACCATTCTGTTCCCACCATCACTGTCCACCATTCTGTTCCCACCATCACTGTCCACCATTCTGTTCCCACCATCACTGTCCACCATTCTGTTCCCACCATCACTGTCCACCATTCTGTTGCCACCATCACTTCCGCCATTCCGTCCCCCTCATCACTTCCACCATTCCGTCCCCCTCATCACTGTCCACTATTCTGTTCCCATCATCACTGTCCACCATTCTGTTTCCACCATCACTGTCCACCATTCTGTTCCCACCATCACTGTCCACCATTCTGTTCACACCATCACTGTCCACCATTCTGTTGCCACCATCACTTCCGCCATTTCGTCCCTCTCATCACTTCCGCCGTTCTGTCCCCCTCATCACTTCCGCCGTTCCGTCCCCCTCATCACTTCCGCCGTTCCGTCCCCCTCATCACGTCCGCAATTCCGTCCCCCTCATCACTGTCCACCATTCTGTTCCCCTCATCACTGTCCACCATTCTGTTCCCCTCATCACTGTCCACCATTCTGTTCCCACCATCACTGTCCACCATTCTGTTGCCACCATCACTTCCGCCATTCCGTCCCCCTCATCACTTCCGCCATTCCATCCCCCTCATCACTGTCCACTATTCTGTTCCCACCATCACTGTCACAGACCTAGCCGGGACAGAGGCTGTTGGAGAGGACTGTATGCAAGCCTGTTGCCTTTTGATTATGGGCCCTGGATTTTCAATGGATTCATTCTGTTGGGACACATCCTGTGAGGAGATGCTGGTGTCATCAACCTGTGTTTATGTTAATTGAATGAGCTAATTATCTAATCCTTTATACAGCCTAGGTGACTGAGACATGACCTTTCGCCCAGACTTGTGGTCACCGAGCTTCATACAGTTAATTAACACAATAGCAGTCGTCCCGTCTCCTACATTGTATAGAGGACAATGTCATTAGCTCAATCAATTAACGTAAACACAGGTTGATGACACCAGCATCTCTTCACAGGATGTGTCCCAACAGAATGAATCCATTGAAAATCCAGGGCCCATAATCAAAAGGCAACAGGCTTGCATACAGTCCTCTCCAACAGCCTCTGTCCCGGCTAGGTCTGTGACATTTCTCCCCTTTCGGCAGGAGACTAACACAGGAGGAGACCCCAGACGGGTTGACTCCGAAGTTAGTCCATAGTTCCAGTCCTCTACTGCCTGTACCCACACAGTACCCCAAATAAATTGTTCCAAACAGAGTATTACTCACCCAGCCAACCTCTGCCTCTCTCAGAGAACATATTTGCCGCTGGGGAGAGGCCTGGACTGGCCCTTCTCCCTGGAATACTTTCGGCCTTCTTGAGAGAAGAGGTAGTCGGCCTTTCCCCCACAACACTGACAGGGACATGTGATTTTCTGCCAGCAGCATCTATGGAGTTAAAACAAACTTCTCCAGCTGAAGATCTGGTAACTGAACAGAGGGTCCAAGACCTCTGTCCCACACTTTTACCAATTCCAGAGACTGGGGATTTAATAGACGTTTCTGTAGAGGAGGAACCACCTGGCAAACCCCCAGCAGAAGTGCTGGCAACCGGACAGAGGGTCCAAAACCTCTGCCCCACACCTGCAGCAATTGTGGAGGCTCAGGCTGAGAAGATGGCAATCACTTCCCAGCAGCAGATACAGGGGGAGAAGGGAGAGGAGGTGTGTGTTGTCCCTCCCCAACAGTTGGCCAGGGTGGAGGAAGTGGGCTTTCCTCCCCAGCAAAGATCCGTGTACCTGGGAGACAGTACCATCGACATGTCGTCCCAGCAGCAAGATGAGGGAATGGAAAAGGAAGCAGCCGGCTCACCTCCCCAATGGCAGCTACACAGTTTGGGAGTGGAGGAAGCCAGCCTCCTGCCCCAACAGTTAGCCGGAGCAGAGGATGCGGAGTCCCCAGCAGAAGTGCTGGCAACAGGGCAGAGTGCTACCAACCTCTGCCCAGCACCGGCAACAACTACAGAGTTCCAGGGAGGCGGGGCAGTCGGCCTCCCTCTCCAACAGTTAGCCGGAACAGATGGTGTGGGGTTTCCAGCAGAAGGGCTGGCAACAGGGCCGAGGACTGCTGGACTCTGCCCTCAACTAACAGAGGATGGATTTCCTGTGAAGGTGGATGGGACTTCAGTCTCCACCTGTATACCCCAGGGATGCTGGGCAGTGGGCCCCGATCCCCAACAGCATGACAGAGTGAGCCCAGACACCCTGTCTTCTCTCCAGCGGCAGAAAGGATTCCAGGGAGAAGGGCCAGTCCAGGCCTCTCCCCAGCGGCAGATATGTTCTCTGAGAGAGGCAGAGGTTGTCTGGGTGAGTAATACTCTGTTTGGAATAATTTATTTGGGGTACTGTGTGGGTACAGGCAGTAGAGGACTGGAACTATGGACTAACTTCGGAGTCAACCCGTCTGGGGTCTCCTCCTGTGTTAGTCTCCTGCCGAAAGGGGAGAAATGTCACAGACCTAGCCGGGACAGAGGCTGTTGGAGAGGACTGTATGCAAGCCTGTTGCCTTTTGATTATGGGCCCTGGATTTTCAATGGATTCATTCTGTTGGAACACATCCTGTGAGGAGATGCTGGTGTCATCAACCTGTGTTTATGTTAATTGAATGAGCTAATGACATTGTCCTCTATACAATGTAGGAGACGGGACGACTGCTATTGTGTTAATTAACTGTATGAAGCTCGGTGCCCACAAGTCCGGGCGAAAGGTCATGTCTCAGTCACCTAGGCTGTATAAAGGATTAGATAATTAGCTCATGTTAATTAAGTTACAGTTGTATTGTTAGAGGAGGTTCCAACGGCATATAAAGTCTTGTAACTTTGATTCATAATAAAAACAGTCCATGTTAGCAGTGAAGCAAGTGTCGCCTTGTTTTCTGCTCAGAGAGGTTGGAATACCTGATATCTGTATACAGACTGGCAGGAAGTGGTATATGACGGAAGCACTCAAGCGGAGTGTGGGACGTTCCGTGACAATCACTGTCCACCATTCTGTTTCCACCATCACTGTCCACCATTCTGTTCCCACCATCACTGTCCACCATTCTGTTCACACCATCACTGTCCACCATTCTATTGCCACCATCACTTCCGCCATTTCGTCCCTCTCATCACTTCCGCCGTTCCGTCCCCCTCATCACTTCGCCGTTCCGTCCCCCTCATCACGTCTGCAATTCCGTCCCCCTCATCACTGTCCACCATTCTGTTCCCCTCATCACTGTCCACCATTCTGTTCCCACCAT
This sequence comes from Aquarana catesbeiana, assembly GCF_042186555.1. Lineage (NCBI taxonomy): Eukaryota > Metazoa > Chordata > Amphibia > Anura > Ranidae > Aquarana > Aquarana catesbeiana. The sequence goes on along the minus strand of NW_027362661.1, from coordinate 2,752,224 downwards.
TACTGTCCACCATTCTGTTCCCACCATCACTGTCCACCATTCTGTTCCCACCATCACTGTCCACCACCATTCTGTTGCCACCATCATTTCCGCCATTCCGTCCCCCTCATCACTTCCGCCATTCCGTCCCCCTCATCACTGTCCACCATTCTGTTCCCACCATCACTGTCCACCATTCTGTTCCCACCATCACTGTCCACCATTCTGTTCCCACCATCACTGTCCACCATTCTGTTGCCACCATCACTTCCGCCATTCCGTCCCCCTCATCACTTCCGCCATTCCGTCCCCCTCATCACTGTCCACCATTCTGTTCCCACCATCACTTCCACCATTCCGTCCCCCTCATCACTGTCCACCATTCTGTTCCCACCATCACTTCCGCCATTCCGTCCCCCTCATCACTTCCGCCATTCCGTCCCCCTCATCACTTCCGCCATTCCGTCCCCCTCATCACTGTCCACCATTCTGTTCCCCTCATCACTGTCCACCATTCTGTTCCCACCATCACTGTCCACCATTCTGTTCCCACCATCACTGTCCACCATTTTGTTCCCACCATCACTGTTCACCATTCTGTTGCCACCATCACTTCCGTCATTCCGTCCCCCTCATCACTTCCGCCATTCCGTCCCCCTCATCACTGTCCACCATTCTGTTCCCACCATCACTGTCCACCATTCTGTTCCCACCATCACTGTCCACCATTCTGTTCCCACCATCACTGTCCACCATTCTGTTCCCACCATCACTGTCCACCATTCTGTTGCCACCATCACTTCCGCCATTCCGTCCCCCTCATCACTTCCGCCATTCCGTCCCCCTCATCACTGTCCACCATTCTGTTCCCACCATCACTTCCACCATTCCGTCCCCCTCATCACTGTCCACCATTCTGTTCCCACCATCACTTCTGCCATTCCGTCCCCCTCATCACTTCCGCCATTCCGTCCCCCTCATCACTTCCGCCATTCCGTCCCCCTCATCACTTCCGCCATTCTGTCCCCCTCATCACTTCCGTCATTCCGTCCCCCTCATCACTGTCCACCATTCTGTTCCCACCATCACTGTCCACCATTCTGTTGCCAACATCACTTCCGCCATTCCGTCCCCCTCATCACTTCCGTCATTCCGTCCCCCTCATCACTGTCCACCATTCTGTTCCCACCATCACTGTCCACCATTCTGTTGCCAACATCACTTCCGCCATTCCGTCCCCCTCATCACTTCCGCCGTTCCGTCCCCCTCATCACTTCTACCATTCTGTCCCCCTCATCACTGTCCACCATTCTGTTCCCACCATCACTGTCCACCATTCCGTCCCCCTCATCACTTCCGCCTTCCGGTAGTAAACTTTGCTAACATTACTACTTTTTAGAGACCCTGAGGTAGGTTATACCATAATGTACAAGTATGCACAGCATATTAGCACATTAGGGTACACTCACCTGTCAGACTGAGCCCTCCAGCGCTGTGCTGTAAACAATCCGGTGGGTCCTTCTGGGTTATGTGGCTTTGGTCACTTGCCTTGGCCGGGATGTTGCTGTCACTCCCGTGCATGCTCATGCACATCCACTCTCTCTCTCTCTCTCTCATCCTCTCTCCCTCTATTTAATTTAATTTTTTATAACAAAAAAATTGTTTGCATTTTTATTTACTTATTTATTTATTTTTATAAAAAGCCCCACCAAAATCCTCAGCACCAGGCCCATGATGTTCTTAATCCGTCCCTGCACAGAGTGACTGGGAAAATGTGCCTTGGATTACTTAAAATGGGACAGTAATAAAACAAGTCTGGCTAAGCCGATCAGCAGGTCCCGGTCATAAATCATTGGCCGGGACCTGCTTATCGACTTGTGCCCTACCTGGAAATGTAAATCACATACATGTACAATGGTTTAGCGCAAATCGGCCACTCTGTCGCTACATGGGGTGGTCTGCAAGTGGATACTTCATCCCTTATGATACATGTGGGATGGTCAGATGTAACAAGACAAGATAAGGAAAAGTCCTTGATGGCTCTAATTGTCCCTATACTAATATTGATGGCACCTGGCAAGGTTCCAACAGGACTGTCCAGTCCACTTTAACCAGTAAAGACAGAAAACCCATCCAGGCATATCCCTACCGATATATCTGTATATGCATACAGAACATCAGACCAGGTTATACATGTATACAGAACATCAGACCAGGTTATATATGTATACAGAACATCAGACCAAGTTATATATGTATACAGAACACCAGATCGGGTTATATATGTATACAGAACACCAGATCGGGTTATATATGTATACAGAACACCAGATCGGGTTATATATGTATACAGAACACCAGACCAGGTTATATATGTATACAGAACATCAGATCAGGTTATATATGTATACAGAACACCAGACCAGGTTATATATGTATACAGAACATCAGACTAAGTTATATATGTATACAGAACACCAGACCAGGTTATATATGTATACAGAACATCAGATCAGGTTATATATGTATACAGAACATTAGACCAGGTTATATATGTATACAGAACACCAGACCAGGTTATATATGTATACAGAACACCAGACTAGGTTATATATGTATACAGAACATTAGACCAGGTTATATATGTATACAGAACACCAGACTACATTATATATGTATACAGAACACCAGACTACATTATACAGAACACCAGACCAGGTTATATATGTATACAGAACACCAGACTACATTATATATTATACAGAACACCAGACCAGGTTATATATGTATACAGAACACCAGACTAGGTTATATATGTATACAGAACATTAGACCAGGTTATATATGTATACAGAACACCAGACTACATTATATATGTATACAGAACACCAGACTACATTATACAGAACACCAGACCAGGTTATATATGTATACAGAACACCAGTCCAGGTTATATATGTATACAGAACACCAGACCAGGTTATATATGTATACAGAACACCAGACCAGGTTATATATGTATACAGAACACCAGACCAGGTTATATGTTAGAAGGCCAGTGTGCTGGCCTGAATTTATGGGAGGAGCCCGGAGGGTATTTAAGCTGACCACTTCCCCTTCCTCTTTGTCAGTTTCAGTGAACGATACTACATGTCACTGTGCTGACTCTTCCCAGCTTACCTTGTGTTCATAAGTCTGTGCGTTCGATTACAAGTGGGTTGCGGCGTCTTCGTCGGCGGTTCTCGCTTGCTGTTGCAGGTAGGGTTCAAACCTTTTTGTTCATATGCAATGTTACCATTGGATATGTTTCCTATACCTGCAAACTTGGATTTGCAGGCTCGCTCTGCCTTGCTTGTCATCCTATCCACAAACATACGATTCGTTCGTAGATCCAAGGCTCTGAGCCAATGTCGGTTGTTCTCTGATATCACTCGATACAGGCTTCATTTTCTCATAGGATTCACTGTCTATGGGGTTGCCATCTCATCCATTTGGAGATCAGCATGTATTATTTGCATGGGTTTTGTGTCTGATTGAGGTGGTAATTAGACCCACATGGGGCCTTGTCTGCACTTTGATTAGCCTGGGGGGCTGGGTGGTTGGAATGTGTTCGATTTTAGAAGTAAGGTGTGGTATACACGCTGCAACCGATTTGTATTGGATTCACTTCATACATCTTACAACCGATTTGTATCAGTGCCATCTCTTTACAACCGATTCATATTGCATACCTGCTACAATCCGATTCGAATCTAGTCGCATCGGCAGCACAACGGTTCGCATCGGATGCATCCCGCTCACTAATTCTAATTAGTCCCTGTTGTACCCCACAAATGGTTCGTTGTTTATGTAATTTTCTACTGACTGTTTCGTATTGCTTTCATGTCATACGAATCAGTCGGATTCAAGCCTAGTCGCCTCGGCGGCACAACAGTTTGCATCGGTCTTATCCTGCACACCAATTTGTAGTGGTTCTTACCATACCCTACGATTCATTATTTATTTTTTGTCCGATTCACATCACCTCAGCAGTTACATGCATCACAGTCCACTCCGAACCTAGTCGCACAAGCGGCACAACGGTTCGCGTCACGAGTATCCCACACACCAATACGTAGCAGTCCCTATAACAAATCTACGATTCGTTACGTATGCCACTTCGCAGTTCCTTCCTACATATACAATTTCTGCTATCCTTTACTTTTTCGCCTACCAGTAGGTGACCTTTCTTGTAATCGCTGCAAGCTACGCATCTCATCATAACTCCTTGCAATCACTGCAAGAACACGCATCTCAACATTTACCCATTTGCAATCGCTGCAACATGCATCTCAGTATAAACTCCTTGCAATCGCTGCAAGAACACGCATCTCAACATTTACCCATTTGCTATCGCTGCAAAAACATGCATCTCAGTATAATCTCCTTGCAATCATTGCAAGATCACGCATCTCAACATTTACCCATTTGCTATCGCTGCAAAAAACATGCATCTCAGTATAATCTCCTTGCAATCATTGCAAGATCACGCATCTCAACATTTACCCATTTTTGCAATTACTGCAACATGCATCTCAGTATAAACTCCTTGCAATCGCTGCAAGATACGCATCTCATGATAACTCCTTGCAATCGCTGCAAAAAACACGCATCTCAGCATATACCCATTTTGCAATCTCTGCAAAACATGCATCTCAGTACAAACTCCTTGCAGTTGCTGCAAATACACGCATCTCAGCATATACCCATTTTGCAATCACTGCAAGAACACGCATCTCATCATAGCTCCTTGCAATCGCTGCAAGACACGCATCCCATCATAGCTCCTTGCAATCAATGCAAGATACGCATCCCATCATAGCTCCTTGCAATTGCTGCAAGATACGCATCTCATCATAGCTCCTTGCAATCGCTGCAAGACACGCATCTCATCATAACTCCTTGCAATCGCTGCAAGACACGCATCTCATCATAACTCCTTGCAATCGCTGCAAGACACGCATCTCATCATAACTCCTTGCAATCGCTGCAAGACACGCATCTCATCATAACTCCTTGCAATCGCTGCAAGACACGCATCTCATCATAACTCCTTGCATTTGCTGCAAAAAACATGCATCTCGGCATATACCCATTTTGCAATCTCTGTAAAATTATGCATCTCAGTACAAACTCCTTGCAATTGCTACAAATACACGCATCTTACCATTTACCCGTATACAATCACTGCAAAACATGCATCTCAGTATAAACTCCTTGCAATTGCTGCAAATACACGCATCTTAGTGTTTACCCACTTGCAATTGCTGCAAAACATGCATCTCAGCATTTACCCATTTTTGCAATCACTGCAAAACACGCATCTAAGTATAAACTCCTTGCAATCGCTACAAAACACGCAGTTCAGCATTTACCCTTTTTTTTTTTTGCAATCACTGCAAAACACGCATCTCAGCATATACCCATTTGCAATCGCTGCAAACATGCATCTCAACATATACTCCTTGCAATCCCTGCAAGCACACTCAGTGGTGCTCATACAGCCCACTTCATTCTTTAGTGGCACTTAATCGGTCACTCGTCTCCAGTGGCATTCATACGAGCCACTCATTGTTTTCGTCTATCTTTTCTCCCTCAGGTCAGTCGAGTTCAGGTTCCATCCTGTACCAGGTTGGAAGTTATTTCCCAGGTAAAAAAAAAAAAAAACAAAACAAAACAAAAACAAACAAAAAAAAAAAAACGCTATGTTTGCATCTTCACCAGGGCCAGTCGCATACAAGGGGGACACATAAAAAAAAAGAGAGAAAAAAAAAGTAAAGAAATCTTGTTGCACTCATGTCACCCCTACTGCAGGTGTTCCGAGTTTCGATCATAACCAGGACCTCGCTACTAGAGCGTCAGTCAGGGTCTAGTTCATGGGCTTTTCTATCACATCATTCTGCAGCACCCTTTCACTATACCGTTACTTCACATACATCATTGGACGTGATCTCCAGGCGTTAGTTCTGTCACATATGTCTATACATGACACTCTGTTTTCGAAGGGCGACCCTTCACCTCGCAGACAAGGTCTCTTAACAGTAGACTTGCTGGCAGGGCAAGTGTTAGCAGGCCAAGCACACGTCACCCCCTACAGACCGCAACATTCCTACGTAGGCCGTACCAGACTTCTACTTCTCGCCCCAGTACGCCCTGGGCTTCTGGTCTTCAGGTTTGTGCTTGCCACAGACAGGCACCCGAGCTATCGGTTATCTGGCCAGTCACCTCCTGGCCCACCTAGGTCGCCACGCACTCTTCTGAGTTTTCTAAATTTCCACTCAACATAAGTTCTGCACAACAGAACTCTGTCAGCTCCTGTCTATGCCTATTATTCCTTTTTCTGTACTTCTTCCTTTTTCCTCCTCTCTGAGTTTTCTCTTTACCACTCCGCTCTCTATCCTATGGCTATGACTCCTCTTAAATATGAGCACCCAGCCCCCTTTTTGTCTTCTGGCAGCGAGGACTTCACACCCGCCCCTCTGTTACCACCCCAAACGGCTCAGAGCGCGGCTGCCTGCAGTCCCTCAGGGGACGGAACATCCCCAAACTCATAGCTGAGTCGCAGGGATATTCCCTTTCCTGCTAATGGCCAGGAAGGCAAAGCTTTTCAGGCTCCTCTTCCTGCCTCCAGCTGCAGCTGGGCCCAACAGGCATCCCTACAATCCATCCACGGGGCCCAGCTGCACTCTTTGGTCTCCCCCTTAGCCGCAACAGTTCGGACCTCCAGACCAGAGTCACACCTTTGAAAGTTCGCCCATCCATGGCCCTCCCGGACCTGGTCATGGTCCCGATGACAGCTTCTCCTTCTGCAGGTACACCAGGCTCTGCACCTATCATCCTCCCCGTTCATCTTGTCCCGACCAGCATCAGGGAGGATATATTGGAGGGAAAAGATGTCATTTGGCATCCCTGCTCATCTCAGTCCATGACTTGGCGGACAACAAATCATACGCCTGGGGGGATGTCTCAGTGGTTGTCAAGTCGAGAGACCCCAGCCTCAGTCGTAAGCTGTCAGCCACTGAGTTCTCCCTGGCCTTCGGGATGTTCAGAGATGTACTTTGTTCAGCCACCCTCAGCAGGAGGGAGGAGCGGGACTTATACCTTCATGCAGTGACAGATCTTGCTTACAAATATGGAGGTTTTGCCGTCTACGACCATCGGCCATTTTTCAGCCAAAGCAGCAGCGAGACTTGCCCAGTTCCAGATAAGCTCTGACTGGAGCCTCACAGACACGGAACTCTTTTGTCGCCACTTTGCTCACAAAGCTGACGGTTTCACCCAATCCCTCACTTGAACCTGTCACACCAGTCCCAATGTCACAGGGTTATCCATAATCCGGACGATTTTCTGCTTATCGAACACCTAGACATACCCCCCCCCCGGTAGATCTAGACAAGCTAAGAGGTCTTCAACAATCTCAATGGACACATAGTGGAAGGCCCAACACATTTCATAAGTTTCTCAGGCATCGTCCTGGATACGCATGCCATGCAGCCTAGCCTACCTTCTGACAAATTAGCTTGTGTTAGGTTGGTCATTCAAGAGTTTACCCGGTCACAGGAATGTACTAAAAGACAGCTGCAGTCCTTGATAGGGATGCTCAATTTCGCTATGAGAACAATTCCTCAGGGGCGGTCGTTCATCTCAAGGCTCTTAGTCTTTCTTGCCCGAGTGCAGGACCCGACCAAGTCCTCAGACTAGACCCAGCAGCAATAGCAGACTTGGCTTTGTGGGACGAGTTCCTCTTCAACTGGAATGACCTATCAATGTTTTTCCCTCAGTATCAGCTCAGTCGCCCCAGGTAGTCACAGATGCTGCAGCGTCCACTGGCTTTGCTGCAATTTTTGGCCATCACTGGTTTTCCAGACCTTGGCCCCCGGAAATCTGCCTGATTCCTGGCTTCCCTCGATCTTTGTCATTGTTCGAGCTGTACCCCATCGTGGCAGCAGCCCAAGTCTGGGGCCACACGTGGACAGATCAGACAGAGCTCTTCACCAGACAACCAGGTTACAGCTGACATCATTAATAAGGGTAGATCCAAGTCGCTCCCCGTCATGTCCTTCCTGCGCAGTCTGCTGCAATTGTCACTACATCACCAAATTTAACAGTTACTGTAAGCATATCCCTGGCAAGTGCAATACCGCAGCCGATGCACTGTCCCGCTCCAATTTTGTCTCATTCTTCCAGCAGGAACCCGGAGCCGACCCATCATCCACTCCTATCCCACCTTGGTCTCAACTAACAATGGATTGATGCCACACCTTGCCAATGCAACCCGGCTCATCAACCACTCACTGTCTAGCAACACACTAAAGGCTTATCTCACGGCCTGGTACACCTACCGTAGGTTCCTTGCCACTTGTCCCGGAACCACAGTAGATGACGTCACTCATGTCCTAGCCTTTATATCTTATTGCCACACACAGCTGGCTCTCCCTCATACCCCTATCAGGCTGTACCTGGCCGGTATCCAAGCCACTATGTCCTTTATCTTACGGAAAACGCAACAAACCGGACCCGGAGTGGATATAAACTTCTTTCGAACCAGCAACGCCTGGTGCCCAGCAACGATCTTTTGACCGTCTGCTCTTTCACCTACCCAGCCAGTCTCCAGCCCGTTACTGCTTTTTCAGGTCAACCCCCTGAGTGGAAATCAGTTTATTAAACATGTTTGGGTCCTACTGGTCGACTTAGGCCTAGACCCCGGGCGGTATTCTGGATATTCCTTTGGATCGGCGCAGCCTCAGCCACATCTCAGCAAGGAGTACCAGACCATGTGACCAAGAAGCTAGGCAGGTGAAAGTCTGCCTGCTTTACCAGATATATATTCCCTCAAGATGGCCCTTTCTCCAAGCTCACTCAATGAGGTTAGAGGCAATAAAGATACTTCCCTACCTGGTTATTTTTGGCCCCTTTTCTTGCCATACCTACCAGACGACCAAAAGCCACACCTCAGGTCTATTTATGTTGTGAGTCTTGTCGCGTGTTTATGTGATCCACATTTGTCTCGGTCTTAGGGCCACGACCATAAGTTAGAAGGCCAGTGTGCTGGCCTGAATTTATGGGAGGAGCCCGGAGGGTATTTAAGCTGACCACTTCCCCTTCCTCTTTGTCAGTTTCAGTGAACGATACCCTCCCTCCCATTCCCCTTTTTACAGCACTTCTCAGCAAATTCTCCTCCACAATCATCCATTACTTATCTTAGGTATGGCCCCTTTTCTTGCCATACCTACCAGACGACCAAAAGCCACACCTCAGGTCTATTTATGTTGTGAGTCTTGTCGCGTGTTTATGTGATCCACATTTGTCTCGGTCTTAGGGCCACGACCATAAATATATATACAGAACATCAGACCAGGTTATATAGGTATACAGAACATCAGATCAGATTATATATGTGTACAGAACAACATTAGACCAGGTTATACATGTATACAGAACACCAGACTAGGTTATATATGTATACAGAACACCAGACTAGGTTATATATGTATACAGAACATCAGACCAGGTTATATATGTATACAGAACATCAGATCAGGTTATATATGTATACAGAACATCAGATCAGATTATATATGTGTACAAACCAACATTAGACCAGGTTATACATGTATACAGAACACCAGACTAGGTTATATATGTATACAGAACACCAGACTAGGTTATATATGTATACAAAACACCAGACCAGGTTATATATGTATACAGAACATCAGACCAGGTTATATATGTATACAGAACATCAGACCAGGTTATATAGGTATACAGAACATCAGATCAGATTATATATGTGTACAGAACAATATTAGACCAGGTTATACATGTATACAGAACATCGGATCAGGTTATATATGTATACAGAACATCAGATCAGGTTATATATGTACACTGTCGTGGAAAAACCCACCATATTCTTTTGCGCTAATAAGCGCCCATTTAGTCTAATGGTATAATCCATCTTACCTAAGCTAATACGCGCCCTTTCAGTATAATGCATCTGAGATCTTAATCCATGTCTCTCACATTTCTTCAGTAGACATAATCACCATCTTAGCTCCATCTCTCCTTCATCTGCCCCTCCTGGGCAGAGGCTCTTGGCTTTTATTCACACACACAAAGGAAGTCACAAACAGGAAGTCCTGGCCCCAACAGCCAATCGCTTCCTACACAGGATATGACCTCGCAGGATATGAATGGCAACACAGGAAATCCTTCCAACAGTATTGGTTATACAACAACCAATGAATAATGACTAGGGGAGTCTTATGGGCGTGTCTGGGCAGGGACAGTGTGTATGTTTTACCTGTAAGCCATGCTGTTCAACTAAACAAAGGAAGTGGCTAACAAACATGAACGCTGTTCCAGACCATAACAGCTCAAAAGCTACCGTTTTTCGTGAATCCTTATTCTGCGTTGTTCAGAGAACAACGCATACCCAGACTATACTACCGTTCCTGTTGATGGGAGATTATCTGCAGGTGTACGCCATGGCACCCCAAATATGTTGATCAGGCATACAGGGGTGACACGAGCGCACATCCCCTAAACCAATAATGTCTTTGCAGAGCGAACACATCCCCCCTAGATTAACGTCTGTGCATCGCTGGCGGACATATCTTCACTCTGCAAACACTTCTCTACAACCACAGGAAGTTTACCACTATCAAACGGATCTCAACCAGTGTCAGTCTGCCCCAGTCAGCTCTATAGAGCGGGCTGCGGGAGTACTAACACTGGGAGACACTATGACAATACATATTAAATACATCTTCATAAAATCTCCACAACAATACAGCACACCAGACCATGTTATTTATGTATACAGAACATCAGAACAGGTTATATATGTATACAGAACACCAGACTAGGTTATATATATGTATGCAGAACATCAGACCAGGTTATATATGTATACAGAACACCAGACTAGGTTATATATATGTATGCAGAACATCAGACCAGGTTATATATGTATACAGAACACCAGACTAGGTTATATATATGTATGCAGAACATCAGACCAGGTTATATATGTATACAGAACACCAGACTAGGTTATATATATGTATGCAGAACATCAGACCAGGTTATATATGTATACAGAATACCAGACCAGGTTATATTAGGGGTGCACTGAATGTTTTTTTTTTTTGGTGCTGAAACCGATGCCAAAAATGAAAAATACACTAGGCCGAAAAACCGAAAATGGCCGATACCAAAACTTAAAAAAAAAAAAAAATGTATACAGGAGATGGTCAGAGACTGCAGACATACTACAGGAGATGGTCAGAGACTGCAGACATACTACAGGAGATGGTCAGAGACTGGGGACATGGTACAGGAGATGGTCAGAGATTGCAGACATGATACAGGAGATGGTCAGAGACTGCGGACATGGTACAGGAGATGGCCAGAGACTGCAGACATGATACAGGAGATGGTCAGAGACTGCAGACATGATACAGGAGATGGTCAGAGACTGCGGACATGGTACAGGAGATGGTCAGAGACTGGGGACATGGTACAGGAGATGGTCAGAGACTGGGGACATGGTACAGGAGATGGTCAGAGACTGGGGACATGGTACAGGAGATGGTCAGAGACTGCGGACATGGTACAGGAGATGGTCAGAGACTGCGGACATGGTACAGGAGATGGTCAGAGACTGCGGACATGGTACAGGAGATGATCAGAGACTGCGGACATGGTACAGGAGATGGTCAGAGACTGGGGACATGGCACAGGAGATGGTGAGAGACTGCAGACATGATACAAGAGATCAATGCGTGTCCCCAGTGCAGCCAGCCTGTGTGTCCCCAGTGCAGCCAGCCTGTGTGTCCCCAGTGCAGCCAGCCTGTGTGTCCCCAGTGCAGCCAGCCTGTGTGTTCCCAATGCAGCCTACCTATGTGTCCCCATGCAGCCAGCCTGTGTGTTCCTAGTGCTGCCAGCCTGTGTGTCCCCAGTGCAGCCAGCCTGTGTCCCCAGTGCAGCCAGCCTGTGTGTCCCCAGTGCAGCCAGCCTGTGTCCCCAGTGCAGCCTACCTATGTGTCCACAGTGCAGCCAGCCTGTGTGTCCCCAGTGCAGCCTACCTGTGCAGGGGAAGAGAGGGAAGGGAAGAGAGAGGAGAGCCTCCGCCGCTGCCAGTTTGATTAGAGCCCCTTGTCCGGGGAACTTTGATAGACAGATCACCTGTCCCAGGGTTGGATGGGTGATCTGTCTATCAAAGTGCCTGGACAAAGAGGAGGGACTGTATGTGACGGCGCGCGGCGGGGAACACAGAGCTATTGAAATGAAAGCTGTGATGTTCCCAGCGCTCTAATCAACCTGGCGGTGGTGGCTCTCCTCTCTCTTCTGCGCTATACGACAGCCCTGTAATGGGCGGCACCAGGGGCGGAGGGCAAAGCCCCGCACAGGCCCCGCCTAATTTTCGGCTCCATTATCGGCCTTTTTTTCTCTTTCGGCAAATTGCCGAAAAGGCCATTTTCGGCCGATATGTTTTGGCGGCCGAAATTTCGGTGCATCCCTAGGTTATGTATGTATACATAATACCAGACCAGGTTATATATGTATACTGAACATCAGACTAGGTTATATATGTATACAGAACATCAGACTAGGTTATATATGTATACAGAACATCAGACTAGGTTATATATGTATACAGAACACCAGACTAGGTTATATCTCCCCTGTGCTCCACTGAATGTAATACAGATCACACTGCATTATATATTTTTTCCCACCCTTGTTTGCTGGGTAAACTGTCACCAGGGACCCGGAAGTGATGTCATACATGTCTCTTCCGGGTCAGGAACAAGAAGGGGAGGAGAGCGGATGTGTGTCCTCTCTCCTCCCTCCCCTCTACCCATCATCACCCGCTATGCTGGTCCCGGGTCCACAGATGGGTAAGAGGAGCCCGGGATACATAGCGGGTGTCTGTTGGGGTGGGGGCACTTTACCGGGGGGGGGTGTGGAAACATTCACTCAGCAACCTGAATGCTTCCATCCAACAAGTAAACCTGCTCCTTACTTGCCCACAGCAGGGCTAAATGTTAAAAAATCTACCTGTCCGCCCCTCAGAACTGCATGTCCCGGGTGTCAGGCGATAGGAATTGTACATCCCTGAGTTCATAAGGAGATCAGAGATCACCAAAGACATGGATGAAGTGTTGTACCGTGTTGTCCATTGAGAGAAATAGAATTACCTTTCATTGTCTGAGTACATTTTGCATACCTCCCAACATTTTGAGATGGGAATGAGGGACACCTACTAACAAACTTATGTAGGCATAGGACATGGCCCCTGCCACACCCCCTTAACCAATTACCGTCCACCGGACGTCATATGACGTCCTTGACTTTGTGCGGGTATATCTGAATGATGGGTGCAGCTACAGGCATCATTCAGATATTGTCTTTTTCATCCGGTGATTCCATACACCATAAGAAAGATTATAGCGGCTGGTCAGCCTCTTGATCATTCTTACGTCTGCTCTCGCTGCCCTCCGGTGCTTCTACCGACTCACCACTACCATCGGTGAGTCGGAATTTTAAGTACAGAAGTTTGGCGCCATTTCATGAGCGTGTGCATTTTTAAAGCGTGACATGTTAGGTATCTATTTACTCACATTAGGCAAAAAAATTGGGCTAACTTGGGCAAATACTGTGCGAGATAAAAAGTTGCAACGGCCGCCATTGTATTCTCTAGGGTCTCTGCTAAAAAAACATATATAATGTTTGGGGGTTGGAGGATGTAGGAGAGAAATGTAAGAATTGGCCTGGTTGGCAAGTGGTTAAGAGAATTTCAAAAAATAGTTAATTACTGTAAATCCACAAAAATAGAGGAATTATTAAGTCCTGTCCTTTACGGGGGGTTCTATTTTTGTGCTCTTGGGATGTGGCGACAAAACACCTGGTTCTGTGGATGGTAGGGTGACCACATTTCCAAACTGCCATTCAGGGACACCACCCTCCCCGGCACCTCCGCATCCATGCCCCCCAAAAAAATCAACGGGGCAGTGCTGCTATACCGCCGGCAAAATGCCCCTGCGGCGGTGTTTTGCAGGCAAATTTAACCCCTTTTCGGGCGCTAGTGGGGGGTTAAAACCGCGCTGCTAGCGACCGAATAGCGCCGCTAAAATGACGGTAAAGCACCGCTTTACCGCTGACACCTGGGGTGGCACAGTGTGAAATGGGTCTAATACCAAGGTGGTCACCCTATTTGGAATAGATAGCCAGACTTTCCGCCACACAGAAATACATATGTGAAAAAAAAAAAAAGAAAAAAAAAAAGGAAGTTTTATTGTTACGAACATACAGTATTAGATTCTAGAAGGAACATTGTTAAAAGCAATATATGATTCATTGCAAGCATGCATGTTCTCATAGAATAGTATTAGTATGTGAGTAGTGTGCAAACCTGGAAGTTTGGCTGGCGGCTCGGGTCGCGGCCCTCATGGGCGGGAGGAGGCTCAGGAGGAGAGAAGTTGGGCTGCTGGCTGCTGGCCTGGCAATGAGCTGCAGGCAGCGGGAGTAGTCGGCCCCGGGACTGGCACTGGGCACAAGCTGCCGTGGTGGATCTGGCTTACCAACAGTGCCAGTGGGATGGACAGGGGGGGCAGTGGGATGGACAGGGGGGGCAGTGGGATGGACAGGGGGGCAGTGGGGTGGACAGGGGGACCGTGGGATGGACAGGGGGACCATGGGGTGGACAGGGGGACCGTGGGATGGACAGGGGGATGGACAGGGGGACAGTGGGATGGACAGTGGGATGGACAGGGGGACAGTGGGATGGACAGTGGGATGGATAGGGGGATGGACAGGGGGACAGTGGGATGGACAGGGGGACCGTGGGATGGACAGGGGGACCGTGGGATGGACAGTGGGATGGACAGGGGGACAGTGGGATGGGACAGGGGGACAGTGGAATGGACAGGGGGACAGGGGGACAGTGGGATGGACAGGGGGACAGTGGGATGGACAGGGGGACAGTGGGATGGACAGTGGGATGGACAGGGGGACAGTGGGATGGACAGGGGGACAGGGGGACAGTGGGATGGACAGGGGGACAGTGGGACAGTGGGATGGACAGGGGGACCGTGGGATGGACAGGGGGACAGTGGGATGGACAGTGGGATGGACAGGGGGACAGTGGGATGGACAGGGGGATAGTGGGATGGACAGGGGGATGGACAGGGGGACCGTGGGATGGCCAGGGGGACAGTGGGATGGACAGAGGGAGGAACAGGGGGACCGTGGGATGGACAGGGGGACAGTGAGATGGACAGGGGGACTGTGGGATGGACAGGGAGACAGTGAGATGGACAGGGAGACAGTGAGATGGACAGGGAGACAGTGAGATGGACAGGGGGACAGTGAGATGGACAGGGGGACAGTGAGATGGACAGGGTGACCATGGGATGGACAAGGGGACAGTGGAATGGACAGGGGTACCGTGGGATGGACAGGACAGTGGGATGGACAGGGGGACTGTGGGATGGACAGGGGGACAGTGAGATGGACAGGGGGACCGTGGGATGGCCAGGGGGACAGTGGGATGGACAGAGGGAGGAACAGGGGGACCGTGGGATGGACAGGGGGACAGTGAGATGGACAGGGGGACTGTGGGATGGACAGGGAGACAGTGAGATGGACAGGGAGACAGTGAGATGGACAGGGAGACAGTGAGATGGACAGGGGGACAGTGAGATGGACAGGGGGACTGTGGGATGGACAGGGAGACAGTGAGATGGACAGGGGGACAGTGGGATGGACAGAGGGACAGTAATGGACTGTACATACCTCTCTCCTGCTGTCCCGTTCTGTAAGCTGTGGGTTGCACTTGCTCCCTGTACACTGGCTGCTCCTTCTGCTGGGCTCCTGCAAGAGCGCTGCATTGACAGGGGCGAGGGGGTCAGGGCGGCCGCTGCTTTGCTCTGCATGCAGAGAGGGACTGAGGGAGCTGGAATTAGGGGGTGGAGCTGAGGTGGATCGAGGATCGGCAAAAGCGTAGTAGACTCGGAGGCGTGCTGCTCAATGCAGGGCAGCACTGGGTAAGCCTCGCTCAGCCGACGTCACTGGTTGCTAGATGCGAGGCGGAGCGGCCCTGGCAACCAGTTAGTTCGGCCGAGCGAGGCAATGTTTATCAGGGTGGCGGACTGCCGGTATGTTTTTTTTTTTAATTCCGGGACACTGTATTGTCCTGGAATGAAGGTGCCCGGGACACTAGTATGTATTAAGGGACAATCCCGGGCAATCGGGGACACGTGGGCACCCTAGTGGATGGTGATATCTTTTTCTAAATAAATCCACAAGGGCTTTTTTTTTTTTACCACTACTATTTCTTTATATTGGCTTTTAAAATGTACAAATGCAGCAATTTAGAATATGGATGAAAGGTTTAGCACTGGGAAACACTTTTTGAAAAATAAAAAGTGCATTTTTTACACAACTATATAGATCAGACCAAAAAGAGGGACAAATGAGGAGGAATGAGGGACAGAGGGACATTGCTCCAAATCAGGGACAGTGCCTCCAAATCAGGGACAGTTGGGAGCTATGCATTTTGTGGTGGAACCTTTCACAAACATTTAGAGGTCTATTAAAAAAAAATAGTTGAACGATTGTGACTGCCATTCACCCAGCTGTGATGAATATTGGCCGTATTTGATTTCATACAGTGATTTCCTTGGCTCCATCTAGTGACCATAATGCGGTATTGTGATATGTTTACTAATGGAGGTATGTCAGGAAAAATACCCCATTATGGTCACTAGATGGAGCTGACAATCATAGGAAATCATTTTGCTATATTATAGCTAGAATTTGTAGTGGCTGGATGAATGTTTGTCACATTCGTACCATGAATTTTCTATAAGTAGACCCCTTAGTTTCCTTCATCAGACATGTCTTCATACTAATACCTGAGATCATGCTCATACACTTAAAATTGCCAAAACAGCACAAAGACACCCCCCCCCCCCCCCCCGAGGTGTATATGCAATGCATATCTCACCCCATGCCTTGTGTCAATGCAGTCTTGATTAAGAGAGAAGATTTCTGTGGATATGGTGATATATGGGGCTCGTCCATCAGTGGTTATTTGTGTCCACATGGATGAGTTGTACCCGTATTACATATCTGAGAGATCATTTCATAGGGCAGGAGACAGACAGCCCATATCTTCAGTAAGACAATTATTTACTGGCATACTTTATCTTTTTCTGTTCACCTCATTTCATGTGGCCAATAGATGGGAGGAGAGACAGATATACCCCCATCTTTTGATACCAGGTGGTGTTGGTGAGTAGACCTTGAATTTACATGTCCTCTATACAGCCTGGAGCCTTATATTAAATTTAGGAGGAGATTATAACCCTCATATTGTCTATATGTATATATCAAGAGAAGTTTCACTATTTAAACTTGGTAGATGTTAATATTACCACATAGAGATAAAACATTGATTCATATATGATGGCATTGACCTCATCCTATAGGTATACCTGATATGGTCATTTACATACCTTTTATGATTTACAATAAAGGTTAAGTTTTATTTAAGTGGCCTTTTGGTGAGCAGGGAAACGCACCCTCATCTAGTTCTAGACCATTATTATTTACAGAAATTGTTTATTGCTCAAGGAACCCCTAGAAACCTTTGGAGGAACCCTGGCTGAGAAAGGCTGGACTAGGCAGTAATATATCTCTATCCCCCTTGGTGGGAGTGGAGATGACCCCATCTATAAGGATATACAGTACATACACACACAGCACAAGGCCGTGTTCACACTATGAGATGTTTTACGGGGCTGCAGTTCCTCTGAGCTCCACAAGGTGGTGATCTCACCTCTACCCAGACAGGAAGTCTCTATGGAATACAGACAGGAAGTCTCTATGGAAGACAGGAAGTGAGTTCAGGAACAGGCAGGAAGTGATGTCAGGTACAGACAAGAAGTTCCGGGCGAAGGGTCAGTCAGGAGGAAGTAGAGAGGAGACATTGCTGGAAGAGAGGAGACGTTAGTGGAAGTGGCAGCAGAGGAGGTAATAAGATCTTATTTTCTATTTACACCCAGTAACCCCCCGTCATGTCCGTCCTCTTCCTCCATAGTCACTGTGATGTCTTTTATCTCCAGCAGATGATGATACACACATATATAGTGTGGAAAACTAGATTTACCCCTTCAGGGTCAGAACATTTCCCCTTATTTTGGAGATGTGTCACCTTTCCCACCAATCACCTTCTCACCTCATCAGTCTATACTAACGGGTTATATGACTTTTATTAGTGATGGGGGGGTATTTAGGGAGGATTGGAATATGTATATTTTTATTTTATAAGATTCGAATAGGAAGAAAGAGGGAAAAAAATTATTTGTAGTAAATGTCCTGAAATAGTCTCTCCATAATGATCCCAGTCTCAGATATTCATCCTAAAATGTGATCAGTAAAGTCTCCGGAGTACACGGAGATCACAGGAATATGATGTGTCCTGGCAAAGCCTAAAGACAACATTTATCTTTTATTTAGGAGAAGTGTGACGCACCCGGGAGAAATTATTCTGTTTACAGATACCTCCCAGAGCGCCCCTCACAGCTCCTTCTACCTATGTCCCTCCAATCCAAGTCAGAGAATCCTATGACATCACACTGACCTCACACCTCCTCCTCCCAATGTCCCTCTCAAAAGCAAGATTGTTGGTCCCAGAATTCCTTGCAACAACCTTTTCACCTACAGAGTGGGGGCCCTGTCTGGGTAAATTATATCCCAGGGGGGTTTTGATAAAAATAGAGTCCTGATTGGTGAGGAGAGGAGGATTCTGGGAATGTCATTTGATTTTACTATATGTGTTCAAATCTAGAGTTTTCCTCCTGTGTAGTCTGGAGATCTTATGATAATCAAATTGCCTCCACCTCCCTCCCTTTCTAAAAGAATAGATAAATAAGAAGATTCTAGAAATCACCAGAGAGATCATCGAGCTGCTGACAGGAGGCGTGAGCGGTGCTGGGAAGGACATCATGATGGACAATCAGCCGCCCCTCACATCACCGGGTAAGAGGAGACTTTATTGTAAAGGAGAGAGCAGTACGGAGGGTCCACCTAGATCCCCCATCATCTGATAAACACATAGAAACAATGTATTCAGTCAGTGTGTGTGTTTCCTACAGATGGATCCAGTAATAGGAACCCACCAGAGAGATGTCCCCGTCCTCTGTATTCCCGGGATTCCACACAGGAAGATCACACCATCCCTCACCATCATCAGGTAGATGAGGAACAATCACTGATAGTATCATTAGGATCTGTACATTATCTGCATTGTTACCATTGATGTCATTTTTATTATATATTCAGAGTGGAAACCTGAGAGATTCTAAAGCTGAGGTTAAAGAAGAGATAAAAGAGGAGGATGATGAGGATGGGGTGATGGAGGAGTCATATTTTCCAAAAGTGCATAAAGATCTGTACCAGGATACCATGGTGGAGTCATCCAGCTACAGAAACCCACCAGAGAGATGTCCCCATCCTCTGTATTCCCGGGATTCCACACAGGAAGGTCACACCATCCCTCACCATCATCAGGTAGATGATTGACAATTATTGGTAGATATGATTTATACTCAACATGTTTGTTACAATGAATTTTTTATTATATATTCAGTGTGCAAACCTCGGGGATTATAATATTGATGTCAAAGAGTATAAAGAGGAGGATGAGGAGTATGGAGTGATGGAGGAGTTATCAGAAGGACACAAGGATATGATGGAGCCACCAAATACCAGGAACCCACCAGAGAGATGTCCCCATCCTCTGTATTCCCGGGATTCCACACAGGAAGATCACACCATCCCTCACTGTTACAAGGTTGGTGGGACGGAGCTTATAAAACACAGATTTATAGAGACAATGTGTGGATTTTTTATGTGATGTCACAATAATAAAGCTTATATTTTACAGATGATATTCTCTCTCTTTTTCTTGATTTAGAGTGGAGATCCAATCGATATAGAATTTGAGGTTAAATCAGAAGAAGAAGAGAGGTATGTGAGGGATGATCAGCAGTCTATGGAGGAGGATGGAATAACGGGGACATTTATAGAGGAGGACACTCCTACAGAGATCAGCACAGGTGGGTCATTAACTCTAAATACATTCCTCCACCCATACTGCTCACTGATTGGTCCAGAGTAGGGAAAGGACTGGGTGATATCAACCTGTAATCCCCTGGTCACTTTCCTGAGCTGTGTTCCCAGTCCTGTATTCCTGTATTTCTCTTGGATAATCTTCCTTCTCTGTGCTGCAGACACAATTTATGTATCTAGACTGGATTTATGGAGATTATGGGGAATCTACTGGCTGTGCCGGGTGGAGGGATATGTCTGTATAGTCACAGACCCAAGTCACTGAGTGCAGTCTCAGATAGGAGGCAGCGGTGTGGGACCTCTGAAACCTGTCTCATGTAAAACATTAATCTACCACTGAATACCAATATTATGAGTCATGATCCTTACACTATATATTCTATATTCTACATTACATACTCCTGACCCCTGCACTATATATACTCTATGTTGTACATTACATCATTCTGATACTATATAGTACTATCTGTGGTATCTTATACAATATGTTGTATATTACATAGTCCTGAATTCTGCTCTTTCCCCTCTACCCACTGCTATATATACACATAATATGTATTGTGTGTTACACCCATTTTCTCCCAGCTGGACATTTTATATCTGATGATTTGATTGGAGCACAGACTTTTACATGTTGATAATAATGTGATAACATCCTCAAATTTTGGAACCTTAAACAGAAAGTGATAATGAGGGAGGAGTCAATAACCCAATGATGGTGGTCTTCAGGATCAGTCCAGTCTTCATCTTGGTTGTTCTCCCCCCATCCTCGCTCTCTGACCTCTGGTGGGGCTCAGCCCCGCTGTTATTCATGACTAAATCATGGACTAAATAAGGAAGTGCAGGACTTCTTGTGTTGGGAAGATGGCAATGAGTGATAGAGGGGGTGGGGACACTCGTCCTATAATCCCCTCATCACTGTCACTCCTATAAAAGACAGTTCTTGTTGTTTCCTCACTCTCTGACTAAGGTCCATGAATAAAGAAATGAACTGGTAGGAGATCAGAGGACCCATTTTTTTATATATAATTCTTTATTCAATATCTCACCTATCATTCTCTTATTTAAAGCAACTGAAGGCAAAAAAAAAAAAAAGCAAATTAATGCAGAATTAAACCTTCTTAAACTGGTAGATGTATGGCGCCTACAACATCCCAATGTTAAAGATTATACTTTTTTTTTTCCCCAGTTTATTCAACATATTCAAGAATCGATTATTTTTTTATCACTCAGAAAGATTTGGACAGAGTTCGAGTCGCCATGATTGAACCAATTATGCTTGCCGATCATGGATCGGTTCAAATGGACATAGATTTAAACATAGTAGCTACAAGGACCTGGTCTTGGAGGCTCAACGACACATTGTTAAAGGACCCTATCACTATGAGTGGGGCCCTTCAGGGTTTAGAAGAATATTTCAGCCAGAACGATCAACCTAACACGTCCCCGACAGTACTGTGGGAGGCGCACAAATGTTTTATAAGAGATATATTTCTTAAACATGGAGCGAGGATAAAGAAATCGAGGTGGTCGGAAATTGCGTTGCTCTTTTTGAAGATCCGCAAACTTGAGGCTATACATAAAAAAAACACTTGCTCTACAGACACAGAAAGAATTACTTACCTTATGTCAGCAGTACAATCAAATCGTAAATACAGAAGTAAAGGAAAAATTATGCCGACATAAACAGTCTATCTATGAATATGGAAATAAACCAGGGGTTCTCCTAGCTTAGGGCATTGAAAGGGACAGAAACAAAACCGCATATTACTCAAATTATATCTGAATCTGGCACCAAGTTGTCAGACCCAGAGTCTATAGCCCAGGAATTCAAAAAATTCTATTGGAAGCTTTATAATCTCCCTAACGCCCAAACCCAGCAAGGTCTATCTCGGGCAGATTTGATATCTACTTTTTTGACATCTTCAGGTATGCCCTCCCTCTCATCAGAGGTAATTGAGGGGGTGGAAGCCCCTACAACAGATAAAGAACTGGCCATGGCAATAGAATCTTCTAAATTAGGGAAGGCCCCTGGCCCAGATGGGCTAAATCTTGCTTACTATAAAACTTTTCAGGATGTTCTCTCTCCATATTTTTTACAAACTTATAACTCTATTTCCACCAACAGTAAGCTAACAGAGGACACTTTGAGGGCTCATATTATGGTCATTCCTAAGCAGGACAAAGACCACACTCAATGTGGGAATTATCGCCCCATCGCACTCTTAAATGCCGATTTAAAACTATTTTCTAAAATCCTAGCGAATAGGCTATTGCCATATATATTCCCCATCTTGTTCACGCAGGCCAGGCAGTCTTTATTCCTCAAAGAGAGGCCAGGGACAATACTGTAAGGGCAATAGATCTGATCCACTCCACCCGATCAGAGGCCCGACCATTTTTGCTCAACAGATGCCAAAAAAGGCCTTCGATCGGGTGGACTGGCAGTTCTTAAGTTTTACCCTTAGACATATTGGCTTGGGGTCACGAATGCAGTCCTGGATTCAGGCATTATACACTGGCCCCACAGCCACTGTGCTGGTGAACGGGGCCCGGTCAAAGTATTTCTCTTTGTCCAATGGGACGAGACAGGGCTGCCCTCTTTCTCCATTAATCTTTGTGTTAACCTTAGAACCCTTTCTCTGGACAGAAGAAGGGAAAATGGGGTTAAAGAACCCCGGGACTTTGAAGGTGCTTATATTCTAGGGTAGGTAGCATAGATAGACATGTACAACTTATCCATAAAAAAGATTTTTATTGCAATTGGTACAAATTACACAACATGATTAAAAAAATGTATCTCAGTATCCACATCCAATATTAGGCAGACAGTGGAAGAAATACCACTTAATAGATACCACTCAACATGTTTCACTCATTTGGAGCTTCCTCAGGAGTTTTGGTATAGACCAGGGATATGCAATTAGCGGACCTTCAGTTGTTGCAGAACTATAAGTCCCATGAGGCATAGCAAGACTCTAACAGCCACAAGCATGACACCCAGAGGCAGAGGCATGATGGGACTTGTAGTTTTGCAACAGCTGGAGGTCCACTAATTGCCTATCCCTGGTATAGATTATGGTATACTAGAAATGATAAGAGAAACACGGATAAGATATCGTATTACATCATAAAATCTACAATCTAGAATATATAAGTGTATATATGGATAACATGTCATATAATACTATGAACAGCTGAAAAAATCAGAAAAAAATCAAACAATAATCAAAAAATCAATCCATCAAAATTAGTAATCTTACCAGGCTGCCAGAGATTAAATACGAATTAGATTGTTAAAGGAGTATTACCGATGAATAGCATCAGAGACTTAAGACATCAAATAGGTCTCTCAAACAAAAGTTCCCGTCCATTATGGCCACAGAAGGACAAAGAATGAATATATCCTTAATGGAAATCTACTATCATACCACCTGTGAAACATTGGTTTACCAGAATAGATGAAATTAGGACAATGGAAAACATGACAACATCATTCCATGGTAGAGAGGAGGAATGTAGGGAAACCTGGCGGCCATGGATGACCTTTACTTGTACACCTCAGTATGTTGATTGCTGTGCTGATTAGTCACCAAGTATTGAGATTTATATGGGTGGGTCTGACTGGGCGGGGTGGCCTGGGGGGGGGGGGTGTTCAAGGCCGAGAAATTATATTTATTTATTTATTTTTCTCTTTTTTTTTTTTTTTTTTGTTGTTTTCTCCAGGGGATGGGGTCGGGGGGGAGGTTTCTTTTATTCTAAAGTAGAGAAGGGAAGGTATAATAAAGGAAGAATTTAAGTAGTGATATGGAAGGAATGTAATCCAGGTTAATAATTGTAGTAATATTAACAGCAATAATTGTAGTAATATTTATTACTAGGCATATTGGGTAGTTTTATAATCCTAATTGTATGAATTTAATAGGTGATACCGCTGGTTTATTTGTTATTATTCTGAGGTCGGATGGTTAGATTTGTTCTCTACTTTAATACAGGTTTATTTATGATTTTTTCTTTTTTTTTTTGTCTGTTATTGTTTTATATTGTTCATATGTTTTGTTATAACTGGATCAGAGGACCCATTTGCTAGTTACATTGAGGGTGGAATTGTAAGATCCTCAGAGACAAAGCTGCCTGATGTGGGCGGAGTCCTGGTTTAGGGGAACCAATCTGCTCATGTCTAGTAATAATCTTTTTATTTCTATTTTAGTACATGGACGGGAGATTAGGAAAACCTCAGAGGATTGTCTCACTTTGTCTCCAGACTGTAAAGT
Organism: Aquarana catesbeiana; assembly: GCF_042186555.1. NCBI lineage: Eukaryota > Metazoa > Chordata > Amphibia > Anura > Ranidae > Aquarana > Aquarana catesbeiana. Next base: position 2,727,787 of record NW_027362661.1, on the reverse strand, counting down.
AGAAGATGAGGACATCACACAGTATAGTCCAGGAGAAAACCCGACTACCTCAAATGTCCATCCGGCACCACACAGTGTAGATGGATCATCGTATTCCTCTTATCCTGAGGAACCTCAGATTGTGAGGGACGGTGCCGTCCTTCCAACAGATAAGAGACTTTCCTGTACTGAGTGCGGGAAATGCTTTATACGAAAATCAGCCCTTGTCATACATCAGAGATCTCACACTGGGGAAAAGCCGTATTTCTGTCCTGAGTGCGGGAAATGTTTTTCAGTGAAGTCCCATCTTTACACACATCAGAGAACTCACACGGGTGAGAAGCTGTATTCCTGTCCTGAGTGCGGGAAATGTTTTTCACAGAAGCCCAATCTTTCCACACATCAGAGATCGCACACGGGGGAGAAGCCATATTCCTGTCCTAAGTGCGGAAAATGTTTTTCACAGAAGTCCAGTCTTTCCAAACATCAGAGATCTCATACGGGGGAGAAGCCGTATTCCTGTCCTGAGTGCGGGAAATGCTTTATACAAAAATCAGCCCTTGTCACACATCAGAGATCTCACACGGGGGAAAAGCCGTATTTCTGTCCTGAGTGCGGGAAATGTTTTTCAGTGAAGTCCAGTCTTTACACACATCAGAGATCTCACACAGGGGAGAAGTCATATTCCTGTCCTGAGTGCAGGAAATGTTTTTCCCGTAAATCCAGTCTTTGCAGACATCAGAGATCTCACACTGGGGAAAAGCCGTATTTCTGTGCTGAGTGCGGGAAATGTTTTTCAGTGAAGTCCAATCTTCATACACATCAGAGATCTCACACAGGAGAGAAGTCGTATTCCTGTCCTAAATGCGGGAAATGTTTTTCCCGCAAGTCCAGTCTTTCCAGACATCAGAGCTCTCACACAGGGGAGAAGCCATATTCCTGTCCTGAGTGAGGGAATTGTTCCTCACTGAAGTCCTGTCTTCCTGTACATCAGGAATCCCACACAACCCTCGAGGTGTATTAGTGCCTTGAGTGTGGGAAATGTCTTCTATATGAATGTTGCTGGACATCACAGCTCTCATGTGGGGAAGAAGCACACCCTGATATACACCTCAGATATACTCCATGGCTGATCTTCATCATGTAAGAAACAGTTCATAAGGAGATCAGAGATCACCAAAGACATGGATGAAGTGTTGTACTGTGTTGGCCATTGATAGCAGTAGAAAAATAAAAATGGAGTCATTACCTTTCATTGGCTGAGTACATTCTGTGGTGTAACCTTTCACAAACACTTAAAGGTCTGTTTAAAAAAGTATTTGCCTATCTGTGAGGCATGTTGGTTGTCTTAATTTCATATAGTGATTTCCTATGAATGTTGCATGCATTCCTCCAGCTGTGAGAAATATTGGTCATTTTTTTTGTATTTCCACTAATATTTTATTAGAAAAGAGGTGAAGTTAGATGACCCAAAGGCCTAGGAATACACAAAGGGGCAGTGAATACAATCATCAGTGAAATGATTATAATAAATTCATTATCAGGACTCCATTTTGTTCAGAGCACAGCCATCTTAAAAATGATCTGCCTGGTATAAACTCTGTAAATTTTCTTGTATATCTGTGTTAGGAATGTTTGTATAATAACAAGATGGTCAAGATGTCCTGTTTACCTTTGGCAAGACTTAGGCCCCTTTCACACGATCGGACCGTTCAGGTCCGCCTGTCAGTTTTGACGGTGGACCTGAACGGGCGATCCATGTTAGCCTATGGAGCGTCGGATGTCAGCGGAGACATGTCCGCTGACATCCGACCCCGTCCGCTCCGCTAAAAGCAGATGGATGGCTCTACGTCCAGGTCCGTCACTATCAGATCGGGTGAGATCTGACGAAAACGGACGCGCTGTCCGTTTTCGTCCGATCCCTCCATAGGCGGCAGCGGCGCCTGACAAGCCCCTCCCCGCTCAGTGAGCAGAGAGGGACCTGTCATCCGCCGGCTCAGCGGAGATCAACGGACAGATCTCCCGCTGAGCCGGCGGACCGAGGCGGGCTCCGTAGAAACGGAGTCCGCCTCGTGTGAAAGGGGCCGTAATGACCAGGTGCTCATCTAATTGATTGTAGATAACAAACTTGTTTTGTCCCTAGCTCATGGAGCTTAAACAGCCCCTCCCTTATCTTTTGTCCTGTAGTCCATATATACTGTATTCTTCTCAGTAAAAGCAGACATCATGCGAATGCATAACCTGCCTCTCGTGTCTCGTTAATATGATGTCTCCAGATCATCTGTAAGAGCGCTGTTGGGAGACTTATAAGAAGGATGGTTCGTCCAGAATAACTAATATTTCCTTTCAGATGGGGGCTCATTTGAGATAAGATAATCATCCATGGTAGGTAGACCTTTGTCTATTGACAAATTCTTCCTTACCCTGGTTCTGATAAAGTCTTAGCCTTTTAAATTAAAAGAGAATGGAAGGAAGGACCACGCCTTAATAGACACACTCACGGGAGTATAACATTGTAGGGTCTGTGGGAGACCTGAGTCTTTAACCACTTGACAACTGGGCACTTAAACCCCCCTCGTGACCAGACCCATTTTCAGCTTTCAGTGCTCTCACACTTTGAATGACAATTACTCAGTCATGTAATACTGTACCCAAATGAATTTTTGTCTTTTTTTCATACAAATAGAGCTTTCTTTTGGTGGTATTTGATCACCTCTGGGTTTTTTATTTTTTGCGCTATAAATGAAAAAAAGACTGAAAATTTTGAAAAAAAACGCATTTTTCTTAGTTTCTGTGATAAATTTTTGCAAAATATTAATTTTTCTTCATACATTTTGGCCACAATTTATACTGCTACATATCTTTGGTAAAAATAACCTGAATTAGTGGATATTATTTGGTCTTTGGTGAATGTTATAGATTCTACAAGTTGTGGTGCAAATCATAAAAAATTGATCACATCTGATGTACTGACGGTCTAATTTCTTGCGACCCGAACAAGCCAGGAAAGTACAAATACCCCCCAAATGACCCCTTTTTTGAAAGTAGACATTCCAAGGTATTTAGTAAGATTCATGGTGGGGTTTTTGATGTTGTCATTTTTTTCCCACAATTCTTTGCAAAATGAAGATTCCCCCCCCCCCCCACAAAATTGTCATTGTAATAGCCTATTTCTCTCACATGGCATGTGTATACCACAAATGACACCCCAAAATACATTCTGCTACTCCCCCTGAGTATTACAATACCACATGTGTGGGACTTTTTCACAGCCTGGCCACATAGAGAGGCCCAACATGCAGGGAGCACCATCACGTGTTCTAGGAGCATAAATTACACATCTAACTTGTTAACTACCTATTACACATTTGAAGGCCCTGGAGCACCAGGACAATGACACGTGGCACTGATGACAGATGGCACTGATACGTGACACAGATGGCACGTGACACTGATGTGGCACTGATGAGAGATGGCACTAATACGTGGCACTGATGACACGTGACACTGATGAGAGATGGCACTAATATGTGGCACTGATGACACGTGGCACTGACAGATGGCACTAATATGTGACACTAATATGTGGCACTGATGACAGATGGTACTAATGCGTGGCACTGATGACACTGATGACAGATGGCACCAATACGTGACACTGATGACAGCACTGATACATGGCACAGATGGCATGTGACACTGACAGGTGGCACTGATGACACTGATACGTGGCACTGATGACAGATGGCACTAACATGTGGCACTGATGACACGTGACACTAATACGTGGCACTGATGACAGATGGCACTAATACGTGGCACTGATGACAGATGGCACTAATACGTGGCACTGGGGACAGACGGCACTGACAGGTACTGTGGGCACTTTATTTTCGCTTTTTTTTTTTTCTTTTACTCACGCTGCAGCCGTTCGCTCTCCCTCCTCACACGCGCTCTCTGTGTGAGGAGGGAGAGCTGGCAATGAGAGATGATCTCATATGTTTACATATGAGATCATCTCTCATTGAACACTCAGATTGAGTGCTAAATGGCCGCTGTGATTGGCCATTTAGCACGATCTGTGATTGGCTGTGTCCAAGGGACATGGCCAACACAGAATTTCCCCCATGTGCGCCCGCGGCGGCGCGCAGAGGGGAAATAAACAGGAGGACGTCCAGGGACACCCTCCCGGCAATTGGATTCCGCGCTGTAGCCGTTGCTAAAGTGGGCAGGTGAGAGGGACAGAGTAGGGTACTCATCTGTGTGTGGTGCTAAGAAGATTGAATCATGGATTTAGACAAGGACAAGTTATATTTGAGTGATTCCTCCATTCCTAATCATATATTGTTTAGCACAATACAAAGAGGTACATATCCGTTTGCATAAATCTGCTATTCTGCTTCAAGTGAAAAAGGGGATCAAACCGCTGACCATACCTTCGCCACCGCTTTTGTGCAAAGCATACTGCTATGTATGCATTCCATATTCCGCGAGTCAGAGAGACTTGCTGAGGTGGAGAGTGAATGTTAAAGAAGGATTTAATTTCTAAAGGTTATCTATATAGATTAAAAATACATGTTTATTGTTAAAATGTTGCAACTATTGTCAGTCTATTTATGAAATGTGTTGGGCACATATTAAGCCCATGCCCAATACATAGTTAATTGGAAACATTAAAAGGGGAATGTGACACGTCCCTAATAAATGACATGTATGCACCGGTACCAAATGTTTTTTTTTTTTTTTTTTTTGAGGAATCTGATCAGATACAAATTTTTAAGAGTAGCATTTCAATTTATACATGGGGTATTTTGATTATTTCAGTTAGAATCTGACTTTAAGGACTGTTTTAATTGTGTCATTACCTATCCTTACTTAACTGAAGTTAAAAAGTTTTTTATTTTCAATATCAACAAATGTGCCATAGTTCGGATTGATATAATTCCCCTGGGCTCCGAGGTGTTCAGTAAATGGCATTATAGTTTTGTTGATGCTGAGAGAAAAGAAAATGGGAACTTTGCATTGTATAAGGACATTGCCTGTTACAAAACAAGGGAGTGGTTATTTGTGAAAATAGTTTAATTGTGTTTAGGCTGTGTTGACAATGATTGGGGATTTTAAAATGTTTGATTTTATCTTTTGTTGGTTAAACAAGTTTAGGGCTGGGTTCACACATGTACAGCGTTTCATGTCAGTTTTTGATCAGGATCAGGTAAGGATTTTTATACTGTTCACAAGTGAATGACATGTGTGATTCAGAAGCGTTCCCATAGAAGTCAATGGGCCTGAATTCGCACCTAAGCCGGACCGTACTGCCTAGAAAACTCACACTTTTTTGGGGCAATGAGTGTGAACAAGCCTCTTTCAAATGAATGTATTTTGGAGTGTCCTGCAAATAGGATGCGGTGTAAGCCACATCCGATCCGCATAGGTGTGACCCCAAGAATAAGGAAGTTATGTATTCCAGGCACTACGCCAGAGGAATTGTGGCTGGTAAAGAAAAAGGAAGCAACTTAAGGTTGTCTAATCCTATGCACCAAGGGAAAAAAATATGAGATATGAAAATAAAAAAATGGGTAAAGGTGTTCGAGGGGAAAATATGGAAAACATTTCTAAATGAGGAATGAATGGAATGGCCAAATGAATGTGAATAAAAGGAAAAAGTGGTTGTATTGTATTTAATGAATGCACAGGATATTATTTGATTAGTAAAGTGTTTTAAGTGTTTAAAATGTACACAAAGAGTTGTCTCATATTGTGTTTTCTTGTTCTAGGAGTAGAGGTTATTAGCCCCATGTGCCTGATAATATATATTTCCCTAAAAAAAAAATTGATAATGGGATTTTGATAAAAAAGGGTGAAACTAAAAAGAAAATGTTTGAAGAGTTACTGAAATTAAGTAACCAGGATCTAAATAAATTGCTGCATGTATTGAGTCCATGAAATACTAAAATATTGAGGGGGAAGTATGTTTGAATAACAGTCAGTGACTATTCTGGATATATTTACCTTTTGAATTATGATCAGATATATCTGCAAAGTTGGGAGGCTGACTGGCAGATCCACTTGGGTCCCGGGGATAGAAGAAACTAAAGGTGTTTGTTTTGTTGAAGTCCTGCTGTAATACTGGATTTGAAAAAAATGCTTAGTTAAATATTTGCTGAGAAACATTTTTATTTCTGCATGCTTTACTTATGTTTGAGTTAATGAGGAATATTGTTTTTAAAACCTCCAATGGTTAAGGCCTGAATTGATCAGGTAGATTTTGTATTTATTTATGTTGGATGAGGCCCCAGGCAGCCTGTATTCATCCCTAGCCCCATGCACATGAAGAAATGCCCACCACACTCATACCCTACACCCCATTCATACTCTACCATATACCCTATCCAGGTGAAGAGATGACTACAGCTTTTACATGGAAATCTTTGTTGTTCAAATGCCATGGGAGGTGCTGAGCTGAGTAAAATACTCCTGCTGGAAAATGTTCCTGGGAATGACACCTTGAGGGTTAGCCAAATGACGCACACCCAAGAGAGAGATCCAGATACGCCAGCCCGAAGACCCAAGTCTAGCCCAATGCATCAGTTCCAGTCTGTTTATTGTTCTCTATTTTTACATGCTTACAATAATGATACATTTACGGGAAAGTAGTCAGGTGAATGTCGGGGGCTTCAGGGTTTGTGATTGTCACGTTTGTTACAAAAGAGGGGATTGTAATAGAATGTATAAATAACTGACTCTGTTTTCTTTAAGTAGAAATGAACTTTTGAATGTGTGTGTTTTGACATAACTGAACTGACAGTTTGCAACTTTGCATAAAAACACACCCTGTGAGTCATTGTGGTTAAGCTGATTCACGGAGCAGCCTGTTGTGTCAGCAAAGTCATCAGCTAGTTCTTGTTAACTAAAGTCAGCAGTTTAAATCATGAAAATAAAGTACTGAGGTTGTATAACTTTTGGAAACGTGCACGAAAACGCAGCCCCTCACTTCTTTCTTCTGCATATAAGCCACTGTAGTATTCAGTAAAAGTCAGAGATCTTATGAACACACTCAAATCTGTTCCCCCGTGTCTCTCACGGTTCCGGGGGTCATTGAAGCTCTACCTACATTACCTGGGTGGTTGTATTACCTGTTCCTCTTCACTTGGGAGGAGAGAACTTCCACATAACGGTGACCAGACCATCCACTGGGATTTTACTTTAAGGCCCATTTAAGTTTGAATTAAGGTGAAAGTTCTGGGAGCCCCGAGGTGATCAGCAGAGGGGGAGGGGCACAGTATATTTTTACATTATCCACAGCGGATTGAAGTGTATCACAGAAGTGGAAGATATTTCTAATCACATTCTGACATTTATTTATCACCAGTATATACACAATATATATATACACACAATATTGATGTGGTTTGATGTTCACTTTATTACTGAGATAAGAGTGATGTCATGTGACCTCCCAGAATCCTCCTCACTAGGGATGAGCTTCGAGTTCGAGTCAAACTCATGTTCGACTCGAGCATCGGCTGTTCAGTTCGCCGAACAGCGAACAATTTAAAAAACAAAATTTAAAAAAAAAATAGCATGGGGGTACCCCTAAATTCCACACCAGGCCCTTCTGGTCCAGTATGGATATTAAGGGGAACCCCGCGCCAAAATTTTTAAAAAAATGGCGTGGGGGTCCCCTTCAAAATCCATACCAGACCCTTCAGGTCTGGTATGGATTTTAAGGTGAACCCACGCCAAAATGTAAAAAAAAATGGCGTGGGCTCCCCCCAAAAATCCATACCAGACCCTTATCTGAGCACACAACCTGGCAGGCTGCAGGAAAAGAGGGGGGATGAGAGAGCACCCCCCCTCCTGAACCGTACCAGGCCACATGCCGTCAACATTGGGAGGGTGCTTTGGGGTCCCCCCCAAAGCACCTTGTCCCCATGTTGATGGGGACAAGGGCCTCATCCCCACAACCCTTGCCCGGTGGTTGTGGGGGTCTGCGGGCAGGGGGCTTATTGGAATCTGGAAGCCCCCTTTAACAAGGGGACCTACAGATCCCGGCCCCCCCTGTGAAATGGTAAGGGGGTAAATAAAGGAATTGTCAAAAACTGTCTCTTGTCATTTTTAACATTTTTGACACTTTTTTGTGAAATGGTAGGCTTACCATTTCACATGGGGGGGGCCAGGATCTGGGGGTCCCCTTGTTAAAGGGGGTTTCCAGATTCCGATAAGCCCCCTGCCTGCAGACCCCCACAACCACCGGGCAAGGGTTGTGGGGATGAGGCCCTTGTCCCCATCAACATGGGGACAAGGTGCTTTTGGGGGGACCCCAAAGCACCCTCCCAATGTTGACGGCATGTGGACTGGTACGGTTCAGGAGGGGGGGCGCTCTCTCATCCCCTCTTTTCCTGCGGCCTGCCAGGTTGCGTGCTCGGATAAGGGTCTGGTATGGATTTTTGGGGGGACCCCACACCATTTTTCTTAAAATTTTGGCGCGGGGTTCCCCTGTGGGGAAATCCCATGCCATTTTATCAATTAACTTTTATGTGTATTGTCGGACCGACAATTCATTAATAGCCGCGAGTAGTTTTAAATGTCTTTTTTTCCTTTGAAATGTCATTTTGCTGTCAGACTGTTCTAAACACGGGAAACATGCGCCCCTTTACAGGCATACTATAGACACCCCCCAGGTACGAAACTTAAAGGAATATTACACTTTTATTGTTTAGGACTGTTTAGTGTTTGCTACAATTTGGGGGTTTTGGGACCCTCTTGGCCTGTCGGATCAGAAATTTCCTTTTCTCTGTTGGGTTTGTTTGGTTTCTGAACTGGTTTTGAATAATTTTCTGCAGACAAGGAATGAGAACTATGATCCTTCCTTTGACTTGTTTGCTCTGAGGCAGTGCTGTGAGGTCGATGTAGGGTCATCATGATGTCCAGGAAGGTGAAATTGCTGACTTTTGGCTGGAGTTGCCGGCTAATGAGGATAAATGCCAGAACTTTGGCTGCACGGCTCCAATCTCTGGCAGCCTGCAGACTGACAGGAGTGATGTCACTGTCAATCTCTGCAGTGAGAGAAGAGATTGGATTGGATAGCAGGAGGATGCCGCTGGTGGAGTACAGAACTGTGGGGGAGAAGTGTGTTCTCTTCCCTCCAATGGCAGGCCAGTTTGGATAGGAGGGGTTTGTTCTCTTAGTCTTTGTTTATTTGGCATCCTGCATCATTTTTCTTGATCAGTGAGATGGTAAAATGAAGGCTTGCTTCACTTGCTGGCAGGAGTTTTTTGAGAAGGTCAGAAAATAAGTGCAGGTGGGGTGGGAGGACCATTAGAAACAAAGAGTCTCTATGAGCCCTAAAGCCCCCTCTTACCTCAGAGCCTTGCAACCTGACTACCCCCTCAGAGGCCTCCACAGCCCTTCAGCCCCAATAACCTCTGAGTTGTTCAGCCCTATTACTTCCTAAGAGGCACCCAAAGTCCTTCAGCTACACTTCCTCCTCAGGGGTCCCAGAGTCCTTCAGATGCAGTGAACCCTCACAGGCTCTGAGTCCTTTAGTCCCACTACCTCCTCAGAGACCCCTGAGCTCCTCTACTCCCCTCAGAACCCTCAGTATTTTCCTCCCTCTGACACCAACGATGGAACATTTTTTTCATGGCAGACTGGGGAATGTTTTCTTCCTCCTGACCAGCAATGTAAGGGGCTCTATGCTCCATACTCCTGACCCCTGCACTCCATCATTGTGTTGGCTGCATATTGTAATGATTGTCTATTTTCTGCCTGAGTAGTGTAATAATTGCCCTTTGTAGGCCATGTATGGTCAGGATGGTCATTGTCTTGTCTGTTTATTGTCAGTGCTGTTTGTTTTGAGGACCATATTACTAGAATTTATCTCCAAAATGGAGAGAATGTTCCGGCCCCATAAATGAGGAAATGCTCTGACCCTGAAAGGGTTAATATACAAATAATAAATGTTTAGGCAGCGCTTGCACTATGTTCAAAATATCTGAATCCACAACACGATAGTTCCAATAAAACGTTCTGATATCAGTGTCAGACAACTCCCTGGGGTAACCTGGCAGAACTTACTCAGAAAATCCCGGCTGTAGATGTCTAGGTGTGCTGGGCCCTGTAGTCCCACAGAGTTTGTGGTGCCTGTGAATCAATAGACGTCTCTATAGCGGTAAATGGGAAATACTGGCATAAGGAGCAGAAGAGCCAATCCACTGCCAAAGTCCCAGCTGCAGATAATCCAGTGGATGGCGGGCTGGATATCGCTTAGATGTAACCAGAGAGGGTGCCTCTCCTAATCTGGTCCAGAAGGACTATTGGCAGGTGAGGAGTGTAGTGATATATTATAGTGGGTAGATAATGAATTAAGTAATCTTCCGCAGCAACCCAATTCTTCCAGAGAGATGCACTTTATTGACTTCCAACACAGAACAAAGTCTTGCAACAGATGATAAAATCCAACAGAGTAAATATGACAACGCTAGTAAATATACTAGCCTTCAGAGTCCCATGTTTCCTAGACCTGTGCCTTCATAATCGCAGAGAGAGTGAATAGACTGAACACCATGTTATATTCAACATAGCCCAGAGTCACTATCTGTCCACTTTGATATGTGGAGTATATTTTGTTTGGCCACTTCCCCTTTGATCATCAAGTCCCCTTTGATATGTGTAATTAGATTAACAGATACCACCCTAACACCCATTTGATGTGTAGAATGGACTTGTCCTGGAATGCCTACATCCCTAATCTGTATTCTTGCATATTAACATCAACAAGTCCCCTTTGATATGTTAAAATTAAGTTGGCTTCAGTTGACAACTAAACCATTGTCAACTGAAATCTGGCCTGGTCAATCTTGTACTGTATGTGTGTGTATATATATATATATATATATATATATATATATATATATTAATAATATAAAATCCCACATAAATCCACCTACATATTACAATGTAGTGATATATTATAGTGTGTAGATAATTAATTAGTAGTTATAATCTTCCGCAGCAACCCAATTCTTCCAGAGAGATGCACTTTATTGACTTCCAACACAGAAAAAGTCTTGCAACAGATGATAAAATCCAACGGAGTAAATATGACAACGCTCGTAAATATACTAGCCCTCAGAGTCCCATGTTTCCTAGACCTGTGCCTTCATAATTACAGAGAGAGTGAATAGACTGAATGGCTGAGCAATTTGATTGGCCGTTTCCATTTAAGCCTTTGATCTGCTTCTGTCTTTCAGAGTGACAGACAATGACCCCTAGCCGTAAACAGCTGTAGTCATAAACTGCCCTAATTTGCATATTAATATTATTAATATTAACATAGCCCAGAGTCACTATCTATCCCCTTTGATATGTGGAGTAAATTTTGTTTGGCCACTTCCCCTTTGATCAACAAGTCCCCTTTGATATGGGTAATTGGATTAACAGATACCAACATGGCCTTCACCACCTTAACACCCTTTTGATGTGTAGAATGGACTTGTCCTGGAATTATCAACTGAAATCTGGCCTGGTCAATCTTGTACTGTATGTGTACATTATATATATATATATATATATATATATATATATATATATATATATAAAATCCCACATAAATCTACCAAGGAGGTCTTGAAAAGCGCTCCTTCCCCACCCAGATTCCTTAAAGTGATAGGAAGGCTTCATTTTTAATTTTTTTGAAATAACAAACATATCATACTTACCTCTACTGTACAGTTCATTTTGCACAGACTGGCCCCGATCCTCGACTTCTGAAGTCCCCTGGCAGAGCTGGTAGCTCCTCCCCGCATCGTATAACCCCCTAGAAGAATCGCTCTCCCAGGGGGTTACCTTGCGGGCGTGCTCCCGAGTCCAACATGCCGAATGTAGGACTCGGCCCCGGCGCCCTTGTCATTGGATTTTATTGACAGCATCGGGAGCCAATGGCTGCGCTGCTCTCAATCTATCCAATCAAGAGCTGAGAACCCCAGGTAGAGAGGAAGATTGCGTGTCTATGGGGGGAATACAGGAGTTTTTTAGTGTCAGTGAGTGACAGAAGTTTTTTCACCTTAATGCATGGGATGCATTAAAGTGAAAAAACATGAGGGTTTATAACCCCTTTAAGGCGGAGTTCCACCCAACAGTGGAAGTTCCACTTTAACCAGTTAAGTACCAGCCACCGTTATACTTTTTAGTTATACTGTGGCAGGTTGGCTCCCCTGGATGAACCATCATAGCTGTACGTCACCAGATGGTACAATACTCCCGTAAAATTGCAAAAGATTTATCCTTCCTCTTCGGATTGTTGCTGGAGATGCCAAGAAGACAGGGGAACAATTCTCCATGTCTTCTGGTTATGTCCAAAATTAGAACAGTTCTGGAAGACGATCCAACAAGTAGCTCAAAACTCTACAGAACGTCTTTATCCCGAAAGACCCGGCTATCTTTTTGCTCCATGCATCTAACATTCCAAGCAAAAACCTATAAAAAAATCAATCCTTCGCCATCTTTTCGATACAGCCAAGGCGTGTATTCCTCCATCTATAGGCCTGTGGTTCAAAAAACTAGAGGAAATTTAAAAAATGGAGGATCTTATCCTCACAAAACGCCATCAAAAGGAACGATATACCAAGACATGGACACTTTGGAATATGTTTATCTTTTCTGACGAGGGACGGATCCTGTTTGAAAATGACACGGTAGGTTAATTTAAATGTAACTCCATAGGGTCACATGGCGGACTGCTGTGGAGACACATACTGTAGGTGTGCCCTTCCCTGTGGTGTGAGTCCCGCTCCTCTTTTTGGAAGACATTCAATGCCTGCAAACAAAGAGTACTTGGGTGTAATTAAAACACCTCAGAAGGGAGACCCTTTAATAGGGCTCACCAAGCCCCTATGTAACAATCCTGCTAAGCACATTTAGCCTGCCAAGCAACACGTGACCTGGGTAAGGAAAAATGAACCACTGCAAGTGTTTGTTCAGAGCCTGCTCTGTGTCCCACAGCTGCCTTCTCGAAGCACCACATACTTGGCCTGCACAGCTTAAATAAGTTGGGTGTGCGCCGGAATTTTCCATGCATGCGTGTGCACGCATGTGCGTGGTCCCGGCAAGTGGGTGTGACTGTATTTGCGGACAACGCAAATTTAGCTAGCTTGACTGATTGTTACAATCACTGGGACAACCCACAATAATAAAATAAAGGGGTTTCACTTACCCGTCCAGTCGCAGGGCCACTTAGAAACTAAGGACCCAATCTTCACCCTTCACGGTGGGTTCCTGTCACTTGGACCTTCAAGGACTGGGTACCCTTTCATGTTTAGGGTCCACTCCCTTGGACCTGTACAGCACCCTGCAGGAAATGCCTTAGTGCTGTAGTGTCCAGGATTTCCACTCCGCAAGTTCCAGCGCCCGGATGACGTTACAGGCAAAACCTTGCAGGATCTTGAGTCTTCTTTGCGAGGCTCGGGTATCATTTATCTAAGCATAAAAGCCTGTGTCAAACGGATCTGATCGGTCAATCCCTTGATTCATTTTTGGAACCATTTGTGGGACTAGAGACCTGGAGCTCAAGCAAACCCTGCCATCCACCTTGCAGACACTGGCAAAAAAATAAAGTACTTCCTGTATGGGAGGGGTTATATAGGGGATCACTATCTGTCTGAAGACCTTGGTCTACCAGTGTCCATTCACCTAATGATAAAGTATAACCCAGCAGGTAATGTATATTAGCCTGACTCTGTGTCCCATGATGTATGAAAAAGGAATAATATTGTTTTAATATTTCAGTATAAACATTCTGACAACTGATCACTGTATTGGTGTCACTGGTGATGTCAGTGTCCGTTCCCAGCCGGTGTCATTAGTACAGTGACAGTGTATAGTATTATCACTGATCCCTGTATTGGTGTCACTGGTGATTAAGGATGAGCCAAACACCCCCCCCCCCCCCCCCGGTTCAGTTCGCACCAGAACATCCGAACAGGCCAAAAATTTCGGCAAGAACACACGAACACCGTTAAAGTCTATGGGACATGAACATGAAAAATCAAAAGTGCTCATTTTAAAGGCTTATGTGCAAGTTATTGTCATAAAAAGTGTTTGTGGACCCGGGTCCTGCCCCAGGAGACATGTATCAATGCAAAAAAAAGTTTTAAAAATTGCCCTTTTTTCGGGAGCAGTGATTTTTTCAATGCTTAAAGTGAATCAATAAAAATTAAACATTCCTTTAAATATTGTGCCTTAGTATGCCTGTAAAGTGGCGCAGTTTTCCTGTGCTTAGAAGAGTACCACAGCAAAATGACATTTCTAAAGGAAAAAGTCATTTAAAACTGATCGCGGCTGTAATGAATTGTCGGGTCTCGGCAATATAAATAAAACTCATTGAAAAAAACGCCATGGGGTCCCCCCCCAGTCCATTACCAGGCCCTTTGGGTCTGGTATGAATTTTAAGGGGTTTTATTTTTTAACCCTTTCATGACTAAGCCTATTTCTGACATTTGGTGTTTACAAGTTAAGTTAGTTTACAGTTAGTTTGGTGTTTACAAGTATTTTTTGCTAGAAAATTACTTATAGCCCCCAAACATTATATATATTTTTTTAGCAGAGAATCTAGAGAATAAAATGGCGATTGTTGCAATATTTTATGTCACTGTTTTTGTGTAGCGGTGTTTTAAACGCAACTTCTGGGAAAAGGGACACTTTCATGAATTTAAAAAAAAACGAAACAGTAAAGTTAGCCCAATATTTTGTATAATGTGAAAGATGATGTTACGCCGAGTAAATAAGATACTAAACATGTCATGCTTTATAATTGCACGCACTCGTGGAATAGAGACAAACTACAAAAATCTCCATAGGCGACGCTTTAAATTTTTTTTACGGTTACCAGTTTAGAGTTACAGAGGAGGTCTAGTGCTAGAATTATTGCTCTCGCGTGCGGTGATACCTCACATGTGTGATTTGAACACCGTTCACATATGCGGGCGCGAATTCCGTATGCGTTTTCTTTGCTGCGCGAGCTCGCGGGCGCTTTAAAAAAAAAAAACTCATATTTATTTAACTTGTGTTTAAAAAAAATCAATTTGATCACTTTTGTTGCTGTCACAAGGAATGTAAACATCCCTTGTGACAGAAATAGGAGGTGACAGGTACTCTTTATGGAGGGATCAGGGGTCTAAAAGACCCCAAATGCCTCCTTTGCACTTGAAAGTATTCAGATCACCGTTTTCGGCGATTCTGAATACTGTATATTTTTTTAAAACCAGCGCCATTGGCAGCCAAGTAAACAAGAAGTGACGTTGTGATGTCGCTTCCGTGTTTACAATCAGGAGACTGGTACAAAGCCGTTTCCGGTGTCCCTACCCACCGGAAGTGGCAGATCGTGGATCGGGTCTCCTGGTGGGATGGGAGGCCCGGTCAGAGCAGCGGGAGGGGGGACGTCCCCTCCTGCTCCTCCGGGATAACAATCGAGCGGCTTTTAGCCGCATCGGTTGTTATCCCTGGAAAGCCGATCGACCGCTCTAAGCTGCAGCTGCGGGCATCATCCCGGTATAACCCCCAAAACCCGAGGTCGCATATCTGCGTACGCTCGGCAGGAAGGGGTTAATAAAGGACTTGTCCCAAACTGTGTCTCTTGTCTTTTTTGACACTTTTTTTGTGAAATGGTAGGGACACATTGTACCCCGTTACAAATTCACATGGGGGGCTGGGATCTGGGGGTCCCCTGGTTAAAGGGGTCTTCCAGATTCCAATAAGCCCCCCACCCGCATACCCCCACAACCAACGGGCAAGGGTTGTGGGGATGAGGCCCTTGTCCCCATCAACATGGGGACAAGGTGCTTTGGGGTCAGACCACAAAGCACCCTCCCCATGTTGAGGGCATGTGGCCTGGTACGGTTCAGGAGGGGGGGCGCTCTCTCGTCCACCCCTCTTTTCCTGCAGCCTGCCAGGTTGCGTGCTCAGATAAGGGTCTGGTATGGATTTTGGGACACCATTTTTTTTTAAATTTTGGCGCAGGGTTCCCCTTAAAATCCATATCAAACCTGAAGGGCCTGGTATGGATTTTGGGGGGACCCCCACACAATTTTTTTTTTATATTTTTGTTTTGGGGTTCCCCTTAATATTCATACCAGACCCAAAGGGCCTGGTAATGGACTGGGGGGGACCCCATGCCATTTTTTTCAATGAGCTTTATCTATATTGCCGAGACCCGTCAATACATTACAGCCGCGATCAGTTTTAAATGACTTTTTTCCTTTAGAAATGTCATTTTGCTGTGGTATTGTTCTAAACATGGGAAAACTGCTACTTTACAGGCATACTATAGACACCCCCCAGGCACAATATTTCAATGAATATTTAATTTTTATTGTTTCACTTTAAGCATTAAAAAAATCACTGCTCCAGAAAAAACTGCAGTTTTTTAAAAAAATTTTGCATTGATACATGTTCCCTGTCCACCCAGGTCCTCAAACACTTTTTATGACAATAACTTGCATATAAGCCTTTAAAATTAGCTCTTTTGATATTGTTCACTGTTCGCCCGAACAACCAAAGTTCGGCCCGAACTGTTCGCCCATCCCTACTGGTGATGTCAGTTTCCAGCCGGTGTCATTAGTACAGTGACAGTGTATAGTATTATCACTGATCCCTGTATTGGTGACACTGGTGATGTCAAGTTCCCAGCCGGTGTCATTGGTACAGTGACATTGTATAGTATTATCACTGTATTGGTGTCACTGGTGATGTCAGTGTCAGTTCCTAGCCATGTCATTAGTACAGTGACAGTGTATAGTATTATCACTGATCTCAGATTGCCCAACACACTATTGCAGTCTCATTAGAAGTCGCTGATCACCACCATTAGTAGTATATAAAAATAAAATAAATACAAATTGCAATATATTCCATAGTTTTTAGAAATTATAACTTTCACACAAACCAGTCAATATACACTTATTGGGATTTTTTTTACCAAAGACATGAAGCAGAATACATTTTGGCCAAAATGTATGAAGAAATCTGATTTTTCAATTTTTCTGTTGGATTTTTTTTAGTGGAAAGTATAAAATTATTTTTTTTTGAAGATTTTCGTTTTTTTTGTTTATATAATAAAAAATGCAGAGGTGATCAAAAAACACTAAAAGAAAGCTTTATTTGTGTGGAAACATAATATAAATGTAATTTTTGTACATTGTCACATGACTGAGCAATTACCAGGTAAAGTGGCGCAGTGCTGAATAGCAAACAATGGCCTGGTCATGAAGGGGGAGGGGGTAAAACCTTCCCAACGCTGAACTGGGTAAAAAATATATAAGTCCAACATTACCTCTTCCTGATATGTGGCTGCTGTACCATGTACTGGTATGAAGAGGTCTCCTGTTCTCTTTGTAGTGCTTCCTTTGTGTGACATCCCTGGTGATCCTGCCAGTCCCTCTACTTTATGGTTAAGAACTGACCGCACGAGGCAGGAGAGCACAACATGGTCAGTTTGCTGGCTGTGCTGAGCTTGGACATCAACTTAATCTCCTCCAATCATTAGACTTGTGCTTACAACATCCCCCCCTGCACAGCCATTTACTGGGAAGACCGGTGTGTTGCTGTTTCTCCTATCCCAACTCTTATGCAGCTGAGAACAGAGGGAAATAAAAAAGGGGACAAAAGTACTTATAGTATATTTTATACCTATACACAAATGTTTTGCCTTTCATTTCTATTTTAAACTGAATTAGTTGTATTACAAGGTGAAGCTTACATACACTTTACCTTATATCCCCCAATATCTATCTGCTGTACTGATAAGTGTATGAGTATGATCTCAGGTGTTAGTATGAAATCATGTCTGACAAAGAAAACTAAGGAGTCTACTTATAGAAAATTCATTCAGCTGTTACACATATTGCTATAATTTAACACAGTGATTTCCTATGATTGTCAGCTCCATCTAGTGGCCATAAAACGGTACATTTCATTAAATGCCTCAATCAGTAAAAATATAACAATACTGCTTTATGGCCACTAGATGGAGTCAAGGAAATCAGTGTATGAAATAAAATACATCCAATATTCATCACAGCTGGGTGATTGCTGGTCACATTCATTCAACTATTTTTTTTTTTTTTTTAACAAGATCTCTAACTGTTTGTGAAAGGTTACATCACAAATTGTGCTCAGCCAATGAAAGGTAATGACTCCATTTTTATTTTTCTCCTGCTATCAATGGCCAACACGGTACAACACTTCATCCATGTCTTTGGTGATCTCTGATCTCCTTATGAACTGTTTCTTACATGATGAAGATCAGCCATGGAGTATATCTGAGGTGTATATCAGGGTGTGCTTCTTCCCCACATGAGAGCTGTGATGTCCAGCAACATTCATATAGAAGACATTTCCCACACTCAAGGCACTAATACACCTCAAGGTTTGTGTGGGATCCCTGATGTACAGGAAGATAGGACTTCAGTGAGGAACAATTCCCTCATTTAGGACAGGAAAGTGGCTTCTCCCCTGTGTGCAATCTCTGATGTATGGAAAGACTGGACTTCTGTGAAAAACATTTCCCACACTCAGGACAGGAGTACGGCTTTGTTCCTGTGTGAGACCTCTGATGTTTGACAAGAGCTGATTTTTCTACAAAACATTTCCCACACTCAGAACAGAAATATGGCTTCTCCCCTGTGTGAGATCTCTGATGCATGGAAAGACTGGACTTTTGTGAAAAACATTTCCCGCACTCAGGACAGGAATGTGGCTTTTCCCCAGTGTGAAATCTCTGATGTGTGTAAAGTTGGGACTTCAGTGAAAAACATTTTCCGCACTCAGGACAGGAATGCGGCCTCTCCCCGGTGTGAGATCTCTGATGTGTTTTAAGAGTGGACTTCTGTGAAAAACATTTCCCGCACTCAGGACAGGAATATGGCTTCTCCCCGTGTGAGATCTCTGATGTGTGTAAAGACTGGACTTATCTGAAAAACATTTCCCACACTCAGTACAGGAGTAAGGCTTGTCCCCCATGTGAGATTTCTGATGTGTGTAAAGATAGGACTTTACTGAAAAACATTTCTCGCACTCAGGACAGGAATACGGCTTCTCCCCTGTGTGAGATCTCTGATGTGTGTAAAGATGGCACCTCTGTGAAAAACATTTCCCGCACTCAGTACAGGAATATGGCTTCTCCCCTGTGTGAGATCTCTGATGTATGTCAAGATTGGACTTTACTGAAAAACATTTCCCGCACTCAGTACAGGAATATGGCTTCTCCCCTGTGTGAGATCTCTGATGTGTGTAAAGACAGAACTTCACTGAAAAACATTTCCCACACACAGGACAGGAATATGGCTTCTCCCCCGTGTGAGATCTCTGATGTTTGTAAAGATTGGACTTCTGTGAAAAACATTTCCCGCACTCAGGACAGGAATACGGCTTCTCTCCTGTGTGAGTTCTTTTATGCACAGTAAGATCAGATTTAAAAGTGAAACCCTTCCCGCACTCAGGACAGGAATATGGTTTTTCCCCTGTGTGAGTTCTTTTATGCACATTAAGATAGGATTTAGAACAGAAACACTTCCCGCACTCAGTACAGGAAAAGCTCTTCTCTGTTGGAAGGACAGCACCGTCCCTCACAGTCTGAGGTTCCTCAGGATAAGAGGAATATGATGGTCCATCTACACTGTGTGGTGCCGGATGGACATTTGAGGTAGCCGGGTTTTCTCCTGGACTATACTGTGTGATGTCCTCATCTTCTACTTTACAGTCTGGAGACAAAGTGAGACAATCCTCTGAGGTTTTCCTCATCTCCCGTCCATCTACTAAAATAGAAATAAAAAGATTATTACTAGACATGAGCAGATTGGTTCCCCTAAACCAGGACTCCACCCACATCAGACAGCTTTGTTTCTGGGGATCTTACAATTCCCCCCTCAAGGTAACTAGTAAATGGGTCCTCTGATCCAGTTATAACAAAACATATGAACAATATAAAACAATAACAAAAAAAAAAGAAAAAATCATAAATAAACCTGTAATAAAGTAGAGAACAAATCTAACCATCCGACCAAATAAACCAGCAGTATCACCTATTAGATTCATACAATTAGGAGTATAAACCTACCCAATATGCCTAGTAATAAATATTACTACAATTATTGCTGTTAATATTACTATAATTATTAACCTGGATTACATTCCTTCCATATCACTACTTAAATTCTTCCTTTATTATACCTTTCCTTCTCTACTTTAGAATAAAAGAAATCTCCCCCCTGACCCCATCCCCTGGAGGTCACGAGAGAGACTGTCTATCCCTGTATATTGCGGTCATTCAGGTGCTTATCTAATTTTTTTAGTTTTTTAAAACTATCGATGCTTCCCGCTGAGACCACCGCCTGTGGAAGGGAATTCCACATCCTTGCTGCTCTTACAGTAAAGAACCCTCTACTTAGCCCTCTTTCCTTCTAATTTTAATGAGTGGCCACGTGTCTTGTTAAACTTCATTGCATGAAAAACTTTTATCCCTATTGTGGGGTCACCAGTACGGTATTTCTAAATTGAAATCATATCCCCTCTCAAGCGTCTCTTCTCCAGAGAAAATAACTTCAGTGCTTGCAACCTTTCCCCATAACCAATATCCTCCAGACCCTTTATTAGTTTTGTTGCCCTTCTTTGTACTCGCTAAATTTCCAGTACATCTTTCCTGAGGACTGGTGCCCAGAACTTGGCAGCATACTCCAGGTGCGGCCGGACCAGAGTCTTGTAGAGTAGGAGATTTATCGTTTTATCGCTGGAGGTAATCCCCCTTTTTAATGCATGCCAATATTCTGTTTGCTTTGTTAGCAGCAGCTTGGCATTGCATGCTATTGTTGAGCTTGTCATCTACTAGGACCCCCAGGTTCTTTTCCATCCTAGATTCCCCCAGAGGTTCTCCCCCCAGTGTATAGATTGCATTCATATTTTTGCCACCCACATGCATTATTTTACATTCTTCTACATTGAACTTTATTTGCCATGTAGTTGCCCACCCCATTAATTTGTTCAGATCTTTTTGCAAGGTTTCCACATCCTGCGGAGAAGTTATTGCCCTGCTTAGCTTAGTATCGTCCGCAAATACAGAGATTGAACTGTTTACCCCATCCTCCAGGACATTTATGAACAAATTAAACAGGATTGGTCCAAGTACAGAACTCTGGGGGACCCCACTACCCACCCCTGACCATTCTGAGTACTCCCCATTTATCACCACCCTCTGAACTCGCCCTTGTTGCCAGTTTTCAATCCATGTACTCACCCTATGGTCCATGCCAATAAACCTTATTTTGTACATTAGACATTTATTGGAAACTGTGTCAAATGCTTTTGCAAAATCCAGATACACCACGTCTATGTCTAAGGTTAATAGATTGGTTTGGCAAGAACGATTCTTCATGAATCAATGCTGATTACTGCTAATGATACAATTGTCATTACTAAAATCTTGTATAAAGTCCCTTATCATCCCCTCCAGGAGCGTGCATACTATTGATGTTAGACTAACTGGTCTGTAATTCCCAGGGATGTATTTCGGGCCCTTTTTATATTTTGGTGCTACATTGGCTTTTCTCCAATCAGCTGGTACCATTCCAGTCAGCAGACTGTCATTAAAAATAGGAACAATGGTCTGGCAATTACTTGACTGAGTTCCCTAAGTACCCTCGGGTGCAAGCCATCTGGTCCCGGTGATTTATTAATGTTAAGTTTCCCAAGTCTAATTCTATTCTCTGTTAACCATGGAGGTGCTTCCTGTGTTGTGTCATGAGGATAAACACTGCAGTTTTGGTTACTGAAGCCCCCCGATTTCCTCGTGAAGACTGAGGAGAAGAATAAATTCAATACCTGCGCCATCTCCCCATCCTTTGTAACCAGATGTCCTTCCTCATTCTTTATGGGGCCAATATGGTCTGTCCTCCCTTTTTTACTGTTTATGTACTTAAAGAATTTCTTGGGATTTTTTTTGCTCTCCTCCGCTATGTGTCTTTCGGTTTCTAGCTTAGCCGCCCTAATTGCACCCTTACATTTCTTGTTGCATTCCTTATAAAGTCTGAATGCTGATGATGATCCCTCAACCTTTTATTTTTTGAAGGCCTTCTCCTTTGTTTTTTATGCATTTTTACATTGGAGTTAAGCCATCCAGGACTTTGTTCGCTCTTTTAAATGTATCACCCAATGGAAAACACTGGCTAATGCCCTTATTTAATATGCTCTTAAAGCAAACCCATCTCTCCTCCGTGTTCTTTGTGCCTAAGATTTTATCCCAATTTATATCTTCTAGCAAAGTTTGTAGTTTCGGGAAGTTGGCTCTTTTGAAATTCAGTGTCTTTGTATTCCCCTTATGTTTCCTATTTCTGTGATTTATACTGAAGCCAATTGACCTGTGATCGCTGTTTCCTAAATTGCCCCATATTTCCACATTTGTGATCAGGTCTGTATTGTTGGTAATCAGTAGATCCAGTAACGCTTTATTTTTAGTTGGTGCATCTACCATCTGACCCATAAAATTGTCCTGCAAGACATTTAGGAACTGGCGAGCCTTAGACAAATGCGTGGTTCCCTCCGCCCAGTCTATGTCTGGATAATTAAAATCCCCCATTATGATAACACTTCCCATCCTTACTGTTAATCCAAGTTGTGATAGGAGGTCTGTCTCCCCCGCCTCCCTCAGGTTAGGGGGCCTATATCATACTCCCACTATTTTCCCCTTAGCTTCATCCCTTTGGAGCTCTACCCATAAGGATTCCACTTCATCCCTAGCTCCCTTAGTGATGTCATCTCTAACATTCACGTGTACATTATTCTTAATATATAGGCATACCCCCCTTTTTATACCCTCCCTAACCCTGCGATAGTAATGAGGAGATCATAAGACGAGTATCCCCACCCCCACTATCACTCATTGCCATCTTCCCAACACAACAAGTCCTGCAAATCATCAGATATAAAATGTCCAGCTGGTAGGAAATGGGTGTAAGAAAAGACAATACATATTATGTGTGTATATATATATATATATATATATATATATATATATATATATATATATATATATATATATATATATATATATATATATATATATATATATATATATATAGCAATGGGTAAATAGCAGAAGTCAGGACTATGTAATGTACAACATATTATATAGGATACAACAGATATGACTATATAGTATCAGAATGATGTACTGTACAACATAGAATATATAGTGCAGGGGTCAGGAGTATATAATGTACAATATAGTATAGTGCAGTGGTCAGGAGTATGTAATGTACAACATAGAATATATAGTAGCAGGGGTCAGGATTATGTAATGTACAACATAGAATATATAATGCAAGGGTCAGGAGCAGGGCCGGCGCCAGCATAAGGCAGCCAAGGCAGCTGCCTAAGGGTGCCAGGAGAGGGGGCGCCAAAGTCAGGTGCTAATGCTGGCGCTGGCCCTCCTCTCATCCTTACCCGGCTCAGTAAGCTGACACACGCCAGCAGAACAGCCTCAGGCGCTGTTAACTTCAGGCTACACTGACTCCATGGCTGGAGCTCCTCTCGAGTCCCGGCCCCGCCTACACCTCTCCCCCTCCTCCTCCTCTCTGACACGTGCAGGATAGGAAGAGCAACACAGTCTTCCTCAGAGACCAGAGAGCCCTCGGGGGTCACTATGGCAGCAAAAAGAAATGCCCTCCTCCTCCCTGGGCGGTGGTAGAAAGACACAAACACCTCCAGTCCAGCAACACACTGAGACAATCGCCGCTGAACTGGAGGCCGTGTGAGGCGAGGTGAGAGGGGAGGCTTGGAAGGAGCCGGGTGAGACATGGGGGAGGGTCCAGGGCCCAGCAGTAGGCACAGGAGGAGTGCGAATGTCACAGGACAGATGAAAGGACCTTTGCACCAGAGTCAGCCATCAGATTCTTCAGCGTTTCCCTTTGCATCAGATTCCACAGAGTTCCCTTTTACATCAGATTCCTCAGCGTTCTCCTTTACATCAGATTCCTTAGCGTTCTCCTTTACATCAGATTCCACAGAGTTCCCTTCTACATCAGATTCCTCAGCATTCTTTACATCAGATTTCTCAGCAGTCCCCTTTCCATCAGGGTCCACAGAGTTCTCCTTTACATCAGGGTCCACAGAGTCCCCCCTTACACTGTAAAGGAGAACCCTGTGTTGGGTTATATTAACTTGGCCTTCATGTAAATGGAGAAATATGTTTTTTGCCTTTTCCTATAACTTAACCACTTGCCGACCAGCCACAGTACATATACATCAGATTCCTCAGAGTTCTCCTTTACATCAGATTCCTCAGAGTTCTCCTTTGCATCCGGGTCCACAGAGTTCTCCTTTACATCAGATTCCACAGAGTTCTCCTTTACATCAGATTTCTCAGTGTTCTCCTTTACATCAGATTCCTCAGAGTTCTCCTTTACATCAGATTCCTCAGAGTTCTCCTTTACATCCGGGTCCGCAGAGTCCCCCCTTACACTGTAAAGGAGAACCCTGTGTTAGGTTATATTAACCTGACCTTCATGCACAGTAAATGAAGGAATATGTTTTTTGCCTTTTGTTATAACGTAACCACTTGCCGACCAGCCAAAGTACATATACATCAGATTCCTCAGCGTTCTCCTTTCCATCCGGGTCCACAGATTCCCCCCTTACACTGTAAAGGAGAACCCTGTGTTGTGTTATATTAATTTGGCCTTCATGTAAATGGAGAAATATGTTTTTTGCCTTTTGTTATAACTTAACCACTTGCTGACCAGCCGCAGTACATATACATCAGAATTCTCAGCGTTCTCCTTTACATCAGATTCCACAGAGTTCTCCTTTCCATCAGGGTCCACAGAGTTATCTTTTACATCAGGGTCCACAGAGTTCTCCTTTACATCAGATTTCTCAGTGTTCTCCTTTACATCAGATTCCTCAGAGTTCTCCTTTACATCAGATTCCTCAGAGTTCTCCTTTACATCCGGGTCCATAGAGTCCCCCCTTACACTGTAAAGGAGAACCCTGTGTTGGATTATATTAACCTGACCTTCAAGTAAATGGAGAAATATGTTTTTTGCCTTTTGTTATAACTGAACTACTTGCTGGCCGACATATTGCGGCAGGTTGGCTCTATTGCGTGAAACAACATACCTGTACATTATTCTGTGCAATTTCCAGTAGGGGCACTTGCTCTGATTGGCCACAGGGGGAGCAAGTCAGTGTGTCTGGCAGATGTGATGTCCACCGGCCACCCGGGATCGTTCCCCAGAGAGACAGAATGGCGGTCTGCCAATGTAAACAAGGCAGATTACCATTCTGTCAGGTATGAACAACGTGATCTAGTGTTTCTGCTATGCAGGAACACATATCTCTGTGTTCTACCAGTCAGTCCATCCCCCCACAGTTAGCAAGCACCTCCAAGGGACACGTTTAACCCTTTTGCTCGTTCCTGTTAACCTCCTCCCTGCCAGTTTTATTAGTACAGTGACATATTTAGCACTGATCACTGTATTGGTGTCACTGGTCCCCAAAAAAAGTGTCAGGTGTCTGATTTGTCCGCCGCAATGTCACAGTCCCACTAAAAATCGATGATCGCCCCCTGCTATGTATCCCGGGCTCTGCTTGCCCATAGTGGGTGCTGCCGAGGGAGAAGAACAGACACAGGTCCGCTCTCCTTCCCTTCTTGTTTCTGACCTGGAAGGGACTTTGACAGTTTCCCCAGCCATGAAGGCCGGGAAAGAATGTAATGCAATGCGATGTAAACTGCATTATATTCATGAATGAATGCAAGGCAACATTGATGATGTAACGTCAGGCAAATAAAGTGTATGCCATATGGGAGTGGGGGTTTGCAATGTGGAGGAGAGGGAGGTAGCAGGAGGATGGTGGGGGCACCAAAATGCACCTTCGCCTAAGTAGACAAAAATCCCTGCACCGGCCCTGGTCAGGAGTATATAAGGTACAACATAGATTATATAGTATAAGGGTCAGGAGTATGTAATGTACAACACAGAGTATATAGTGTACTGGTCAGGACTCATAATATTGGCATTCAATAATCAGTGGAAGAATAAATGTTTACATGAAGAGATATATGAGAAGTTGCAGAGATTCCACACCGCTGCCTCCCATCTCCTGAGACTGCACTCAGTGACTTGGGTCTGAGACGATACAGACATATCCCTCCACCCGGCACAGCCAGCAGACAACAGAGCAAGTAACCCTGGGAGAACTGTTCTGTCAGACATCACTCTAGACCTGGGCATGAGACAGAAGACCCAAAGCACATGCCCAAGGTGCCTAGGTCTAGTAACGCCTATGGTAAAAATGAACATTTTGCTGCCAGCTGAACCCCAGAATCTCCATAAATCCAGTCTAGATACATACAGTCAGGTCCATAAATATTGGGACATCGACACAATTCTAATCTTTTTGGCTCTATACACCACCACAATGGATTTGAAATGAAACAAACAAGATGTGCTTTAACTGCAGACTTTCAGCTTTAATTTGAGGGTATTTACATCCAAATCAGGTGAACGGTGTAGGAATTACAACAGTTTTTATACGTGCCTCCCACTTTTTAAGGGAGCAAAAGTAATTGGACAATTGGCTGCCCAGCTGTTCCATGGCCAGGTGTGTGTTATTCCCTCATTATCCCATTTACAAGGCGCAGATAAAAAGGTCCAGAGTTCATTTCAAGTGTGCTATTTGCATTTGGAATCTGTTGCTGTCAACTCTCAATAGGAGATCCAAAGAGCTGTCACTATCAGTGAAGCAAGCCATCATTAGGCTGAAAAAACAAAACAACCCCATCAGAGAGATAGCAAAAACATTAGGTGTGGCCAAATCAACGGTTTGGAACACCCTTAAAAAGAAAGAACGCACCAAGCTCAGCAACACCAAAAGACCCGGAAGACCACGGAAAACAACTGTGGTGGATGACCGAAGAATTCTTTCCCTGGTGAAGAAAACACCCTTCACAACAGTTGGCAGGTCAAGAACACTCTCTAGGAGGTAGGTGTATGTCTATCAAAGTCAACAATCAAGAGAAGACTTCACCAGAGTGAATACAGAGGGTTCACCACAAGATGTAGACCATTGGTGAGCCTCAAAAAACAAGAAGGCCAGATTAGAGTTTGCCAAACAACATCTAAAAAAGCCTTCACAGTTCTGGAACAACATCCTATGGACAGATGAGACCAAGATCAACTTGTACCAGAGTGATGGGAAGAGAAGAGTATGGAGAAGGAAAGGAACTGCTCATGATCCAAAGCATACCACCTCATCAGTGAAGCATGGTGGTGGTAGTGTCATGGCGTGGGCATGTATGGCTGCCAATGGAACTGGTTCTCTTGTATTTATTGATGATGTGACTGCTGACAAAAGCAGCAGGATGAATTCTGAAGTGTTTCGGACAATATTATCTGCTCATATTCAGCAAAATGCTTCAGAACTCATTGGACGGCGCTTCACAGTGCAGATGGACAATGACCCGAAGCATACTGCGAAAGCAATCAAAGAGTTTTTTAAGGGAAAGAAGTGGAATGTTATGCAATGGCCAAGTCAATCACCTGACCTGAATCTGATTGAGCATAAATTTCACTTGCTGAAGACAAAACTGAAGGGAAAATGCCCCAAGAACAAGCAGGAACTGAAGACAGTTGCAGTAGAGGCCTGGCAGAGCATCACCAGGGATGAAACCCAGCGTCTGGTGATGTCTATGCGTTCCAGACTTCAGGCTGTAATTGACTGCAAAGGATTTGCAACCAAGTATTAAAAAGTGAAAGTTTGATGGTGTCCCATTACTTTTGGTCCCTTAAAAAGTGGGAGGCACATATACAAACTGTTGTAATTCCTACACCGTTCACCTGATTTGGATGTAAATACCCTCAAGTTGAAAGTCTGCAGTTAAAGTACATCTTGTTCGTTTCATTTCAAATCCATTGTGGTGGTGTATAGAGCCAAAAAGATTAGAATTGTGTTGATGTCCCAATATTTATGGACCTGACTGTAGATTGTGTCTGAAGCACAGAGAAGGAAGATTATCTCTCAGAAAAACAGGAATACAGGATGGGGAACACAGCTCAGGAAAGTGACCAGGGGATTACAGGCTGATATCACCCAGTCCTTGCCCTACTCTGGACCAATCAGTGAGCAGTATGGGTGGAGGAATGTATTTAGTGTTAATGACCCACCTGTGCTGATCTCTGTAGGAGTGTCCTCCTCTATAAATGTCCCCGTTATTCCATCCTCCTCCATAAACTGCTGATCATCCCTCACATACCTCTCTTCTTCTTCTGCTTTAACCTCAAATTCTATATCGATTGGATCTCCACTCTAAATCAAGAAAATTAGAGAGAATATCATCTGTAAAATATAAGCTTTATTATTGTGACATCACATAAAAAATCTACTATCTAATCTACTAAAGGCAAATCCACTACGCACTACAAGTGCACTTGGAAGTGCAGTTGCTGTAGATCTGAGGGGAAGATCTAAAATGAGGGGAAGCTCTGCTGATTTATATCATCCAATCATGTGCAAGCAAAAATGCTGTTTTTTTTTTTTTCCCTCTATGTTCCCCTCAGAACTACAGCGACTGCACTTCCAAGAGCACAGTCGATTTGCCTTCAGTAAATAAACCCCCCTGTCTCCTCGAGTTCATGTTCTAGATGATCCATCCTACCAACCTTGTAACAGTGAGGGATGGTGTGACCTTCCTGTGTGGAATCCCGGGAATACAGAGGACGGGGACATCTCTCTGGTGGGTTCCTGGTATTAGGTGGCTCCATCATATCCTTGTGTCCTTCGGAAAACTTCTCCTCTTTATACTCTTCTTTAACATCAATATTATCATCCCCGAGGTTTCCACTCTGAATATATAATAAAACATTCATTGTAACAAACATGCTGTGTATAAATCAGAACTACCAATAATTGTCAATCATCTACCTGATGATGATGAGGGATGGTGTGATCTTC
This sequence comes from Aquarana catesbeiana, assembly GCF_042186555.1. NCBI lineage: Eukaryota > Metazoa > Chordata > Amphibia > Anura > Ranidae > Aquarana > Aquarana catesbeiana. The sequence continues at coordinate 2,698,813 of NW_027362661.1, read as the reverse complement.
CTGTGTGGAATCCCGGGAATACAGAGGACGGGGACATCTCTCTGGTGGGTTTCTGTAGCTGGATGACTCCACCATGGTGTCCTGGTACAGATCTTTGTGTTCTTTTAGAAACTCTGACTCCTCCATCACCCCATCCTCATCATCCTCCTCTTTTATCTCAACTTTAGAATCTCTCAGGTTTCCACTCTGAATATATAATAAAAATGACATCATCTGTAACAATGCAGATAATGTACAGATCCTAATGATACTATCAGTGATTGTTCCTCATCTACCTGATGATGGTGAGGGATGGTGTGACCTTCCTGTGTGGAATCCCGGGAATACAGAGGACGGGGACATCTCTCTGGTGGGTTCCCATTACTGGATCCATCTGTAGGAAACACACACACTGACTGAATACATTGTTTCTATGTGTTTATCAGATGATGGGGGATCTAGGTGGACCCTCCGTACTGCTCTCTCCTTTACAATAAAGTCTCTTCTTACCCGGTGATGTGAGGGGCGGCTGATTGTCCATCATGACGTCCTTGTAGAGATCCTTGTGTCCTTCTAAATAATCCCACTCCTCCATGGAGAAATAGACAGTGACATCCTGACACCTTATAGGAACCTGACACACACAATGATACAGTCACCATCCAGACACATCCCTTGTCTGTTACTGGATAATGTCCCAGAATTCCCAGCACCGCTCACCTCTCCTGTCAGCAGCTCCATCATCTTCTTGGTGATTTCTAGAATCTTCTCCATGTTGTGTCTCTCAGGTTTTAGGGGGTCACATGGAGGCACTGTGATGTTCACAGGAAATCTCTGTATTGAGGAACCAATAGGAATATCATGTTAGAATCCCAGAATCCTCCTCACCTCTCCGGTCAGGTCTGGGTATTATTATCAGAGATAAGAGTGAGGTCATGTGACCTCCCAGAATCCTCCTCAACTCTCTGTGTTTTAATAAAAGAGAAGTATGGTTTTTTTTTAATGAGATTCATACTTACCTAGGTGGATGCTGCACCTGTCCCTTGCCGCCTCTGCACTGAGAACCGAGTGATCGAACATCACCGATGGCTCGGTTCTCACTGCTCCCAGAGCGGAGAGCTGCTGCCTGTCAGTCAGCAGCTCTCCTCCTCCACACTCACTGGAGTGCTGAGCTGTGGAGGAGCGGGGAGCGCCCGCCTCAGCGGTTCGCTGTGAGGCTGAGACTGCCATCAGTCCAGGCACCTAAGTTGGGACAATCCAGTGAATGGACTGATCTTGGTGACGTCAGCAGAGAGTGGACTTCAGCTCTCTGCTGAAAACGGGTCACAGGAGTGCAAAACAAATTGCACTCCTGTGAGCCGTAGGAGAAGCTCAGCCAAACAAGGCTGGACTTCTCCTTTAATAGAGATAAGAGTGATGTCATGTGACCTCCAAGAATCCTCCTCACCTCTCCGGTCAGGTCTGTGTTTTATTAATAGAGATAAGAGTGATGTCATGTGACCTCCCAGAATCCTCCTCACCTCTCCGGTCAGCAGGTAGATGATCTCCAGGGTGAGGTTTAATATCTTCTCAGTCATGTGACTCCGGTCCTCCTCCATCCTCATTGGTGCCGTCATTTGATCTGTACAGATTTCCTTGTAGACAGATAACTTTGGGAAATGAAAGTAAAAATTATTTGGATAGTATTGGTCACACAAAAATAGGATGTGGATGTGAGGGGGGTAATAGGAGAGTTGCTGTACATTTAAGAGCATCTGCCCCCCATGGGAACACATTTATTCTGGACAGTTTATTGGTTTACTACAATTTTGAGGTCCCTGGACCCTCTTGGCCTGCCGGATCAGAAATTCTGTAGGGTTTGTTTGGTTTCTGAACTGGATTTGATTTGTTTTAGATCTGCAGACAAGGAATGATAAATACGATCCTCCCTTTCCTCCCAGTGCTGTGAGGTCAATGATGTCCAGAAAGGGGAACTTGCTGATGTTTGGCTGGAGTTGTCGGCTAATCAGGATAATTACCAGAACTCCGGCTGCAAGGCTCCAATCTCCAGCAGCCTGCTGACTGACAGGAGTGATGTCACTGTCACTCTCTGCAGTAAGAGAAGGGAGTGGATTGGATAGAAGGCGGATGCAGCTGGTGGTGTACAGAACTGTGGGGGAGGAGTCTGTTCTGTACTCTCCTATAGCAATTCAATTGCTTAGTCTATTTTGTGTTCTGGAACATTTTTCTTGACCAGTGAGATGGTGGGGTGAAGGCGTCCTTCATTTGCTGGCAGGAATTCTTTAAGACGGTCAGAAAATTAAGTGCAGGTGGTGTGGGTGGACCAACAGCCCCTATGAGCCCTAAAACCCCCTCTTACCTCAGAGCCCTGCAGCCTGACTACCCCCTCAGAGGCCCCCACAGCCCTTCAGCCCCACTAACCTCTCAGAGTTGTTCAGTCCTATTACTTCCTAGGAGGCCCCCCAAAGTCCTTCATCTACACTTCCTCCTCAGGGTCCCAGAGCCCTTCAGATAAGGTAAACTCTCAGAGGCTCCCAGAATCCTTTAGTCACACTACCACCTCAGAGACCCCTCAGCTCCTCTAGTTTACTCAGAACCAGTGACAGAACTATTATGGTCGCAAAGGTCACACCTACAACACTGGCATTCCGCCAATGTGGGGGGGGGGGCACTAAGACAGCAGGAAAGGGCCTTGCTGCCGGAGTAAATGGTCCGAGGATCAGAGGAGGCCCTCCTGGTGATGGCCAATTAGGATTGCTGAGAACAGAGTGTGCAGCACATTCAGCCTGTGCAGAGCCCCCTTGCTGTGTCTGATCTGCTCCCAACACGGGCACAGCGCCCTCCAACATCAGCCAACTCCTCTCCCTGCTCCTCCTCCCCCAGACACAAGCTACAAGTTCTCCATACTGGGCGGACTCTGCACCCTGTGCTTGCTCTGAAGGACCCATCACTGATGCCAGCTGCAGCACCCGGTGCCTGGCGAGTGCCTGTATGTGGGGTGGGGGTCCTCGGTGTGTGGGGCCCTTGAGATGTGGGGGGGGGGGATCAACTCTCTGCACATCTCTAACTCCTTTTCTACTGCCAGCTGCTCTCTAGAGTTTCTGCCCAGCCTGATGCCCCTTAACACCTATGTGCCCCTTCCAGGGCTGCCATATTTTTGCCCCTTCGTCTGTCCCACCCATTCCTATCCATCCTCCTCATCTCATACCTCTGCCCCCCTGCTAGGGGTGGCAGGGGTATGAGTCTGGGCAGTCCGGGTTTTCAATCATGAGTCCAGGTTTTCAATCATGAGTCCAGGTTTTGAATCATGTGTCCAGGTTTCAGTCCACCTGAACCCCAGACACAATATTCAGACAGGAATGTGGCTCAGGACAGAACTTGACAGGAGGGTGAGGGGGCACTATGTGCGCCGCATTAATATTCTCTTTTTTATTTTCATTACTATTCTCCAAAGGTGTCCCAGGTCTGTTACAATCCTATACTAAAAAAAAATACTGTGCACCTCTAAATCGTTCGGGTTTGGCTTGAAGAAAAAGTGGCAACCCTAACCCCTACCCCCTGCCCATAACCCCCTCTGACTGGCACCCCAGTTCAGACCCCCCCCCCCCCCCATTCATGCACCTCATCTCAGCCTTTGTTATCACTTGGGAATCTCAGTGGCTGTAATGTGCCATGTTTGGGGTCACCGAGAACAAAGTGCCTCGCTGGGCGCTGCTGGAAACGATCATTTGAGGTAAGCTCTGTGGGTGTAAATAGAAAATAAGATCTTATTACCTCCTCTGCTGTTACTTCCAGCAATGTCTTCTCTTTCCTGCCACATGGAACATCTTGTCTTTATTCCAGATTACTTCCTGTCTGTAACTGATATCACTTCCTGTCTGTAACTGATATCACTTCCTGTCTGTATCTGATATCACTTCCTGTCTGCATTCCATAGAAAATTCCTGCCTGGATATAAGTGAGAGCACCACCTTGTGGAGTTCAGAGGTACTGCAGCCCCAAGAAATGTCTCATAGCATCCATTCCTGTAAAATATCTTACAGAGCTACCACAGATGTTAAAATATAACACAAAAAAGTAAGAAAAAATAGATATAGTACTTTTGTAACCAATTGTTTAACAAAGATATTTTATTACATAGAGAAAAGACTTAAAGACACAGAACACAAGGTAACAACAACTGTGTAGCTAATAAAACAGATACCCCCCAAAACTGATCCTTTTGGTGAAGGAAATGCAAAAATATATCCAAAAGCATAAATATATATATATATCAATCCACTCATAATGAAGATGTTAAACATAAATTGCAAGTATGTAATGTTCGCATAGGAATAGTGGTGGAGATCTCTCTAAGTAAGAACACTTCATTGAATGTATAAGAGTCCAGGGCTTACTTCGCATGCACCAATGGCGCGTTGCCGCAAGAGGTAATCCGTGGCAACTGTGCATGCACCAAAGACCCCTCAGGGTGCAAACCCAAACTTGCGCAGAAGCCTTGATGGAAAAAGGGCAGGAAAATGCCCAGGACGCGCACAGGAAATTACATCAACCTGATGCAAAAAGTTAGGAAACTTCCTCAAACTTCCCTATGTAAACCCAGCCCAGACACTGCCAAATTACTGGATTATATTCAGTCCCCCCTTATTCCTGTGCTAGTGTGTGATCTGTCTGAACCTGTTGTGACCTGGAAACCTATTTGACTACTCTTGATTGCTGCTTGCCATTGACATTTGATTTGTACCTTAACCGTTCTACTTCTTTGCCCCTTTTGTACTCAGCTACCAGATTGGAACCCCGGCTTAGATCTCGACCATCCTTCTTCGAATTAGCCCTTTTATGCTTCGTTGCCCAACTGGACTTGACATCGGCTCGGATCTCGGACTAAGGCTTGCATGGTGCTCCGCACCCCTGCCGCCCCTGCCACTCGGTGTCCACCAAGTCTCTGTCTCCATCTCCAGAGGCTTTAAGGACCTGAGGTGCAATGAGCCTCCCCACTACTTCGGTCTCACATCAGGTACGTGGCCCTCGTGACAGAATAATCCAGCCGTGTCTGAGACTGAGGGGAGTGCTTCCGCCTTCGAGGCCCTGTGCCAACAAGTGGCCTCTGTGTCTCAGGCCCTGACGTCCATACAAGGGGGGTACTTTCAACTGGAAGGTCGGCTGACTGCAATGGCCAATACCTCAGTTCTGAGCCCTGCAGAACCACCTGTTATGGCTATGGAGTAGCCCATCTCTACTCCAGCTCCTGAACCTTGGGTTCCTATGCTGGAACGCTTCCCAGGGGTTCGCCACAAGTTCTGGGCTTTCAGGAACACCTGTCGGCTATACTTTACCTTACAGCCTAGGACCTTCTCTTCAGAGGATACACAGGTCGGGTTCGTAGTAGCCTTACTTACAGAAGAACATCAAGCATGGGCTCATCAGCTATTGGAAAGGGAGAGTCCTATACTGCACTCACTTTCTTCTATTTTCGCTGCCATGGAAATCCTCTATAATGACCCACAACGAACCACAACGGCTGAAACAGTGTTGACCTCTCTACAACAGGGAAACGCCCTGTTGAGGACTACGTAACAGAATCCCACAAGTGGGCTGCAGACACTGCATGGAACGACGCTACCCTGCGCCATCAGTTTCGCTTGGGCCTGTCCGAGCCCCTCAAAGACGAATTAGCAAGAGTAGGGCTCCCTGATACATTCAAACCTACAATTCAGTTGACTATCCAACTTGATCGCAGACTCAGAGAATGTCACAGGGAACAATCTGGTATGGCCCGTCCCACATGGATGCTCCCATAAGTACCTATGGCTCCACACCTGAGAACCCCCCAAACCCACGCATCAACCCCAATTCATGAGGCAGAACTGATGCAACTCGGCTTAGTTCATGCACCCCTCACACCCAAAGCGCGACAACGCCGTCGCTTGAACAATCTATGCCTGTATTGTGGTGGAGCGGGTCACTTTCTTCCGGAATGTCCCATTAGGCCGAATAAGTGGATCAAACCCCCATCTGCTTCACCGTATGCTGTTAAATCTTCACATCTCACTCTCTGCCTCTCTTTGCAGATACCGGGAAGGATAATCCGAGTAGCAGCCATTATTTACTCTGGAGCTTGCAGCTGCTTTATTGACATCCACTTCTCCAAAAAGTATGGAATCTCACTATGCAAGAAGCCCCAGCCATTTACCGTTCATCTGGTAGATGGCTCCACACCAACCTTGGGTCCCTTAACCCATGAAACCACCCTCATATTGGCCACCACCGAAGCAGACCATCGGGAATATCTTCGGCTGGATGTGATTTCTTTCCCCCATTTTTCTGGTTATTTTGGGGTTACCGTGGCTTCGACAGCACCAGCCACAGATTGGTCCACTGAAGTTGTGTCTTTCAGCTCACCCTATTGCTTACACCACTGTTTCCCACAATGAGCCTGTGTGATGGTTCAACCTCTTTCCACAGAAGACAACACTCTTCTCCCCCAGGTTTACAGAGCCTTCCTGGACGTCTTCGACAAGAAGGGAGCTGAATCCCTGCCGCCTCACCGGCCATATGATTGCCCCATTGAGCATCTTCCTGGTTCTGCAATACCATTTGGGAGGATCTTCCCACTCTCTGAGCCTGAATTAGAAGTCCTCCGAAAATACATTGATAACAATCTTAGGAACGGGTTCATCCGGCGCTCTACCTCTCCTGCTGGCACTGGACTCTTCTTTGTGGAAAACAAGGACCATTCTTTAAGACCATATACTGACTACAGAGAATTAAACAGTATCACAATCAAGAATCGATACCCGTTGCCTCTAGTCCCTGAGCTCATTCAGAGGTTCCGCACCGCTAAGGTCTTCTCAAAATTGGACCTACGGGGGGCCTACAATTTAATATGGATTATGCCCCGTACACACGGTCGGACTTTGTTCGGACATTCCGACAACAAAATCCTAGGATTTTTTCCGACGGATGTTGGCTCAAACTTGTTTTGCCTACACACGGTCGCACAAAGTTGTCGGAATTTCCGATTGACAACCACGCGGTCACGTACACCACGTACGACGAGACTAGAAAAGGCCGGTTCAGAACCAAGCGCGGCACCCTTTGGGCTCCTTTTGCTAATCTCGTGTTAGTAAAAGTTTGGTGAGAGACGATTCGCGCTTTTTCAGACTCGTGGCTTTCAGATCGTTTTCTGACGTTCAGTTTGTGCTTGTGGGTTTGTATCTGCTCTTCAGTGCGTGCAGTCAGTTCGTATCGGAGTTTTCTGTGTGATCTTGCCTGCTCGTTGCTGTTTTTCAGGTCGCTCTTCACAGCCCTTGCTGTTCTTCAGTGCGTTCTGTTACTTCGTTCTGAGCAGCCGATCGTTTTCTAGCCATGTTTCGTATGCGTACTCCTCGTAGAGTTCGTGCTGTGTGGGGGCTTGGTGTTGGGGTCCTGACCTTGACACAAGTCCAGTCCATGAACAGGGTGGGGAGGAGTTCATGGACCAAGAATTGGTTGCTTCAGCGTGACCAGTTCTGTCATATGCCTTTGCTCCGTGAGATCCGTGAGAATAATCCTGGTGATTTCCGGAACTTTCTCAGGATGACGGACCCCGTGTTTCACCGTTTGTTGGCTTCGCTGACCCCCTATATCAGCAGGCAGGATACCTGCATGAGGCAAGCCATCACTCCGGAGCAGAGGTTGGTCGCTACCTTGCGGTATTTGGCCATAGGGAGAAGCCTGCAGGACCTCAAGTTCTCGACAGGCATCTCCCCCCAGGCTCTTCTTTGTGGACATTTACTACTTGTGTTTGTTTGAGCTGACCCTGACAGAAATGTGTGGAGTCCAGAAAATGTCGTGATTGTGTAACCTTATACAAAGCACTGTTGGCTGTTATTTACTAAATGCAAAGACACTTTTCACTACAAGTGCACTTGCAACTGCACTGAAACTGCACTTGTAGTGCAAAGTGGATTTGCCCTTAGGAAATAACCCCCATTTTCTCATAAAACAACAATTACATCACCCCAAAAGTGTTGTAGCGTTGAGACAATAATCCACACATTCTTGATGAACAATCTTTTTAATACCTGCACAATCACATGTGCATTTCCCAAAGGTTTTTCTGACAAACCGACATGTTTGTTGTATAACAATTTTTGTGGTGTCATTATCCAAAATCAAAATGTGCATTTTATAGAAAACAGGCCTGTGTAAAACCCACAAGAAAGACACAAATCTTGATCTTACAAAGTTCACATTTGGTAGAACTGGAAGGCAATATCAGACATGAGTATTTAGGAACTGTGTTTGATATTGCGTTCAGATGGGGGGAAATCACCCCTGGAAAAGCCAAATTTGGAAGATGCACACCAATTTCCCAATGTCAACATGTGCTATCTGCCATCACGGGGGATCAAGGGACGTGTTTTGGGGAGAAAGCCCTTCCTCACCGCTACTTTATTATTGAGGAAGGGGTTGCACCCCCAAAACGCGTCCATTGATCTCCCGTGATGGCAGATAGCACATGTTGGCACATTGTGTGCATCCTCCAAATTTGGCTTTGGGAAAAATCACAAAAACATTTCGCACATTGTAGAACACAAAAGAAGAAAGTGATTTGGAGGGGTTTTAAACTCGCCCCAAAACATCAATGATGTTTTTATATTTTGGAATAACATCATTGATGTTTTGCTTGATGTTTTCCAATTGTAAATTACACCCCATGATCTCCCCGATCAGGATCTGGGCACTTTCGGATGTGAAAGGATCTGGATCCACAACCTCATGATCACCTAAAAAGAGAGGAACCCCAAAATAAATTAGGTCTAAAAAAAATGCCGCCATCCATCTCTAATCTGAGCCTGTGGTCGCAGACACTCACCTGTTGTGGTGACTAGTTCCACCACGTCTTCTTCCTCCTGCTCATCTTGTGTTGGGGGGATTTCCCCTTCTTCCAGAGGGGGGGGCTCTGGTCTCCTCGGATGAGGGGTGTCCTCCGAGTCTTTTCTCCCCTATGTAAAACAAAAATGGTATAATTAGCACACAGATATTTAATGTCAGAACTATAAAGATGAAACATTGCTTGGAAGTGGGGTACAATGATCTATTTTAGCCGAGTTCCAAGATGTAGCTTTTTTAGTGTCCTTTGTCAACATGCAATACTTTACCTGTTTGGTACAAGCTTCACAGATGTAGCCCCCCCTATAGTATAGACTGGAGCACCTGTGTGGCCCCCCTAATAAAAATGGTGTTCTGGGGTCCCACACTAGTGCTCCAGTGTCCAGATGTGAAAACAGCTGCTCAGTGTCCTCTCCTTACACACAATCTAGTTTGCATTTCATTCTAGTAACAAAGCCATCTACACAACCAAATTCTTTGAAGACAAGTATAGGGCCTCAAAATGGTGGCCAAATGCATATGGGCTAAACAATGGTATTTTATAGTCCGAAATAAAAATGTGTGATCCGAACGAATAATGTGCCCATGAACATGAAAGTTGCCATTTTAAACTGTACAACAGTTCCTAAAAGCACATGGAGCAGCACGAACGTAATAAACACAAAAAGAATAGGAACACAGCACAACTACTTACTTTTTTGCAGCACTCTCCGGATCTTTCTGTACTGCTCATGTTCTCGTAATTTCAGGTCCGACCACCGCTTCCTGAGCTGATCTTTCGATCGTCGTACCCCGAAATTCCGGTGCAGACTCCTGACCACTTTCGCCATGATCTTGGCCTTTCGGACATTGGGTTGGGGTAAGGCCCATACTTTCCATCATAGTCGGCCTTCTTCAGGATGTCCACCATCTCCAACATCTCCCCAAAGGACATATTTGAGTCCTTAAATCTCCTTCTGGATTGGGACGTTTCAGGCTCCGGCCTTTCCTCCCCCTCCTCCTCGTTGCTGTAATTAGCACGATCCTGCTGTCTATCCGCCATGTGCTCTTCCTCCACTGCGCCGAACGAAAAGGGGCGGGGAATAGAATAGAAAGAACGTCAGGGGCGGGCGGAGTTATACGCATGCGCAGTGTGTATAAATCGTAACGCGCGCGTCTTACGTACGATCTGTGAGCGGAGGAAGGAGCATCGGAGACGCCGATCGTGCTAATGAAGGTAGGATCTAAACTTGGGCCTATACTGCTTCGAAATTGAAGCCTATATTGTAACAAGATTAGGGGAGTTTGGCCTGACATTAGGGTTTGTCTTGTGTTGTGTCTTGCAGAGAAAATGGATGGGTTCAACGACCACAATTTCCTGCCCCTGTTTATTGACAAGTACAGGGAGCTGCCCTGTCTGTGGCAAGTGAGACACCCCCACTATAATCACAAACAAAAGAGGCAGGCAGCGCTGGAGAAACTGCTGGAGTTGGTGAAGCCGGTGGTCTCCACAGCAACCATCCCTTATTTAAAAGCAAAAATGGGTGGCCTGAGGAGCACGTATCTGAGGGAGCGCAAGAAGGTCACAGATTCCCAGAGATCCGGAGCTGCAGCAGATGACATTTATGTCCCCAGGCTGTGGTACTATGAGAGACTGCGATTTCTGTCAGACCACACTGAAGTCAGGGAATCCCTCTCTACTCTTCCTTCCATGCTTCCTTCCACCCCAGCTGAGGCTTCTGATGTCCAACCTGGGCCTTCCAGCCAGGAAGAAGTGGAGGAGCCCAGCTGGAGTCAGGTATAGCATTCTTCTACAGATTTCTGGTCAATAAATAAATGATGTTTATTAGATGTTATTATTGATCATTAATTGCTGATTAAAAAAAGTGTTTTACATATCAATACACAGTAGTGGGCACCCAAAATTGGGACAAGAATGCAAAATGCTGGGCTCAGAATGATAGTCTGTTATATTTGTTAACATTCAATTTGCAGCAGTCAGGAGGTGAAAATTGTGTGTGATTGATGAATAAAAAACTAAAACTATGTCCCTTTTTCATACACAGGAAGACCTCAGCCAGGAGGAGGCTGTGGAATGTGGCAGTCAGGAGGAGGCGGGGATTATTAGTGTCAGCCAGGAGGAGGCGGGGATTAGTGGCAGCCAGGAGGAGGCGGGGCTAAGTGTCAGCCAGGAGAAGCCTGGGACAAGTCGCAGCCTGACTGAGTCTCAGGTTCCTCCCCTCCACCTGCCATACAAAAGGGCCAGGAAGGCCACTCCCAGTCCTGTGCAGGATTCAGCATACAGGCTGATCCAGGAGGCTTCGGCGTCCCTCAGAGCCTTCCCCAGTCCTGAAGAGGCCTTTGCCTGCATGGCTGCCACCAAATTGCAGGGCATGCAGGAGGGCCAACGCAAGATCTCTGAGGACCTGATTTATAAAGTCCTACGTAAGGGGGAGAGTGGGGAACTGACACACAAGACAGATGTCATTGAGAGGGACGATCCTCCTCCTGCTCCTGCTGCCACAACTAGACCACCACAGCCAAAGCCTGTAAGGAAGCTTGGAAGGAAGACCAAAGAGTGATGACCCTGGGTTCAGTCTGGTCTGACAGAAGATGCAGTCTCTCGTATGACCACAGCCTGGGGACACAGATGTCATCTGCTGCTTTCCGGATCTCTGGGACTTCTGGACCAGACTGCCCTCCCTTAGATATGGACTCCTCAGGCCACCAATTTTGCTTTTAAATAATTGATGTCTGCCCTGGGGGTCCAAGGCTTCGCCCACTTCTGCAGTTTCTCCAGCGTTGCCTCCCTCTTTGTTGATAGTTGTGACCCCTTAATAAAATATTTTTAGGTAAATTCTACTCTCCTGTGTGTGTTTTCATCCAAAAAGGACAGTTTGTTGGTGACGATTCAGGTACATTTCTAACATAAAATGTGAAATTAACAAGGGACAACAACACCAAACAATCTCCTACAGATTAAATGGAACAACATATTAGTGGTGTTGTGGGAACTTGTCACAAAAAACACACAAACATTTTCGGGAGTACAAATCAAAATCACCAAAAAAAAAAAAATATGTTGTCAGATGTGAGAAATCAAAATATATTGAGGGAATCCCGATAAATAGTAACAAAATAAGTTTGTGAGAAGTGTGTGTGAATATGAGCAGCAAAACGACTTAATTCTTCTCACATTATAAAGAAGAAGAGAGTGCGCTGTATTAAACCATTTTGAACATTGCAGCGTGACGAAAGTGCTGTATCCATTACGAACGCTAAGTTTACCAGAACGAACTGTCCCGTGTCGGAATTTCTTCGGAGCATGCGTGGCACTTTGTGCGTCGGAACAGGCCACACACGGTCGGAATTGACGCGATCGGATTTTTTTGTCGGAAAATTTTATCTCCTGCTGTCCAACTTTGTGTGTCGGAAAATCCGATGGAAAATGTCCGATGGAGCCTACACACGGTTGGAATTTCCGACAACATTGTCCATCGGAAAATCCGACCGTGTGTACGGGGCATTAGAAAGGGCGATGAATGGAAATCGGCCTTTCGTACTAGGTTTGGCCATTTTGAGTATTTGGTCATGCCATTTGTGCTGTGTAATGCCCCAGCAACTTTCAAACACTTGGTGAATGATATCTTTCGGGATTTTCTTGACCTCTTTATGATAGTGTACTTAGATGACATCCTTGTTTTTTCACCTTCCCTCGAGGCACATCACATCCACATGCGAAAAGTCCTTTTTCACCTCCGAGCCCATAAACTCTACGCCAAGCTTGAAAAATGTGAGTTTGAGAAAGATATCATACAATTCCTTGGCATCATTATTTCGATTTCTGGCATCTCCATGGACCCCCAGAAGGTAACTGCAGTTCTTGAATGGCCAGTACCTTCGGACCGTAAGAGCGTCCAGAGGTTCGTGGTATTTGCCAATTTTTATAGAAGATTCATCAAAGGCTCCTCCTCAATAATTTCACCCATCACACAACTCACCAAGCAAAACTGCCATTTTCTGTGGTCACCCTCAGCACAAACTCGACAAACCCAAGAAGCAATTCACCTCTGCCCCGGTCCTTCGTCATCATGACCCAGCCCTGCCATACATTTTGCAGGTCAATGCTTCAGAGATTGTGGTTGGGGCAGTCCTTTCTCAGCCCGGGTTCACACTATAATGCGCTGCGGATCGCACAGGAGCGCTGTGTGTCCCTGTTCCCCGTTTCAGGGACGAATCAGGGCCGATTCTATGCCTGAATTTGGCGCTGAAACTGAGCCAAAGACGCACAGCGTTTTTGTGCCGTGCGCTCCGCAGCCGCCCCAGAGATATGTGAACTGGCTCCATAGGGAGCCAGTCACATTCTCCTGCTATGCGAATTAGATGTGCGGAAATGCACATCTAATTCGCATAGGTGTGAACCCGGGCTCAGCGCCACTAAACCACAGCCATCTTGCATCCTGTTGCCTTCTTTTCCAGAAAGTTGTCCCCAGCTGAAAGGAACTATGATGTAGGGGACTGGGAACTCCTTGCTATTAAACTGGCCCTGGAAGAATGGCGATATCTTTTGGAAGGAGCCTCGCACCCTATACTTGTCTACACTGATCATAGGAATTTGGAATACCTCCGTATAGCTAAACGTCTCAGACCTAGACAAGCCAGATGGGCTCTCTTCTTCACCTGATTTCAAATGCATATCACGTACCGTCCAGGATCCAAGAATTGTAAACATGATGCTCTATCCCACATGTATCCCACATCAGATAACTCCCCAACAACGGACGCGATATTCCCTGCCTATAATTTCTTCCTACTTATGGATGACCTCTTGTCCAGGATAAAACTGGCCTCCTCTCTAGACCAACTGCCCTCAGGAGAACATCTGCAAGAAAAGGACGGACTTTTCTTCCACGACCATGCTGTGTTTGTGCCCCTTCAACTGAGAGTTTCTGTGCTCAAACTCTGCCATGACAACAAGTTAGCAGAGCATTTCGGGGTGACCAAAACCACCGATCTGCTTTTGCGAACCTTTTGGTGGCCTACCCTCAAGGCAGATTGCCACGCTTACGTCAATTCCAGCACGGTATGCAATCACAACAAAATGGAAAAGAATAAATCATGAGGTCTCCTACACCCCTTGCCTGTTCCCTCCAGACCCCGGAAACAGATCAGCATAGATTACATAGTGGAGCTACCACCCTCTGATGGGTTTACATCCATATATGTTGTTGTGGACCGCCTTACAAAAATGGCTCATTTTATTCCTATGATTGGCACTCCTTTCGCCCCAGAAACAGCTCAGGCTTTTATCAAGGAGATCATATGCCATGGGGTCCCCAGCAATATTGTATCAGATCATGGGGTCCAATTCACCTCTAAATTCTGGAAGGAGCTCTGTCTTGCTCTAGACATCGAGAACCACTACTCTTCGGGCCTACCACCCTCAGACCAATGGACAAACGGAACTAACGAACCAAATTCTTGAACAGTACCTTCGTTGCTTCTCCACCTTTGTCCAAGACAACTGGGCATCCCTACTTCCCTGTGCAGAATTCGCATACAACAACGCAATACATTCTACCACCGTTCTACGCCAACCTGAGGTACCACCCTTCTTTTTCTCCTGTCCTACCCCCTTCTGCTTCGGTCTTGGCTGTCTGCAACAGTGTGGAGTTTCTATACTTAGACAGCTTAGAGCTCCTAAAGGATACCATGGCCAAGGCACAGCTGAATTACAAGACCATCTATGACCAAAAGGCGGCGGGGGGACCTGGATCTTCAAACGGGAGACGAGATTTGGCTGTCTGCCATTTAAAGTTGGCCTGTCCCTCCAAGAAATTGGGCCCTAAGTTCATTGGGCCCTTCCCTGTCCTGTCTCGATTCAACCCTGTTGTCTACAACTGCCCTCAACTTATCAGATCCACACTGTCTTCCATGCCTCCCTTCTGAAGCCCGTGGCCCCGAACCCCTTCGGGGAACGTGGGGCCCATCCTCCGCCTCCCTCTATGATTAAAGGGATTGAGGAGTATGAGGTGGAGGCCATCCTGGACTGCTGTAAAAAGGGCAACGGACGCAAATTTCTGTTACTCTGGAGGGGTTACGGCCCTGAAGAGAATTCCTGGGAACCAAAGTCGCATATCCAAGCTCCCGATCTTCTCCAGCAGTTCTTTCAGAAAGCTTTATCACGGACGGGTGTCCGGAGGCCACCCCTTCGGGGGGGCTCTGTAAGAGTCCAGAGCTTACTACGCATGCACCAATGGCGCGTTGCCGCAATAGGAAATCTGTGCCAACTGAGCATGCGCCAAAGAAGCCTCAGGGTGCCCACCCTGCGCAGAATACTTGATGGAAAGGGGCAGGAAAATGCCCAGGACCTGCACAGGAAGTGACCTCAACCTGACGGAAAAAGGCAGGAAAATACCCAGGAGGAGCATAGGTAGTGACATCAACCTGATGGAAAAAGGTGGGAAAATCCCCAGGAGGCGCACAGGAAGTGACTTCAAACTTCCCCATATGAGCTCAGCCCAGACACTGCCAAATTGCTGGATTATCTTAAGTCCCCCTTTGTTCCTGTGCTAGTGTGTGATCTGTCTGAACCTGTTGTGACCTGGAAACCTGTTTGACTACTCTTGATTGCTGCTTGCCTTTGACATCGGATTTGTACCTTAACCATTCTACTTCTTTGCCCTTTTTGTACTCAGCTGCCAGATTGGAACTGACCCCGGCTTGGATCTCGACCATTCTTCTTCTGATTAACCCTTTTATGCTTCATTGCCCAACTGGGCTTGACCTCAGTTCGGATCCCGGACTAAGGCTTGCACAGTGCTCCGCACCCTTGGCACCCCTGCCACTCGGTATCCCCACCAAGTCTCTGTCTCCATCTACAGAGGCATTAAGGACCCAAGGTGCAAGGGAGGCCTCCCCACTACTTCGGTCTCACATCAGGTACGTGGCCCTCGTGACATAGTGTTTGCTGTTTGTTGGCTTCCATGTTCCGGTTTGTCACTTTGGGTGCCCCCCCCCAGGTTTAGTCTGCCTTATGGACCGGTAATTCTCCCTTTTAGCCACTCAGGGTAGTATGTGAGGTGGCGTTGTACTCTGTCCATCGTGACATCACCTACGCATGTGCGTCATGATTTTGTACATTCTAATTTTCTGTGTGTTGTGGTGCTTCCGATCTGCAGATGCAATGATGTCACACAGCTGATGTGCCTTTGGCTTTCTTTTCCCAGTGGGGGTGATAGGGTTAAACAATGGAATACCCTGTTATTCCGAGAAAAGGGGCAGGAAGGCTATTTGCCATCTTTTTCTACCTGGTCTGGAATTTAAGGGTGGTGTATACTACTGTGGGCAGGGCAGTCTCTGAGGAAGTTTGGATAGCCATAAAACTGTTCAGATGCCAGTCTTTCTCCCATCTGATGCTATGGTGGGCTCTCTATATTTCTTCATTGGATAGACTTTTGTTCTTACACCTGGAATGAAGGTCCCTTGATCTGAAGTTCCATGACAGTGAGTGGACTTTTATGTGCTCATAGTAATATGTGTGACATCCAAGCCATGCATAGATGGTATCGGTGGTTCCTGTAGAAATTATTATATGGACATTTGTTACATAGTTACATAGTAGGCAAGGTTGAAAAAAGACACAAGTCCATCAAGTCCAACCTATGTGTGTGATTATATGTCAGTATTACATTGTATATCCCTGTATGTTGCGGTCGTTCAGGTGCTTATCTAATAGTCGTTTGAAGTTATCGATGCTCCCCGCTGAAACCACTACCTGTGGGTGGGAATTCCACATCCTAACCACTCTTACAGTAAAGAACCCTTTACACAGTTTAACCACTTACCGCCCGCCCTATTACCAAATGACGGTGGCAAAGTGGTTTGATATTCCTGACCGGACGTCATATGACGTGATCAGGATATCGAGCCGCTGCGTTCCCCCCCGGGGGCGCGCATCGCGGCGATCGTTGTTGCGGGGTGTCAGTCTGACACCCTGCAACACAGATCTAGGTAAAGAGTCTCTGACGGAGACTCTTTACCACGTGATCAGCCATGTCCAATCACGGCTGATCATGATGTAAATAGGAAGAGCCGGTGATCGGCTTTTCCTCACTCGCGTCTGACAGACGCGAGTAGAGGAGAGCTGATCAGCTGCTCTCCTGACAGGGGGGGTCTGTGCTGATTGTTTATCAGCACAGCCCCCCTCCGATCCCGCCCAGGACCACCAGGGAAGCCGCCCAGGACCACCAGGGAAGCGATCCACACTGGACCACCAGGTATGCCCCCCCTAGACCCCCAGGGAAATACCACTATGTGCCCAGGCAGCTGCCAATCTGTGCCCAGGCAGCTGCCAATCAGTGCCCACTTCAATGCCTACCACTGCCAGTCCCACCAGGGATGCCTATCAGTGCCTCATATCAGTGCCGCGTATCAGTGCCCATCAGTGCCACGTATCAGTGCCCATCAGTGCCAAGCAGTGTCGCCTATCAGTGCCCATCAGTGCTGCCTATCAGTGCCCCCCTATCAGTGCCCAGCAGTGCCCAGCAGTGCCGCCTTTCAGTACTCAGTGTCGCCTATCAGTGCCCATCAGTGCCACCCAGTGCCACCCATGAGTGCCCATCAGTCCCGCCTATCAATGCCCATCAGTGCTGCATATCAGTGCCACCCATCAGTGCTGCCTACCAGTGCCCATCAGTGCCGCATATCAGTGCCCATCGTCAGTGCCCGTCAGTGCCCGCTCATTGGTGCCACCTCATTGGTGCCGCCATATCAGTGCCTGTCAGTGCCCATCAGTGAAAGAGAAAACATACTTATTTACACATTTTTTTAACAGAAACAAAAGCAAAACTTTTATTTTTTTCAAAATTTTCGGTCTTTTTTTATTTGTTTAGCAAAATATAAAAAACGCAGAGGTGATCAAATGCCACCAAAAGAAAGCTCTATTTGTGGGAACAAAATGATAAAAATTTAGTTTGGGTACAGTGTTGGATGATCGCTGAATTGTCATTCAAACTGCGACAGCGCTGAAAGCTGAAAATTGGTCTTGGCAGGAAGGTGTCTAAGTGCCCTGTATTGAAGTGGTTAAGGTTAAACCGCTTTTCTTCTAATTTTAGTGAATGGCCACGTGTTTTATTAAATTCCCTTACGTGGAAAAGTTTTATCCCCATTGTGGGGTCACCAGTACGATATTTGTACATTGAAATCATATCCCCCATATCCCTTCTCAAGCGTCTCTTCTCCAGAGAGAATAAGTTCAGTGCTCGCAACCTTTCCTCATAACTAAGATCCTCCAGACCCTTTATTAGCTTTGTTGCCCTTCTTTGTACTCGCTCCATTTCCAGTACATCCTTCCTTAAGGAATGGTGCCCAGAACTGAACAGCATACTCTAGGTGCGGCCGGACCAGAGTCTTGTAGAGCAGAAGAAGTATAGTTTTATCTCTGGAGTTAATCCCATTTTTAATGCATGCCAATATTCTATTTGCTTTGTTAGCAGCAGCTTGGCATTGCATGCCATTGTTGAGCCTATCATCTACTAGGACCCCCAGGTCCTTTTCCATCCTTGATTCCCCCAGAGGTTCTCCCCCCAGTGTATAGATTGCATTCATATTTTTGCCACCCAAATGCATTATTTTACATATTTCGACATTAAACCTCATTTGCCATGTAGTTGCCCACCCCATTAATTTGTTCAGATCTTTTTGCAAGGTTTCCACATCCTGCGGAGAAGTTATTGCCCTGCTTAGCTTAGTATTGTCCGCAAATACAGAGATTGAACTGTTTATCCCATCCTCCAGGTCGTTTATGAACAAATTAAACAGGATTGGTCCCAGGACAGAACCCTTGGGGACCCCACTTTCCACCCCTGCCCATTCTGAGTACTCCCCATTTATCACCACCCTCTGAACTCGCCCTTGTAGCCAGTTTTCAATCCATGTACTCACCCTATGGTCCATGCTACGGACCTTATTTTGTAAAGTAAACGTTTATGGGGAACTGTGTCAAACGCTTTTGCAAAATCCAGATACACCACATCTACGAGCCTGCCTTTATCTAGATGGCAACTCACCTCCTCATAGCAAGCCATCTGGACCCAGTGACATATTAATGTTACATTTTCAAGTCTATTTCTAATTCTGCCCTTTGTTAGCCATCAGGGTGCTTCCTGTGATCTGTCATGAGGATAAACACTGCAGTTTTGGCTACTGAAGTCCCCTGATTGCCTAGTGAAGACTGAGGAGAAGAATAAATTCAATGCTAGCGCCATCTCTCCATCCTTAGTAACCAGATTCCCTTCATCATTCATTATGGGACCAATATGATCTGACTTCCCTTTTTTACTATTTATGTACCTAAAGAATTTCTTGGACTTTTTCTTACTATACTTCGCTATGTGCCTTTCGTGTTGTATCTTAGCCGCCCTGATTACACCCTTACATTTCTTGTTGCATTCTTTGTAAAGTTGGAATGCTAATGATGATCCCTCAACCTTGTATTTGGTGAAGGCCTTCTCCTTTGCGTTTATATGCATTTTTACGTTAGAGTTAAGCCACCCAGGACTTTTATTAGCTCTTTAAATGTATTACCCAATGGGATGCACTGGCTAATGCCCTTATTTAATATGCTCTCGTACTCACAGCACACGTGCACTCACAGTCCACGTGCACTCACAGCTCTCGTGGACTCACCGCCCATGTGCACTCACAGTCCACATGCACTCACAATACTCCAGTACTAACAACACACACACACACACTACACAGGTACTCACGATACACAGGTACTCACAATACACAGGTACTCATGATACACGCACAATACTCAGATACTCACAATACACACACAATACTCAGGTACTCAGAATACTCACACAATACTCAGGTACTCATAATACTCATTGTGTACTCACAATACACAGGTACCCACAATATTCAGGTACTCACAATACTCAGACACTCACAATACACAGGTACTCACAATACACAAGTTCTCACAATACTCAGGCACACACAATACTCAGATACTCACAATACACACACAATACTCAGGTATTCAGAATACTCACACAATACTCAAGTACTCACAATACACAGGTACTCACAATACACAGGTACTCACAATACTCAGATACTCAGGTACACACAATACACACACAATACTCAGGTACTCACAATACACAGGTACTCACAATACTTGGGTATTCACAATACTCAGGTACTCACATACACTGTCAGTCAGGTTTTGTAGTTTGTGTCTCTGTGTCACTCTGCACAGCCATCCCTTGTAATCTGACACTAGCAGTCAGTCAGTCAGTAACCTTCAGTGCCGCCACGTCTCCAATCAGTCTCTCACACACTCTACCTCCGGTCTGCACTTCACTTACCCGCCGCCACTCCCTGTCAGCCTTCCACCTCCCGGTCCCGCTGGATGTCATCTCGCCTCCTCTGTCCGCGTGGGGTGATACTGTCCTCAGTACACCCACTCCCGCACCACAATGTCCCATTCTGCCGCCGCTGTAGGTCCCTGGGTCACCCTCTGCCACTCTCGGCCGTAAGGGGTCTGGTCCAGTCATGGTGGGGGTCCGGTCTGGTCATAGGGGAAGCTGGTCCATCGCGCTGCTGCTCTTGGGGGTTGGGGGGTTTGGGGGTCCGGTCCCAGCACTGACTTCTGTGCCTAAAAGCTCTGCAACAGCACCACCTAGCTGTTGTGTAGTGGCAGTTAGCAGCATTAATAATTACAGGCTAAATCTGCCTGGAGACCTGGGGACAATGTATAAATTATAAATGTAGTTTTGTGGTCCTCGTGGAAGTCCATGTGCAGACACTTTTAACTATCATTATTATTATAAATTTACTGGATTTAAATAGTGCCAACAGTTTGTGCAGTGCTTTACATTCTAAAGGGAGACAGTACAGTTACAATACAAGAGCATTAAGAGGTCCCTGCAAATAAGAGCTTACAATCTAATGGTATGGGGCAGGTGGTAGAAAATTTGAGTTCTTGGATAACATCTACACAGTGTTTACAGATTGACTTTATCACCCCAACGAGCTCACTCCAGTTCATGGATGTAATCATTATGTTTGGATGATCTCAACAGTCAGACTTTCCTGTCATCCTACATGATCCCTTCTGAGGAAAAAGAAGAAAATCAAATGGCACTCACTCTTAGACCCTCCTACCACTGGAAAGTTGAGCAAGGTGATATGGGGATATTTGGGTATAGAGAGACCTGTAATCAGTGCCGGGACAAGGTCATCTGGTGCCCAGGGCGAAGATGAAAAACTGCGCCCCCCCCCCGTGAAAAGCTACAGTGCCTACAGACAATGGGATCTGTACTAATGCATCAGTGACAGTGCATTAACCCCCTTCCTGCTGCATATTACCAATACCATTGCTAATTAAGCAAACTCCCTCAGAGACTGCAGACATGATACAAGAGATCAATGCAGTCTCACCAGTGCCCATCAAATGCAGCCTACTGCTGTGCCCATCAATGCCGCCTCACTATGCCCATAATTGCAGCCTCACTTTGCCCATAATCGCAGCCTCTGTGACCATAATCGCAGCCTCTCTGTGCCCATAGTTTCAGCCTCTCTCTTTGTGCCCATAATCGCAGCCTCTGTGCCCATAATCGCAGCCTCTCTGTGCCCATAGTTTCAGCCTCTCTCTTTGTGCCCATAATCGCAACCTCTGTGACCATATTTGCAGCCTCTCTGTGCCCATAGTTTCAGCCTCTCTCTTTGTGCCCATTGTCGCAGCCTCTGTGCCCATAATCGCAGCCTCTCTGTGCCCATAGTTTCAGACTCTCTCTCTCTGTGCCCATAATCGCAGCCTCTGTGCCCATAATTGCAGCCTCCCTGTGACCATAATCGCAGCCTCTGTGCCCATAATCGCAGCCTCTGTGACCATAATTGCAGCCTCTCTGTGACCATAATCGCAGCCTCTCTTGTGACCATAATTGCAGCCTCTCTGTGACCATAATCGCAACCTCTCTGTGCCCATAGTTTCAGCCTCTCTGTTTGTGCCCATAATCGCAGCCTCTGTGCCCATAATTGCAGCCTCTCTGTGCCCATAGTTTCAGCCTCTCTCTCTGTGCCCATAATCGCAGCCTCTGTGCCCATAATCACAGCCTCCCTGTGACCATAATCGCAGCCTCTGTGACCATAATTGCAGCCTCTCTGTGACCATAATCGCAGCCTCTCTGTGACCATAATTGCAGCCTCTCTGTGATCATAATCGCAGCCTCTGTGCCCATAATTGCAGCCTCTCTGTGACCATAATTGCAGCCTCTCTGTGACCATAATCGCAGCCTCTGTGCCCATAATCGCAGCCTCTCTGTGACCATAGTTTCAGCCTCTCTCTTTGTGCCCATAATCACAACCTCTGTGACCATAATCGCAGCCTCTCTGTGCCCATAGTTTCAGCCCCTCTTTGTGCCCATAATCGCAGCCTCTGTGCCCATAATCGCAGCCTCTCTGTGCCCATAGTTTCAGCCTCTCTCTCTGTGCCCATAATTGCAGCCTCTGTGCCCATAATTGCAGCCTCTCTGTGAACATAATCGCAGCCTCTGTGACCATAATCGCAGCCTGTGTGACCATAATTGCAGCCTCTGTGCCCATAATTGCAGCCTCTCTGTGCCCATAATCGGAGCCTCTCTGTGCCCATAATCGCAGCCTCTGTGCCCATAATTGCAGCCTCTCTGTGATCATAATCGCAGCCTCTGTGACCATAATCGCAGCCTGTGTGACCATAATTGCAGCCTCTCTGTGACCATAATCACAGCCTCTGTGACCATAATCGCAGCCTGTGTGGATATAATTGCAGCCTCTCTCTCTGTGACCATAATCGCAGCCTCTGTGCCCATAATTGCAGCCTCCCTGTGACCATAATCGCAGCCTCTGTGCCCATAATCGCAGCCTCTGTGACCATAATTGCAGCCTCTCTGTGACCATAATTGTAGCCTCTCTGTGACCATAATCGCAGCCTCTCTGTGACCATAATCGCAGCCTGTGTGCCCATAATTGCAGCCTGTGTGACCATAATCGCAGCCTCTGTGACCATAATCGCAGCCTCTCTCTCTGTGACCATATTTTCAGCCTCACTTTGCCTATGAATGCAGACTCACCATAGCCTGCCCTGGATGGATCACACAGCCGACATCTCCTGCAGCGCTGTGTGTCACACAGCTGGGTCTATGTGTGTGTTCTGCGGCGTAACAAGGTCCCGCCCCCCTAGACTGGCTCGTGTGATAGGTGGAACACTGGTTCAATCTGCTACCACATGAGCCAGTCTAGGGGGGTGGGTCCTTTTTACGGCACCGCCGAACACACACACAGACCCAGCTGTGTGACACACAGCGCTCCCGGCACTGTGTGTCAAACAAGAGGAGGAGGTGGGAGGGGAGCGCTGCAGCCACAGATCAAAGTGGTCTTTAGCGTGGCCTCTACTGCGCCCCCCTTCCTCCAGTAAATGGTCCCGCTCAGGGCATCCGCCCCTTCTACCCACCCCTTGTACCGGCCCTGCCTGTAATCTTACATATCAAATAAAAAATCTTATTCCAGTAACCTCAAATTTTAGGGCAGTCCCACCATGTGTGTAACATTGAGCCCATGTGTTCACAACCTCTGAAACAGAGGGGAATACTGATATGTAAGGTTTAGCTCATTTGGGCAGGACTAGGTACCATCACATCAGTACCTTCAGACTCGCCTCCACCATGGTAAAGTGAGGCCCGGAATGAAACTGACTAGAAGGAGGGGTAGTGGAGGGCCGGGCATGACAGTGTGTCTAATGGAGACACTGAAAGGGTTAAAAGTGCAGGAAAAGGTTTATGGGAGAAAGGGGAGGCCCAAAAGTTAAGTTGGTAGCAAAAGGGGGAGTGGTGATATTTAAGGGGGGGGGAGGAGTAGAGAGGTCAGTGTGAGAGAAAAAGTTTAACAGAGGAGGCAGTTTTTCCCACCCTCCCTCCCTTTTTAATTGACAGGAAGTAATGTACTGTGTTGTGTGTAGTGTTGTTTGTATTTTCTCGTTTCAGGAATGAACAGGTCGTCATGACAGCTGAGGTGACTACGTTGGAATGGGGGGCGGTAGTTTTCTTCTGGTGGTCTTTGACGGGGGCGGTAAAACTGATGGATTTAAAGGGGTGGGGGGATCATCATTAGCATGTTCCCCTCCGGTGTATTCCTGAACGTTGGAGGGAATACTGGTTTTTGGTGGAGCTGCGGGAAAACGGTTGTCTCCGAGCGGCTACAGCTGGAGGCCTATTAGTTGGAAAAGTCCCGCAGTGCGTGGTTTATACATGGTTGTTTATACATGGTTATACATGGTTATATATATAGTTATATATATATATATATATATGGTGGAAAGGGGGGTCACCGTCAGAGACCATCAGACTGGGGTTAACTGTTTACGTTATTAATATGTCATTGTTTGTGTTATTGGTTATTTATCGGTTATTTATTGGAGTGATTTATTTTGGAGTTGTTTTATAATAAAAGGGCTGTTGTGGCCATGTTACTCCAAAATAAAATGTGTGGTCTCATCATTTTAAGGTGG
This sequence comes from Aquarana catesbeiana, assembly GCF_042186555.1. Lineage (NCBI taxonomy): Eukaryota > Metazoa > Chordata > Amphibia > Anura > Ranidae > Aquarana > Aquarana catesbeiana. Next base: position 2,674,416 of record NW_027362661.1, on the reverse strand, counting down.
GGTTTTGGTTAAGAGGTGGAGTATAAAAGGGGATTATGGTAAGGTAAGGAAGGTAACATTTGGACTACACTAGTCATGTTTAACAAGCCTTGGCTTGTGAGAAAAGGCCCCATGCCATTCCTCCATGTCCCATTCCTGTGAGAGGTCTCTCTCCCATTCCACCATGTAGAGGGGCTTAGTGAGATTAGCGAATAGTGACTTGTAAATCACAGATATCCCCCCCTCAGCTCCACGGTCTGGCCACACCATTGTTCGTAGGCTGTGATTTTTGGAGGTTTGGGTTTAGTCACAAATATAGAGTGTAAATATGGGAGATTTGGAGAAATCTGAACTTCTCTGTCAGGGGCATATCCAGTCTACTTATACAAAAGCTAAGAGAGATAGGATTTGAAGACTTGAAAACGTGACCAATCCTATACAACCCTTTGTTCATCCACCATTTAAAAGCTTTGATGTCCATGCCTGGAGGAAATTGAGGGTTATGAAACAGATGGGCTAATGGGTGACTATCAGAGACCAACTCTGGGTGACCTCTAAGTCCACCCCATAGGGTTACTGAATGAGAGAAAGTTGGAGCCAAGATAGAGGGACAAGGATAACACCACATTAGGTAGTCTAGAATGAACTGGGGTACCATCTGTCATTCCATATGCACCCAGTTGGGTATAGTGACTTGGGAACATATGATTGAGATCTGGGCTAGTTGAGCGGCTTGATAGCACCATAATAGGTGTGGCAGACCAAGACCGCCTTTATTACGAGCGTGAAATAGACCCTCTTAGCCACTCAATGCCCTTTCGAACTCCAGATGAAGTCAGTAATGTTGGCCTGAAAATGCTGTAGATGGTTTTTTTAATGATAGGGAAGGGTAGAGGGCAGAAGAAGTATAGTACACGGGGGAACAAAGTGATCTTGATGGAATAACCCCGGCCTAGCCAGGAGAGGTGGAGTTGTGCCCATTGTTTTAGATCTGCTTCTAATTTCTTGTATATCGGAGGAGGTTGGCTGCATACAGCTGGCTAAAGGCCAGGTTCACTGTATATCGGGGGGGGGGGGGGGGGGGGGGGGAGTTGGCTGCATACAGTTAGTCTACGCTGGTATCTAGATTCACCTCCAGGTACGGAATGACTGAATCACTCCAAGTGAAGTCAAAGCATGCAGCTAGTGTGCACGGGTCCGTGATATTTAATGCCTGCCATGTGGACATGTTGGTGTACAGCCCAGAGAGCGTTCCGTAATCCAAACTGTGTCAGCTGTAGTGTAGCCACGGCCTTCTTCCACCTCTTACACACGTGACTGTGAGGGCGCCCCCTTAGTGTTGCTTTTTATTGATTTGTGGATTGTTTTTTCTTTTTTTTTTTTTTTTTTTTTTAGCAAAATCAGTTTTTTGATGTAGATGCAAAATGAAAGTAGTGAACTTGCAGAGAACACTATATTGAACACAAAATATTGTATGTTCACATGAATTTGCACAGATTTTTAGTTTATTTAATACAGCAGCAAATGTCATAAGACCCCATACACACTATTAGATTTTCTACAGATTATTGTCTTCAGATTTACGAAAACCATATAATATGAGGTCAAACCTTAAGAGTTTCAATTTGTATGCAATCAGGCAGGCCCTTGCACTACATGGTTTTGGTAAATCTGATGACAAAAATCTGCAGAAAATCTAATAGTGTGTATGGGGCCTGAGATTAAAGAAGTAGGTGCAAAGTGGAAGCAGTGGATCTGCAGGGAACAGCATTTTGTGCACAAAGCTCTTTATGTTGTATATAAATTTGCACATGGATCAGTTTACTTAATTTATTGGCAAACATCACAAGATCAATGCAGTAGATCTGCAGAGAATTTTATTTTGAGAACCTAGCACTTCATATATGAATGTATCCACATATTTTAGTGTATCTGTAAAAATATATGTGCACACACAATAGGACAGTGCCATGACACATTAGGGTCCGGTAAAGCAGCAGCAGCAGTCCGGTATAAGTTATTTTTGTAGGTATTTGAGTTGTTACACATAGCGCGGGTTTTATTCTATTTATATTGGTGACATAATTGCCCAAATCTGGGGATCAGGAGCCATTTCCACCCTTTACTCTCGGCTGGGGTTCTTTGTATCCATATAACAGATGTTCTACATGACTAAATCTGCCATCAATTTTACTGCAAAATCAAAGGGGCCAAAATGTCTCCCCCCCGAGCAGTAATAATAGGATTTTTTATAACAGCTTACCTGTAAAATCCTTTTCTTTTGATGTACATCACGAGCCTCAGGAATTACTGATGGGTTATAGGGTATCACTAGGTGATTGGACACTGGTCACACCCTAGACAGGAAGTTCAACCCCCTATATAACCCCTCCCCTTCCTGGGGATACCTCAGTTTTGTAGCAAAGCAATATAAGTGTATTAGAAGGGGCGGGACCTCTGTGTCCCGTGATGTACATCAAAAGAAAAGGATTTTACAGGTAAGCTGTTATAAAAAAATCCTATTTTCTTTCTCGTACATCACGGGACACAGAGCCTCAGTAATTACTGATGGGACGTCCCAGAGCAATGCTATTTGAGGGGAGGGGACCACACAAGTAGGGTGTAATCAGACCTGAGGACCTCGTACTGCTGCCTGCAGCACACTACGCCCAAAGGCAATATCCTCATGCCTTCTCACATCCACCTGATAAAATCTGGTGAATGTATGGACTGAAGACCAGGTTGCAGCCTTGCAGATTTGAGCCATAGAGGTCTGGTGATGCAACACCCAAGAAACACTAATAGTCCTTGTAGAGAGTGCCCTGATTTGAAAAGGTGGAATTTTCTGTTTCAAACCGTAAGCTTAAATAATCATTTGTCGAATTCATTTTGAAATGGTAGACTTTGACGCTGCCTGTCCTCTATTGGGACCTTCTGGCAGTACAAACAAAACATCCGTTTTGCGAATTTGAGCAATTGCTTCCAGATAGGCCTTGACTGCTCCTACTACATCCAAAGAATGTAGTGACCTTCTTCTGTAGAACAGGGATGTGGAAAAAAGGAAGGTAGAACAATATCTTGGTTTAGATGAAAATCTGAAACCACTTTCGGTAGAAAGCTGGGATGAGGGCGCAATACCACTCTATCCTTGTGTATGATTAAATAAGGCTCTTTACAGGCAAGAGTTGCTCTAGTAGAAAAAATGGCTACCAGAAAAAATTACTTTCTTGTCAACAAGACCAAGGGAATTTGACGTATTGGTTCAAAAGGCTGTTTCTGTAAAACTGACAGAACCAAATTCAAGTCCCAGGGGTTTAGGGGCGCCCTAACCGGAAGATTAAGACGCGTTACCCCCTGTATAAAGCTTCGGACTAAAGAATGCGAAGCAAGCGGCCATTGAAATAATACTGACAAGGCCGAGACCTGGCCCTTGATGATACTCAAGGCCAGCTTCATTTCTAATTCCATTTGTAGAAAGTCAAGAATTCTACTTATGACATATTTTCTGGGATGCCAAGCCCTGGATACACACTAAGAGATCTAAGCTTTCCAGACTCTTATGATAAATCATTCTGGAAGCTGGCTTTCTTGCATTGATTAAGATACAAATCACAGGAATTGAAAGCCCACGATTCTACAGAACGTGGGTTTCAATAGCCAGACCTTCAAATTTAGCGTTTGTAAGGCAGGATGGAACACTGGACCTTGGGATAGCAGGTCTGGACGTGACGGTAGGGTCCACGGGGGACCTACTGCCATCTTACTATTTCTGCATACCAAGTTCTTCTGGGCCACCAGAAGTACCGACTTCCTTTCCTGCCTGATCCTGCGAAGAAGTCGTGGCAGTAGCAGAATAGGAGGAAATGTATAAATCTGGGAGAAATGATACCATGGAGTCACCAACGCATCTGTTCCGCATGCAAGAGGATCCCTTATTCTTGACACAAAGTTATCAATCTTGTAGTTGAACCTGGATGCAAAGAGGTCTACATCCAGAACCCCCTATCTCTGGCATATGGCCAAGAAGACGTCGGGGTGAAGAGACCCTTCCTCTGGGAATAACTGCCGGCGACTTCAAGTAGTCCGCCTGCCAGTCCTCTACTTCCGGAATAAAGATTGCCGATATGCATGGCACATGCTTCTGCCCAGATTAAGATCTGTTTACTTCTCCTTGGGCTGCACGACTCCTGGTGCCTCCCTGGTGATTGATATAAGCCACTGTTGTGGCATTTGGACTGGATCCTGACAGGGCAACCCTGAGTGTCCAGGCCCTTAGGGCTAGATACGCCACACGGATCTCTAAAATGTTGATGGGTAAGGTCTTTTTTGTCTTGGACCATCTCCCCTGGACAGTTGACTGTTCCAGGACTTTTCCCCAACCCGAAAGACTGGCATTTGTTGTTACCACTGTCCAGGCAACTGGAAAAAAGGATTTTCCCTTTTGCAGATTTTCGGGTATCAACCACCAACTGAGGCTCTGATGCACTGTAGTAGACAGACGCATCAGGAATCCAATGCCTGAACCTCCTTGTTCCAGGCAGACAGGATACTGTTTTGCAGCAGTCTCGAACATAGGGAACTGCTTCGAATGAAGTCACCATGTTCCCCAGTAGCCTCATACAAAGGCGAATAGGAGGATCTTTCTTTGCTCTGACTACCTGAATCAGTTCCTTTATGGTACTGATCTTTGCCTGGGGTAAAATACCCTCTTCTGGGCTGTATCTATGACCAGGCCGAATTACTCTAGTCTTCTCACTGGTTTCAAAGAAGACTTCTCTGAGTTAAGGAGCCAACCTAGGTATTGCAGATAGTTGACTGTGGTGACCAAGCTTTGGTCCAAGCGGGCTACCAAGCGATCCTTTGGACACGAGGCTCGGGTACCATCCAATTTGGCCTAGAATGGACACCTTTAAATGGATCCGGTTCGCATGGCTTGCCCCAGTATAGAATATAGGATATCCCCTTTGGAGCTCAGCACAGCACATCTTTACACGTGACCAACACCTAAGACACTGGCGAAAAAACTGAGGTATCCCCAGGAAGGGGAGGGGTTATAAAGGGGGTTGAACTTCCTGTCTAGGGTGTGACCAGTGTCCAATCTCCTAGTGATATCCTATAACCCATCAGTAATTACTGAGGCTCTGTGTCCCTTGATGTACGAGAAAGAAATATTTCTATCCCCCTTGGTAGGAGTAGAGATGACTCATCTATAAGGATATACAGTACATACACACACAGCACAAGGCTGTGTTCACACTACCAGATGTTTCTCAGGACTGCAGTTCCTCTGATCTCCACAGGATGGTGATCTCACTTCTACCCAGACAGGAAGTCTCTATGGAATACAAACAGGTAGTCTCTATGTAATACAGACAGGAAGTGATGTCAGAATCAGACAAGACGAAGCATGAGGTACAAAGTAGACATTTCTGGAAGTAGCAGCAGAGGAAGTAATAAGATCTTATTTTCTATTTACATCCAGTAACCTCCCCCCCGTCATGTCCGTCCTCTTCCTCCATAGTCACTGTGATGTCTTTTATCCCCAGCAGATGGTAATATACGTAGATTAGCCCCTTCAGGGGATCAGTTGATGATTAATATATCTTCCTTCCAAAGCTGGTCATACATGGTTCAGTTTTATCGTTCAGCCAGCGGGATAAGAGGAAAAAGCTGAAGTGATTCCCCCATCCACACATTGGAGGGGGATGGGAGAATCTTCCCTGCTGCACTATTGTATTCTGACAATGGGGGGCGCTCCTCCGTTCTCAGAATACCCAGATCAGTGATGAAGATATTGGCTGCAGCCGCTGATCGAGTGACTTTTATCCGGCAGTGACCACACATGGATGGAAATGTGACCGATCCCTGCTGAACCAGCTGAATTTCCATGTATCTATGGTCACCTTAAAGTGGAGTTCCACCCAAAAATGGAACTTCCGCTTCAAGGGAAGGTGACCCCCTGACATGCCACATTTGGCATGTCATTTTTTTTTGGGGGGGAGCAGATACCCTCTTTTTAAAGGGTTCCATCTCCCACTTCCTCCCAGCGCACCGCGGCACAGGAAGGGAGATCACCTCTCCCCCCTGCCTATCGGCAATCATCTGGGACATGTCACTGGTCCCAGATAATCGCCCGGCCAGTCATGTGAAGCCACAGCCGGGCGCCCACAGTGACTATGCCGGCAACGCAGAGAGGAGGGGGAGAGGAGCGGGGCTTCATTCCCCCGCATTGCTGGGCCCTGGGATAGGTAAGGTAAATTATTAAAAGTCAGCAGCTGCAGTATTTGTAGCTGCTGACTGGGGATGAGCCTAACACCCCCCTGTTCGGTTCACACCGGAACTTGCGAACAGGCAAAAAATTCGCTCGAACACGCGAACACCGTTAAAGTCTATGGGACACGAACATGAATAATCAAAAGTGCTCATTTTAAAGGCTTATATGCAAGTTATTGTCATAAAAAGTGTTTGGGGACCTGGGTCCTGCCCCAGGGGACATGGATCAATGCAAAAAAAAGTTTTAAAAATGGCCGTTTTTTCGGGAGAAGTGATTTGAATAATGCTTAAAGTGAAACAATAAAAGTATAATATTCCTTTAAATTTCGTACCTGGGGGGTGTATATAGTATGCCTGTAAAGGGGCACATGTTTCCCGTGTTTAGAACAGTCTGACAGCAAAATTACATTTCAAAGGAAAAAAAGTCATTTAAAACTCGGGGCTATTAATGAATTGCCGGTCCGACAATACACATAGAAGTTCATTGATAAAAACTGCATGGGATTTCCCCACAGGGGAACCCCGAACCAAAATTTAAAAAAAAATGACGTGGGGGGTCCCCCTAAACAGTGCTGGTTGTGGACACGGTGCATCCTCAGCACGTGGCTGTGGGGCATGCTTGTCCTTTTTTCCTGCAGCTAGCCGTGTTATTGAGCCACAACATGCAGAAGAGTTGGTGGAATGGATAACAAAGCCGTCCTTATCCTCCTCATCCTCTGTCACCCAGGCTCAGAGTAGTTTGCCTGCCAGTGCAGCTGCCAAAGCAGCCTATTCCATCGGCTCCATGTCAACAGTCACTCCTTCCCTAGCCCCACCATCATGCACGGAGGAGTCCCCCAAACTATTCGACCACAGTGTCGGGTACATGCTGCAGGAGGAAGCGCAGCAATTTGAAGGCTCCGATGATGGTACCCAGGTTGAGGAAAGGAGTAACATCAGCCTAGAGAGAGGGGGTGCCCAAGAAGGTCAAGAAACTGACAGTCATGTTCCCCCCGATGCAGCATACTGCCAAATTTGCTCCAGTGACGAGGAGGGAGGGGATGATGAGGTCACTGACTCAACATGGGTGCCTGATAGAAGAGAGGAGGAGGCACATCTCCAATGAGGTAGGATGCCCTCCAGGGGGCAGCTTAAGGGCAGCCACCCTATTGCATCACATAGCAGAGCTAAGCAGGTGCAGGGCGCTGCTGACTCCCCGCATATTTTGAAAAGTTCTTTGGTGTGGGCCTTTTTTGACACGTGTGCAGCAGATCGCACCGTTGCTGTTTGCAACATATGTCTGAAGCGTATCAAGCGTGGCCAAAACAGCAGCCGCTTGGGCACCACATGCTTGACCAGACATATGATGACCTCCCATGCAGTCCGTTGGCAACAGCACTTAAAATACCCACATCAAAGAACAAGGCGGACCTCTCCTTGCTCCTCATCAGCTGGGACCTTCAACTCCACTATACCTCCAGTCCTCTCAGAAACCTGCACTGAGAGGAATGAAGGTATAGAACTAGGTGTCCAAAGTACTTGCCAAGTACAATCTGCTAGCGGTACACCAACATCCGATTTTAGCAGGCAAATTTTCCTACCCCAGTTGCTAAAGAAATTCCGTCCCAGCCAGCCACATGCTCAGCGTCTGAATGCTAACTTGGCCAAATTGCTAGCACTGCAACTGCTGCCTTTTCAGCTGGTAGACTGCCCCCTTTCGTGAATTTGTGGAATGTACGGTACCTCAGTGGCAGGTTCCCAAACGCCATTTCTTTTCACGGAAGGCCATTCCGGCTCTCTACCAGCATGCGTAAGGCAATGTCTTGGCCTCGTTGGACAGGGCGGTCAGCAGTAAGGTGCATATTACTGCTGACTCATGGTCCAGCAGGCATAGACAGGGATGTTACCTTTCTTTCATGACGCACTGGGTAACTCTGCTGGCAGCTGGGAAGGATGCAGGACAGGGTTCAGTATTGTTGGAGCTTGTTCCTCCACCACGCCTCCAAAATGCTAGTGGTGATTCTGCCACAGCTCTCTCCTCCACCCCCTCCTCTTCTTCTTCCTCTATGGCCTCTTCCTCTGCAGATTTCTCCTCTGAACCAGCGGTGCTCCGTAGGCGTTCAAGGGGCTACACAAACACTCAGGCAAAAAGATGCCATGCGGTGCTTGAGTTGGTCTGCTTAGTGGACAGGAGCCACACTGGGGCAGAGATTCTGTCAGCTCTGCAGGGGCAGGCTCAGAGGTGGTTGACACCATGCCAGCTTCAGCCAGGAGTGGTTGTATGCGACAATGGCACCAACCTTCTCTCCATCCTCCGACAGGGACACTTGACCCATGTTCCTTGTTTGACTCACGTCCTGAATTTGGTGGTGCAGCGGTTCTTGAGACGGTACCCGGGCTTACAGGATCTCCTGAGGCAGGCCAGGAAAGTCTGTGGTCATTACTGCCGGTCATATAATGCTAGTGCTCGGCTGGCTGACATGCTAAGAGAATGCAACCTGCCCAAGAACCGCCTCATTTGTGGCATGCCCACCAGGTGGAACTCAACGTTGGCAATGCTGCAGAGGCTACACACACAGCAGAGGGCCAACAATGAGTACCTGTGTGAGTATGGCACAAGGACAGGGTCAGGGGAGCTTGGCTTTTTTTTGCCACGCAAGTGGCTACTGATCAAGGATGCATGCACTGCCCTGCCACCATTTGAGGAGGCCACGAGTATGGTGAGCAGTGACAATGCATGCATCGGTGATACAGTCCCTCTTGTCTTCCTGTTGGAGCACACGCTTCATGGAATAATGGACAGGGCACTTGAGGCAGAACAGCGGGAGGAAGAGGAGGACTTCCTTACCTCTCAAGGCCACCTTTATCCAGATACTAGTATTCCTGCAGGCCCGCCGATCACTCAGGAAGAAGAAGAGCAGGAGGAGGATTGTGTCAGCATGGAGGTGGAGGATAACATTCAGCAGCAGTCTTCAAGGGATCGTTTGCAGTCCCCAGAAACCCATGCAGTTGTACGTGGCTGGGAGGAGGTGGTTGAGGATCATGTGATCCTTAGTGACCCAGAGGACTCAGGATCGAATGTCTCTGCAAACCTACGCTGCATGGTATCAAGGAGAGGGATCATTACTGGCTGGCAACCCTTCTCGATCCACGTTACAAGGATAAGGTTGCAGAATTTATCCAACCTTTGCAGAGGGAGCAGAGGATGAAACATCTTTGGGAGGCCTTGCAAAAAGGTTTGTGCAATGCATTTCCAAAGCCTCAGAGGTTACAATTTACTGGTGCTGGACAACGTGTTACTGAGGCTTTGTTCAGTCACAGAAAGAGCGGTGGAGAAGGTGGCGGCTGACCGATGCCTTCAGGCAATTCTTCAGTCCTCAGCGCCCAGGTCTGATTGGTTCCGGCAACCATCGCCAGCGTCTGAATTACATGGTGCAGAAATATCTAGGGGCAAGAGCAGACTTGGAGACCTTTCCACCAGAACATCCACTGGGTTACTGGGTCTTGAGGATGGACCACTGGCCAGAGCTTGCTCAATATGCAATTGAGCTACTGGCCTGTCCTGCATCCAGCATTCTTTCTGAACGCACATTCAGTGCTGCTGGAGGCTTTGTAACCGATCACAGAGTGCGCCTGTCCACAGACTCTGTTGATCGACTCACATTCATAAAAATGAATCAGTCTTGGATCACCAGCTACCCAGCACCTGATGCTGATGTAACCGAATGATTTTTCTATGGATGTGGAAGACTGCATATGCTGAGTGACTATCCTATTCCTCCTCAATTTTCATGATGATAACTTCTAAGAATATTTTCGGTTCAGGGCACCACCATCACTACCTAAGCCCCCATTTTTCTGCCCCTGTTTAACAGGGCGTGTAATTATAATTTTTGATCAAATATTTAAAGCGGAGTTCCACACAAAAATGGAACTTCTGCTTTTCGGAACCCTCCGGTGTCACATTTGGCACCTTTCAGGGGAGAGGGGGTGCAGATACCTGTCTAAGACATTTATTTGCACCCACTTCCGGCATAGACTCCCACGGGAGTCTATGCCTGTTCCTGTCCCTCCGCGCTGTCTCCTGGGAAACGCACAGGTCCCAGGAGATAGCGGGGACCAGTTACGACGCACAGCGCGACTCGCGCATGCGCAGTAGGGAACCGGAAAGTGAAGCCGCAACGCTTCACTTCCTGATTCCCTCACCTAGGATGGCGGCAGCAGCTGCCGAGAGTCGAGCGAGTGATCGGCGTCGGCTGCCGACATGGCTGGACCCTGGGATAGGCAAGTGGCCATTTATTAAAAGTCAGCAGCTGCAGTATTTGTAGCTGCTGGCTTTTAATATTTTTTTTTAGGTGGACTCCCTCTTTAACAACAGGGCTTGTTCCTACGTTCAACAAGAGTATCTGTGAGGGGTTGCAGTGTTGTGGCTCCACTACCTAAGGCCCAATTTTTCTGCCACTGTTTAACAGGGGCGTGTAATTACAATTTTTGATCAAATATTTAACAACCTCTTGTGATATAATATTGTGATATTTTTCTAATGGAGGTTTGTCAGGATAAATACCCCATTATGGTCACTAGATGGAGCTCAAAATCATAGGAAATCACTGTTTTACATTATGGCCAGAATATGTAATGGCTGGATGAATGTTTGTTCATTCCAAACCCCTTAGTTTCCGCCACTAATACCTGGGATCATACTCATACACTTAAAATTGCCAAAACAGCACACAGACCCCCCGAGGTTCTTCTATGTATTTGGGGGACCTTTGGAGGGTCTGTGTGCTGTTTTAAAAAAAAAAGAAGCCGTCAATGAAATGTAATTTTCTGTCAATTTAAACTGATTCAGTTTTTCTTTGTAAATGTCACTTTTTCTGTATCCCATCCTACAGCAAGAATGGAAAATTGTGTGTAACCATGCTTTGCTCATATAGGCATTACAGTTGTGAGGGTTACAAGTGAGTTTGGCTCCCTCTAGTGTCCTCTTAATGCTATTAAAACGTTTTGTTTAGTTCCTGTGAAGCAGCATTACAAGGCATTGTGGGAGATGTGGTTTAATGAGGAAATGACTCATGTGTTAACTTAGTTTTTGGAACTACTAAACCCACAAGGCCAAGTTACTGCACAGCATGCTGGGAGCAGGAATAAAAGGAACAGCGCGACCATTTTCCCGGCCTCTTGGGACGCCATTCAATACCTGCCTGCAGTGAGGTCTTTGTGTGTGTGACCGGGAGACTGTGGCCTGTAAGACGCGGAGCGGAATCGATCAGCCTCTGAGTTGTTCCAGAGCGCAGTCAGCTGGACCAGCGTGCGGAGGGACCAGTGGACCCAAGATTTCCGGAGGTTTCCTGCATTCCAGTCATCAGCCATCTGAAGGAGCGGTGCGGTGTGACGGCGCCAGCTTGGATCAGACTGAAATATCAGGAAAGGAGTTCGGAAGGAGTCTTACAGTAACTGGGCCTGTTTTGGTGAGCAGGAACTTGCCCAGATCAATAGAGTGCACTGTTTGCTGTGCGAACTGGTTGCAGATTGCTGGTGAGACTTGTAGTTCCACGGAGGTGGTTCTACTTATTCATAGGCTGTGCACAGCGGAACTCTGGGTTTGTTATTACCCATGCTGTAAAGTTGGCACTGCATTACCTTTCCACTTAAGAAGGAAGAGTTACAGGAGTGTTGTCTTTTCATCACCACCAAAGAAATAGTCCTCAGCTCATGCATCACTACAATTTGTTTCTTTATGTTTATCACTTGGATTACAAATAACTGCAGTTCAAATCACCAGGCTAGCTGAAGAATAACTGAAGATAATGAACAGGGGTACGAGAAAACATTTTGGGACTTTATATGAGGATAGTGGGGCCGTTCAACACCCCTCCTCCATCCCGGTTCAGTAATTCTTTTCTCTATTTTCCTATTCCTCCTTCTATTCTTTCTTTTTTCTTCCTTCTCCTTTTTTCCTCCTCTTCCTTCTTTCTCCACCTACTCCCCATCCTACACTTTTCTTTCCAACGCTCTACACTCAGCCTTTTTCATATACCTACCTTCTTTACACTTGTTGCTTTTTTAGGTTGGAATTAGAGCTGCACAATTAATCGTTAAAAAATCGTGATCTCGATTCACCTCCCCTGACGATCTCTCCTGCTGAGTTTGACGATTCTTTCATATAAACAAGTGGAGAGATTATCTGCTCACTCAGCTGTCAAAAGAAAACATCCAGGCATTCTGCCAAGTTTAGAACTTGAAACATTGTATCTAACTTCCTTCTTAGATCAAAGGGATAGAACTTCTCTGTGTAAACAAATAACCTGGGCAATCTGCCAAGCTTTAAACAACGTGTAAATGCAGGAAGTTTAACCACTTAAAGTCTAAATCTTTTTCTGACACTTCTTTCTTAAGTTAAAATCAATATTTTTTGCTAAAAAAAATTACTTGGAACCCCCAAACATTAGAGATAATATATATATATATATATATATATATATATATATATATATATATATATATATATATATATATATATATATATTTATTTATTATAATATTTTATAATATGGAATAAAATGGCAATTGCTGCAATATTTTATGTCGCACTGTATTTGCCCAGCAGTCTTTCAAATGGAATTTTTTGGGAAAACATACACTTCAATAAATAAAAAAAAAAGAAACAGTAAAGTTAGCGCAATTTTTTTTTTGTTTTAATGTGAAAGATGATGTTACGCTGCGAGAATCGTGAGAGAATCGTGATCTGTCCTCTAAGCAAAAAAATCGTGATTCTCATTTTAGCCAGAATCGTGCAGCTCTAGTTGGAATCCATCTCACTTTCCCTCCCTCTCAAGAGGTCACATTCATCACCCCTCCACTCTGTTCCCACACATTGACCTGGTCTGGGGGGCTCTCTGTACTGGTGGTGCCGCCGGGACATGCCCCCTCAGCTTCGGACCTTGGCACACTGGCTTGGCACTCGGGGCTGCGCTGCTTCTGCGCATACATGTTGTAAGTCCATTTTTCTAATGCTAGAATATGAGATTTATGTCCTACCTATACCCACTTGTTTTTCCTATGATTCAATACTGCTATTTCCCCTATTCATAGGTGGTCATTACGGTTATGCTCCTGATGAGTGGCTATAAGGTCCTGAAACGGCGTAGAGCTTACAACTACCGTTATGTGTACACAATTATCCATTATATGCGTATGATCGTTCCAAATTTACTGTATGTATATGTTTATAAGAGATATCCTTGTCGGAATGCATTTGTTTGATGACTACAGATTCATTATAGAGCTATGTGCCAACATATGTAGAGCTATGTGCCTAAATATGTAAATATATGAATTTTTGTATAATTGTTGTATCATTTTATTTATAAATCGCATTCTTACTCAATTTATACTTCTGCTCCCATGTGCCTCATTTAAAGTCCCGCACTTGCTCTCTCCTAATTTTATTATTGAAGATAATGAACGTTTGTCACCATCTGTAAAGCATCAGGGTTTCACTTTACATTTTGAACATTGAATTGCAGCCTAGGGGGAGCTCTAGAGTATAGGATACATTTATACATTGCATTGTTCTGTATTGATGTGAATGTAAAGTATTGCGGTTTGGTGTGTGCATTGAGGTTTCAGGGGGGAGGTGTTTAATACAAGTTCCTGGTGATATTAAGCGCTTATCCCACTGTGCACCTGTCTGCAGACATTTCCTGCTGTGATTATTTGATCCTACAATCTTCAAGTTTACATTGAATGTTATCAATTCTTATTGTTTATGCTTAATCACATTGTTTTATGTTCCACGTCTTTTACAGTAAATTACTTAAGTGGTTCAGTAACATTGTGTGTGGTTCTCATTGTTAACATCCCATTGCAATATGGAACCCTAGGTGCCAGAGGTAAGAGAGGATCTTCAGAGCCGGAGTGGCCAGTGGGGTAAAGAGTCAATCAGAAGCCCCTATGGGGGTACCGCTACATGTATAGAGCCCACCAAAGACAGACCAGACCCTTTAAGATGGATATTAATGGGAGACCTCACACAAAAAAAGTGTGTGCCCCCCAGAAAATACATACCAGACTCTTAATCCAAGCATGCAGCCTGGCTGAGCAGGAAAGGGGGAGGGCCGAGTGTGTGGCTCCACCCCTTCTCCTGAACCATACCAGGCCATGTGCCCTCAACATGGGGGGGGGCTTGTCACACTCCTCCCATGGAAAAGCACCTTGTCCCCAAGTTGATAAGGACAAGGGCCTCATCCTCACAACCCTGGCCTGGTGATTGTGGGGGTCTGTCGGCAGGGGGGATTATCAGAATTTGGAACCCCTCTATAATATTAGGGGTCCCACAGATACCAGCTCCCCTACATGAATGAGTTTGGGGTACATAGTACATAGCAGCCCTACTCATTCACCATAAAAAAGAAATAAATTAATAAAAACTCTCAATGTATTTTATTAAAATAAAATCCGCCAAAAATTCTCTGTAAATCCATCACCAATCCTGATGCCAACCCCCCACTGACTCCCCAATAACCCCCGATGATCTGCCACACAGGAGCGATCGCCAGCGGTGACACTCACTGACTGATAGCGTCCTGAGCTGTTATCAGCTATATAAAGGAAGGGGCGGGGATAGTGGTGACATTATTGCCCAGATATGATCATATTCAGACAATGATGTCATGATCTAGGCCCCATCCATTTGCCTACGTGGCCATGTAAGGTAATGGTTGGGGTGAAGTCGGTGGTTGCTAAGGACGCAGCTGTTGCATCCCTAGAAACCAGTGACAGTCAGAAGCCATCACATTAGTCTGCGCCATAAACGTTGGATGTTCAGAAGAATGTGGGAGGAGCCAATGTTCATCCAATCTTCTGTTCAGACACAGAGCTCCTCCCTAATGCAGATTATTGTCAGTGTGTGGAAGTGATTGTATCTGGCAGACAGGGATCTGTATGTGTGTATGTATCACTGCCCGGCACACCACTCACATCACACACTTCAGCCAATCTGCCCTAAATCATATGTGCGGTGGTGGTGGGGGGGGGGGCAGTGGAAGAAGTCATCACACCAGGATTCTAGATTGAAGGATCACTTGGGGGATCCTCTGAAGTGTGTGGGGATCACTTGTCTGCTCCACACTCCTTAGATTGTATCAGATTAAATGAACGATTTGTATCTGCCTGTGTGTGTCCAGCCAGATAAATGTGGGAGAGCCCCCCCCCCGTGATGGTCAGCAGTATTGCAGGTTGTGAGAACATCATAGCTGGTTTTATCTTCACAAATAAACCAACCCCCTCATTCCTCCTCCACCAATCAAGGATCTCACTCCAGTTAGCAAGTCGCAGTGGGCATGATTTCCCTGACATCCATTGTTGGTGTCAATGGAAAAAAAGAAGTCCTATCAATGGTGTCAGTGAGATAAGATAAGTTCCATAGTTGGTGCCAGGGGGGGGGGGGGGGGGGGGGGATAAGCTCCATTACTGGTGTCAGTGAGAGAAAATAAGTCCCATCATTGTTGTCACTGAGATAAAAAATATATAACATTCTCCACAATGCAGAGCAATTCCATTCAATAATGTGACACTCCTTCATTCAAAACAATATAATGGTCCTTCAATGTCAAACATATCTATGTTTCATAGTTACATAGTTACATAGTAGGTGAGGTTGAAAAAAGACACAAGTCCATCAAGTCCAACCTATGTGTGTGATTATGTGTCAGTATTACCTTACATATCCCTGTATGTTGTGGTCATTCAGGTGATTATCTAATAGTTTCTTGAAGCTATCAGAGCTCCCCGCTGAGACCACCGCCTGTGGAAGGGAATTCCACATCCTTGCCGCTCTTACAGTAAAGAACCCTCTATGTAGTTTAAGGTTAAACCTCTTTCCTTCTAATTGTAATGAGTGGCCACGAGTCTTATTAAACTCTCTTCTGCGAAAGTTTTATCCCTATTGTGGGGTCACCAGTACAGTACAGTATTTGTAAATTGAAATCATATCCCCTCTCAAGCGTCTCTTCTCCAGAGAGAATAAGATCAGTGCTCGCAACCTTTCCTCATAACTAAGATCCTCCAGACCCTTTATTAGCTTTGTTGCCCTTCTTTGTACTCGCTCCATTTCCAGTACGTCCCTCCTGAGGACTGGTGCCCAGAACTGGACAGCATACTCCAGGTGCGGCCGGACCAGAGTCTTGTAGAGCGGGAGAATTATCGTTTTATCTCTGCAGTTGATCCCCCTTTTAATGCATGCTAATATTCTGTTTGCTTTATTAGCAGCAGCTCGGCATTGCATGCCATTGCTGAGCCTATCATCCACTAGGACCCCCAGGTCCTTTTCCATCCTAGATTCCCCCAGAGGCTCTCCCCCCAGTGTATAGATTGCATTCATATTTTTGCCACCCAAATGCATTATTTTACATTTTTCTACATTGAACCTCATTTGCCATGTAGTCGCCCACCCCATTAATTTGTTCAGGTCTTTTTGCAAGATTTCCACATCCTGCGGAGAAGTTATTGCCCTGCTTAGCTTAGTATCGTCTGCAAATACCGAGATTGAACTGTTTATCCCATCCTCCAGGTCGTTTATGAACAAATTAAATAGGATTGGTCCCAGCACAGAACCCTGGGGAACCCCACTACCCACCCCTGACCATTCCGAGTACTCCCCATTTATCACCACCCTCTGAACACGCCCTTGTAGCCAGTTTTCAATCCATGTACTCACCCTATGGTCCATGCCAACGCACCTTATTTTGTACAGTAAACGTTTATGGGGAACTGTGTCAAATGCTTTCGCAAAATCCAGATACACCACGTCTACGGGCCTTCCTTTATCTAGATGGCAACTCACCTCCTCATAGAAGGTTAATAGATTGGTTTGGCAAGAACGATTCTTCATGAATCCATGCTGATTACTGCTAATGATATCATTCTTATTACTAAAATCTTGTATATAGTCCCTTATCATCCCCTCCAAGAGTTTACATACTATTGATGTTAGGCTAACTCGTCTGTAATTCCCAGGGATGTTTTTTGGGCCCTTTTTAAATATTGGTGCTACATTGGCTTTTCTCCAATCAGCTGGTACCATTCCAGTCAATAGACTGTCTGTAAAAATTAGGAACAACGGTCTGGCAATCACCTGACTGAGTTCCCTAAGTACCCTCGGATGCAAGCCATCTGGTCCCGGTGATTTATTAATGTTAAGTTTCTCAAGTCTAATTTTAATTCCGTCCTCTGTTAACCATGTAGGTGCTTCCTGTGTTGTGTAATGAGGATAAACACTGCAGTTTTGGTTACTGAAGCCCCCCGATTCACTCGTGAAGACTGAGGAGAAGAATAAATTCAATACCTTTGCCATCTCCCCATCCTTTGTAACCAGATGTCCTTCCTCATTCTTTATGGGGCCAATATGGTCTGTCCTCCCTTTTTTACTGTTTACATACTTAAAGAATTTCTTGGGATTTTTTTTGCTCTCCTCCGCTATGTGTCTTTCATGTTCTATCTTAGCCATCCTAATTGCACCCTTACATTTCTTATTGCATTCTTTATAAATTCTGAATGCTGAGGATGATCCCTCAACCTTGTATTTTTTGAAGGCCTTCTCCTTTGCTTTTATATGCATTTTTACATTGGAGTTAAGCCATCCAGGATGTTTGTTCGCTCTTTTAAATTTATTACCCAATGGGATACATTGGCTAATGCCCTTATTTAATATGCTCTTAAAGCAAACCCATCTCTCCTCCGTATTCTTTGTTCCTAATATTTTATCCCAATTTATGTCTTTTAGCAAGGTTTGTAGTTTAGGGAAGTTGGCTCTTTTGAAATTCAGTGTCTTTGTGTTCCCTTCATGTCTCCTATTTGTGTGATTTATACTGAAACTAATTGACCTGTGATCGCTGTTACCTAAATTGCCCCGTATTTCCACATCTGTTATCAGGTCTGTATTGTTGGTAATCAGTAGATCTAGTAATGTTTTATTTCTAGTTGGTGCATCTACCATCTGACCCATAAAATTGTCCTGCAAGACACTAAGGAACTGGCGAGCCTTAAATGAATGCGCGGTTCCCTCCGCCCAGTCTATGTCTGGATAATTAAAATCCCCCATTATGATAACACTTCCCATCCTTGCTGCTAATCCAATTTGTGATAGGAGATCCGTCTCCACTTCCTCCCTCAGGTTAGGGGGCCTATAGCATACTCCCAGTATTATTTTCCCCTTAGCTTCATCCCTTTGAAGCTCTACCCATAAAGATTCCACCTCCTCCCTAGCCCCCTCAGTGATGTCATCTCTCACATTCACTTGTACATTATTCTTGATATATAGGCATACCCCTCCCCCCTTTTTACCCTCTCTATCCTTGCGGTATAGGGTATACCCTTGAATGTTTGCCAGCCAATCATGAGAGCTGTTGAACCAGGTCTCTGAAATTCCCACAAAATCCAAATCCTCCTTGTACAACAGTATCTCTAGTTCACCCATCTTGTCCGCCATGCTCCTGGCATTGGTGAACATGCCACATAGTTTAGACCGGTCGCATATTGTCCTCGTATTGGGTGTTTCAAGATTGCAACTAGGACTTGCTACTATACTCACCTTGTGTTTTTGTGCTTTGGTTAACCTACCACTAATGCCCCCAATACTACCCTGTGGAATATCTTCCGCGCTGGCTATCACTGTCTCTGGACCCTCCCCCCCCATCACCTAGTTTAAAAACCCCTCTAACTTTTTGGCCATCTTCATTCCCAGCAGATCTTCACCCTCCTCAATTAGGTGCAGTCCGTCCCTTCTATAGTACCGGTTACCGACTGAGAAGTCGGCCCAGTCGTCCAGGAACCCAAACCCCTCCTTACTACACCAGCTCTTCAGCCACTTGTTTACTTCCCTAATCTCCCTCTGCCTTTCTGGTGTGGCTCGATGTACCGGTAGTATTCCTGAGAACACTACCTTGGAGGTCCTTTTCCTCAATTTAGCTCCTAAGTCCCTAAAATCGTTCTTTAGGACACTCCATCTGCCTCTGACTTTGTCATTGGTACCAACGTGCACCATGACAGCCGGGTCTTCCCCAGCCCCTCCCAGTAATCTGTCCACAAGATCCGTGATGTGCCGAACCCGAGCGCCCAGTAGACAACATACTGTTCGGCGCTTCAGGTCTTGGTTACAGATTGCCCTCTCTGTCCTTCTAAGAATTGAGTCCCCTACCACCAGAATCTGTCCTTCCTTTCCCTTTGCTGCACCCCCACTCTCACTGGAGGAGTTCTTCCCCTGGCAGCTAGGAGAGTCCCTCATCTCCAGCAGTGCTGGTCCCTGACTGGTTACACCAATGTCACTCAATGGAGCGTACTTATTGGGATGCTCCAGTCCTGGATCGGCCTCTCTGGCACTTCCCCCTCTACCCCTCCTGACTGTCACCCATCTACTCTTTGCTAGTGCCTGCACCTCTTTGTCTCCACCCGCCTCTGTGCTGGCCCCTGCCGGCACCTGCCGTGTACGTTCCTGGCTCACTTTTAGTATGGAGGGACTTCTCAGTGCTGACAGTTGCTTCCCCAGATTCAGAACCTGGGCTTTCAGGGAAACAATGTGCTTAGTTTCCTCCACTATGATGTGATTTATCTGTTCCTTCCTCTTCTATCAGACTCGGTGACACATGCACACGCCCAGTGATAATATGTGATCACCTTGTGCATGGACCTCAATACAGATAAAGGTCAGAACCCACCTGAGGCCTCCTGAGGAAGTTCTGGTACAGGAGGGTAATGCGCACAGGATTTGGAGTCGCTCTGTAGGTATGAGATCACTGGCTGTATTAATCACTATGACCCATGTTTATTCATGCTGAGATACACGGATACACTATCTTACCAAAATTATTGGTACGCCTGCCTTTACACAAACATGAACGTTAATGGCATCCCAGTCTTAGTCTGTAGGGTTCAATATTGAGTTGGCCCACCCTTTGCAGCTATAACAGCTTCAACTCTTCTGGGAAGGCTGTCCACAAGGTTTAAGAGTGTGTCTATGGGAAGGTTTGACCATTCTTCCAGAAGCGCATTTGTGAGGTCAGGCACTGATGTTGGATGAGAAGGCCTGGCTCGCAGTCTCTGCTCTAATTCATCCCAAAGGTGTTCTATCAGGTTGTGGTCAGGACTCACTCATCCATGTCTTTATGGACCTTGCTTTGTACACTGGTGCGCAGTCATGTTGGAACAGGAAGGGGCCATCCCCAAACTGTTCCCACAAAGTTGGGAGCCTGAAATTGTCCAAAATGTCTTGGTATTCTGAGGTATTTGGTATTTGTGAGGTCAGACACTGATGTTGGACGAGAAGGCCTGGCTCGCAGTCTCTGCTCTAATTCATCCCAAAGGTGTTCTATCAGGTTGTGGTCAGGACACTGTGCAGGCCAGTCAAGTTCCTCCACCCCAAACTCACTCATCCATGTCTTTATGGACCTTGCTTTGTGCACTGGTGTGCAATTATGTTGGAACAGGAAGGGGCCATCCCCAAACTGTTTCCACAAAGTTGGGAGCCTGAAATTGTCCAAAATGTCTTGGTATGCTGACGCCTTAAGAGTTCCCTTCACTGGAACTAAGGGGCCAAGCCCAACCCCTGAAAAACAACCCCCACACCATAATCCCTGCTCCACCAAATGATTTGGATCAGTGCACAAAGCAAGGTCCATAAAGATGTGGATGAGTGAGATTGGGGTGGAGGAACCTGACTGATCTATACAGAGTCCTGACCTCAACCCGATAGAACTCCTTTGGGATGAATTAGAGTAATGACGAGCCAGGCCTTCTCGTCCAACATCAGTGCCTGACCTCACAAATGCCCTTCTGGAAGAATGGTCAAACGTTCCCATAGACACACTCCTAAACCTGAGGAAATATAGGGGTGGAGGCGTGGAGGCAGTTGCTGCCGCCTATCCGCGAGTACACACCTACGAATTGGAAGTTGGGACTATCTCGGCACTTGTTAGTGACTCGCAATTGAGAGGAAATATATAAAAAAAGTTTAAGCTTTATTAATTACAAAACACATTTACAAAATCGTACATACATACAATACTACAACAAATTAAATACACCACACTAAACACAAACATTAACGGTTGAAACCGTAAAGTTTCTTGTAGAGAGGGGTATCTAAGATTTTTTCCTCAACCGGTTTCGCGGTTAAAACCACTTCTTCCGGAGGGATAGGTCTATAAAATATTTAATAAACTTTAATTTAGACAAAAATGAAGAAAATACAGCAAAAAGAAGTAATAAGCATAATACAAAAATAGTAACAAAATAGAAGACTGGCTCACCAACTCAGACGGATTCAATGGGATAGTAGGACCCCACACAAATCCCCCCCATGGCGGAAACGGGGGATTGTGGACAAGTTCTAGTTAAATAAATGATAACCATAAACATGTGGAAACTGGAAAGTTAGGGGGGTGCTCGCCCAGGTGAAATAAATGGAAGTCTAGGCGGGGAAGATAGGGTGATAGGGAAGAATAATAAAGGGGGAACAGGGAGGTGGAGGTGAGGCAGGGAAGAGAAAATA
The DNA here is from genome assembly GCF_042186555.1 of Aquarana catesbeiana. Classification (NCBI taxonomy): domain Eukaryota; kingdom Metazoa; phylum Chordata; class Amphibia; order Anura; family Ranidae; genus Aquarana; species Aquarana catesbeiana. Next base: position 2,652,638 of record NW_027362661.1, on the reverse strand, counting down.
TGTAGGAGAGAAGAAAGAAGGGGGGGTGAAGAGGGGGGGAGGGAGGGAGGAAGGGTAGGAGAGGAAAGGGGGAGAGGGGGGGGGGGAAGGAGGGGGAAGAAGGGTAGGAGAAAGAAGGGGGCAGAGGGGGGGGTAAAGGAAATAGGGGGGAATGGGGCAGGAAGGGGGAGGGAAGGAAAGGAAAAGAAGGGAGCGGGATACGGCTAGAAGGGGAAGGGAGGGGTGGGCAAGGAGGGGGGAGAGAAAAGGAAAGCAAGAAGGAGGAGGGGGGGAGGAGGGAGACGGAGGGGGGAGGGAGGAAAAGAAAGGAAAGAATACCCCAAAATCACCCAAGACATCCGGTGGTCAAAAACATGCAACATTAGAACAAGTAAATAGAGAAATGAACACTCACCAAGTAATTGGCTAATCAGTAGTAATGCATGGGCTGCCTGTATCAGGGTATCATGTATAGTATTGGTAAGAAATTAAAAGTGGTCCCAAAAACGACAGATGAACAATCAGGTTTAGGGATGCAGTAAAGCTAGACCAGGTACAATGAGTAGGACCCCCAAGTAACAACCAAGTCTGTAATATAAAAAGGGATATGAAATCAAACTTCTGAAGGTCAGCGGACAAAAAGGGGTGGATAGAGGAGAAAGGCAGAGAAAAAAACCATTAGGAGGAGATGGCCAGGAGGTAAAGAAAGACAGGCCCCCCTAAGCTAACAGGGACATGTGAACACCAGAGGGAGGAACAGCGCATAGATATATAAGTATGTATTTTGTCATTATTAAAGCTTAAACTTTTTTATATATATTTCCTTTCAATTGCGAGTCACTAACAAGTGCCGAGATAGTCCCAACTTCCAATTCGTAGGTGTGTACGCGCGGATAGGCGGCAGCAACTGCCTCCACCCCTATATTTCCTCAAGTCTGTCTAACCGGGATGATGGCACTGATTTTTGAATGGTATTATTATCTATTTAATTGAGGATATGCTCATTTTTCATGACACTCCTAAACCTTGTGGACAGCTTTCCCAGAAGAGTTGAAGCTGTTATAGCTGAAAAGGGTAATATAGTGTATGTCGGATCTCACAGCTTCTAGCTCTGTAACTCGCTATATCATTATCAGTAAATGTCACACAGACAAGACAGACATTCTGAAGGCTCTACTTACTTCTTTACACCCCAAAATGTACTCAGCCAATGAAAAGCCAAAACCGCACAACACTTCATCCATGTCTTTGGAGATTTTTTTTAATTAATTTTATTGAAATTTAACATTGCATAACAATTACCAAAGCTGTCATTAAACAGAAAAATTAAAAATAAAATTAAGAAAACAAAACACAAAAAGAACAGTACCAAACAGTACAAAAGTAGCCTCATCAACGTATGACGAAGTGAGGTCACCTCTAAGGTGAGAGACCGGTGACCAGTGAAGTACGGGCACCCCACACAACAAATGTACACTGTTATATCAACATTCATACCCCCCCTATCACATTAAGGAACATACAGTAATTTTGCATGACAAAACAATTAGAGATGATATCAACCCTCCAGAAAAGGGGGAATATATGAGTCTACAGCAATGAACTTGGGTTCACATATTCATCAATCGGAAACAGTATCAACAGAGGAGAGCCACCCACCCCACACTTTGTCAAACTTAGTAAAAGCCCCCCTACTCCAATATGTAGCTTTATACAGAGGGACCGCTTTATTTACCAATGATTTCCATGCCTGTAAAAGGGACCAATGGCTGGACAATCCCAAAAGGCATGAAGGAAATCTACAGCGGGTGTGGAACAGAACCAACAAAGGGAGGACTGATTGCTAAACAGCTTGGCTGGTCTAGCTGGTGTAAAATATACCCTATGCAAAAATGTAAAGTGTATTAAGGCGTCTCTGGCGGAGACTAATCTAGTGATTGGGGCCTCCCAGACGTGTTCCCACTTCTCCTGATCAAATCCTGGAGCCAATGTTTCAAACCATTCCAAAGCCAAACCATTCTACAGGGTTGTTGCAACAAAGCAGCTTCTGGAAAGTGGTCTCTGTAAATAGTGGACAGTGGATTGACTACTGAATCAACCCTCAGCAATAACTCAATGTTGCTAGCTTCTAGGGTTATGTGACCAGTGCAAAATTGGGGCTGAAAGGAGTGACATAGTTGTAAAAACCTGAAGAAGTGGGTGTTGGGTAGGCGATAAAGCACCATTAAATCATTAAAGGACCTCAGGGAGCCATTGACTACAATATGCTGCAAGGTCTTGACACCCTATTTTGCCCAGACTATTGGATCAGGGTATGAGTAAAAATGGGGCAAGTTTGGGATTCTTCCACAGCGGTAAATGGGGGGAAACTTAGAGGGATTTTCCGATGTACTGCCAGAGACCACACCCCATGCCTTTAAAACAAAACGCATAGAACTAGTGAGATCATGGGGAGATCTGGAACCCCTGTATAGTAAATGTGTCAAAGCTTCATAGGATCCCAAGCAAGCCGCTTTTTGGGACACGGCGGCGTCATCAAAAGGGGTAGTTAACCAGCAATACACAAAAAACAATTGACCTGCCAGGAAGTACGTAAAAAAGTTTGGAACTGCCAAACCTCCCTCCCTCCACAGCTGCTGTAGCATTGCCGTCAATGCTGCTTGCAGTGATGGACCTGTGTCCCCTAAAAAAGGACTATGTCATCTGAATATAAGGCTGTGGTTTCAGTAAGACTGCCTATCTGAATTCCCTGAATGTGAGGGGAAGAGCATAGGGCTATTGCCAATGGCTCCATCAGGAGTGCAAACAGCCCCAGGGAGAAGGGGCATCCCTACCTGGTGCCCCTTGACACTGGAAAGGCCCCAGAGACCTGGCCATTAATTCTGAGAGCTGCCACCAGATGGTCATAAATATGGAAATCCATTTAAAAATACTGGACCAAACCCCATGCAGACATGGAGTATATATGAGGTGTATATCAGGGTGTGCTGTCCAGCAATAATTAATATAAAAGAGATTTCCTGCACTCAAGTCACTAATACACCTCGAGGATTGTGTGGGATCCCTGATGTACAGGAAGACAGGACTTCAGTGAGGAACAATTCTCTCACTCAGGACAGCAAAGGGGTTTCTCCCCCGTATGAGATCTCTGATGTCTGTAAAGATCGGGCATCCGTGAAAAACATTTCCCGCACTCAGAACAGGAATACGGTTTCTCACCTGTGTGAGATTTCTGATGTGTGTAAAGACTGGACATCTGTGAAAAACATTTCCCACACTTTGAACAGAAATACGGCTTCTCCCCCGTGTGCAGTCGCTGATGGGTGTAAAGACTGGATTTCAGTGAAAAACATTTCCCACACTCAGGACAGCAATACGGCTTCTCCCCTGTGTGAGATCTCTGATGTGTGTAAAGACTGGACTTCTGTGAAAAACATTTCCTGCACTCAGGACAGGAATATGGCTTCTCCCCTGTGTGAGATCTCTGATGTTTGTGTAGATTGGATTTATCTGCAAAACATTTCCCACACTCAGGACAGGAATACGGCTTCTCCCCCGTGTGAGATCTCTGATGTTTGACAAGACCCGATTTTGTTAGAAAACATTTTCCACACACAGGACAGGAATACGGCTTCTCCCCCGTGTGAAATCTCTGATGTGTGTATAGATTGGATTTATCTGAAAAAGATTTCCCGCACTCGGGACAGAAATACGGTTTCTCCCCTGTGTGAGATCTTTTATGCACAATAAGACTTGATTTAGAATGGAAACACTTCCCGCACTCAGTACAGGAAAGTTTCTTGTCTGTTGGAATGACGGCACCATCCCTCACAGTCTGAGGTTCCTCAGGATAAGAGGAATACGATGGTCCATCTACACTGTGTGGTGCCGGATGGACATTTGAGGTAGTCGGGTTTTCTCCTGGACTATACTGTGTGATGTCCTCATCTTCTACTTTACAGTCTGGAGACAAAGTGAGACAATCCTCTGAGGTTTTCCTCATCTCCCGTCCATCTACTAAAATAGACATAAAAAGATTATTACTAGACATGAGCATATTGGTTCCCCTAAACCAGGACTCCTCCCACATCAGGCAGCTTTGTCTCTGAGGATCTTACAATTCCACCCTCAAGGTAACTAGTAAATGGGTCCTCTGATCTCCTACCAGTTCATTTCTTTATTCATGGACCTTAGTCAGAGAGTGAGGAAACAACGAGAACTGTCTATTATAGGAGTGACAGTGATGAGGGGATTGTAGAACGAGTGTCCCCACCCCCTCTATCACTCATTGCCATCTTCCCAACACAAGAAGTCCTGCACTTCCTTATTTAGTCCATGATTTAGTCATGAATAACAGCGGGGCTGAGCCCCACCAGAGGTCAGAGAGTGAGGATGGGGAAGAACAACCAAGATGAAGACTGGACTAATCCTGAAGACCACCATCATTGGGTTATTGACTCCTCACTCATTATCACTTTCTGTTTAAGGTTCCAAAGTTTGAGGATGTTATCACATTATTATCAACATGAAAAAGTCTGTGCTCCAATCAGATCATCAGATATAAAACATACAGCTGGTAGGAAACAGGTGTAACAAAAGATAATACATACAGCGCCTTGAAAAAGTATTCATACCCGTTGAAATTGTCCACATTTTGTCATGTTACAACCAAAAACATAAATATATTTTATTGGGATTTTATGTGATAGACCAACACAAAGTGGCACATAATTATGAAGTGGAAGGAAAATGGTAAATGGTTTTCCAATTTTTTTTACAGATAAATTTGTGAAAAGTGTGGGGGGCATTTGTATTCAGCCCCCTTTACTCTGATACCCCTAACTACAATCTAGTGGAACCAATTGCCTTCAGAAGTCACCTAATTGGTAAATAGAGTCCACCTGTGTGTCATTTAATCTCAGTATAAATACAGCTGTTCTGTGAAGCCCTCAGAGGTTTGTTAGAGAACCTTAGTGAACAAACCGCATCACAAAGGCCTGTTGTGGAGAAGTATAAAGCAGGGTTAGGTTATAAAAAAATTCCCAAGCTTTGAACATCTCATGGAGCTCTGTTCAATCCACCATCGGAAAATGGAAAGAGTATGGCACAACTGCAAACCTACCAAGACATGGCCGTCCACCTAAACTGACAGGCCGGGCAAGGAGAGCATTCATCAGAGAAGCAGCCAAGAAGTCCATGGTAATTCTGGAGGAGCTGCAGAGATCCACAGCTCAGGTGGGAGAATCTGTCCACAGGACAACTATTAGTCGTGTTCTCCACAAATCTGGCCTTTATGGAAGAGTGGCAAGAAGAAAGCCATTGTTGAAAGAAAGTCATAAGAAGTCTACTTTTCAGTTTGTGAGAAGCCATGTGGGGTACACAGCAAACATGTGGAAGAAGGTGCTCTGGTCAGATGAGACCAGAATTGAACTTTTTGGCCTTAAAGCAAAACGCTATGTGTGGCGGAAAACTAACACTGCACATCACCCTGAACACACCATCCCCACCGTGAAACATGGCGGTGGCAGCATCATGTTGTGGGGATGCTTTTTTTCAGCAGGGATAGGGAAGCTGGTCAAAGATGATGGAAAGATGGATGGAGCCAAATACAGGGCAATCTTAGAAGAAAACCTGTTAGTCTGCAAAAGACTTGAGACTGGGGCGGAGGTTCACCTTCCAGAAACAATGACCCTAAACATACAGCCAGAGCTACAATGGAATGGTTTGGATCAAAGCATATTTATGTGTTAGAATGGCCCAGTCACAGTCCAAACCTAAATCCTATTGAGAATCTGTGGCAAGACTTGAAAATTACTGTTCACAGACTCTCTCCATCCAATCGGACAGAGCTTGAGCTATTTTGAAAAGAAGAATGGGCAAAAATGTCCCTCTCTAGATGTGCAAAGCTGGTAGAGACAACCCCAAAAAGACTTGCAGCTGTAATTGCAGTGAAATGTGGTTCTACAAAGTATTGACTCAGGGGGGCTGAATACAAATGCACCCCACACTTTTCACACACACACACGCGCACGCACACACACACACACACACACACACACACACACACATATATATTTGTATCATTTATGATTTTCCTTCCACTTCACAATTATATGCCACTTTTTGTTGGTCTATCACATACAATCCCAATAAAATATATTTACGTTTTTGGTTGTAACATGACAAAATGTGGGAAATTTCAAGGGGTATGCATACTTTTTCAAGGCTCTGTATTATGTGTGTATATATAGCAGTGGGTAGAGGGGAGGGAGCAAAAGTCAGGACTATGTAATGTACAACATATTGTATATGATACAGCAGATAGAACTATATAGTATCAGAATGATGTAATGTACAATAGAGTATATAGTGCAGGGGTCAGGAGTATGTGATGTACAATATAAATTATATAGTGTAAGGGTCAGGACTCATAATATTGGTATTCAGCAATCAGTGGAAGCTTAAATGTTTACATGAGACAAGTTGCAGAGATCCCACACCGCTGCCTCCCATCTCCTGAGACTGCACTCAGTGACTTGGGTCTGAGACTATACAGATATATCCCTCCACCCGGCACAGCCAGCAGATAACAGAGCAAGTAACTCTGGGAGAATTGTTCTGAGATCTTACTAGACTCATGTATAGGGAAGGAGGCCCAAGATACATGTCTCAGGTGCCTAGGTCTAGTAATGTCTATGATGACAATCAACATTTTGCTGCCAGCTGAACCCCAGAATCTCCATAAATCCAGTCTAGATACATAAATTGTGTCTATAGAACAGAGATAGAAAATTATCCGAGAGAAATATAGGAATACAGGACGGGGAACACAGTTTAGGAAAGTGGACAGGGGATTACAGGCTGATATCACCCAGTCCCCGCCCTACTCTGGACCAATCAGTGAGCAGTATGGGTGGAGGAATGTATTTATTGTTAATGACCCACCTGTACTGATCTCTGTAGGAGTGTCCTCCTCTTTAAATGTCCCCGTTATTCCATCCTCCTGCTGATCATCTCTCACATACATCTCTTCTTCTTCTTCTTCTTCTTCTTCTTCTTCTTCTTCTGCTTTAACCTCAACTTTTATATCTATCAGATCTTCACCCTAATCCAAGAAAAATAAATAAAATTTCATTGGTAAAATATAAGCTCAGAATCCACACATCATCTTCACGAGTCCATGTTCTAGATGCTCTTTCCCACCGACCTTATAACAGTGAGGGATGGTGTGATCTTCCTGTGTGGAATCCCAGGAATACAGAGGACTGGGACATCTCTCTGGTGGGTTCCTGGTATTAGGTGGCTCCATCAAATCCTTGTGTCCTTCTGAAAACTCCCCCATCACTCCATACTCCTCATCCTCCTCTTTATACTCTTCTTTAACAACAATAATATAATCCCCGAGATTTTCACTCTGAAAGATATAAAAAAAAATACATCAAATGTAGCAATGCAGATAATGTACAGATCCTAATGATACTATCAGTGATTGTTCCTCATCTACCTGATGATGGTGAGGGATGGTGTGACCTTCCTGTGTGGAATCCCGGGAATACAGAGGACGGGGGCATCTCTCTGGTGGGTTCTCATTACTGGATCCATCTGTAGGAAACACACACACTGACTGAATACATTGTTTCTATGTGTTTATCAGATGATGGGGGATCTAAGTGGAGCCTCCGTACTGCTCTCTCCTTTACAATAAAGTCTCCTCTTACCCGGTGATGTGAGGGGCGGCTGATTGTCCATTATGACGTCCTTGTAGAGATCCTTGTGTCCTTCTAAATACTCCCACTCCTCCATGGAGAAATAGACAGTGACATCCTGACACCTTATAGGAACCTGACACACACAATGATACAGTCACCATCCAGACACATCCCTTGTCTGTTACTGGATAATGTCCCAGAATTCCCAGCACCGCTCACCTCTCCTCCATGATCTCTCTGGTGACTTCTAGAATCTTCTTTGTATTTCTCTATTCACTCAGGAAGGGAGGTGGAGGCAATGTGATGGTCATATGATCTCCAGTAAATGTGTATATAGACAGTGCTGCCAAAAATGAAAATCAAGATTATTAAACAGTTTGTCACGTGTAAAAATGTAAAAAATAGAGAAATGAATGACACCAGAAAATATAACCAATGTCCAATGTATCAAAAAGTCCCATTCAAATATTAGTTGCTTGAAAAACAAGAGGTAGGTGAACAGGTGCTGGTGCCATTAGTAACAGATAAACACAATGACCCCACATGGATGTACACTCACCACTCATCCATGGATGGATCTTCTATTACTAGATAAGTCTCACTGCACTTTTTTGGTTGGACCCACTATGTATCTTGTCACCAACTTGACCATTCACATGTACCTGGATGTGATATCTTCCAATGCCATACACTGCCACTCCCCCTACAAATAAAAGTGGTATAATCCATTTAGTATACGCCTGCGGTCTCCAAACTGTGGCCCGGGTACTGTATGCAGCCCTTTGCTTGCCTTTATCTGGCCCTTGGGGCACTATTACATCTACTGACACTAACAATGGAGTACTATTTATCCCACTGATACCAACGATAGGGCATCATTCCTTCTATTCATATCAACAATGGGGCACTATTCATTTCATTGATATGAACGATGGGGCACAGTTCCTTCCACTGACACCAACAATGGGACACTATTCCTCCCACCGACATCAGTGATGGGGCACAGTTCCTCCTACTGACACCAACGATGGGGCATTGTTTACTTCTACTGGACATTTTCTACTCCAACTGGCCCCCCTAAAGTCTGAACTGGCCCTTTGTTTAGAAAGTTTGGAGACCCCTGATATAGACTGATGAGGTGAGAAGGTGATTGGTGGGAAAGGTGATACATCTCCAAAATGGAAGTAAGTGGGGAAATGTTCTGACCCTGAAGGGGTTAATCTAGTTTTCCACACTATATATGTGTGTATCATCATCTGCTGGAGATAAAAGACATCACAGTGACTATGGAGGAAGAGGACGGACATGACGGGGGGTTACTGGGTGTAAATAGAAAATAAGATCTTATTACCTCCTCTACTGCCCCTTCCAGCAATGTCTTCTCTCTACTTCCTCCAGACTCACCTCTCACCCGGAACTTCCTGTGTGTACCTGACATCACTTCCTGTCTGTCTTTGTAGAGATCTCCTGTCTGGATAGAAGTGGAGCTCAGAGGAACTGCAGTCCTGAGAAACATCTCGAAGTGTGAACACGGCCTTGTGCTGTGTGTTTATGTACAGTATATACTTATAGATGGGGTCATCTCCACTCCCACCAAGGGGGATAGGAATATATTACTGCCTAGTCCAGCCTTTATCATTTATCAACCAGGGTTCCTCCAAAGAATTCTAGGGGTTCTCTCAGAATGATAATGTAAACATGTCCTTCTTTCACTGATCACTGATGTAGCGCTGGTAGATTTACAATCTACCGCAGATTAGGTAAATTTAGTAAATTGTGTGTTAGGAAGGTTAAAAGTTCGCCTCTGTTCCAGCTTGGCTAACGTTGTGTGTACTTCCGTGCTGACCGGTGGGTGTCGCTGTTACCATTAGTAAGTGTTGGAAGGGCAACGTGTCGAAGTGTATAGATGCTCCTCTGTCTCGGAGACAAGCTCGGTGGAGGTGGTCCTCCGAGTTGCATTCTGGGAAGAGGGTATTTGTGGGAGAGACGCCATGTTCTAGGGTCGTTTTACAGCCACCTGCTGGCCCTCCTGGCTGACAGGTATGCGTTAAGGAGCTACCTCATGGTCCTCCGATCGGGAGGCCCACGATGCTGTGACGCAGGGGTGGGTCCAGAGGCTTGTCTGGGGCCTACCACCGCGGCCGAGGAATGGTCCTGAGCTGTCGGTCCTGTGTGACGAAGCTGGACAACCGAGGAGATCCCAGGGGAGGACCCGTCTTGGAGAGATCACGCGGCGTGCTGGTCTATAGAGGGGCCTGGTGACTCGGTTGCAGGACGTATCCAAAAGAAGTAATTATACAGCATAGTGTCGCCGGTTTGGCCTAAAGGTTCAGGCACTGTGACTGACTGTTTACTGCAGAAGATTTGATACATCCTGTGGCAGAGGATTGTGCAGATTTACCCCCCCAAGTAAGTCTGTGGCAGAGACTTTAGATTCGTGCTGCGTACTGGCTGCTAGACCGGTGAGAGAGGCCTATCCAGATGAGCAAAAGAGTGCGTCCCATGAGGGGAACGCATTCCACATAATTATCTGAATTCTACCGGGACATTTGTCACTAAGATTTTGTAAGAAGATACTTGAGTTTCTCCTGAAGGTTTCCTTTTCCGTCTCTTTCCTGCTACTTCCTAAAGTTTGACTGTTTAATAAAGCATTGGAAACGTACTCCAGTGTTGGTGCGTGTGTCGTCCAGCAGTAAACTCAATGGAACCCCTAGACCCGGTGCCAGTGAAACTGAGGGAAGCAAAGTGAAGGTAACAGACCCACTTAAACCAGCAGCTTCACCGTGAGTTAGTGCTACACTGATATAAGGGAATCCTTCTCCCATTGGTCACTAATAAGAGCAGTAACCCAGTGGATGCTCTGTTGGAAAGGTCTCCAAGTCTGCTCTTGCCCCTAGATATTGCTGCAGCATATAATGCAGATGCTGGCTATGGTTGCTGGAACCTATCAGACCTTGGTGCTGAGAACTGAAAAATTGTTTAAAAGCATCGGTCAGCTGGCCACCTTCTCCACTGCTCTTCCTCTGATCGAGCGAAGCCTCAGAAACACATTGCCCAGCACCAGGAAATGGTAACCTCCCAGGGTCTGGAAACTTTTCTTCAAGGCCTCCTGAAGATGTTTCATCCTCTGTGAAGGCAGGATGAGTTCTGAAACCTTACCCTTGTAATGTGGATCAAGAAGGGTTGCCAGCCAGTAATTATCCCTCTCCTTAATACCACAAATACTAGGGTCCTTTTGCAGACTTTGCAGAATCAAGGAGGCCATGCAGCATAAATTTGCAGAGGCATTCGATTCTGAGTCCTCCAGGTCATCAAGGATCACATTATCCATAACTACCTCCTCCCAGCCACGTACAACTCCTTGGGTTTCTGGGGACTAAAAACCATCCCTTGAAGACTGCTGGATATTATCCTCGACATCCATACTAGCACAATTCTCCTCCTCCTCCTCCTGTTCTTCCTGTGTGTTTGGCGGACCCGCAGGAATGCTATCTGGATAAAGGGGGCCTTGAGAGGAAAGGAAGTCCTCCTCTGCCTCAAGTGCACTGTCCATGATTCCAGGAAGCGTGTGCTCCAACAGGAAGACTAGAGGGACAGTGTCACTGATGCATGCATTGTTGCTGTTTACTAGGGATGAGCTTCGAGTTCGAGTCAAACTCATGTTCGACTTGAACATCGGCTGTTCGCGGCAAATTCGAAAGCCGCGGAACACCCTTTAAAAGTCTATGGGAGAAATCAAAAGTGCTAATTTTAAAGGCTTATATGTATGGTATTGTCATAAAAAGTGTTTGGGGACCTGGGTCCTGCCCCAGGGGACATGTATCAATGCAAAAAAAAGTTTTAAAAATGTCCCTTTTTTCGGAAGCAGTGATTTTAATAATGCTTAAAGTGAAACAATAAAAGTGTAATATTCCTTTAAATTTCATACCTGGGGGGTGTCTATAGTATGCCCGTAAAGGGGCGCATGTTTCCTGTGTTTAGAACAGTCTGACAGCAAAATGACATTTCAAAGGCAAAAAAGTCATTTAAAACTGCTCGAGGCTATAATGAATTATCGGTCCGACAATACACATAAAAGTTCATTGATAAAAATGGCATGGGATTTACCCTACAGGGGAACCTCGAACCAAAATTGAAAAAAAAAAAGGCGTGGGGGGGTCCCCCTAAATTCCATACCAGGCCCTTCAGGTCTGGTATGGATATTAAGGGGAACCCCGTGCCAAAATTTTAAAAAAATGGCGTGGGGGTCCCCCTCAAAATCCATACCAGACCCTTCAGGTCTGGTATGGATTTTAAGGGGAACCCTGCTCCAAAATTTTTTAAAAATGGCGTGGGGTCCCCCCAAAAATTAATACCAGACCCTTATCTGAGCACGCAACCTGGCAGGCCACAGGAGAAGAGGGGGGGACGAGAGAGCACCCCCCTCCCTCCTGAACTGTACCAGGCCACATGCCCTCAACATTGGGAGGGTGCTTTGGGGTAGCGGCCCCCCAAAGCACCTTGTCCCCATATTGATGAGGACAAGGGCCTCATCCCCACAACCCTTGGCCGGTGGTTGTGGAGGTCTGCGGTCAGGGGGCTTATCGGAATCTGGAAGCCCCCTTTAACAAGGGGACCCCCGGATCCCGGCCCCCCCCATGTGAAATGGTAATGGGGTACAACAGTACCCCTACCATTTCACAAAAAAAGTGTCAAAAATGTTAAAAATTACAAGAGACAGTTTTTGACAATTCCTTTATTTAAAGTCTTCTTCTTTCCATCTTCTTCGGGTCTTCTTCCTTCCTTCTTCCTTTGGTTTCTTTTTTCATCTTCTTCTTCCTCTGGTTCTTCCTCCGATCCTCTGCTTCATACTCCGGTGTTCTCGTCTGGCATCTTCCTCAGCGGCGTCTTCTACGCTTCGTTCTTGGCTCCACATCCATGGGAGGCTCCCGCTGTGTAACGCTTCTCTTCTTCTGACACTTCCTAAATAACGGAGGGCGGGGCCACCTGGTGACCCTGCCCCCTCTGACGCACGGGGACTTCCCTATGGGTTTCCCCGTGATGTCAGAGGGGCGGGGTCACCCAGTTAGGTAACGGGTGACTCCGCCCCCCAGACCAGACCCTTCAGGTCTGGTATGGATTTTGAGGGGGACCCCCACGCCATTTTTTTTCAATTTTGGCACGGGTTACCTTAATATCCATACCAGACCTGAAGGGCCTGGTATGGAATTTAGGGGGACCCCCACGCCATTTTTTTTTTAAATTTTGGTTCGGGGTTCCCCTGTGGGGAAATCCCATGCCGTTTTTATCAATTAACTTTTATGTGTATTGTCGGACCAACAATTTATTAATAGCCGCAATGTCATTTTGCGTTCAGACTGTTCTAAACACGGGAAACATGCGCCCCTTTAAAGACATACTATAGACACCCCCCAGGTACGAAATTTAAAGGAATATTACACTTTTATTGTTTCACTGTAAGCATTATTAAAATCACTGCTCCTGAAAAAATGGCCATTTTTAAAACTTTTTTTGCATTGATCCATCTCCCCTGGGGCAGGACCCAGGTCCCCAAACACTTTTTATGACAATAACTTGCATATAAGCCTTTAAAATTAACACTTTTGATTATTTATGTTCGAGTCCCATAGACTTTAACGGTGTTCGCGTGTTCGAACTAATTTTTTTGCCTGTTCGCATGTTCTGGCGCGAACCGAACAGGGGGGTGTTCGGCTCATCCCTACTGCTCACCATTCTTGTGGCCTCTTCAAATGGTGACAGGACAGTGCATGCATCCTTAATCAGTAGCCATTGGCATGGTGAAAAGAAACCAAGCTCCCCTGACCCTGTACTGGTGCCATATTAGCACAGGTACTTATTGATGACCTTCTGCTGTGTGTGCAGGCACTGCAGCATTGCCAACATTGAGTTCCACATGGTGGGCATGTCACAAATGAGGCAGTTGATGGGCAGGTTGCATTCCCTTTGAATGTCAGCCAGCCGAGCACTGGCATTGTATGAATGGCGGAAATGACCACAGACTTTTCTGGCCTTCCTCAGGAGATCTTGTAAGCCTGGATACCTGGTCAAGAAATGCTGCACCACCAAATTCAGGATGTGTGCCAAACATGGGTCAAGTGTCCCTGTTGGAGGGCAGAGAGAAAGTTGGTGCCATTGTCGCATACAACCATTCCTGGCTGATGTGGTGTCAACCACCTCTGGGCCTGCCCCTGCAGAGCTGACAGAATCTCTGCCCCAGTGTGGCTCCTGTCCCCTAGGCAGACCAACTCAAGCACTGCATGACATCTTTTTGTATGACTGCTTGCGTAGCCCCTTGAGCATTTAGGGAGCACTGCTGGTTCAGAGGACATTTCTGCAGAAGAGGCCATAGAGGAAGAAAAAGAGGAGGGAGGGGAGCATACAGATGTTGTGGCAGAATCACCACTAGCTTTTTGGAGGTGTGGTGGCGGAACAAGCTCCAACACTGAACCCTGTCCTGCATCTTTCCCAGCTGCCAGCAGAGTTACCCAGTGCGTCGTGAAGGAAAGGTAACGTCCATGCCCATGCCTGCTGGACCATGAGTCAGCGGTAATATGAACCTTACTGCTGACCGCCCTGTCCAACGAGGCCAAAACATTGCCTATCACATGGCAGTGGAGAATCGGAATGACCTTAGGTGAAAAAAAAAAAAATATATATATATATATATATATATATATAAATATATCTCAAATGCACTGCCTGTACTGACTAAATATAGAGTTTACACTGTATATATAGGCTGAATGCAGAGTATATATATATATATATATATATATATATATATATATATATATATATATATATATATATATATTAGGGCTGGGGAAATTAAAGATTAATTCCTCGATTAATTTTTATGATCGATCAAAATTCTTTTGATCGGTACTCACCTCTCCGCCGGCCTCCTGATCTTCAGGGAGTTCCGTCGGAGATCCGGTGACGTCGCGGACATCGATGTCACCGGACTCCTCCCCCCTTCCCCAAGTGCCTCCGTCTGCTAACGAAGGGAAGGGGGGAGGAGTCTGGTGATGTCGATGTCCGTGACATCACCGGACAGCCTGGACAGTGATGGTAAATATGGATGTGGTTAACTGGGATCATTCAGTGAGCTAAGTGTAGGCAAATTCGATAACCTCCTTTTTTAACATTGTTGCCCTTAGAGGCTGATAAGCTGTGATATTTTTGCCGTGTGGATCGGCTTCTGCTGTTGCCATGACGGCGGCGCTTGCTACAGTTTGAATTTAAAACGTATTTGTGTGAACTGTGAAGTTAAGTCATGGATTGTGCAAACTGACTAATGTAGAGTTGCAATGCAAGGAGATCAGCTAAAAGTAGTTCTGTATGTGCGTTATAATTAATCAAAATTAGTCGATTAATCGAACACGAAAATTTTAATCAGTAACAGCCCTAATATATATATATATATATATACACCGTATATATACACACACACACACACTAGTCTGACTGTATATATACAGTATATATATCAAATACACTGCCACTAACTAACCTGCCTGCCTAATCTAGCTCAATCTCTCTATGTCCGTCTACTATAACACACTATACGGCACTGTGTAAGCAGCCTTATATAGTGTGAAGCGTGGATTTAGTCCCCCTGAGCCATGATTGGCCAATTATGGCTCTCCCAGAGGAGCGCGCTGTGATTGGCCAAAGCATGCTATGCTTTGGCCAATCATCATGCAGCAATGCACTGCAGTCTTGCAGTGCATTATAGGGCGCTCAAATTTGACAGGAACGCCCCATAAAACCTGATGAACTTACAGTTGACTTGAACTTGAAGCTCATCCCTAGTTACCAACATTTCAGAAACATTTCCAGGGACAGGGAGGACACCTTTTTTGCTGTGCATCCAGAAAGCCATTGAAGGCAGAGAATGTACTTTAATTAGGGGTGAGGCATTCATTTATAGTGGGAGTGGTTCTGCAAGAGACATATCATTAAGTTAATTTCATAATTTAAAGGGGAAGTGTAGGAATGAAGAGATGGAGCCTAGAGAGGATGAAGAGATGGAGCCTAGAGAGGATGAAGAGGGAAAGGAGCCAAGATAGAATGGGGAGGGGGAGGAGCCTAGAGAGGATGGGTGTAACAAAACGTCCCACACTCCGCTTGAGTGCTTTCGTCATATATCGCTTCCTCCCAGTCTGAATATAGATATCAGATATTCCAACCTCTAACAACCACAACCAGGACAATACTCGTTTGGTTGCTGAACATGGACTGAGCTGATTTATTTGAGATGGCACACAAATATATATAGCAGGCTGACAATTCAAACTATAACCAGAAACCTAATTAACATGAGCTAGTTTCTAAACATTTACCCAGACTTGGTGACTCAGAGCTATGACCTTTCAGGGTAGACTTGCCGTCTCCTCACTCAACTTACAATACACATAATTAGAAACACATCCCCCAATAGTTTGCTAGGAGATAAAGATGTGTTAATGAGCACAATAAACTATTGGGTGAAAGACCCGGGCTTTCCAGATCTCATTAATCAGCATTCCTTTCACATACATCTGTCCCCTGAGTCCCAAGCTGGCAGAGACCATCATGGCCTCCTTAATAATGTCCTTTTGCATTACATAACAAAATATCTTCCTAAATGCTTGTAGCTCCTCAAATGCCAGAGCCCATAGTCGATATGCAAGAGGCTAGCATTCAGTCCCCTCCAAAAGCCTCTGTCCCGGGTGAGTCTGTCACAATGGGTATGAGAAGGAGCCTAGAGAGAATGGGAGGAGAAGAAGCTGAGAGAGAATGGGAAGGAGTCCAGAGAGAATGGGGAAGGGAAGGAGCCTAGAAAGGATGGGAAGGGAAAGGAGCCTAGAGAGAATGGGGGGAGCCTAGAAAGAATGGGGAGGAGAAGGAGCCTAGAGAGGATGGAGAGGAGAAGGAGCCTAGAGAGAATGGGGGGAGGAGCCTAGAGAGGATGGGGAGGAGAAGGAGCCTAGAGAGGATAGGGAGGAGAAGGAGCCTAGAGAGGCTGGGGAGGAGAAGCAGCCTAGAGCAAATGGGGAGGGGGAGGAGCCTAGAGAGGATTGGGTGGAAAGGAGCCTAGAAAAGATGGAAAGGAGAAGGAGCCTAGAGAGAATGGGGAGGAGAAGGAGCCGAGAAAGAGAATGGGGAGGGGGAGGAGCCTAGAGAGGATGGGAAGGAGCCTAGAGAGAATTGGGAGGGGGAGGAGCCTAGAGAGGATGGGGAGGAGAAGGAGCCTAGAGAGAATGGGGAGGGGAAGGATCCTAGAGACAATGGGGAGGGGAAAAAGTCTAGAGAGGATGGGGATGCAAAGGAGCCTAGAGAGAATGGGGAGGGAAAGGAGTCTAGAGAGGATGGGGAGGGGAAGGATTCTAGAGATGATGTGGAGGGGAAGGAGTCTAGAGCGGAAGGGGATGAGAAGGAGCCTAGAGAGAATAGGGAGGGGAAGGAGCCTAGAGAGGATGGGGAGGAGAAGGAGTCTAGAGAGGATGGGAAGGAGAAGGAGCCTAGAGAGGCTGGGGAGGAGAAGCAGCCTAGCGCAAATGGGGAGGGGGAGGAGCCTAGAAAGGATGGGGAGGAAAGGAGCCTAGAAAAGATGGAAAGGAGAAGGAACATAGAGAGAATGGGAAGGGGAAGGAGCCTAGAGAGGATGGGGAGGAGAAGGAGTCGACAGAGAGAATTGGGAGGGGGAGGAGCCTAGAGAGGAGGAGAAGGAGCCTAGAGAGAATTGGGAGGGGGAGGAGCCTAGAGAGGATGGGGATGAGAAGGAGCCTAGAGAGAATGGGGAGGGAAAGGAGTCTAGAGAGGATGGGTAGGGCAAGGATCCTAGAGAGGATATGGAGGGGAAGGAGTCTAGAGTGGAAGGGGATGCGTAGGAGCCTAGAGAGAATGGGGAAGGAAAGGAGTCTAGAGAGGATAGTGAGGGGAAGGAGTCTAGAGTGGAAGGGGATGCGTAGGAGCCTAGAGAGAATGGGGAAGGAAAGGAGTCTAGAGAGGATAGTGAGGGGAAGGAGTCTAGAGTGGAAGGGGATGCGTAGGAGCCTAGAGAGAATGGGGAAGGAAAGGAGTCTAGAGAGGATAGTGAGGGGAAGGATCCTAGAGAGGATGTGGAGGGGAAGGAGTCTAGAGCAGAAGGGGATGAGAAGGAGCCTAGAGAGGATGGGAGAGAAGGAGCCTAGAGCGGATGGGAAGGTGAAGGGGCCTATAGGGGATGGGGAGAGAAAAAGCAGAGACAATAGGGAGAAGAAGGAGCAGGGAGGATTGGGAGGGGAAGGAGCAGAGAGAGAGAGGATGGGGAGGGAGCCTAGAGAGTAAGGGGATGGAATTAGGAGACTGGGGAGGGGAAGGAGTCTAGAGAGGAAGGGGATGGGAAGGAGCAGAGAGAGGATGGGGAGGGGAGGGAGCCTAGAGAGGATGGGGAGGGAGCCTAGAGAGGATGGGGAGGGAAGGGGACCTTGAGAGGATGGGGAGGGAAAGAGCCTAAAGAGTATGGGGAGGGGAAGGAGACTAGAGAGGATGGGGGAGAAGCCTAGAGAGGATGGGGGAAGGAGAATGAGGAGAAGGAGCCTAGAGAGGATAGGTAGGGTAAGGAGCCTAGAGAGGATGGGGATTGGAAGGAACCTAGAGAGGGTGGGGGAAGGATCTTAGGGAGATTGGGGAGGAGAAGGAGCCTAAAGAGGCTAGGGATGTGCAGAAGCCTAGAGAGGATGGGGAGGGGAAGGAGTGTAGAGAGGATGTGGAGGGGAAGGAGCCTAAAGAGAATGGGAGTAGAAGGATGGGGAGGGGAAGGAGCAGAGATAGAGGATGGGGAGGGGAGGGAGCTTAAAGAGGATGGGAGTAGGAGACTAGAAAGGGTGGGGAGGGGAAGGAGCCTAGAGAAGTTTGGGAGGGGAAGGAGCATAGGGGGATGGGAAGGGGAAAGAGAGAGAGAGGATGGGAAGGGAAGAAGCCTAGAGAGGATCGGGAGGGTAAAAGCCTGGAGGGGATGGGAAGGGGAAGGAGCAGAGAGGATGGGGAGGGAGCCTAAATATGATGGGAGTAGAAGGAGACTAGAGAGAATGGGAGGGGAAGGAGTCTAGAGAGGATGAGGAGGGTAAGGAGTCTACAGAGGATGGTGAGGAGAGGGATTCTAGAGAGGATGGGGAGGGGAAGGAGCCTAGAAAGAAAGGGGAGGGGACGAAGCCTTGAGAGGAGGAGGGCAAGTAGCCAAGAGGATGGAGATAAGAAGGAGCCTAGAGGAGATGGGAGAGAAGGAGCCAAGAGAATATGGGGAGGGTAAGGAGACTAAAGAGCATGGTGAGGGGAAGGAGCCTAAAGAGCATGGGGAGGGGAAGGAGCCTAGAGAGGATAAGGAGGGAAGAAGCAGAGAGAAGATGGGGAGGCAAGGAGCCTAAGGAGAATGGGGAGGGAAGTAGCAGAGAGAGAATGGGGAGGGGAAGGAGCCTAAAGAGGATGGGGAGGGGAAGGGGCCTAAAGAGGACAGGGAGGGGAAGGAGCAGAGAGAGAGGATGGGGAGGGGAGGGAGCCTAAAGAGGATGATAGTAGGGGACTAGAGAGAATGGAAAGGGGATTGAGTCTACAAAGGATGGGGATGGGAACGAGCAGAGAGAGAATGGGGAGGGGAGGGAGCCTTGAGAGGATGGGGAGGGAGAGCCTAGAGAAGATTGGGGGATAAAAGGAAACCTAGTAAGGATCGGGAGGGGAAGGAGCCAAGAAAGAAAGAGAAGAGGAAGGAGCCTAGAGAGGAAGAGGGGAAAGAGCCATGAGGATAGGGAGGGGAGGGAGCCTAGAGAGGATGGGGAGGGGAAGGGGACCTTGAGAGGATGGGGAGGGGATTGAGCCTTGAGAGGATGGGGAGGGAAAGAGCCTAAAGAGTATGGGGAGGGGAAGGAGACTAGAGAGGATGGGGGAGAAGCCTAGAGAGGATGGGGGAAGGAGAATGAGGAGAAGGAGCCTAGAGAGGATAGGTAGGGTAAGGAGCCTAGAGAGGATGGGGATTGGAAGGAACCTAGAGAGGGTGGGGGAAGGATCTTAGGGAGATTGGGGAGGAGAAGGAGCCTAAAGAGGCTAGGGATGTGCAGAAGCCTAGAGAGGATGGGGAGGGGAAGGAGTGTAGAGAGGATGTGGAGGGGAAGGAGCCTAAAGAGAATGGGAGTAGAAGGATGGGGAGGGGAAGGAGCAGAGATAGAGGATGGGGAGGGGAGGGAGCTTAAAGAGGATGGGAGTAGGAGACTAGAAAGGGTGGGGAGGGGAAGGAGCCTAGAGAAGTTTGGGAGGGGAAGGAGCATAGGGGGATGGGAAGAGGAAAGAGAGAGAGAGGATGGGAAGGGAAGAAGCCTAGAGAGGATCGGGAGGGAAAAAGCCTGGAGGGGATGGGAAGGGGAAGGAGCAGAGAGGATGGGGAGGGAGCCTAAATATGATGGGAGTAGAAGGAGACTAGAGAGAATGGGAGGGGAAGGAGTCTAGAGAGGATGAGGAGGGTAAGGAGTCTACAGAGGATGGTGAGGAGAGGGATTCTAGAGAGGATGGGGAGGGGAAGGAGCCTAGAAAGAAAGGGGAGGGGACGAAGCCTTGAGAGGAGGAGGGCAAGTAGCCAAGAGGATGGAGATAAGAAGGAGCCTAGAGGAGATGGGAGAGAAGGAGCCAAGAGAATATGGGGAGGGTAAGGAGACTAAAGAGCATGGTGAGGGGAAGGAGCCTAAAGAGCATGGGGAGGGGAAGGAGCCTAGAGAGGATAAGGAGGGAAGAAGCAGAGAGAAGATAGGGAGGCAAGGAGCCTAAGGAGAATGGGGAGGGAAGTAGCAGAGAGAGAATGGGGAGGGGAAGGAGCCTAAAGAGGATGGGGAGGGGAAGGGGCCTAAAGAGGACAGGGAGGGGAAGGAGCAGAGAGAGAGGATGGGGAGGGGAGGGAGCCTAAAGAGGATGATAGTAGGGGACTAGAGAGAATGGGAAGGGGATTGAGTCTACAAAGGATGGGGATGGGAACGAGAAGAGAGAATGGGGAGGGGAGGGAGCCTTGAGAGGATGGGGAGGGAGAGCCTAGAGAAGATTGGGGGATAAAAGGAAACCTAGTAAGGATCGGGAGGGGAAGGAGCCAAGAAAGAAAGAGAAGAGGAAGGAGCCTAGAGAGGAAGAGGGGAAAGAGCCATGAGGATAGGGAGGGGAGGGAGCCTAGAGCGGATGGGGAGGGGAAGGGGACCTTGAGAGGATGGGGAGGGGATTGAGCCTTGAGAGGATGGGGAGGGAAAGAGCCTAAAGAGTATGGGGAGGGGAAGGAGACTAGAGAGGATGGGGGAGAAGCCTAGAGAGGATGGGGGAAGGAGAATGAGGAGAAGGAGCCTAGAGAGGATAGGTAGGGTAAGGAGCCTAGAGAGGATGGGGATTGGAAGGAACCTAGAGAGGGTGGGGGAAGGATCTTAGGGAGATTGGGGAGGAGAAGGAGCCTAAAGAGGCTAGGGATGTGCAGAAGCCTAGAGAGGATGGGGAGGGGAAGGAGTGTAGAGAGGATGTGGAGGGGAAGGAGCCTAAAGAGAATGGGAGTAGAAGGATGGGGAGGGGAAGGAGCAGAGATAGAGGATGGGGAGGGGAGGGAGCTTAAAGAGGATGGGAGTAGGAGACTAGAAAGGGTGGGGAGGGGAAGGAGCCTAGAGAAGTTTGGGAGGGGAAGGACCTAGAGAGGATGGGAAGGGGACGGAGCATAGGGGGATGGGAAGGGGAAGGAGAGAGAGAGGATGGGAAGGGAAGAAGCCTAGAGAGGATCGGGAGGGAAAAAGCCTGGAGGGGATGGGAAGGGGAAGGAGCAGAGAGGATGGGGAGGGAGCCTAAATATGATGGGAGTAGAAGGAGACTAGAGAGAATGGGAGGGGAAGGAGTCTAGAGAGGATGAGGAGGGTAAGGAGTCTACAGAGGATGGTGAGGAGAGGGATTCTAGAGAGGATGGGGAGGGGAAGGAGCCTAGAAAGAAAGGGGAGGGGACGGAGCCTTGAGAGGAGGAGGGCAAGTAGCCAAGAGGATGGAGATAAGAAGGAGCCTAGAGGAGATGGGAGAGAAGGAGCCAAGAGAATATGGGGAGGGTAAGGAGACTAAAGAGCATGGTGAGGGGAAGGAGCCTAAAGAGCATGGGGAGGGGAAGGAGCCTAGAGAGGATAAGGAGGGAAGAAGCAGAGAGAAGATGGGGAGGCAAGGAGCCTAAGGAGAATGGGGAGGGAAGTAGCAGAGAGAGAATGGGGAGGGGAAGGAGCCTAAAGAGGATGGGGAGGGGAAGGGGCCTAAAGAGGACAGGGAGGGGAAGGAGCAGAGAGAGAGGATGGGGAGGGGAGGGAGCCTAAAGAGGATGATAGTAGGGGACTAGAGAGAATGGGAAGGGGATTGAGTCTACAAAGGATGGGGATGGGAACGAGCAGAGAGAGAATGGGGAGGGAGCCTTGAGAGGATGGGGAGGGAGAGCCTAGAGAAGATTGGGGGATAAAAGGAAACCTAGTAAGGATCGGGAGGGGAAGGAGCCAAGAAAGAAAGAGAAGAGGAAGGAGCCTAGAGAGGAAGAGGGGAAAGAGCCATGAGGATAGGGAGGGGAGGGAGCCTAGAGAGGATGGGGAGGGGAAGGAGTGTAAAGAGTGTAGTAAGGTCCCAGGCCTCCTTTGGTCTAATGAGAACCTCCAGGGCCATATATAGCTGACATCCTCCTGTATTTAGTGGGTTGTAAGGCATAGTGGGTACAAAGATGATAAAAGTCATTGGGCGCCAGACACTTCTTCAATGCAAAAGAGATTTAATTTCTCTTATCAAACTTTTGGGGGAAAGAGGGTTAGGACAACCTTAGGTATGTAGCAAGTTCAATTGGCAGACTCCGAGACTTCAATAGAAGGACAGCCATGCAGGGAAAGGCATTCAGTGAGACGCCATATCTACACATGTAGGAATGCTATCCCCTATGGCAACAGTCTTTAACAGTTCCTAACACAAGTTCAACAGTTCCTTTTACTTCCAGTACAACTTCTCTTTGCAGTTCTTCATCCCACTGAGCTCCCGGTCTCTCACTAGACCTGCTGATTCACTGACTCTGAATCCCTTGAGCTCTTCCAATCTTCACTGTGGTATCTTCCTCAAGCATCACCTACGTTTCTCTGCTGGGTCCCTAGCTTGGCACTCAAGCTACCTCTCAAGCTTCACCCCACTGGCTGGGTCCCTGGCTTGATACCCACTGAAGTTTCCCCATTCTTCACCGTTCCCGATTGGTGAGAATACTGCTCTGGTCCTTGGTTCAGTTACTCACTGTGGTCCCTGGTAATAAGGTGTTTGGCCCTCTAGTGGCAACAAATTCCGTTCTACCTCCAACCACAACAGGTTCTCTAGCCGGCAAATCCGTCACTTCTGGTTGATTTGCCAGCCGCAATCTCAGCCCTGCGCTGCTCTCCTGCTTCTGGACAGGTCCTTTAGACAGCCTAGCAGCCAGATGTGCCCGGGATAGGCCCAAGCTCCGGCCTAGCAACCAAAGCAGTACAACACAGCCGTCCAGGTGGCACAGAACACAGATCACCTGACTCCACCCAAATATATAGGCTCTCCCAGCAGGCCAAGGGATTGAAGAAAACCCCTGCCCATTGGCTGAGATACCCCATATACCCATAATCTGACCTTGCGTTGCCCTTCTCATAGCTAGTACCACTAAGTACCTGGCCATTTAGTGGTAGAAGAGAAAAGTGCAACAAGGCCAAACTTAGGGAGAATCAATAGATCTCTAACAATCAACCAGAATAGTTATTCATGGCATGTAAATTTGTTAGGAGCAACCCTTCCTAAACCCCATGGTGCTACAAGAGGATGGGGAGAAGAAGGAGCCTAGAGAAGATGGGGAGGGGAAGGAGCTGGGAGAGCACGGGGAGTGGAAGGAGCCTAAAGAGAATGGGAGAGAAGGAGCCTAGAGAGAATGGGAGAGAAGGAGCCTAGAGAGGATGGGAGAGAAGGAGCCTAGAGAAGATGGGGAGGTGAAAGAGCCTAAAGAGGTTGGGGAGGAGAAGGAGCCTAGAGTGGATGGGTAGGAGAAGGAGCCTAGAGAGGATGACTATGGTAAAGAACCTAAAGAGGATGGGAAGTGAAGCAGCCTAGAGAGGCTGGGAAGGAGAAGTATCATAGAGGAAATGGGAGAGATGAAGCCTAGAAAAGATGGGGAGTGGAAGGAACCTAGAAAGGATGAGGAGGGGAAGGAGACTAGAGAGGAGGGGATATATCCTAGAGGAGTTTGGAAGGGGAAGGAGCCTACAGAGGATGGGGAGGGGAAGAAGCCTAGAAAGGATGGGAAGTGAGATGCCTAGAGAAGATAGGGGAAAAAGCTTAGGGAGGGGATGCACTGGGGAAAGAGCCTAGAAAGGATGGGGAGGGGAAGGAGCCTAGAGAAGATGGGGGCGATGGAGAAGATGGCAGATTAGGAGCCTAGAGAGGATGAGGAGAGAAGGAACCTAGAAAAGATGTGGAGTGGAAGGAGCCTAGAAAGGATGAGGAGGGGAAGAAGCCTAGAGAGGAGGAGGGGATTGATCCTAGAGGGGTTTGGAAGGGGAGGGTTCGGAGCCTAGAGAGGATGAGGAGGGGTAGGATCCTAGAGAGGATGGGGGAAATGGAGCCCAGGAGGATTGGGGATATGGAACCCATGGGGACGATGGAGCCTAGAGAGGTTGGGGAGAGGAAGGAGCCTGAAGACCATGAGCAGGGGAAGGAGCCTAGAAAGGATGTGGGGGTGAAGGACCCTAGAGAGGATGGGAGGGGAATACATTTGAGTAGGTTTCTGTCACTTCAGAGTCCATACGATCACCTCTGGCATTCAGCACTTGCCATTGTCCTCACTGTGTTCATTTTCTACAAACACCAACCATAAGTGCCTCCCTCCCAGGAGGATAATTACAGTTTTGGACTCATTTAGTATGCGGTACATGAAAGTATTATGCACTAAACCTTCTGCCAAAGACAAAACTACTTTTCATACTCCCCTCTCTTTACTGAGTTGTTTTAAAGTAGAACTAAAAGCATTTGATTTTCCGGGGAGTGGAGAAGTATTGGACCCCCTGTCAGGCTTTTATTGCTGTCTGGGCCTCCATTAGGGAGATTTACCTTCTCTATCCTGTTTAAAATTATCACCACAAGTGAAAAAAATCTTGAGATTTGGGGTGTCCTCAGAACAGGAACAGGAAAAGAGGGCTCCCTATTACACCACTGTATGTAGGGGTGCACTGCAACTAGATTTTTACACCATTGTTTATAGAGGATGGTTTCCAAATATATTATAACACACTGTATGTAGGGAGTGCTCTCTAATTTTATTTTACATGATTGTATGTAGGGGGCGCTCTTCAAACAGATTATAATGCCTTTGTATGTAGGGGCCCTCTTCAAATAGATTATTACACCATTGTATGTAAGAGATGCTTTCAAACTAGAATATTACACCATTGTATGCAAGGGGAATTCTCCAACTCAATAGTTACTCTATTAAAATAAAATATATAAAGAGTTACCTCACGTAATAAACACTCTAGTCACCATTGGACATTTTCTCCTGGACTTCATTATTTACATTAAACCCCCCCCCCCCAGGACACCATCTATATGTACAGCTGGAGTTCATCTTTACAGAATCATTCCACTAATGCAACACACACCTTCAGATTAATATGACACGTGTACTGGTGGTCCAATCAGAACACTCTGGGCCCCAGCAGTGCACACCCCAAAATTAATAAGACACGTGCACTAGTGGTCCAATCAGAACCCTCTGGGCCCCAGCAGTGTACACCCCCAGGATAATATGACATGTGTACTGGTGGTCCAATCAGAACACTCCAGGCCCCACTAGTACACACCCCCAGATTAATATGACACCTGTACTGGTGGTCCAATCAGAACACTCCAGGCCCCAGCAGTGCACACCCCCAGATTAATAGGACACGTGTACTGGGGGTCCAATCAGAACACTCCAGGCCCCAGCAGTGCACACCCCCAGATTAATATGATATGTGTACTGGTGGTCCAATCAGAACACTCCAGGCCCCAGCAGTGCACGTCCCCAGATTATTATGACATGTGTACTGGTGGTCCAATCAGAACATTCGGGGCCCCAGCAGTGCACACCAGCCCTGAATTCTCTTCAATGGAACTCTCAAGTGAAATCTCCACTCATCAATTACTAGCCGGATTCTCTATATTACCTCCTGTATGTACAAAACTACCCCAAACCCCTCCCCCCTCCTCACCATCCAATAGAAATAGGAGGAATTGTTTCTTCTTCCTGAAATCCAGACCTAGTGAGTAATAGAAAAACTAACAAACACCACAAAGTCTTGTTTTTAGAGATTTTTTACATCCAATTCAAAACTATTTTACATGTATTTATTCCATGGAATATGAAGAGATTTTTTTATCAATAATCCATCAAATCTCCATTTTTATTGGACTTTATTCCCATCAATAATCAACCAGGAATCCATGCCACCAATCATCAGATCAATGGGAATTTCACAATATCCAGTAATCACGGTTTGATCCTCCAACATAACCAATGCACAGAATTATAAATCTATAAAATGAAATGGATCTTATTGATTGGTTGAGGTCATTTATTGATCTATTGATTCCCTTATATGATAGAATAGATTGATTTCTCCATGTATTGATCATCCTCTCCATATATCTCTTCACCTTGTCTAACATAATACAAATCCTAAATGTTATAAATTTCAGTCATGTCCATGAATTGTATCTGACTTGGGTCTTTATAATACGATATACTGGACTTTTACTTCATTCCCTATTTTTATATCATCTTCTTACACCAGTCCTGATGAAGTCACACTTTGAAGCCATGAAACAACCTTTTGAAGAAAACATTTCAGAGTTTCCTCTGCTGTGAAGGTGGGGGGGGGGGGGGGTCGATGCTGCAGGAGGGAACATTAGTTCTGTAGATCAGTATGACATCCATGACAGTCGGAAGGATTAAAGTGTCACCAATGGGATGTTTTTGAGTACCAAAGTTTTTCATCATTTCAATGAAACACACAATTATAAGGCTGGACATGTTGGGTATCTATTTACTCAGCACAACCTCATCTTTTATATTTTGCCAAAACAATTGAGTAAAATATTGCATCTGTGTGCTCTAAAATTACATGTGTAGTGTATTTTTCACTGAAATGTACCCTTTATATCAGGGATATGCAATTAGCGGACCTCCAGCTGTTGCAGAACTACAAGTCCCATGAGGCATAGCAAGACTCTGACAGACACAAGCATGACACCCAGAGGCAGAGGCATGATAGGACTTGTAGTTTTGCAACAGCTGGAGGTCCAATAATTGCATATCCCTGCTTTATATCCTTCAATGACTACTATGATCAAAAGTGTATGAGTATAACCTCAGATATTAGTATGAAACCTGCCTGATGAAGGAAACTAAGAGGTCTTCTTGTAGAAAATCCATGGGATGAATGTGGCAAGCGTTTATTCAGCCAATGGAAAATTAGCACTGTATTTTAATAACACAGTGATTTCCTATGATGGTGAGGTCCATCTAGTGGCTACAATATGGTATTTTTCCTGAAATACTTCTATCAGTAAAAATAGTGCAATAATACTTTAAAGCCACTAGATTAATCCAATGATCATATGAAATAAAACATGGCCAGAACTTGTCACAGCTGGGAAAATGCAAGTCACATTCATTCAACAAAGTTTTAAAAAACAGACCTGTAAGTGTTTGTGAAATCTTACACCACAAAATGTACTCAGCAAAGGAAAGGTAATGACTCCATTTTTATTTTTGTACTGCTATCAATGGCCAACACGGTACAACAATTCATCCCTGTCTTTGGTGATCTCTGAACTCCGTATGAACTGTTTTTTACATGATGAAGATCAGCCATGGAGTATATCTGAGGTGTATATCAGGGTGTGCTTCTTCCCCACATGAGAGCTGTGATGTCCAGCAACATTCATATAGAAGACATTTCCCGCACTCAAGGCACTAATACACCTCAAAGACAGGAAGACAGGATTTCAGAGATCTTTGATGCTTGACAAGATCTTCTTTTGCTACAAAACATTTCCTCTCAGAACAGGAAAATTACTTCCCCCCCGTGTGAGATCTCTGATGTTTGTAAAGATTGGACTTTCCTGAAAAACATTTCCTACACTCAGAACAACAATATGGCTTCTCTCCCGTGTGAGATCTTTGATGTAAAATAAGACTGGACTTTTCTGAAAAACCTTTCCCACACTCAGAACAGGAATATGGCTTTTCCCCTGTGTGAGATCTCTGATGTCTGTTAAGATGATACTTTCTTGGAAAACATTTTCCACACTCAGGACAGGAATACGGCTTCTCCCCTGTATGCAATCTCTGATGTCTGTAAAGACTGGACTTCACTGAAAAATATTTACCGCACTCAGGACAGGCATACAGCTTCTCCCCCGTGTGAAAGCTTTGATGTGCGTAAAGACTGGACTTCACTGAAAAACATTTCCCACACTCAGGACAGGAATACGGCTTCTCCCCTGTGTGCGATCTCTGATGTATATAAAGTTTGTACTTCTCTGAAAAATGTTTCCCACACTCAGGACAGGAATGTGGCCTTTCCCCTGTGTGATATCTCTGATGTGTGTAAAGACTGGACTTCTCTGAAAAACATTTCCCACACTCAGGACAGGAATGTGGCTTTTCCCCTGTGTGAGATCTTTGATGTCTAACAAGGTCTGATTTTTTAAAACAACATTTCCCACATTCAGAACAGGAATACGGCTTATTCCCTGTGTGCAATCTCTGATGTCTAGAAAGACTGGACTTTACTGAAAACAATTTCCCACACTCAGCACAGGAATACGGCTTTTCTCCTGTGTGAGATCTTTGATGTGTTACAAGTTCAGATTTTTTTACAAAACACTCCCCGCACTCAATACAGCAAAATATCTTATCTGTTGGAAGGACGGCACCGTCCCTCACAGTCTGAGGTTCCTCAGGATAAGAGGAATACGATGGTCCATCTACACTGTGTGGTGCCGGATGGACATTTGAGGTAGTCGGGTTTTCTCCTGGAATATACTGCGTGATGTCCTCATCTTCTACTTTACAGTCTGGAGACAAAGTTAGACAATCCTCTGAGGTTTTCTTCATCTCCCATCCATCTACTAAAATAGGAATAAAAAGGATTATCAGACATGAGAGGATTGGTTCCCCTAAACCAGGACTCTGCCCACATCAGGCAGCTTTGTCTCTGAGGATCTTACAATTCCACCCTCAAGGTAACTAGTAAATGGGTCCTCTGATCTCCTACCAGTTAATTTCTTTATTCATTGGGGGGGGGATTATAGGATGTGTCCCCGCCCCCTCTATCACTCATTGCCATCTTCCCAACACAAGAAGTACGGCACTTCCTTATTTAGTCCACGATTTAGTCATGAATAACAGTGGGGGTGAGCCCCACCAGAGGTCAAGGAGTGAGGATGGGAAGAGAACAACCAAGATGAAGACTAGACTGATCGTGAAGAGCACCATCATTTGTTTTTTCTTTTTAGGAATACATGTTTAGTGAATTTTACAAGACATACAAGTTAATCCGCTGTGAGCGAACACATATGGAAGGTTGCTCTCAGCATATTTAACAAGAAAATAGCAACACGACTAACAAATCTTGTACAACTGTTGGAACACTAGCAATCTAATCATCATGTACTTCTTGTCACAAACAACATAATATAGGTAAAGGTAGAGCAAATAGATACTCACAAAGGTAATGTAATTTATTGACCCAGATGGACCAGGGTTCCCACAAGGAGTCGAAGGCTGATGCCTGACCAAGCAACAATGCAAGAGCATGTTTCATAAGAATGATGAAGCTTGACAAATATAACTATCTCAGAGGGATTGGGGACTTCCTGGGCTTTCCAGTGTTGGGCTATCATGAGCAACCAGGATATGCATGACAACTTCTCGAAGAAGAGCAGGGTACAGTTGTCAATTCCAAGGCCCAAGACAGCCAAAGCCAGGTTGGGAGAGGTCACCATACCCATCACATCTGAGATTATTGTGAAGATTTTGTTCCAGAAGCTTGCAATGTTCTTGTAGGACCAAAAGACATGGAGACGATTGCAGATTTGGCCACATCCTCACTAAAATAATTGCAAGTGGGAGGGATAGATCTAAGCTAGTTGATAGGGAGTGAGATACCAACAGAGTGAGATCTTTTGTGTCAACTCCCAATGCTGGACAGAATGCAAGGCTTTGAAGACTGACCTGATGGCATTAATTCATTGGGAGATGGTGAATGAAGATTTTAAATCTTCTTACCATAGAAGGAAATGTTTGATCTAAGAAATGTTAGCTTTTCCTGCAGTATGTTATATATTAGGGAGATGCCTCTGTTCCTGGCAAGTGTTGACAAATAGAACTACAATAATTGTTTGGGGAGATGCACCTCAGGAGGAGGGGATGACACCAGAAGGTGCTGTATTCTGAAATATTGAACCATCATGTCATCTAGGACTGTAATTTCTTTCGATATCGAAGAGTGGAGGCTTATGTGCGGTACAAGTGTTTTCTTCCCTGCCATATAAATCATTTGAGTGAAGAGTTTAAAGGGGTTGTAAACCTTTGTCTTTTTTCACCTTAATGCATCCTAAAAAGCACATACCCCAGGTGCCTAGGTCGAGTAATGGCTATTGTCAAAATGAACATTGAACCCCAGAACCTCCATAAATCCAGTCTAGATACATACATTGTGTCTGCAGCACAGAAAAGGAAGATTATCCAAGAGGAATACAGGACCGGGAACACAGCTCAGGAAAGTGACCAGGGTATTACAGGCTGATATCACTCAGTCCTTGCCCTACTCTGGACCAATCAGTGATCAGTATGGGTGGAGGAATGTATTTAGTGTTAATGACCCACCTGTGCTGATCTCTGTAGGAGTGTACTCCTCTATAAATGTCCCCGTTATTCCATCCTCCTCCATAGACTGCTGATCATCCCTCACATACCTCTCTTCTTCTTCTACTTTCACCTCAAATTCTATATCGATTGGATCTCCACTCTAAATCAAGAAAATGAGAGAAAATATCATATGTAAAATATAAGCTTTATTATTGTGGCATTACATAAAAAATCCACACATTGTTTCCACAAGTCCATGTTGTAGATGCTCTGTCCCACCAACCTTGCAACAGTGAGGGATGGTGTGATCTTCCTGTGTGGAATCCTGGGAATACAGAGGATGGGGACATCTCTCTGGTGGGTTCCTGGTATTTGGTGGCTCCTTCACTCCATACTCCTCTATATACTCTTCTTTAACATCAATATTATCATCCCTACTCTGAATATATAATAAAACATTCATTGTAACAAACATGCTGTGTATAAATCATAGCTACCAATAATTGCTAATCGTCTACCTGATGATGGTGAGGGATGATGTGACCTTCCTGTGTGGAATCCCGGGAATACAGAGGACGGGGACATCTCTCTGGTGGGTTTCTGTAGCTTGATGACTCCACCATGGTGTCCTGGTACAGATCTTTGTGTTCTTTTAGAAACTCTGGCTGGTCCATCACTCCATCCTCATCATCCTCCTCTTTTATCTCTTCTTTAACTTCAACTTTAGAATTTCTTAGGTTTCCACTCTGAATATATAATAAAAATGACATCAATGGTGACAATGCAGATAATGTACAGATCCTAATACCATCAGTGATTGTTCTTCATCTACCTGATGATGGTGAGGGATGCTGTGACCTTTCTGTGTGTAATCTGTGGAATCCCGGGAATACAGAGGACGGGGACATCTCTCTGGTGGGTTCCTGGTATTAGGTGGCTCCATCATATCCTTGTGTTCTTCTGAAAACTCCTCCATCACTCCATACTCCTCATCCTCCTCTTTATACTCTTCTTTAACAACAATATTATCACCCCCGATGTTTCCACTCTGAATATATTATGAAACACACACTGTAACAAACATGATTGTTTAAAAATAATCACAAGGGATTGTTCCTCATCTACCTGATGATGGTGAGGGATGGTGTGACCTTCCTGTGTAGAATCCCGGAAATACAGAGGACGGGGACATCTCTCTGGTGGGTTCCCATTACTGGATCCATCTGTAGGAAACACACACACTGACTGAATACATTGTTTCTATGTGTTTATCAGATGATGGGGGATCTAGGTGGACCCTCCGTACTGCTCTCTCCTTTACAGTAAAGTCTCCTCTTACCCGGTGATGTGAGAGGTTGCTGATTGTCCATCATGACGTCCTTGTAGAGATCCTTGTGTCCTTTGTAACCTGGGGGGACAGGTAGCAGGTACAAAAGCTTCCTGGGATAAGCAGGCTTTCAGGCACAGATACCAGAACAAGTTACATAGTTACATAGTAGGTGAGGTTGAAAAAAGACACAAGTCCATCAAGTCCAACCTATGTGTGTGATTATGTGTCAGTATTACCTTACATAACCCTGTATATTGCGGTCATTCAGGTGATTATCTAATAGTTTCTTGAAGCTATCAATGCTCCCCGCTGAGACCACCGCCTGTGGAAGGGAATTCCACATCCTTGCCGCTCTTACAGTAAAGAACCCTCTACGTAGTTTAAGGTTAAACCTCTTTTCTTCTAATTGTAATGAGTGGCCACGAGTCTTATTAAACTCTCTTCTGCTAAAAAGTTTTATCCCTATTGTGGGGTCACCAGTACAGTATTTGTAAATTGAAATCATATCCCCTCTCAAGCGTCTCTTCTCCAGAGAGAATAAGTTCAGTGCTCGCTACCTTTCCTCATAACTAAGATCCTCCAGACCCTTTATTAGCTTTGTTGCCCTTCTTTGTACTCGCTCCATTTCCAGTACGTCCCTCCTGAGGACTGGTGCCCAGAACTGGACAGCATACTCCAGGTGCGGGCGGACCAGAGTCTTGTAGAGCGGGAGAATTATCGTTTTATCTCTGCAGTTGATCCCCCTTTTAATGCATGCCAATATTCTGTTTGCTTTATTAGCAGCAGCTTGGCATTGCATGCCATTGCTGAGCCTATCATCCACTAGGACCCCCAGGTCCTTTTCCATCCTAGATTCCCCCAGAGGTTCTCCCCCCAGTGTATAGATTGCATTCATATTTTTGACACACAAATGCATTATTTTACATTTTTCTACATTGAACCTCATTTGCCATGTAGTCGCCCACCCCATTAATTTGTTCAGGTCTTTTTGCAAGATTTCCACATCCTGCGGAGAAGTTATTGCCCTGCTTAGCTTAGTATCGTCTGCAAATACTGAGATTGAACTGTTTATCCCATCCTCCAGGTCGGTTATGAACAAATTAAATAGGATTGGTCCCAGCACAGAACCCTGGGGAACCCCACTACCCACCCCTGACCATTCTGAGTACTCCCCATTTATCACCACCCTCTGAACACGCCCTTGTAGCCAGTTTTCAATCCATGTACTCACCCTATGGTCCATGCCAACGCACCTTATTTTGTACAGTAAACGTTTATGGGGAACTGTGTCAAATGCTTTTGCAAAATCCAGATACACCACGTCTACGGGCCTTCCTTTATCTAGATGGCAACTCACCTCCTCATAGAAGGTTAATAGATTGGTTTGGCAAGAACGATTCTTCATGAATCCATGCTGATTACTGCTAATGATATCATTCTTATTACTAAAATCTTGTATATAGTCCCTTATCATCCCCTCCAAGAGTTTACATACTATTGATGTTAGGCTAACTGGTCTAATTCCCAGGGATGTTTTTTGGGCCCTTTTTAAATATTGGTGCTACATTGGCTTTTCTCCAATCAGCTGGTACCATTCCAGTCAATAGACTGTCTGTAAAAATTAGGAACAACGGTCTGGCAATCACCTGACTGAGTTCCCTAAGTACCCTTGGATGCAAGCCATCTGGTCCCGGTGATTTATTAATGTTAAGTTTCTCAAGTCTAATTTTAATTCCGTCCTCTGTTAACCATGTAGGTGCTTCCTGTGTTGTGTCATGAGGATAAACACTGCAGTTTTGGTTACTGAAGCCCCCCGATTCACTCGTGAAGACTGAGGAGAAGAATAAATTCAATACCTTTGCCATCTCCCCATCCTTTGTAACCAGATGTCCTTCCTCATTCTTTATTTGGCCAATATGGTCTGTCCTCCCTTTTTTACTGTTTACATACTTAAAGAATTTCTTGGGATTTTTTTTGCTCTCCTCCGCTATGTGTCTTTCATGTTCTATCTTAGCCATCCTAATTGCACCCTGACATTTCTTATTGCATTCTTTATAAATTCTGAATGCTGTGGATGATCCCTCAACCTTGTATTTTTTGAAGGCCTTCTCCTTTGCTTTTATATGCATTTTTACATTGGAGTTAAGCCATCCAGGATGTTTGTTCGCTCTTTTAAATTTATTACCCAATGGGATACATTGGCTAATGCCCTTATTTAATATGCTCTTAAAGCAAACCCATCTCTCCTCCGTATTCTTTGTTCCTAATATTTTATCCCAATTTATGCCTTTTAGCAAGGTTTGTAGTTTAGGGAAGTTGGCTCTTTTGAAATTCAGTGTCTTTGTGTTCCCTTCATGTCTCCTATTTGTGTGATTTATACTGAAACTAATTGACCTGTGATCGCTGTTACCTAAATTGTCCCATATTTCAACATCTGTTATCAGGTCTGTATTGTTGGTAATCAGTAGATCTAGTAATGTTTTATTTCTAGTTGGTGCGTCTACCATCTGACCCATAAAATTGTCAGGAACTGGCGAGCCTTAAATGAATGCGCGGTTCCCTCCGCCCAGTCTATGTCTGGATAATTAAAATCCCCCATTATGATAACACTTCCCATCCTTGCTGCTGATCCAATTTGTGATAGGAGATCCGTCTCCACTTCCTCCCTCAGGTTAGGGGGCCTATAGCATACTCCCAGTATTATTTTCCCCTTAGCTTCATCCCTTTGGAGCTCTACCCATAAAGATTCCACCTCCTCCCTAGCCCCCTCAGTGATGTCATCTCTCACATTCACTTGTACATTATTCTTGATATATAGGCATACCCCTCCCCCTTTTTTACCCTCTCTGTCCTTGCGGTATAGGGTATACCCTTGAATGTTTGCCAGCCAATCATGAGAGCTGTTGAACCAGGTCTCTGAAATTCCCACAAAATCCAAATCCTCCTTGTACAACAGTATCTCTAGTTCACCCATCTTGTCCGCCAGGCTCCTGGCATTGGTGAACATGCCACATAGTTTAGACCGGTCGCATATTGTCCTCGTATTGGGTGTTTCAAGACTGCAACTTGGACTTGCTACTATACTCACCTTGTGTTTTTGTGCTTTGGTTAACCTACCACTAATGCCCCCAATACTACCCTGTGGAATATCTTCCGCGCTGGCTATCACTGTCTCTGGACCCTCCCCCCCATCGCCTAGTTTAAAAACCCCTCTAACTTTTTGGCCATCTTCATTCCCAGCAGATCTGCACCCTCCTCATTTAGGTGCAGTCCGTCCCTTCTATAGTACCGGTTACCGACTGAGAAGTCGGCCCAGTCCTCCAGGAAATGAAGTAGTGACAAACAGTGAAGTGTTTAATGGTGATATTTACAAGTCTTTAGAGGTGCCGTACAGTGTTCAGATAAAAACAAACAGAACAAAATAGCCAAACAAAACCCTAGCCGCGTCTTGGCTCTAACTATACACTATGCAGGCTCTAACTACCAGGCTGAGCAAGCCTACCGCTTGTCAGTTTCCACATAAACTGCTTAACAGCTTTTTACCAACCTTTTTGCTCTCACAGATCAGCGTTGTCTGTGTTTCCCAAGCAGAGAGCAAAGGCTGTCTGCTCAGGTGAGCTTAAATTAGCCTGGGGAAGAGGACCAAGACCCGAACTGGATCATGGATGAGAGATTCCTAAGTGTGTACGAGAGGAGCCTGGGAGACGTATAAACCCCGAACAGGATTTTTCCTGGCTCTCTCTGGGACGCTCTGCTACACCTTCTAAATACTCCCACTCCTCCATGGAGAAATAGACAGTGACATCCTGACACCTTATAGGAACCTGACACACACAATGATACAGTCACCATCCAGACACATCCCTTGTCTGTTACTGGATAATGTCCCAGAATTCCCAGCACCGCTCACCTCTCCTCGATGATCTCTCTGGTGACTTCTAGAATCTTCTTTGTATTTCTCTATTCTATCAGGGAGGGAGGTGGAGGCAATGTGATGGTCATATGATCTCCAGACTTCACAGGAGGAAAACTCTAGATCTGAACACAAAGAGCAAAATCAATCAATATTCCCAGAGTCTTCCTCACCTCTCTGGTCAGGTCTCAATTTATTAAAACCTCACTTCAGACTGATTAGTGATTTAATTTATCCACACAGGACCCCCACACTATGTAGGTTGAAAACTTTTGCAGGCATTCTGACATCATTACATACAATGCAGGACCAACAGTCCCACTTTGCTAGTGAGGATGCCAAGGTTCCGCCCACATCCTAAGAGCATTAGAAAAAAAGAGCCAGATAGAGGGACATTGGTAGGGGGAGCTGTGAGGTCAGTGTGATGTCATAGGACATATAGACTCTGGATGGAGGGACATTTGGATGGGGAGATTTGAGGGGTCCTCTATATGAGGCTCCTGTGCAAACCAAATCATTGTTCCTGGGTGTGTCCTACCTCTCCTAAACTGAAGAGTGAACTTTGACCTTTACCATACAGAAATCTGGCAGGGATCTGTGAAAGTAAGCTCTCATGTGATCAGGTGACGTGCGGAGGAACGGAGTGTAAATAGCAGACAATTTTCTCCAGAGCTCCTAATGGTGGGGATGGATTTTGCTGAGTGCCGGTGCCAAGTTTCCACCCCCCAGGGTCACTGCAAGTGTGGAGAAAAGCTGTGTAAGAGGATATGGAGGAGAGATGAGGAGGAGATCCAGGAATCAGGATAAAGGTCAGGACAAGCAACAGACGAGCGCATCCAAGAGATGAAGCCGGGGTCACTACACAGAAAATCAATCCAAGGAAACAACAGGCAGGACAAGGAATAGCAAGAAGGAGCTCAGAGACAAATGAGAATATTGCTCAGCCAATGGGAGATTATCTCAGCATGACTTACATAATGAAGGAGATGAGGGGGAGGGGAGGAAGTCACTTATGGTGACCATAGAGACATGGAAATTCAGCTGGTTCAGCAGGGATCGGTCACATTTCCATCCATGTGTGGTCACTGCCGGATAAAAGTCACTCCATCAGCGGCTGCAGCCAATAGCTTCATCACTGATCTGTGTATTCTGAGAGCGGAGGAGCGCCCCCCATTGTCAGAATACAATAGTGCAGCAGGGAGGATTCCCCCATCCCCCTCCAATGTGTGGATGGGGGAATCACTTCAGTTTTTTTCCTGTCATCCCGCTGGCTGAACGATAAAACTGAACCATGTATGGCCAGATTTGGAAGCAAAATATATTAATCATCAACTGATCCCCCTGAAGGGGTTAATCTACATATTACCTCCTCTGCCGCCAGATCCTGCATTGTCATCTCTACGTCCTTCCAAATGGAACTTCCTGTCTGTATCTGACATCACTTCCTGTCTGCATTCCATAGAGACTTCCTGTCTGGGTAGAAGTGAGATCACCACCTTGTGGAGCTCAGAGGAACTGCAGCCCCAAGAAACATCTCGTAGTGTGAACACGGCCTTGTGCTGTGTGTGTATGTACTGTATATCCTTCCCCTTTCTCTCCTCCCTGAGTGTGTATGAAGAGGCGGAGCTCTGAGTGTGTATGAAGAGGCGGAGCTCTGAGTGTGTATGAAGAGGCGGAGCTCTGAGTGTGTATGAAGAGGCGGAGCTCTGAGTGTGTATGAAGAGGCGGAGCTCTGAGTGTGTATGAAGAGGCGGAGCCCTGAGTGTGTATGAAGAGGCGGAGCCCTGAGTGGGTATGAAGAGGCGGAGCTCTGTGTATATGAAGAGGCGGAGCTCTGAGTGTGTATGAAGAGGCGGAGCTCTGTGTGTGTATGAAGAGGAGAAGCTCTGAGTGTGTATGAAGAGGCGGAGCCCTGAGTGTGTATGAAGAGGCGGAGCCCTGAGTGTGTATGAAGAGGCGGAGCTCTGAGTGTGTATGAAGAGGTGGAGCTCTGAGTGTGTATGAAGAGGCGGAGCTCTGAATGTGTATGAAGAGGCGGAGCTCTGAGTGTGTATGAAGAGGCGGAGCTCTGAGTGTGTATGAAGAGGCGGAGCTCTGAGTGTGTATGAAGAGGCGGAGCCCTGAGTGGGTATGAAGAGGCGGAGCTCTGTGTGTGTATGAAGAGGCGGAGCTCTGAGTGTGTATGAAGAGGCGGAGCTCTGAGTGTGTATAAAGAGGCGGAGCTCCTGCTGGAACAGCGGTCGGAGGAGGAGTCTAGGAGGGAGATGACAGAAAGCACAGCAGACTCTCAGGAGTGAGCGAGGAGGATCCAGTTCCTTTGCCATCGGAGGTGAGGAGAGTGTGAAGGATGTTGGTGACTCTGGTAGATGAAAAGCTGGGAGTCATATTGCTCTGGTGAGTGGGGAAGCACTACTAAGGGGGCGCCCTCACCATCACGTGTGTAAGAGGTGGAAGAAGGCGTGGCTACACTACAGCTGGCACAGTTTGGAGCACCGAGAACTTTACACCTTATCAACTTTTCATTGATTGGTGGATTTTGTTTGAGAAGTAGGTGCAAAGTGGAAGCAGTGGATCTGCAGGAAACGGCATCTTGAACACAAAGCACTTTATGTTGTATATAAATTTGCACATGGATCAGTTTACTTAATTTATTGATAAACACCATAAGATCAGTGAAGTAGGTGTAAAGTGGAAGCAGTAGATCTGCAGAGAATATTATTTGAGCCCCTAGCACTTTATATATGAATGTCTCCACATATTTTAGTGTATTTGTGATGATTTATGTGCACACACAATAGGACAGCGCTGTGACACATAATGATCTTCTAGTTGATAAAGGGAATACTTACCTTTGTTACAGCAGCAGTCCGGTATAAGTTATTTTTGTAGGTATTTGAGTTGTTACACATAGCGCGGGTTTTATTCTATTTATATTGGTGACATAATTGCCCAAATCTGGGGATCAGGAGCCATTTCCACCCTTTACTCTCGGCTGGGGTTCTTTGTATCCATATAACAGATGTTCTACATGACTAAATCTGCAATCAATTTTACTGCAAAATCAAAGGGGCCAAAATGTCTCCCCCCCGAGCAGTAATATATTTCTACCCCCCTTGGTGGGAGTGGAGTTGACCCATCTATAAGTGTTCTGATCATCATACAGTATAGATTGACATATGTTACTGTTGCTTTAAGCTGACATCCATTACTGGCAAGAAATTATAGTGTATTACTCTCACTTCCTGTCCAGCAGACATTTTGCTTAAACCTCAGTGAAGGAAGCCTGGCATTAGAGCTCCATTGTTTCTTAAAACTGGCCTTGGAAGCATAAGTCTGTAAGTAGGCTGTCATCAGCATTTAACTCCTTCATATGCGGCCTCGGCTTTAAGGGGTTATACCGGGATGATGCCAGCTGCCAGCCTCATCCCTGTACTGTTTTTTTTAGAGCGGGCGGTCGGCTGTTCAGGGATAACAACCGATGTGGCTAAAAGCTGCTCGGCTGCTATACCGGAGGAGCGAGAGGGGACGTCCCCCCCTCCCAACGCCTTCTGCCGCTATTCCCGGGCCTCCCATCCGGCACTTTCGCCAGCTAGAGTAAGACTGGAAGGAAGCTTGAAACGGCTTCCTTCCAGTCTTCTTTCTGAAAAAAATTTGGCGATCTGAATACTTTGAAGTGCATAGAAGGCATCTGGGGTCTTTTAGACCCCTGATCCCTCCATAAAGAGTACTTGTCACCAGGGATGTTTACATTCGTTGTGACAGCAAGTAACAATGTAAAAAAATATAAATAAATAAAATAAATAAGAAAAAAAAAAGTTTAACCACTTATCTACCAGGCACTTTCACCCCCTTCCTGCCCAGGTCATTTTTCAGCTTTCAGCGCTGTCACATTTTGAATGACAATTGCGCGGTCATCCAACACTGTAACCATGTGAAATTTTTATCATTTTCTTTACACAAACAGAGCTTTCTTTTGGTGGTATTTATTAATCACTACTGGGATTTTTATTTTTTTCCTACAAAAAAAAAAAAAGACCGAAAATCTTAAAAAAAAAACGTTTTTTAGTTTCTGTCAGTAAATTTTGTAAATAAGTAATTTTTCTCCTTCACTGATGTGCGCTGATGAGGCGGCACTGATGGGCACTAATTAGGTGGCACTGATGAGGGGGCACTAATATTCTGCACTTATTGGCACTGATAGGTGGCACTGATGAGTGGCATTGGTGGGCATTGATAGGTGGCACTGACGGGCCCTGATAGCCGGAACTGGTGGGCACTGATAGGCGGCAAGGATAAGTGGCACTGAGGGGTGGCACTAATGGGCTTTACTGATGGGCATCACTGATAGGCAGCACTGAAAGCCAGCACTGACTGGCATCACTAATGGGCACTCATTCCTGGCTGTGGTGGGCACTGATTGTTGGCACTGGTGGGCATTGATTGCTAGCACTGGTTGGCACTGGTTGCTGGCACTGGTTAGCATGGGTTTCTAGCACTGGTGGAGCTCTAATGTAATCGAGGCACTGATCATCAGTGCCCTGATTACATCTCTCACTGTCCCCTGTGAGGAAATGCCGCTGATTGGCTCTCCTCACCACACACTCTATCAGTGTGAGGCGAGGAGAGCTGATTACCGGCACTCCCTTTACATGTGACCGGCTGTGATTGGACACAGCCGATCACATGATTAAAAAGCGGTGTTACTGGCTCTTACAGAGATCGGGGTCGCGCAGTGTCCTAGCAACACGGCGTGACCGCGATCGCCGTGATGCGCGCCCCCGCGCAGGAGCGGCCGCTTGGGTACGCCGTCATATGACGTCCACCCAGAACGAGAGCCGCACCATCCCGCCATCATTTGTCGGTGGGTGGGCAGCAAGTGGTTAAAGTGCCCCTGTCCCCGCGAGCTCGCGTAGCAAAGAAAACGCACATGTAAGTTGCGCCCGCATATGTAATTGGTGTTCAAATCACACATGTGAGGTATCGCCACGATGGTCAAGAGCGAGAGCAATAATTCTAGCACTAGACCTCCTCTGTAATTCTAACCCGGTAACCGTTTTTTTTTTTTTTAAAGCTCCGCCTATGGAGTTTTTTTTAGGTACCGTAGTTTGTCGCCATTCCATGAGTGTGCGAAATTTCAAAACATGACATGTTGGGTTTCTATTTACTCGGTGTAACATCATCTTTCACATTATACAAAAAATTGGGCTAACTTTTTTTTTTTAAACTTTATTTCTTTATAAAAAAAGATTAAAAAAAATTTTTTTTTTACATACATACAGTGTCAAGTAATAAAAGAAAAAACTTTCCCTCCCAAGGCCCGCCCCTTCCCACTTCTACTTTTCTCCTCCTAGGGAGAAGCATTGTGCGATATACAAAATATAAGTGTTACCTAGGTGGGGATTGGCTGCTCAAAGAAGGCCTATCCATAATTCCGTTTGGGACTAGTTACCGTATATACTTGAGTATAAGTCGATCCGAGTATAAGTCGAGGCCCCTAATTTACCACAAAAAACGGTGAAAAACTTATTGACCCGAATATAAGACGAGGGTGAGAAATGCAGAGGGTCAACAATGCCCATCTACAGCTGCATGCCTCCCAGGCATGTACTGGCCATTGGGACTACAGGGAGTTTCCCGGTGGGCCGATGGCTCAGTGGGCCGATTTCAGTGACAGTGGACCGCTGCCTCCCTCCAGTCCTCTGTCCCCCCCGCAGTGCTCACCTCCTCTCCCTGGCTAGTTATGCAGCGCGCCTGAATACAGACATGATGCTCAGGAGTCAACACTTAGAAGCTCATCATACGATCTGGAAGGAGGGCGGCCTCACTTTCCTGCCTAATCTTGTTCCATTGGGGGGGTGGGCACCAAACTGATTCTTTGCCCCAGGTGAAATAATGTCTAGCTTCCCCACTGGTACTGCCTATAAGAGAAATAATGTAGAACGGCTAATAGCTAGTGGGGGGGGGGGCTTGGGTGTTAAGCCGGCATGGGAGAGACCTGTCAAAGTGGGCCAGTCTGGGTGAAGTCCAGGGCCAAATTTTTGTCCCAGTCCAGCCCTGATGCCTCCCTGTGTCCTGTGCAGCCTACCTGTATCCTGTGCATGTGTCCTGTACATGTGTATGTGTCCTGTGCATGTGTATGTGTCCTGTGCATATGTATGTGTCCTGTGCATGTGTCCTGTACATGTGTATGTGTCCTGT
Source organism: Aquarana catesbeiana (assembly GCF_042186555.1). Taxonomy (NCBI): domain Eukaryota; kingdom Metazoa; phylum Chordata; class Amphibia; order Anura; family Ranidae; genus Aquarana; species Aquarana catesbeiana. The sequence goes on along the minus strand of NW_027362661.1, from coordinate 2,610,582 downwards.
ACATGTGTATGTGTCCTGTGCATGTGTATGTGTCCTGTGCATATGTATGTGTCCTGTGCATGTGTCCTGTACATGTGTATGTGTCCTGTACATGTGTCCTGTACATGTGTATGTGTCCCTGTGTCCTGTACATGTGTATGGGTCCTGTACATGTGTATGGGTCCTGTGTATGTGTCCTGTACATGTGTCCTGTACATGTGTCTGTGTCCCTGTGTCCTGTACATGTGTCTGTGTCCCTGTGTCCTGTACATGTGTCCTGTGTCCCTGTGTCCTGTACATGTGTCTGTGTCCCTGTGTCCTGTACATGTGTCCTGTGTCCTGTACATGTGTCTGTGTCCCTGTGTCCTGTACATGTGTCCTGTGTCCCTGTGTCCTGTACATGTGTATGTGTCCTGTGTGCATGTGTCCTGTGTCCCTGTGACCTGTACATGTGTCCTGTACATGTGTCCTGTGTCCCTGTGACCTGTACATGTGTCCTGTACATGTGTCCTGTGTCCCTGTGTCCTGTACATGTGTCTGTGTCCCTGTGTCCTGTACATGTGTCCTGTACATGTGTATGTGTCCTGTGTGCATGTGTCCTGTGTGCATGTGCAGAATATCTGTGGCGATCTCCATCCTCCGATCAGCGTGTGATAATACACTTCGGCGGCCATTCCATTGTTCAAAAGCCGCGCCTCCTCCTCGTCTGTGATAGGCAGAACACTCAGCAGTCAGCCTATCACGGACATTCTCTCATTCTCATACCACAGACGAGGATGAGAGAATGTCTGTGATAGGCTGAACAGCTGTCAGTGTACAGCCTATCACAGACAAGCAGGAGGTGCGGCTTTTGAAAGCTGGAATAGCCTCCGAACTAATTATCACACGCCGGCCGCCGGCAGCCTGCATGACACACTGATCATGCAGACAGACGGCAGTGACTCGAGTACAAGTCGAGGGGGGAACTTTCAGCCCAAAAAAAAGGGCCGAAAAATTCGACTTATACTCGAGTATATACGGTACTCACCCAACTGCTACACCCATCCAGCTCAACCAAGCATACATACCCCCTCAAACATTCAACCCTCAAACTCTCATAATCAGTTATCTTTTGGGTCACTATCCAACCTATTAGTGTTTTTTTGCATCAATTAGGATTACATAACCAACCCTCTTGCCTCCCACCAAGGTTTCCAAAGCATTTCGTATTTCCTCAATGCCCCTTGCTTTAAATATACCGCTTTTTCTTTAAAAATTACCACATTCATACTGTTCAGCCATTCTTTTCTGGTCGGAGGCAATGCTGACTGCCATCTCTGGGCAATTAAATTCCTTGCCTGAAACAGACATCTCAAAACTGCTACCTGCCGGCTTCTTGGAGTTCCCACTCCCTTCACCAGCCCCAGCAGGCAGCATTTTGCTTCTAACTCAGTAGAGGTATCAAACGTTTTGTCAATAATTCCCATCACCCCCGTCCAGTAACGAAACAGCTTCGGGCATCTCCAAAACATGTGGAGTATATCCGCATCTGGATCCCCACATCTAGGACATCTTGCGTCTGGCCGACGCCCAAACTGAAAAAGTCTACGAGGGGTGTAGTAAATTCTATAAAGCAAAAACAAATCTGACAGTTTCTGAGAGGGGGACAACGAAACCAGTGGAGCCAGTTCCAAGATTCTGGTCCACTGTGTTTCTGAGATGTCTCCCACATCTTCTATCCATTTCCTCCTATACTGAGGGGGCTCCATCCCTCCCATTCTCCCTTTATTAATATGTGAGTATATTTCGGAGATTAGACCCTTTCTAGTCTCTGAGTTGATCACCTTTTGAAGTTCAGAAATTCCACTCCATTCTAAAGTCCTTCCCCTAAACTGCTCTTTCAGAGCACGTCTAATCTGTAAATATCTAAAAAAAGATTTATTCGAGAGAGAGTATTGGGCTCTCAGATCTTGAAAAGGTTTCAGGGATCCTTCTGCGTATAACTGTGAAATGGAATTTATTTCACAGCTCTTCCATTCCCGAACTACCCCGATCTTCTGTAATTCTCCCAGTTTATTGTTATCCCACAAAAGGGTATATTCTGTAAGGCCACCATAATTCAGTATTAATTTCACTGTATCCCATACTCTCATCATAAGGTTCAGAGTAGGTAGTCCTGGAGGGAAGGAGCCTGCCTCCAGAGCTTCAACTATTGAATCATGTGGGGTATTTTGTAGGAGCCTCTTTCTACCTGCTTCTTGACCTACTAAATTACAACCCCCAATATGCTGGATTTGTGATGCCAGAAAATAGCTAAATGAATGTGGAAGTGCTACTCCACCTTCCTGTTTCTGAAGCTGCAGGGTACTTAACCGAATTCTTGCAGGGCCACCTTTCCAAATCATTTCCCTGAACAGCGTGTCTATCTTTAGAAACCACTTTTTATGCAGCAATAATGGGGAGTTATGCAATACGTAGAGGAGCTGTGGCATCCAGATCATTTTAATTAAATAACAGCGACCGGCCACAGATAATGACAGGCATTTCCACACTTTTATTTTGTTCCTAAATTTTACCAATAGAGGGACGATGTTGTCTGAGATATAGGATTGAGGGTCCCTAGAAATGTTGATACCCAAGTAGAGCTGCACGATTCTGGCTAAAATGAGAATCACGTTTTTTTTGCTTAGAGGATAGATCACGATTCTCTCACGATTCTCGGGGCGTAACATCATCTTTCACATTAAAACATAAAAAATTGTGCTAACTTTACTGTTTCGTTTTTTTATATTTATTGAAGTGTATTTTTTCCCAAAAAATTGCATTTGAAAGCTGGGAAAATACAGTGTGACATAAAATATTGCAGCAATTGCCATTTTATTCCCTAGGGTCGAAAGAAAAAAAAAAATTATATTTTATATTTATATATATATATATATATATATATATATATATATATATATATATATATATATATATATATATATATATATATATATATATATATAATATTTGGGGGTTCCAAGTAATTTTTTTTTTAGCAAAAAATATTGATTTTAACTTGAGAAAGAAGTGTCAGAAAAAGATTTAGACTTTAAGTGTTAAACTTCCTGCATTTACACTTTGTTTAAAACTTGGCAGATTGCCCAGGTTATTTGTTTACACAGAGAAGTTCTATCCCTTTGATCTAAGAAGGAAGTTAGTTACAATGTTTCAAGTTCTAAACTTGGCAGACTGCCTGATGTTTTCTTTTGACAGCTGAGTGAGCAGCTAATCTCTCCACTTGTTTATATGAAAGAATCGTCAAACTCAGCAGGAGAGATCGTCAGAGGAGGTGAATCGAGATCACGATTTTTTAACGATTAATTGTGCAGCTCTATACCCAAGTATTTAAATTTGTTCACCACTGGAATCTGGGCCACCTCTTCAGGCAAAGGGTCCCTCAATGGATCCACAGGCAGTAAACAAGATTTTACCCAATTTATCTTTAACCCAGAGATTTGACCAAAGGTATTAATAATATTCATAGCTTTCCGTGGGGACTCCTGTGTGTCTCCCAGAAACAGCAGCAGGTCGTCTGCATATAGTGCAAGTTTTTCCAATTGAGCCAAGGGCTCAATTGGCAAAAAGGAGGGGTGACAGGGGGCAGCCCTGTCTCGTCCCCCTCCCCAATCCGAATTTATCGGACTGTTCCTTATTTAACCTTTACTCTGGCCACTGGATTTTTATAGAGCATTTTAACCCAATTAATGAACCCTGGTCCAAGCTGAGCTGCCTCCTTAGTCTTCCAAAGATACTGCCATTCTAGGGTATCAAAGGCCTTGGTGGCGTCCAGAGAAAGAATAGCCCTCCCCCCACCCCCATCCATAGGGAGCTGTAAATTCAAGTATAACCGTCTTATATTAGTGCTAGTTGATCTTCCGGGTATAAAAGCCGTCTGATCTGGGTGGATACATTTCAAGATAACTTTGTTCAATCTATCCGCCAAGGCCTTTGCAAGAATTTTCATGTCTGTGTTTAATAGGGCAATGGGTCTATAAGAGGCAACATCAAGAGGGTCTTTACCCTCCTTATATATGGTGATTATGGTGGACTCCATCATCGATGGGGGAAGAGCGCCCTTTATCATTGAGCAATTCAAAACCCTCATCAACTCAGGAAGCAGCACCTTCCCATAATTCCGGTATATTTTGGCTGGGAGGCTGTCTGGACCCGGAGATTTCTGATTCGTCATCTCATTAATGGTCTGCTGCAGCTCTTCTAGTGTGAAGGGGTGATCTAGCTCATCCCTGTCCATCTCACTGAGGGAGGGAAGGTTCAAGTCATGAAAAAAACTATCCAGACCAACCCTCATCTCACTCTGGCGAGATCTATACAAGTCCTCATACTATCCTTTTAATTTGTCCACAATCTCTGGGCTAACTTTACTGTTACCGTATATACTCGAGTATAAGTTGAGATTTTCAGCCCTTTTTTTGGGCTGAAAGTGCCCCCCTTATACTCGAGTCACCGCCGTCTGCCTACATGATCAGCGTGTCATGCAGGCAGACGGCGGCAAGCGTGTGCTATTACTATTCGGCGGCCATTCACTGTTCAAAAGCCGCGCCTCCTCCTCGTCTGTGATAGGCAGAAAACTCCATTTCCCAGCAGTCAGTGTACAGCCTATCACGGACATTCTCTCATCCTCGTCCGGTTTATGAGGATGAGAGAATGTCCGTAATAGGCTGACCGCTGACTGCTGGGAAATGGAGTGTTCTGCCTATCACGGACGAGGAGGCGCGGCTTTTGAACAGTGAATGGCCGCCGAATAGTAATAGCACACGCTGATCGGTGCAGAGCGGCACACGGAGGCATGCACAGGACACAGGTAGGATTCACACATACACAGGACACAGAGACATGCACACATACACAGGACAAATACACAGGGACACATGCACATATACACAGGACACATGCACATATACACAGGACACAGAGACATGCACACATACACAGGACAAATACACAGGGACACATACACAGGGACACATGCACATATACACAGGACACATGCACATATACACAGGACACATGCACATATACACAGGACACAGACACATGCACACATACACAGGACAAATACACAGGGACACATACACAGGGACACATGCACATATACACAGGACACATGACACATGCACATATACACAGGACACATGACCTTTGTGGTACTTCGCAGGTGCAGCGCTTGCGCAGTACGGAGGACAAAGGAGACGCCGAAAGTCTCTGAAGAAGAACAGCTGATCACGAGGTATATCGGGAGCGTGTGACAGAATGTAGTAATAAGTGCGCAGGCGCCGTGTAGAGCTCAGGTGTTTATGTTTGGATACTTTCGGCGTCTCCTATGTCCTCCGTTCTGCGCCTGCGCAGTACAGGGCGGACACTATCCGATGGGGGGACCTTTCTCATCAGAACACCGTCCGTGATAGGCTGAACACTGACGGTGCTTGGTTACACTGCATGGCCGCCGATTAGACTGAATGTATCACAGCGCCGGGGGATTAGGCTGCAGAGGAGGACTCGAGTATAAGCCGAGGGGGGCAATATAATCAGACTCAGAGATCAATTTTTTTTTTTATTTATAAAAAACAAACAATGTCTTCCTTCAGAAAAAAAAAATGTCATTTTAAGAACGTTCGTTTGATTTTCTAATCATTAGTGGGGTAAAATCGACGTTCATTTTCAACCACAGTGACGGGGAAATTTGGAAATAGAAAACTTCTTGGTGAAAGGAATTTTCAGACAGCGTATGTGGTTTTCGTTCAGAAATTACATTCATTTTAATAACAGCATGTTAAAAAACAAGTGAAATTTTCAAACAACATTCTTTCATTCAGCGAATGTACAAAGATTTTTCGTCTGAATATTTTGTCTGAAATTTGATTGGTGTGGCCAGCATAAGGCTCGCTACACACCTATGCAGTTCGCTTTTGATCTGTTTCTGCAGTACTTTTTGCTGTGTGTTTTGATTTTTGCGCATGTGATTTTGCTGCGATTTGCGTTTAAGCGTTTTTTTTTTTTTTTGGACAATTTGTTGTTGAGCAGATAAAAAAAAAAAAAAAAAACACAAATTGCTGCAAAAACGCATTACATGCTCTGCAGCTTCTCCGTTGAAGTGTATTTAACCAAAAAAGCACCATTTTGCGTTAAAAAAAAGACCCTTTCCAAATACACAGCGGCTGAAAAAAAAAGCCTTGATGTGAACGTGTCTCATAGGAAACCATGTAAATGAACTGTAGTCCGTTTCTGCAAAAATGGATGTGAACCAGGTCTAAGACGTTTAGTAACATGATGGGGTTAAAAAAAACTTAAAATTAGCCCTTTATAATACAAAAAAAAGCAAATAATCACTACTGTAAGGGGTTCATTTTTTTTTTTTTACTGTAGAACTGTGAAAGTAATATTTACAGTAACAATTTGCTCTTTTTGTATTATAAAGGGCTCATTTTATTTATTTTTTTTTAACCCCATTATATTACTGGCCGATTTAATAGATTATGAAAATAGTAATCGATTAATTTCATAATCGATTAGTTGTCGATTAATCGATTAGTTGTTTCAGCCCTATATTTGATAATACTTTTCTGCTAGGGAGTTCCTTTCAGCTAGGCCACATTTATGTTAGCTAGGGCCCAGGGGCGGACTGACCATTGAGCGACTCGGGCACTGCCCGAGGGCCCTGGGCCACTAGGGGGCCCCATCAGGGTTGCCAGCCTTAGTAAAACCAGGGACAGTATGTATAAATCTGTGTTTTTTTTACATCTGTCTGTGTATACTGTGTGTACATGTATGTGTATACTGTGTGATTGTATACTGTGTGTGTGTATACTGTGTGGCCCCATAATCTCTGATTGCCTGGGGGCCCCATAATCTCCTATTGCCCGGGGGCCCCATAATCTCCTATTGCCCGGGGGCCCCATGAGTTATCAGTCCGCCCCTGCTAGGGCCTTACAATTATGTGACATGCCTGACTATACTTGGATTTTGTAATGTAATGTTCAATGCTAATGTATACTTTATATTTGTGTTTTGCAATTTTACAACTAAAACTAAGATTTAAACTCAAACTTAAATCGAATTCTCAGTAAAGATTACAACCGTTAACCCTTCGGCCTCGGTCTTTATTGGGAAGTTGTTAGCTGTCTTGTACTACAAACACATTGTGAGGGCAGAACACATACACAATCCAATCCTCCCTAAATAACCCCCCATCACTAATAAAAGTCATATAACCCTTTAGTATAGACCGATGAGGTGAGAAGGTGATTGGTGGGAAAGGTGACACATCTCCAAAATGAGGAGAATGTTCCCGCCCCATAAGTGGGGAAATGTTCTGCCCCTGAAGGGGTTAATCTAGGTTTCCACACTATATATGTGTGTATCATCATCTGCTGGAGATAAAAGACATCACAGTGACTATGGAAGAAGAGGACGGACATGACGGGGGGGTTACTGGGTGTAAATAGAAAATAAGATCTTATTACCTCCTCTGCTACAACTTCCAGTCACGTCTCCTCTCTTTCAGCAAGGTCTCCGCTCTACTTCCTCCTGACTGACCCCTCGCCCGTAACTTCCTGTCTGTACCTGACATCACTTCCTGCCTGTTCCTGAACTTACTTCCCGCCTTCCGTAGAGACTTCCTGTGTATAAGTGAGATATCCACCTTGTGGCACTCAGAGGAACTGCAGCCCTGGGAAACGTCTCGTAGTGTGAACACGGCCGTGTGCTGTGTGTGTATGTACTGTATATCCTTATAGATGGGTCATCTCCACTCCCACCAAGGGGGATAGAAATATATTACTGACTAGTCCAGCCTTTCTCAGTCAGGATTTCTCCACAGGTTTCTAGGGGTTCCCTGAGCAATAAACAATGTCTGTAAATAATAATGGTTTAGATCTGCGCACCAAAAGGCCACTTAACTAAAACGTAACCTTTATTGTAAATCATAAAAGGTATGTAAATGACCATATCAGGTGTACCTATAGGATGAGGTCAATGCCATTATATATGAATCAATGTTTTATCTCTATGTGGTAATATTAATCACTTCCCACCCGCCACATAACAGAATTACGTGCGCAAAGTGGTTAAGTGCCCGGTATTGAAGTGGTTAACAACTACCAAGTTTAAATAGTGAAACTCCTCTTGATATATACATATAGACAATATGAGGGTTATAATCTCCTCCTACATTCAATATAAGGCTCCAGGCTGTATAGAGGATATGTAAATTCAAGGTCTACTCACCAACACCAACTGGTATCAAGAGATGGGGGTATATCTGTCTCTCCTCCCATCTATTGGCCACATATAAAAATGAGATGAACAGAAAAAGATAAAGTATGCCAGTAAATAATGTCTTACTGAAGATATGGGCTGTCTGTCTCCTGCCCTATGAAATGATCTCTCAGATATGTAATACGGGTACAACTCATCCATGTGGACACAAATAACCACTGATGGAGGAGCCCCATATATCACCATATCCACAGAAAAGCGTGGATATGGTGATATATGGGGCTCCCGGGCGAAATTCCCGGGAAGCCATCATATGACGGGCTCCCCTTTCCTCGCTCCTCGGGCGCGCTCACAAGCACGCATCGGGGAAATTCTGTGTTGGCCGTGTCCCTTGGACACAGCCAATCACAGATCGCTGTAAATGGCCAATTACAGCGGCCATTTACAGCGCCATCGCCATGGCCAATGAGCGATGATCTCAAATGTAAACATATGAGATCATCTCTCATTGCCGGCTCTCCCTCCTCACACAGAAACCGCGTGTGAGGAGAGAGAGAATCTGACAGCGATCTGTGAGTGTTACAAAACATATACAGTGCCAACAGTGCCCAAACAGTGCCCCATCAGTACAGTGCCCCATCAGTACAGTGCCCACCTGTGCAAATTGGTGCCCACCTGTGCCACTTGGTGCCCACTTGTACCCACCTGTCTGCCATTGGTAATCAGTGTCCATCTGCACATCTTCACAATCAGTGCACATCTGTACCACCTCATCAGTGCCTACCTGTGCCACCTCATCAGTGCCCACCTGTGCCAATCAGTGCACATCTGTGCTGCCTCATCAGTGCCCATCTGTGCCACCCATCTGTGCCGCCCCATCTGTGCCACCTCAACAGTGCCCAGCTGTGCCACCTCATTAGTGCACATCTGTGCCACCTCATCAGTGCACGTCTGTGCCACCTCATCAGTGCCCACCTGTGCCAATCAGTGCCCATCTGTGCCGCCTCATCAGTGCACATCTGTTCCACCTCATCAGTGCCCACCTGTGCCACCTCATCAGTGCCAACCTGTGCCACCTCGTCAGTGCCCACTTGTGCCAATCAGTGCCCATCTGTGCCGCCTCATCAGTGCACATCTGTTCCACCTCATCAGTGCCCCTCTGTGCCACCTCATTAGTGCCCCTCTGTGCCACCTCAGTGCCCATCTGTGCTCATCAGTGCCGCCTCATCAGTGCCCATCAGTGCAGGCCTAGCAAACACCTGTGTAGTCGCATCACCACCAGCAACCATGTCCAAAAGATGCTTTTCCGCCGAGGAGGTGTACCAAATACTTTCCCAGGCTGACGAGAGCAACGGGGAGCTCTCTTTTTCGGATTCCCTTTCAGACTCCGATTCTGAGTGGGACATAAATTATGAGCCAGATATTCAGCCCTCCTCTGCTGAGGAGGCAGTGGCATCCACCAGCACCGCAGTGCCATCCACCAGCACCACAGTACCTCAGCAAGAAAGGCCAAAGACCCATGCCAGCCTTCCCTATGCCCTGCAGAACCCCTCGCGGCTTCCTCCTAATTCAGGAGAAGCCAACATTCCCCCCTTCACTGCCCAGCCAGGAGTCCAGGTGGACATAGAGAATTTTTCCCCAATACATTTTTTTGACTTAATTTTTACCGAGGACATGCTATCGACAATTGTGGCCCAGTGCAACCTTTATGCACAGCAATTTATTTTAAATAATCCAACGTCCTACTATGCCCATCCCTACGAGTGGAGAAACCTAACGGTGGAGGAGTTGAAGGTTTTTTAGGCCTCACATTTAATATGGGACTCACCAAAAAAAACACTTTGATGTCCTATTGGTCAACCCACCCCCTCCACCACATGCCAATCTTCTCCAAGATAATGCCCAGAAACAGATACCTCATGATAATGAGGTTCCTTCATTTCAATGACAATACCCAGTGCCCTCCCCGAAATGACCCAACTGATGACAGGCTTTTCAAAATTTGTCCACTTCTAAATTATTTTTCTGAAGTATTCCCCCAGCTGTTTACCCCGGACCAACACATTTGTGTGGATGAGTCCCTTGTTAAATTTAGTGACAGGCTTAAAATCAAAAAGCTTGTTCCCAGCAAAAGGGTCCGCTATGGGGTGAAGGTATACAAATTATGTGACCGAGTCACAGGGTACATATACAGTGGGGACAGAAAGTATTCAGACCCCCTTAAATTTTTCACTCTTTGTTATATTGCAGCCATTTGCTAAAATCATTTATGTTCATTTTTTTCCTCATTAATGTACACACAGCACCCCATATTGACAGAAAAACACAGAATTGTTGACATTTTTGCAGATTTATTAAAAAAGAAAAACTGAAATATCACATGGTCCTAAGTATTCAGACCCTGTGCTGTGACACTCATATATTTAACTCAGGTGCTGTCCATTTCTTCTGATCATCCTTGAGATGGTTCTACACCTTCATTTGAGTCCAGCTGTGTTTGATTATACTGATTGGACTTGATTAGGAAAGCCACACACCTGTCTATATAAGACCTTACAGCTCACAGTGCATGTCAGAGCACATGAGAATCATGAGGTCAAAGGAACTGCCTGAAGAGCTCAGAGACAGAATTGTGGCAAGGCACAGATCTGGCCAAGGTTACAAAAAAATTTTGCTGCACTTAAGGTTCCTAAGAGCACAGTGGCCTTCATAATCCTTAAATGGAAGACGTTTGGGATGACCAGAACCCTTCCTAGAGCTGGCCGTTTGGCCAAACTGAGCTATCGGGGGAGAAGAGCCTTGGTGAGAGAGGTAAAGAAGAACCCAAAGATGACTGTGGCTGAGCTCCAGAGATGCAGTTGGGAGATGGGAGAAAGTTTGGGCATTATGGCAGAGTGGCCCAACAGAAGCTTCTCCTCAAGGCAAGACACATGAAAGCCCGCATGGAGTTTGCTAAAAAACACCTGAAGGACTCCAAGATGGTGAGAAATAAGATTCTCTGGTCTGAGGAGACCAAGATATAACTTTTTGGCCTTAATTCTAAGCGGTATGTGTGGAGAAAACCAGGCACTGCTCATCACCTGTCCAATACAGTCCCAACAGTGAAGCATGGTGGTGGCAGCATCATGCTGTGGGGGTGTTTTTCAACTGCAGGGACAGGACAACTGGTTGCAATCGAGGGAAAGATGAATTTCGGCTAAGTACAGGGATATCCTGGACGAAAACCTTCTCCAGAGTGCTCAGGACCTCAGACTGGGCCGAAGGTTTACCTTCCAACAAGACAATGACTCTAAGCACACAGCTAAAATAACGAAGGAGTGGCTTCACAACAACTCCGTGACTGTTCTTGAATGGCCCAGCCACAGCCCTGACTTAAACCCAATTGAGCATCTCTGGAGAGACCTAAAAATGGCTGTCCACCAACGTTTACCATCCAACCTGACAGAACTGGAGAGGATCTGCAAGGAGGATTTGGCAGAGGATCCCCAAATCCAGGTGTGAAAAACTTGTTGCATCTTTCCCAAAAAGTCTCATGGCTGTATTAGATCAAAAGGGGGCTTCTACTAAATACTGAGCAAAGGGTCTGAATACTTAGGACCATGTGATATTTCAGTTTTTCTTTTTTAATAAATCTGCAAAAATGTCAACAATTCTGTGTTTTTCTGTCAATATGGGGTGCTGTGTGTACATTAATGAGGAAAAAAATGAACTTAAATGATTTTAGCAAATGGCTGCAATATAACAAAGAGTGAAAAATTTAAGGGGGTCTGAATACTTTCCATCCCCACTGTATGCGTTCAAAGTGTACGAAGGGAAGGACACCCAGCTGCAACCCCCTAATTGCCCAGACTACTTGGGATCAAGCGGGAAAATTGTTTGGGACCTCATATACCCCCTACTGGAGAAACGCTACAATTTATACATAGACAACTTCTACACATCTCTGCCCCTGTTCCACAACCTTCACAGGAAGAAGATTCCAGCATGTGGCACCATAAAAAAGAACCGGAAGGGTTTCCTCAAAGTCTTGTCAATAAGAAATTGAGAAAAGGAGAAACGGCAAGTCTGTGAAACAAGGAGATTTTGGCAGTGAAGTGGAGGGACAAAAGGGATGTCTACATGTTGTCTTCAATCCACAATGATACCTTCGTGGAAATCTCCAGAAGGAATGGCCCCATACAAAAACCTAAATGCATCTATGATTACAATTTGTTCATGGGGGGAGTCGACTTCAATGACCAAATGCTGGAACCATACCTTGCCACAAGATGGACATACCATTGGTATAAAAAAGTCGCAATTTATTTTTTTCAGTTGGCCATATACAATTCATATGTAATTTATCGCAACTCCACCCAAACCCCCAAACGCTTCCTTGGCTACCAGGAGGACGTTTTCACTGCCCTTATGTTCCCGAATGGCACACCAGAAAATATCCGATCAGATGTTCTTAGTTGACTATCCGAACGCCACTTTCCCGATAAAATACCTCCCAAACCAACAGGCCAACGACGTCAAAAAAATGTAAGGTGTGTACCAGAGCAGGATTCAGAAGAGACACATCTTTTTATTGTGCACAATGTCCTTCCCAACCAAACTCTGCATAGGTGAATGTTTTCGCCGTTACCATACGTCAAAAAATTATTAGTGAAGTATGTAAACGTAATCCTCAGTTCCTGCCTTCACACACCTTCACACCCCTTATGCCACTGCCTGCTCTGTAACTGACCCTGGCTTGTTATTCGACCATGCTTCTGTCTGCCAATTCTGTACATACCTCTGCCTGATGTGGAGCTGACCCTGGACTGTTATTCGACCATGCTTCTGCCTAACGATTCTGTACATACCTCTGCCTGATCTGGAACTGACCCTGGACTGTTATTCGACCACGCTTCTGCCTAACGATTCTGTACATACCTCTGCCTGATCTGGAACTGACCCTGGACTGTTATTCGACCATGCTTCTGCCTAACGATTCTGTACATACCTCTGCCTGATCTGGAACTGACCCTGGACTGTTATTCGACCACACTTCTGCCTAATGATTCTGTACATACCTCTGCCTGATCTGGAACTGACCCTGGACTGTTATTCGACCACGCTTCTGCCTAATGATTCTGTACATACATCTGCCTGATCTGGAACTGACCTTGGACTGTTTGACCATGTTTTTTGCCTGCCTCATGGACTGTTCTTGTACCCTGCTACTGGACTAGTGGGATTCAACACAGGGGTCTCACATATGTGAGGGGTCTCCAGAATTGTTTTTCTGGATGAAGAAAACATTTTTTTTTGTTTTCTCAATCCTAGATTAGGGTCTGGAGACTCGGAGGCGTCAAAGATAGCCTCTGGCTCTAATCATGTGCTACAAAACCCCCTCCCTATTGAAATCCATGTATCCGGTGTCCTGCATGGGGGCCGGACGCACGGATGGGGGGTGGTGGCCGTGGGCCCTTAATTGACAGCACAACCCCTGCTAGTATTGTTAATATTTGTGTATCTTTTACATGCTTTAAATATCAATTCTTTCAGCTTTTAATAGAAATTTCTGTTGCTTTTTTTTTCCTTAATTTATTAAACATTTATTTTGAACAAAGTGTATCAAAATTCTGTGACACAGACGTTTGTAATGTGTGCAGTGCAATATGTACGTAGGTGGGGCTTTTCATGGGTGTGGGTGGGGGCACAGGGGGCCCCATTATCTGCTCTTGCTCAGGGGCCCCATGAGTTGTCAGTCCGCCCCTGGTAATGGTACACTAAGATACCAACCATCAACCTGGAGAATGGTCAGAAGATCCTCTTTGGTATGAGTGAGGAAGCTTACGAGAAGGGTATCAATAATAAAAAGACCATGACTTTTTTTTTTAAGTCTTAAATCCACAGATACCAGTTTTTTAAAGGCCTCCAAAAAGTCTATAATTTGGTGGTTGACCCCCCCGGGAGACCTATTATCTCAGGGAGGGGGTCCCTCACTGAAAAAGTCAATCAGAATATTGATAAATTGCTATAACCTTTTATGGTGGCTTTGTCCTCCTATGTGAGGGACACTTTGCACCTCCTGAATGTTTCAAATGATCTATCAGTACCTGATGATGTCATCTTGGTTACATTAGATGTAGAGGCATTATATTTCTCTATCCCTCTTAAGAAGGATTTAGATGTTATAGAAAAACACTCAACTGCAGACCTAGAACCCTGTTTGCACATACAAGTTTTGTTGTTGGTTTACCTAAGTTTCTGTTGGAAAATAATAAATTCATGACCCAGTTTATATATTATTTATTACTTTACAGCTTTTGTCACTCTAGGATTAATTATTTTATTTATATAAGCATTCAAGGAAGTGTTCTTACTTTGAGAGATCTCCACCACCATTCCTATTTGAACATTGCATCCTTGCAATTTATGTTTAACATGTTCATTATGAGTGGAGTGATATATATTTGTATGCTTTATGATATATTTTTGCATTTTCTTTACCAAAAAGTTAAATTCCAGGCGTTATCTGTTTTCTTAGGTATACCTCTGCTTTTAACTTAGCCCTGTAAAATCAATGTAATACAGGAATGGTTATTATGAGATGTTTCTCAGGGCTGCAGTTCCTCTGAACTCCACAAGATGGTGATCTCACGTTTACCCAGACAGGAAGTCTCTATGAAATACAGACAGGAAGTGAGGTCAGTAACAGACAGGAAGTGATCTGAAAAAAGACAGGAAGTTCTACGTAGTATGAAATTTCAAGGAGACGTTACTGGAAGTGGCAGTAGAGGAGGTAATAAGATTTTATTTTCTATTTACACCCAGTAACCCCCCGTCATGTCCTTCCTCTTTCTCCATAGTCACTGTGATGTCTTTTATCTCCAGCAGATGATGATACACACATATATAGTGTGGAAATGTAGAATAACCCCTTCAGGGTCTGAACATTTCCCCACTTACAAGGCCGGAACATTCTCTTCATTTTGGAGATGAATTCTAGTAATATGGTCCTCTAAGCAAACAGCACTGACAATAAATAGACAAGACAATGACCGTCCTGACTAAGCATGAGCTCCGGCATGTTCGCACACTCCACGTGCAGAGCCCGCCAGGAAGTCGGCACAGCGCTGTGCTAATCACAGGCAATGAGACATTTCCTGATCTCTGCAGCCGCACATCGGGAAAATGTCTCAATGCCTGTGATTAGCACAGCGCCGTGCCGACTTCCTGGCTGGCTCTGCACGTGGAGTGTGCGAACACGCCCGAGCCCATCCTTAGTCCTGACCACACGTGGACTACAAAGGGCAATTATTACACTACACAGGCAGCCAATGAGAAATCATTACAATATGCAGCCAACACAATGATGGAGTGCAGGGGTCAGGAGTATGGAGCATAGAGACTCTTACGTTGCTGGTCAGGAGGATGGAAACATTCCCCAGCCTGCCATGAAGAATATATATAGTTAGTCAGGTTGAAAAAAGACACAAGTCCATCCAGTTCAACATATGTTCAATCATTGGTGTCAGAGGGAGGAAAATACTGAGAGTTCTGAGGGAAGTAGAGGAGCTGAGGGGTCTCTGAGGAGGTAGTGGGACTAAAGGACTTTGGGGACCTCTTAGGAAGTAATAAGGGTGAACAACTCTGAGAGGTTAGTAGGGCTGAAGGGCTGTGGGGGCCTCTGAGGGGGTAGTCATGTTGCAAGGCTCTGAGGTAAGAGGGGGCTGTAGGGCTTATAAGGGCTCTTGGTCTCTGATGGTCCCCCCCCCACCCCACCTGCACTTACTTTTCTGACCTTCTTAAAGAACTCCTGCAAGTGAAGATAGCCTTCATCTCACCATTTTACTGGTCGAGACATATGTTGCAGGACAAAAAATAGAACAAAGAAGGACACTTTTTCTTTGAGGAGGTTTGTTTGCACCTCATCACTTACTGGTTGGCCAGTCCAATACCTTCCTATGACAGAGGCTCTGACAGTTCCCGGAGCTGGAATTCAGAGCCCCAAGAACCCACTGCCACTCTTTAAAATGTCCTGGATACTACAGAATACTTGGCAACCAAGAGAACAAACCCCTTCCCCAGCTGTCATCCTCCTACCCACACTGGGCTGCCATTGGAGGGAAGAGAATAGACCCCCCTCCCCCCACAGCTCTCTACTCCACCAGCAGCATCCTCCTGCTATCCAATCCACTCTCTTCTCTTACTGCAGAGAGTGACAGTGACATCACTTCTGTCAACAGGCTGCCGGAGATTTGAGCCTTGTAGCCGGAGTCCTGGCAATGATCTTGGTTAGCCGGCAACTGCAGCCAAAAGTCAGCAAGTTCCCCTTCCTGGACATCATAATGACCCGACATTGACCTCACAGCACTGCCTCAGACCAAACACGTCAAAGGAAGGATCGTATTTATCATTCCTTGTCTGCAGATCTAAAACTAATCAAAACCAGTTCAGGAACCAAACAAACCCAACAAAGAAAAGGGAATTTCTGATCTGGCAGATCAAGAGGGTCCCAGGACCTTGAAAATGTAGTAAACACTAAACAATCCAAACTAAATGTGTTCCCATGGGAGCAGTCGTTCTTAAATGTCCAGCAACCCTCCTATTAACCCCCCTCACATCCACATCCTATTATTGTGTGACTAATATCATCCAAATAATTCTTACTTTCATTTCCCAAAGTTATCCGTCTACAAGAAGACCTGTATAGATCAAATGACGGTACCAATGAGGATGGAGGAGGACCGGAGTCACATGACTGAGAAGATACTAAACCTCACCCTGGAGATCATCTACCTGCTGACCGGAGAGGTGAGGAGGATTCTGGGAGGTCACATGACATCACTCTTATCTCTATTAATAAAACACAGACCTGACCGGAGAGGTGAGGAGGATTCTGGGATTCTAACATGATATTCCTATTGGTTCCTCAATATAGAGATTTCCTCTTGTGAAGTCAGGTGATCATATGACCATCACAGTGCCTCCATGTGACTCCCTAAAACCTGAGAGACACAACATGCAGAATATTCTAGAAGTCACCAAGAAGATGATGGAGCTGCTGACAGGAGAGGTGAGCGGTGCTGGGAATTCTGGGACATTATCCAGTAACAGACAAGGGATGTGTCTGGATGGTGACTGTGTCATTGTGTGTGTCAGGTTCCTATAAGGTGTCAGGATGTCACTGTCTATTTCTCCATGGAGGAGTGGGAGTATTTAGAAGGACACAAGAATCTCTACAAGGACGTCATGATGGACAATCAGCCGCCCCTCACATCACCGGGTAAGAGGAGACTTTATTGTAAAGGAGAGAGCAGTATGGAGGTGTAACATAAATGTAAACGTTGGGTAGGTTTGACAATAGCTGAGTGGTGATTTGATCTGTAGAAGTGTAATTGTATATATTTTAATTACGTTTATATTGGAATTAAAGATACTGTATTCCCTTAACCAGTCATCCATCACTGACATTTGTTCCTCAATCAGAATATGAAAAGGACGGAACAAGCTTCTAGAACAGGAGTGACACCTCGATGTCAATAAAAGTATCCCATCCTTGTAGGTTAAAAATTGTCACCTTCCTGAACCTCGAAAGAAAACTCCTAGTCATTTCATCTACAAGACCAGCAGGGTGCAGTGACAAGGCCCTGAACCAACTGCCACCATTGATTTGTGTCAAAACGTTTAAAGGAATCAATTTTTTCTCTCATAAATCTAAAATATTAGTAGCAGAGAGATGAAAATAATTCCTTCTGATGGTACACATGGTGGTCTATGTGTACATGGAAATCTGTATTTGTAGTGCATTTGGAATCCAGGAGAAATCCCCAAAACAGTTATATGGTGCCTGATCAGGACAGCCAAGCAGTGATTGGTCTTGTTGCGATCAGACTGACGTGCTGGTGTCCGACCCAACCATCAGAGCCATTCATGGCTTATCCAACCCCATTTACATCAGGATACAGGACCGTCCTGTGGGCAGGGACCCACCCGGGTTGATTGGCCAAGAGTCCAGCTTACATCCATATTTCAATAAATTGAGGAGCAGGAGATATGGATGGGTGATTCACATGGAGCCAATCTAACTGGTGAATCCTGGACGTTCTGACAAACCCTGTGTATCCTTTTTGGCTTTTTTTTCTGTAATTCTTTTTGTAAATATTTTATACACTGCCCACTTTTGGGATACAGTATTAAATTATAAAATCAATAAGTGACTTCTGTGTACTAAGCTAGGACTCGTATCCCTGGAGAGATTGTTGTATTTTAGTGTCTCAGTCTAAGTTTGTTGCCAATCTGTATGTAATTGCACTGTGTGTTGGCAGATTGCCTGCAGACCACAAACTAGCAAATATGCCAGACAAAGATCTGTGTGTGTGTGTGTGGTGACCTAGCAGATCAGTCAGCAGACAAACTGCTAGGTGGTGGCAAGCTATCATTTGTGTGTGTCTGATGTGTGGCTGTATGGACAGTGGGAAGAGTGATTAATACCGGAGTTCTCGCTCATAGGATAGCTGGAGAAATCCTAGAAGTGTGTACTAATTACTAGACTGCTCCCCAACCCTTAGAGTGCACCAGATTATAGGTAAGATTTGTATATGCCTGGGTGTGGTCAGCCAACTGGATTGGAGTGGAGTCTCCCTCTAGTAGTGGCCAGAGGTAGTGCAGGCTGTGAAAGTATAACGAACGGTCAGTCTTACTGACTCAAACTAAGCTCCCCCTCATTCCCTCATACCTCAGTCAAGTCAGTCTCTTCTCGGTTATCTAGTCACAATAGGCCTACTTTCCTGACAGATCCCCAATCTCCTAATAAATACATAGAAACAATGTATTCAGTCAGTGTGTGTGCATCCTACAGATGGATCCAGTAATGGGAACCCACCAGAGAGATGTCCCTGTCCTCTGTATTCCCGGGATTCCACACAGGAAGATCACATCATCCCTCACCATCATCAGGTAGATGAGGAACAATCACTGATAGTATCATTAGGATCTGTACATTATTTACTAGTTACCTTGAGGGTGGAATTGTAAGATCTTCAGAGACAAAGCTGCCTGATGTGGGCGGAGTCCTGGTTTAGGGGAACCAATCTGCTCATGTCTAGTAATAATCTTTTTATTTCTATTTTAGTAGATGGACGGGAGATGAGGAAAACCTCAGAGGATTGTCTCACTTTGTCTCCAGACTGTAAAGTAGAAGATGAGGACATCACACAGTATAGTCCAGGAGAAAACCCGACTACCTCAAATGTCCATCCGGCATCACACAGTGTAGATGGACCATCGTATTCCTCTTATCCTGAGGAACCTCAGACTGTGAGGGACGGTGCCGTCCTTCCAACAGATAAGAGGTTTTCCTGTACTGAGTGCGGGAAGTGTTTCCATTCTAAATCTGAACTTAATGTCCATAAAAGATCTCACACGGGGGAGAAGCTGTATTCCTGTCCTGAGTGCGGGAAATGTTTTTCACATCGGACCACTCTTTACAGACATCAGAGATCTCACATGGGGGAGAAGCCGTATTCCTGTTCTGAGTGCAGAAAAAGTTTTATACTGAAATCAGAACTTGTCATACATCAGAGATCTCACACTGGAGAGAAGCCATATTCCTGTCCTGAGTGCGGGAAATGTTTTTCACAGAAGCCCAATCTTGACAGACATCAGAGATTTCACACAGGGGAGAAGCCGTTTTCCTGTCCTGAGTGCGGGAAATGTTTTTCAGATAAGTCCAATCTTTCCAGACATCAGAGATCTCATGTGAGGGAGAAGCCACTTTCCTGTCCTGAGTGAGGGAATTGTTCCTCACTGAAGTCCAGTCTTCCTGTACATCAGGGATCCCACACAACCCTCGAGGTGTATTAGTGCCTTGAGTGTGGGAAATGTCTTCTATATGAATGTTGCTGGACATCACAGCTCTCATATGGAGAAGAAGCACACCCTGATATACACCTCAGATATACTCCATGGCTGATCTTCATCATGTAAGAAACAGTTCATAAGGAGATCAGAGATCACCAAAGACATGGATGAAGTGTTGTACCGTGGTGGACATTGATAGCAGTAGAAAAATAAAAATGGAGTCATTACCTTTCATTGGCTGAGTACATTCTGTGGTGTAAGTTTTTACAAACACTTAGAGGTCTTAGAGGGTTTAACCACTTCAGCCCCGGAAGGATTTGCCCCCTTCCTGACCAAGCCCTTTTTTGCGATTTGGCACTGTGTCGCTTTAACTGACAATTGCATGGTCGTGCAATGCTGTACCCAAACAAAATTGACATCCTTTTTTCTCCCACAAATAGAGCTTTCTTTTGGTGGTATTTGATCACCTCTGCGTTTTTTTGTTTTTTTTTTTAGATATAAATAAAAAGAGTGACAATTTTGAAAAAAAAGCAATATTTTTTACTTTTTGCTATAATAAATATTCCCAAAGAATATATAAAAAAACAAATTTCTTCCACAGTTTAGGCCGATATGTATTCTTCTACATAATTTTGGTTAAAAAAAAATCGCAATAAGCGTATATGGATTCGTTTTGCGCAGAAGTTATTGCGTCTACAAACTGTGGGAAAAAATTTTGGACTTTTATATTTTTTTTATTGTTTTTACTAGTAATGGTGGTGATCTGCAATTTTTAGAGGGACTGCGACATTGTGGCAGACAAATATGACCCCAAATGACACTTTTTGGGGACCAGTGACATTATTACATAGATCAGTGCTAAAAAAAAAAAAATGCACTAATCAATGTATAAATGACACTGGCAGGGAAGGGGTTAACACTAGGGGGCGATCAAGGGGTTAACTGTGTTCCCTCATGTGTGTTCTAACTGTAGGGGGGATGGGCTGCCATGGACATGACAGAGATCACTGTTCCCGATGACTGGGAACAGTAGATCTCTGTGTACTTCCCTGTCAGAACGGGGATCGGCCTTGTTTACACCGAGATCGATGGTCGCCAGCGGATATCGAATCAGCTGGCCAGATCAGTATGACATAAAGAAAGAGAGAAATGGCGCAAGGTATCAACCAAACATGAGGAAAAAAGATGATATCAAAATAATGTCCCAAATGTTCAAAATGTCCCAGAAGACAATGTATGGGTACAATAAGGCGTAGAGGTATTGGCAGTACAATGCACATATACGCTCTAGCTAGGAAGTTCCAAATGTAGCAGAGAAATAACAAAAAGTTCAAGTGAGGGCGATACTATGCACCAGCGGCTGCTCTCTTGGGAGTAGAAGCAAAACTCTGGAAGGCAATGTGGAGATAAAGACAAGATGCGCCAATCTAAGTGCAGTATCAAAACGTAACTTTAATATAGATAGAAAAAACGAACGGTCAAATGGCTACTCACAAGGGTAAGGCACATAAAAACATGTAGATAGCCCAGGGACAAGGCGTTGGGAAGAGGATGGAAAGGCTGTCCGCAGTGTGTCAATCTCCGCTGGTGGGTCCTGGCTGTGGGGAAGACGGTAAGACCCAGGTGTCCGCAGCGTGGGCCGGCATCTAGTTGGACACCGGAAGCCAGGACAGAAAGCAGGAGGCAGGAACCGGATGAGAACCAGCGTGAAGCGCACCTTACACTGAGCACAGGGCAGCGGAAATGTCATATGGACATGTCAGATGACGCGTTTCAATGCATCCGCATTTTCTTCAGATCTAACAGGCTAATGGAGTAGGCATCCTTTTTATAGAGGGGCTGGAGCCTGTCGCTAACAGGAAGCAGGAAGTACTAGCAATGTATAAGGGAATAGTTTAAAGAACAAGTGATGATACAGATAATTAAAAGGAACTATAAGCAGATGGAATTCACACCTTAAACAAGAGAAAGATGGAATGTGTGCAAGTAAAAATGAAAGATAGAGAAAGAAAATAAAAGAAATCAATATTAAGATGAAAATGGAAAAATTTGAGGAATTTGAAAGTCTGAAATGTTTATTTTCTTTAGAAGATAGGAGATTAATGGGCAAGAGCTGTAAAATACACCATCAACGTGTTTCATGACTTCAAAATGTGACCTCATCAGGACAGGTGTAAGAAGACAATATAAAAATAGGGAATGAAGTAAAAGTCCCATATATGGTATTATAAAGACATGACTGAGATTTATAACATTTAGGATTTGTATTATGTTAGACAAGGTGAAGACATATATGGAGAGGATGATCAATACATGGAGAAATCAATCTTATCTATCATATAAGGGAATGCATAGATCAATAAATTACATCAACCAATCAATAAGATCCATTTCATGTGATAGATTTATAATTCTGTGCACTGGTTATTAGACATGTGCACAGCCAAAAAATGTGTTCATTTTCGTTTTCGTTTCATTAGTTTATTTTTTTTTTTCGTTTTTCGGGTTATTCATTATGATCGCAATTCGTAAATTCGTTCATTCGTAAATGCGTTCGTTTGTACATTCGTAAATTCGAACATTCGTTCATTCGTACATTTTTACATTTGTTCATTTGTAAATTCGTACATTCGTAAATTCTTAAAATCGTACATTTGTAAATTAGAGAATTCGGAAATTTGTAAATTCGAAGTTTGAAAATCCAAAAACCCGAAAATTCAAAAATCTGAAATAGTAACTAACTATTAAATTATAGGTATTGTAATTTCCTTTCAAATTTGACTGTCAGTGAACGTAACAAATACGAATTTATCCGAAGTTACGAATTATCCAAAACGAATGCTGCATTTAAACAAATGGAACGGAACAAATTAATAATATATAATAATAATAATAAAACGTTGTTATTATTATTATTGTTATTTATTATTATTAATTCATTACGTTCCATTCCATTTTTTCGGATCATTCATAACTTCGGATAAATTTGTATGTGTTACGTTCACTAACAGCCAAATTTTAAAGGAAATTACAATACCTATAATTTAAAAGTTACTAGTAATTACTAATAGTTAAGTTATTATTAGTTAACTATTATTTCAGATTTCTGAATTTACAAATTTACGAATTCACTCATTTACTAATGTACGAATGTACGAATTTACGAATGTACAATTTTATCGAATTTACGAATATATCTGGAAAAAATTAGTTAAACAAGTTTTCGTTAATTCGGATATTCCCGAATTAACGAATTTGTCGAAATTCGTTAAAAAACGAATTCGGAACAAAGCGAATTGCACATGCCTACTGGTTATGTTGGAGGATCAAACCGTGATTACTGGGTATTGGAAACATTCCTATTGATCTGAGGATTGGTGGCATGGATTCCTGATTGATTATTGCTGGGAATAAAGTCCAATAAAAATGGAGATTTGATGGATTATTGATATAAAAATCTCTTCATATTCCATGGAATAAATATGTGTAAAATAGTTTTGGATTGGATGTAATAAATCTCTATAAAAAGACTTTGTGGTGTTTGTTAGATCTTTTCTATTCCTCTCTAGGTCTGGATTTCAGGAAGAAGAAACAATCCCTCCAATTTCTATTGGATGGTGAGGATGGGGAGGGGTTTGGGTAGTTTTGTACATATCGGAGGTAATATAGAGAATCCGGATATTAATATTTCATGATAAAAAAAAATTCCAGATATGCATACTGATAAAGTAATAATGTGCACCTTATCCATATGATGCATATGGTCCATATGATATAGGTTGCAGTTTGCATATTCCAGGTGTATTTTGCGTTTTTCAATACCCTTTTTTGATCCATTGAAGTCTATGGAACCAAAAACACAACCTGCTGGTCCCTGATGCTGACCCTTTCCATAAAACGCACAGATGTGAACGTGACCCATAGGAAACCATGTTATTTGGACCATAGCGTGTGTCTGCAAAACTGAAAATGCACTAAAAAAAATGCATAGGTGAACCAGGCCTTCTTCAAACTGGAGCATTCAGAATTTGGTACAGATGTGCATAGTAACCAATCCGCTTCTAACTTCAGCTTGATCAATTAACCACTTGCCGACCAGCCGCCGTCATTATACTGCGGCAGGTCAGCACATTCCCGCGAACTGTCGTAGCTGTACGTCAGCTCCTTTAAGCTGGATAGCAGGTGCGCGCTGCACTATGGGGGTGCCGATGCTCGTGACCGGA
Source organism: Aquarana catesbeiana (assembly GCF_042186555.1). Classification (NCBI taxonomy): domain Eukaryota; kingdom Metazoa; phylum Chordata; class Amphibia; order Anura; family Ranidae; genus Aquarana; species Aquarana catesbeiana. The sequence goes on along the minus strand of NW_027362661.1, from coordinate 2,586,286 downwards.
GGTCCCTAATGCTCGTGACCTAATAGCTAGGAACCACGATCTGTCATCTCCTATAGTCAGTCCCCTCTAGAACACACAGTCAGGGAACACACTTAACCCCTTGATCGCCCCCTAGGGTTAACCCCTTTCCTGCCAGTGACATTTATACAGTAATCAGTGCATTTTTATAGCACTGATCGCTGTATAATTGTCAATGGTCCCAAAAATGTGTCAAAAGTGTCCGATGTGTCCGCCATAATGTCGCAGTCACGATAAAAATCGCAGATCACCGTCATTACTAGTAAAAAAAATAAAATTAATAAAAATGCTATAAATCTATCCCCTATTTTGTAGACGCTATAACTTTTGCACAAACCAATAAATATACTCTTATTGTGATTTTTTTTTTACCAAAAATATGTAGAAGAATATATATCGGCCTAAACGGAGAAAAAAATGTAGCTTTTTTAAAAAAAAAATGGGGATATTTATTACAGCAAAAAATACAAAATATTGTATTTTTTTCAAAATTGTTGCTCTTTTTTTGTTTATATTGCAAAAAATAAAAACCGCAGAGATGATCAAATACCACCAAAAGAAAGCTCTATGTGTGGGAAAAAAAGGACGTCAATTTTGTTTGGGTGCAACGTCGCACGACCGCGCAATTGTCAGTTAAAGTGACACAGTGCACTCGGTGGAATTCTACAATAGAAATGCTTGAGAGAATACTTGAGCAACAAAAGGCAATTCACGCCATTTCCCATGAGCATTTTATAGGAATAGCTAGACCATTAAGCAGGGAGGAGTGGACAATAATTGGTCAGTTGATGGCAGTCCTTAGTCCCGGAAAGCTTGAGCCGAGAGAATGCAATTTTGTCTCAAGTTATCCCCCTATTCACACACCTTAACATTAGAGATGGGCTTTATGTTCGCGTCGAACATGAGTTCGACTTGAACATTGGCTGTTCGCCCGTTCGCAGAATAGCAAACAATTTGGGGTGTTTGCGGCAAATTTAAGCCGCGGAACACCCTTTAAAAGTCTATGGGAGAAATCAAAAGTGCTAATTTTAAAGGCTTATATGCAAGTTATTGTCATAAAAAGTGGTCCTGCCCCAGGGGACATGTATCAATGCAAAAAAAGTTTTAAAAAAAGTTTTTCTCGGGAGCAGTGATTTTAATAATGCTTAAAGTGAAACAATAAAAAGGAGTTATTCCTTTAAATTTCGTACCTGGGGGGTGTCTATAGTATGCCTGTAAAGTGGCGCATGTTTCCCGTGTTTACAACAGTCCGAGAGCAAAATGGCATTTCTAAAGGAAAAAAAATCATTCAAAATACTCGCGGCTATTAATGAATTGTCGGGTCTCTGCAATACACATAAAAGTCATTGAAAAAAATGGCATGGGATTCCCCCACAGTCCATTATTAATATTAAGGGGAACCCCGAACCAAAATTTAAAAAAATGCATGGGGGTCCCCCCAAATTCCATACCAGGCTCTTCAGGTCTGGTATGGATATCAAGGGGAACCCCACGCCAAAATTAAAGAAAAAATGGCTTGAGGGTCCCCCTTAAAATCCATACCAGACCCTGAAGAGTCTGGTATGGATTTTAAGGGCAACCCCAAGCCAAAATTTAAAAAAAAATGGTGTGGGGGTCCCCCTAAAAATCCATACCAGACCCTTATAAGCCTCACACAGCGGGAGACTCCCATTGAGGCGGATCGCCCGGAGGTCGAAGCGGGGAAGAAGCATGAGGAAGATGCCGGAGGAGAAGACCGGAGGAAGATGCCGGACGAGAAGATCGGAGGAAGAAGCAGAGGAAGATAGAGGAAGAAGCGGGGGAAGAACAAGATGGAGGAAGAAGAAGAAAACCAAAGGAAGACCAGAAGAAGATGGAAGAAGAAGACATTAATAAAGGAATTGTCAAAAACCGGCTATTGTCTTTTTTAACATTTTTGACACTTTTTTTGTGAAATGGTAGCTGTACATTTGTACCCCATTACCAATTCACACGGGGGGCCGGATCTGGGGGTCCCCTTGTTAAGGGGGGCTTTAATAATCCAATAAGCCCCCTGCCCGCAGACCCCCACAACCACTGGGCAAGGGTTGTGGGGATGAGGCCCTTGTCCCCAACAATATGGGGACATCCTCCCCATGTTGAGGGCATGTGGCCTGGTACGGTTCAGGAGGGGGGGCGCTCTCTTGTCCCCCCTCTTTTCCTGTGGCCTGCCAGGTTGCGTGCTTGGATAAGGTCTGGTATTGATTTTTAGGGGGACCGCCACGCCATTTCTTAAAAAATGTTGGCGCGGGGTTCTCCTTTATATCCATACCAGACCTGAAGGGCCTGGTATGGAATTTGGGGGACCCCCACGCATTTTTTAAAAAATTTTGGTTCGAGGTTCCTCTGTGGGGGAATCCCATGCCGTTTTTTTCAATGACTTTTATTTGTATTGCCCGGACCAATAATTTATTATAGCCGCAAGTAGTTTTAAATAACTTTTTTCCTTTAGAAATGTCATTTTGCTCTCGGACTGTTCTAAACACGGGAAACATGCGCCACTTTACAGGCATACTATAGACACCCCCAGCTATGAAATTTAAAGGAATATTACACTTTTATTGTTTCACTTTAAGCATTATTAAAATCACTGCTCCCGAAAAAAAATGACTTTTTAAAAACTTTTTTTTGCATTGATACATGTCCCCTGGGGCAGGACCCGGGTCCGCAAACATTTTTTATGACAATAACTTGCATATAAGCCTTTAAAATTCTAAGGAGGCTTAAGGGTCAACTAACTAGAAGGATTAACGACCTCATAGAAGCTTGCCCTGAGCTAATGTTTGCCTCAATGTGTGATCCTTGAATGAAGGGCAAAATGCCCCTCCGTGGCAATGTACTAACCACCTGGAAGGATAAATTAATTGAGAGGGTGTGTGTGACAGGCAAAGACAATTATTTATGCTGCTAGAGGTGAATGAAGATGAACTAGAGGAGCCTTCTGATGATACTGTGTCAACACATATCAATACCACTGCTGTGAACACAACCAGAGCAGATGGGATTTGGGCTGAGACATTAGATAGTTTGATTGGACCCACGAGACTGCCCCTCAGACAATGAAGTAGTGTTTCCAGATACAGTAAAGGCTCTATCTTTCCTAGCCACATTTGCCCGCTACTACTGAGCCTTTACAATATTGGCATGAAAAGAAGGGGATTTGGCCTGCTCTCTCCATTGTAGCCCAAGAGCCTATATATCCTGCCCCCAACCTCAGTCCAAATGCGGTTAATGAGCGTTTTGGAAGACGAGCAACTTTTTTTAAAAAATCTGACTTGGTTTGCTAGTGTTGTCTTGCAAAACGAGCAGAATTCAAGCTAATGTGGTGTGCCGTATCGCATTTGGCCAGAGGTACAGGGGCGCTGGTGACACCCGGGATGGTTCGGAGCCGTTCGGAGCCGTTTGGAAATACTCGGAATCACCCGGAAACACTTTAAAATTTTCCGTTCCCGAGTCTTTCCGAGCCTTTCCGAGTTCAGCCGAGCTCTCTGGCGTCCCCCACCTCTGGCCACATGCGGTATTGCATGCAATAGAAGTCAATGCGGAATGAATTATCTCTGTTTCCATTGACTTCTATGGGGAAACTCAATTTGATTTGCGAGTGCTTTGGATTACAAGCATTCTCCTGGAACAGATTATGCTCGTAATCCAAGGTTACACTGTACTGGAAATATTCTCTCCCCACAGCGATCACAACTGGCTCCACAGCTGATGGAGCAGATGGCATTTCTAAAAGTAAACCTAACAAAACTGGGATACCATGCCCTCAACTTTGATACTGATTAACTGTGCTACTTTGTCTTGAACTTCTACCTTTATTCTCTGTGCCATAAATCTAACTTTAATTCAATCTCTTCCATAATTAGATGCCAAATATAAAATACAACAAAACCAAATATAGTGCAGGACAGGTCATGGTATCTATCCAAAATAAAAGGAATATGTTTTAACATACGAAGGTTAAGTTATCACTCAGTCGCAAAGTCCTAGAGACTAAGAGAGCTTGGGAAGCCGGGATCAGCCTCACGGTATTATTGAATGGTCTCTTTTTTGGACTTTACATCATCACCTTTCTTTTATGTGGTTGGGTTTGGGAAATCATCCCAAGTAAAATCGTCAGGCAGTTGATTTTGGACCACTTGAGATGGATCCGTCTGCCACACAAAAAATGAAGATTGTAAACCCAAAAAGAGTGATAACTTTCATATTAAACATATTCCTTTCATTTTGGATAGATATCATGCTCTGCACTATATTTGGTTTTGTTGTATTTTTTTATTTGGCATCTATTCTACTCTTAGATGGGCTTGTGTCTTTTTTCAACCTCACCTACTATGTAACTATGTAACAGGTTGAAATCGAAGTAGAGCCATCCATTCCTATGAATAACCCAGGTAGTAATATATATGGCTGCTCTGTGTCCCGTGATGTACGAGAAAGAAAATTGATTTACTTCAGTGGTGTTTGGATTAACAGTCAGAATTTAGTAGCAGTTTGCATACCGCACAGAATTTTAAAATGGGTCCATTCAGCTAATTCTAACATGAGAGCTGGAGGTATATATGGGTTGTTTAAATCAGCCTCTCCACAGTATATGGAAGCACAGTGGCTTCATGTTTATGATAAAGAATCTGATGTCAACTTCTCCTTCCTGTCACAGAGACATCACAATAACCTTTAACCAGCAGTTCCCTTTCACTGAGAAATATTTATCTGTATAATAAAAACCTCACCCCTCCACAGACCAATCACATCTCCTGAATTACTATTTCCTCATATTTCAAATTCATTTATACTGATAAGAAGACCAAAGCTAGATTCTACAGATTGATAACACTGTTTACTGTTTGCAGCGCATTTATTCCACATTTCTCTGACATATACCGCAGTGCTTTACAGAGATCACTGAGCCAGTCACATCGGTCTGACCAAAGGAGGTTACACTCTAATGTCCCCTACCCCCACAGTCACACACTATTATTATTATACATTTATATAGCTCTGACATATACCACAGTGCTGTACAGAGAACACTGAGCCAGTCACATCAGTCTCTGCACCAGAGGAGCTTCTCAACCAGGTGGTGCTGTTTTGCAAGGTGCTGTTGGCTCACTCTGCTTTGCTATCAGTTGGAGGAAACATCAAGCCTGGGCCTGTCCTGCAGGCTTCTCCCCCAACCACCATGCAGTGGGTGGGGGGAGACAAAGGTGGAGGCTCTCCAGAGGCACTAAGGCCTACTCCATGTGCTCAAGCTGCAATGGATCCTGGGCCTGCCCCTATGCAAGAAGAGTCCTTACCAGTCTTCCAGGATAAAGTCGTGAACAGACTTTGCTGCATTGCTAAGAAAGGAACAGAAACTTGCTGTCATGAAAGAAGATCTCAAAAAAAAGAAATCCCTGCACAGTAAGTCTAGAAACAGTAAGAGGGAAGTCTCCAAGCTAAAGTCTCTGGAAGAGGCATTGAAAAAGCAGGAGAAGTTGGTTGTCCTTCTGAAGGAGAGCAGCATTGTTCAGAGAAAAGTGTAAAAATGAGGAGAGATTCCAACAGATGAAGGAAAGTGCCTGTGCCAGTACCAGCCAGAGGGTGGATGCCAGACCAATGGTGACAGTATGGATGGGGGTAAGGAAGTGGCTTCACATGGTGGCCCCAGTACTACCCCTGTCTCAGGATCTTTCATGTCTGAGTCAGTATCTGCCCCCCTCCCACCCCAGCAGCCTGGGTCATCTCAGGAGGTTGAGGAAAATGGCGGATTGCTGCAGGCCATTACAGAAATGGAATCTCCCTTGAGTGGCACCGACTCGTCAGATGAGGATCATGATAAAGGAGTGCTTACTGAAAATCTCTCTCAGAGTGTGGAGAACTTTTCTGGTATTGAACCTGCCAACAGATCCTTGCAATCAGCAGGGAATGCAGAATTAGCTGTGAGGAACCCCACATGAACACTAACAGTGCAGAGCAGGAATGTCGCGAAACTGCAGAGCAGGAGGGCCGTATGAACCCTGAAACAGCTGGTGTTTTTTCTAAACAGAAGACTTTACTTGATGACGGGACTGCTGGTATCTGTGGTACTTCTGGGACTATGGTGAGCGGGACTGTTGTGTTGGAAGGGAGGAGGGAGGATCAAGTGGTGGGTAATTTACCAAACCAGATTTCAGAGGTTCCTATGCAGCCAGTTAAGATTCCTATGCAACCAGTTAATGTGTCATCTGTCCCAGTTAGGAATTATGCTAAGGCTGTGTTGGGACAAAGTCATGCTGCTGGTGGTGGAAGGGAGCCAGTTGTGCGACTTTCACCTAACGCACCTTCTTTCATTAAATGCAGGAATGTGGTACAGCTCAGGTGGGAAGGAGGAGGTATTCCACCTATCAGGAGGGTGGTTGTGGATAAGATCCTAGCCATGGGATTTAAGGCAGAGGATATTTGTGCTCTTTTCAGTCCGGCTGGTTCCTTTGAATATGATTTGTCATTTGTGCGTCCAGAATTGCTGGATCTGTTTTGGGAGTGGTTTGAGCATGTGGGGGCCAGCCAGACTGGAAGTGGCTTGTCCCCAAAGTTGTCTCACAACAGCCCCTGATTAAGAATGTGATTATCCTGACTAGGAATGAGTCTATACCCCCTGAGGATTTATGGGTCTGGTTGAGGAGGTTTGGTGAAACGTTGTGTCCCCTAAAAAAGATTGTGGATGATAGAGCAATCAGGACGGGTGGGTGGTCAGTGTCAATGAGGTTGAGTGTGTGTGGGAATGTGGTCCAGCATTTTCCCTCCTCTGCCCTTATTGGTAGAGATAGGATTACTGTCTTTTACCCTAGTCAATCTAAGCTGTGCCATAAATGTGGAGTCAAGGGACATTTCTCCTCTAAATGTCCAGAACAGAAGTGCTCTTTGTGTCAGGAACTGGGGCATCTGGCAAGGATGTGTAACATCATTAAATGTAATCTATGTGATAAGGTTGGTCACCCTTATAGACGGTGCCCTGAGGCTTTGCACAATAAGCCAGAGCTGGTGGAGGAATTCTTCCGTCTGGATAGAGAAGAGTTTGATTTGGCAGAGGCTGTACCAGGGAATACTAGTGTCTCTGTCTTATTAGAATCTGTGTCTGAGAGGCTGTCTGTGGTGTCAGTGTTCCCCCAGTCTGTGGTCTCCCAGTCAGTGTCAGAAAGTGTGGTTCTCAAGTCTGTGTCTGCACCTATTGTTTCTCCTAGTGCAGTGAAGGCAGCAGAGGGTGCTGGACCAGAATGTATGGTGGTGCCAACCCCTCCTCCTCGCCGTGGCAGAAGTGCTGCTGGAGGTTGGCAGACACCGAGAGGTGAAGTGAGGGATGGATTTGATGGTGGTGGGGGGGAGGTGGGAAGGGAATGAGGATGGCTGTTGCAGAATGCAAGGTGAATGATGTGGAAATCGGGGTGAATGATGTGGGGGGAGGGGTTAATGGGGGGTTTTGGAATCGCATCCTGATGCCGATTAAATCTCAAAAGGTTTCTTAGCCTGGATTGTGTTTAAGTTGAGGTTCGGGGTTTGTAGTCTCTTTTTTGTTGTCATTAAAATAAAATATAAATAAAATATGTTATCTTGTCAGGAAATGGTTTTCTTTACTTGCTGATGTAAGCACGCTTGTTTTTGTTTAGTTGTTGTTTATTTTTGTGTAAATATGTTTTTATTAATAAGCTGTATGTTTGTATGATTTTTTAATAAAATAAATTTATACTCTAATGTCCCCTCCCCCCACAGTCACACACTATTATACATTTACACACACCGGCCACTTTTTCAGGTACACCTTGCTAGTACCGGGTTGGAACCCCTTTTGCCTTCAGAACATCTGAATTTGCGGGTAGCCTGGAAGGATGTTCACCCACCGTGCCCCCCACAATGCACTGCGTGCTTCACAGTGCATTCTAGGGCCCTAATTGGATAAAGCCTTGCACCTGACCAGAGCTTTGCCAATTAGCACTGTCAGAGCCATATTTGGACAAAGTTACATTCTCCAATCATGGCTCAGTGCTCATAGTCCCCTCCCACACTATAATAGGCTTCTTCAAATACCCAGTTCCTATGGTTTGTTGGAGTGGAGATGGATAGGGCAGGGCTCGAATTGTTACTAGCAAGTTAGTGTGTTCACTTATTGTGATTCTGAGTGTAGTTTATTGTTAGTACAGTGTGTGAGTATAGTGTGTCAGTGTAGTGTGTTAGTGTAGTGCAGTTTTAACACAGCATTACATAACATTTAGTGCTGTATACCCTTTTTTTTACATTTCTGTCAGTGGCAGTCCTCAACTTAAAGTGCACCAAACGCCACTTTTAATTGAATAAAATGCATCCATTTACACATTTCCCAGTATCTATAAAATTTGAGTAATAACCCCCCTTCATCATGTCTGGGAGGCCAACAAGGAGAGGCAGATGTTCCCATGCCATAATGAGGGTGCCAGCAGCATACGTATGTGTCCATGGGCAAAGGTGGATGTGGTACATCCTCAGGCAGGGCATAATTTCCTCTGATTAATGATGTTGCCCGTGCTATCCAGCCACTGCATGCCGAGGAGGTGATGGATTGGCTTAATAAACCATCCCCATCCTCACCCTCCTCATTCTCTATGTCCCAAGCAGGCACTAGTGCGCAGTCCACCGCAGCTGCCAATGTGGCTTATTCTGCCTCCTTGTCCACAGCTTCTCTTGTCATAGCCCCAGCCTCGTGCATGGAGGAGTCAGCTGAATTATTTAAACCCAGGTCAGCAACGTGCTATTTGAGTATGCACAGCCATTACTTGATTCTGATGTTGATTGTGAGCTAGAGGAAGGGAGTAACATGAGCCTAGAGAGACAGGAGAAGATTGATATGCAACAAATTGGCACTCATGGTCCCCCAGCCGCAGTGTATTGCAAAGTTGGCTCCAGTGATGATGAGGATAGAGGGGATGATGATGAGGTCACTGATGTGACCTGGGTGCCGGATAGAGGAGAGGTGGAAAGTAAGGGGGAGAAACAACCCCAATGAGGCAGGATGTCCTCCAGAGGCAGCCATCATGGAAAAGTAGAGAGCAGCCACCCTATTCCATCAGATTGTGGAGCTGTTATCTGCTGGTCCACTTGCAACAGCTCAGCTGTCTTGGCCTCTTTTAGCACATGTGCAGCCCATCGCACTGTTGCAATTTTCAATCTATGTCGCAAGCAGATCAAGCATGGAAAAACCGAAGTCATTTGAGTACAACATGCTTGACAAGGCATTTAACCTTCCACCACTCAGCCGGTTGGTAAGAGCACCTGAAAGCCTTACACAAGGGACATAATTCTTCTACTTTTCACTCCTCACACAGGGGAGAAGACGTATTCCTGTCCTGAGTGCGGGAAATGTTTTCTCATATCTCATGACCTCTCAGCAGCCTCCACTGACAGGGATGATGGTATAGCAAAGGGTGTCCCAGGTCCTTGCAACACGTCTGCCAGCAGCACACCACCAGCTGTAGAGTATAGCAGGAAAATTTCTCTGCCCCAGATGGTACAGGGCAAAAAAAAAATACACTCCCTGCCACCCACATGCCCAGCATCTAAATTCCAGCTTGTCCAAATTGCTGGCTTTAGTCCTGCCTTTCTGTCTGGTGGATTCTGCACCTTCAGTGAATTTTCAGAATGTGTTGTTCCACAATGGCAGGTTCCCAGTCACTATTTCTTTTCATGTAAGGCCATTCCATCTCTCTACCATCACATGGAAGGCAATGTTTTCGCATCGTTGGGCAAGGCAGTCAGCCGCAAGGCAGTCAGCCGCAAGGTCCACCTTACTGCTGACACGTGGTCCAGCAAGCATGGTCAGGGATGATATATTTTGTTCACAGCACAATGGTTAACTCTGCTTGCAACTCGGAAGGATGCAGGACAGGGCTCAGTGCTACAGCTTGTTGTGCCACCACGTCTCTATACAGCTAGTGGTGAAGATGTGAGATCTTTCAGCTCTACCACTTCCTCCTCCTCCATGCCCTCCTCTGCTAGATTGTCCTATGAACCATTAGTCCCCCCTAAGCCTTTAAGGGGCAATTCAGTGAGTCAGGCTAAAAGATGCCATGCAGTGTTTCAGCTGGTCTGTCTAGGGGACAAGAGCCACACCGGAGCAGAGATTCTTTCAGCTGTGCAGGGGCAGGCCCAGAGGTGGTTCAAGCTTGAGTCAGGAATGGTGGTGTGCGATAATGGCATGAACCTTCAGTCTGCCCTTCGACATGGAAAGTTGACACATGTGCCATGTGATGTGGAAATTTCGCTATACGTAATCAATCTCACCTGCGCTAATGCACACCTTTCAGCCTTTTGGTATAATGCATCTTACTATGTCTATGTTTCCCGTATCATCCCAAGTAACAGAGACATGACCACCATCTTACATCCTCAGCTCCATCGCTCGACCAACTGACTTGATCCTGGGAGCAATCTTTATTCATATAACAATAGAGCCTGATGGTTTCACAATTGACCAATCAAGCACAGGCATTCCTTCAAACAGGAGGGGTTATACAACAACCAATGAACAATGACAAGGGGAGTCTTATGGGCGTGTCTGGGCAGGGGCAGTGTGTTTGATTTCCCGCCCCCTGTCTCTGTAAGCTATCATCCTCAGCTAGACAAAGGAAGCCGCATGGCTTGAAATCATGAACGATGTCCCCGACCATAACTATTCAAAGACTCCCATTTTTACCGTTTGGCGTGAATCCTTATTCTGCGTTGTTCAGAGAACAAAGCATATCTGAATTATACTACTGTTCATGTGGATAGGAGATTATCTGCAGGTGCACGTCATGGCCCCCCCAAATGTGTTGATCAGGCACACAGGGGTGATACGAGCGTACATCCGCTTATAACTGATAATGTCTTTGCAGAGTGAACACATCCACCCCAGATGATCGTCTGTGCATCGCACAGGGGCCCTTCACTGGTGGACATATCCCCACTCTGCAAACATTTCTCTTCATCCCCAAGAAGCTTTTCACTACCAGACAGACCTCAACCGGCGTCAGTCTGCCCCAGTCAGCTCTTTAGAGTGGTCTGCGGGAGAACTAACACTGGGAGACACTATAACAATACATATTAAATACATCCTAATAAAATTTCCACAACACATGCCTGGCACATGTCCTCAATTTGGTGGTGCAGCATTTCTTAAAAAGGTACCTTGGTTTGCAAGATCTTCTAAAGCAGGCCAGAAGAGTCTGTAGCCATTTAGGAGGTCATACACAGCCAGTGTTCAATTGGCTTAAATTCAGTGGGAATTCCACTTGCCCATAAACCGCCTGATTTGTGACATGCCCATCTGGTGGAAATCAACTTTGTTAATGCTGCAGTGGCTGCACATGCAGTAGAGGGCTGTCAATGAGTACCTGTGTGAGTATGGCACAAGAACAGGCTCAGGGCACCTCTGCTTTTTTTCCCCACACCAATGGCTGCTGATAAAGGATGCATGCACTTTACTGTCACCATTTGAGGAGGCAACAAGGATGGGTGAGCCATGACAATGCATTCATCAGTGACACAATCCCTGTTGTGTTTCTGCTGGAGCATACTCTGTTTGGCATTATGGACAGGGCACTTGAGGCAGAGCAGCAGGAGGAGAGGTGGACTTCCTTTCATCTCAAGGCCCGTTTTATGCAAACACCATTCTTGCTATGCCACCAAAAGCACAAGAGGAGAGAGAGAAGGAGGATAGTTTTTGGAGGCATAAAATCAGAGGAAGACATACATCAAACCTTAAAAGATGGTTTTCTGTCCTCAGAAACCTTGGGAGTAGTACGTGACTGGGAGGAGGCAGTTCCAGATACTGTAATCCTCAGTGACCCTGAGGAGTCTCCTTCTCATGCCTCCGCAAATGTGCGGTGCATGGGCTCCCTTTTTCTTCAAAGCCTGCGGAAGGACCCGAGAATTTGTGGCATCAAGGAGAAGGATCTTATTGGTTGGCGACCATCGTTACAAGAGGAAAGTCTTGGAAATCATCCTGCCCTCGCAGAGGGAGCACTGGATAAAATCTCTTGAGGACACCTTTAAGAAGAGTTTATATAATGCCTTTCCAGACTGTGGTAGGTTACAGTTACATGGAAAAACTAGTCTTGAGGCTTCTGTTGGTCAAAGGAGAAGTGGTGAAGGGCACCGCCTCAGTGATGCCTTTTGAAAAATGTTTTAATCCTCGGCGCCCAGGGCTGTCAGCTTCCACATCCCATCAGCAGCATCTGCATCATATAGTGGAAGATTATCTAGGGGTATAAACAGACATGGAGAGCTTTATAGTCACTGGGTTTCTGGGTCATGAGAATTAACCACTGGCAGAACTTGCTCAGTATGCAATTGAGCTGCTGGGCTGCCCTGAATCCAGAGTGCTTTCTGCACAGGCATTCAGTGCTCCTGGAGGTTTTGTGACAGATACAAGAGTGCGTCTGTTCACAGGCTCCGTTGACCGGCTGACATTTGTCAAAATGAATCAGTCATGGATTAGAAGCAGCTATCAAGCCCTTGATACCAATGTCGGTGATTAAGTGTTATTGGGATCTCTGCAAGACCGTCTAAGCTGCCTAGCTTTGAGTGTGTTGATTTTATCTTGAAGTAACTTTTTGGTATAGGTTTCATGGGCATCATTAACACCCAAGGACCAATTTTTCTGCACCTGTTTGACAGGGGTGTCAAATTTACATTTTTTACATGAAGGCCAATTCTTGCTTTCATCAAAAGTACATCTATAGAGTTACGATGTGAAGGCACCACCAACACCAAAAGCCCAATTTTTTCACACCTGTTATTTCTATCCAAAATCTGCGAAAGAGACACCAGACTTTATCTAAAATACATTTTCAATCTTGGCCTGAGTGTACTATAATTTGACTACTTCCCATAAGGCTTGCACACTGTGGTGCAAAACTTTGTTATTTCCATTAAAAGTCTACCAAAGAGAAAATATGCAATAACTTACAAATAAGCCTTCAAAATGGGCAGTTTTGATTTTTCCTGTTCGGGTCCCATAGACTTCAATGTGGTTCTTCGTTCAGGTCCGAACTTTTGCAATGTTCAAAAATTATGTTCAAGAAACCAGTTTGAGATGATCTGAGCTTTGTGACATGGTGCACTATCCTGCTGGAATTAGCTGTAATCAGATGATGGGTACACTGTAGTCATAAAGGGATGGACGTGGTCAGCAACAATATTCAAGTAGGCTGTGGCATTTAAACAATTCTCAATTGATATCAAGGGGCTCAAAGTGTGCCAAGAAAATATCCCCCACACCATTATACCACCTCCACCAGCCTGAAGCATTGATACAAAGCAGGATGGATCCATGCTTTCATGTTGCTTACACCAAATTCTAACCCTACCATCTGAATGTCGCAGCTGAAATTGAGATTTATCAGACCAGGCAATGTTTTTCCAATCTTCTATTGTCCAATTTTGGTGAGCCTGTGGACCAATTTTGGTAGCCTCAGCTTCCTGTTCTTAGTTGACAGAAGTGGCACCCGGTGTGGTGTTCTGCTGCTGTAGCCCATCTGCTTCAAGGTTCAATGTGTTGTGCATTCATAGATGGTTTTCAACATACCTTGGGTGTAACGAGTGGTTATTTGATTTACTGTTGCCTTTCTATCATCTCAAACCAGTCTGTCAATTCTTCTTTGACCTATGACATCAACAAGGTATTTTCCTCCACACAACTGTTGCTCACTGGATATTTTCTTTTTTTCCCACCATTCTCTACAAACCCGAAAGATGGTTGTGTATGAAAATCCCAGTAGATCAGCAGTTTTTTAAATACTCAGACCAGCCTGTCTGCCACCAACAACCATGCCACGTTCAAAGTCGCTTAAATTCCCTTTCTTCCCCATTCTGATGCTCGGTTTGAACTTCAGCAAGTCGTCTTTACCACGTCTAGATGCCTAAATGCATTGAGTTGCTGCCACGTGATTGGCTAATTAGCAATTTGTCTTACCGAGCAATTGAACAGGTATACCTGATAAAGTGGCCATGAGTGCATCTACATAGCTCTGACATCTACTGCTGTATGTGGATTAATGTAGGACAGTGTGGATTCCACTTTGTGAGTCGGTGAACTTTGTCTTCCTGGACTTTGTACGGGTGTATCTGTAGGTTGTATCCTAACACTTTGGTGAAGTGACTTTGAGTCTCAGGAAGGATTCTGCATTCCCTGTTTAGAACTGTATCATTCCTTTGGTAAAGGACCACATTTATCACCCAGCTATTGCCACCAATAAAAGGTACGTAGCCACCATAGTTCTCAGGGTCACCATAGGTGTCATGCACTAATATACCATAAAGATTGCTGTTTTAATCCATGTGATGGTGGGGGGAGAGATAAGGATTGATATTATCTGTTCCATCTGTGCTCAGTGTACAGGGATCTCTATGGATTAGCTATGTAATGTGTATGTAGGGAATATAAGACACAGCCTGGGAGTAGGAAAAGCAAAAAAAACATCTTTGCACATAAACATTGAGATGAGTTGCAGGGAAAAGACTAGCATTGGTTACAGCGCATCCATAGTAAGCACCATCCCCTCAGAAGCAAGATAATTTTATTTGGAACTGAATGAACTGCAAAAACACTATGCACCTGCTCCCACTTCCTACAATATAAACTGTACTTATCAGCCTTCTGATACTTGGTAACACAGCGGAGGAGTGATTGACCAGGAGGAATACAGGTCCCAGCAAGAGATACATACGCATTGGACTCTTTACAGCAGTCCTCAAAATTTCCACTTGCCTGCTCGCATTTGGCAAGTGGAAATTAGGTGAGGGCGAGTGTGGAGCAGGGGTGGACTGGGCCGACAGTTTCCTGGCTGATCACTTCTGGCAGAAGTGGTTGCGGCTTTTTTACAGGGCACAAGAGTGGTCCTGGGGCAATTGCCTCCCTGCCTCCCGAGCTGTTCTGATGCCTTGTAAAAAAAAGGTTGCATCGCTTCTGCCAGAAGCGATTAGCCAGGAAACTGTCACGAGGAGAGGCAGTTGGATCACACAGAGTGGGAATCTCCCACTATGACACAGTTTGGATATGAAAAGCCGGCTGCTGTCAAACAAAGTCCCGCCTCCTGGACTGGCTCCTATGATAGACAGCTCATTGGTCCAATGCCAGGAGGCAGGACTTTGTTTGACAGTGGCCGGTGTATCTCCAAGCTGTGTTTTAATGCAGGAGATCCCCGTTCTATGTGATCTACCTGGCAATCCTCCCGATTCCTGCCTGTGATTCCTGGTGCATTGATGGGTACTGATGAGGCTACACTGATGGGCAATGATAGGCTGCATTGATGGGCACCGATGAGGCTGCACTTATGGACACTGATAAGCTGCACTGATGGTCCCTGATAGGCTGTATTGATGGGTACTGCGAGGCTGCATTGGTGGGCACTGAGGAGGCTGTACTAATGGGCACTGATAGGCTGCATTGATGGGCACTGATGAGGCGTCACTGATAAGCTGCACTGATAAGGCAGCACGAATATGCTACACTGATGGGTACTGATATGCTGCACTGATGGGCATGAATAGGCTGCACTTATAGGGCAGCACTGATATGCTTCACTGATGGGCACTGATGGGCATGAATAGGATGCACTGATGGGCACTAATAGGCTGCACTGATGGCCACTGATAGGCTGCACTGATGGCCACTGATGGGGAGACAATGATGAGGCTGCAATGTTAGCAGGATTAGGACAGTCCTTCCCAATAGCCATGGTTAGACAACTGGAAAATTCCCCCCTGCAGGTGCCTGCTGGCTTACTCTGATCACTATGGGCAACAGCAGATGTCTCCATGCACACTTTACTGTGGATAGCAGGACTTTGAAGCATAAAGTCACTGGGTCCAGCATTAACAGACCACTGGACATGATTGTAATCCATGGGCGCAATCGCCTGCCATGGTTGCCACAGGTGACAGCACATGGTAAAGTTCACTGAAAAAGCAGGAAGTTACAAGTGTCTGTCCCAGCCGTGGTTGGGGCAACTGGGTAATAAGGGTGGCAATAGCTCGGACAGCTGCTCCCCGCTGGTTGCTATGGTTTTTTTTTTAGTAACAGTCATAAACAGGCAGAGAACATTCCTTCCCTGGTTCAACCCCACCTGGTGGTGTTTGGAACAAGACACAGTTCCCTGGCTCGATGAAAAACTCTGGTTGCTAGGAGCTATGGCCGTCAGGTTAACCGTGGGCAGATATCCTGGATGAACCCCCAAATGTAGCGCTACCCCCACAGGAACTGCTGGTGAATGAAATACCCTGTTTCCCCGAAAATAAGACCTAGCATCATTGTCGGTGATGGCTGCAATATAAGCCCTACCCCCCAAATAAGCCCTACCTTGTTTCCCCAAAAATAAGCCCTACCCTGAAAATAAGACCTACAAGGACTTTAACTAGGGCTTATTTGGGGGGGTAGGGCTTATATTGCAGCCATCACCGACAATCACGCTAGGTCTTATTTTCGGGGAAACAGGGTATCTCCCACCCTGGGCAGGCACACAAATTTGTCCTACTCCTGCGGCTACTGATCCCAGTACCACCTCTTTAGGCGCTGCCAGCCCACTTGGCTGCAGCTGCCCCTTTCATTAGCCCTCCTAGCTACTTCTCCACAGTCCTCCCAGACACTGTGACACTGCATCCCTCCCAGACTGTTTCCACCCAGTCCTCTCAGGCATGCTTCTCAGTCTTCTGATTGTACACTCACCAGCCCTCCTGGCTGTATTCCTTCCTGGAAATTTCTCCTGCTGTCCTCAATCTTGCTCCCATGCCTCTTGGTCAGGACATCTGTGTGTCATAAAGAGGGACCCTTCCACACCCGTACTCCAGCCTGAGGTCACCCCCCCAGACTAGGGGGCATCTACAAGGGACACCAACAGCCTAACACGCCTTCTCCATCTTCCACCCGAACTCCACTGCCCCCAGCTGGGCCGACCCAGCGTATTTGAGGGGGCCTGCCCCCAGCCAACCCATGTGTTGGGGATTGGTCAGGGCCCTCATGAATACTTGAGCCAGCTCCACCTTACTTTCCCTCCCATTCTTCTGGAAGTTTCTAGTAAGTTCGATAAGTAGGGGGAGTTCTCGGTGGTGCTGCCTGTGAGTCACCCAGCTCTCCATTTATCTCTGCCCAACCCAGGAAAAACACATAGGCTTGGCTGCCAGCCAAGCCTGAACAAATTTACCTACACTAAACAAAAACCTATTTACCTTCTAGCACACTAGAGGGTGCTACAATTATATGGAATGGTGGGGGTTCATCACTATAAGGATGAGTATATGGAATGGTGGGAGGTTTATCACTGTGATGAATATATAGAATTGTGGGGGCTCATCACTATGATGTTGAGCATACAGAATGTTGGGGCTTATCATTTGAGTATATGGAAATGTGAAGGCTTGTCACTATAAGAAGTATGCAGAATGGTGGAGGTTTGATGCAGCTGTTGAGCTGGTGTCTGTGCACTGCAAGGTCTACTCTACACTGCTGGGTGCCTTGAGATTGTGTTCAGGATGCCCATTATTTTCTATCTTGCTGTTTAACTATGATGAGAAGGAGGAGGGTGATGGATAGATGCCAGACTTTCACATGGGGGAAACTAGGTGTAACCAGTATGCCACTACCAACCAAAGAATGAGGTATAATTAATTTATATATTCTTCAGCTGCACTTATTTCTCTGGAACCTGTGTATTACTTACTCCTAACCTGTTCTCTGCTCTCTCTGAGTTAATTACTCCTGATGCCTGCTCTCTGTGTTACCAAATTCTAACCCAGTGGCGGCTGGTGCTCAAATTTTTTGGGGGGCCAAATATGCCCCCAGTGTTGCTAATATTTTTATCAACAAATGGGAGGAGTAGGTAATATATGGTAACATCTGGCCTGACCTGAAAGTATAACGCAGGTACATAGATGATATCTTGTTGATATGGAGAGGAACCGAGGCCACATTAGATGAATTCATTAACCATATTAACAACAATGTTTATGGTATGAAATTCACGGTAAAGGCTCACAAACAAAATATTGACTTCCTGGACCTCCATATTTTCAAACATGATGGTATGCTGAACACGCAGACATACTTTAAAAACACAGACAGGAATGGTTACATTCCAGTCAGGAGTTGTCACCACCCTAGGTGGAAGATGGCTATTCCAAAAGGCCAGTTTATGCGTATTAAGAGAAATTGCACCATTCATCAAGACTATATGGAACAAACGGATGTTCTGGTACAAACGTTTAAAGACAAAGGTTACTCCCACGATTTATTACTAAAAGTGAGAGAACAAGTTGGAAACATGGACAGAAATGCACTTTTAGCAACAAAAAAGAAAGAAGAGAAAGACTATAATGTCAACTTTATCACTGGCTTTAATAAGCAATTTAAGTATTTGGAACAAAGTATAAAAAAATACTGGCCCATTTTACAAAAAAATCCTATTCTAAATAAAATACTGCCAAGCAAGCCTAAATTCATTTATCGGAGGGCCCCAGGCCTAAGAACTAAACTAGTAAAAAATATACCTGATACCCCCCCGTAAAAAACAAGCAGTCACTATGTTTAACTTAGAAGGTTTCTATAGATGTGGTAGATGTGGACCTTGTAGGAGCACACAAAGAGCCCCTAGGAAAAGGACACCTTTCACTTCTCACCAAACTAATAAACAGTACCCCATTAAACCATTCATAGCATGTGGAACTAGACAAATGACCTACGTCCTGGAATGTACCTGCGGATACCAGTACGTGGGTAGGACTTCCAGGACGTTGACAAAATGGAGTCAGGGAACACATAACTAATATTCGCAATGGATTCCCAAAACACAATGTGTCAAACCATTTTAGGTTGGCACATAATAAAGATCCAGCCGGACTGTCCTTTTATGCAATTGACACTATTAATAAACATTGGAGAGGTGCTAATATGATTAAAAAATATCACAGAACTAAACAAAATGGATATTTGAGCTCCAAACTTTGACACCACTAGGGTTAAATGTTGAACTAGACCTCAACTGCTTGATCACGGATTATTAATGATTTTAAATATATTTTTATTATATTTTCTTAATCTAGGACATTTTCAGACTATCCACTCCTGTCCTTTAGTCAATATTTAATTATGACCAACTATGTTCTTACAGGCATGTGCTATTAGAGTTAATATTCAATTAACTTATAATAATAAATGTTGTGATTTACATTATAGTATTAATATTTTAATTAAATAATTTTTCTAATTCAATTTTTTTTAATTAATTTTTTCATTTCTGTATGAATATATATCGTTTATATTGATTCAAACCACAGTTTTTATAATACTATATAAATAGTATAATTTGATATCACTTTGTTATCTACTTTATTTGTCTTATTGATTATATTTTATTAATCCACCTATTTACAAGTAATTGTAAACTTAATTTTTACCACTAGATGGCCACATATAAAAAACACTATTCTTCTGATGGTATTCGCTCTATGGCCACTAGAGGACCTGTTCACTATGTATTTCTTATCACTGATTCACTTACATATATATTTTTATAGGTGTTATGGTATTTAGCTAATATCTTAATTTGACTGCTCTAGAGGCTACTAAGTAGTAGCAATTTGATTGTAAGCTTCCCCGAAGTATCTAGCAGGTGATCCATGTAAACAATTAATAATATTTGAAGTAAGTGTCAGGGCTGGGCTCAGCCCTTCCTTCTCAAAGCTGGCCGCTCAGCTGTCAGCTAATTTCCAGCTCCTATCTCTCCACAGTGACTCACCTGTTGATCATATCCTGCTCGTTAGTCCTGCCTACTTAAGACATCCAGTCCAGATGATCTCTGCCTTCGCCTTGGTCACATCTCTAGAGACATTCTCCTGTGTTCCTGTTAAAGACTTGCTTGGCTGACATTCCTTCTGGCTCCAGATCCTGCTTTCTGTTCTACTACGCTCCTCTCTGGCTCCCTGACGTTTTGGCTTGTCTGACTATCCGTTCCTTTTCCTGAACTCTGGCTATGTTTTGACGACATTTACTCTATTTACCTTTTTTAATATGATTAAACAAGTGTGATTTAACTGTACTTCTGTCTCAGTCTGATTCATGGATTCTGACAGTAAGAGTATAAATACCCTCAACCAATATGGCGGAATTAGAACTTCCTGATGATGGCTCTGTGATTGGCCGAAACGCGTCAAGGTTTTACCGCGTCATCGCGACACACCTCTGCCCATATGATTAATCGGGAATCGTGCTGAACACCGAGAATGGTGTCATCTATGAGTGGGTCGATTACCTCATAATTCAATCACAGGGTGCCAGAATTTAGGCACATGTGAGTGGAAATGTGAGATCAAATGTGAGTGGAAATTTCATATTCACATAAATCATCTTTAACCACTTCCCGCCCGCCCTATAGCGGATTGACGTCCGGGAAGTGGTTCTGTTATCCTGACTGGACGTCATATGACGTCCAGCAGGATAACATGCCGCAGCGCGCCCCCGGGGGCGCGCATCGCGGCGATCGGTGGAGCGGTGTGTCAGTCTGACACACCGCTACACTGATCTTGGTAAAAAGCCTCCGGCGGAGGCTCTTTACCACGTGATCAGCCGTGTCCAATCACGGCTGATCACGCTGTCAATAGGAAGAGCCGTTGATCGGCTCTTCCTCACTCGCGTCTGACAGACGCAAGTAGAGGAGAGCCGATCGGCGGCTCTCCTGGCAGGGGGGGTCTGCGCTGATTGTTTATCAGCGCAGCCCCCCCGCAGATCACCACACTGGACCACCAGGGATCGCCACTAGGACCACCAGGGAAGGGGCAACATGTAGATGGCCAGGTATGTACCCCATGGCCATCCACATGTGCCCAGTGTGCCAAATCTGTGCCAATCAGTGCCCACAAATGGGCACTGATTGGCACAATTATGTTGCAGTGATGCCCAGCAATGCCACCCTTAGGGGCATCACTGCAAACAAGTAATGCCATCAGTGCCACCCATCAGTGTCCATTCATGCCACCTGTCAGTGCCCATCCGTGCCCATCCGTGCCCATCTATCAGTGCCCATCCGTGCCCATCTGTGCCAACTATCAGTGCCACCCATAAGTAACCATTAATGCCACCTACGAGTGCCCATCAATGCCACCTATGAGTGCCCATCAGTGCCGCCTATAAGTGCCCATCCGTGCCACCTATGAGTGCCCATCAGTGCCGCATACCAGTGCCACCTATCAGTGCCCATCAGTGCCACCTATCAGTGCCCATCAGTGCCGCCTATCAGTGCCCATCATCAGTGCCCGTCAGTGCCACCTCATCAGTGCCACCTCATCGGTGCCACCTCATCGGTGCCCATCAGTGCCGCCGTATCAGTGCCCGTCAGTGCAGCCATATCAGTGCCCGTCATTGAAGAAGAAAACGTACTTATTTACAAAAAGTTTTAACAGAAACAAAGAAAAACTTGTTTTTTTTCAAAATTTTCGGTCTTTTTTTATTTGTTGCGCAAAAAATAAAAACCGCAAAGGTGATCAAATACCGCCAAAAGAAAGCTCTATTTGTGGGAACAAAATGATAAAAAATTT
Organism: Aquarana catesbeiana; assembly: GCF_042186555.1. Lineage (NCBI taxonomy): Eukaryota > Metazoa > Chordata > Amphibia > Anura > Ranidae > Aquarana > Aquarana catesbeiana. Next base: position 2,564,698 of record NW_027362661.1, on the reverse strand, counting down.
GTTTGGGTACAGTGTAGCATGACCGCGCAATTGTCATTCAAATTGCGACAGCGCTGAAAGCTGAAAATTGGGCTGGCGGGAAGGTGTCTAAGTGCCCGGTATTGAAGTGGTTAACCATCTCAATACAGTGCCCTTTCACCCCCTTCCTGCCCAAGCCATTTTTTAGCTTTCAGCGCTATCACACTTTGAATGACAATTGCGCGGTCATGCAACACTGTACCCAAATGAAATTTTTATTATTTTTTCCCCACAAATAGAGCTTTCTTTTAGTGGTATTTGATCACCTCTGCGGTTTTTATTTTTTGCGCTATAAACAAAAGAAAAGTGACAAGTTTGAAAAAGACACAATATTTTTTACTTTTTGCTATAATAAATATCCAATTTTTTTTTTCTTTTTGAACAAATTTTTTCCACAGTTTAGGCCGATACGTATTCTTCTACATATTTTTGGTAAAAAAATCACAATAAGTGTATATTGATTGGTTTGCGCAAAACTTATAGCATCTACAAAATAGGGGATATATTTATAGCATTTTTATTATTTTTTTTTTTTACTAGTAATGGTGTCGATCTGCGATTTTTATCATGACTGCGATATTGAGGCGGACATATTGGACACTTTTGACACATTTTTCGGACCATTCACATTTATACAGCGATCCGTGCTATAAAAATACACTGATTACTGTATAAATTTGACTGGCAGGGAAGGGGTTAACACTAGGGGGTGATCGAGGGGTTAATTATGTTCCTAGGGAGTGTTTCTAACTGAAGGGGGAGGGGACTCACAAGGGGGAGGAGACCGATCGGTGTTGCTCTATACTGAGAACATACATCGGTCTCCTCTCCTCTCTGACAGGACGTGGATCTGTGTGTTTACACACACAGATCCACGGTACTGCCGTGTTACCGGGCATTTGCGAGTGCCCGGCGGACATCGTGGCCGCCAGGCACGTGCATCGGGTGCCCAGTGACACAGCGGGCGCGCGCGATTGCTGGCAGCAGCGTGCGCGTGCCCCCTGGGCGGCATGCGGTTAATGGCCTTGTGCAATGAGGATTTCTTTCTGTTATCTCCATCCATCTACATGAGGCTTTTTTCTGCATAAGACGTCAGCCAACAGACTTCTATGACCCCAAACACTTGCAAGACCATACTAGCGATAGGTGGTCAACTCCTGGGGGTGAGTGCACATCTATGTGGGGCACCCAGTCTGAGCACATCTGCACATGAATACATTACTAGGCACGAGCACTTTATATCATCACTTATTGGGACTGCATAAGATATTAATGCATGTATATTCATGTACCCACACTAAGCGCAGCAAATTGTTATTTATATTTTTAAATTTTCAAGTCTTGCCACAGATTCTCAATTGGACTTAGGTCTGGACTTTGACTGGGCCATTCTAACACATGAATATGCTTTGATCTAAACCATTCCATTGTAGCTCTGGCTGTATGTTTAGAGTTGTTGTCCTGCTAGAAAGTGAACCTCTGCCCCAGTCCCAAGTCTTTTGCAGACCGATTTTTGTCTAAGATTGCCCTGTATCTGGCTCCATCTTCCCATCAACTCTGACCAGCTTCCCTGTCCCTGCTGAAGAAAAGCATCCCCACCACATGATGCTGCCACCACCATGTTTCACGGTGGGGATGGTGTGTTCAGGGTGATGTGCAGTGTTAGTTTTCCGCCACACATAGCGTTTTGCTTTTTTGCCAAAAAGTTCAATTTTTGTCTCATCTGACCAGAGCACCTTCTTCCACATATATAACCCAATGTATGGTGCTAAATATAATTAAATTAAACATATGCAGGGTGGCATATATATATATAAACAATATACAAAAAATATTTGTAGCACTAACTCACGGTGGAGCTGCTGATTTAAATCGAGCCGTTACCGTCACCTTTTTACCTGTAGTTTCACCAATACCAGACTTAGAGTCCACATTGAGCTTATTATCTGACAATGTAGACACCAGTCACTTTAGTACTTTTTCAATGCTTTAATGGGAGATAACTGGAAGAAGTAGCAGGAAAGAGGTAGAAGAAAAGTTGCAGGGAAGTTCAAATACCTTTTCTTGGTGTAGCACTAAGAAATTGAATCCCAAAGACGAATGTATCTTCAGTCCAGGATTAAATCTTTGCCTGCCCGGATAGGTCTCTCTCACTAACCTAGCAGCCGGAGCGTAGCACGAACAAAAAGTCTCTGCCACAGACTAGAGTAGAACAAAACTGCACGATCCTCTGGCACAGGACGTAGTAGTATTTTTATGAACAGCAACACAGTAGCAGAACCTTTAAGCCGACCCGGCAGTACTTGTGCGGTAGATTAGATTAAGATGCGTCCTCCAATCGAGTCACCAGGCCCCTCTTAAGACCAGCCTTCCGCATAGTCCCTTCCAAGATGGGTCCTCCCCTGGATCTTCTCAATTGTCCGGCTTCTTCCCGCAGGACAGACAGCACAGGACAGGACCATCCCAGCAGTAGTAGGCCCCAGACAGGCTTCTGGGCCTACTTGCATGGCTGCAGCAACGCAACCCTCCAGCCTGGAGGGCCACGAGGTAGAATTCCCTAGCGCATCGCGTCTGTCCCATAAATACTCTCTCCCAGAATGCATCACAGAGGACCACCTCTGCCGAATTGTCTCCGAAAAAGAAGAGCACTCCATATACTTCAGCTTGTTGCTTTCCAACACCGACCTATGGTGACAACGACACCCACAGGCCACAATGTGGAACTGCACGCAACACAGCCAAAGCCGGAACAGAGGCTAATTTAACAATAGATTAAATCTGAACTATGTACAGAACAGATGACCCACTAAATTTACACAATAAGCGGTAGATTAAAAATCTACCAGCGCTACATATTATATAAAATATATAGTAGATCCCAAATATAGTGCAAGTGCTCAATTATGATATATATATATATATATATATATATATATATATATATATATGTATATATATTATCCAAAATAAAAGTGCAGGTGCTCAGTGTATTTGTACACAGTCCTCAATGATGTTTTCAAACAAACAATAATGATAGTCCATAATAATAACAAAGGGATAGGTGAAACAATGGTGTCTTCGTGCAATGTGCACTCTACCCTCACCTTAAGGGCTTTAAAAATGAGCCTGTAGTAAGTGGCAACAGCTTAGATGATCATCATTTGTTTTCCTCATCCATACAGTGGATGGTTAACTTTAAGCCTAGATCCCATATTCATTCCACTTCCTGGTAAAAACGCTGATCAACAAAGCCACAACTTCCTCCTGATCTTTCAGTAAACACCACATATGCACACAGGGAATAACAGAGGCGTGTGATAGTGTAATTCTGTTTAAAAATTAATTTAATATCAACTTAAGCTCATAACATTACACTCACATTTAATATAATTAAAAACCGCATTAAAAAATGTGCTATGTTGGGGGGTGAGATCGTCACCTGTATTCCGGACTGCAGCCCCGGTGTACGACGCTTCTCCTGTCCTGTATCTCCACAGCATTTCCTACACCTCCTGTGTCAGCCAGTCTGGTTAGTAAGGTTCTGTAATAAAACCTCTGAGGGCTTCTCAGAACAGCTGTATTTATACCAGACATCCCAACCTGCAAAAACTAATTTCAGGGAGGTGACAAGCTCATTTCAGGGAGGTCATGCTCCATGCCGACAACCCCCCCCCCCCATAGTAAAATACTATAATAAAACAATACTTTAAAAGATAATTAGTAATATAATGCCATAATAAGAGAATACTTTAAAAGATTAATGTTGTGTCACACTGTGCTTATCTGCAGCCTCACTGTGCCCATCAATGCAGCCTCACTGAGCCATCAATGCAGCCTCACTGTGCCCATCAATGCAGCCTCACTGTGCCCATCAATGCAACCTCACTGTGCCCATCAATGCAGCCCCACTGAGCCCATTTGCAGCCTCATCAGTGCCAACACTGCACCCTCATTGTGCCCATCTGCAGCTTCACTGTGCCAACAATGCAGCCTCATCAGTGCCCATCAATGCAGCCTCATCAGTGCCCATCAATGCAACCTCACTGCCACCACCACCAATCTCATTGCACACAATGTATTGCAGCACACAGTGTTGCACCATGCACACCACTACTCACCTCACATCCCCCACACTGCTGACCTCTGTACACCGTGTACACATTCACACCACCAGGACAATTGAAGAAATTCATCCAATGGCTGGGCACACTCTCACTAATCTAACAATTATGTAATGAATATATATATATATATATATATATATATATATATATATATATATATATAAATAATAGTGATCAATCCATGTATACACCCAGAGCCCACACAGGTGGGTACAAATATTCATTCACAGACACAGCTCCTGTGAATTAGGGAGTGGGGTAGCAGTGGAACTACAAGCACCAGAGCACACACACGCGTCACACATGAGTCATAAGTATAAATACATGACGTCACATGTCCCGCCCCCTGTACCTTTCTCCTCCACACCAACAACCCGAGAGCGGCTCAGCGACTGACAGCCACTTCTGGGTACAGGGGCAAAGCCAATGCCTCCCACTCACCTGCCCTCCAATCAGCGTTCAGGCCGCACCTCCGGTCTGACTTTAGGCCAATGCGGCGCTTTCTACTGCTTGGTTACCGTCGCTAAGAGGTTTCTGGCGGATGGAAGCCTGTTTGAGTCAATATTAGTTTTCTTGCTGAGCTGTGACATGGTGCACAGTCCTGTACGATGATAGGTAGCTGATATAGTCCATGTCCTGTGGTGCCCGGCCCTGCTCCAGTGGCAGTGGAGTGGCAGTGCCGGCTCAGCTGGGAGATTGTGCCGCACTCGCGGGTGTCCGTGAGCCCGCCGTCAAATGCAGGAGTATCCCGCGAGTCGCGGGAGACTTGAGATGTCTGTTATACTGAGATTAAATTACACACAGGTGGACTCTATTTACTAATTAGGTAACTTCTGAAGGCAATTGGTTTCACTAGATTTTAGTTAGGGGTATTAGAGTAAAGGGGGCCGAACACAAATGCCCCCCCCCACACTTTTCACATATTTATTTGTATCATTTATCAGTTTCCTGCCACTTCACAATTATGTGACACTTTGTGTTGGTCTATCAAATAAAATACCAATAAAATACATTTACATTTTTGGTTGTAACATGACAAAATGTGGAAAATTTCAAGGGGTATGAATACTTTTTCAAGGCACTGTATTTCAGGCGATACAGGGGGCCAAATTACACAGCACAAGCACTGTGCTGTATAACATGCTTTAAGGGGATAGGATCCAATTTTCTTTTCTTTAGTTTAACAAATGCTTTAATTAGCGCCACTGCTTGTAGCCAGTTATGATGATCAGTGTATTCTGATGGTGGAGAAATCTCCCTGCTGTCAGAATGCAATAGCTCACAGGAGGTTTCCCTCATCCACCTCTAATGTGTGGATGGGGAAATTGGGTATTTTTTTTTCCTTCAACCCGCTGTCCAAACAAGGAAACTCACTGCTCCAGTTGAGGTTTTGAAAGCCTGATGATCTGGACAGGTGCCCGCCTCGGTTCGCCTCCGAATATAATGAAATGGCCGCACTCTGTACTCGATCAAAATTCTTTTATTCAGAACATCCCAAAGTGTCGTCGGAAGAAGGCTGGTAGATGCATTTCACACACTCCAAGTGCGCTTAATCATTGATCCCGCTGATCGAATGGAAAAAAAAAAGATTAGTCCATTATGATTAGACCTGTTATTTTCTCTACATACAAGGAGGAAGTTGGATACACCAAGTAAAGTATTGTGTAAGAAGTGATTGAAGACTCTGATAGCAGTGTTATCAGAAAAACCCCCTCCCCCATACTCTCGCCCTTCATCCTCCTCCCCTCTTCCTCCTCTGCCTGCATCAGAACAACATTGTGAGGAAATCTCTGTTTACAAGTTCAAAGCTGGTGAGAAGTCACGGGATATCTTGTCTACTTATAGTAAGAAGAAGTTGGAAGTTGGAGCTCCCAGTTCCGTGTTTCCAGGTTTTATCTTCCAGAAACTTCTGTGATTGGACTCATCACCTTTCTAGAACTATTTTCAGCTCTCTTCATTGTCGGGAAGTACAAACAATCTGATTGGAGGATGTATGGGCAGATCTAACAAGGTGAGGCCCCACCAATCATTCTACTGACTGCTCTAAAGAAAGTCGAGTTCCATATTCTGAGAGCCAGCAGGAAATGGGAACTCCGCTCATTGCTCACAGCACTCTAATTCCACATAGACCCGAAGTCTGTATATTGTGTAGTCTCCATATAGATAATGTATAAATGGATGATGTATACTGTATATAGAGAGGAGAGTCTGTATCATTCTATATATCCCTGTGTATAACATCCCCCCACTAATATCATAGACTAGAAGTCTTTATACTGTGTAGGTTCCATATAGATAATGTATAAATGGGTGATGTATACTGTATAAAGAGAGGAGGAGAGTCTGTATCATTCTATATATCCCTGTGTATAGCATCCCCCCACTGATATCATAGACTAGAAGTCTGTATATTGTGTAGTCTCCATATAGATAATGTATAAGTGGGTGATGAATACTGTATAAAGAGAGGAGGAGAGTCTGTATCATTCTATATATCCCTGTGTATAGCATCCCCCCACTGATATCATAGACTAGAAGTCTGTATATTGTGTAGTCTCCATATAGATAATGTATAAGTGGGTGATGTATACAGTATAAAGAGAGGAGGAGAGTCTGTATCATTCTATATATCCCTGTGTATAGCATCCCCCCACTGATATCATAGACTAGAAGTCTGTATATTGTGTAGTCTCCATATAGATAATGTATAAATGGGTGATGAATACTGTATAAAGAGAGGAGGAGAGTCTGTATCATTCTATATATCCCTGTGTATAACATCCCTCCAATGATATCATAGATCAGATGTCTGTATATTGTGTAGTCTCCAAATAGATAGTGTATAAATGGATGATGTATACTGTATATAGAGAGGAGAAGAGTCTGTATCATTCTATATGTGTCCCTCTGTACAACATTCCTCTACTGATATCATTGGAAATGAGAATTAGTGTTGGGCGAACAATTCGGTCCAAGCATGAATTCTGACGTTTTGTCTGCGGAAAATCCAATCTTGAGTACGAGGCTTTAGTGTTCTATTGTGCTTCTATTGTCAGTGTAGAGGATCAGTTTAGTGTGAATATAGTGATAGTGTAGTGTGGCCGTTCATTTTTACTTTAGTGTCAGTGTATTGTTTCAGGGCACGTTTACTGCAGTCTATTGAACTGCATTAGTGCACGTTTACTGCAGTATATTGAGGTGCAATAGTGCACATGTACTGCAGTATATTGAGGTTTGTTAGTGCACGTGTATTCCAGTATATTGAGGTGCATTAGTGCACGTTTACTGCAGTATATTGAGGTGCATTAGTGCATGTTTACTGCAGTATACTGAGGTTCGTTAATGCACGTGTACTGCAATATATTGAATTGCATTAGTGCACATTTACTGTAGTATATTGACGTGAGTTAGTGCACATTTACTACAGTATATTGAGGTGCATTAGTGTACGTTAACTGCAGTCTATTGAGTTGCATTAGTGTACGTTTACTGCAGTGTGACATAAAATATTGCAACAACCACCATTGTATTCTATAGCGTCTCTGCTAAAAAAAAAATATCATGTTCAAGTGTTCCAAAAGATACTTTGTTTCTACTTATTCCAGTGTTGTGAGTCCTCACTACCACCCCTACACCCCTACATTGTTTTTGATAGACACACCCCCCCTTCTACCTTCTCCGTCCTTCCGATACAAGGAATACCACTGAATATTAGTCAGCCAGGCGTGTGAGCTGTCAAACCAAGTTTCTGTTATTCCCACAAAGTCTAAGTCCTCCTTGTGGAACAGCAGCTCCAGTTCCTCCATTTTGTTAGCTAGGCTACTGCCATTTGTGTATACACCTTTCAGTGTTGTATGAATTCATATTAATTAATCCTTAAGTTTTCTCATGCTTTGTTTTTTATTTGGCCACTCATTCGCCCCTGGATTAGAAGTTCTGGCTATATTATCACTACTGGCTCCACTATTACCCTCAGTCCTTTGCTCACTGCTGACTGTCATTTCCTTAGGACCCTCCCCCTCAACACCTAGTTTAAAAGCTCCTCCAACTTTGTGGCCACCTTTCTTCCCAATAGAGCTGCACCATCCCCATTAAGGTGCAGCCCATCCTTACTAAAGAGCCGGTAACTGACTGAGAAGTCAGTCCAGTTCTCCAGGAACATAAACCCCTCTTTCCTACTCCAGTTCCTCAGCCACTTGTTCAGTTCCCTAATCTCCTGCTGCCTCTCTGGTGTGGCTCAAGGCACAGGTAGTATTTCAGAGAAAACCGCCTTGGAGGTCCTTCTCTTCAATCTATTCCTTAAGTCCCTGAAATCATTTTTTAGGACTCTCCTAGGGTTGCCACCTTTTCTTCAAGCCAAACCCGAACACTTTTGCGGGACAGGGCAATTTTTTATGTTTTTTGCAGTAAACACTATTGGATTATAAAAGACCTGGGACACGTTTGGGTGCCCCACGGAGAGTAGTAATGTAGCGCACAGAGCGCGCCAGTGGGTGTGGCCAAATTGCTCTTACTGACATCATAATCCCACCCTTCAGTGATGCCAAACCTGCCCCCAAACAGCCGCCCACAGCGGCAACAGATTTGTGTATGACTATCTCGGTTACTGGGGAGCCACAGCCTGGTCTTAATAATGTGCCCCGGGTTTCAGGTGGACTGAAACCCGGGCACATGATTCAAAACCCGAATTGTCCGGGTGAACCCTGGGCAGGTGGCAACCCCAGACTCTCCACCTTCCTCTCACTTTGTCTTTGGTGCCAACGTGTACCATGACTTAGGAAAAATGAGAGGGCTCATGTGACTAGGTGTGTAATTGCCATCATCCCTATGGTAACAAGAAAATGTGAAAAACCTCTAGTTTGGGATTTTTAAGGCAATGAAATAATTATTTTAGAAAAAAATTCTATATATAATATAGATATAGATATATATAATTTTATTTTGACATGTAAAAAAAGACAAATTGTGTAGAAAAAAGTGGCTTATTGTAATGGAAATTTGTAAGTTCTGTATATAATTGTATTGTATTTTGTATGTATTGCACACTGCCCTCACTGTGCACACAGCACTAATAATGTTTTCAGTACATGTTTACATTCTTCCGAGTCCTGATTAGAATAAGCCTGCCTATGTAACTCCCCTTGTTACCATAAACGTACAATTGTAATATTAATGTGATACCTACGTAATCATGTGCATAAAAACCTTCAATTGCGTCATAATAAGGCAGAATAGTTATTTGGAAAGATGCTGAGCGTATCTTTTGTGTCTGTTCCCTACTGCAGTAGTTATTATTAATTTGGAACCACTAATCAGTATGAGGATAGGAGTTGCCTATCATCTATTTAACTGAGTCACTTATCTTCCTCCTAGCTCCGTAGTGGGATTTCCTCGTCCTTGTACTTTGGGAGCTGAAATATTGATGTTACACCTTTGGGTTTCCTTTCATTTCTACCTATTTTTTTTTTTGCAATATTCAGGTTCTTTCCCTCTCTATTTTCTGTTTGCATTTTTTTTTAACTTCATCACGGATTGAGACATATGCGACAGTCTATCGAGGGAATGGCATATTTTGCAATTATTTATTTATTGTTTGGTTTGTAATGGCAGAGGCATTTCCCTGTTGGTATAAATTATGCCTTTTTTTGCAAGTTCTCAAACCTGTACCCTGCACACAAAGGCCCTTATATTTTATATAGAAAAATGGTGAAAAAAACTGCGCTAGCAACCAAAAAATCAAATATTGTGAAAAGCAGCAATCCCCACAAAAACATCAATTGTAAAAGGCATAAAAAGAAAATAAGGGGTAGCGCTAATACTGATATGACATAATAAATAATTTACAGTGAAGAAGAATTCATATAGTGATCATAAATGAAAATAATCAATGTGCAAAAACATTTAGGTGATAATAAAAAACCATTAACTAAAACATCAATAAAGTGTCTTAAAAAGTCCAAATCACCAACAAAGTACAAAAAAAGTCCAAGTGATGATAATAAAATTCTGTGACAACAAGGGAAGGTCCACCACCAGGAATGGAAGGGGTTACTCCTTACCAGAAGGCCATGACCCCCCACCACAGAGGATCACAGCAAGCAAAAGCCTTTAAAAGCCAAGAAATGGAAACTGCCAACGGTGTCCACCAGGGGTCATCTCATCATCAGCAACTCCACCAGCCCAGGGCGTAGATACCATAAAATATAGAAGGGGCTCACATAGTGTAAAACCGATTTAATTTATTAAAAAGTAAGTAAAATACAAATGCACACTTACAAAATGTAAATGAATAGACAGCCTTAAGTCCGGCTCCGTGGCCACCGGAGCTCGGACAAACCCGTCCAACTGGAATACAACTCGCTTGGGGGTGACGTCAGCGCGTCGTCTGGCTCCGCCCTACGCGTTTCGTGACATCATCACGTCTTCCAGGGGCCTTATATTTTATATCAGGGCCGTTTGTTCTCCTCTGGTTGTATTGGTAATTCCAATCACCAGAGGATGCTTTTTTGTCAGCGGCGTTTGTCTCCAATATGGCCAACAATCCGGTCTCCAGATGTTGTCATCCAACAGACCGGATGTGACGTGGCAACGCGGGACGTGCCGGTGATGCATCTGACGTCATCGCGGCGCGCCTGCGCAGTATATGGGGACTGTAGCTTGCGCTATTCCTCTCCTCCAGATTATATCTGGAGGAGTCGAAACCGGTGGAGTGCGCCAATACAGGTGGTGGAAGTTCTACTACTCTGGAACCTGTGGATTTCATAAGTAAACTGTTCCTAACAGTAAGTAACCTCTTTCAAGCTTAGGGTTTGCTAACCTGCTCCATTGAGGGATTTTTTACACCCCAATAGATGGAGCTGTAGTGTGGGTAATGTATATGTATACATATCACCCATTGGACTTATTTCTCCTTATCTGTCTTTAAATAGCCTATGGTGTCCCTCTCTGCTTTGAGTGCCATATATTTGGATCACATCCAGCAGTCCTGTACAGGGTGAAGGGCAATTTGTGCAAATCTTGGACTTTTTCACCGACATATGGGGAATGCTTCTGCAAAAAGTTACTTAAACATGTATTTAGAGCGTAAGTGTTCATGTCATATGTTTGCAACTATTGAAAATATATGGTACTTATATGAATTCTAAAATGCTACAATTTGTACTTTCAGAAGTGGTGTAAATCCCTGAGGAAGATTTTGCTTATGCACTTATTATTCGAAATGCTACTCTTTGCCATCCGGTTTCCACTGGTGATCATGCATTAAGTAGTTGGGAAATACCACTTCCAACTCAATCCAATACATCATGCATTGTTTTTAATCTTTGTATAATTATGCAACATGTTGAATTTTTCTACTCAATTTGTCTTTTTTACATGTCACAATAAAATTTCTTACATATAGAATTTTTTTCTAAAATAATTATTGCATTGCCTTAAAAATCCCAAACTAGAGGTGTTTCACATTTACGTGTACCATGACAGCTGGGTCCTCCCCATCCCCACCCAATAATCTGTCCACCCACTCCACGATGTGCTAAACCCAAGTGCCCGGTAAACAACATACTGTTCGGTGACTACGGTCTTTATGGCAGGTTGCCCTCTGTGTCCTCCTAATAATTGAGTTCCCTACCACCAATACCTGCCTAACCTTTCCTGCATCTCTGCCTCCTTCCTTACCAGAGCCGTTGCTCCCCTGGCAGCTAGGGGAGGACGGCTGCTCCAGCACTGCCACCCCTGAGCTTATATCCCCAGCATCAAGCAACTTGCATTTTTGTTGGGGTGTACCAACTCAGGACTGGCCTCCCTAGCGCTATTCCCTCTACCCTGCCTTCTAGCTGTCACCCAGCTACCTGCCTCTGGCTCCTGTTCCTCCATGTCTCCAACCTTCTCTACACTGGCCCCGCCAGTTGGGTAATGTCCAAACTTCTTTTCAGGTTGTTGATGCTGTGCAGTGTTGCCACCTTGTTTTCTAGATCCAGGAACTGGGCTTCCAGAGAAGCAACTAGCTGACATCTCGCACAGCAGTCTTCGCCCTTGATTGGTTCATCAAGGAACACATACATGGAGCAGGATGTGCACTGGGTCGCATCACCAATCTTGTTGGACATTTTTACCCTCTTTTCTAATGGGGATAATTAAAGACTTTCTGTTGGTACTCTACTCTACTCTCCCCTGGGGCTACAGGTACTCCAATGACCTCACAGCCCCTCTCAGTACCTCGCTTCACTTTCAGCACCCTGTGTCACCTCACAGCACCCAACGTCACCTCACAGCACCCCGAGTCACAGCTCCCAGTAGCCCCAGGTACTAAAGGTACTCCCAAGTGCTACTCCGGTTCACTCCAGCTATTCTCAGTTCTCCCAGTTATTACAGAAACTCTTAGTACTCCCAGGACCTAAAGGTAATTCCAGTTACTAAAGGTAATACCAGTTCCTCAATGGTAGTAAAGGTACTCCTAATTACGAGGAGGTACTCCCAGGTCCAAGGGCACTCCCAGTCACTAAGTTACCCCCAGTTACTAAGGCTAATCCCAGGTACTAAGGTACTCCCAAGTACTAATGAAGTGGCAACGAAGGTCAGTTTATGTGGCCATAGTTATGTGTGTAGAAAGGCTCATTTAGAACTTCAGCTAAAAATCATTCTGTAAATCTTACAGTGGGGACGGAAAGTATTCAGACCCCCTTAAATTTTTCACTCTTTGTTATAATGCAGCCATTTGCTAAAATCATTTAAGTTCATTTTTTTCCTCATTAATGTACACACAGCACCCCATATTGACAGAAAAACACAGAATTGTTGACATTTTTGCAGATTTATTAAAAAGAAAAACTGAAATATCACATGGTCCTAAGTATTCAGACCCTTTGCTGTAACACTCATATATTTAACTCAGATGCTGTCAATTTCTTCTGATCATCCTTGAGATGGTTCTACACATTCATTTGAGTCCAGCTGTGTTTGATTATACTGATTGGACTTGATTAGGAAAGCCACACACCTGACTATATAAGACCTTACAGCTCACAGTGCATGTCAGAGCAAATGAGAATCATGAGGTCAAAGAAGCTGCCTGAAGAGCTCAGAGACAGAATTGTGGCAAGGCACAGATCTAGCCAAGGTTACAAAAACATTTCTGCTGCACTTAAGGTTCCTAAGAGCGCAGTGGCCTCCATAATCCTTAAATGGAAGACGTTTGGGACGACCAGAACCCTTCATAGAGCTGGCCGTCCGGCCAAACTGAGCTATCGGGGGAGAAGAGCCTTGGTGAGAGAGGTAAAGAAGAACCCAAAGATCACTGTGGCTGAGCTCCAGAGATGCAGTCGGGAGATGGGAGAAAGTTGTAGAAAGTCAACCATCACTGCAGCCCTCCACCAGTTGGGGCTTTATGGCAGAGTGGCCCGACAGAAGCCTCTCCTCAGTGCAAGACACATAAAAGCCTGCATGGAGTTTGCTAAAAAACACCTGAAGGACTGCAAGGCCTTAAATCTAAGCGGTATGTGTGGAGAAAACCAGGCACTGCTCATCACCTGTCCAATACAGTCCCAACAGTGAAGCATGGTGGTGGCAGCATCATGCTGTGGGGGTGTTTTTCAGCTGCAGGGACAGGACGACTGTTTGCAATCAAGGGAAAGATGAATGCGGCCAAGTACAGGGATATCCTGGACGAAAACCTTCTCCAGAGTGCTCAGGACCTCAGACTGGGCCGAAGGTTTAACTTCCAACAAGACAATGACCCTAAGCACACAGCTAAAATAATGAAGGAGTGGCTTCACAACAACTCCGTGACTGTTCTTGAATGGCCCAGCCAGAGCCCTGACTTAAACCCAATTGAGCATCTCTGGAGAGACCTAAAAATGGCTGTCCACCAACGTTTACCATCCAACCTGACAGAACTGGAGAGGATCTGCAAGGAGGAATGGCAGAGGATCCCCAAATCCAGGTGTGAAAAACTTGTTGCATCTTTCCCAAAAAGACTCATGGCTGTATTAGATCAAAAGGGTGCTTCTACTAAATACTGAGCAAAGGGTCTGAATACTTAGGACCATGTGATATTTCAGTTTTTCTTTTTTAATAAATCTGCAAAAATGTCAACAATTCTGTGTTTTTCTGTCAATATGGGGTGTGTACATTAATGAGGAAAAAAAATAAACTAAAATGATTTTAGCAAATGGCTGCAATATAACAAAGAGTGAAAAATTTAAGGGGGTCTGAATACTTTCCGTCCCCACTGTATGTTCAGTGTAATTGTGACAGGCTGTGGTTAGAAACTGAAACTCACTCACTTACTCCCCCTCCCATCATAGACACCTGCCAAGCTCTCTTTCCTGAAGCTATAGCCAGTTAGCTGATTAACGAGATAGATAAGGAAACCACAAGAGCAAAACCTGCAAAAACTTTGCAAGAGTACAGAATGTATGCTTTGCTAAAAATGCTTGACTGTTTAAAAGGTTAATGTAATGTATAATGGAAATATAACGTCTGCTCCCTTGTGACGTAATATGTATTGAAATTATATGTACACTGTATAAACTGTTTTGGGCTACACTTGATCTTTCAGACGAGAGTCTGTCAGGTGCCCACTCTGGCCAGAGTGGAATAAATCCCTTAAAAGAGTCTGTGTGCCCAACAAAGTCATATACCGATATTTCACCTTCCTCATCACTAAGGGTACTCCCAGGTACTAAGGCTCTCACAGGTACTTAGGTACTCCCAGGTACTAAGGCTCTCACAGGTACTTAGGTACTCCCAGGTACTAAGGCTCTCACAGGTACTTAGGTACTCCCAGGTACTAAGGCTCTCACAGGTACTTAGGTACTCCCAGGTACTAAGGCTCTCACAGGTACTTAGGTACTCCCAGGTACTAAGGCTCTCACAGGTACTTAGGTACTCCCAGGTACTAAGGCACTCACAGGTAATTAGGTACTCCCAGGTACTAAGGCTCTCACAGGTACTTAGGTACTCCCAGGTACTAAGGCTCTCACAGGTAATTAGGTACTCCCAGGTACTAAGGCTCTCACAGGTACTTAGGTACTCCCAGGTACTAAGGCTCTCACAGGTACTTAGGTACTCCCAGGTACTAAGGCTCTCACAGGTACTTAGGTACTCCCAGGTACTAAGGCTCTCACAGGTACTTAGGTACTCCCAGGTACTAAGGCTCTCACAGGTAATTAGGTACTCCCAGGTACTAAGGCTCTCACAGGTACTTAGGTACTCCCAGTTACCCCCAGTACTAAAGGTAGTCTCAACATCCCACTGATATTGGAGAAAATACAAGTCTCAGCATTCCTTCGCTGATATTATAGGAGAATCACATGTCCCAGCATTCCTCCACTGATATATTGGGGAACAACAAGTCCCAGCATCCCTACACTGATATCATGGGAACTACAATCCCAGCATTTCTCCACAGATACCCTCTGTGTCCAGTCATGGTGAACTGCAAGCCCCAACATCTGCTTCATTTGTATCACTTGTGTTTCTGTCTATGGGGAACCATAAGTCCCAGCATCCCTCCACTGATATACCCTTTGGTTCTGCCCATATACAATAGAAAAGTTTTTTTCCTCTTAATTGGGATTTTAAAGGGCAGAGGTCTCCAAAAAATATAACAAAAAATGTATAAAATATGTCAAATTTATTATATCGAAATGTTAAAAGCATAACACATATTAAATAGGGGATAACAAAAAACGAGAAAGGTATTGTAGATGCCAAAATGTACAATAATAATGATACAACAAGAATGTACAAAACAAAATGACGGAACTACACTTGACCCATAGAAGCTGTTTGAGCAGAGGAGCTAATTAACAGTACAGGACCAACGCGTTTCGAGGTATTTTATAGTGATTGCGACCTCTTCTTCAGGGGCTGGAGGTAAGGTGTACATCTGTCATAATATTGCAAGATCAACATCACATGGCATCCGATTCAGGAGAGGGGGAGAGAAAGAGAGTGGTTGGCCACCGGGGTCCAGAAACCGAATGTCAGCGCCACCGCCGCGAGACCGAGATCGTCAGCAGAATCGGGACCGGGCACAAACGGCATCGTGTCCGTCAGCTATTACTGTGTAGGGACTAGGGTTGTCTCTACTCTGGCTCCAAAGAGTGGATGACCATCAGCTAACAACACCTCGAGTGCTTGGGATTATAGAGATGTTAAGAAATGGAGGTGTTGTTAATGGTAGCTAATGGATCTCAAAAAGCCATAATCCAGAAAGAGATGACCATAGAGCACCTGTGGTCAGCAGCTTAGACCGTCACAGCAACTGCACATTCAGTTCAATATCCTCCCAGCAAGTGAGGTTCTGCCCATGGGGGAACTACAGGTCACAGAATCCACTTCACTGAAATCACACGTGTGTCCTGCCATGGGAAAACTACAAATCGCAGCATCCCTCCACTGATATCCCCTGTGTGCTCAGCCATAGGAACTATGAGGGTGTGGGGATTTGCATGTCCCAGCATGCCCTCACCTATGCCCTCTGAACTCTCTCATTATGACTGGAGGAACATAATATAGACTGGAAGGGATGGATTTCCAGGTGAATCTGTGTACTCTGTACAATGTTGAGTATTACAAAATGTTGGAAATACACGTGTTTGAATGGAAAGTAAATATTTAACCCCCTAACCCTAAATGTTCCTTAACCCGTCACCACCCTTCCCCTAGGTAATGCCCAAACCTGAAGTATCAACCTACCTCTCTGTAGGCATCTTACTGGCTGATACTTTGGTGCTGATTAGTATCAGTTTTGGCTAAGAATGGCACAGATTTGTGGAGGTGACACCTAAAAGTAAGAGCCTGTATAAATTGTAGCTCTAAACAGGGTAAAATTCCTTTGTGATCCCGATATATAAATAAGATGAATGCTGGCATGAAGGTTATGGGATGACCCTCATAGTTATGGGTTGTAAATGACAGAATTTTGATTTTCTCTGATTGAACATCTAGGCAGCCAATCTTCATACACATAAGGAAGGAAACTCCTCCTTATTGATTCCGTTCATCGAATTACAAATGAGTTTATTATTGTTTGTGCTTCTTCCAGGTGATATCATCTGGGGTCATCTCCTGATGTCATGGCGAACTCTTCCTCCTCCTCCTCACAAGGTATGACTGCTGATCCTGAGAATCCTTTCCAATGTTTTCCTCCATCTCCAGAGAATGGAATGAGATTTTAGGACATCTTATGTCTCCGTAGTCTGGACATTACTGGTATGCAACTGGTTGGTCCACTCATTAGAAGCGTTCAGGAGCTTTCATCAATTCCACAATCACATTCCCGTGTCTTCATATTTTACTTATCTGTGGCCAGGTGCCGGTGTTCTATCGGATAGTGCCCGCCATCGAAAAAAAGTGCCCGGAAGGTCACTCCAGCTGATTTGCCAATCAGCTGGCCTGACGTAACCATGGCACATGCACACATCCTAGGAGGTATCGCTCGATGGGAGATACCATTTCACGGGGACAATGGAAACCTATACAAACAGCGGAGGGAGAAAGTCGTTCTCAGATTGTGCCTCGCTGTTGCGAGGCGGCTTTACAGTCTGGTTTTGTCTGTGTTGCAGGGCCGGGGTTTGGTGCGT
The DNA here is from genome assembly GCF_042186555.1 of Aquarana catesbeiana. NCBI lineage: Eukaryota > Metazoa > Chordata > Amphibia > Anura > Ranidae > Aquarana > Aquarana catesbeiana. The sequence goes on along the minus strand of NW_027362661.1, from coordinate 2,546,967 downwards.
TGAATGACCGTTTTTGCCTGTATGAAAGGGCAGATTGCAACATAGACAAAACCAGCCCTTCAACACAGCCACAAGCTGTACCCTCCAGCAGCAGCGATGCACAAACTAACAACTACGGTCTCCCTCCGCTGTTTGTATAGGTTTCAATTGTGCCTTTGAAATGGTATCTCCCATTGAGAAATACCCATAGCTCCCAAATGTCCCTGATTTGGAGGGACTGTCCCTGATTTGGAGCAATGACCCTCTGTCCCTCTTTCTCCCTCATTTGTCCCTCATTTTGGTCTGATCTATATAGATGTATATAAAATGCACTTTTTATCTTTCAAAAAGTGTTCCCCAGTGCTAAACCTTTCATCCGATTTCTAAATTGCTGCATTTGTACATTTTAAAAGCGAATATAAAGGAATAGTAGTGGTAAAAAAAGTCCTTGTGGATTTAATTAACCTTTTTTTTTGGTTAAAGTGGAGTTCCACACACTTTTACAACTCTTCAGCATCCCTCACTAAACTGTGCACTGTAAACAAATTGGATATTTTTTTATTTTTTTTCTCAGCACCTACTGTATATCTGCTGTATTCATTTTTCACTTCCTCCTCCCTGGCCGCGGCCCATCGCATCATTTCCTGTTTGCAATGCCTTCTGGGAAGGGGCGGCAACTTCCTCTGAAACTGCCGTTGCTATGGAAAACTGACCTGAAACCTATTACACTGCTTGTGCTGCACTGAGCATGTGCGAGATCTGCAAGGATGAGATCCAGGAAGAAATACAGTCTGGCTTCAGATGCCCACACTTAAGATGGCCACAGCCTGCTGTAAGTTTATAAAATAACAAACTACTGCTATAAACTAACAAAACAGACCTTAGTTTACAGACTAACTTTACTAGAATACATTAAGCTTGTGTATTAAAGGGGTATTTTTATTTAAAAAGTATAATTTTGGCCGGAACACCGCTTTAATTCTCCTTCAAGGGGGTGTGGCAGGGGGCGTGTCCTATGCCTACATACGTTTGTTAGTAGGTGTCCCTCATTCCCATCTCAAAATGTTGGGAGGTCTGGATACCTCCTACGATGTGCACATGCTCCATGGTTACGTCAGGCCAGCTGATCGGCAAATCAACTGGAGTGCGATTCAATACTGCGCATGTGCGGGCACTTTTTTCGATGGCCGGAACTATCTGACAGAGCACCGGACTACAGAAACATGGAGCAGGAGACATTTTCATCTTTGCAATCAGTTTACTTTCACTTTCTACTAATGTTATGCTGCAACATTTTCCTCTGGTCAGTAGAAGAGTGCTAAAGCAAAGCAAACCACTTGGACTTCCATGCAGGGTGCTTGGAATCCTGGGAGGTGTATCAGTCGCTGCTGATCGCCAGAGGCTTTTGGTGAGAGAGTGAGGGCGCCCCATTCTACAGTAAGCACCAACAACACAAACTGGGAACTGGTGAGAGGGCTATTTGGCCATTATGGACACTGCTAGCAGAGACTGAGCCACTGGGAGCAGGAGACTAATGCCGCGTACACACGGTCGGACTTTTCGTCTACAAAAGTCCGACAGCCTGTCCGACAGACTTCCGGCGGACTTTCGGCGGACTTGCAGCAGACTTTCTAACGAACGGACTTGCCTACACACGACCACACAAAAGTCTGACGGATTCGTACGTGATGACGTACACCGGACTAAAATAAGGAAGTTCATAGCCAGTAGCCAATAGCTGCCCTAGCATGGGTTTTTGTCCGTCGGACTAGCACACAGATGAGCGGATTTCGGGGTCCGTCGTAGTTACGACGTAAAGATTTGAAGCATGTTTCAAATCTAAAGTCCGTCGGATTTGAGGCTGAAAAAGTCTGCTGAAAGTCCGGAGAAGCCCACACACGATCGGATTACCAGCCAGCTTTAGTCCGTCGGCGTCCGTTGGACTTTTGTAGACGAAAAGTCCGACCGTGTGTACGCGGCATAAGAGCACCCAACCCACACAGCATCTATTGTACGTCAGCCCTATACCTTTTCTACCAAACCTGTGCTGTACCTATACCAACCTTATACTGGAGTTATACTGAACTGTCACTGCATTTGACCTGTATCTACACCGCACCTGTGCCACACCTATACCGCACCTTGACTGCATCTTTACATTAAAGCAGTACTCCGGGATCGGCAAAAAATCCCCCATTAGTACCCCCAAAACACTAAACAGTTATTAGATTTGTGAAATTCTTTACCAATCAAGAAAAACATCTAATTGAATTTTCAGGAAGTCAGCTCTGTAGTTCAAAAAATGCTGCCTGTTTTCTGGCAAGGAGGAGGTGTTAGTACAGGGATTGCATCATATCCTCTCCCCTCTCTTTACACTGTCATTAACCACTTAAAGACCAGCCTCGTTTTGGAATTTAGGTGTTTACATGTTTAAAACAGGTTTTTTTTGTTGGAAAATTACTTAGAACCCCCAAACATTATATATATATATATATATATATATATATATATATACACCCTAGAGAATAAAATGGCGGTCCTTGCAATACTTTTTTCACACCGTACTTGCGCAGCTATTTTTGGAAAAAATTAATTTTTTTGATTAAAAAAAATAAGACAACAGTAAAAGTTAGCCCAAATTTTTTTTTATATTGTGAAAGATAATGTTACGCCGAGTAAATTGACACCCAACATGTCATGCTTCAAAACTGCGCCCGCTTGTGGAATGGCGTCAAACTTTTATCCTCAAAAATCTCCATGGGCGACGTTTAAAAAATTCCACAGGTTGCCTGTTTTGCGTTATAGAGGAGGTCTAGGGCTAGAATTATTGCTAACGATCGCGGCGATACCTCACATGTGTGGTTTGACCACCGTTTTCATATGCGGGCGATACTCACGTATGCGTTCGCTTTTGCGCGTGAGCTCGTCGGGACGGAGGGTTTTCAATTTTTTTTTTTTTTTCTTATTTATTTTACATGATTTTATTTATTTTTACACTGTTTAAAAAAAAAATGTGTCACTTTTATTATGTAAACATCCCTTGTAATAGAAAAAAGCATGACAGGACCTCTTAAATATGAGATGTGGGGACAAAAAGACCTCAGATCTCATATTTACACTAAAATGCAATAAAAAAAATAAAAATAAAAAGTCATTGAAAAAAATGTGCCTTTAAGACGTATGGGCGGAAGTGACGTTTTGACGTCGCTTCCGCCCTGCAGTGTCATGGAGATGAGTGGGCACCATCTTCCCCTCACTTGTCTCCAGGCACAACAAGGGGACAGACGCGATCGCCTCCGCCGCTACCGACGGCTCCAGTAAGCGGCGGAGGGCACCGGATCGCGGCGGGAGGGGGGCCCCTTTTCCGCCACAGATAAAAAGGGATCTCGCTGCGAATCCGCCGCAGAGACCACTTTTATCTGAAAGCCGACCGCCGCACGAAAATGGGGATACCGGGGTTATGGCAGCTAGCTGCTGCCATAACAACGATATCCGCCGGCAAACTTTGGACGTGCATCGGCGTGCGGCGGTCGGCAAGTGGTTAAAGAGGGGTTCCCATCAAAAAAAAAAAAAAAATAAAAGTCAGCAGCTACAAATACTGCAGCTGCTGACTTTTAATAATCGGACACTTACCTGTCCCAGGGTCCAGCGATGCGGGGGAACGAAGCACCACTCGTCTCCCCCTCCGTTAGGTGGTGCCGGCATTGCTACTGTGGGCGCCCGGCTGTGGCTTCACTGCGCATGCGCGAGCGGCGCCGCGTGCCGTGATTGGCTGCGCGTTCATCTGGGACCTGTCACATGTCCCAGATGATTGACAAGAGGGAGGGGGCAGAGCTGAGCCCTTCCTGCGCCCAGGGGAAGTGATGTCACAAGCCCAGGCACTGAAGGAGGCAGACTACGAGGGACCCCCTAGCAACAGCCACTTAGAGGTGAGTAAAAAAAAAAAAAATCGCACATTTTTTTTTTTGGCACATTCATGATTTTGTTTTTTTTTTGGGTGGAACACCACTTTAAACTACATTTCCCATCATGCTTTGCATATTGCAGTGAATGTGGGAGGGTACACTAGCATACCTCCCAACATTTTGAGATGGGAATGAGGGACACCTGCTAACAAATGTATGTAGGCATAAGACACGCCCCCTGCCACACCCCTTTAAAGGAGAATTAACTAAAAAAAAGGTTATTATTATTATTTTTACCACTGCTATTCCTTTATATTGGTCTTTAAAATGTACAAATTCAGCAATTTAGAAATTGAATGAAAGATTTAGTACTGGGAAACACTTTTTGAAAGATAAAAAGGTGAATTTTATATACAACTATGTAGATCAGACCAAAATGAGGGACAAATGAGGGGGAATGAGGGATAGAGGGACATTGCTCCAAATCAGGGACAGTCCCTCGAAATTAGGGACAGTTGGGAGCTATGCACTAGGCCTATGTACACTAAATGTGAACAAGCCCACTTCACCATAAATCACAACCCTCATTGGGGAAATTCTTATAACTGTAAAACATGTTTGTGCTCTCCCCTCCGGCTACAGCAGGAGATAAAGAAATTTCCCTTACATGTACTCATTACTGAACTGTAGACGCATCCCATAATGATATATTATACACACTGTGCTCTGCCGTAATTGAGTATTATAAATATTCCCCCCCCATGCAGCTTTGAGATCTTTCTAACAGTAATCAGTGCTTGTATGGTGTATATGAGCACATCCCTAGCCGCACCGCAGAAAGAGCCGGGACATGCTGCTTTACATCAGCGTGTGACACAAGTAAATGTCAGCATGAGATAAAAACAAAAAAGTGCAGCGCTAACTTACTAACACAACAATGGTGGAACCTTCTAATGTATGGAGATCCTGATGTAGCAGGTGGAACATCATTAAATGACTTTGCTGGACACAGGACTCGTTTAAGGGATTTTTATTCCACCCTGGCCAGGATGGTCCCACTTGACAGACTCTCGCCTGAAAGATCAAGCGTTAACAATTACAGCTTACACAGTGTATATATGTTTTCAATATATATAAGCGAATATTTCCGTTATACAAACGTTTAACCTTTTAACAGTCAATCTTTGAACTTTTTGGATACAAGACAAATTCAGCAAAGCTAATAACTTGTACTCTTGCAAAGTTTGCAGGTATGCTCTTGTGGTTTCCTTATCTATCTTGTCAATCAGCTAACATACTATGGCTCAGGAAGCAAAGGTAACAGATGTCTGTGATGGGAGGGGGGGAGTTTTTGAGTGAGTTCAGTGTCTGACCACAGCCTGTCACAAGTACACTGAATATAAGATGTGCAGAATGATTTTTAGCTGAAACTCTAGATCAGTCTTACTACACACATAACTATGGCCCCATGAAGTGACCCCCCGTTGCCACTTCAATCTCAGTAAGCTTCAATATCACCACAATACCGGTCTCTGTGATATGTAATGTCACATATAATACACATCACACTGAACATAAGAAGAAGAAAAAAAAAGACTGCAAACTTTGCAGGGATGGTGGAAACTTCTCCTACAGATATTTGGCAGTGGAAGATGTCAGTAAAGCAGTGGATGGTGTAAGTAAAGCAGTGGATGGTGTCCACTGCTTATCAGTGTAGCCTCATCAGTGCCGATATGTGCAGCCTCATCAGTGCCGATATGTGCAGTCTCATCAGTGCCGATATGTGTAGCCTCATCAGTGCCGATATGTGTAGCCTCATCAGTGCCGATATGTGCAGCCTCATCAGTGCCGATATGTGTAGCCTCATCAGTGCCGATATGTGCAGCCTCATCAGTGCCGATATGTGTAGCCTCATCAGTGCCGATATGTGTAGCCTCATCAGTGCCGATATGTGCAGCCTCATCAGTGCCGATATGTGTAGCCTCATCAGTGCCGATATGTGCAGCCTCATCAGTGCCGATATGTGCAGCCTCATCAGTGCCGATATGTGCAGCCTCATCAGTGCTGATATGTGTAGCCTCATCAGTGCCGATATGTGCAGCCTCATCAGTGCCGATATGTGTAGCCTCATCAGTGCCGATATGTGCAGCCTCATCAGTGCCGATATGTGTAGCCTCATCAGTGCCGATATGTGCAGCCTCATCAGTGCCGATATGTGTAGCCTCATCAGTGCCGATATGTGCAGCCTCATCAGTGCCGATATGTGTAGCCTCATCAGTGCCGATATGTGTAGCCTCATCAGTGCCGATATGTGCAGCCTCATCAGTGCCAATATGTGCAGCCTCATCAGTGCCGGTATGTGTAGCCTCATCAGTGCCGATATGTGTAGCCTCATCAGTGCCGATATGTGCAGCCTCATCAGTGCCGGTATGTGTAGCCTCATCAGTGCCGATATGTGTAGCCTCATCAGTGCCGATATGTGTAGCCTCATCAGTGCCGATATGTGCAGCCTCATCAGTGTCGGTATGTGTAGCCTCATCAGTGCCGATATGTGCAGCCTCATCAGTGCCGATATGTGTAGCCTCATCAGTGCAGCATATCAGTGCTGCCTTATTAGTGCAACTTTTCAGTGCCCATAAGTGCAGCCTTAATGCCCATTAGTGCATTTTGTCAGTGCCCATCAGAGCGGTCTCATCAGTGCCCACTAGTGCAGCTTATAAGTGCAGCTGTAGGAGCAAACTGCTCCATTTTCTTGGGATACCAGGAATAATGCTGGGACATCAGACTCAGGAATACAAACCTTTTATTTTGCTAGCAAAAAGAAGAACTCAGCAGGACTCGTGTCCAAAAGACCAAGTGATTCTTTAGGGGCATTTACAACATTATATATATATATATATATATATACCAGCTTTTGCATCACAATTCCATATTTCCTCTAAGGAGGAGACTCCTGGTTCTTTTAACCAATGATAAAGATATACATATTTAAAACTCTTTACGTATTTGTTTCTGGGCAACTTAAACTGAACTAGTTTTGCACATAGCATTTTGCTGTTTACTAAATATATTGCTAGCTTCCACTATCCAAAAGGCCCCACTAAGTTTCACAATTACTATGAGCAGCTAACTTCCTCTTATCTGACAAACTATTGACAGACAAACTACAGCTATTCATGGCATTTACAGGAAATGAAGGGGGGGGGGGGGGGTTGATGTCGGTGTTATTTGAAGTTCTCTACTCCTTGCAAGTAAAAAAAAAAAACATTTAATCTGAAACAACCATTTTGTTACAGTCTCCATCTTCTTCAAGTTCAGACATATTACTTAAACTGGGCTTCTATCACACAGCCTCCTCAGTGCAGTTTATCAGTGCAGCCTCTTCAGTGCCACCTCAGTGCAGCTTATCAGTGCAGTTTATCAGTGCAGCCTCTTCAGTGCCACCTCAGTGCAGTTTATCAGTGCCCATCAGTGCGGTGTCACCAGTGCAGATTATCAGTGCCCATCAGTGCGGTGTCACCAGTGCAGATTATCAGTGCCCATCAGTGCATTGTCACCAGTGCAGATTATCAGTGCCCATCAGTGCATTGTCACCAGTGCAGATTACAGTGCCCATCAGTGCACTGTCACCAGTGCAGATTATCAGTGCTCATCAGTGTGCTGTCACCAGTGCAGATTATCAGTGCGATATCACTAGTGCAGATTATCAGTGCGATATCACTAGTGCAGATTATCAGTGCGATATCACTAGTGCAGATTATCAGTGCCCATCAGTGTGCTGTCACCAGTGCAGATTATCAGTGCCCATCAGTGTGGTGTCACCAGTGCAGATTATCAGTGCCCATCAGTGCGGTGTCACCAGTGCAGATTATCAGTGCCCATCAGTGTGGTGTCACCAGTGCAGATTATCAGTGCCCATCAGTGTGGTGTCACCAGTGCAGATTATCAGTGCCCATCAGTGCGGTGTCACCAGTGCAGATTATCAGTGCCCATCAGTGCGGTGTCACCAGTACAGATTATCAGTGCTCATCAGTGTGCTGTCACCAGTGCAGATTATCAGTGCGATATCACTAGTGCAGATTATCAGTGCCCATCAGTGTGCTGTCACCAGTGCAGATTATCAGTGCCCATCAGTGCGGTGTCACCAGTGCAGATTATCAGTGCCCATCAGTGCTGTGTCACCAGTGCAGATTATCAGTGCCCATCAGTGTGGTGTCACCAGTGCAGATTATCAGTGCCCATCAGTGTGGTGTCACCAGTGCAGATTATCAGTGCCCATCAGTGCGGTGTCACCAGTGCAGATTATCAGTGCCCATCAGTGTGGTGTCACCAGTGCAGATTATCAGTGCCCATCAGTGCGGTGTCACCAGTGCAGATTATCAGTGCCCATCAGTGCGGTGTCACCAGTGCAGATTATCAGTGCCCATCAGTGCGGTGTCACCAGTGCAGATTATCAGTGCCCATCAGTGCGGTGTCACCAGTGCAGATTATCAGTGCCCATCAGTGCGGTGTCACCAGTGCAGATTATCAGTGCCCATCAGTGTGGTGTCACCAGTGCAGATTATCAGTGCCCATCAGTGCGGTGTCACCAGTGCAGGTTATCAGTGCCCATCAGTGCCGTGCAGGGATAGTTACACAGATAATCAGGAGACAGATCACCTCCCTGCGTGGAATTGTGATAGACAGCGCAGAGCGCACTGTTCCAATGTGCAGGGAGGCTGTACGGGGAGCGGTGTTTTCACATACAGACCTGTCAGCCCGAGATGCGCTTTGTCTCCCGATTATCTGTAACTATCCCCGCACTGGAGAGAGAGGGCGGGATGGCGAGTGGGCGCTAGCAGCGCAGGTGGGGGGTGCTGGCAGGGAGGGGGAGGACACCACCTCTATGGGCGGCACAGACCGGGGGCTGTGAGACCCCCTCCACCCACTACAGTGAGCTAGGCGGAAGTATAACTCCCTGCTCGCTGGAGAGATGGCAGCCAGTGGCCTTGCAAACAGGAAATCACCAGGCAATAATTTTTCAGGAAGATCAGAAGGCTATTGCAGAGGAACTACAGAGCTCAGAAGAACATGGATGACATAGTTGGTGAAGGTAGGAGATCAGCAACGAGAACATGGAAAAAACGTTTTTGCCTGAAGTTCTGCTTTAAGTGCACCGCCACTTTTTAAAGGGCCCCAAAGGTAGCTGACTGAAGAACAAGGTCTAGGACTACCTTTCCAGTAAAACCAACAAGTCCCTTGTGATCCCTTCTCCCTTTTCTTTCATTTTTCCAGACAATGCACATCCGGTCGGTCTAGGCCTAGTACAGTGGCCATTAATGCAGTTCAGCAATATAGGGGTTGATTTACTAACGGCAAATAGACTGTGCACTTTGCAAAGTGCAGTTGCTCCAGGGCTTAGTAAATGAGGTAAAGCTTCACTCTGCAAAGAATGTACAAAGAGAAGAGAGCGCAAGGCTGCCCTAGTGTAATACTGTTTAATGGCAAAGATGCAGATTCAAGTTAAAAGGGTTACACTCACAAACATGGATCAGAGGGTCGGATTTACAGCAAGGCAGATGTCTCCTCTCCTGGCCCTAAATGAATGGATAGCCTCCCAAAGACAAGTGGTATGGATGGGGAATGTATCAGAGCGAACCCCGTTCCCTCATCGTGTCATGCTGTGTTTGATGTATAACACTCGCGCGGTCCCGCCGGCGCAGCGTGACGTCACTCGTGGCCGTGCAAGGAAGACCAAAGTGAGTGAAGTAACTCCTCCCAGCTAGCAGAGCAGTTGCCACGATAACATGTTTCGGAGGCGCGGCCTCCTTCTTCAGGTCGCGCCCCTTCTCTCCTCTAGCCTGCTTTTAAATGTGAAGAACCTCCGGCCCCTCCCACAGAACAGCCAATATCATTCAACAGGCCAGGAGCACGGAGCTCACAGCAGGAACGATCTTTAATGCATATTTATAGAGGGGAGGGCCTGATACATAGCAACAGCGCTCGGGAAAGACAAGGAAAAAATTATATATATATATATATATACACCTTTGATGCATTTGCTTTAATAAGATTAAAGGTTAGAAGATAATAATAGTGAAATATAAAAATTCCAAATAGATATAATGTTTAGTTACACTATTTGAAATACACAGAACTCTTAAAATATAAAAAAAAAAATACTATATATATGTATAGATGTATATACATGCCCAGGTGCACTACAAGTGAAATATCTCGTAAACGGTGCACACGTAGGAAATATTTCCACTATCTATAGGTAAGCCCTATTCTAGGCTTACCTATAGATAAAAGTCACTAGGGAGGGTTTACAACCACTTTCACCGCCTGGTTCCCTACTGCGCATGCGTGAGTGGTGCTGGGCGTCCTGACTGGTCCCTGCTGTCTTCTGGGACCTTTGTGTCTCCCAGAAGACAGCGAGGAGGAGAGGGGCCGTACATGGCGTAGATCGCCCCGGATCTATCGCCAGAAGTGGGACCAAATACCTGTATTGGACGGGTATCTGCTCCCCCCCCTGAAAGGTGCCAAATGTGACAACGAAGGGGGAAAAGAACCGGAAAAGCGGAAGTTCCATTTTTGGGAGGAACTCGAATTTTAATACTTGTTCATGTTTGCCTCATTACCCACCATGTTGGGTGACAATACATTAAGTTTGCCTTTACTAACTGGTTCAGTGCTAGTTTTCTAGGTGGTATTTTTACTGTTAGCAGGTACTACTTTCAGTGTTTTTCTGTGATATTGCATTTTTTTTTTTTTTTACACTCAAAATAGTGTGTCAGAGGGGTTGAACTTCTCATGGAGGTCGAGGCAAAGAACAGAGGACCTATGCTTAACCAGCTGCTTCCACAAGGGTAGCTGTACATATCATTGATGGAAATAAGGCCCAGTGCTTCACAATGACTGGATGACCCTGAAATGTTATGGTTATTTGTGTAGTGTTTGGGGTAATCCTTCGTCTATAATGCTTAGGAGAAAACAGCTCCGTGTTGCATGACACATGTTGCTGAGAGATTTGGGTGTAATCAGAGTTATTCATTTACACTGTTCAGACACATCATTATTCAGGGAGCAACTTTTTTTAGGGGCTTTAAAATTTCTTTATCTTTGTTAGGGAAAAAAAACACTAAATATGATGTCAGAAAATGGTTATCCTGATATATACACAAGGGGGGGGGGGGCTAATTATAAATAAATCGCCCTGAAAATTCATCAACTATTCACACAGCTGTCATAAATGATCCTCGTAATGTGCCTAATGCATTATTTCCTGTGGCTGAGAGCTCCATCTAATGGCCAAAATGCAGCATTTTCCAGGTTGAGATATTTCCATAAAATACTGCATTATGGTCACTAGATGGAGCTGCCAATCACAGGGATTAAATATATAAGGGGTTATTGGTGACAGCTTGTTAAGACCCTTAGGTGTTTTCACCCAATAAGAGGAAAGTTACCTTCATGGATGCAGTCATATGAGGTTATTACAGGGAAGCCAATCTCTTCATAGAATAAGGTACATAGAGACATATTGGGAAATAGTCTCCTTACTCCCTCTACATGTTCTTTTTGCATTGGCAGCTGCCAGTACAGACTTACCTGCTGTCATGCGTCAGAAACTGTCCAACCATAATTAACCACTTTGGTATTTGATCACCTCTGCGGTTTTTATTTTTCGCGCTATAAACAAAAAACAAAGTGAGAAATTTTGAAAAAAAAAACAATATTTTCTACTTTTTGCTATAATAGATATCCCCAAAAAATATATATATAAAAAAACTAATTTATTTCTCAGTTTAGGCCGATATGTATTCTTCTACATATTTTTGGTAAAAAAAAAATCGTAATAAGCGTATATTGATTGGTTTGCGCAAATCTTATAGCGTCTACAAAATAGGGGATAGATTTATGGCATTTTTATTATATATTTTTTTTTTATTAGTAATGGCGGCGATCTGCGATTTTTATCGTGACTGCGACATTATGGCGGACACATCGAACACTTTTGACACCATTTTGGGACCATTGTCATTTATACAGCAATCAGTGCTATAAAAATGCACTGATTACTGTGTAAATGACACTGGCAGGGAAGGGGTTAAACACTAGGGGGCGATGAAGGGGTTAAGTGCGTCCTAGGGAGTTCTTCTAACTGTGGGGGGGGTGGGCTACCACTGACATGACAGCGATCACTGCTCTTGATGACAGGGAGCAGTAGATCTCTGTCATGTCACAAGGCAGAACGGGGAAATGCCTTGTTTACAAAGGCATCTCCCTGTTCTTCCGCTCTGTGACACGATCATGGGCGGCGGACATCGAGTCCGTGGGACCCGCGGGCACGGTCATGGAGTACGTGATGGGCGCGCGCCGCCGGCGCCTCGCGCGCGCCCACAATGGCGTGATTTAAAGGGGACGTACCTGTACGCCCATTTGCCCAGCCATGCCATTGTGCCGACGTACATTGTCGTGCGCTGGTCGGCTAGCGGTTAAGCACAAAATCACGTACCTGTACGTAACTCCTCAGAACGCCTTTGGGGCACGCGCGCACGTCACTGGAGCCCCGCTCCCACTGTGATTGAACACAGTGGGAGCCAATCAGCAGGTCCAGCGGCCAAGATGGCCACTGGCCACCTGCGATCATTCACAGGAGAGGCAGACCGCCATTCTGTCAGAGGAAGAGAGAGATCTTGTTGAAAAGAAATTCTCCCCCAGGAGGAAAGGGTTTTCTAGACAGCAAGTAATGTATAAGGGTGACACTCAATTAAAAGGAGTAATTTTTATTGAAATATGCGACAGTAGAGTAAAAAGCATGAGCTGTGGTACAGAAGAAATTGTAAAAAGTGCAAAGGTGCATATAAAACGACACGCAATTGTACAAATAATCAAGCGCTTGGATAATCCTGACGCGTTTCGACCCCATCGGGTCTTCTTCAGAGGTTATGTATGCGCTGTAGAAAAGGTTTACATATATTAAAGTTGTGTCAATTCTATTAATCAATTGTATCAAAATGATGTACAATGGATGTAAAGATGCAAAAAACAATTTAAGGCATAGTTACCAATCACGTATGTATAGCCATTTCTCCTGAATCTGAAACTTTCAACAGACCTCCACCAAACGGTCCCCGGCCCGAATCCCCCCAGTCCGCCAGTACCCAAGGAAAAAGGCCGAGCACAACTGCGCAACTTACGATGGACTACACATTGTGGAATGCCCCGTGGTTGGTAAGGGGCGTGTGGGCTAACGGCACCTGCGACCTGAACATCAAGCAATGGCACTGATTAGTGCTTTCGAGGGAATATAATTATGATTTCATTCAAAATGTGTATGCTTGAATTAGTTAAATGATAATAATCATAATTTTAGATAGCTATAAGTAACAAAGTAAATAACCGCCCCTTACTCTAATTACCACCACCGCACCACAGATGAACCTAATAAATATACAACTAAGTAAATGAAGCTGCCACTATAAATTAGATAGTGCTAAACTAAATATAATCCTTCAAAATATCTAAACGGTGAACAAAATACATATAAAGAAGAAAAAATAGTGGCGCTATTACAACTAACATAGTGCAATTTAAAACATAATGACAAATTGTCCACTGTAAATAACTTTAAGTCCAAAAAAATGTAATGAAACACTCAAACCACCAAGTGACATTTTGTTGGATTCAATCACTTTTAAAGTCACTATGTGGTTTGAGTGTTTCATTACATTTTTTTGCAAGTTATTTACAGTGGACAATTTATCATTATGTTTTAAATTGCACTATGTTAGTTGTAATAGCGCCACTATTTTTTCTTCTTTATATGTATTTTGTTCACCGTTTAGATATTTTGAAGAATCATAATTTTAACCAAAATTTAAATTATTTATCTAATTGTCACAGCAATTAAATTATATGTACTTGGATGTACTTGATAGTCAAGAAATAATAGCATGTATCCAGGTATACCCAGGAGAAGAAGACAAAAATGGTGCAAGTGAGAAGGAAAAGAAAGAGAAAAGGAAAAGAAAAAGAAAGAAAAAGATAGAAAAAGGATATTGAAGGGGAGTCAAACACACACAGACCTGGGGGGATGGGTGGGAAGGAAAAGTGGCAATGGGGAAAAAAAAAATTATTAAATGGGGAAGAAATGAGGAAGGGGAAAAAGGTGTGGGAAAGAAACAAGAGGGAAAAGGGGAAGGGGAAAATTAAAAGACAAAGAAGTGAAATATTAAAGAAAAAAAAAGAAAAGAAGGAAAAGAGCAAGACATAAACAAGAAACAAGAAAAAAGAAATTGTATGTGCACAGTGAACGCTACTAAAGATAAAATAGTGAACTCAAAACAGAACAAAGGGAGTGAAACAGTGAGCAAAATGGTGAATTGAGACCGACACAAATGAAAAGATGATAGGTTTTGTTTTGTTTTATTTATTTATTTATTTCTCTCTCTCTCAATCTCTCTCACCATTATTAGCTCCTCTCCATCTGGGGTGAAGTTTGGCAATACCCCAGAATTTGTGGCCAACGGGGTTTCTGTCGTGCTTTTCCCTGAAATGTAAGGATACGCTGTGTTCTTTGTATCCTATTGTGATATTATAAATGTGTTCTGACACTCTTTTGCCCAATGTTCTTTTTTCTGCGTCCGATATACATGAGGCCGCACGGACATTCCAGGGCGTACACTACATGTGTGGACACGCATGAGATGAATTCTTTGAATTGGAATTCCTTACCATTAGCTGTTGACACAAAACTTGTCAGACCCCTCCAAATGAGTGGCAACTTGCTGACAGGCCTTGCATTTTCTGCAGGCATAAAAACCAAGCGCGCTCTGGTTGACTGGAAGTTCATCCTTTACGCCGTCAGTTGCATGCATGAATTTATCAATAGAAAGACTTGCCGGATTGTCCTGATTTATGCTCCATAGATCTTGTGGACTAAGTTCTTTTATCAATAATATTTTAATTGTATTTGCACTATATGATATATCATTCTTGTGAATTTTTTATTCATTTAAAGCGCTGTTAATACTTTCTTGTTTAGAGCCTCTAGAAGGTCAGTCCTGGCTTGGAGTAGTTCTGGAAGGGATGTTAGTGCTTGGGAAGTTTTATGAGCACTTTCCAGTGCTTGAATACGGGAAGTCAGTTTAGTAATGTGTGCCTGTCTGTCTTTCCTTCGTTTCGCCGAGATTGCTATTATTTCCCCCCGGATGGTGCTTTTATGAGCCTCCCATCGCATCATGGGTGGAACGTCAGGGGAGTCATTTTCCTGGAATTAAAGCGAGAGGCGTTTGTGTATGTCAGTCGTTATGGCGGTGTCTGTGAGAAGCGAGGGATCCAGGCACCAAATTAGGGATCTGGGATGGGCATCTGTGAATTCAAGGGTCATGGATATAGGGTGGTGATCCGAAAGAAACATGGGGTCAATGGTGGCTTTGATTAACATCGGCAGGTCCCTTTGTGATAGGAATAGGTAGTCAAGTCCAGAGTATCGGTTATGTGGAGCCGAGTAGAATGTGAAATCCTTCTCATTCGGGTGAAGTGTATGCCATGAGTCATGTAATGACAGCTCCTTTAGTTGTGTCTTAATGGCTCGTAGCGCGCTATATGGCATGGTTGAGGTGCCTGCCGAGGTATCATGTAGGGGGTTCAGAGGGACGTTGAAATCCCTTCCTAGGACAAGAAGGCCTTCTTGGAACGAGGAGAGTTTTTGTAAAGTGGACTTGAAGAAGGGGACCTGTTTTGTGTTGGGTGCGTATATATTGGCGTGGGTGATACGTTTTCCAAGTACAGTACCTGACCGCGAGATTGTGTTTCCAGCGCGATACCATCGCGCTGGTTCTCGGCGACAGGGTACTGTGAATGTCGCGCTGGCTCGCTCATCGGGAAAGGAAAACTTTGTTTTCCTTCCGCGATGAGTGACAGGCAGCGCTGACAGCTGTCTGGTATGAATCCTGAGGCGGGAACACCGCGCCAAATTTTAAATGAAAAAACCGGCGTGGGTTCCCCCCTCGGAGGCATACCAGGCCCTTAGGTCTGGCATGGATTGTAAGGGGAACCCCCTATGCCGAAAAATCGGCGTGGGGGTCCCCCCCAAATCCATACCAGACCCTTATCCGAGCATGCAGCCCGGCCGGCCAGGAAAGGGGGTGGGGACGAGCGAGCGGCCCCCCCCCCTCCTGAGCCGTACCAGGCCGCATGCCCTCAACATGGGGGGGTGGGTGCCTTGGGGGAGGGGGGCGCCCTGCGGCCCCCCCACCCCAAAGCACCTTGTCCCCATGTTGATGAGGACAAGGGCCTCTTCCCGACAACCCTGGCCGTTGGTTGTCGGGGTCTGCGGGCGGGGGGCTTATCGGAATCCGGGAGCCCCCCTTAATAAGGGGGCCCCCAGATCCCGGCCCCCCACCCTGTGTGAATGAGTTTGGGGTACATGGTACCCCTACCCATTCACCTAGGGAAAAGTGTCAATGTAAAAAAAAACACACTACACAGGTTTTAAGAATAATTTATTAGTCAGCTCCGGGGGTCTTCTTCCGACTTCGGGGGGTCCCCTTCCGACTTCTCCCGGTGTTCGGCCTCTTCTCCCGGTGTTCGGCCTCTTCTCCCGGGCCCCACCGCTATCTTCTTCCAGCTCTATTGCCAGCGAGGGGCCCGGTCTGCTGCCGCTGTCTTGTCGCCGCTGTCTTGTCGCCGCTGTCTTGTCGCCGCTGTCTTGCCGCTTCTTCTCTTCTTTTCTTCTTCCCCGATGTTGACACGACGCTCTCTCCGACTCGAATGCTGTGTGCGAGCTGCGGAGCCATTTATATAGGCGGTAACCCCGCCCCCTTACGACGTCATGGTCCCAGCATGCGCAGGGACTCTGGGGTCACGCCCCCTTATGACGCCAGAGTCCCTGCGCATGCTGGGACCATGACGTCGTAAGGGGGCGGGGTTACCGCCTATATAAATGGCTCCGCAGCTCGCACACAGCATTCGAGTCGGAGAGAGCGTCGTGTCAACATCGGGGAAGAAGAAAAGAAGAGAAGAAGCGGCAAGACAGCGGCGGCGAGACAGCGGCGACAAGACAGCGGCGACAAGACAGCGGCGACAAGACAGCGGCAGCAGACCGGGCCCCTCGCTGGCAATAGAGCTGGAAGAAGATAGCGGTGGGGCCCGGGAGAAGAGGCCGAACACCGGGAGAAGAGGCCGAACACCGGGAGAAGTCGGAAGGGGACCCCCCGAAGTCGGAAGAAGACCCCCGGAGCTGACTAATAAATTATTCTTAAAACCTGTGTAGTGTGTTTTTTTTTACATTGACACTTTTCCCTAGGTGAATGGGTAGGGGTACCATGTACCCCAAACTCATTCACACAGGGTGGGGGGCCGGGATCTGGGGGCCCCCTTATTAAGGGGGGCTCCCGGATTCCGATAAGCCCCCCCGCCCGCAGACCCCGACAACCAACGGCCAGGGTTGTCGGGAAGAGGCCCTTGTCCTCATCAACATGGGGACAAGGTGCTTTGGGGTGGGGGGGCCGCAGGGCGCCCCCCTCCCCCAAGGCACCCACCCCCCCATGTTGAGGGCATGCGGCCTGGTACGGCTCAGGAGGGGGGGGGGCGCTCGCTCGTCCCCACCCCCTTTCCTGGCCGGCCGGGCTGCATGCTCGGATAAGGGTCTGGTATGGATTTGGGGGGGACCCCCACGCCGATTTTTCGGCATAGGGGGTTCCCCTTACAATCCATGCCAGACCTAAGGGCCTGGTATGCCCCCGAGGGGGGAACCCACGCCGGTTTTTTCATTTAAAATTTGGCGCGGTGTTCCCGCCTCAGGATTCATACCAGACAGCTGTCAGCACTGCCTGTCACTCATCGCGGAAGGAAAACAAAGTTTTCCTTTCGCGATGAGTGAGCCATCTCGGCGCTGGCCCCTGCGACGGGGCTCGTAGGTGTCAAATCTCGCCGAGAAGTGCGGCGAGATTGACACAATATCGCGGTCACCTACTGTAGTGTGCCTTTCACAAAAAGGTAGCGTGCTTCCTCATCTGCGCAGGTGTCTTTGATTTGAAACGGGCAGTTTTTTGCGAATAGAATAGAGACTCCTTTGGTTTTTGTAGAGTGGTTAGTTGTGTGAATTAAGGTTGGGAATCGGTAGTTGGAGAGTTTTGGGGTGGAGCCTGTTCTGAAATGGGTCTCTTGAAGAAAGACAATGTCCGCATTATTTCTTTGTAAAGAAAGTAGTAATTGAGAGCGTTTTTCTGGTAGGTTAAGGCCCCGTACATTTAGGGATATTATTTTGATTGTTTTGTGTTTAGTGCGTGACATTTGCGGCATATTGTGGGGATGGTTCAGGTCTTGGAGTGCTAGCAAACAGAGAGAGGTGGTTGGTGTATTGCTATGTTTGCCCGTCGGAGGAGGAGGAGGGATGGAGTAAGGAAATGGAAACTAGAGAACAGAAAATTTGTGTCCTATCTAGAGAGGTTTTGGTATAGGGTAGGGGGTAGAACGAGGAGAGAGGTTAGGTGAAAAAGTTGTGTATGTTTATCAATCTCAATCGGGGGGCGTCTGTGAACGAAGAGATTGAGGTGTGCCCGTGTGGGTAGGTGATCGTTTCCGGTGAATAGCGAGAGTCTGCTCGCTAGTCCGCGGGGAGTATATACCTGTGTTTAGCTATACCCGGAGTGAGTCAGTGGCGGGAGGTAGGGTCAGATGTATATATATATATTGAGATTTATAAAGTGAAACGCCACTGAGGGGGGGAGCAGCTGGAGTCGGTGGTAAGAGGTGAGCTTCGCAGAAGAGTTGCTGTCCACTAGACAAAGAGGGATATGATGTGAGCAAGATGAGGAGGTTAAAGAGGGTATCAGACTAGTGTTGAGGTGTAACCCGGAAGCTTATCCGGGTTACAGGTGATCGGGATATAGATTGCAGGTGAAAGAATGGGCGGTGTTATGATAGAGGGAGGTAATTTATGTATGGGGTAGAGCATATAGTTTGGAGTGGGAGTGTACTCTGTGTGACCAGTTAGTGTACCCATGAGGTGTGGGAGTAAATTGTGGGTTTTCCCTATAGGCCTCTGTTCAACCGAAAATAAGATTGCAAACCATATAAAGCGTTTAACAACAGGATGTAATAAAAAGTCTTAAGCAACCCTTAACAACAACTAGGGACTACTGGGGTATGTGAAACAAAACACAACAGACCGGTATCTCAGGTAAGATTTGCACTCATCGTTGTCCTACCTAATAGGGCTTGATATAGTTTTCACCTTGTTCGTGAGGTAAGCGAGTCAGGGCCCTGTGCCATGTCCTGCGGTGGGTCAAAAAGTGTGTAGGGTATCTGAAGCTGAGTAAGCCTGTTTTCCTTTCGGTTATTGGGGAGGTAGGAACTGGAGTAAGAACTTTGAGGTAGGAGGGTGGGTGATCCACCTACCAAGCATGCCATGCACTCCACAGGGGTTGTTACTCCCAACTTGAAGGGTTAGGGGCCCGTTGGGGATCCGTCTGCTAACCGATTATGGGGATACTAGATGCTGGCAGATGGGGATGCAGCATGTGTCGTAAATGTGTGTTGGGGTCTTCAAGTTGTAGTATCTACCTGACATATCAATATAAACATGCAGTGTGTTTTCAGAGAGTATCCACTTAAAGCGAGAGAAGCGTCTGGGGAGTCGCTCTGTCAAAATAAATAAAATTTTTCCCCCTTTCCTTTTGCAAAGGAAAAAGAAAAGGGGAGCCCAACTCTGCTGGGGTACATTTTGTGTGGTGGAATCGGTTAGCCCTTCAGCCACCCATGTAGACTGTTGTCATGGGGTGAGGAACCCCAGCAAAATTGGGAAGCGTCTGAATGAAGTTAGAAACACAGGGGGTGATCCATTTGTATCGTAAGGGTGTAATCCCAGTTGCATTTAGATGGCGCAGCTAAAGATGTGGGTGCTGTGTACCCCTAAGAGCGGCCCCCACCGCGCGGGGATGTTGGTATATTTGGGTAAGCAAGTATCGGTAGAGTAGTGAACACAATAAATCTGAACCCTAATCAAGGAACCCCAGCGTCTATTCCTTAAGAATGCAGTGAGCCATATAGTATCATAGGTGGTGATGATCCGCAGGGGTCCAATCTCCCTGACTATAAACCAGGGGGTGGGTGGGCATGAGTAGGTATTGGAATTGGTGCCACATTTAGGCGTGTAGTCTCTCATGTCGAGAGCTGTTTGTGTGGAGACAACCAATGACTACTGGTCATTATGTGCAGTATCAGAAATGTATATGTCTATCCGCGAGGACTGTTACAGCCTGCAGAGGGGTATTGATGTATTGTGTAATGAATTTGTATAGTCCCGCGGATCATCACCCCTACCACCACTTGTCATGCAAGTTTTGATCGTTGACAAAAAAGTAAAACGTCATGAAAAAAGAATTTTGTTAAATAAAAACATACAACAGTCTCCCTTTCCTCCACCCTTGAGCAAGGGGGGTAGGGGGTAAGGATAAGGAAGGATACGTGTTGGGCTCATATGCTTCTATAGTAAATGACCTGTGAAGTGCAAGGGGATATGTCTGTTATCTTCTTAAGGTCCAGTAGCTCCTGTGGAATAAAGATTGTTGGACTGTTTCGATCTCTCGTGTGTGGCAGCAGTGCATAGGTCTGCCGCATGCTCCAAGGGGAAGGGCTTACCTTCAAAGTCTTGTAAACCTTTGTGTTATACGGTAGGCAGGGATGAAATCCTAGGACGTAGGGAGGACATGTTGATAGTGTATGGGATTAACGAGTCATTTCATTAACCAGGAGGACCTTTGAAGATAGTAGCTGAAACAGGGAGGATTGAAGGGTAACTGAAAGTTAAGTCAGCTGGGTATTGCAAGATCTATCATTGTAGTTCAGCGGTCTCGACGCGCTCTCCTGGATTACGGGGTTTTCGATGGGCTGGAGCCGTGGTTCGATCCTGGCGCTGGATGATGCGGTCGGGTTTCAGACGGGGAACGCTGTCTCCTGTAGCGGTGAGTTTGGGTCTCCATGGGTTCGCTGTTAGGTGGGGTGTTTCTTGAGGTCGGGGGACGGAACTCCGCGTACCACTCGAGCACCTCTGTGAAGGGTATGTCTAGGGTTTCACAGAAATACCGCAGATCCTCTGGCACTCTGAGGAGTGCGGAGCGGCCTTGTGACGAAGCTGACAGGCAGAAGGGGAACTTCCACCTGTATGGAATCCCCTTGGTACGCAGGACTTCCAAAAGGGGGCACAATTCTCTTCGGCGTTGCAGCGTTATAGTGGAGAGGTCTTGGAATAGGCGAATGTCCGCACCATTATGTGATATCTGTGTACTGATGCGGGCTTTTTAAAGAATCTCTTCTTTTAGCTGGTAGTCGATTATATTGAAAATCACATCTCTAGGTGGGTCTGAATCTCTACCCCGTGGACGAAGAGCGCGATGGATTCGTTCCATTCCTATTGGAGTAGTGGGGGGCTTTTCCAGGAGGTTGTTAAATAAGCAGGTCACTTCTGCTTGCAGCTGGTCTGCCTCGATCGTTTCGGGTAGGCCTCGTACACGGAGATTATGGCGCCTGCCGCGATTGTCTAAATCTTCTATGTGGCGATTGAGGTCCCGTAGCTGCAGGGTGTGGGTGTCTAAGACCTGACAGGTACGTCGTAGCACATTGGAGTGGGTTGTGGTCGTCTTTTCCACGTCTTGAACCCTGCCTGCAATCGATTGTATGTCGATCCTGAGGTCCGTGATTGCGGCTGTTAGTGCCGCCGTGAGGGTGTTTTTGATGTCAGTTGTCACGGAATGGAGATCGTGCAGGCTGGGGTGTGAGTGCGGTATGAGGATTACCGCTCCATTGTCTGGGGATAGGTTGGTTCCTGCTGTCAGGCCTGATGACTGAGGTGAGCCTCGTGTGGGCGCCATGTTGCCGGATTGTGACCGGAACATTTCTGGAATATTCTGGCTAATCCTGCCAGTCAAATCTCGGGGAGATCTGGAGCGAGATGCAGAGGAACTGCGGGAAGAGGTCCCCATGGTTCTCAGGTGCGCAGGCGAGCAATAAACCTATGTTTTAGTCAGATTATCCTCTCTGTCAGCGGGAGCATAGAATTCAAGCTGCCATCTTCTCCCGAGGTCAGGCCACGCCCCCTGTTAATACTTTCTTATTTAGGGAGGTATATACATTTCATTTTATAAAAAAGTAAAAAATATTGCTTTTTTTTCAAAATTGTCGCTGTTTTTTTGTTTATAGCGCAAAAAATAAAAACCGCAGAGGTGATCAAATACCACCAAAAGAAAGCTCTATTTGTGGGGAAAAAAAGACGTCAATTTTGTTTGGCTACAACGTTGCACGACCGCGTACTTATCAGTTAAAGCGGCGCAGTGCCGAATCGCAAAAAGTGCTGTGGTCAGGAAGGGGGTAAATCCTTCCGGGGCTGAAGTGGTTAAATAATACAGTGCCGTATTGCAATAAATGGCCTGGTTAGGAAGGGGGTAAAACCTTCTGGAGCTGAAGTGGTTAATGTTTACAGTTGTTGATTTTCCTCTCCGCAGGGCTGGCTCCTGGTGTTGACGGAAAGCGGAAACAAACTCACGGGGATCTTATCCTATATTCTCTGGAGGATCTGAAAGGACGTGACTTTAAAAAATTTAAGAACAAATTATCTGATTTCTCCTATGAAGATAAACTTCCCCTTCCCCGAGGAAGACTAGAAAATGCAGACTGGATCACAACCAAGGACCTCCTGATAAGCACATATGGAGAAGAAGGGGCTCTGAAAGTCACAATTAAAGTCTTTACACTGATCGGTCTGATGGGACCCGCAAATGACCTCCAGAAGAGGAAAGCACAAAATGGTGAGTTCCCGTCTGTAATGACCATTTCCTAACAATTCCTGATCAATGTCTCCATTTGAAAATGTGTGTCAGTCTGTTGTGTTACAAAGCAGGATGTATTGTTGGCAGTTGGCGTCTGATGAGGCCATGACAGTACAGACGATGAAAATCCCCATTCTGCTTTAAAGTGGTGTTCTGGCCGAAATTATACTTGTTAAATAAAAATACCCCTATAATACACAAGCTTAATGTATTCTAGTAAAGTTAGTCTGTAAACTAAGGTCTGTTTGGTTAGTTTATAGCAGTAGCTTGTTATTTTATACATTTACAGCAGGCCGTGGCCATCTTAAGTGTGGGCATCTGAAGCCAGACTGCATTTCTTCCTGGATCTCATCCTTGCAGATCTTGCACATGCTCAGCACAGCACAAGCAGTGTAATAGGTTTCAGGTCAGGTTTCCATAGCAACGGCAGTTTCAGAGGAAGTTGCCGCCCCTTCCCAGAAAGCATTGCAAACAGGAAATGATGCGATGGGCCGCAGCCAGGGAGGAGGAAGTGAAAAATGAATACAGCAGATATACAGTAGGTGCTGAGAAAAAAAATAAAAAAATATCCAATTTGTTTACAGTGCACAGTTTAGTGAGGGATGCTGAAGAGCTGTAAAAGTGGATTCAACTCCACTTTAATCCTTCTTTAACATCAGAAGCTTCTAACTGAATGAAACAAACTTTACTGTGGTTGTTTGCAGAAGAGAACTTTTGTATAGGGGGCTTCTAGTTACTCCTACATAAATAGATTAAGGTAGGCCAATCCACCATCAGTGAGGGCCACTTGTAAAGAGCATCTAGCAACTTTTGGGGTAGTATTATTCCATATAAATGATGAGAGAATGGAATCTATACATTAGAATAATTTCTAGTGTGGTGCTGCCCTCTTGACTCCCTGTGCCCGAGTCCCAGACCCTGGTGACGGGTTATTTGATTTGGGAGTTGTCACACTCTTCTTCCGACATTTCTTCTCATTCTGTTGTCTTTTCTTTTGACTCTTGGAGCTCAGTTACTTCTTAGGGCTCTCAGTTGACTCCCTCACTGAGACCCCCCGAAATTTCCCACCTGCTGAATTGTTAGCAACTGCTGAAGTGCCCTCAACAATTCCTCCAGGAAGTTTTACTCTCCCTTTCTTTGGGGGCACTGCCCACGAAAATGCCCAGGCTCCTTACACTGAAAACACTTCCTGGGATCAGTCTTGTCTAGCTGGGCTGTAGCTTGAGCTTCCTTCACCCGTAGCAATGTTTGTTGCATCTGATCTTGGGCTTGAGCTACTTGTGTAAGCAATTTAACCGGGGTGTTCTTAGGAACAGACGGTACTAGAGGAGTCTTGGGGCACTCCCCCCACTCTGATTCTTCATCACTGTCCACTTCTTGAACCACCTTCTCTACCTGCACTGTCTGGGTTGACACTTTCCCTCTCTTCAGGGGGACTTTCGTCCCTTCTCGTGATCCTTGATTTTTTTCATCCAACAAGGCTTCTTCCTCCCTGACCAGCTTCATTAACTATGGGTAAGTTGGGACCATCTGCATCCCTTTTAATAGCAGACAAAGACCCCCGATCCCTCCATTACACTTTAAAGTATTCAGATTGCCATTTTCGGCAATTCTGAATACTGTATATTTATTTAAAACCGGCGCCATTGGCAGCCAAGTAAACGAGAAGTGACGTCATGATGTTGCTTCCGTGTTTACAATCAGGAGACTGAAACAAAGCCTTTTCTGGCTTTGTTCCAGTCTGTCCCTAGCCGCCGGAGGCATCAGATTGTAGAGTCAAATATATTTTTATTAAGTTTGCAGGGTTATACAGAGCCATTTAACATTGGCAAAACGTAATATATAGCGATTAACATGGTAGAAATCAATTCGCCTGTGCACAAAGTATACATATAAAGAGCGGAGTACATAAAAATGAATGTATATCAGTTTGATTCAGTTTCAATCCCATGAATGATATATAAACCATGTTACAGAACAGCTACAGTTCGTTAATTTCAACATCTGCTGTTTATATCATAAAAGGAAGGGGAAGCAGAGAATGGTGAAAAGAAGAGAAAGAGAGAGGAGAAGAGGAGAGGAAAGAAGGTGGGGAACAGGTAAGGGTAGGAGGGTCAAGTCGAGCTGGCAGGCCCTGGGGCAACACATTGGGAGCTCTGGATGGAATCTATTTAGTCAGGTGGCTTTAGCAGACTTTTCAGAGCATTTGAGGTGGCGTAATCAATCCATATTAGCCACATAGTTTTGAATTTATCGTAGGTGTCATTGTCTAAGGCGATCATCTCCTCCATTTGCATGATATCATTAACTATGGAGACCCAAGAGGACAGCGGTGGGGTAGTAGTAGTCTTCCAGTAAAGTGGTATGAGTTGCCTAGCTGCTGAGAGAAAAAAACAAAGTAGGGTTCGTTTCTGAGAGGGTATTGAGCCTGGTAACATGGACAGCAGCGCCACTTCAGGCGTGGGCGTCGTGGGTCTATCGTAGAGGCTACCGTATACGGCAAAAACCTGTGACCATGATGGCTGGATGGCATTGCAGTTCCACCATATGTGGAGATAACTGCCCTCTGGATCTCCACATCTCCAACAAGTCGTGGCAGTAGAGGGAAAAATTTTGTGTAACGATTGGGGGTCCCTGTACCATCGTGCCAAGAGCTTAAAATTTTTCTCTTGTATATGGCAAGAGATGGAGGACTTGTGTGTAAAGTGAAAAGACTTTTGCCAGTCACCTGGTGAAAGGTCTTTGCCTAGGTCAGTGGCCCATCTCCTCGTGTAAGGTGGTAGTTGATCGTGAGTCAGTGAGTGTAATAATTTGTAAATGGTGGATAGTAGATGCCTGGGTGTTTCCGAGAGAGAACACAGCTGCTCGTAGTCTGTTAGGGGTCTATGGGTGTGGGTGGAAGAGAATAGGTCAGAGTAAAAGGAGGAGATGCGTAAGGCTGTGAGCCAATTACCTTTGTCTCCCGGGAGAACCGGCGTACCCGTGTTAGGGTGTATGAATGAGTTGGCTGTAGGCCAGGCATCTCGTGAATATGGGCCCACTAAATTAGAGCCCATACCCTGGGGGAGATCTGGATGATCGAAGAGCGAAGTAAGCGGCGAGGGGTCAGTAGATAGTATTGGTAATAATCCCTTTCTATACCACAGGTGTAGTGCTGCAGTTGTTAATGGGGAGCAATTAGCTAGGGTGGAAAGCCCTCGACCATAACCCCAGAGCAGAGCTCAAAGGTCGGAAGTGGAGAGGTCTTGTTCTATGGCAGTGGATGCCTTGGGGAACGGGCGAGGGAACCACTCGAGGATCCTAGATAGAACTGCATCCCTATGGTACATTTCGAAGTCTGGGAGGCCAACCCCACCCCGGGTTTTAGGGTATGTCAGCAGGGCGAATACGAGACATCCCTTGCTGCCAGACAAAGCATATAGACATAGAATGTAGAGAAGCAAAGAAGCGCTGGGGGATAAGTATCGGAATCGTCTGGAAAACGTATAGAAGTTTAGGGAGTGTATCCATTTTTAATGTATTGATACGGCCGAACCAAGGTAGTGGGGTCTGATTCCATGTATCTAATTCTTTCCAGATTCGGGATAGGAGAGGAGGGAAATTGAGGTTGTAAAGGTCGGCTAGGTTAGATGGGATGGTGACTCCAAGGTAGGAAATGCCCCTTGCTCCCCACTGGAATGGGAAATTAGTCCGTAATTGTGTGAGGGTAGAGGGAGTTAGGGATATATTAAGGGCTTCTGTCTTAGACATATTAAGCTTAAAATTACTTAAGTCTCCAAATCTGCGGAACTCCTGCATTAAGGAGGGTAGGAAGGTATGGGGTTGTTGAATGTAGACAAGGAGGTCATCTGCATAGAGCGAGAGTTTAACTTCAGATGATGGCGTCGGTATTCCCATAATGTTATTGTTTTGCCTAATGGCCGTTGCTAAGTGCTCCATCACTAGAACAAAGAGCAAGGGAGACAACGGGCAACCCTGCCTTGTTCTATTGGATATCACAAATGGGGTGGATGCGGAACCATTGACTAGTACAGAGGCTGTGGGATGAGAATAGAGCGCCATCACCTTGGATATAAATGAAGGACCGAGTCCAATCTATTCTAGAGAAAGGCGTAGAAATTGCCAGTTAACCCGGTCAAACGCCTTTTCAGCGTCGAAAGAGAGGATGCAGGCCTTCAGGTTGTGTTTGCGGATGTAAGAGATTAGGTGGATCGTTTTTGTGGTATTGTCCCTGGCCTCCCTACCAGGGACAAAGCCTACTTGATCTCTGTGTACGATGGAGGGTAAGAGGGGTGAGAGGCGATTGGCTAGAATCTTGGCAAAGAGTTTAATGTCTACATTAAGGAGGGAAATAGGTCTATAACTAGTACATTGAGAAGGGTCTTTTCCGGATTTAGGTATTATTGAGATGGTGGCAGACAAAAGGGATTTGGAGAGGGGATGATCGTCATCTAGGTAGTTAAACTCCGCTGCGAGAAGTGGGGCTAATGAATGGGCAAATAATTTGTAGAATCTGGGTGAGAAGCCATCAGGTCCCAGGCATTTACCAGATTTCAAACCTTTAATAGCTAATAGGAAGTCCGAAGATGTCAGGACTTCCTCTAAGGCCGTGGAAGTGGGGGGATCTATTCGTGGGAGGGCCGTTTCTGAAATATAATTTTCCATGTCAGAGAGTTGTGAGTCTTGTCGTGGGGATTGTTGGGGTCGTGTGGGGAGGTTATAAAGTTGAGAATAATAATGTTGGAAAGCATCAGCAATGCCCCTAGGGGTTCTGATCTTTTGTTGGTTTGTGTTGCAAATGAACGGTATGGGGCGTCTAGGGGGACGAGGGTGCAGAACCTTAGCTAGGTGTTGTCCGCATTTATTAGCTAGCATGTAGTGACGATTTCGTCCTTTGTCTCTGGCTATAAGAGTGTTTGCATCAAGGATGCGGAGTAAGTCTCTGCGGGCGTTGGAGAGATCCACAAAGGTACTATGCGCAAGGTCTTTCTTATGTGTGCTTTCTAAGGTGTGAATAGAAGATAGTAGTTTGACGATGTCGGCCGATCTAGCCTTCTTTAATCGTGCGCCATGTTGGATGAAAATTCCCCGTAACACACATTTCAGGCCTTCCCACTTGGTAAGGGGGTTAGTGTCATCTGAACGATGGTCATGAACAAAGTTTCGAATTGCCTGCTGGGTGTCTGTCACACAAAGGCTATCTTTTAGTAAATTGTCATTTAGACGCCAGGAAAATGTTTTGTGTGCTTTAGGTGGGTGGGCTAAGCTTAAATGGGCGGGGGTGTGATCTGACCAAAGAATGTTACCCAGGGAAGCTTGTATAGGGACATCAAGTAGGGATTGGGATACTAGGAAATAGTCAATGCGACTATATGAGTTATGAGCGACCGAATAACAGCTGTAATCTCTCTCGAATATATATGTCTATCAAGGTGTCTAATATTTCCGGGTGAAAGGACTTGTGGAAAGCTATAGACACTCCTTTGGATTTAGTAAGTGGGTTAGTGCTATGGAACCATTTATGGAAGTGGGGGTTATTCAAGGTTGGGATGGCCGAGCCCTTAAAATGCGTTTCTTGAAGTAGTAAGATTTGAGTTTTGGCTTTGTGGAAATGATATAACACTTGGCTCCTTTTCTCAGGGGTGTTAAAACCTCTGCAATTATAGGAGGCTAAGGTAATGTGATCTAGTGGAGGCATGAGAGCAATGGGGCGGAGACAAACCCAAGATCTCCCGTCAGAACTCTAATGACCCCTACGTGACCCAGGACCTGCCCTGCATGGGGGGAGAGGGAGAGAGAGGGGAAAGTAACGAAGGATGGGTAAAGAGAAGGAGTGGGAATAGAAGAAGTGAGAAAAGCAAAGAAGGTGGGCAGAAACCGTCTCAGACATGTAAAAACAAAACACATCCACCATACAGGCAGAAAGAGCCAC